>NC_142653.1:61650000-62900000 GCF_055504915.1 Nelumbo nucifera
ACCCGTTTTGGAAGATATGAAGCATTACTTGGAGGAGAAATATTTGCCTAATGACTTCCAAGATGCTCTTCAAGATAAGATGATGACATTGAGACAAGGCAGCTTATCTGTGTCTGAGTACATGAAGAAGTTTGATGAAGTACATGCAGAAGTTTGATGAGTTTACTATTAGATGTCAGTCTACAGAAAGTGAGAAGCAAAAATTAGCCCGATTTCGGAATGGTTTAAGGGCTGATATTCGAAGAAATGATGGCTGCACGAGTTTATGATGTAGATGATGCTTTTCAGATGGCTCTTAAAATAGAGAAGAGCTTGAAGCAAGTGAATAGTAGGAGGTTTGGTATTCAAGTAATGTGGTTTCAATAAGGTCTAATGGTTCCAAGTATCAGGAAGCAGATAACAAGGGGAAGAACATCATGATTGATGCTAATAAAAGGGGAACAACAGAAAATACTTGTTTCAAGTGTGGTCGAAAGGGCCACTATGCATTTCAATGCCCTAATAAAAATCTACACATATGGTGTGAGAAGGAAGGACAAGTGAAAGATGATGAAGGAGGCCTTGGTGAAGAGGAGTACACTGGGTCTGAACATGAAGAAGAAGATGACAGCAATCTTGTTGGAGTTGTTAGACGCATTTTAGCATCCTCTAAAGAAGAAAAGAAAGAAGATTGGCTTCGTACAGCGATCTTCCTCACCTTTGTCAAGAGCGGAAACAAACTTTGCAAGCTAATAATTGATGGTGGTAGCAGCATGAATGTGGTTTCTGCAGCAACTATTGAAAGGCTCAATCTAGTTGCACAACCTCATCATCAACCATACAAGATTGCTTGGTTAAACAAGATGACACTTCAGGTAGAACAAGGAACTCTAGTTTCTATTTCCTATGGGTCTTATGTTGATGATATATGGTGTGATGTTATTCCTATGAATGTTACACATATTCTATAGGTCGACCATGGCTTTACGATAGGGATGTATACTATTGTGGGAAAGAGAATACATATTACTTTCTATTTAATGGAAAGAGAATTGTTATGAAACCTATGTCACCTGATGAGATCAAGAAGCGAACTAAGGCCCCTCAAAAGGCAGCTCCAGCCCAGAAACAAGTAGTTGAACAAAAGAAGCAACCTCTCTTGCTGTCCAATAAGCAATTTGGGGAGGAAAGCAAAGAATCAGACCTTATTTATGCCCTAATAGTGAAAGAAGTGAATAAACCAGCACATGCCCCTATTTCAAAGGTGCCGAAAGAGGTTAAAGACTCGTTGGCTGATTTTTCAGATTTGATCCCAGAAGAGTTGCCTGATGAATTACCACCTCTACGTGATGTCCAACATACAATAGACTTGATTCCCGAGTCTCAACTACCTAATTTGCCTACACACCGGATGAATCCCATAGAATATGCTGAGTTGAAGAGGCAAGTGGATGATCTACTGAAGAAGGGCTTCATTAGAGAGAGTCTCAACGCATGTGTTGTACCGACTCGACTCACTCCCAAGAAGGATGGCTCATGGAGGATGTGCGTTGATAGCAGAGAAATCAACAAGATTACAATCAAGTACCGGTTCCCTATTCCACGCTTAGATGACATCCTCGATATGATGAGCGGAGCTACAATTTTCTCCAAAATTGATCTTAGAAGCGGATATCACCAAATTAGGATTCGACTTGGAGATGAAGGCCAACAAACAAGTTCTGATTTGGCATGGAGAAGACTCTTGGGACTTGGACTGATCTGGTCAGGGGTATTTTCGTCATTTTGACCAACCCAAATGTGGACTTTGGACTATAGCATCTTGTTCCTATAGCTTAGTAGTGCTTGTCGTTCAATTTTTAGATTAATTGCATTAGTAGATAGAAAGTTATCGTGTTTCTTGATGCACAAGACAAAGAGTGGCACTTTTTGTAATTATGGTGAACAGTATTCCGGGCCACACAAGTCACTCTATAAATAGATGTATTCTCTTCCTTTTGAGGCTAATGAATGAATGAGGATTTCTTAAGAGCACTCTTGCTGTATGGAGTGATTCCTACAAACCCTAGAGTGATTCTAGGACCCCTTGGATTTCTACCCTTTCTCCTCTCTTTCTATCTTGTGTTAGTTTGTTCCAGCCCTACTGCATCACCCATTTAGGTTTGAAAACATGTGGCTTACACATCCAAACTTTGTGAGAAATGTGGAGACGTGATGGAAGGAGGAGTTAAGATGAGTGGAATGAAAGGAATGTGATGTATTTAGCAAAATGATCTTAAAGGTTAGAAAGTTGGAAGAGAGAGGGTCCCAATCACCCATCTACAGTTTGTTGATGATATTACACTTTCTGTGAGGGTGGAAAGCAAATTTTGGTAAGGAATTTGAAGAATTTGGTGAAGAAGTTTGAGCTTACCTCTAGTCTGAAAATCAACCTTGAAAAGAGTTGCATAACAAGAATTAACATAGAGGAAGAGGAACTGAACTTTGTTGCAGATATTATAGAGTGTCCTATTGCTAGTTGGCCTCTGACCTACCTAAGACTTCCTCTAGGTGCAAACCCTAAGGAGAGCAAATTCTGGAACTCCATAGTGGAGAGATGTGCAAAGAAACTAGCAACTTGGAAGAGGAATTATGCATCTTTGGGAGGAAGGATTACTCTGATTAAATCCATGCTTGCTAAACTTCCAATCTATTTCCTATCAGTTTTTAGAATCCCCCAGAAAGAAGCAAAACAAAAAAATTGAGAAGATTATAAGGGATTTTTTGGGGGAGCCAAGCGATGGAAAGAAGGATCATCTGGTTAAGTGGGAGGTTGTGTGTTGGAAAGGGACAAATTGTGGCATGAACTAATAGCTAGCATAAATGGAAGGTTGGAAAATGGTTAGGATGCAGGTGTATCTACTAGAGCTACTCTAGCCTCGCCTTGTAAAGCGGTTCACAGCATTCTACCTCACTTTCTTCATTTCGTCAGGTATGATGTTTGCTTTGGGGCTTCTATTACATTCTGGGGTGATACTTGGGTTGGTTCTTGTCCGTTAATGAAGCTCTTCCCCTCCTTATACTCGGTTTCTTTGTACAAAAATGAGTGTGTCAAGATTTTTTGCTCCTCCAATACATCCTATGGGACTTAATTGGGGCTTTGATTTCCATAGATGGCTTAGGGATAACAAACTTTATGATTGTACCAATCTTCTACAACTCCTTCAGGATGTTTGCTTGGATCCTGGTAAACCTTGCTAAACAGTGTATGCCTTAGCTCCAATCAGATTGATGTACATTATAACATTTATTGTAAATGAATAAAGTACATATTTGATTCATGTTATTGTGGTGTGTTTCTGTGTAATACCCTTAAACTGAACACTTATGAGACTCGTGCTAGTTTAGAATGTTCACAGCCGTTGAATAAGTCCGGGGAGATTTATCCTGCTAAGGCTGACACTGATGTGCCGCCAAATGTTGGGGTGGCCTGTCTCAACTGCTAGGGTGAGACGAGGTACATGCAGTGTAGGTTTACTTGAAACCCTGAACCGGACCAGATTTCTAGTATTGCCCTAGACCTTGGAGATTGATGGGTAAAACTGAAAAGTTACACCTGACCCTTAGACTCGATTATGATACTACACTAGGTGTCGGATTGGGATATACCAATCAGTGAGATCCTTAGAGGGGGTCAAAATCTGAGTATGTTGGGACAGTCTGAAAATTCATCTGAGTGGGTGATCATAGTGACAGGATCAGCCCCTTTGTCGGACAAAGGTAATGATCGGGGATGCACTCTCTCTGATGGAAACCAAGACTGCCGGCAACCAATTTCAATCGTTGAAATTTGTTTTGCAAAATATATTTATATACGGATATACATATATATATTATGGTTTCAAAATGTTTGCAAAAGGTTTTAATTCCCAGAATCCATGTGAGTAGAGAGTGCAGCACTGTTCCTTGCAGCCGAGGGAGAGGTCCTCTCTTGTCGAGCAGTGTTTGATCATTATGGGCTGAGAGGTTAAGTGTAAGACCATTGAAGGTAATACCTGATGGGCTAATCTTGCATTTGCCGACAGTCCCTGGGTTTTTATAAGGTGGCTTGCCCAGGGACCACTTAGTGTAAGTGTTGGGCCCATTAAGAGCCCGTGAGATGGGCTCAGGGGGTTAACTATCCATAACAGTGTATTCGGCCAAGCCTTGTAACAGAGGCTGGGCTGAACCCATGTGGCTGATGTGTAGATCAATGTTTGGTTCCCACGCCATACAAAGAAGCCCAGCTGGGCAGCAGTTTGGAAAGCCACTGAGCACATAAGACTTACTGGGCCTAAAGCCCATTTCAAACTAGTTTAGTGAGACTAATTAAAGAGGAGCGGATCTGGGATTTGGATTAACAGATAGGATAGGGTCTTACCCTATCCACTCAGAGAGTCTAGATCCAAATAGAGATTTGGATCTGGAAACCTCCTAATTAGATTAGGAGAGACTTGATCTAATCTGTAGATAACATAAGGATTCATCCTTGTCACTTAAAGAGAGTCTAGATTCAAATAAGGATTTGAATTAGGAAACTCCTAATAGGATTAGGAGCTGATCTTTTTAAATCTATAAAAGGAGGAGGGGGCGAACCATTCAGTTCATTCAAAAACATCTCATCCCAGAGATCAGATCTCAGATCACACAGAGAGAAGACAGCAACAGTGTGACTGCGCCATCTTCTCCCTGTGTTCTCCTCCAGTTGCCGCCACCTGCCAGTTCGATCTCCTGTTTTGTAGGAGCGATCAAGAATAGTTCTTGATATCAGCCTTTGGAGAAAGGTTGATCTGAAGTCGTGCTCACAGCCTCCATCGAATCCTTACTGAAAGGTTCGGTTCTTGGGAAGAACACTGTTGATTCTGCTCCACCCTACACTGTGTCATCTTCAGTGGGAGCAGTCTTTGGAGATTTTCTTTGGGCGTGAACACCTTCATTAGAGGATATTGTTTCTTCGTATCAGGTATCACCCTCTCCTACCTTTTGGTTTCAGATCTGGTTCGGTTCTTGGTTCAAGATTGATCCTTAAAAATGCAGATTTTCTAAAACAGGGAATGTGATTCCCAAATGGAGAGAAATTTTTGAAATTTTGCCCAACCTACCTGCAGGGTTCGGCCATCCATATGATGGATCTCTCATCCCTTCAGTGGTATCAGAGCCATGGTTCAAATCTTGAACCGAAATAGACTAGATCTGAACCTTCACAAATGGGCAGAAGGCATTCTACCCGATTTGCACAGATTATGGTTTTTCTGGGAAATCGGTTCCCAGTTAAAGGGCGAATGATCTGAAATTAATTTTTTATAAATCTAGAATTTATTTAGAATTGTTCTTTATGATTTCCTTGATTTATGGGCTGTTCATACAAAGGAAATCGAAATCTTTAATGGCGTAGGAAATCTGCGATTTCGCAACTCTATTCATTCTGACCTGTAATTAATTTTTTTTTTATTTTTTATACTGAATGTACAAGTATTCGATCTGATGTAATATTAATAAAAAATTAGGGTTTTTCTATTTTATTTAATTCAAGATCGAAGCTACATGCGCTGGAGAAGGAAAATTCACAGATGGGAAAATCGCTATCTGCGGTTTGCAGTTTATGAAACTGCAAACTGTGATCTGACATTTGTTTTGCAGGTTTGAGATGTGCGAACAACCCTATTACTGATTTCTGATTGTCTTTTATCAGTAATTAATTTCAGATCGTTTTCTTGAATTAATTCTTGAATTGAAAATCAAACCCTAGACCCATTTGAACCAAATTGGACCAAACTGGTCGGACCGAATCTGTGGTTCGATGGGGGCTGTTCTCAGCCCTAATTTCCCACTTTTGGGTCAAGGGTTTGATATTTAATTGAGGGATTTAATTCGGCCCACACCTATAAGGCCCAATTTTAAGAGTTAAAACTGATAAAAGCCCACTAATTGCAGATGAGTTATATGGGCCAAATTGCTTAACCCTATTCGGCCCATATACCTAGATAATTTTAATTAATAATACTATGGATTAAAATAGGGCTTTAATAATGGGCTTTACAGATATTAATTGATTGGATCAATTTTATCCCTGCATGTGATGTATGGACGTGTGATGTGTGACGTTCATGGGCCATAAGTACTTGGCCCATGCAGATACGATAGTGGCTCTTGCACACACCATGGCTGAATGCACATCATTGCCATGGTGTCTGTAAAGATCATTCGATGATCTCCCTCAGTGGTGGGCCCCACACCCCTGAAAAAGGATACGTGCAGAACCCTAAACGTTTAGGGCCCACCAAAAATCTGGCTTTATAAAAGTCAGTGAGAACCACTTTGGTTTGACCTAAATTAAACTAGGGCGTAACTTTTGTTCCCTCCTACAATATGAGTGCATGTGATAGGGAGATTCATATGATGAACTCTCTAAAGGCATTCCATCATTAGCATGAAGATGGGTCCTTCAGTAATGAGGAAACGCACCATAAAATTGGGCTATCCATTTGTTGCTGGATTTGTCGGAATGTTTCATAAGATGATAGGGGCGTCATAGACCGATGTGGGAGGGGCCTTACCAGAAAATGGATGACTCTCTCACGGTACCTTGGCGTTCACGAATATGATGGGTGAGCACTCACTGGACAGAAAGGTTTAACCTAAAATGGCAATGAACCTTGTCTGACAGAGGCCAAAGGGAAAGCTCATATGATGAGTGGATATGATCCTTCATAGAAAGGTGGTGTGGTTATGCAGCTGAAACAGTTGGCTCCATGCACCCTATGTGATTTCCCACATTTTCAGAGACAATTCGCAGTCTCCGTCACTGAGATGGGAGGAAAATCTCAAAGATGAACAAATGGAAATGGAACATAGATTAAAAGCCATATCTATGTAGATAACATGAATCAAGTTAGGTTGTGGACTAATGTTTGCTCTTTTATCAGAAAATGGCAAACGAACAATTTGCAAAGCTTTTGGACGACAATAAGCTTAAGGGCCCAAACTATGCCAACTGGTATCGTAACCTAATGCTGATCTTGACCTCTGAAAAATTGGATAAGGTGGCTAAGAATCCTGCCCCGGAGCGTCCGGGAGATAGGGCTTCTGAGGCCTCGAGAAAGGACTATAAAGAATGGGAGGAGAAAAACTCCCTCGCCCGGTGCTATATCATTGCCTCCTTGGACAATCCGATACAGAAGCAGTTTGATCAGATCGAACTTGCCAAGGACATATTGGATAGTTTAAGGACAATGTACGAAGAGCATAATCGTTCTACTCGGCAAAAGGTCTTGAAACAGTTCATGACCGCACAGATGTCCAAGGGCCAGCAAGTTCATGACCATTGTCTTCGTATGATGGGTTATATCAGTGAGCTTGAGGCTCTTGGGTCCGGGCTGGATCATGTGACCCAGATAGACGTCATTCTCAACTCTTTGCCTCCGTCCTTCAATCCGTTCATCATGAACTATAACATGAATAAGCTGAATGTCAGCATTCAAGAACTCAGCAATATGTTGCAGAGGGCCGAAAAACTGATCAAGAAGGATGAGCCCCTACCCATGCTTGTTGAAGCTGGAAAGCAGGGCAAGAAAAGGAGGGCAAAGAGAAAGCCCCAGAAAAAGGCCACCAAACCCAAAAAACAGAGGAAAGACAAGGCATCAGATGCCTGTCATTTTTGTAACCAGACCGACCACTGGAAGAGGAACTGTCCTCAACACCTGGAATCCAAGAAAGGTAATTTCGAATCCTGTGTCATAGAAACCAATCTGTTGGTTACTTCTGCGTCCTGGTGTATTGACTCTGGGGCTTCAACTCATGCGTGTAACTCACTGCAGGGGTTCAAGGTAAGCAGAAGGCTGAGTGACGGAGAAATAACTCTTTACTTGGGACTTCTACAAGTGTTGCAGTTGTGGCCATAGGAACCGTAGAGCTATTTTTCAGAGAAGGAATAATTGTACTTAAACATTGTCTTTATGTACAGAATTTGAGAAGAAATTTGATTTCTGTTTCAAAATTGTGTGCGGATGGACATTCTATTCTTTTTGATAATACGATTACTGTTGATAAATAACAAATTCATCGCATACGGAGAACTTGAGAATGGTCTCTATGTTTTCCATCCTTCTCTAGAAACTAACATAGCTGAAACTACATCGGTTGATATCCCCAAGAAAAGAAACCATGATACAATTAATCCCACGTGCCTGTGGCATTACCGACTTGGTCATATCAACATTGGTCGTATCACAAGGTTGGTAAAGGATGGTCCTTTGGATTTTCTAACTGTAGAAGATCTTTCCACTTGTGAGCCTTGCCTTCAGGGTAAGATGACGAAACGGCCATTTAACGGTAAGCCTAAAAGATGTATAGGCATGATTTAACTTATACATACTGATGTATGTGGTCCCCTGAGTGTTAGGACCCGTAACCAGCACGTGTGTTTCATTACATTCAACGATGACAATTCTCAGTACGGTTACGTGTACCTAATGAGACACAAGTCCAAATCCTTTGAAAAGTTCAAGGAGTTCAGACAAGAGGTCGAGAAACAATTAGGGAGAGAAATTAAGACCCTTCGATCGGATCGAGGTGGCAAGTATCTCTCTGACAAATTCAGGGACTACTTGAAGGTCAACGGGATAGTAACACAGTTAGCTCCTCCTGCTACACCACAGCTTAACGGTGTTTCAGAGAGGAGGAATAGGACCTTATTGGATATGGTCCAGTCACTTCTCGTGCACTCAGAGTTACCCACATCCTTTTGGGGTTTCGCATTAGAGACTGCGATATACGTGCTGAATCGGGTTCCAACCAAATCGGTTCCGAATACTCCATATGAACTTTGGGTCGGAAATAAACCAAGTGTCAGACACTTGAAGATTTGGGGTTGTCCAGCGCACGTCAAAAGAACGAGTGCGAACAAATTGGAATCCAAGACCAGTCGTTGCCTATTCGTAGGCTACCCCAAGGGCTCTGTGGGTTACCTATTCTATGACATAGGAGAACAGAAGGTGTTCTGTAGTCGGAATGCCCATTTCTTGGGGGATAATTACATCCTGAGCAATCATCGTCAGGAAGTTGTTCTTGATGAGGAAAAGTCAGGGTCAGTGGGAGATGTCCCACAAGTTCCAGGTAGTGACCAACCTAGAAGATCTACCCGGGGGTATCCAGGCCTCCGGTCCGTTTTGGCTATGACCAGGATAGTTACCTGGTGGAAGCTATGACTTGTGAGGAGGATCCTGTGATTTATGCGGAAGCTATGTTGGACATAGATTCCTTGAAGTGGGTAGATGCCATGAGGGCTGAGATGGACTCAATGGAGACAAATGGAGTCTGGACTCTAGTAGATCCGCCCCCCGGGGTAAAAGCAATTGGTTGCAAATGGATCTATAAGAAGAAGAAGGGCCCCGATGGTAAGGTTGAGACCTACAAAGCTCGTCTGGGGGCGAAAGGGTATACTCAGAAAGAGTGCATCGATTATGAGGAAACCTTTTCGCCTGTGGCCATGCTTAAATCCATAAGGATCCTGCTAGCTGTAGCAGCATACCATTACTACGAGATTTGGAAAATGGATGTCAAAACTGCGTTCCTGAATGGAGATCTTACTGAAGATATCTATATGCAGCAACCGCAAGGTTTCATACCTGCGGGTCAAGAACACATGGTATGTAAATTAAATAGATCTATATATGGACTTATGCAAACTTCTAGGAGTTGGAACATTCGGTTTGACTCTACTGTCAAAAAGTTTGACTTTGAGCAGAATCCGAAAGAGCCCTGTGTTTACAGGAAGTCCAGTGGAGATAAGGTTACGTTTCTGGTTCTATATGTAAACGACATTCTAATCATTGGGAATGATGTAGGAATGTTGACTAGGGTGAAAGTATGGCTTTCACAACAATTTTCCATGAAAGATCTTGGAGAAGCCTCCTATATACTTGGTATTCGACTCTATAGAGATAGATCGAAGCGGATAATAAGATTATCCCAATCTGCTTACATTGACAAAATAGTCAAGAGATACAGCATGGAGAACTCCAAGAAAGGAAATGTTCCTTTCAGGCACGGTGTCACTCTCTCCAAGAAGATGTCTCCCAAGACTTCTGAGGAGATTGAGGGCATGAAAAACGTTCCCTATGCCTCAGCCGTAGGGAGCATCATGTATGCCATGTTGTGCACTCGTCCTGACATTGCTCAGGCAGTGAGTGTGGTAAGCAGATTCCAGGCCAACCTAGGGCAGGAGCATTGGACTGCTGAGAAAAATATACTTAAGTACCTTCGAAGGACAAAAGAGTTTTGTCTGGTATTCGATGGTAGCTCACTACAGATCCAGGGGTATACTGATGCCGATTTCCAGTCGGATCCAGATGATAGAAGGTCTACATCTGGGTACGTTTTCACGATAGGATCGTGTGCTGTTTGCGGGAAAAGCAGCAAACAGGGGTCCACGGCAGATTCCACAACCGAAACCGAATACATTGCCGCAAGTGAAGCTGCCAAAGAAGCTATGTATGAAAAAGTTCATTCACGAATTGGGAGTAGTTCTGTCCAGTACATCACCCATCCCGTTGTGTGACAACAATGGAGCTATCACTCAGGCAAAGGAGCCATGAGCCCACTCGAAGTCGAAGCACATCGAGAGGAAGTACCACGTAATGCGGAAGATTACTAGTAGAGGGGACGTCCTGATTAAGAAGGTAGCATCAGCAGAGAATGTAGCAGACCCAATTATCCTGCTTAGGCTGACACTGGATGTGCCGCCAAATGTTGGGGTGGCCTGTCTCAACTGCCAAGGTGAGACCCGAGGTACATGCAGTGTAGGTTTACTTGAAACCCTGAACCGGACCAGATTTCCAGTATTGCCCTGGACCTTGGAGATTGATGGGCAAAACTGAAAAGTTACACCTGACCCCTAGACTCGATTATGATATTGCACTAGGTGTCGGATTGGGTTTTCTTTGATATGCTAATCAGTGAGATCCTTAGAAAGGGTCAAAACCTGAGTATGTTGGGACAATCTGAGAATTCATCTGAGTGGGTGATCATAGCGACAGGATCAGCCCCTTTGTCGGACAAAGGTAATGATCGGGGATGCACTCTCTAATGGAAACCAAGACTGCCGGCAGCCAATTTCAATCGTTGAAATTTGTTTTGCAAAATATATTTATATACGGATATACATATATATATTATGGTTTCGAAATGCTTGCAAAAGGTTTTAATTCCCAGAATCCATGTGAGTAGAGAGTGCAGCACTGTTCCTTGCAGCCGAGGGAGAGGTCCTCTCTTGTCGAGCAGTGTTTGATCATTATGGGCTGAGAGGTTAAGTGTAAGACCATTGAAGGTAATACCTGATGGGCTAATCTTGCATCTGCCGACAGTCCCTGGGTTTTTATAAGGTGGCTTGGCTCAGGGACCACTTAGTGTAAGTGTTGGGCCCATTAAGAGCCCATGAGATGGGCTCAGAGGGTTAACTATCCATAACAATGTATTCGGCCAAACCTTGTAACAGAGGCTGGGCTGAACCCATGTGGCTGATGTGTAGATCAAGGTTTGGTTCCCACGCCATACAAAGAAGCCCAGCTGGGCAGCAGTTTGGAAAGCCACTGAGCACATAAGACTTATTGGGCCTAAAGCCCATTTCGAACTGGTTTAGTGAGACTAATTAAAGAGGGGCGGATCTGGGATTTGGATTAACAGATAGGATAGGGTCTTACCCTATCCACTCAGAGAGTCTAGATCCAAATAGAGATTTGGATCTGGAAACCTCCAAATAAGATTAGGAGAGAGTTGATCTAATCTGCAGATAACATAAGGATTCATCCTTATCACTTAAAGAGAGTCTAGATTCAAATAAGGGTTTGAATCAGGAAACCCCTAATAGGATTAGGAGCTGATCTCTTTAAATCTATAAAAGGAGGAGGGGGCGAACCCTTCAGTTCATTCAAAAACATCTCATCCCAGAGATCAGATCTCAGATCACACAGAGAGAAGACAGCAACAGTGTGACTGCGCCATCTTCTCCCTGCGTTCTCCTCCAGTTTCCGCCACCTGCTAGTTCGATCTCCTGTTTTGTAGAAGCGATCAAGAATAGTTCTTGATATCAACCTTTGGAGAAAGGCTAATCTGAAGTCGTGCTCACAGCCTCCATCGAATCCTTGCTGAAGGGTTCGGTTCTTGGGAAGAACACTGTTGATTCTGCTCCACCCTACACTGTGTCATCTTCAATGGGAGCAGTCTTTGGAGATTTTCTTTGGGCGTGAATACCTTCATTGGAGGATATTGTTTCTTCATATCAGGTATCACCCTCTCCTACCTTTTGGTTTCAGATCTGGTTCGGTTCTTAGTTCAAGATTGATCCTTGAAAATGCAGATTTTCTAAAACAGGGAAAGTGATTCCCAGATGGGAGAGAGAAATTTTTGAAATTTCGCCCAACCTACCTGCAGGGTTCGGCCATCCATATGATGGATCTCTCATTCCATCACCTAACAAGCATATTTGGGCCCCCAACCCTAAGGATTTGTTTACTTGTGCTTCTTTGTCCAAGACCTTTTGTGACTCCTTAGTTTCTTCCTTTCCCTTAAAAGAGTTTTGATGTAGACCCATCCCACCTAGAGTAAGAGCCTTTTGTTGGGAAGTAATTCACGGGAAGAAAAATACTATGGACTTGCTAAAAAATAGAAGACCTAAGTCCTATCTTTTTCTTAATTGGTGTCTTGTGCAAATCTAGTAATGAGAGTTGATATTTGGCTTTGGTTTATTTCTTTGATTGGATGCAGGTGAACTTTACCAACAGAGGTTAATATGTTATTTGATCACGCCTTGCTTACTTGGCCAAAGAAGAGGAGGATAATGTGGAGATGTGTTAAAGCAGCCTTGATTTGGACCATCTAGGAAGAGAGGAATGCAAGATTTCTAAGAGAAGGAGAGAAGCAAGGAAGAAATCAGGACTTGTGTGATGGTTAGGGTGATCCATTGGATCAAGACTCTGGAGGTGTTTTCCCCGTTTTCTTTTGATGATATTTGGAGGAATTGGGAAGTAGTTGCTAAAATCTCTAAGAGAAAGGACAGAGTGGAAATGGAGGTTGTCTGGGTACCACCATTTGAAGGATTTGTTAAACTGAACTTTGATGGGAAAAACCAAGGTAAGCCAGGCACTTCCAGAATAGGAAGGGTATTGTGAGATGGAGAAGGTAAACTTATAGCACTATTTTTTGGCCCTGCAGGTATGGGTGACTCGCTCAAAGCGGAACTGCTTGTTGCAATTCAAGGGGTGCAGATAGTTAGTGAGCTAAACTTGGCAAATGTGGTGATTTAAGGGGATTCAAAAATGGTGGTAGAAAGGCTAAAGAATCCAAAGTCTATAATCTGGTGCTATCGGAATGAAGTGAAAAAATTTACATGGCTAACCAGGAATATTAACATCAGGATGGGTGAGGAGGATCAGAAAATGGGATGGCAGATGCCAGATGCTTTGGCTAAGCAAGGGGTGAACAGGTCTATTCTATTCAGGGCACACTTGTATGTCTTTCTTTTTGTATGAGAGGTAGCAACTCGTGCCTCTCTATGGGATGCTTGCTTGTAAAGATATGACATAAAGTTTAATAATAAAATTCAAGTTATTTATAAAAAAAAAAATGATGATTCAATAACTGGCTTACTATTTTTATACTATTCACTAAGTTACTATAATTCAAAAGAAAAACTAAAATGCATATAACTACAAAAGAATATTCTCAAATTAATCAAAACATATAGAAACAAAAAACAAAAGTCAAAATGACAAGTAATTGACATATTTAATGAAGAGAAGATGGCCAAAAGACTAAAATAGAGAGAAAGAGAAAGAAACCAGTATAGTCTCTCAATTTTCTACTATTTGATTTATGCAGTTCTTTGATATGGTCTTTCAAGTCTTAAATGCGCAGTTATTTTTATTCTAATGATTCCTTGAAGGTTTAATAATTAATTCCATATTTCTAGAAAGTTTTCCTGATTTTTTAGATTTTCTAAATATCTAGTGATATTAGCAAAATATCTCTAAAACTTCGCCATCTCTACATGCGGGAATATCCATCAATATCAAAATTGCGAACCATGGTTGGTGGAACTTGTGTTGTATCAGCTTGCAATTCTTGAATCAACTCATAAAATTAAAAGAGAAAAAGAATCTCGAATTGAACTTGTAAAGTTATGGTTTATTTCTTTTTTTTTTTCATTGAAAAATAGTTATGGTTTATTTCCTTGCTAAGATTTTCTGCTATACCAACACATTTGTACCTTACACCTGAATTTCTTCAATTTGTTACACCACTATATCTTCTTGATCATTGACCCAACCTCAAATTGATTATTAATCCTGGAACCTTCTTCAACAATTTCCATCTGTTCTAGGTAGTAGCCAATTCTTTCTTGATTGCAGCCCTTAGCCCATTCTTGAGAGGAGTTAAATTTCTTCTATCACTCTCTTTAGTGTTGCATCTAATAGTTACTTCATCAAACTATATATTGAACTATAGATCATGCTTCTTGCTTGAGATTAGTTAACTCATATTGATCATCCTGAATGTCCAGTTGAATGTACTTTTCTTGCAAATGCCTCTTCCTCTCTTCCCATGTAGTAATAGGATCATCACCTCTATTCTCCAGACATTGCTCAAGTGTTCTGCACCATTCTTTAAGCATGTCCTGTGAGCCTTGCACTTGCAAATCTAAAACTCTTTTTATCAAATATATTGTCAATCAAAATATTCCTCCAATTCTGAAACCCAATCAAAGAATACCCGTGAGTCATTATCTCCCTCGAAATCTGGTATGCCCCTTTCTCTTTAAACATTCTTGAAAACTTTACCCCTGTAGTCAACATTATTAGATCTATTTTCTTCCACCACCTTCTCAAACTCAACTAGAGAGCTTAGATATACAGTTCAATAAACTGATTATTATTGATTAGAGACATAACATTGTTTAGAAGACACCCTAAAACTATAGACTCAGTCACTCTGAAAACATAGTGAATAACTATTAGTTCTCATACCAAAATGATGTAGGACCAATAGCTCTGACACTAACTAATAGGACCATCCACTCTAACACCAAATTGATATACGACTTAAATGGTCAAAGGATGAGTTTAGGTGGTTAGGATGGGTTTAGGGGTGTGATTTAGGAAAGAAAACACATAAAACTTATGTTAGAAAAGGTCTAGGGGTTTAATCACAAGGGTTAAAAACTTCAAAATAGGGAAAATAGGTCTAAGATAGGAATTTTTTAATGAAATTCCATTGGTAGGCTCAGAATTGATAGCTTTAGCAGGTAACAAGCTGCCAGATTCAGAGTACATTAGCCACAAAAGGATGAAAATTTGAAAACTAATATAGGGTTCTAGGAGGTTTTTTTTTTTTTTTTCGAAACATTAACATCAAAACTTCTTCAAAAATGTTTCTTTAATTAGTTCTTTCTACAGATCCAACAACCTTGAAACTGTAGCCCGTTTTAATACAAACAGTTGTAACAAGGACTAAACAGAGATTTTCGTAACTACAAACTATGAGGAGCATATCACCGCACATGGGTTCTAGGAGGAATTTTGGGATGATATTTGGAGGAAAAAAAAAAGGATGTAAGGGGGGGATCAGAGATCGTTTGGCACAAAAAAAGGCTAGACTGGGAATTTTTAGGTTTTTGATGAAAATAGTAGAAAAACTCGCTTAGCTCAATTTTAATATTCTAAGAATGTTCAATGAATGCCCTTGATGAAGAATTTGTGGCTGTTGGCAGATGTAATGGCTTCTTAAAATAAAGGAGAGAAACCCCATATCCACTAAACATGGTACCTAGAATCAATTTAGGTCATGGAAATCAATAATCATAAATAGCATAAGCTTTAACTCATTTAAGATCTCAAATGAACTTCACCTATTCAACATACCCACGTTTTTGCACATTACATGTATATATAGACACCATTGGGGTGACAAATCCTATAAGAACTAGAAGAAAAAAAAAACAAAAACTTACAGAATTGCCAGTATCATAACAAAACAAAATTAATAAACCAAAGACTGAAATTTTAAACACAAGTAGAATATAACTAAACAAATCAAACTACTAGGCCAGACCTCATAGATAAAATGCAAAATGACCAACCCTCAATGTCTAAAATATAAAAATAGACACAAATTTCAAAAAACTCCAGTTTTGTTTCTTTCATTCATGGATCGTTTTTATACTGCTGTTTCTGCTGATTTTCCCAATTATTTAATCCCTTTTAACCTCATTAGCTATGAAGATAACAGGATACATGCCTTCCCAGTTTTTGTGTCCACCACAGTTGAAATATGAAGGCGGGGAAGGGCAATTCCTCTGAGATAATCACATTCCTGCAAGGATCATAACATTATTCTGTGAGACTACGCCTTTTGAAGAAGAGAACAGCACCTGAGAAGCATGTCTTTGCATTTTGAACAGCAAAATAATATCTGAAATGTATTATCCATTTCAAGGATACAGTAAAAGGAACCCATAAATCTAGCACTCCTTAATTGTTTTATATTTTGTAACAAAAGTAAAAGAGAGAATTCATGAAAAGAAAAGGCTTTACAAATAGTAAAAGAGGACACCCTTAGAAAAAATTTAAAATTTCTACAAAAAGAGAACATACAAAAAAAAACACAAAAAGAAACTAAACAACCTCTACATCTGAACCAAGTTTAGTTTGAAAATTCAATCAATACTTTTGTTTTTTATCAAAGGTAAAGTAAGAGATTTTATTGATAATAGAGGAAAATATTACAACAGCTTCCCGGTGCACCAGGAAAAAGGACAGCTTACAAATCCCATATAGATTGAGAGCAAAGCAGCAATACATTCTGATGCTTAAACTCTGGGTTTACAGATAGCCAAGAAACAAGTTTATTCACTATAAGCTGTATTAGGTCCTCTGGATTTCTCACTTCGTTACAGAAAATTTGATTATTTCTCTCTGACCAAAAAGACACTAATACAGCTGCAGGAATTGTTTTCCAGATCAGTTTCCCCTTTTTCTTCAGTCCAGGCAGTTTCCAGCAGCAAAAAAAATCCTTCATCAGGCGGAACCCAGTTTATACCAGCAGCCTTGAGGAAAAGTTCCCAAATTCTAGCAGAGATAGAACAGTGAATACTAACTAAGATGGTCCACTGTCTCAGGCAGGAGCCCACACAAGCCACAGTTCATACCTGAACTCTGTATTCCATCACTATCCAAGTTGATTCTTTTAACATCCTCAAATTCTTGGCATAGTTGTCAAGGCGATGCCTAGGTGACAAGGTGCCCTTTGAGGCTCGCCAAGCAGTTTTGTACTATGTATTATAAAATACTTTTTTATTCTTTATTTTTTGACATTATTATAATTCGGCCTGCCCTTGAGTTCTGTTAGTCTGATAACAGCCAAGAAGAGAGGAGAAGAAAGAAGAAAGAAAGAGAGAGAGAGAGAGAAAAGGAGAAGAAAAGTCTGGTTCGAATGAGAGAAAAAATTACCTCTCCCATTCGGCCAGATATGTTTTATATTACTAACACAATGGAAAAGACACATGTGCCCCTACTTAAGTGAAGAACACTAGTTCTAACATAATATTGCACATCAGCAACCTCAACATTAAGTATAAAGACAGAAATACTCCTACATACTCAACACTAACAATAATTATAAAATAGGCACTATTAAACTAAAATATTCATTTTGTGTGTTTATATACTAATTTTTTTTATTATTTTCTTATTTCTTAGGGTTTAATCAATACATACATTGCTAAATGCGGTATTGAACCATCAAAGACTTTAAAACCTGAACCAAGGAAGAACTTAAAATTTTGTCTAATCAACACATTTTCTACTACTACTTTTTTTTCTTCTATTCCTATAACAAAAATAAGGGTTCAGCCCTTATATTTTTTTAATGTTCTTTTCCTTCTTTTTCTTCTTCTCATTAATATGTTGATTTTCTTTACTTTAACATCAACTCTATACTTTTCTTATGAAAATTATGAATAAATATTAAGGAAATATGATTATGGTACCTAGAGAACTACCCTAGGATCTATGTCTTCTACATAAAAAAATTCATCGACGCCTAGGCGACTAGGCTACTAGGTGCCCCCCTATCGCCTAGCCTCGCCTTGGTACCTTGAAAACTATGATTCTTGGTAAGCCATCACCCAATCCAACAAGCAAGAAAATAAGTGGATATCTAAAGTCCATCAAATATGTGGATACCTCTTCCACATTTTAGTAGAACATGTGTTTGAAAAACACAAGAAACCCATCAAATATGACTAAACACATCAAGAATAACTAAAAGCACAGAAATTGCTCATACCTCCATACTCAAAAAATTGTGAAGAACAATTATTCGTGGTGACCAACTGATTACTTCAGGTTTGACCTACAACAACAAAAAAAGGTACAAACAAGATAAGTGGATATCTAAAGTCAAAAAAGGAATCATATAAAGAAGTGCATATGCCAAATTCATAGCATCTTGATGATCACCAAAGCCGAAATCTACAGATGATTCAGCATCTACCACTCTTAAATAATACAATAGAAGAAAGGAAATATTCCCTTGCACATAGCTCTAAAAGCATCCTATTCATCTCTTCTGAACCCCTGCATATAGGATCATTTCATTGCCTTCTTTGCAGGTGGACGATTCCTTCTAGTGTGTCAAATCATTTTGCACCTTCAGTTTTCAGCTGGCTAAAGAAGAGGGGGAGGATTATGTGGAAAAGTACTAGCATTGCAACAATTTGGATAATATGGGAGGAAAGAAATGCTCGAATCATCAACAAGGAAGAAAGAATCTTAGAAGCAATAATTGAATGCATCCCCATTACAGTGTCTCATTGGACTAAATCTTTGGAAAGCTTCTCAACCATTTTGGTAGATGGCATCATAACAAAATGGAGAGAAGTGGTGGGGACTATAAAAAAAATACATTGATTTGCAAAAGCTACACTCCCCCAATTGAAAGGTTTATCAAGCTCAACTTTGATGGCAGAAATAGGGGAAATCCAGGCCCTTCAGGGATTGGAGGCATCTTTAGGTATGAAAGAGGGACTTATGGTGGCACTATTTTCAGGACCGATTGGAGTGGGGTATTCTCTAAGGGCAGAGTTCATGGATGTTATGGAAGGGGTACAAAGGGCAAGAAGGATGAATGTCAACAAACTAATTATTGAGGGGGATTCAAAGCTAGTGATGGAGTGGCTACAAAATGAGGAAGCATCTCTTTGGCAGTATAGAAACAAGGTAAAAAAGTCTTTATGACTAAAGAAATGGAAGTCAGATTCCAATGGGTTCAGAGGACAGCTAACAGTATGTGTTAGGAACCTACCTAACTTAGGGCACTTCGAGGGAGCCAACCTCCTGAATTCATTGGAAGGAGAGAGAGAGAGAGAGAGAGAGAGAGAGAGAGAGAGAGAGAGATTATGCCGAAAGAATTATTGTCTTATTTCTCTTTGTGCTTCACTACTTATACTGTTAACAATCTTTGATTTCTTTCTGTTACAGCTGTTGCAAGTGGACAATTAGTTGTGCTGATGTGGCCTCCTCTTGTAAAACTAATTAACTGCTTTCTGTTGGTCTGTTTCAGTAGTCTTTACAATCCCCCCCTCCTTTAGAGCAACCTTGCCCTCAAGGTCTAATGTGGGAAAATTTGATTGCAGATCTAAGTAGGATTCCCAGGTTGCATCCTCTTCTGGGAGTTTAAACCAAACAACTAATGCTTCTGGTATGACTCTTCCACCCCGGCGCACCCATCTGAAATCAATGATGCGGGCTGGCTCAGTCTGCACTTGTCCTTCTGAAAATGTGGGAAGGGTCGCACTTGTAATGACTCCTGGCTTCGGCCCTTTCTTCAGTAAGGAGATATGGAATACAGGGTGCAGTTTTGATGTTGTCGGAAGGTCCACCTTGTAGGCCGCTGACCCTATTCTCTCAAGGATTTTAAATGGTCCAAAATAGCGCGGGCTGAGTTTGTTCCACTGTCGGCTTGCAACTAAAATCTGTCTGAAAGGTTGTAATTTGAGAAACACCCAATCACCGACTTCATATTGGACATTCTTGTGATGTTTATCATAGGTGTGCTTCATCCATTGTTGTGCCGGTAAGAGATGATGTCTCAGTTCCTTTAACACCTCATCTAGTTGCGTCAGCTGTTCTTCTAAGGCCGCTACTATGGTGGTCCCTTTTTCATAAGGAAGTAGAGGGGGAGGCTCCCGACCATATAGAGCTCTAAAGGGTGTCATCCCAGCGGCGCTATGGAAAGTGGTGTTGTACCACCATTCAGCCCAGTGGATCCACTTCACCCATTGTCTTGGTCGGTCTCCCGCGAAGCACCTCAGATATGTTTCGAGACTCTTGTTAACCGCCTCTGTCTATCCATCAGATTGGGGGTGGTAGATAGTTGACTTGAAGAGTTTAACCTCGTGGAGGCAAAAAAGCTCAGCCCAGAAACGACTCATAAAAATAGGGTCCCTGTCTGATACAATTGAGCTGGGGAGCCCGTGTAGGCGCACAATTTCCCGGAGTTCATCAAGCAACTCATCAATGACCGGTATTGGAAATCGGTCTTTAATGGTGATATTGTTAAGGGCTCTGTAATCAATACAAAATCACCACGTCCCATCCTTCTTTTTGACTAATAATACTGGTGAAGAGAATGGGCTATGATTGGGCTGTATTATCCCTTGCTTAAGCATATCTTGAACTTGCTTCTCAATTTCAAATTTTTGAAAGTAAGGGTATTGGTAGGGTCTTACATTGGTTGGGGCAGCTCCCGGCATGAGGGGGATGCGGTGGTCATGCTCCCGACGTGGTGGAAGTTCTTGGGGTTCTTCAAACATGCTGCCATATTGCTGAAGAAGTTGTTGCAGGCGGCTTTGGAAGTCTCTAGGCCCATTTGGGCTGCTGTTAGCTAAAGATGGGCTGGTCCAATTTGAGTCCATGTGCATGAATATGGGCTGATCCGGATCTTCTATTTGCTTTGTTAATGTTGCAAGACTGATGGGCCTTGGACCCTTGCATGTTTGCCCTTGTAGATGGACTGTAGAGTTCCCTGATGTGAAGTCCATGGTGAGACAGGCCCAATCATAGATCACGGGCCCTAGCTATCTTAACCATTGAATGCCTAGCACCACGTCCGCTCCACTGAGATGAAGAGGATATAGGTCCACCGCAAATTGGTGATCCTGAACCTTTAGTGGTAAGCCCATGCAAATGCTATTGCAAGATAGGCTATTATCGTTGGCCACATGAACTGTAAAATCCGTTGTTGGTTGAACTGGGAGTCCCATTTTATCCACCAAGACTTGAGTTATGAAGTTAAGGGAACTACCATTGTCTATGAGGATTGACACTTGTCGTCCCTGGATTAGCCCTGCAACTCTCATTGTTTGAGGGGACGCAAGTCCTATAAGGGCTTGTAGAGATATTTCAGGTGTGCCATTGGGTTGTATTTCCCACCCTAGGTTAGATTCCCTGCAACCGGTGAGGTCGTCTTCCTCTTCGGATTCTGTTTGGAGGAGAAATGCTTGTTGTTTCTTGCATCGATGGCCCGGCCCGAATTTCTCTTCGCAATTGTAATAGAGTCCTTTATCTCTGTGAGCTTGCATCTTTGCCCAGGTCAGCCGTTTGAAAGGAACCAATGGGCCTGGGCCCAGTATTCCTTCCTCCTTGTCTGGTGTTGTCGTCCTAGTTCCTGGACCCCATGGCCGTTGCACCTTTCTTGCTCAAGCGAACTTATCCTCGTACAATCTTGCTAGTGTTGCTGCATTTATGACCGAAGTGGGCGGCATCGCCTTCACTTCCAGTCGCAGATCTTCTTTTAGGCCGCCAACGAAGATTCCCACCAACGCCTTCTCCGTCCACCCTTGGACTCTCACGGCCAGCTTTTCGAACTCCATCTGGTAATCTTTAACTGATCCCACCTGTCGTAGCTTTGCCAAACTCTCATCATGATCTTCGAACCCAAACGATCCAAAACGGATAGTCATGGCATCAGTGAAGTCAGCCCAAGTTTGACGAGGGTGCCCCCGTCGATACCATTGAAACCAGAGGATAGCTTCCCCTTCAAGATGCGCAGAAGCCAGAGCTACTCTGTCTTGCCCAAGTGTCTCATGGTAATCGAAGTACCATTCGGCTCTGAGAATCCAGGGAGTTGGGTCGCCGCCTGAGAAGATGGGGAAATCGATTTTGGCTGCTCTCGTTTCCGTCGGCCCTGTTCTGCGGTTGTTTTCATTGTTGCGCTCTTCTTGGCTTCCTCTGTCGTTGTTCGTTGCCACCTACTCCAGCCGATTGAGGAGAGTAGTGAAACCTTCCTTCATTTCTTTGAGATCTGAAGACATTCGATGGATCTCTACCTCCATCTGATCCACTCGGGTGTCTACTGACGTGTTTCTTGTGTTGGTCATGCTAGCTCTGATACCAACTTGTTAGGAACCTGCCTAACTCAGGGCTCTTCGAGGGAGCCAACCTCCTGAATTCGTTGGAAGGAGAGAGAGAGAGAGAGAGAAAGAGAGTAATGCCAAAAGAATTACTGTCTTATTTCTCTTTGTGCTTCACTACTTATACTGTTTACAGTCTTTGAATTCTTTTTGTTACAGCTGTTGCAAGTGGACGATTAGTTGTGCTAATGTGGCCTCCTCTTGTAAAACTGATTAACTGCTTTCTGTTGGTCTGTTCTAATAGTCTTTACAGTATGGTAGATGTATTAGCCATGCAAGAGGTGGGGAGGGATGTAACTTATACATTTTCATTTGCTTTAATAAAATCATTGGTTATTAAAAAAAAAGTGATAGTGACTTTTCCTTATTCCTTTGTCATTGTAACAGTGGCCTCACCTTATTCCTTATTCTGATCACTGAAAGAGCCAACAAACTACCAAAATGAAGCACCTAAGTCTTCAAAAAACAATCTTCCAAATAACAAACTTCACAAAAACCAACCCCACTTCAAGAAAAAACAAAGAGAGAAATTCTCAACTTATGCCAAATACCCAGCAACCTGAGGGGGAAACAGCCAAGAACAAAAAGAAAAGAAAAAAAAAACAAAAACACTACTTCCTTTATCACTTTGGAACATGCTGAACCTGGGACCTCTCCTCTACCATTATTGTCCTTACTTCCACCCTTTTCCCTGTTTCAGGATCTTTATGACCATTCCTCCTGCCTTCCTTATCTTCCAGAACATCCTAATCTAGCTTCTTCTTCATTAACTTGAACCACACCGAATTCAGTTTCAAACCCACTACTACTGTTTGTTAATCTAATTCCAATTTCTTCAATTGTAAACAAATCAATTTCCTTCAATTTTTCTCACTCACTTTTTCTTTTTTTTTTATAACAGAAATTCATTAGCTTCATAAAAAATTAGATACAGCAATCCAGAGAGAGCTAAAATGGCTTAACTCTTTGATCCCTTCCTATCCCCTACTTTGCCAAAGCATCTGCAAACACATTTTCTGTTCTTTTCCCCCACTGAAATTGGATGTCCAGCCCCCTAGTTAGCCATTTGATTTCCCTTCTTTCATTAGCAAAATTCCAAAGTCTGCTTTCCTTCTCTAACCAGCTT
This sequence comes from Nelumbo nucifera, assembly GCF_055504915.1. Lineage (NCBI taxonomy): Eukaryota > Viridiplantae > Streptophyta > Magnoliopsida > Proteales > Nelumbonaceae > Nelumbo > Nelumbo nucifera. The sequence continues at coordinate 61,673,589 of NC_142653.1, forward strand.
AACACCAACTTTGAGTCCCCTTGAAACAATTAACTCCGGTATATTCAGTTCCTAACTCTTTCTAATACCCTCCAGTACAGCATAGATCTCAGCTTTAAGAGAGTCCCCAACCCCAATGGAACCTGAATACATTGCAATCACCTTCCCGTCCTCATCTCTGAAGACACCTCCTACACCTGAAGGACCTAGACTGCCCTCACTACTTCCATCAAAATTTAGCTTTATAAATCCACTGCCAAGTGGTGACCACACGGGAGAAACAGAAAATCGAGCATGAGCAAAATTAGCCACCTCCGCCCAGCTGTTCAGCAACTTATCCGTAGAAACATCACCAAACAGCTCCAACTGCTCCGCAAATTTTAGCTAGTGCACCAATCTAACTTTTTTTACTTCAATAATACATTATTCACTTCTTTCCTTTTCAGAATTCCTTTCCTCCCATAGAGTCCAGCAAATAGCAGCCCTTACACATCTCCGCGTAATCCTTCCCCTTTTCTTTGGCCATCTAAGGAACGAAGAGCTAAACAAGCTTTGAATGTTTGACGGAGGAGTCCACCTGCAACCAAATAGAGAAAGAAACCTGTCCCAAATTACAGAAGCAAAAGGGCAAGAAATTAATAAATGGTAGGAGCTTCCACCATTAGACATGCAAAGAATGCACCAACTCAGAGACAAGCACCAAAAAAGACCTTTTTCTTTGGAGTAAGTCACTGGTGTTGCATCTTTCAAAGGTTTCCCAACAGAAAGCTCCAATCCTCAGAGGAATCAGCTCACCCAAAACTTTACTAGAAAATTTTGTGCAAGGTTACTAATTGCATGCAAGAGGGACTTAAAGAAGGAAGCACAAGAGAATGTCCAGGAGGGAGCTAGAGTCCATAGTCTCTTATCCCTCTCAGAGTGATCCAACACCACCCCATTTAAGATCTGAATCAGATTCATTACATTTTCAGCTTCCAAATCCCTTAGGCCTCTCCTAAGCCCCAGATCCCAATCAAACCCAAAGTTAGACTGAGAAGGAACCAGAAAACTAGACACAACCTTGCCTTTATACCGGGAAAGTGAAAATAGGGAAGGAAATTGGTTTGTTGAAGGTAAATCACCCACCTAAATGTGCTCCCAAAATTTTACATGATTCCCAGAGCAAAGGTCATATACCTGATGTGTTGCACAAAAGAAGGTAGAATGGCATGTATGGATTTCCAAGAAGATGCTCCAATTGACCTTAACAAAGACCTGGTGTCCCAGCCATCCTCTGCCCAACCATGAATACTCAAAATTACCCTAGTCCACAACTTCCCCCTCACCTTCCAACCTCCATAGTCATTTTCCTAACAAAGCTTCATCTTTCTTTCGAATGTTACCTAATCCTAACCCTCCACCAGCCCTACTTTTAGAAACCAATTCCCAGTTAACCCTATGATCCTTCCTCTCCTCCCCTGGTTCCCACAAGAAGTGCTTCATCAACTTTTCCAAAATTCTACTTTTCACAGAATTCTAAAAACTGATAAGTAATACACAGGCAAACTAGCCAATGTGGACTTAACCAATGTGATTCTACCACCCAGAGATAAGTAATTCTTCTTCCAAGAGGCTAACTTCTTTTGAAATCTATCAATTACAAGGCACCAAAAACTCTCTTTCCTCGGGCTATCCCCTAGGGGCATCCCCAAATAATTCATAGACCATTGAAACACCACATACCCCAAACCATCAGCCCTTTCCCTTATAGTTCTCTCTTCCATATTAATCCCCACCACACAACTCTTATCAAAATTCACCTTCATATTTGACATTTGCTCAAACACTTGGATCACCAATTTCAAATTTCTAGCCCATCTCACATCCTCCCCCTCACAAAACAAAATTGTATCATCAGCAAACTGTAAGTGGGTAACAGGTATACTATCTTTTCCAACCCTCCACCCCCTCACAAGACTTCTAGATTTTGCTCTCTCAATTAACCTCTCCAACACTTCTGCAATCAAGGTAAAAAGAAAAGGAGAGAGGGGGTCCCCTTGTCTAATTCTCCTAATAGTTGAAAAATGATCCACTATAGTTCCACTCACTAGGATGGAATAATGACAAGTCTCAATACAACCTAGTATCCATTTGCACCATTTCTCCTAGAGCCAAAGCAATCCAACACTTACATCAGAAAAGACCAATCAACCATGTCATAGGCCGTCTCTAGGTCCAACTTGCACACAATCCCTTTCTTCCTTGTTCTCCTCAAATCCTCCACACATTCATTGGTAATTAAAATTTGATCCACAACCAAAATCTATCTATTTCCCACAAAAGCTCCTTGATTCTATGAAATTAGATCCAGAAGCACCTCTCTGATTCTTCTTGACAGGACCTTAGCAATTATCTTATACAAGCTATTAACCAAACTGATGGGCCTAAAGTCTCTTGGTTAACTTGCTCCCACATTCTTTGGGACCAAAGCAATAAAGGTTGAGTTCATCCCCAAATTTATCACCCCCTATGGAAAAATTCATTGAAGACTTTAATCATATCTTGCTTTAGTATCTCCTAGCAATCCTAGTAAAAAGCCATGGTGAATCCATCAAGTCTTGGTGCTTTAGATCTATCCATTGAAAAGATTGCTACCCTAATTTCCTCCATCTCAAACTTTCTTTCAAGCCACCTCTTATTCTCCTCAGACAATTTCGGCCAATCCAAACCTCTCCAGATTCTCACCCACTTTTTCAACTTCACTTTCTGTTAATGTTCTTTCTAACTTTACATCATTTTATCTAAGCCCCTCAATCTAAGTTTAGTAGTTAGTACTTACGAGTTCCTAGACTATCATTTCTCCTAGCACCAAACTCAAAAAGTTATTCTTTTGAAGTAAACAAACTCACCTCTATGGTTGGTAATAGAAATTATCGATCAAGAGTTATAATTTTCTAAAATGTCTTCAAGTAGTTCCATCTCCACTCCAATGTCTTTAAGCCCAACCCTGTTTAGTGTCACTTCTCAATTAACTCCATCCAAAGCACCTATGGTATCTCCAACTCTATTAGACATGATCGTTTTTCTTGCCTCTTTTCTTTGGTTGATAACTTTATTCACCTTCTTGTTTCTTGCTTCCTTGTTCAATTCATGATCTTTGTAGTTGCATTTTGTGATGTACAAATGAAATTCCCCCTACCTCTCACTTCTATGCTTTTGCTTTCCAAAACCCCAACAGTAGATTTTTCCAATTGTTTCCTTGCATTCAATGTGTCCTTCTAATCTTTAGTTCCTACCTTTTTCTTGGTGGTTCCAGACATCGCCACCAATACCAGCTTATCATTTTCGATCACCTCTCAATATCATCTTCTTACAACTTCTCAGCTGACCCCTTTTCTAACCCATAAATCTTACCTGTTTCAAATTTAGTTGAAGTCAAAATAGGTTAACCCAAGCCCAACTTCAAAACCAAGAACCGGCTCAGCCCCATATAAATTAAAGACCCGGGGTCCAGAAACTCGGATCTTTTTGATTCCTAGGAGATAAAACCAGTCCCCACACGTTCATCAATTCAGCCACTGTTCTCATCCTTAAAATAATGTTTATCTCCCAAAATACCCTTGTCTTCAACCTCTGAAACTCCACCCCCTGACCTTTCAACTTCCTCCCTAACACCTCTTGATTGTTCATTTACCACCGATTTCCAACCTCTACAGCTGCAAAATTTGTGAGCCACTACAAAGGGAAGCAACCCTCAACCGCTATTCTTAGATCGAAACATTCTCCCACGACATCATGATTGAGTGAATCTCATCGACTTCAACCAGTATCCATGCCATTATCAGATTTTTCCACCTGTTTGTGCAAGGGTCAGTTTTTCTAAATCTCCCACACGCATGCCCCACATCATGGAATGTCTACAAATACCATATATGAAGAGGGATACAAAAAACATTAATCCATACAAGACCTCTAGCCCTAAACTCCCAAATCACACCAACTAGTACACCTGCCCAACCTCAACTTTGGTGATCTCACTTGATTGATTTCCCAGTTCAAAACTTCATTGGCCTTCTCCAAGCTGCTCAAAATAAAGAGTAAGAAACCTGTATTGAGTTTCCTAACCTTAATTTTTTTCCCTTTGTTTGCCACCCAGAAGCAACCCACTTCAACACCTCCTCCTCCTTCTCTAGGTCAGAATTAACAAAATAGCCTACCAAACTTGTTTCTAAAAGCCTTAAATAATAAGACATATTGCCCACTGTCTTCATGAAAGCTTCCTTCATTTCAGAGATAAGAGATGTGAACTAGTATTGCAGAAAAATCTGGAAAGACATTCTGTCTCACTCTTCCCATGAACACTTTGTGAATGAACGAAAATATACATTGGATCTGATTTGACTTGCTCATGTTAATGGCACCAAACAAGTCAATACTCCTATGGACTTAAATATTAATATCCCCCTTATGATAATGAACCACTGCAGGATCCCTCTCTATATTGCCAACTTGTTGGCTGTTTTATTTACCTTAGGATGACTCATGCTGTCCAAGTCAATCAGTCTGTGTCTGCTGTGTCCAATGTTTTTTTTTTTTTTTGACAATTGAAAAATAATTCATTAATCAAAGGATTGATCTATTACAAATAAACCCAGAGAGAGGCTCAAGGTACAGCATCACTCTTAAGAAAATAACAGAACTACATGAAAATACAAGTAACCCACTAGAAGAGAGATTATACACAATTACAAAGCTGCCCAGAACAGAGAATGCCTGTTAACCCCTTATTTTGCAAGAGAATCAGCCATCTCATTTGACAATCTTCTTACCCATTGGATCTTCACTATCACATTCCTTGTTAACCAAACCACCTTCTTAAGATCTCTTAAACCCCAGACAGTTGAATCCAGATCCACCAACCATCCCATAACAACCTGGGAATCTCCTCCAATTATTAGCCTTTCTATACCAAGTTGACTGGCTAGCTGAATCCCTTGTACAGCAGCTAGTTGCTCTGCTTTGGTAAAGTCTCCTAAACCAACTGGGCCTGAGAATAATGCTAAAACATTTTTTTTTGGATCAATAACAAAAACTTTATTAATTATGTAAAGATTTGTGAAGCTTTAGATACAAAAGGGGGAGATAAAATGTCTTAGCTCCCCATCAACAAAATACAATGAAAGGAAATTAAAAATTAGCCCAAAAGATAGACTCCCTATTCACCCCTTGCTTGGCCAACCCATCTGCAAATGAATTAGTGGTCCTCTTCACCCAGCTGTATTGTATCTCAATGTCCCTACACAGCCATAAGAATTTTTTTCTTTTCATTGTTATAGCTCCACAAACCACTATCCTCTTTCTTCAACCAACTAATCACCACCTTTGAATCACCTTCCAGGATCAAACAACTGATATTTAGTTCCGTTGCTCTTTGAATTCCTTCCAGAGCTGCAAGGATCTCAGCCCTAAGTGAGTCTCCTTCTCCAACAGGGCCTGAGAACAAAGCAATAACAATCCCTTCCTCATTCCTGAATACTCCCCCAATCCCAGAGGGACCTGGATTCCTTAAACTACTACCATCAAAATTCAATTTTATAAATCCAGAGGGAGGAGGGGACCACGAGGAACTAAGAGTCTTCTTACACAGAGTAGAGGTAGCTATCTCTTTCCAGTTTCTTAACAGGTCAGCCATAGGAAAGTCTGTAAACAATTCCATAGATTTTAGCCAGTGGGCAGCCCTTAAAAGTATTAGGTCTAATAAGTCTTCCAGAGTTCTTTCCTTATCTAAAAAAAAATCGTGAATTTCTTTCTTCCCACAGTGATGCTAAAACATTGCGGTCCTTATCTCTCAAGACTCCTATACCAAAGGGGCCAAGGTTACCTTGGCTGCTCCCATCAAAGTTTAGTTTAATAAAATCCTCAGGAGGGACCTAAACTGCAACATAACTCTGTTTTGAGGATGAAGTGCTGGCCACTGTTGACCAGTTCCTCCAGAAGTCATCAAAGGAAAAAAGTTGGGATAAGTTTGTTGTTCTCAACCAGTGTATTGCCCTTATCAATATGCAGTCCTTCAACTCAGAAAGGCTTCTCTCCTTATTGTGGAAGATTCTAGTGTTCTTTTCCTCCAAAATAGTCCATAAAGAAGCTGCCCTAATGCACCTCCACATTAATCTTCCTCTTTAATTGCCGACCAAGGATTGAGGGTTCAAACAACTGAGAGACTTCTGCTGGCAGCAACCACCTGCAACTAAAAAGGGCAAATATCCAAAACCAAATAGTTGTAGCAACAAAGCAAGATAAAAACAGGTGGAAGCAATCCTCACCATTGGATTTGCAGAAGGAACAACAGTCTGCTTTGTGCAATTTTCATCTATCTACGGTCCATGGGATCACTCATTACCTTCATGGCACTGTTGAGAGAGCTTTGTTCTTTCCCCTTTTCTCCCTAGTTCATCTTTAAACCTATTTTGATTCTAAATGAACCGGGTGTCTTAACACCCATCAATCTACAATTGGATATTTTTCTTGGGGATTCCCTCATCTAATGTAAATGCAAGAAACAATCCATTGTAACCAAATCCTCCACAAAAGTCAAGTTTTGTCCTACCTTCTTTATGCAGAATTGCAGATAAGAGACAATATTTCCAGAAAAAAAATAGAGATAATGGATTGGAAAAAGGATTTAGGCAAGAAAACCAATAAAGGAAATAGAGGCCAAAATCAATAGTCAAACATGGTGGATTATGGTTGACCTCATTCAAAGTGCCAAAGGTAAAAGCAATCAAACAATATCATCAATCTTCAGACCTAGGAGGGGCAAAATCAGGTTAAGGTTTGAATAGAATATTAGATACTTCAGCCTCAATGAAATCATCACCCAAAAAATCAGACCACAAACTAAATGAATACCCATTACCAAGACATGTCTAACAAGGGAGAAAATGAAAAGGATGGGATACATGTTTCTAAGGATCAACAATGAAGACCTATAGATTTGTTTGTAATTTCTATCAAAAATTAATCCACAAAACTTCTTCTATAAGCAAATAGATTATATCCAATTACTTGTGAAAAAACCAATACTTATTCAGAGCTAATAGATTTTATCATTAAATACATAATAGAAGAAACAAATATCGAATTAGCTATTTTAGTCAAGCAGAAAATTGGAAACTTTTTACCACATTTACAGTGCAATATAATAGTTTCTCAATCAGGAGATGCTCAATGACAGACAGGAATGAATGGTAGGTAGATAAAAACCATAGGAACCAAGGGCTATTGGTAGATAAGAACCATAGGAACCAACAGCTATGTATACACGCAGAACACGAGTTCTGGATAAGAACTAGAACATACAAATCCAAGACGTAAAACTTCTGCATCTTTGTCATCCACCCAATGTGATATGCCTGAAACTGAAAGTCAATGAGGATTCAGAGTTCAAACAAATAAAAGTCAATCAAATTCCAAATTAACTGAATATATTGGATGTTAACCTCCAATTCTTCAGAAATAGCTTTTGGAATAATACTGTTGCATGTTTATGTAAATATTTAAGCATCCATAGACATCTATGAATAGAAAAGGATTGTTCTGATCATGGATCACTTAAAACAAAGTACACAGTAAAGCAAATAAAACAAAATCAAAATTGCTTTTTAGAAATAATTTTTCAAAGTTTTAGACTGCTATACAAAATTATGATGTCAAAATATGTTAAACAAACAAAAAAGAAAAAAGTAGTAATAATAATAATAATAAAAAAATAATAAATAGATAGAAGAATGTATTTACATACTTCAAGATAGAACAAATGAAAAACAACAAGAGCCCTCCATAAAGGCTATATAGATTCCACCAGTGAAACTTGGGTCTCTCAAATAATACCTACATTATAGAGTGCACTGTAAAAACATGTCTACATTTAAGCTAACAAGGTGAAGAATTTTCCATATAAAATTCAATTTTGTCCACATGAATAATAGTTCAAAATACTTAAAATCTAAGCAATAATAAGAATCAGACCAACCTCTAGACAATCGAAGATAGCCATTAATTTGACTCACATGCACTCTACCAGACAAAGGAAACTTGATTCCTAGACATAAAGGATGGGTTCTTATGAATATAATTTAGCCTAAGTAACTAGGCGTCTGTTTGGCATCGATGCCGTTGCTCCAGAAAACGGTGGCACATCAGTGCCATGTTGGAAAAAACGGTGCTCCAAAAAGCGTCAATATGTTTGGAACCGTTTTTCCATAAAAAACGGTGCTCCAAGCCATGCCTTGGAAATCGAGAAGGCATGGTTCAGAGCAACGCCGAATTCGACATTTTCTTAGATTGGAGCTCGTTGCTGCCAACGAGGACATGATGTGTCAGTGACGTAGACTTCCTATAATGGGTACTAGTGCTGAAAACAGATATGGAGCACTGGTACCAGACAGGTGTTGCTGTTGCTCCAGGAAACGTCCTACCTGGCAGCAACGTTTCCAAACAAAAAAAAAACACTGTTTTCTCAGAAAACGGTGCTTCCAACCCATACATCAGCAGTATCTGCAGCATCGATGCCAAACATATACTAGATGAATGTAATAAATATGAAACATGTTAGTATGCCAAAGGGAGACAAATAATTATATTGTAAATGACACTGATGTATTCATATTAACAGAATGTTACCTGAACCAGCAATCTCAGACAGGGAAGGTTGCTGGTTCGACCATTAAAACAGGGGGGCGTGACTCTTTAAGTGGTCACGTGGGACGAAAAGAAGGGCCCAATCGAGTGGACCCCTATTATGGTGGGCCGGAGAAGGCTTTTCAAATAAAGGACTTAAAGTTGGGCTCCTATAGTCTTGAGCCCAAGGCCCATTATAAGACAGATGGGCCGAGGGACTTGTTAAGTAAGCACGTGACTGGGAGGAGGGATGAGTTGATAGACGAGATAAAGCGTCTATCTTCTTCAACCCCGAACCCTTCCTCTCGACCGAACAGTTCAGGCGCAAAAAAGTCTCAAGACTCGCAGTCTCGAGGCTCTCTACAGTGGGTCCCATCCAACCTGGCGAACCGTCTCTCACCAGATAGGCGCAACCCGAGATACATGAAGCCTAGGATGAGAACAGAACAGGGCTTGAAGATTGGTTGAGTGAACAAAACAGTAACGACGATTCTGATAGAGACGAAACGCTAAGTCTGGGAAGTTTGTCTCCGAAAAGCAACAATGATCTTCTTGAAACAGAAAGTTTGCATACAGAGTTGTTCTTAGAGGAAGAGACTGAAGAGGCAGGTGGCGGGAAGACTAGGAAAAGTTTGTCTCCGAAAAGCAACAATGATCTTCTTGAAACAGAAAGTTTGCATACAGAGTTGTTCTTAGAGGAAGAGACTGAAGAGGCAGGTGGCGGGAAGACTAGGAATGGTGAAGAAATTGGTTCTAAAGCTGTGAAAACTCCTCCTCCCTTCGTCGAGGGAGCTGACCCTGAGTCTAATGAATTATAGGATGTTGGTGGAGAGGGACAAGAATCGGCCGTGAGGATGGACGCGGGTATTCCAGTGTCGGAAACACAGAGAAAGGTTTTCCAAGTGGGTAGGTCGTCAAGAAGTGATTCTTTCACCATGTCTACTTCCCAACCTTGTCCAAAAAGGGGAAAGGCCTTAAAACCATGTGCCGCCTATCAGCAAGTCATTTTCAGTGATTCTAGTCCTACCCTCGTTCTATCAGGTATGGGTGTCAATTTTGTTTTAGGTAATGACTTGTTTGCTATGCCTGTAACAGATATCCCAGCTTCCCATCCAGGAGTTTTTGATGCAAGAGAGAGGGTGATAGTGGAAGGAGGAGAGAGGGTGTTGGAAGAAAGTAGTAAGGGGGAGGCGGATAGAATTTGGGAGTTGATCTGTACAATGATGGAGGAACAAAATAAAAAGGAAGGACTCGTAGAAAGATGTTGTAGCAAAAATAAGTGTGAGAAGGGTAAAATTCTTTCTCAAACATTGGCTGGAAAGGATGGAGAAATTGGGAAGGGGGGGAAAGAGGAACAAATAAGAAAAAAAGATCTGAAGTGGAAAGGCTAATCTCAGACATTGAGGGGGATTTAGAATTCAGTGGTAGAGGGGATAGGAGGAAGGGCCTAAAATGACGAGAATATGGCCTCTTACTGGGTCCTTTGCTATTTTCTATCGATGAAAATTATTAGCTGGAATGTAAGAGGGTTAGGGAGTGCAAGGAAGAGAAGGGCGATCAAAGACCTACTCCGAAGGGAAAAACCTGATATTGTGTTGTTACAAGAATCCAAACTGATGGAATTAGATGGGAGATGGGTGAGGAGTTTTTGGAGGTCTAGAGGTTTAGGTTGGAGCTCGTCTCCTTCTTGGGGAGCCTCGGGGGGGATTGTAACACTATGGAGGGAGGATGTGGTGGAAGTAGTGGAAGAATTGATAGGCAGATTCTCAGTTTCCATTAAGTGCAAGAATGTAGAAAATGGGTGTGTATGGGTCTTAACCAATGTTTATGGCCCTAATTCCTATAGAGAGAGGAATGAGATGTGGGAGGAACTATATGCAATTAAGGGGCTATGGGATGATCCTTGGTGCCTGGGCGGGGATTTTAACGTCATTAGATTCTCTGATGAAACCAGTAATCCCCAACAGGTAATCTCAACAAGCATGAGGAAATTTAATGGTTTTATTGAAGATTGTGAACTGAAGGAAATACCTCTGCTGCAAGCCAGTTACACTTGGTTCAACCTTCAGGAAACCCCTTTGTGCTCGAAGTTGGATAGATTCCTTTTTAACCTTGCCTGGGAAAATAGTTTGGAAAACTTGGTTGCTAGGGCATTACCCAGGGTCACCTCCGATCACTGTCCTATCCAAATAGGAACTGAGTCTTTTCCTATAGGACCCAAACCTTTTAGATTCAAAAATATGTGGCTTACCCATCCAAATTTTGTGAAAAAAGTGAAGGAGTGGTGGGGTGAGGAGGAGAGGGGGGTAAGATGGAAGGAGATCAAGTTCCACAAGAAATTAAAAAGGTTGAGAGCCAAAATAAAAGAGTGGAATAGAGATCAGTTTGGTAGAATTGAGGAGCAAAAATTGGGCCTAATCTCTCGAATAGAGAATTTGGATGTAAAGGAATCTCACAATGGGCTGACCGAGGAGGACAGAGTGTTAAGGAGACAATTAAAAAAGGAGTTGGAAGAAGTGTTATTGAGGGAAGAAATCAGTTGGAGACAAAAATCTAGACACAAGTGGATTAAGGAAGGCGATGGGAACACTAGATTCTTCCATGATTTGGCCAATGGGAGACGAAGAAAGAATTTTGTGACCAAGCTATAGATAGGAGAGGAGGTGATTACCAACCAGGATGACATAGAATTTGTGGACCACTTCAAATCGATTTAAAGAAGGCCTTTGAGTGAGAGAACAGTTATGGAAAGGGTGGATTGGCCAATGATTGATGAAGGAGTGGCAAGGTGAAGGGATTTCGAGGAAGAAGAGATTAAGAAAGTTGTCTTTCTAATGGATAGATCCAAGGCTCCGGGTCCAGATGGCTTTACAATGGGTTTTTATCAAGACTGTTGGGAGGTGTTGAAAGAGGATCTAGCTGAAGTCTTTAAGGAATTTGCAGACAATCACACTATAAGCCCTGGAATTAATGCCACATTTTTTGCCTTGATACCTAAGAAGAATGATGCCAACCACCCAAAAGATTATAGGCCTATTAGTCTGGTGACAAGCATCTATAAAATTCTGGCTAAAGTGCTCTCATTGAGAATCAAAACAGTCCTCCCTACCATCATTAGTGAAACTTAGGGGGCTTTCATTCAAGGGCGACAAATAACAGATCAGATCTTAATTGCGAATGAGTGTGTGGAGGAAATGAAAAGGTCTAGTAGGAAAGGATTCATTTGTAAATTGAATCTTGAAAAGGCCTATGATTTGGTGGACTGGGAGTTTCTTTTAGAGGTTATGCGGAATGGTGGTTTTGGGGACAAGTGATGTAGTTGGATCTTTGGGTGTATCAGTACTTGTCACTACATGCATGAGACCAATGTATGTGTTAAGTTTTTATTCTTGTGATTGACCCAACTTAGTACATGCATGAGAAAAAGGGGAGCTGAATATGTCTTTCAGCATGACTAGCCCTAACTACTTCCATGTGTATGAAAGCTCTTGATTGTATCATTAATGGTCAGTCGAGCTAGGTCACATCTGAATTGCTGATGCATGAGATTCAACAAATGCAAAAGGGACAAAGCCCAAATTGACTCCGCTATTCTAAGGTAAATAGTAAAACTAGCAGCTTAAAACATGAGTCTTGCTATCTGCCTCAAGCTTGTGACCAGTGTGAGATGGAGCATAAAATGCACTCACACCAAATTCAAAAAAAAAAAAGAGAGAGAGGAGAGAAGTGTGAGATGGAACATAAAATGCACTCACACTAAAAGCGGGAGAAAAGGGTGAGATGGAGCATAAAATGCACTCACTCCTAGAAAAAATGACAAAGAAAATGTAGTGACAGCTGAGGTTCAAAAGGGCAAAATGAAGTTGAACTCTCAATGAGGTGTAGTTACAGATTTGAAATGTAGTTTAAAGTGATTATTAATTTTGACAATCAAGGAGTTGATCAATATATTGAATAGGAATGAAAGCTGGAACTTGGAGAAACTCATATTCTTCTTTTCCTTGGCTCTTATGCATGTGTTAAATGGTAGTTTATAAGAATAGGAGCTGAACACTTACAAAAGTTTCCAAACCACTCAATGCATTTTCCTCCTAAAAATTCACCCGGTAAATAGTGAAAAGGGGGAATGTTCAGTTTATTACTGATGTCTTTGCTTGAGGACAAGCAAAAGCTTAAGTGTGGGGGTATTTGATGAGCACGTAATTTACCTATAATTTATGAGGTTTTTGCATGGAGTTTTATGTTGGTTTAATTGAATTTCACCCTATTTTAGCTTGATTACAAGAAAGATTTCAGGGACAACCAACTCAAGAAAAAGAAGGCAAAAAGCAAGAAAAGAAAGCCCAATTTTAATCAAATTCAGCCCGGCCCATCCATAAGAGCAAAGGAGTATCATTCGGCCCAAGTAGTGCAAGGTACACTCTTTGGGAAAAACCCAAAGAAAGAGCCTAACAAGAAGGAAAATTCGGCCCAGCAAAGAAGAGGCCCATTTCAGCCCAAGAACAGCCTAGAGTGCAGCCAAAATATGCTCAAAACTAAGCTAAGTTGCAGCCCAAAGGGAGCTAGGGGCGGTAACTTCTTGAGGATTCTTGAAGAGAATGAGGGAGCACTGTAGAAGGCTCAAGAGGGGTGTAATGCACCCAATTCTAAGGGCTTCAAGAAGAGGCTAGAGCTTCCTTGAAAGCCTATATAAGGAGGTCTCTAGAGGGGGGAGAGGTGTTCATTTTGCCCAAGTTCAAGGCTCTCCATTCCTTTGGGGTTCGAATTCCTTGAAGGGAAGAAGAGAGAAGAAGGAGCTAGGCGCAAGAAGAAGAAGGGCTGAAGAGATTCAAGCAAGGAAGAAGAGAAGAAGGTGAGTTCGAATTTGGGGAAATTTTGATTGAGAGATCATTTGTTCTATTTCTACAGTCTTTATTTTCTTGAGTTCGAATTCTGCTTCTATTTATTTAATTTTCTCTTCCTCTCTTTCATTCTTTGTTGTTGTAATCAATGCTGTAAAATTTCAGATTGTGTAATCAAATTTCTTTATCATTCGAATAGACCATATCTCTTCTTATTGTTTCTTGAATAGGGTGTGAATTCTAGATCAGATTGGCCGATTTTATCTCTCACAAACTTAGATCTGAAATCTCAATTCTGAGATTTGTAAGATCTGAATTGCTTGAGAAAGAATTCAGACCTTCAATTTTCAGGTTGGCCGATTTGATCTAATGCTTGGAATTTCTAGAGTGTTTGAGAGACTCTAGGAATTCAGATCTACTATTCGAGAACTGAATTGCATGCAAGGTTAGAGATAACTTGCACAATTCAGTTGGTGATCAATTCAGATTTGAATTGATGCCCTTGATGTGTTTGAATTAATGCATGCATGAATGATTAGATCCTTGATAGAGATATAAGGATCACCATTCATGCATAAGATGAACATGCTCTTGAAAAAGGTTGTTCATGACCTTGGGGTTTCACCAAATCAAGGTTGAATCATGGCCTATTCGAAAGAGTTGAGTAGTTTGTTTGCTGAATCATGAAATTAGATTTTCTTGTTTACTCTTTTAACTTGAATAGAAGGTATTTGAGCCAATGCTTTTTAGTTAGATTTTAGCTTAGGATTTTAATTTTTGAATAGAGTTATGATGTGTTGTTAATCAGATAAGAATTGGCCAATTTAGTATTAGTAGTTGTTTCCTAAATCCTCGTGGGAATGATACTCTATTCACCTCTTTACTACTTGAACGGCTAGTGCACTTGCTAGTGTCACAATGAGCCACATCACTCCTCTTCTAACCAGGTTCTGTTTTGAGAGGCTTTTATCCAGCACTATAGCCTAAACCAAGGCATTTACTTTTGAGGGGGAAACGGATTCCAGATCTTATCAGCGGGAACCTCAGCTCTGTCTCCTACTATTAAGCTTCTAGCAAAAGAGCTAACTGAGAACCCATCTACAAACCAGTTCCAGGTCCAAGTATCTTCTTTCCACTGGTTAGATAGCAGCTAAAACAGCTCAACCACTTGGTCTATTTCCCAATCTTGGAATTGTCTTCTGAAGTAGGGGGTCCAAGCAAGGATGTTATTTCTCAGTTCATAGCATTCAGCCACCAATACATCCTGATTTTCTGCAAGCTGGTACAACTAAGGAAAACACTCAGCTAAAGGCCTGCTACTACACCAACTATCCTTCCAGAATTTCAGCCTGATGAATAACACCAAAGGCATCAAAGTAGAATGATGAAAGATTCTTCTCAAAATATTCCTTAGCATTATCAAATCAAAATATTTTGATCTGAATGTTAAATTGGGTAAAAATAAGTTCATGAAACTTTTGCACAATAGTTGGTACTTCATCCTGAGATCTCATAAGGTAAATCCATGTATAGCGAGAGAAATCATCAATAAAAAAAAATAAAATACTTGTGACCCCCCATAGTAGATAAATGAATGGCCCCTACACATCAAAGTGCACAATATGGAAAAGAGAAACAGATATTTTATTATTCACTGAATAAGGATGTCTACAATGTTTCGCAAGTTCACATGACTCACAATGAAGACACGATTGAGATATTCCCTTAAACATGTCGGGAAACAAATGACTCAAAGCAAAAAAAGGTAAATGACCAAAACGTAAACGGCATAACATGACTCTATCAATAGACTCTGATAAAACAAATTCCAAAGCTACTCCATTAGGTGGTCCAAGACTTCTATCAGGTGTATCCAGCGAGTATATTCGATTCACCTCACGGCCACTCCCAATCATCCTCTAAGATTTCAAGTCCTAAAAAATACAATGAGTAGGAAAGAAAGTTATGCTACAAATCATGGATTTAGTCAAGATACGAACAAATAAAACATTGGTATCAAGGTTGGGGACATAAAAAGCAGAGGATAAAACAAGGGTGTCAAAGGCTTTGAAATCTCCTTTTCCAGAGATGGGAGCAAGAGACCCATCAAAAAGGGATATCTTCTCTCTACCAGAGAGGAGCTAATATGAACAAAAGAGGTTAGATATGTTGGTCATATGTTCGATGCACCAGAATCAATAGTCCAAGGGATGTTATGATTACCTGAAACAATATCATGATTTGCATAAGCACGAATACCCGAGTGAGCAAATGTAGATGACGAGGTGTTGCCTAAAGGGTTGGATATTGTAACAGTGAGCCTAACAAGGTCAATCCAATACCTCAATGTTCAAAATCTAGGGTTTCACTACACCCAACTGCCTAGGAGAAAGAAGTAGCCACTCCTACCAGAGCTTTCCAAACTTCTTCAAACCTCAACTGCCCACTTTCGGAGATCAAAAGGAACCCCCCCAAGCACTGAGCGCCACACCCAACCCTTCTCCTTAACCTATAACTTGAAATCTCTCTAGTCGGCTAGGGTTTTGGGCAGAAAAACAACAGCTTCACTTCTTGGCAATTTACAACCAGATACTAACTCTCCAAACCCACTACCAACTAGGAAAACAGTCATCTAATTAATCAGAAACTTATGTCTCCATACACTCTTCCAATCGAAGGGAGTATGGGAAAAGAAAGAAAAACAAAAAAAGGAGGAAGAACTGCTTTGATGCCAAGTAAATCTGTCCTTCAAGTCTAATGATTAAATTCTGATTACAGCAATAAAAAAGGAAGAAAAGGATGATTACAGCAGAAAAGAAGAAGATGGATAAGAAGAGAAAGGAGAAGAGAGTTCGATAATCTTCTCCCCTCTCTCAATAAACTTTATTTAATCTAACTTAACTAAGATCAATTACAACTTTGCCCTTAAGTGGGCGGCCAGCTCATCAATCACTTAAAAGATACAAAAAAGAAGTTAACAGGCCCATTAACAAATAAAACATAAAGAAAACATTACTTAATAAAAGAAAAGTGCTAGGGCCAATTCGGCCTAGTCTCTCTACACATTATAATCTCTTGACACACCTCCAATACCTGAGGCCCTGGGATTACCCAAACTGCAACAAAGCTTAGTTTGTACCTTTGTGTTGAGGCATCCAAGGAAAAAAATGTCCCTTGGTTTCTAAGACTAAGTTCTTCCTAAGTTCCTCTCCTATTATTATTAAATTTCATTGAATATATTCTTAGTCCTTATTTTAAAACCTCTTGTTTTTAAAGTATTTGTCCGTATATCTAATTTTGCATTTAATCCTTCTTTGGTTTCACCACTTAACATTACATCATTAGTCAATTCATATATAACGGGTGCAAACAATCATGCGTGGGATAAATTATGTGCTCAAAAACACCAAATTATGTGAATTAAATTGTGCTTAAGATGAATCTTTTAAACACCATAAAAGTTATAGTTACCAAGATATCAAACTAACAAGATTTTCCCTATGGTTTTACATGTATTGGTTCATGATTAAAAAGAAAGGAAGATTTACCAGATGCCTCTTCCAACCGTCGTATAAAAGCCAATTGAAACAAAGCACCTACAAATTCAAAACCCAATTTATTGAGTCATAATAATACTTCAGTGTGTATGTTAAAAGATAATTAGATGTAAAAAAAAAAAAGATATCAAATCAATAGATTCAACACAAATATGGATTTACTAGAAAGATGTTGATATTCTTTTCTTCTTTTTGGTGATTAATTAAATAAAATTACATTAGTAAGGTTAAAGAGAAATATGAGATATCTACAAGGGCAATGTAGGGGAAAAAGAATCTTTTTTTTTAATCTTTTCTTTATTTTTCTAATATTAGAAAATAGTAAGAGAACTTTGGTCATTTTAGATGTTTGTGGAATCATTGCTTGGTCTAATAGTAAAGCTTCAAGCTGACAAGCATGACAATGCCAAAGGTAAGGTCAGTCAAAATTTGGTAGCAACAAGGCACCTGTCTAGATGATCCAAGGTTTTAAACCTAAGCTATTTAATCCATGACTGATATTTCAATTAATACATTCTATATTATATATATATATATATATATATATATATATATATATATTTGTTTTAAAGCTTTACTATTGAAATTATTAAAAAGAGGCAAGGGTTTCGAGATGAGAAAAAGAGAGAAAGAATAGAAGTATACAGAAGCTTCCTTTTTTTTTGTTTTCTTATTTTCTCTTATAACAAACAAAATAACAGCTTCATGCTTGTTCTTTTTCACTTTTATCTACTCTCCATCTTAAATTTTTATCACATAAAACTATAGCCTTCTTTAGTGGCGAATTCAATATAAAATTGCTCTATTAAATACTTGTTATATTTGAAAATATTGAAATTAATATATTTAAAATGATATTGTCGTAGATACGATGATTTTCCATATCTTGAGAGGAAATTTGTTAAGAATACTGCTATTTTTTCAATTAATATGCATCCTGAATGGTATATAAAACAAGAGAACTAACCAAATTTTAGTTTTTTATTTTGTAAAATTCTTGTCACCTAGGTGACTAGGCACCCTATTTTCAACCAAAATCACCTAGATGCCTTGACTACAATGGTCTTAGCTTCAAGTTTTAAAACATTGTTAGAACTTATGAGTTACTTTTTTAGTTTTCTGTTGGAATGAATGGGAATATCATAATTTTGAGTTTTCTTGGTGTAGGAAGGAGTTTGACAGACCCTAAAGAGCCTATATTATGCCTATGGTTCTAGATGCCCTTTTTTTGGATGTTATTCTAGGTGTCTGTTGAGTGATTATGGGTTTCTCCTGTTTATCTTCTTTCTAATTTTGCAAACAGCATGTATGGCCATCAAAAACCATCAAATTCTTAATCAAAGAAGTTCATCCAACATGGCAACATCCCTAAAGGACTGAAATTGATCCAGGTCATTTCAGTTTACCTTTTTTTCTTTTGAGAAAAAGTAAAGTACTGTATTGATTGTATAATTTGGGATGTTGTTCATGGGATGAAGCTTCCCCAAAAAAATCTGTAAAAACTGAAAAGATAATTACAAAAAAAGGGCATCAGTTGAAACATTTGATGTTTTTGCCCAAGAGAAATTTGCTAGCATGGTGTTTATTACTTCATCTATTTGAGAGGATTTGCAATCAAAAATTTCCATAATTTGCTTTTTCTTAAAAAAAATGTAAACCCATAATACATCAGACAGGAGGCCCCATAGAAATTAGGACCATTTTCAGTTAATACTAAACCTAATAATTTCCTATTCCAACAATTTTCATCCTTTTTTTTGATAAATGAATAGATTTTACTGACCAGAGATTAAAGAAGTTACAAGTTCCCCTTGGGGGGCACGAGATGCAGCCACACCCTTGAGCCCAAAAAACTGAAAGTTGAAACTGAAAAATTAAGTATCACAACTCAGCCACAAACAGAAACTCCCTAACAGCCACTTGTTTAGCCAAGACATCAGCCATAGCATTGGCTAACCTACTCACCCATTGCATTCTGATTGTCATATCCCTTTTGGTTTTGTTGCCAGGAAAATAATATCAATATTGGAATCTTTCCTTTCATCAAGAGTGGCTTGTGTAGAAAATCTGGTTTCAACCCTCAAGATTTCCCCAATAATAGTATCCAAATCTGGGAGAGCTCCTTCATTCAGGATATTAGATCTGACAACTTCAAATTCAGGTCTGAGATGCATTAGGAAATGCATAATCTTCCTTCTATCAAAGTGCTCCTTCATATACTTCACACAACAATCTGATAGATCCTTTCCCATATGTACTAGCTCATACTCTATCCAGAGACTAACAATCCCTACATAGTATCCCTGGACTTTCCTTTCTCCCTAATAGTACAAAAAGATATCAACTTCTATTTGGTATTGTCTAGAGATGTTTGATTGTTGGTATACTTTCTCAAGATACTAATACATCTCATAGGTAGCCCTGTATCCTCTCATAGGGATTGCGATGTTAGTTTCATCTTATCCTAGAACCCACGATGCAATTTTTGCATTATCAAGCTTCCAAAACCACAAATCCATTCAAATACCCCCAAAGTCCCTTTGCCTCAACATGGAATTGAAAATTAAACTTCCATAATGCATAGTTCGTACCATTGAACTTAATAGGGAGAACATCCATCCTTTCTGACGCCATTGAAGAACAAGGAACAGCAATGCACACTTCCAAACAAAGGATAGAATTCAGATCAGAAGGTAGAGAGAAGTACCTTTCAATCGATGTCCAGAAAAGGAAACTGTAATGGTCTGTCGAACTCAGAAGTAGATCAAAACCGTTCTAAATAAAGCCAATCCAAACCAAAAGGAATCAATAGATCTGCTATGGGCGACACCAAATCTAAATTTTCAGACTGATCTGGTATCTCTACAAAGAGATCCAATGAGAAAAAGAAATCTGATGGCGTAATAGTCCAGAAAACTGGTCTGTAAAGTTCTGATCAAAAGCAACCCTAGAAAAGAAGATTCAAGGGCACTCGAGAGCTTCCCAAATACTGTTAGGGAGTCCTCAAGAAAACAGTAAAAGAAAGAATTGAAAAGAGACTGAATGCATATCAAATCGTGACCTGCTCTGATACCATGTCAGAATCAAATCGAAAAGGACAAAGAGAGAAAGAAAAGAGAGAACACAACAGTTTGGTGGGTGTGTTGCCTGGTGACAATCAATGCCCTAAGATAAATATTTATATTAAAGAAAGTAAAAGGACAAATCTGCCCTTAGTGTACAAAAGATAGTGTACAGATAAAATAAATGTACAAAAAAAGAAGTAAAAGTACAAAAATAGCCCTGCAGCTAGTTCTTCTCATTGTCTCTACATTAGAAAATTTCTAATTCATAAGTTATTAATGCTAAAATGCATGGGAAGTTCTACATGAAATCATAATTCTTCAAATTTCTAGATGCCATAGCTAGAGTTTTTTTTTAAGCAATGCCATAGCTACATAATACTTCCACAAGATAGCCATAAGAATACATGTTCCACTATAGTGAGCTCTAATGAACCATGAATTCTGGTAGACCCCTACCTTAAGTTCAAGAAAATATTTTTGAATTTCTATGAACAGCATGAAAATATTATTACATTGAAATAGATAATATAAAAAGCAACTCATTTGTTGGTCTATGGAAGTACCTTCCACGACTCAGGTAAGCCTCTACAACTAACTAATGGAATCATTTTCCCCACATTGTCAGAGATTTAACATAGCCAACCCCATATAGTTGGGACTTGGGATGATGATCTGTAGAGATTTTAATCTATGTAAAATTGGTATCCAGAATCAACAATCCAAGGAAATTGGTTACTACGGGAAAGCCAAGATAACCTAATTAAGCACTTCCATCATGCTTCAGCTAAACCTTTTAATTCCTGTTGAACGGCTTAGAGTTGAAGAACCTAAAGAAGCAATGACGAATTATGCCTTATTTTCACAGTATTTAAAAGATAGGAGCAATGGAATCTTCAAATTTTATAAAATAATGAGCTCTATCTCTTCTTCACAATAGATGAGAACCAACATTTAGTATACACTCCTCATCAATTCTCAATTGTAGGTTCAATCCTTAGCCCATTCTGCATTACATAAGGACCACCTCAGCAACCCTTAATAAATGAAGATTTCCCCCTAGAAATTACTTAAAATTTTCAGCTAATATCGAGGTCCATGTTCTGTACCTTGGAATTCCCAATATAGAGTCAAGAATAAGGTAGAACTAATAAACCTTAACTGTTACACTAGTCAGAAACTAGCTCCATGAACCAATTACAGACATAAAAACAGATTCATACAAATTTTAGGTTGCCAAGCTACCAAAGATACTAAAGGTAACTACCAAGGAGGCAGCCTTTCAATCAAAACAAAAAACAATCAAGAACAACCAAAATAAGTAAATATAAGAACCATGCCCTTCCAACCATCCCAGCAGTAAAGACAACGGAAATACTAAAACAACGGAATCGCGCCCCAGATCGAAAAACCACGAGTGAAATAAATGGGTTGAAAGATACCAATTATCATTCCAATAGTGACGAGGGTGAGAAGACCGAAGACGATTCTCATTCCAGACATGGTCACAAAACGGAGAAAGAGACTATCCAATTCAGACCTAAAAGGCTGAGCTCATCGGAGAATTAACCAGTAGAGTCTGCAGCGAAGATCCAAAAACACGGGACGGGGGGAAAGGTTACAGATTCTGAGATTATTTAAGAAGAAATTAATTAAATGTTTCGAGGGAAACCGCTTTCAACGCCCATTGCTTTCGTGTTTCCCCTTCACATTTTCCTCTATTTTCTTCCTGACCAAATTTTCACGTATGTGGCTCTTTTCTTCCCTGCGTTGCGTATGCGTAAATAATTTCTTTCCCTCCTACTGTCAAATGTGGAATGTAAATACTTTTTTCTTTTCACTAAAGGCTCAGTCTGGACAGAGTACAATTCAAATTTCAAATATATACAGTATAAATACATATAAAAAATACAAAATTATTTGTATTTATACTCTTTTCAAACTGAGCCAAAGGGTAAAATATAAAAACCTCCTTCGATCCTAATAAAAACCTCCTCTAAGTCCTAACTTTTGAAAAAAAGCTACAAATACCTCCCTTTCCACCCCAACATGAACTTTAAAGTTACTAAATTACCCTTTTATGTTAAATTACCCCCTTTTTCTTTTATTTACCTAATTTTCCCATTTTCTTCTTTCCCTATCTCTCTTCTTCCGTGGCACTCGCAAGTCACAAGTACATTTGGTTCACAGTCAAAATTGGAATCACTATGGGAATTGAAATCCTTTGAAATTAGAATGATCTATTCCCATTATCTGTTTGGTCCAAATGGGAACCAAAATAGAGATTGGAATCAAATGAAATGGGATTTCATTCCCAAGGGAGGGGGAATGGCCATTCCCTCATATGAAGAACACCATTCAACTGGTAATTGGATTCTAATTCCATATAACCAAACAATTGGAATCAAAATGATTCATTCTAATTCCAATTCCAAACCCCTATTCCCATGAACCAAATGGGACCTAAATAGAAAGGATCAAATTTTTGATACAATATGCCCCGTATATAGCTTAGTAGGGCATCTATACAACTAAAATCCATCCATTCAATTAGAAAATGAAAGAAAGATGCAAAGGGGTTGTAAGGCAATCTCTTATGGAGACATCACAATATTCTCTTAGGAGAGCAATAGCTCTCCATAAGTGTGGTTACTATTATAAGACTTACCTACATGTTTGATGTCAAACTTGAGGAGTTGTACACCCTCTCATAGGGCACAGAAATCCCCTATGCTTGAAAAAAATAAGGTGCCATTTGGCAAGTCTTTATAAAAAGATCTTCCAGTGGCCTAGATAGCTAAAAGACATATTAAGCTTTTGGGGTCTTGTCTTTAAAGACAAAGACTGTTTGGTAAGTTGTTCGTCTACTGAGCTTTTAAAAAAGTGTTTAAAGGCTATTTATCACACAGAAAGAGAAGAAAACTTCATTTGAAATTTCTTGAAATTCGGTGTTTTCAGTCTTTTCAGGTCTTTCCACGCATGTTCTTCTCATCTTTCCGATTTTTTATTACCGAACGAAAAAAGACTGATAGTCGAGAAGACAGCATGAAAAGACTTGCCAAGAACTGTTGCTTTTATCATTGCCAAGTGGAATTTGATAATACATAAAAACACAATTTTGCCTCATGTCGTATTTGAAAAGTTCAGCCCATTGGACGAGGAAGGTCTTTTGTACTCCCTCCCCATCCATAATTCAAGGCGTGAAGGTAGTTCTTAAAACCTTAGTAATGGCACTAAAGTTGCTTTTTGTTCTTGTCCAACAACGGAGGATAAAAAAAACATTTAAAGGAAAAATGGAGTTGCAAGAGCTGCATTGTTCCTTCAAAACAGATATTATAAAATGCAAAAAGGGTTTTCCTTTACTCAGTTTTGGAGATAAGGAAAGTATTGCATATGAGCTATTGTACAATCTAATTTCATAATGTTTCTTCCTATGAGGTCTTGGTGTGAATTCCGAGAAGCTCATGGCCGGCTCAAAGAGATGGAGTCACTCCCCATTTTTTAGAGGAAATGGGCCCTCATTTTCAGATTTAAAAAACTCGATTTAAGTCTTTGGTAGTAATATTGTTTTCCATGGAAAGGCATACAACCAAGAGATTTCGGGTCCCAAGGATTGGGAGAGGGAAGGTGTTAGGCACCCCTCTCTCCAAGCCGCTATTGCAACCCAATACGGGAGTTGCTCAAGCTTAGTTTCTTTATGAGAAAAACAAAAATAGTTGCTAGAATTTCTTAAATCTGGAGGAACATGCTTTCAACTCCTCCTAAAACCGATTTTGAGGTGATGTTATCAGGTCTTAGGTACTGATTTCCCTAAGACCCTCACCTCTCTGCCTCTATTCTTAGTCAAGAAGAAGTTGAAAATGATGGTTCTCCAACATTTCAAAACTACAAGCAATTTAGAAAATCTAAAAGACTCACATTTCTTATGTACCTTTACGGGAGCTTTCCAGCAATGAAAGCAAGTTTGAAGAAGTTTGAATGAGATACTGGGATGGATGGTGTGCATTTTGGTTTCAAATTGTGTAGCCGAAAATAGATGGGCAGATTTGAAGTTTGATCTTCAAAGACTTTGGAATTACAGAGGTTGGGAATATGCTATTTTCTCCTCCTCTTCTCCTTTAGGTTTCTCCCTTTCTCTTTTCCTCTCTCTTTGGGGCCTCTCTTAGGTTTCCTTTCCTCCCCCCTGAGCTCGAATTAGATCAATATTTATAGAAAATAGGATGGGGTCAAATCTAAATTCGCTCAGTTATAGTGCCTGGGATTCCACATAGATTTTTTCTACAAATAAGCAAAGATTCTTCAAAAAAATAGATGCCCGGTCAAGCTTTTCTGTTTGGTGAAACTTTTCTTCAATATTGGGGTGTTTTCACGGGTTTTGTGTGTCCAATGGGAGCTTAGGGCATGTCTGTGATGGCAGTCTTGTGTTTGGGGTTGTTAGTGGTAGAAAATGTAAATTTGATGAACTTTTAAATGTTATTTTGTTTTTTCTTGGTTTTAAGTAGGGGTTTGTTTGGTATTTAGAGCTTTTTAAGCCTATTAGGCTCTATTTCATTAGTACAGGTGTTCTAATGGGTCAAGAATGGGTCTGACATTATCCATCATCCTTTTGAGGCTTCAGGTTGGGGCAAATGATGTGGCAATTTAATCTAGTGCATCGAAATGGTATCTTTCTAGTTTAATGGTCAAATAAATGAATTGGGATATAAAATTTGGTGTGCTGGGGTTTTTTTGGTCTCTTAACATAGTGATAATATCTAATTAGTCAAATAGGGTAGAGATGATTGAGATCTATGGGTGATAAGTTTGGATAAATGAGATTTGCTAAAATGGAATCTTTGTTTGATGGAGGGTCAAATGTGGGAATTTTGGGATGCAACTTGGTGGGTTAGAAATTTTCAATGTCCTGAATCTAATGGAAGTTATGGATCTTTGGTCAAAGGTGTGGATTAACAGTTTTAGTTCAAATCATGGTCTTAACTTATGGTTTTCCAATCAACGAGAGTGTCCAAAATGAAATCTTACTTTTTCAATGATCAAGTGGAGGTGTTTGGTCATGAAACTTGACGTGCTAGGGTTTTTTTGGATCTCCGAACACAATGATAAGGTCTGATTGATCATATGAAGTTGGGATGACAGATGGTAAGCTCTAATTAATGAGATTTGTTAAGATTTGATCTAGGCTTGATGGCGGGTCAAATGGGGGAATTTTGAGCTACAATTTGGTGGGTGGGCATGGATTGAAGAGATGAGTCAAGTGGATGAGAAGGATAAGATCAACATTGGCAATCACTCAAGGCCATCGGAATGAGATCTTGATGCTTTTGCGGTTGATCATTGTATATTCATGTTGGGATTCGTTGGCTTTCATAGTGATCTTAAGGTGATGGGTGTATTGGATTTGATTTTAAAGAGTTGGAGTTTGAATGTTTTATAGATCGAGGCCGTTAGAAAGGGGTTGACATGATGAACGGTGGATCTTTATAGTTTAGTCATGAAAATTGATGTGTAACTAAGTTATAGTTTTTTCCAAGTCTAGGAAAAGTGTCTGATCAGACGTTGATGTTGATCTTAAGGTTGTTATTTGTCTTGTGGATTGTTTCAAAGGAGTGCATTCGGGTTTTAGAAAGTCTCAAGTTGATCTGATTATGTTTCTAAGTATTTGGGGTCTAAGAGGAGCGCACAAGGAAGTAGGGTGAAGGAACCGAGCAAAAATTGGGTGCTAACAGTTGCCCCTCTTTGTCGGAGGTAGCAAGCTGCCGAACAATAAAGAAAAATAAGTACACAAAGATTTTTGTGAGGGCAAGGAGTTTGGAGGAGGAGATTTTACTACTGGAATTTCAATCAAGGTTGAAGTTAATGTAGTGCAAAACCTTGCTTGGAAGGTGTTGTACCATCCCAAGCCTTGAAAGGCGATTATAATTGTCAAACAAGCACAAGAAAAAACATAGTGGCGCCATCCCAAAAATAGTTAGCATTAGTTGATGTTTGATTTTTGATGCATGCATTGGTGATTGATGACTTGATAGTTTTTAGTACGGGATGAAGCTTGTAAGTTTTTTTTTTAATTATTATTTTTATGGATTTCAAATTTGTTATTTGCTGGATGCCTATAGATTGGGTTTGATTTTTAAGTTCGATTGTGTGAATTGATGAATGCTTATAAATTTTAATTTGAAAGATTGTTGATTTTTATGGATATAGGTTTTTTGATAGTCAATGTTATGAAGTTTGAATTTGTTATTCGACAGAAGCTTTTAAGTTAAGTTTGGTAATTTGATGAGAGCCTATAAATTTTGATTTGATTTTTTACGGATTTAAGTTTTTGATGATTGGCGTTGAAGATTGAATTTACTATTTGTTTGGTGAAACTTTACTAAGTTAATACGGATTTGGGTTTTTCATTCGAGTTTTTTATAGGTCTTGATTTTGATTTAGATATTTGA
Source organism: Nelumbo nucifera (assembly GCF_055504915.1). Classification (NCBI taxonomy): domain Eukaryota; kingdom Viridiplantae; phylum Streptophyta; class Magnoliopsida; order Proteales; family Nelumbonaceae; genus Nelumbo; species Nelumbo nucifera. The sequence continues at coordinate 61,700,129 of NC_142653.1, forward strand.
TGGATTTTGAATTTTGATTTGAATTTTCACGGGTTTTGATTTTTAAAATTATTTTTTTGATTTAAATGTTGGAATTTTTGTAGGTTTTAGTTATTTAATTTAAACATTTGACAGACCTTGGCTTTTGATTTAATTTAAGGGTTTGATTTTTGAAATTGGTAATTTGATTTGAATATTTGATGGTTCTTAACTTTTGATTTAAATTTTTACGGGTTTTGATTTTTGAAATTGGTTATTTGATTTGAATATCTGATGGTTTTTGACTTTTGATTTGAATTTTTATGGGTTTTGATTTTTGAAATTGGTTATTGGATATTTGATGGATTTTGTCTTTTGATTTGAGTTTGGGAATTGATTTATGGATTTTGATTTTTGTCCTAAGTTTTTAATTTTTGAAAATATTTGATGGATTTTGATTTTTGTTTTGGGTTTTGATGGATTTTGATTTTTGAAAATATTTTATGGGTTTTAATTTTTTGAAAGGATTTTGATTTTGATTTTGGGTTTTTTTATGAGTTTTGATTTTTGAAATCAGTTATTTGATTTTGATTTTTTTATTGTTTTTTTTTTCAGGTTTTGGTTTTTGAAAATATTTGATGGGTTTTGATTTTTTTTTGTTTTTTACGGGTTTTGATTTTTGAAATCAGTTATTTGATTTTGATTTTTGTTATTTGAGTTTTTATAGGTTTTGATTTTTGAAAATATTTGATGGAAGTTTAATATGGATTTTGATTTTGGTTTTTTACGGGTTTTGATTTTTTATGTTTGATGTTGAAATCATTTTAGGAAACCATTTTGAAAACTTGATAAAGGTCATGTGATTGCTATAGCGCATGTTGTCATTCTAAGAGGTAATAAGATCCCTTCTGGTAGGAGTTATTTGTGCATTAAAACTTCGACAAAAATTGTGTGGTGCAAAGTGTACAATGTTAAAGTATGTCTAATGCCCCAAGTAATGGTTTAAATTTTATAAGGGTGGATTGAGGATAAGAAGGTTTGGTCACAAGTCCTCAAGCTTTCCATGTTTCTGGACATACTACCACACATCGGGGGCAAAAGATTTGTGAACTCTACAATTGATTTTATGAACGCTGTGAAAGTTTTTCTTTTACAAGTGATTTGTCCGAAAGTAAATCACACGAGATTTTTTGGGTTATGCCAAGTGAGTGACTCTAAGAAAGTGATAGATTTTGATGGATTCCGATATGTACTCAATTATGCCCAAAGGCGGATTGCATAAAGTGAGAAAATTTTGATGATTTTCGATGGGTATTTGATTAAGCCCGAAGGCGGATTGCACAAAGTGAAAATTTTCGATGATTTTTTATGGGTATTCAATTATGCCTAGAGATGGATCGGACAAAGCGAGAAATTTTGATGATTTTCGATGGGTATTTGATTATGCTAGAAAGCAGATCACACAAAGTGAAAGATTTTGATGATTTTCGATGGGTATTTGGTTGTGCCCGATGGTGGAATGCATAAAGCAACAAATTTTGGATGATTTTTGTTGGGTGTTTGATTATGCCCGAATGTAGATCACACAAAACGAGAGATTTTGATGAATTTGGATGGGTATTCGATTATGCCTGGAAGCGGATTGCACAAAGTGAGAAATTTTGATGATTTTCAATGGGTATTTGATTATGCCTGAAGGCGGATCACACAAATTGAGAGATTTCGATGGGTATTCGATTATGCTCGAAGGCGGATCGAACAAAGTGAGAAATTTTGATGATTTTCGATGGGTATTTGATTATGCTTGAAGGCGGATCACACAAAGTGAGATATATCGATGAATTTGGAGGGTATTCGGTTATGCCCAAAGGTAGATTGCACAAAGCGAGAAGTTTTGATGATTTTCGATGGATATTTGATTATGCCCGAAGGCAGATCGCACAAAGCGAGAAATTTTGATGATTTTCGATGGGTATTCGATTATGCCGAGAGGCAGATCACACAAAGTAAGAAATTTCAATGGATATTTGATTATGCCCAAATGTGGATCACACAAGGTGAGAAATTTTGATGATTTTCGATGGGTATTCAATTATGCCCGGATGCGGATTGCACGAAGCGAGAGATTTTAATGATTTTTGATGGATTTCATGAATTTTGGATGAAATAAAGTTGGATGATTACCGACTTTTGGATCTAAATAACTTAAATGAAAGCAACTTGCACAGAAGGATTATGAAAAAGATTTTCAGGTGACTTTGGATTCAGATAGATGATGCGATGAACTTTGGATTAGGTGCATGCCAAAATTTTGGATTTGATGAAAGACTTTTGCATAATGAAGGAGATTTGTATGAAAATTCTTAAATGGTTGGGATTAAAGACTTTTGAATGATTTTGTATTTTTTGGAAAAACTTTTGGATGATTTGCATATAGATTTTTGGATGCTTTAGATGCAAGAAAAAAGGATGTTATTGTGTTTTTTGTTGTGCGATGATGCAATACAATTTTTTTTTCCACAAGAGACTTTGATGCCGCAAGGGACTTTCATGCTATGAGGAACTTTCATGCCGCGAGGGATTTTAGTGCCATGAGGGAAATTGATGCCACGAGGGACTTTAGTGCCACAAAGGACTTTAATGCCACGAGGGACTTTGTTGCCACGGAAGACTTTGATGCCACAAGGGACTTTGGTGCCACGAGGGACTTTAAAATAAATTTGATGATCAAACATTGATTTCTCTTCCATAGTTTAGGAATTGATATGACTATCTAGAAGCTTGATAATTTAAAAAGCATGGTAAATGGGTGATGACCCTTTTCTTCTTTTATTGTGATGATGATAATGTGTATGATGCTGAATAGAAAGATGATGTGTAGATTGGAATTATCTAGGGTGGGGTCGAAATGACAAGAGCTTGGCAAGGATTAGATGGATATTCATGACTTACTTTCGACAAAACAATGACACTTAAAGAGCCTGCTTTCCCTTAATGTAGTGTGAGATTTGATGATAACAGCACTATTGGTTTTAGAGATATGTGTCTTAGAAATTTTAGATGCCAATTGGAAATTCACTTCGAGAAAATGTTCGAACAAGAGGTAGTTGCTCCTTCGCACAGAGATTGAATTTTAATAACTTTGCTGAATTGAAGTACTTGTGCTTTGATATGCTTGCCCCAAGTTTGGAATGTATCATTCTTTTTCTGTTGTTTTTTTTTGTTTTTTCTTGCCCTTTTCCCTTAGTTTAGTGTTTCCATGTCTGACTTCTTTTTTCTTATTCTTCTTTTTTTTTTCTCATCTAAGGTGCCTACACATGATTCCATCATTATCAGTGGAAAAAATGTGTGTCCAAGGTCATCTCACTAATCTCTCAAAAGATTGAGGAGGTCTTATTAGATGGGATGAAACATGGCTTAGGAAATGGTTCATAATCGAAAGATAGGAGGCTCAAATATTCTTTTGACATAGGTTTCACATACTTGAATTGACAAATGGGGCCTTTAGCATATTTTTTTTTTGCTTTTGTTCTTCCCCTCCCCCCCCCCCCCCCCCCCCCCTTTTTATTCCCATTGGATGAGAAATGCTTTTCATGTCTTTCAATGCCATGAGCCATACATTTTTCTTGATTCAGGATGACTTTTTGTTAGAGTGAAGAATAAGGTGGGGTTAGGATGAAATCGGAAATAGATGTTTAGTAAGCTGCCCCAATTTTTTCCCTTTTTTTGATGTTGTACTTTTCTGATTTAATTTTTCCTTTTGACTTTATTCCATTTTTATTGTAAGGGCATTCGAACATTTGACATCCGTCTCTTGAGATTGGGGTTTAAGGAAGAGATTTAGAGGATAGGCTAGTGGATGATCGATAAATGGCCTCCCTTCTTCTCTTAATTGTTTGCATGACTTATGAAATGAAATACATGTTAAACATATCCCCAATTGATCCTTCAAGGGAGAAGTATTACTTTTTGACAATGTTGGGGCCTTTAGTGAACTTGCCCTTAGTTCTTTTTGCCTTTTTTTTCATTCTCTTTTCATGCTTGTTCCTTTTTTCCTCTTTTTTTGCCATTTGATTTTCCCTTTTGATTCAAGCATCTTTGGAAACTTGTCGGTTTTTTCAAAGAATGGTTTATATGAAAACCTCAAATGGGATAACTATCGTCTGAATGAATGATTAGGGACTGAGGAAAATGATCGACTGGAAATGGCCTCCAGTCCTTTTTTTGATCGATGAGCAATTGATATTGGTTTTAATGCCCTTATGCTGACTTAGGAGTAGTTGTTGTAAGTTGACTCCATTGCCATTATGCCTTTAGAGCTTGTTCTACCCAAGGTTGTCCCCTTCTCTGAAAATTTCATTTTTTGAATTTCCACTCAGTAACCAACTTTTCTTAAGAACATATCGATGAGACAATCATCACATTTGGATACATTGGAATGATAAATTAGGCTCAGTTGAATTTGTTGCTTTATCGGGAGTAAGCAATAGGACACAAACATAGATTGATAAAAGCACGATTTTATTAATTAAAAACTGAGTATACTGAGCTTTAAGGCACAAAGAAAACATAGTTCAGTGCAAATGTGTTTTAGGTGGTAGCATGTCCATAAGGTTGAGTTCAGGGTTGTATTAACCATCATCAATGAGGCGTTGGATAGCATACTTCAATGCCAACATTTATTAGTCTCATGTCCTGGTCCTTGATGGTAAGCACGTTAAGCCTTTTGGTTGAAATTCTTTGGATCTGTAGGAGGCTTCCAAGGAAATAAATGAATGCATCCCTTCATGACCAAAATGGGCAAAAGTTGGGAAGGTTGGCAAGGTAACGGGCTGAACTTTTTTACTTCTTTCTTGGGTGGTTGAGGCGGTGGCGTAGTATTCGAAACAAAAACTAATGGTGTTTCTCCTGTGCGAGATATTAGCTAATCAACTTTAAAGGTTAATAGGTTCATTGCTTTTCGAAGTTCTTCGATCTCTTGTTGGATTTTGACTTGATCTTTGGTAGGAGAAGTCATCTTTCCTGGTAAGAGTATTAGACTTTAGATGGAGTGTAGATATGCGAGGAATGAATACAAAGATGATGCAAGCAATGCCTAGACTATTTGGGTTGGTACCTAGAGGGTGTCTGGGTGGATAACCAAGGGTTTTAGGTGTAGATGCTAAAAGGTGTTTATTTGAGAGGCCTAAAGTTTTGTTTTTGTTTGATTACTCGGGTCGCACCCAAGCGCCACTACCTAGGTTGCCTACATACCCCTTGTGAGGGATCATAACAGTTGTAGCTCTTGAAAAGGTTACCAATTTGATTACATATTTTAGTTATGTTTTTAGGGATATTCTCTGGTATTGATTAGATCTTGAATGTTGACTTTGAGAACTATGCAATTATTTATCAATTGCCCCTGTCCTTGGTGATAAGAGCAATACTCACCCAACTTGAAGCTCTTTGGTAGGGGATTGGGAATTGGTTTAGGTGACAAAGGTGTCCAATATTCATTCTTGATCAATTGAGGAAACAATTGAGACTATAGAGGAAGAGGAGTTAATCGTCTCTTGACTTTACTTTTAAAGGGATCAGTTAAAGTTCAACATTTCTGTGTTAAAGAGGAAGGTTGATGTATGGTGACAACTACAATAGGTTCTTTGATCTCAATTTGCAGGTTTGTGGATGCTAAGTCCATTTTCTTGTCCTCAAATCCTCATTCGATGCATGCACCAGGCTTTTGCAATTGATGAAAGTTTTGGAAAGCTTGTCCTGTCTTCCTAAGGTGTTCTATATCATCAAAATTATTGATAAAATGTTCACCAATTTGCTCCATGTCTTCCAAGTGTTTAGGTCGAGTTGGGTATACCAATCCAAAGAGACTCCTTTTTGGCTCTTAGAAAATAGTTGGACTAATAATATTTCATTAGATCCAAGCTGAAACATGTCCATGCAATAAAGAAGGATGTGAGTTCTGGGACAACTAGATTTATCATACTTGTGGAATTTTGGGATTTTAAACTTTTCAGGAAGGTTTAAATTAGGATGAGGGCACTCGATTAATTTTTTTTTGCTAGGATACTCGTATATCGACAATTCTTGCTCGGTGGGAGGTTGATGAGAGGCTTGCTCCATGACGATCCTGAAAGGACTCTTTTAGTTCAAGGGGGATTTTAACTTCTTTTTTATTTGTGTTGTGTCCTTTCGTTTTACTCTATTGGAGCTAGGCTATGTAGAAGTTTTAAAGTTGGTTGTCTAAAGGGCCTATGTTGTTGGTTTTATGAAGGTATCAATCTAAGTTGTAGGCATATCATAGGCGAGAACAATCTAGTGCAAACTAACAACTAGTTCTAGTGGTGCAAAATATGATGACATGCGATATGCTCATGCAAATGATGAAGTGCAAGCAAAAACAACAGAAAACCACAACAAAGCTAGTTTGCCCCTAATATGCACCTAGAACTATCGAGGTTGCTATGACTTGGCTAATTAGATCTTGGATCCTAAGCAAGAATGGGTCGAGGTTAAACTTGAATCATCTACACAAGTGTTGGTCAAAAGGGAGGGATTGATCATATTCTATGGTCGCCTAGCTATTGATTGGTGGGCTCCTAAGAAGGATAGCTTTGTAGGTAATGGCTTATTTGGAGTTGGATAAGGGGACCTAGCAAAGATGTGCGGTGATCTACGGGCAAGTAGATTAGGTCATGCAAGGAGAATGTCTTAAATTAGTGGACCTCTATCAAAATTGGGCAAAACATTTAGAAGGTGAAAACAAAGGTCAAACTTGAATTTAGAAAACAAATCCATCGTTCGAAGAAACTTTGAAAAACCTTTTGGGGGTTTGAGCAAAGTTGATTAACTTTGTCGGTTTTGATAAGATTTGAAAAAGTATGATTTTGGTATATCCTCAAGTTTATGGACTATTGATTTTTTCAATTATGTGAGTTAGTATTTGATAAAGAGACTTTATTTGACAATAATTGATGGTTTGATAGTTTTATCTCTCTTCAATTTATGAGTTGTTCATTTATTATGTTTTTGTTGACTTGATGAATTTCTATGTTGGATGATTCTAAAAATATATTTTTATTATGAATTAGGTATTGAGATTTGATGCTATTTTTTACATTTGTTCTTTGGGATTTAGGGAACTAGTGTTGTAATTAGGATCAATACTCTTGGGTTTTGGAAAGGGTTAACACTTGAAGGAAATGCCGAGAGTAATTAGTAACAACCTTTTTGATGTTGCTCCCCAAGAGCAACACATTGGATCAAACAACTACTCAGTTTAGAGAAGATCAAGAAAGATATTTAAGCTTGAATGTTTATAAAGGATCATGAGAATATCTTTTTGATACTAACTAAGGGAATATCAATCCTTACACCGTATATATACCTAGTTGACATCCTAGAGTTTTGAAGGTATGAAGGTTTAAGTGGCCCATTGATGTTATTTTCTCAAGAGTAATTCATAGAACCAAACATCTACTTGGCCTAAGTTCGGTTAAGGGAATGAAGTATCTTTTGATACTGGTTAAGGGGGGATTTAGACCCTTCACCATATATATATATATATATATATATACTAGTTGCTCCCAGAGTGGGTTAAGGTGGCGTTTTGATGCTACTTCTCAAGAACTGAATTCATAGAGTCATGCATTTACTTAGCCAAGAGATAGACACAGGATAAATAATGAAAGGGGTCAAAATGTCCATTTGATGCTACCTCTCAAGAGCTGAGCTCATAGAGTCATGCATCTACTTTGCCAAGATAGGGACATGGGACAAATAATGAAAGGGTTCAAAATGGTCAATCACTGAGCTCATAGAGTCATGCATATACTTACCAAGATAGAGAATGGAAACCTGGAATCGGAGGATGGTCATTTAAGAGTTTCAGATTCTAATAATTGTAGTTTTGATTTTGATCTTAACTCTTAGATTTCTAATCCTTAATTTTTTTTTGTTATTGTAGTTTAATCTTAGATGATACTTATAGATTTGATTTTTCTTATATTATTATCATTATTTGACTTTTAGACTTGGATAACATTTGGAAATTTGGGCCTAGGTGTTGCCTTTGGTGACTTTTTAGGGTGTTTTTGTGTCTTTTAAGTTTTAATGGAAGATCAAATCTTTATCATATTTCTAAAGATGGCAACCACATAGTGCAACATTCATAGTGTCTTAGTCCTAATTACACTATAGTTTCTTTATCCTACTTTCATCTAAGGCTTCTATGTATGAATATTCTAGGTGCGATGCATGGAGTCGTTGGATGGGTTCTAGACTCTAAGGTTCCAACAAGGTTACTGCCTTCAAACCTCTACCCATGGACAAATGGGCTTCTCCAGTTGGTAGCTACCTTGATGGTTTTGGTGGAGCTTTTGAGGACCAACGTCCAGAGGCACACACCTACTATCCTTCCCCTAATAGGTAAAGCGGTATTCTAATTCTATTTACATGAGAGTGTGTGAATTGTGAGTGTTCAAGTGTGCAAGAAAATTGAATAGGAAAGCAACATTGAACAAGGGGAGTGCAGTCACATGTTCAAGTTTACAAGCAATCTTATAAGTTCCCAAGTGGCAACATTTGGGGATGTAATAGAAGCTAAGTTCCCTTGATGCATTTTTAACTAAAATAAAGAAAAGGAAAGAGAAGAACAAGGAACAAAAGGGCTTGTTAAGGGGCCTGCCAGACACTTAGTGCGCTATAAGAATGTGTGATTTGGATTTCTAGGTTGCAATGAGGATGAAAAGAGGGTGTGATTTTGATGTTCTGGGCTGCGATGAGGCTCTAAGAATGTGCAATTTGGATTTCTAGGTTGCGATGATGTTGAAAGGAATGTGTGATTTTGGGATGGGAATGGCTTTGGGTGATTGCGCTGAGAAGGTTTATCATGCCCAACCTTCTTGTGGTGCGATTTTGAATCGCAATCTAGCAAGTCTTAAACTTAACAACACAAAACAAAAGGAATGAAACTAAGTTTGAACAACACCCAGTAAAGGTTCTAGTTTCCACAGCGGAATTGCCAGTTGTGAGCACCGGGAAGCTCATGGTCGGCTCAAAGAGATGGAGGAATTTTGAAATAAGATCTAGGCTTGATGGCGGGTTAAATGGGGGAATTTTGAGCTACAATTTGGTTTGGTGGGTAGGCATGGATTAAATAGAGGAGTCAAGTGGATGAGAAGGATAAGGTCGATCTTGGCAATCACTCAGGGCCATCGGAATGGGATCTTGATATTTTTGTGGTTGATCGTTGTAGATTCGTGTTGGGATTTGTTGGCTAATTGTTTCCTAGTGATCTTAAGGTGATGGGTATGTTGGATTTGATTTTAAGGAGTTAGAGTTTGAATGTTGTATAGATCGGGGCCGTTAAAAAGGGGTTGACATAATGAACGGTGGATCTTTAGAGTTTTTCCATGAAAATTGATATGTAACTAAGTTATAGTTTTTCAAGTCTGAAAAAGGTGTCTGATTGGACGTTGATGTTGATCTTAAGGTTGTTATTTGTCCTATGGATTGTGTCAAATGAGAGCATTTTGGGTTTTATAAAGTCTTAAGTTGATCTGGTTGTGTTTCTAAGTATTTGAGGTCTAAGAGAAGAGTACAAGGAGGTAGGGTGAATGGACTAAGCAAAAATTGGGTGCTAACATCTTGGGATTGTGCATGAGCTGTTTTTTAATTTAATCACTAGAGTTTTGGGAATAGAAATTTCAACGAAATATGCCAAGCTAATCAGTTAATATGGGATGTAAATGAGGCAATTCTCATATATATGCCTTTGTAAGAAATTTGACATGAGAAACCAACATCCAAACCCAAACCAATTTCTTCTTCTTCTTCTAGTTCCTTGTTTTTTCATATGCTTCCTATCAAAATAGGCTAGTATGCTACAATTGATTAAAATAGACAATCAATTCAGATCTCCTACCCACATGGAATTATAGTTGTACATTGGGAATATCTCCCCATGAATGGTAACATGCAAATATGGGAGATGTTCTCAATGTACAACTATAGTGAGGCATAGGTAGGTGTAGGTAGGGTTCTTTTGAGTTTCCTTGTCATTGAGACAAAGTTCCCTAATTTGAACACTAGTCGATAACCTCTATATATGGGACTTGATCATATGCCAACCACTGCTCCAAAGGTCAAAATATGACATGTTATGTCACATGATGGTGTGCTTTAGTTGCCAATCGCCACTACTCTTGTTTCTACGAAAACCTCATCAAGGGTATATATGGTACTAGTGGGGCCCATGCGATGGATAGGAAAACAAACACAATATGATGATATAAAGGATTTAAAAAGTAAATGTAAACTTTACGTCATTTGCTCCAAGAAAAAAGACAATGGAAAATAATATTTATTTTATGTAATAAAAGAAGAAAATGTTAATTAACATTTTATGTCTACTTATAGTTTTGTTGTAAGTAATAAAATAGTTATTCATCACTAACGTAAATAACTATTAATAAGTTGATAATTTATTAATATTATCTAATTTATAAAATAATATTTATTTTTATTTAACTAATGTTATTTTAATATTTAGTAAATAGATAATAAATTAATAACATTTTAATAAATTATTATTATTATTATTATTATTATTAAAACAAAGTTATTTAGGAAAAACTTATGATGCTAGAAAGACACGATACACACCCCTTGTGAATTTTGATAAAAACCTACTTGATTGGTTACCACTTTTATGATGCCAGCTGGCATCATAGTTGAATTATTTAATGCTGTTTAATAATGTTATAGCCTTTTATTTTTATTGGCTATGGTTTTCATATAGTTATTTAGTATTTAATATTTTTAAATTATGTTATTTAAAATTTTATCTCTACTTATGATTTTTGTTGTATGTAATAAAATAATTGTTCATTACTAACATAAATGATAATTAATAGATCCAAATTTCAAAATACTTAATCATGTTTTGATTATTAATAAATTAAAATAGTTTTGAATTTTAAAAAAATGGATGAGTCATGTTTCTTTTTTGTTGGAAAACATTGAAGAGTGATATTTATTAGTGAAGATACGGTTATTATTGTCAAATAGCAGACAATTCATAGTTGTTATTGTCAAATATCCGTAATGAGGTTGTTGGTATGAATATATCGAAATTATCTTTTATCATCATTATAACATAATAATTATTTTTTATAAGTATATATAAAAATAATTATTGTTCCTAAGACATCCAAATTGAATAAATGTCCATACATGATAAATGCAACAATAAATACAATGGAAGCACATCAAGTAGTGTTGTTGATTTATCATCGTTTGAAAGTTGGGGTTGTTTCTATCCCCTATTCCAAAGGTGTTCTCCCTCCTTGTTTGTCCTACTCTATAATTTAAGGTTTGGTTTTAGTTCACAACTAATTGAACTCTTGGATTTTCATGGCGGTGAAAAGTAACACCAAGTCGTTTGCGGGTTTAACCACTTTTGGTGTGTCTACTATCATGGTGGAATGAGTGGAGTTTGATCTAAATTTTTCCATGGATGTTCTTACTCTAAGTGGACTTAACTACCTAGAGTGGTCTAAAGGGATTAAACTTTACATAACTGCAAGAGGAAAGATAATTTACATTAATGGAAAAATTAAGGAGCCGAGGATTGGTAGTGAAGAACATGATAAGGGGAACTAAGAAAACAATATGGTGATGTCATGGCTTTTAGTTTCTATGCTGTCACATGTGAGTAAACTTTTATGTGGGTAGAGACAACCTATGAAATTTGGGATCAAGCTAAATCCACATACTCTGAGTAGAGGAACTATGGAAAAATCTATCAATTGCAAGATAAATCCTCTACTTGTAGACAAAGGAGAGGAGTCTCTCAGTCTATTACTCTGATTTGACCTCTATCTGGAGGGAGTTGGATAATTATATGAATATGGATTGGAAGTGTGATGAGGATGCAAAAGCCTATAAGTCTCTTGTTTCACAATAGTGAGTCTTTTCCTTCTTTTTGGGGTTGAATCCTATATATGAATCTATTAGGTGCAAATTTTGGAATGCAAAGATCTTCCTCTCATGCAGGAGGTATATGCCATAATACAGTTAGAAGAGAGTTGGAAGAATGTGATGAACAGAAAGGCAGTTGCTTTGGCAGTTAGGGGAGGTGCAAGTGTAAGTGGTGGAAGTTCCTTTAAGAAGGATGATCCTTAGAAAAATGTGGATGACAAAAATAAACTTTGGTGTACTCATTGCCAATAATCCAGGTGGGCTCAAGAATTAAGTAAGAATTCAGTAAGCCAAGTGGGCTCAAGAATTAAGTAAGAAATCGTCTCAAGAACAAAACAAGAAGCGTAGTCAACAAGGTTAGAAGAAGTACAATTCAATAAACATGGTCTCATAGTAACATTAGACTTCAGGTTCCACTATGAATCAAGATCTTCCTTCTAGTTCTAATCCAAAGGAAGATAATCATCAACTCATTCTGCAACCATCTTGACGGAAGCATGAAAATGTATATCTAAAGTGTACTCAACAATTGACATTTGTAAAATAAAGAGCTTAAAAGTAATATTTTTACATAATAATTTTATAAATGTCAATTTTATTATTTGTGCAATTTTTATGCTGCAATAATTAATAATTGATTGGAGGAAAGCCCAAACATAGGTCCAAGAAACCCAAACCCAAGTTCAATGACCCAAGTATGAGTGTTGATTCGTTTCCCACTTTACTCTGAACAAGATCCTATATTTTGGGAATATCTTTCTCTACAAATGTCAAAAGTCAATGATTCTTGAGGCTATGGATAGATAAGAGATAGAGCTATAATTTATCTGTTGACAACTTTCTCTAAATCAATCTCTGTCTAAGCAAATATTGGGGGATAAGACATGGATCTGGGCTGAACAGATTGAGGAGCCTAGCATTACAATAAAAGGGAAAAATCTAACATAAAAGGGGAACAACTTTCAGAGGTTATTTGGCATTATTTTCTCAGTCTTTCATAGAGGAGAAGAGGGGAGAATGACATCCAAGTGCGGCTAAAGCTTCAACAAGGCCAGGGAGGATCTTGATCAATGAATTTTACTTGTTATTTTACTTTGATTCTTTGAGAGATTTCAATGTTTAATTTTGTTCTTGAGAGATTTCTTTTATTATTTTGATAAACTTTGAAGTTATATTCTTCAATTTCCATATAAGATTAGTCATGCTCTTTTTATGTTCAATTTGTTGGAAAATAATTGATTGGGTAGATTTATTTTATGAGTTGATCTTTGATTGCAATACTATCAATCTGATATGTTGTTGTTCTTGGGTAGTTTGTAAGAATAGATCATTCTGTTCTTCATTGAAAATTAATTCTCTAAGAACAAAAGCTTTTGTTCTTGTCGTTGGTTTCAAATTTATATTTTCCGATTGTTTTTTTGGGATGTAAAATTTGCAATTGAGTAATAAATAAAAATCAAAGTCGAGACCAGTTAAGCAAATCGATCAAGTGAATCTCAAAGCCTTGTTCATCATAATACTACTTTTCATCCTTTAACCATTGTTACTTTTTTTCAAATATTTTTGCTATTCTTTTTATTTCTAAAAAATCATTTTTATAGGTTATTCACTCTTAGTGATAACTCCTTTTGTTGGTTTAATCAGCTTCTATGTGGATTCGACACCTAAAGCCATGCTTCAACGACCGCTTAGCCATGGGTAATAATTTTGGGCGAGACACATCTTAAGCTGCATGGTAGGACAATTCACTACTCCCTCTACTTCTTTTGCATCTACATTAGGTAGCTTTTTTATAACCTTCCATGTAACTTCTCATGCCTCAAAGCTTCCTTGGATTATTGATTCTAGATCCTTAAACCAATTGACAAGTAAGTCCCATTTATTTCAGTCCTATAACTTGTTTTCTATGAGAGATAAGGTGAGACTAGATGAAGATTCATTATCCATCATAGTTGGTTTAGGAACCGTTTCCCTCCCACTTGGCTTTACACTTTCAAATGTATTGCATGTACATAAGCTTACCATAAACTTGTTTTTCATAAGTAGCATTACAAACTCCTTGAACTACTCAGTGACATTTTTCCTGGTCTTGTGCTATACAGGATTTGATCTTGTGGAAGTTGATTAATAAAGGGAGTATGGTTGATGGTCTCTATGTATTGTAGAATAAAACTAGTCTTGAGGCCATAGAGTTTGGTTTTGCATCTACAAAGTCTATGAGTCAGTCCAGTATGGGTCAGCTTTATTTATGACATAGTTGTCTTGGTCATTTGTCTTTTAAGTCATTGAAAAATTTGTTCCCAAATTTGTTTTAAGTCAATGTCCATGTTTGAATTGAAGTGTCAAACTTGTCAATTAGTAAACATTGTAGAAATACTTTTCCTTCAAAGAATAATAAAGTTAAATTTCCTTTCTGTATTATTCACTCTGATGTTTGAGGCCCTATTACTTTACCTTCTTAGACCGGTTATAAGTACTTTATTATGGTTATTAATGATCATTCCAAATATGTATGGATGTATCTAATGTGGTCAAGAGATGAAGTTGTAAAAAGTGTGAAAGACTTTTAATGTATAACATTCACCTAGGTTCAGATTGAAATTTAAATCCTTTAGTTTAATTCCAAAGAGTACTTCCACTTTGACATTACTAAGTTTTTCACCTCACATGCATCTTTTCACCGTAGTTCATGTGCTAGAATATGTTAGGTATAAATTTTCCAGTGGATTTACCCTACCTAACATGGAGTGCTGTTTTAAGAACCTTGTTGCCCTCTTTGAATTTCATGGGCTTTACAGCTTAATTAGCTTATTGAAGTTTGAAGCCATGATTTGTTTGTATTTGATTTGTTTTTGCAATGACTTCTCTCTTCCCTCTTCTATGCATTCTAGCTTGTCATTGAGCAAGTGGTCCATATCCTTTGTTCGAAACTGTTTTTCCATTACATAGGCTGCTTTGGTGGACACTGTCTGTATCTTCATTGGTAGAACAACTTCCTGGTTGTATACCAATGAGTATGGTGTTGCCTTTGTGCTTTTTCTAATTGTTGTGCGGTAAGCCCAAAAGTGTTTTAGACAACTTTTCTGACCAGTCTTTTTGGTTTTCTCCTACCATCTTACTCAACATCTTCAACATGGTTTTATTGGTTGCATCTGCTTGCCCATTCCCTTGTGGGTAATAGGTTGTAGATGTGCTTAGTCTTGCCCCATACTGCCCCAATAGGTCCCAAACCTCCTAATTCTTTATGGATAAACCATTATTTGTCAAAATCCTCATGGGGACCCCGAATTGGGGGACTATATGTTGCCTAAGGAAGTTTGTGAAGTTTTTTGCACATTCTTCTTTGGGGTATGGCCTCTGCCCATTTTGTGAAATGATCTATAGCCACTATGATGAAATAGTATCCTAGGGAAAGTGAATGTATTTTGCTTATTAGGTCTACACCCTAGGTGTGGAAAGGCCATGGTGTAATGATGGGGTGGAGATCATTGGTTTGTTGGTATATCCTTTTGGCATGTACTTGGCATTTGTGGCACCTTCTCACATGCTTTTGGGTGTTCTCCAACACTGTGGGCTAGTAAAAGCCTAAATGCAAGATGTGGTTATGTAAGGCTAGCTGTCCCTGGTGTAGGGCTGGTCTGGAGCTGTGGGCTACATCTAATGCTTCTTCTATTTCTTCCCTGGCTAGGCATCACAGAGGTTTCCCAGTGTAAGGTTTTCTGTATAGCACTCCATCGTGAAGGTAGAACCTTTTGGCTTTTGCTAAGAGTTTTATCTTAATAATTGGGTCGACATCTGTAGTGTTGTTCTCGATGTATTCTATGTACATGAATCTCTAGTTTGCTTCACCAACTGTATGGCATTCATTTTTGTCCGCTTCCGGGATGCACTTCTCGTAGTCATTCTAAATCCTGGCCGCATCTATTTTCATCTCTGGCCAATAGTACCCTAACCTTTGCAATCTTTTGTACAGTGTGTTGGTTATATATCTACAATAGGTTTTGTGGGTCTCGTTCAAGACCACTTTTGCCTCTTTGGGCCCTAAGCATCTTGTCCTAACTCCATCTGCCAATCTGTGGTGTAGTACCCCACACACTAGTTGGAACCTTAATAGTGTATTTCCGTCTTGCATTACCTCTGTTGGGTTGTTCAACTTCTGTATAACACCACCTCTCCAATCCTCTGTTGTTATGTGATCTTTCATTTCTACCCAATGTCCCAATCTTTCAGTTGATGGTTCACAGTGCATTTGGATGGTAAGGTTGATTGGGATTTCACTCGGCTGTATTTTTTATCCCAAAGTGGCTAATGCATCGACGTACCTATTTTTCGCTATGTTCTGGTGTTCGTAGGTTACTTCTAGGTCCCTAATTAACCTTTGGATTAGGGTCCTATATGGCAAGATCATCAATTCCTCAATTGTGGTGTTGCCATCCATCTACCCAATCACCAATTTTGAATCTCCTATTACTTTAACCTTCTTGGCTCCAGAGTCCTTGGCTATTGTCAGTCCCAATACTAATGCTTCGTACTTAGCTATGTTGTGTGAACAAGGGTAGTGCAATTTGAAGGAATAGGCTGGGGTATCCCAGGTAGGCGAAGTTAATGTGACTTCGACTCCGACTGGGGTGCTAGTACTGCTTTCGTCGAAGGTCAGGGTCCATTCCCCTTCTTCCACTATTGTGATGATGGGTAGTTTTTCGGGTACTTCTTTAGAGATGGGGAAACTGTCATTGGTGGGAAAGGAGGCTAAGAGGTCTGCAAGCACTTAACACTTAATGGCTTTTGGTTGGGTGTACTCAATGCTGTACTCATTTAACTGCATCATCCACTTGACTAATCTTCCTAAGAGAGGAGGTTTGTCTATAAAGTACTTGATGGGATAGCTCCTTGTGATCAACTTTACTTTTTGGCCTAGAATGTAATGTCTGAACTTCTGCATCACGAACACTAATGCCAAACATTGTTGCTCGATGTGGGAATAATTCTTTTCAGTTGTTTTCAAGGTTCTACTAGCATACTATATTGGACACTCGATGCCCTCGTCATTGTCCTAGGCTAATAGGCATTCTACGGCCTCTAAGTTTGATGTGATGTACACATTGAAATCTCGACCACTCTTAGGTGGTGACATGGTTAAGGCCTTAGCCAAAGTCTTTTTCAACTAGTTGAAGGCATCTTGGTGCTCCGTTGACCACTTGTACTCTGTAGACTTCTTAATCAATTTCAGTAGCGACATCACTACATGTGCTAGGTCGGGAATTAACCTTTCCTATGAAGGTCTTCAGTTGAGACTCAATGTTTGGAGGGAGAAGGTCTAGAACCACTTTCACCTTGACCTCATCTAGATGGATCCCGGTCTTATATACTCTATAACCTAGGAACTTTCCAAACTGTACTCGAAAGGTGCATTTTAAAGGGTTGAGTCTTAGGTTGAATGCTTTGCATCTGTCGAAGACTTTTCTAAGTATTTCAGAATGATCTTCCCTTTTCTTTTCCTTCACCACTATGTCATCAATGTAGTATTCTATCTCCTTGTGCATCATGTCATGAAATACGCTCGTCATCGCGCTTTGGTACGTGGCTCCGGTGTTCTTCAGGCGAAAGGGTTTCATTTTGTAATATAAATTCCCAATTGACATTCGGAATGCCATATGTGGTGCATCTACAGGGTCCATGAAGATCTGATTGTATCCATTGCAAGCATCTAAGAAGGAGAACATTTGATTTCTTGCCATTGAGTCTATTAGGATATCCATGTTTGGTAGAGGGAACTCATCTTTGGGGTAGGCTCTATTCAAGTCTCTGAAATCAACACAACACCTAGGGTAGGGGTGGGGGAAGTTAGTGTACTAATCTTGTTATGATAATTGAAAGCTAGTGTTCTAGAGCTTGAATACTAACCTGAGTTGTCCATTCTTTTTTTTTTAACTGAAACCACGTTGGTTAACCTTTGTGGATGTGCGGTGGGCTTGATGAAACCTACTTTCAGAAGTTGTTCGACCTCCTCCTTTATTTTCAGAGCTATTTTTGGCTTGAAGATCCTTTGTGGCTGCTTCACCAGTTTGAATTTCGGATCTATGCACAGAGAATGCTTGACAAGGGCTAAATCCAATGCCGACATTTGGTCGTACGACCAAGCAAAGACATCCTCATGGTTTTCAAAACTGGACCGGACCGGACTATCAGACCAGAAAAACCGATAATCGTTCAGCCCCCCACGTCTAGTTATACTATAAACCATTACTTATTAAAAAACGTTGAAAAAGTAAAAAAAAATCACTGATCTGGGTGGTCAAACTGCTAAACTATTCAACCTGGGCAGCGGTTCGCGGGTATCAAAATTCATTTTCATTCATTTTAAGACCAACAAAAAATACCATTCATGTTCCCCGATTCCAGCCTTACGAGTTTGGGTTAGAATGAAAAATTTTCATTTTCGTTCTAACCCTTCCATGTTCCATCCTTCCTTTCTCTCACCACATACTTCGATGGCGCTACCGATGACCTACAACAGCCACGACCAACATCGACCGACGATGAATCACGATGACCAGCGACTACGACGGATTTTCTTTCTCAAAAGGGCTTTGACGGTGAACAACAAGGAGAAGCGGAGGATTTCCTTCCTCTTTAATTAGCAGCAATAAGGAGCAACAAGGAGCAACGACAGTCGACGATTTTGTAGCGGCGAATTTCCTTCCTCTTTTGATTAGCAGCAACATGGAGCAACAAGGAGTAGCGACGGTCGGTGATTTTGCAGTGGCGGCCGACCTTCCTCTTGTAATCACTAGCCACAAGGAGTAGTGGTGATTGGCGATTTTGCAGCGGTTGCCGATGGTCAGCTTTGAACTTTTTGCTTAATTTTTATTGCAAAAATATGATAAAAATTTATCACATGTATGAGTATGACTAAACATATCCTAATTTATCTTTACTTTTTTGTATTTTTTAGAATGCTTCTGTACTTTTTTTGTATTTTCTATTTGTTATGTACTTTGTTATTTTTGTACTTAGAAAGTTTTATTTTTTTGTATTTTTTGTGTATTTTTTGTATTTTTTGTATTTTATTTTTATATTTTCTATGTGTTTTGTACTGTATTATTTTTGTATTTAGATAGTTTTATTTTCTATATTTTCTCTGTTTTTATTTAATTTTATGCTATTTTTTATTTTTTACAAATATATTTTTTATTTTTAATTTATTTATGACATCAAGAGTCGAACTGTTCGACCCGGACGGTTGAACCACTTAATCGGAAATCAGTCCCTGACCGGTTCTATTTTTGGTTCATTTTTAAAAACCTTGTTGTCGAAACTCTATGAAAGAGAACACAGATAAGTTTTGTTTCTAACAAAAGCCTAATGTTTGTGATGAGGAAAGGATTCTGTACCTTTCAGTAGGTCGAGTAATTTCCGTTTCTCCTCGAATCATAGCTTGGTCGAGATATATAATGGCCTTTTCTTTGCTCCTTCAGCAGCCATGTTTATTTCCTCTAGTGGCTCTTCCACGACATCAATGGAATGTTGCATTTGTTTGGGAGGCATGTGGACCTCACCGTAGTATTCTATGGTTTCTTTTTTCTGTCCCTATTATTTTGAGTAAATTTTAGTATCTTTGGTTTTGTTATTAGTCGTATGTATTTATTTGGTACCCCGTACCATTGATTCTGATGGATTTTGTTTCGATTGTTCACTTCTTTCTACGATGAGGTCATCATGATGTCCATTTGTGGGGATGGTATGGCAAAATAGTTCTGGTTGAAACACCATTCGAAATGACTGCATTCATGGAGGCATATACATATTGAAGAGTGTAGTAACCATTCTCACTCAAGCAGTAAATGTGCACATGACATATATTTGATTTAGTAGAAGATGCATGCATACAATGATAGAAATGTGTATGCACAATGATAATTTGATTCAAGTAATAAGTGTATGGTGATTATTTGATTTCAGGAAATGGTGCATGTATAGTGGTTGATTTTGAACTTGGTGATAGAAGTATCACAAGGATTTGATGATGTACATATAACAAATATTGAAGTCATACCTTAGGGATGGCTTTGTTGGAGGCTGGCGCACTGTCGTCCTCGTATTCCTCCACGATAGTGTAGTAGCTTCTGCTATTGTCGCTTGTAACTTGGACACACCTCATCCTCTTCTTCCTTTCCGACATAGTAGGGGGTTCATTCACAGGGTTCGGTAGCTGCACGCCTTCTACCCTGGCCACTCTCATCTAACCTTCATTAGCTAGCTCAGTATAGTAAATTGCGTCCTGTGTAGGCGAGTCTCTGTCTTGTCGAAAGGGACACTAGTCGCTAGGATTCTCACTACGCGCCCTTTGTACTTTGCTTTTATGCACAGATGACACGTTGATGGGACTAAAGCCAAATCGTGTATCAGAGGACGCCCCCCAACAAGGCGTGGTATGCAGTTCTACCTGAGATCACCTAAAACTCCTACGTGATGGTAAACGGTCCTATTACAACCGATAACTCGATGGACCCGTCTGTGGTAGACGCATTGCCATTGAAGTCCGTGACCTCCATCAGTAACCCTTTGACTATCTCCTTCTGAATGTTCATTAGCTTTAGGGTATGGTCTGAGATCAGATTCACGGAACTCCCTTGGTAGATCATGGATCGCCTCATCTCAAAGCCCCCTATTTTTGTCGTGATGTATAGGGGTTAGTGGACAACATGTTGTCATGAGTGAACTCTACATTTGTCTTATTAGACCAGTGGGCTCTAGCGGTCTCCTGAATGCCTCTGTCAGTGCCCTGATGGCGAGCCTCCTTGTTGAGGCGTTGGCCCCCTGCTTGCTGAAGAACTGTTGTAGTTCGACACTCTGTTCGAACCTTTGTATCAGCATGTCTGGGTGATCTTGGCCCATCGGTCCAACTACATTGATAGTCCCTCCTTGGGTGTGTGCGAGGAGGGGGTTCGTGTCTACCTGGGCTGGCTTTCTCTTAACCAAATTGTCGAGCTTCACCTTCTAGTCACCATAGTGAAAAACAGTCCATCAGGTCGTGGTGTGGCGATTGGTGAAAATTGCACCACCTTCCTTCGTGCCTTTCCTTCTTTGGGTCAATCCCTGCTGGTAGTGGCAACAAGTTGATGACACGATCTTCTACAAGCTTGTTCATGATCATGATTATTTCCTCTTTGGTGCAGGCAAAAGGAGGAGGGAATGGTGAACCATTTCTTCTGCCTTGGTTGCTGTTGCGATAATAGGGCCCCTGCCTAGGCCCTCCAGTGTTGTGAGGCTTCCTATCGACAGTATAAGCCTCATTCTTCCCATACTAACACGTGATTAATGTAGACTGGGACGCGGTACTTTTGACAGTGCACGCCTTCCTCTCCGTGCACTTCCACAGTTGGTTGAAGGTTTCAACCTTCACATTCTCTATGCCTATCCTGTAGGCGGATTGCATGCCTTGCACATATTGTTCGACGAAGCTTTTCTTAATGACATGTTCGTCGAAGATTGAGTGGGTCAGCTTCTAAAACCTCATCACATAGGCTAAGAGGTCTTCCCCTGCACATTGCTCTGTGTTGCGTAGGTTTGCCATTGTTAGTCTCCACACCATGGTGAACCACTTGGACATAAATCTCTTCGCCAACTCTCCCCATGAGTCAATTCTTCCCGTAGTTAGATTGACGAACCAGGTGTAGGCTGGTCCAATCAAAGATTTGGAGAACTCTTTGTCTTTTAGATCTCTATCAAGAGAAAAAGACCCCAAAATGTCCTCAAACTTATCCATGTGCTCTTGCGGGCTTCCCTTCTGCCCGTCGTATTATGGCCGTTGTTGGGGAGGGACGTAACTAGTAGGGTAAGGTTTGTAATGGATCCAGTTAGAGTTGGGTTTCTGCAAGATGAGGGAGGCTAGGGCCCTTTTATGATTTTCCACCATCAGCCCCTGAACGTATTCCTTCAGTTCATCGTTGGGTGGGTTTGAGGGGTAACCCGAGGCTGTTCAATGGTGGGTTGGTTAGTTTGTGTAGGTGTAGGGTTTGTTTTGGCTGGTTGCTCGGGTATGGTAAGGTTTTGGTTGGCGAACTGGTGGCTCATGGGGATGGATGTAGAAGGAGCGGCTAGAGTAAAAGGGGATCGTTGGGTCCCGGTCGACTACTGGAGGAGAAGCTGGAAAGTGTCTCTCATCTCTTGTTTCATATGCTCTATGTGATTGAAACGAGACTCGAACTTGTAGACTTTGTTTGAGAGTATCTTGATGCCAACCTACTCGGTCGACTCCATACCAAACTGATCTCTAGCCTTTGGGTTGATGTTCTCTTGGTTGTTTTTGTGTTCTTCTAGGATAGGGGAAAGGTTGATCCTGCGTGTGGCCATCCTTTATGATCAAGGAAGAACCAGAGATTCTAATGTGAGTGAAGTGGTTAGGCTACGTGCGGTGGTCTCCTTGAAGGACAAAGGAAAGCCGAGAGTAGGAGGTAGGCTGAAGGCTAGGGCGAATGGAGTGATAGAATGATTCTCTCGTTATGAGTCGGACCCCCATTTATAGGGAGAGATCCAGAGGTCCTGAAAGGAAGGAGCCAAAAGTGTTTGATTCCCATTAGGAAAGGGAATCTTAAATTTCGATGTCAATTGTCAGGAAACACTGCTAAGGTTTCGCCACATGTCTTATGAGATATCTCAAGGGTGAACTTTCCTTTCATTTGAGGGTTCTCATAATACCCGTGTGTTACTTCCTTTTGTGACCCTTTTAAGCCAACGTGGCACAGGTGATGTTACCACTTAGCTCACGTGTCCTCGTTAGGCTGACACGACGCCCTGTCACGCGCGTTATTAATGACACACTTGTTTTCGCGTTATTAATGACACACTTGTTTTCTTTCTTTTATTTCTATCTGCGCGGGTCTAAATCTCATCATGACATGTTCTGTGTCAAAAGTTCATCGCAGATGTGCGATGAGCTATGGACTTATCTCAGGTGTGCGATTAGTTGTGGGCTCATCGCAGATGTGCAATGAGTTGTGGACTCATCGTAGGCATTCGCGTACTATTGATTTGACACCTTCTGTGTGCTGATGGCCTGAGTGACCATCATGTACCTACTCACAATAGAATAACATTACAAAAAGAAAAAAAATCATCTCCTTGAAGTTGTTCATGGGTTGTTGCTTCATATGAATGTCCCTAAACATTTTTGGATGGATTTTGTTTTATCTTCTACTTATCTCATTAACTATATGCCATATTAGGCATTAGAGTACAAGGCCCCGCATTAGCTCTTGTTTCCCAATGCTCCATTGTTCTCTATCCCCATGCATGTATTTGTTTGTTGTTGCTTTGTTCTTTACCTATCTCCCTCTTATGGTAAACTAGACCCTTATGCTATTCCATGTATTTTTTTGGGTTACCCCTAGGGGTGAGCATTCGGTTTGTTTGGTTAAAAACCAAACTAAATAAACTGAATTTTCAAAAACCGATATACCCGTAGGTAGGGTAAAGGCTTGGTTGGGGGGAGCGGTCTCTTTGAAAGATAGAGAAAGACCGAGATTTAGGGGGATTGGATCTCATGCTAGGGCATCAAGCTCAGGTGGTAGAGATGGGAGTCGATGGAAAGGGTACTTGATTGCTGAATGAATTCCATTACGAGGAGGATCTCTATTTATGGGAGGAGATCCCAAGATCCTAAAAGGAAGGAGTTAGAGGTGCTTGTTTCCTATTAAGAAGGGAATATTGGATTTGCTATCAATCATTAAGGGCATTGATGGGGTTTCGCTACGTGTCCCTATAGGGATCTTTCTGGGGATTGGCTTTCCTTTCACTCGGTGATCCTTATGGCCCATGTGTGCTACTTCCCTTCGTGTGCTTTTATTAACTGTCATGGTGTTAATGGCATCGCTGTCTAGCGAATGGCGTCTTTCTAGACATCTGTGGCACTTTATTACTTTCGTTCCTTCGAGGTTACGTGTACAGGTGACGTCTGGGCCCAGTTCTTGGTGAACCAGGGTGCTGTAGCGCCTGAGAGTTTATCGTAGGGCCGGGTGGACGTGAACCTTTTCGCAAGTTTGACTCGGGCTTGCTTTGATTTGAGCTTAAGAATAGGTTCATCGCAAGCGTGCGCTGTCCCCTAAGTTTATCGTAGTCTTGTGATACGCTACGAGTTCATCGCAAGCTTGCGATGATCTGAGGGTTCATCGTAGGCCTGCAATGATCTGAAGGTTCATCACAGGGGCAGATTGGTTGTAGACTGATCGCAAGCGTCCATGTGGTATCAATGCGGTGTTTACTATACTCTGAGGGTCTAGGCGAGCACTATATAATTGCAATACCTATTTGGGAAACCGAACCGAAACTGAACTTTGCAAAAATCGAACAAACCGAACCAAAATTTTTTGTGGTTACTTCGGTTGATTCGGTTAAAACCGAATATGCTTGCTACTCTTAATCTTTCCTATGCATTTTCACAGTCCAGATTCGGTGGCTAACAAAAATACTAGGAAGAACTGAAGATTAAAAGGGAAAAATAGAAAAAAAATACTTGTACTTAGAGATTCAAATGGCAAAGAAGAAAATAGGGATGGAACTAAAATGAACTAAAAAACTATAGATTAAAGAAGACCAACCAGATTCTATCACTTGCTACAACCCACCAGAAAAGTTAGTTTGCTGGATGTTGAACGTTGAAGTAGTGGAACTGGAACTCATAGTTTGCTACTTTTTTGCTCAAACGCTCACTGTTGCAAGGGACTTACTGACTTAGGGCTTTTGTCTTAAGAGGTTAGAGGAAGATGAAAGTTGATGGTTAAAGGGACAAAGGCTAATGGGTTTTGGCCTGTGGGTAAACCTTTGGGTTTTTCACTATATTTGTATATTTACGAAGTTACCCCTAAAAGTTTAGTTTTTTGGGTTTTGACCAAAGGCTAATAACCTTTGGGCTTTTCATTATATTTGCATATTTACTGATTTATCCCCTGGAAGTTTGTTTTTTTTTTGGTTAGCCAAACTATTAAATCTCACAATTGAAACCAAAAACCGAAGTTTGGCAAACCGAAACCGAACTGATTGTTTGAAATAACCGAACGGAAAACACCAAAACCAAATTTTTAGTTCAGTTATTCGGTTTTAACCGAATTATGTTCACCTATTTACCCCTGCTCTGAAAAGGGTTATCCGTGCTTTAATCTTGTCTCTAGGAAATTTTATGTATCTATGGATGCGTCCTTCTTTGAGAGTGACCCATTTTTCCCCTTTTCTCCTCAATGGAAGAGTAGGGTTGAGGAGAAACGCATATTAGTTCAACTTCCTCTGTTTCTTGATCCTCGTCCATTCCATGTGTTTCTTCGTTGTCAAAAGGGCTAACCAATTGGCCAAGTGCTAAAGCTGCAAAGCAACTTGAAGTCAAAATCTCCAAGGGTAGATCCTTCTCTACCAGGTACTAGTATCCCTATTGATATGCTTAAACTCATTGATATAGATACTTCTATTGTTGATGATTTTATCATTCTTATTGCTAAGAGAAAGGGTGTTAGGTCTTGTTTTACCAAGTATCCCATTTTCCATTTTGTTTCCTATGAGAACATCCCACTTCATTTCCATGCATTTTTTTCTTCCAATAAAAGTGTTCCTATCTCTAATATCCCTATGAATGTGGCAAATGCTCTATTAATTTTTGAATGGACAAATGCAATGAAAGAGGAAATAAGCACTCTACATAAAAATGATACATGGGAGTTGGTGGACCTTCTTGATGGAAAGGAACTAATAGGGTGCAAGTGGGTATTTATGGTGAAACATGGGGTTGGTGGCAGAGTGGAAAGATAGAAAGCTAGGTTGGTAGCAAGGGGATTACACAAGTGCATGAAGTAGATTATGTTGAGACCTTTGCCCAAGTTGCCAAGATGAACTCTATTAGAGTTCTCTTCTCTCTTCAACCAATTTTGACTGGGATTTTCATCAACTAGATACCAAGAATGCCTTATTGAATGGTGATTTAGAAGAAGTATAAATGATTCAACCTCTTGGTTTCTATGCTAAAGGCAATGAATAGAAAGTGTGCAAACCGAAGAAATTTTTGTATAGACTAAGAAAATCGTTAATGGATTGGTTTAGCAGGTTCCATTTAGCCATGCAACAGATTCATTTCAAGCAGTGCCAATTTGAAAATACACTATTTGTGAAGAGGAAGAAGGTAAACTTGCAGCAGTATGGTGTATGTTGATGACATAGTAGTCATTGGGATTGGACAAGTGAGATTTAGAAGCTTAAGAAGTTTTCAGCCACTCAATTTGAGGGGAAGGATCCGGGACCCTTGAGCTATTTTCCTGGAACTGAAGCTACCTGCTCCAAAAGAGAGATCTTCATTCTCAAAGGAAATACATCCTAGATCTTTTATAGGATACAAGTAAACTGAAAGCAAAACTAGTGATTCTCCAATTGACCCTAATTACAAGTTGGGTAATTGTGATAGTGAGACAATAAATGATGTAAAATAGTTCAAGAGACTTGTAAGGAGTCTTCTATTTCTGCCTGTGACTAGGCTTGGCATTGAATAGCCGTGGGTGTCCTCAATTAGTTCATGCAGGCCCTTAAGGCATTCCACATAGAGGTTGCTGAGAGGATTCTCAAGAAGTATCTAGGGGCTGGTTTGTTAATGCAGAAGCATGGGCATTTAAAGGTGAAAGTGTATACAATTGTTGATTGGGCTGGATTTGTAGCTGAAAGGAAACCTACTAGTGGATATTATACCTTTGTGGGATAAAATCTTGTCACATTGAGGAGTGAGAAATAGAGTGTGGTGGCTAGGTCTAGTGCGGAGGCAAAATACAAAGCTATTGTCCCGTGATGTTGTTGGAACCTTGTAGATAAGAAATATATTAAGTGAGTTAGGATTCACCGTTGATAGTCCTATGTTATTATATTGTGACAACAAGACAACTATCAATATTGTTGCCAATCTAGTTCTTAATGATAGGACTAAACATACTGAAGTGGGCAAATGTTTAATCAAGGAAAAAATTATGAATGGCAAAGTATGTACCTCTTAAGTTAGTTCTGAAGTGCAAATTGTAGATACCTTCAGAAGGGGCTTACATCACTTGTGACACAATGACTTATGTGACAACTTGGGCATGATTGACATCTATGTCACAACTTGAGGGGGAGTGTTAATGGATGGATGGAGTTGCCACCTTAACTTTTGGGAAATGGGAAATTTAGGAAAACTCAGAAATTTTCAAGAAAAATAAAAGTTTTCTTGGTGATTCATTACTCAATGGAATTAGAGATTCTTAGGGTCCGGGGACCAAGGTACGGTGTGGAAAGGTGTTAGGCACCCCACACATGCCTGGTTAAACCAGCCTCTACTTCACCAATGTCCAAGAAAAATTTAACAATTTTGGGCTTTAAATTTTAATTAACTCATACACATAAATTTGTTAAGACAAGAGAAATGGAATTTACCAAAAGAATGCTAGCAATGAAACAAATTAAATTATGGATGGAGAGGCTAAGCTAAAGTGAACAAATTCAAACATATAAATGAAATAGCACATGATGGAGAATTGGGATGGAACAATACATTCTAAAATATGAACTAACTCTACTAAGGGGTAATGCCAAAACAACAGATTAAGTAATTAGATTGAGTAAACTTGCCACAAATTATTAAATTAAGCAAACGACTAGCTAATTAGAGGAGGTTGAGATTAAGAGAGACCTAGGAGAAGAGTGAAACAAAATATTCTTATCACAAGTAGAAATAAGAAAGGAAATGACTCGTTGGAGAGTGTTGTATTTCTTTGAAATTAACTTGATAAATGACACTAAGTGATTAAGGAAGCTATGCAGGGTTAGTGTTGACTAAATTATTGATGATGAAACTAGCTAATAAGGTATGCAAAAAAGAATTTACCAGTAAGGCTTAGTTTGGATAGTGTACAAATACAAATATGTACAGTGTAAATAGATACAAAATACCAGGTTTTGTACTCTACATAATTGTATTTGTACTCCTTCCGAATTGAGCCTAAAGAAATAATCTACTAATGCAATTATCTAGAAGTTAAATATTATAGATGGATGAAAATCCTACACAAATTCCAAGAAAAAAAGACATGGTATTAAAATTGATCACTAGCACTCTCTTGAAATTGGTGGCTTATCGACTAAAGAGACAAAAGAAAAAAAAAAAGATGGGGCTGGCTTTGCAAAATGCTACAAAACGGTGAAATTAAATAAATTGGAAAGAGTACAAATGCAAATATGTATAATGTAAATACAAACAAAATGATACAAAATATAAGATTTTGTGCTCAACATATTTGCATTTGTTTGTACTGTACATATTTGTATTTGTACTCCTCCCAAATTGAATTTAATTATTAAGGCTCAGTTTAGAAAGAGTACAAATGCAAATATATACAACGTAAATACATACAAAATATATGGTTTTGTTTTCTACATATTTGCATTTATTTGCACTTTACATATTTATAATTGTACTCCCAAATTGAGCATAAGTGCCAAATGATTGCTGAACTAAACTGAGAGGGGACGACATATTTGATGATGCTACAAATATGTTGGTTTTAATAAAAAATTAATCCTATCCTACGCAACTTATTATTGAAAGTGAAAGGGTGACGCTACTTCAAGGTGGCAAACGACTAAATCTGATCATTGGGTGAAATAAATTGCTTGTAAATCAACACCAAAAAAGAGAACGATAATGCAAGGATAGAATTCTTCATGGTCCATTTCAACAATATTTGGTCCCCATAACCACTCTAGTTCCTCACTTGGATTTAATGCAAGGATGGAATTCGCTCTTTTTGTTCAACCTTCGAAAGATCTGGAGTCATTTTAGAGTGATGGGATGTTGCCCAAGTGATGAGGAACATATTGGATGGCCGGAATTTTTCTGCTACGCTGTCGTTATTTCAAGAATGTTTCATGCTTCACTTCATGAACATAAATACAACTTAGGGGGTTCTTTGATTGTAATACTAGTATGGGGGAATACTAGGGATGTTAGAGAGTGAGTGGGGAAGTCCTTGGACGTGAGTGGATGAAGGATGGAGCTGCTTGGGAAGTGAAGGGGGTATTGTCTAGGCTAAGGGGGTAGAACTCTCTCCCTTAGGAGACAAGGGAGATCAATGGATGATGTTTAAAGGGTTTTTTGTGGGAGTTGATTGAGAGAATGGGCTGTCAAGATTAGGAATGACAGCGGGGTGGGGCAGGGACGGGGAGCCTCTCCCCAACCCCATTCCCACGAGGATTCCCATTCCCTGTGATTTTTTATAATGTTGACCATTTTGTTTTTGTTTTTTATTTTATTTAAAAAATAAAAATAAAATAATTAAAATTTACAATCCTATTAGAAAAGATTAAAACATATTCAACCATATTTTTAAAATATTAATATATAAATGTATGTGTACATACATACATACTGATGAGGGCGGATTTGGTCCTCCAGTGAAATTGTGACACTTGGCACCTCATGCCAACCAAGTGCAGCTTCTTGACAACTGGGCAGCCCGGCAGAGTTTGCCACAGGCAGCTTGCCACTTATAGACAGCTCGGCATAGCTCGCCACAGGCAGCTCGGCAGAGCTTGCCACAGGCAGCTTGCTACTTACAGACAACTCGGCATAGCTCGCCACAGGCAGCTCGGCATAGCTCACCACAGGCAGCTCGGCAGAGCTCGCCACAAGCATCTCGGCATAGCTCAGCACAGACAACTCGGTAGAGCTCGCCACAAGTAACTCAGTATAGCTCTCCCCCGGGCAGCTCGCCACTTGCAGGGTAGCTCGGTATAGGGTAGCTCACGGAAGAGCAGTTCGGCATATCCCAGGAAGATCTCCTGTTTGACAACCGTACCTGACAAATCCGAAGACCTGTGCCCACATCTCTCGACGGGTGGCGCCGTGCCTACTAGCCCTGAGAGCTGTCCCTTGCATTGCAGACCCGTACTCTGCAACAGCTGCCTGCACCCGCCACCTCAGCTCTGGCAGTAACGGATACGACAGAGAGACAGAGGCGGCTATGCCTGACTTGACAGAGGCGATTATGCCTGATTTGACAGGACATCGCTATATAAGGACTCTGACCCCCAAAGACAAAAGAGAAAGAAAAAATGGAGGTAATCCCTGCTCTCTAGCTCTCGCTCATTTCTCTAATCTCATCTTCAAGCTCTCCACAATCAGAGTGCTAACTTAAGCATCGGAGAGTCCCCGCTGTGTAAATACCCCCGGGTCCCCTGATTTAGTTCTCGCAGGTCCCTCAGCTCCCGCTGCCTATGAAGAGGAGGAAAAGATGGAGTTCTTTCAGGTCCCTCAGCTTCCGCCGCCTACAAAAGAGAGAAGATCACCTCATGCAGAGGGCAGTCGAGTTACGCTACACCAGGGAGCTCCAACATTCTCTGAGTCACAGGCCGCCTAGGAGCAGGGCAAATGACGAGTCCACCAAGGTAGCTCACCACAGGGAGCTCGGCATAGCTCTCCCCTAGGCAGTTTTACATCAGGGAGCTCGACATTGCTCTCCCCTAGGCAGTTCGCCATCAAGGAACTCGGCATAACTCTCCCCCAGGCAGTTCACCATCAGGGAGTTCGGCATAGCTCTCCCCAGGCAGTTCGCCATCAGGGAGTTTGGCATAGCTCTCCCCCAGGCAGTGTGTCATCAGGGAGCTTGGCACAGCTCTCCCTCAGGTAGTTCACCATCAGGGAGCTCGACATATCTCTCCCCCAGGCAGTTCACCATCAGGGAGCTCGACATAGCTCTCCCCCAAGCAGTTCGCCATCAGGGAGCTCGTCATAGCTCTTCCCCAGGCAGTTCGCCATCAGGGAGCTCGGCATAGCTCTCCCCCAGGTAGTGCGCCATCAGGGAGCTCGACATAGCTCTCCCCCGAGCAGTTCTCCATCAGGGAGCTCGGCATAGCTCTCTCCCAGGCAGTTCGCCACCAGGGAGTAGGTCAAATGACGAAGTACTTAGCAAAAAATAAAACAAAATTGGTTTGTCACCAGGACCGGTTACATCAATTGGCGCCATCTGTGGGAACACGCTACAAAAACCTAAGTTCTCATCCTACAAAAGCTAAGTCCTCTTCTCTCAGAAAGCTAAGTCCTCACTTTTTAGAAATCGAAGCTCTTGCTTTATAGTTTACATTTTTTATGAACTCAAAGACTATATAGGGAGCCAACAAACTAAGCAGCTCTACCAACTTTACTTTCAATTCAGATGAAACCTCATAAGTCCTCTCCGCAAGGTCCCCTCTACAAAGATGAGCTCTTCGTGGCTTCTGCGGGAGTTGGCGGCCAACAGACTACATAGATAGGTAGCCTTGCTGGTCGAGCCTTCCAAGGCTCCCGTGTGAGCTGGTGACCTAAAGTTAGTAGTGCTGCCCCCGAAGGTCGAGCTCCTAGTACCTTCTTGTAGGAGTGGGTGACCGGCATTATGAGGCTGACGCAGTGCAATCACAGGTAGCTCGACACCTGGTCAGCTCGGCACCTCACAGGCAGCTCGACACCTGGTCAGCTTGGCACCTCACAGGTAGTTCGGCACCTCACAGGTAGCTTGGCACCTCACAAGCAGCTCGGCACTTGGTCAGCTCGACACCTCACAGGTAGCTCGCCACCTGGTCAGCCCGACACCTCCTAGGTAGCTCGACACCTGGTCAACTCGGCACCTCACAGGCAAAGCCTACGGGCCACATTACTGCTTAAGACCAAGTCGCCTCTTCGGCACGGGCAAAGTCAAGAAGAGTGGACTATGAGTCGCTCTCAAAGCCTACGGGCCACATTACTGCTTAAGACCCAGTCGCCTCTTCGGCATGGGCAAAGACAAGAAGAGTGGACTACGAGTCACTCCCAAAGCCTACGGGCCACATTATTGCTAAAACCAGTCGCTTTCTCAGCATGGGAAAAATTAGCAAAAGTGAACTATAAGTTGTCCTCAGAGCCTAAGGGCTACAATACTGAACTGGCGGAGACCTCCTCACCTTATAGGCAGCTTGCCACTTGTAGGCAGCTCACCACTTGCAGGCAGCTTGCCAGATACAAGCAGCTCCCAAAACCTAAGGAATTGGAGCAGCACTTACTAGCTCGTCGACTTACGGGCCAAAAGAAGAAATCTTCTCCCTTTGTTGAGTTACTCTCAGCTTGAGAGTGGGGGGCAAATGATGAGGGCGGATTTGGCCCTTTGGTGAAATTGTGACACCTGGCACCTCATGCCAACCAAGTGCAGCCTCTTGACAATTGGGCAGCCCGACAGAGCTTGCCACAGGCAGCTTGCCACTTACAAACAGCTCGGCGTAGCTTGCCACAAGAAGCTTGGCAGAGCTTGCCACAGGCAGCTTGCCACTTACAGATAGCTCAGCATAGCTCACCACAGGCAGCTCGGCAGGGCTTGCCACAGCTCGCCACAGGCAGCTCGGCATAGCTCACCACAGGCAGCTCGGTAGAGCTCGCCACAAGCAGCTCGACATAGCTCACCATAGGCAGTTCGGCAGAGCTCGCCACAAGTAGCTCGGTATAGCTCTTCCCCAGGCAGCTCGCCACTTGCAGGGTAGCTCGGTACAGGGTAGCTTGTGGAAGAGTAGTTCGGCATATCGCAGGAAGATCTCCTGCCTGACAACCGTACCTGACAGATCCGGAGACCTGTGCCCACGTCTCTCGACAGGCGGCGCCATGCCTTGCAGCCCTGAGAGCTGTCCCTTGCCTGGCAGAGCCGTACTCTGCAACAGCTGCTTGCACCCGCCACCTCAGCTCTGGTAGTAACGGCTGCGGTAAAGAGACAAAGGCGGTTATGCCTGACTTGACAGAGACGGTTACGCCTGATTTGACAGGACACCGCTATATAAGGACTCCGACCCCCAAAGGCAAAAGAGGAAGAAAAAATGGAGGTAATCCCTACTCTCTAGCTCTCGCTCATTTCTCTAATATCATCTTCAAGCTCTCCACAATCAGAGTGCTAACTTAACAATCGGAGAGTCCCCACCGGGTAAATACCCCCGGGTCCCCAGATTCAGTTCTCGCAGGTCCCTCAGCTTCCGCCGTCTACGAAGAGGAGGAAAAGATGGAGTTCTCGCAGGTCCCTCAGCTCCCACTGCCTACAAAGGAGAGAAGATCACCTCATGCAGAGGGCAGTCGGGTTGCGCTACTCTAGGGAGCTCCACCATTCTTTGAGTCACAGGCCACCTAGGAGCAGGGCAAATGACGAGTCCACCAAGGTAGCTCACCACAGGGAGCTCGGCATAGCTCTCCCCCAAGCAGTTCACCATCAGGGAGCTCGGCATAGCTCTCCCCCAGGCAGTGCGCCATTAGGGAGCTCGACATAGCTCTCCCCCAGGCAGTTCACCATCAGGGAGCTCGGCATAGCTCTCCCCCAAGCAGTTTGCCACCAGGGAGTTGGTCAAATGATGAAGTACTTAGCAAAAAATAAAAAAAATTGGTACGTCACTAGGACCGGTTACATCACATACATATATATATATATATATATATATATATATATATATATATATATATATGGGGATCCCATGAGGTGGGGATTGCTCTCCCTGTCCCCGTTAATGGGGATGAAAAATTTCCCATCCACATCCCTATGGGGGAAAAATCATCCTCATCCTCCACCCAATCGGGGTAGATCCCCACAGGGATTGGGGAAATGGGAAAAATTGCCATCCCTAGTCAATACGGTTTTGGGAAAAGGTTTGGTCATGGGATGCCTTAGGTTCGAAGTTATTGTGAAGAGGATTCCAAATGGAAGGCCCGGATCGAGTCTAGCTTCGGGTTTCAAGATTAAGAGGTTAATGGTGTCAGAATTGGACGATCTTGGTATCGTTGGACTTGGAATTTTGAGCTCTATCCATCTACACGGTTGGATTTCAGATTTCATATGGAATAGGGTTCAGGATAAAAAATGATCTAAATCGGACGATCGAAATTGGTTCTGGCTTCTGGTCTTGAGACGAAGGGGTAAGCGAATTTGGATGGTCTTTGTGTCATCGGATTTGGACTTTTGGGTTCTATGTCCCTATAGTTTTGGATTTCTGATTTGATATGAAATGAGGTCTAGGATCAAAATGACCCCAATCGGACGATCGGAATTGGCTCCATCTTTGGGTGTTAAGATGAAGGGGTAAATGGTGTTGGATTTGGGTGATCTTGGTGTCGTCGGATTTAGATTTTTGGGATCTACGTACCTATGTTCTTGGGTTTTTGATTTGATGTGAAATGAGGTTCATGATCAAAATGACTCCGATCGGATGATTGAAACAATGTCTTGATTAGGGTTGCAGGTTGAAGCAGTAGGTGTGTTATCGGTCATTCAAGAGTCTTGGGGGTCTCAAAGGACAATGAGGATGGCCCTGTTTGTACTTCTCTCTCCATTTTTATAGGGAAGATCCCAAGGCTATTAAAAGAAGGATCTATAGAGGAGATCTTTCCTACTAGGAAAGGGAATTTTTGTCTTTTACATCAATTACTATAGGACTACCACTAGGGTTTTGCCATGTTCCCAGCGAGATCCTCTAGAATAAAGTTTCCTTTCTTTTGAGGATTCACTTTCCGTGCTCATCACAGTGCATGAGCTCTCTATTGTTTCAGGAGAATGTTTCTGTGTTATTGTAGGGGTGTCCCGACTTGGATTTGCCCACATGGTTTTCCTTTGCTATCTTCACTATAATCGTAGTGATATTGAACCACATGTACTTACAATTAACCTCCTTACTTATCGATAAGAGTATTCTTATCGGCATGCTTCATGGTTTTGCTCGTTATCTGGTTTTATGATCATGTTGAGTGAAGCTGAGTTTGGTAATTTGTGCGTTATGAAGAATGCAATGTTTCAGTTGTTTATTCGGAAAAAAATGGACGCCACGTGGTGATAGGGTCCTGTTCCTGTATGCTCATGGTGACAGGAATATCAAGTCGATTGGATTTTGGGTTCTTGCTGACGGGTAGGACTTGGAAAAAAATTTGGCTTAAATGGCATGGAGAGAAGCATTTTGTGTGGTGGCTATCACTAGTGCCTTTGTTCGGTGGTGCGTTATGTACCGATGTGTCTTCTCTCGTAACCCCCTGTTTCTTGATAGGAAGCATGCAAGAAACAAATAGAGCGACTAAGCCATGATGGTAATTTTCAGCCCCTTATGTCTTCATAGAATGCTTTTTATCTACAAACATTACTTATGAGTTTGTACAACCCCCCTGTGCTGTTGGGGCTCGCCTAGCTCCCTTGTGGTTGAGGTTGGTTGGCGACCGTTTGACGTCACGAGGGAAAGGCGATGAACGTTGGTGGGGGGGGGGGGGGGGTTGTGCTTTGTAATGGTTGGGGATTACTGCTGCGCGGTGGCCCTTTTAGGGGTATTTCGGTAAATTTGTGATGCTTTGTATCCCTTGTAGTGGTTAGAAATGGCCAGATATTTATGTCAATTATATGCGCGGTGCCATTTCCATTCGTGGCACATGCGTATGCCCTATTTATAAGGGCAGGTGAAAGGGGGTGTTCCTTCCTCACTAAGGTATGTGTTTGCGCTAGGCATTCTGCTTGCTTGAGAGGTCTAACAGGTTCTTGCTTCTAGCTCTGTCGATCTCTTTACTATGTTTTTGTAGAGCTTATTCATCTGACTCGCAAGCAAAAGAAAACCATTCGTGAAGTCTCTCTGTTTGTTAATTTTGTGTGGGAAGTCAACATGACAGAGCTGTTGTATGATTATGAAGCGACCAAGGTGTCTGATTTCGGCAAGAGTTTTTAGCCTCCCATGCCTGTGTCTATGGGGAAGGACGACACATTCAACGCAGTGGAGGGAAATGAGATTTTATGCCTGTATGGTCGGCAAAAACGCAGTATTGCCTATAGGTGCCCGAAGCCGGAGACCGATGGTTCCTAGTTTACTATCAATTTTTCTTCATGGGTGCTTTACATTCTTGAAAATCTCATGTATTGTAGGTTGTTGCATAGCGCCGAACTCCTAAAGCTTGTGGACTGCACTGCTTGAAGAGATGGTGTAAATTTTATGGAGCCTTTTCTGTTGCATTGGTGCTGCCGTACCCATACATTTGTTGGTGCTTTTGGCGAGATTAGGGTTACAGTGGTGGATGTTACTTGCGCTCCCTTTGGTTGGGGCGGTTTCGACTCATCATTTGCAGTATGCTGAGTCTCTGCTCGGTGATCTTTCCAGGAGTTGATAAAGTAAGTGGACCATTTCAAGGCCAAGGTGGATGTGACATCAGCTTGTGGGAAGTGGCTCTTGATGGATGGATTAAGTACTATTTGAGCACAAGAGCGCAACAGACTTCATGGTCAGGAAAGCTGACAATCAGTGTCACCTGGCTGCATTTGTGTTGTATGTTGTGTCGTGATTTTTATTTCTTGGTAGTCCCAATTACGGCCTCCAGATGGTGCTTGCCCCATTCACCGTTTTAGCAGCTAGTAGGGACCAACTTCCTTTAGCAGCAATGTTTTTGGGGTACTTATACGACCAAATGGATGAGGCAGCTCATTAGGTGATGGACCCCCATTGTAAGTGATGATCCTCTTATGTGTTTACACCATTTCTTTTGATGTTCATTTGTGAACATTTTGACTTGGATATTGTACCTCAGAAACCCTCGTCCTTGATTGTTTTCATGGCTGAGTTGGATGGTTCCGGTGTGTAGAGTGTTACCCTAGACGTGTGTCAGGGTAAACATTGGTTGAATGCCAAGTACGGGAAGGGTTTCAACATGGATGAGAGAGTCTCAATTTTCATGCATGGATGGCTTCTACCCTCGCCCCTACGCGGAGCATGATCCTCATGTGATGCCCTTTTGGATGAATGTCCCTGAGGGCAGTGATCAACAGTGTGTTGTCGGTGTGGACAATCCGGTGGTGGCTACTATGCGCCTTGTTCTATGGACCGGGGTTATCAGTTACTTGGTTAAGATGGGTGAAGCGCAATTGGTTGCATATCGTTCAGATCGATTGCTTCGTCAGTTTGGCTATGATAGCCTGGGGGCCCAATTTTTGCACTCTGAAGGGGAGGATGTCTTTTGGCAGCGCCACAATAGTCTTGCGTTCACAGGCGTGACGCGCTTCCCTCTTCCTAGTTATAAGTGGATTGAGGTGTGCCAGTCTCTTCACTATGGTGTGCCGGTCTTGTCAAAGGCATAACGCGCTTCCCTAGGCATGTGAAGGCGCCTTAGCTTGGTCATGCGGTAGAGCAAGTCAGGGAGAGTCCCCGTGGGGTTCATAGCCATCGGGTGAGGGTAGAGTCAACCTCTGAGGTACGGATTAGGGAAAGGCTTCTTGCTGAGGATAAAGGAAAGCGACCTACTAAAGATGTTGGTGAAAGTAGCCAGGCTCCTGTTTCCGAGAAGTAAAAGGTGTTGTCGACAGGGCAGGCGAGGCAACGACTGGTACCAATTGGTTTTGTCATCCCTTATCACTCCAAGACTCCTACAGAGAGATTGGGTAGGCGTCCACGACCCATTCCTTGTTTGGGTGCATCAATTGGGGAGGTTATGGAAGCGACTGTGGTTTCCTTCCCTCTACATTTGAGGTGCTAGAATGTGGGAGAATCTTGCATCAAAGGAAGGTGTGGCTCCTTCAGGAAACACCCCGTTAGAGCAGTTTCGGAAGGACACTATTCGGGTTGACATGGTGGTTGGGGAATGAGAGGAGTCTGAGTGAAAGTAGAGGTGTAAATACGTGGGCCATGCTAGGCCCGACATGATGGTCCGTGCTGTGTTGGGCCTGGGTTTCGAAGTCCACTACTGTGCCGCCCATGGCCCAGCCCATGGCACGACACGCGACACGCGACACGACCCATTATAGCCCATGGGCCCGTAGTGGGCCATGCTCGACCCACCCAAGTTTCAATTTTTTGGGGGGTTTTTTATAAAATACCCCCAACAACTATAAACAACTATATATGGGGGTATTTATGTATTTTGGTTATGGAGGGAGAAAAAATGACACAAATTCCCCCCAACATCTACATAACAGGTAGTTTACGGGGGCATTTTGGGTAAAGTGATAAATAACTTTACAATGACCAAAATATCCCTCCCAACAACTAAAAATGACTAGTTTTTAGGGTATTTTGGGTAATTGAATTATTTTTAATTCCTATAAATAGCCCTATCCTCTACCATTCCTACCACAACAATTCAACAATTCTCTTAATTTCTTCTCTAGCTCCCATGCTCTCTTAAGTTTCAATCTCCCAATCTCTCAAATTCTCAATCTTTCATACATTCTCTGAACTCTGTTGACTGATTCTCTAATTCTTAACTTTATTGAAGTTTCAACAGGAAGAAGGCTTGCTCAACTAGGTCAAGTATCTAAAGTTAGCAATTTGGGAGGCTTGGACTCTTGGAGTTGAAAGGCTTCAACCATTGAAATCAAATTGGGATTCCGAACTGGCAATCTGGGTAAGTCAAATTAAATTAATTTTATTTTTTTAGAATTTAATAAATTGGTTAGCTCCTTTAAAAACCAATTCCCCAACATGTTCAATGTTGACGATATTCAGTCACATCATGATAGTGTTAGCACGGATATGGATGCTATTGATATTGATATGGAACTTCCACCCCTAGTACTGATACTAGGAGAAAGAAAAAGAGGGCCTCTAAGTTGATTAGCCCGGTTTAGAAAATAATTAAAGTAGAGGATGTTAAGGGGAAGGGAAAAAGAGTTGTTTGCCAAAAATGTTGGAAAGACTTTAACTATTGTAGCAAGGGTGATATCATTTGAACAAACATTTGCTCACCCATGAGAAAGAAGAAGAAGAAGAATGGAGAGAAACAATACAAACACAAATTGGGTAGAGGGTTTTGGAACATTTAAATATTCTCAAGAAAAAATGAGGCAAGAATTAGCAAAATACATTGTGCATGCTGAACAACCATTTTTGTTAGCTGAAGATACTAAACTTGAAAAATGGTTACGTAATTCTATAAATCCACAATATAAAAAAATTTATAGGAATACTATTAGATAATGTGCTTTAAAAATTTTTCATTCATATAAACAAAATTTAAATTATATGTTATCAAATCTTAATTCTAAAGTTGCAATTATTTTTGATGTTTGAACTTCTAAATTTAACATAAGTTATATTTGTGTTATTGGTCATTTTATTGTTGAAAATTGACTTTTAAATAAAAGAATTTTACATTTTACTAGGCTTGAATGGCCACATATTGGCCCACCTATTGCTGCAAGTATTTTAAGTACTTTACATGCTTATGAAATTGAGAATAAATTATTTTTTATTAGTTTTGATAATGGTAGTAATAATGATTTATCACTAAATATTTTAAAATCTCAATTAAAACCATGTTTAAATGGTAAATTATTTCATATCAGATGTGCATGTCACATCTTAAATTTATGTATTTAAGATGCTTTAAATATTATTTCTACTCATATTTCTAAAATTAGAAATTGTATTATATATATTAAAAATTCTGGAGCAAGAAAACAAGAATTTAAATATTTATGTCAAAATTATGATTTAAAATATAAACATTTTATATTAGATGTTAGACATAGATGGAATTCTACCTATGCTATGTTAGAAAGTTGTATTTCTCACAAATAAATTCTTAGTGATTTTAATAATGCAAAAATGCCTAATGATATTATATTTGAGGAAGCCTAGAAAATGACAATTTGTATAAGAGATTTTTTAAACATTTTTATGATGCAACTAATGAATGGTGATTAGTGTTTGTTTTGTAAAATATAGAAATAATCCGCAATTTAAAAGTATTGTTGAAATAATGGAAAATAAATTTAAAAAATTTTGGGAGAACATTTATCTTATTTATTGCTTAGCTACAACATTAGATCATAGGATTAGGAAAATATGGTTTAAATATTTTTACTTAAAACATGTTGTGAAAATATGAATATTGAAATTGGAAATAAAAAATAAGAAATTATTAGTTTATTATTTGAAATGTACAGTTTATATGAATCTAAAGTAATAGGAAATAATTCTACAAGTTGTACAACTGCATCTTCTACTTCTAAACTTGAGCCTAGTAGTAGAAGAGAAACTTTTTTATTTAATAAGTAGAAGGCGAAAATTGATTACCTCAACAATAAGTTTATTTACTGAACTTAATTTTTATTTACAAGCAAATTTTTCTACTTTAGGTGAGGGAACAAATAATTTTGATATTTTATCCTAGTGGAGTGAATATTCAAAAAGTTATCCAGTTCTCGCCGCCATGGCACGTGATCTACTAACCCCTCCGGTGTTTACAGTTCCACCGTAGTCTTGTTTTAGTGTAGGTAATAGGGTGTTAGACAACAAGAGAAGTTGTATGGATGATGAAAGTACAGAGATGTATATTTGATTTAAAGATTTGTTGGATTCTTAAGACAGATTACAAGACAAAGTAGGGCATGACATTACACCCGACATTTCACCTAGAGCCAATGATGAAAGTCATGAACAATAGGAGAAAATCAGAAAATGATGAAGTCAATATTTTTGTATACTCACTCAATAGTTCTATAGCAAATTTTCAAATTATTGTAAATTTTGTTTTAATTTTATTTAATTTATTTGCTATTTTTATACAATGTAATTTTGTATTTTCAATTTGTAACTATGTTGTATTTTTATATTTTATTAATTTATTCCATTTTCCAATTTTCATATTTCATTCATCTAAGTATCCAACCATTGTATGCTTTGTAATTTGTATCATTTAAATTTAAATGAAATAAACTTCCTATTTTTCTTCTAATTTGTTATTCCATTCTTATTTGGTTAAGTACTTTTTTTTCATTTCTTATTTTTTCAAATAGTTCCTAAAGCCCAAAGGAAAGTTAAGTATTTTAATTTTATACTTTTACTTAGAAAAGAAATAAAGAATGTCAACAAAACAAAAAAAAAATAAAAAGGTAAAAAACCAGTCTGGCCCGGTTCGGCCCACGCCCAAGGCCTGACCTATGGTCCAGCCTGGCATGACCCGGCCCAGGCCTGCAACACGACATGGGCCCACACAAACTTGGGCCATGGGCCATGCTGGGCCGACCCCCAAGTTATCCCTGGGGAGGGCGGAACGGCCTACACTTTACACGGGACGCCTGTTTACACCTCTAAGCGAAAGGAGGGGCAACCTGAGGAGGATCATACGGACGCTGTTCAGGGGGGTGTACGAGAGATTGGTGGTAGCCCTGCCCTATTGGCAGAAGATCCTTTGGCACCTGTCACCGTTATTACGGTCCTTGTTACGGGCAAATGTGTGAAGAAGATCGTTGCTCGAGCACGAAAGAAGGGTGGGGTGTCAGGGAGCCTGATTTGGTAATTCTTTGGCCTGAATTGTTGATTTGTTGCTGAGGGGGAATTTAGTCCAAAAATCCCTTTTTATTTATTGTACTCTTTTATTGAGGAGGGTGGAGCGGAAGGCAAAAGCAAGCAACTAGAATTTATAGGCCCTCGCTTTTTTTACAGACGCGTCAATAGTGATGAGGCATGGTGATACTTTGAATATGTGTGATAGGGTATTGTAGCTGGATGGTGGTGCTGATTTTGTTTAATGTTCAGGTCCCTTTTCCGTCGACCCCTGCTAGTGTCGCTGTGCCACTTGTTATGAGGTGTTTGGTGGAAGAGTTGATCTATCTTTGTCAGAGGGCGAGGGGGCAAGGGCATTGGTAGACTCTACTATTATTGTCAGCAGCGTGGCCCCTACGGTGGACGCCGACGATCATTCAGGGGGTGATATGACGATATCATTCAGGAAGAAATTGCAGGCAATATTATTCTGGTTTTGACACATGGCCATCAGCCCCCCACGACTCCTGATGTGAGCAATGTCGTCAAGGCCTATCGGAAAGGGCTTGGCTCATTTGTCTTGGAACATGGCCAACTGGTTAGTCCTGAGGAGCGGGTATCCATGGGTGATGTGGATAGTGAAGTGCCAGGAGCTGTGTTCGACGTTCAACCAGGGGAGGTTGGTGCTGGTGATGCGCGTCTCGACGACTTGACGCTTCTGGTCGAGCTCTCTACTGTGGAAAAGGAGTTAGCCTAGTGTTATGAGAGAGAAAGAAATAGCAGAGAGGGAACAGAAGACAGAAATTAATAGAATGGGTTCAGCCCTGGTGTTTATTTATATATATTGAATAGGAGTTGGGATTACAATCAACTTCTATGTGATAAATATAAAGTACAACAAGGAAACTAATTGATGAGATAACAAGATAGGTTCCTGAACGCCACACGACAAGGACTCATCATTATCTTAACACGCCCCCTTCAAGCCAACTATCTGCTAGAACATGAAGCTTGAATTTAGACCACTAGAAACTTGTCCCACTGAGCGGTGTGGTGAACACATCTGCCACCTGATCTCCTGAGAATACGAATTGCACTTAAATCATTTTGTTCAGTGCCAAGTCTCGCAAGAAATGAAAGTCTACTTCAATGTGCCGTGTCTTGGCATGAAAAATTGGATTGGATGCTAGAGAGGTTGCCCCAATATTATCACACCAGATCGTTGGTGCTTGGGATAGTCGAATCCCTAGATCATCAAGAAGTGCTTTCAGCCATAAGATCTTAGTGGCTGTATTGGCACATGCTCGGAACTCTGATTCAGTACTAGACCGTGCCATGGTGGCCTGTTTCTTGGAGCTCCAAGCTATGAGATTTTGGCCTAGGAATATCGCATATCCCCTTGTGGATCTCCTATCATCTGGACACCCCACCCAATCGGCGTCTGAAAAAGCTTGAATGGATAATGGGCCTGGGTTGGAATCAAAGAAAAATCCATGTTTCATGGTGCCTTTCAAGTAACGTAGTATACACTTTATGGCAGCCCAATGATCAATTGTTGGCGTGTGAAGAAACTGGCACACCCTATTTACTGCGTAGGCTATATCAGGCCTAGTAATAGTAACATACTGTAGAGCCCCGACAACACTCCTGTATTCAGTAGGATCCTTCAAGGATGTTCCACTAACTTTGGAATGTTTGCTGTTGGCCGCCATTGGAGAGGAGATAGGTTTGGCATGCACCATATGAGCCCTTTGAAGCAAATTAAAAATATAACTTCTTTGTGAGAGAAGTAGACTAGATTTCTGTGGAATAAGTTCCATGCCTAAGAAATAACGGGCAGGTCCCAAGTCCTTTAATGAGAAGATAGTAGCAATTTGGAAACTACACTGTCAGTGGTTTGAGACATATTTCTCGTAATGAGTATATCGCTTACATATATGAGCATACACCCCATCTTTAGAGTACACAAACAATGAGGGGTCTGATTTTGAGCACTGAAAGTCAATAGCAAGTAAGTGGGACGTAAGGCAAGCATACCAGGCCCGTGGTGCTTGGCGAAGCCCATAAAGAGCCTTGTAAAGCTTGCATATGTGTGAAGGATACTGGGAGTGTTCAAACCCCTTGGGTTGTTGGACATAAATCTCTTCTTTCAATGAAACCATTTAAAAAGGCATTATCAAAATCCAGTTGGCGAATGCACCACTGTTGAGAAACGACAAGAGCAAGTAATGTGCAAATGGTCACCTGTTTTTCTACCGGGTTGAAAGTGTCACAAAAATCCACTCCTGGAACTTGAGAGAAACCTTGGGCCACTAAACAGGCTTTGTATCTCTCTACTGACCTGTCTGGCTTGTGTTTTATTTTGAAGACCCATTTTGTACCAATAATGTTCATGTTGGGTTTTCTGGGCACCAAGCTCCACGTATTATTTCTCACTGGAGTCATATACTCCTTTCTCATTGCATCACGCCAATGAGAGTGTTTAGAGGCTTCAGAAAAGGTAGTGGGCTCTATGGAACCAGAATTTAATTGTGTGACTAAGGCACTTGGTAATGGGTACCTGATTACAACATTGGTTTGCCTTGGAAGTGAGCCATCCATTGACCTTGTAACCATGCAGTGGCTGCGGCTAGATTGTGGAACTGGTTTAGTCGCATCTAGTAATTCCTGAACAAGCCGTGTACGTCGAGGTGATGTAGACGACTCAACATGGGATCTAGGAGAAGGAGAGATGCCAGTTTCGCCCATGGGCATAATAATGGGCCTGTCGTCATGCACACCCAGATTGTTGGTGCTAGATGGTTCATCAGGAGAGTGCAACGTGTGCAGATCTGAAGCAACTTCAGTGGTATGAAGTTGCAGATCTGGGACAGCTGTAGTGGTGGGCCGAGAAGTGTGTGCAGGGACCTAAATAAAAATGCCATTATGTTCCACCGGGGAGACATTATCTGGCATGGCATGATTAGGAATGCCTGGAAAGGTAGCCTCATTGAATACGACATGTCTGGAAATGTACTCTCGACCTGTGGGAGAGTGGTAGCATCTGTAGCTTTTGTGTCTGTTGCTGTAACCTAAGAAGATGCACTTCATGGATTGGTAGTTGAACTTATTAGTGTTGTATGGTTGAAGAAATGGATAGCATGCAGAACCGAATATCTTCAACATTT
Organism: Nelumbo nucifera; assembly: GCF_055504915.1. NCBI lineage: Eukaryota > Viridiplantae > Streptophyta > Magnoliopsida > Proteales > Nelumbonaceae > Nelumbo > Nelumbo nucifera. The sequence goes on from NC_142653.1 coordinate 61,744,483, forward strand.
TGTAATCTGGAGTCATTCTGAAGAGTTTCTCATATGGTGACTTACCGCCAATCACTGGACTTGGGATTCTGTTAATCAGAAAAGTAGTTGTGATAGCCGCATTGGCCCAAAAACGAAAGGGAAGAGACGAGGTGGCCAGTAGAGATAGTGTTGGTTCTATAATATGTTGATTCTTCCTTTCGACGGTGCCATTTTGTTTATGGGTGAGAGGACAAGCAAGTCTGTGATTAATTCCACATTCGTCAAGTAGTTTAGAGAGTCTTCTGTATTCTCCTCCCCAATCGGACTGGAAATTCTTGATTTTTACATCAAACATGACTTCAACATGTCTTTTGAAATTGGCAAAAATATCATAAACTTCTGATTTATTACGCATGGGAAAAATCTAGGAGAATCTACTAAAATCATCAACAAACATTACATAATATTTGAAACCCTATTGAGACTCAACTGGAGCTGGTCCCCAAACATCTGAGAAAACCAACTCCAGAGGTCTTTTGGACTCAAAACTAGAAGGTGGTAATGACAACCTGCGGCTTTTTCCTAACTAACTGGACTCACATACTGCTTGACGTCTAAACTAACCAATGTAAGGTAAACCATACTTAGACAAAACTTGCCTCACAACCCGAAGAGCCGGATGTCCAAGCCGTCGATGCCAGTCATCAACTGAGACTTTTTCACCAACCAACGCTGAATGAGACTTATTTGATGAAGAATCTAGGAAGCAATTTAAACCGTCTCTACTGGGCCCTCGTAGAATTGTTCTCCCCTTGTAGTCCTTCAATAGAAAATAACCCCGGTGAAATTCAAAGAACATGTCATTATCTCTAGTGAACTTGCTGACAGACAACAAATTTTTGGTAATGGTAGGAACATGAAGCATATCGGTTAAATAAAAGTGAGCATTAGAGGTAGAAAGTGTAGATGTGCCAATATTAGCTATTTGCAAACCTGACCAATTACCGACACAGACTTGATCATTGCCACTATATTCTGACCGGTTCTGAATATTATCGGCGTCCGGGGTCATGTGGTGAGTTGCGCTGGTGTCTGGGTACCATGTCAGGTCATAGGTAAACGACATCCCACTCTGAAATGCAACAGAATTGTATTCATCATTGTTGTAGAAGATATCGAACCTGCGCCTGCACTTAGCAACCACGTGTCCAAGTTTGTTGCACAACTGGCAGACTACGTTGGATGTCCCTTTTCCACGGCCGCCATTGTTTTAAAAAACTGACCTGAACCTCATCCTCTCCCACGACCTCGAGTGTTTCCAGAATTGGGACTGTTCGCAGTGTTGTGGTTCTGCTGAGAACCTTGGTTTTTGCCTTTGAAATTCGCAACATTGGCTGCGGGTGAAGTGTGATCGTTGACAGTGCTGCTACGTTGTTCAAGTAGCGCCTCATGGTTCAAGAGGATGCCGAGCACATCATCGACGTCCAGTTGCTCCATATCAGATCTATTGGTGACGGTAGTGACTACGAACTTGTAATCTGAGCCCAAGCTGCACAAAATATACATGGCGAGATCTTTTGGCAAGATCGGTTCCGCCACAACAGCCAAGTTATCTGCAATAGATTTAGCATGACGTACATAATCACTAACAGTGAGCGTACCTTTCCTCAATGATTGTAACTGGCGCTGGAGTTGAAAAATTCTGGAGTGAGAGAGAGTCGAGTAAGATTTGGAAAGAGCATTCCAAACCTCTTGAGAAGAGCGCAGTCCAATAACCTGCGCCATGATGCTTCCTGTCAAGGATGAGATCAGCCAATTGAGTATTAACTGATTGAGCTGGAACCATCTCTCAAAGGTAGGATTTGGGATACTCCTCGATGGATCACTGGGATCAACGATCTCCTTGGGCGGAGTAGGGGTGGAGCCATTGACAATACCCATCAGCTTGTGGGTGTAAAGAATAGGAAGAAACTGGTTCTTCCACAACAGATAATTTTTGCTGGTTAGCTTCACTGGGATGTAGCGGGTGATGTTTGGAAGTTGGGGCAGCCTAATGGAGTTATCAATAGTTGAGCTCACCTGGTTTGATGCAAGAGAAAAATCTCCAGAAGAGGCCATGAGGACGTTGGCTCTGATACCAAGATAAAGAAATAGTAGAGAGGGAACAGAAGACAGAAACTAATAGAATGGGAAGAACCTGTCCATGATGGTTCTGCCCTGGTGTCTATTTATATACCTTGAATAGGAGTTGTGATTACAATCAACTTCTATGTGATAAATACAAAGTACAATAAGGAAACTAACTGATGAGATAACAGGATAGGTTCCTGAACTCCACACATTAAGGACTCTTCATCATTATCTTAACAATGAGAGGGGAGAAATGGTGCTCGTCAGGTTTGTTGTTGTTGATCCTGTGAGCGTACATGGCATCCAGAAATGGGAGCATTTTATCGTTTTGCGCAGTGCCTCGGATATTGTTTCGTTCATCATCCAGAAGGGTTGGTTCCCCTTGGCTGAACTCTCCCCCATGGTGATGTGCACCTCTTTGAACACAACGGTTGGTCTAATGAACTCAATCATGTCGCAGACCATAGATTCACTCTCTTGGCCTCTCTTCGCTCGGTGGCTGAAGATGTGTGTTTCCTTCACCACGATGGGCTTTAAAATGGAGCGCATTCGCTAATGAATTATTTGAATGGAAGGCTGGCTTCAAGATCATGGTCTTTTGTCTCCACAGGATGAAACTGACCTCCATAAATGACTGAAATTTCTGGACGTGTCTATCAAGAAGGGTGAAGATGCGATAGCTAGTCTTCTTGAGGAGGTGGTGCGGAAACAGAAAAGACTGTCGCAGTTACGGGAGGGATGTGCAGAGCTCATGGAGATACAGGAGCAAAGGGCGAGGCTTGACGTGATTTCTGAGATGCGGGAGGAGTGGTTCAGCCCCTGTTGATAGGATGCTATACTTTTTTGTTTCTTTTCTAATCTCTGTAAATCTTCTGATTCCAAAACGAGAGACTTATGGGTGTTGTGATTTTTGTTATTTTGAGGCTTACAACTCAATCCGGATTTCCTACTAATCCCATTCTGCTTGCTTTCCTACTAACCCAATCACTTGGTGACAGTTGTCCCATTTTCATGTGACCACCTCAATTCTACGTGCAACAATTTACACGTGAGATATCTTCCCCTCCCGCCCCCTTCTAGCGCTGGTTCAACTCCGGCTGGTAGGAAATCCCCCACTCCCCCTTTGGTTCAACTCCGGCTGCCTGACTTGACATTACCTCACCGTAATGCCACGTCGATGGCTTAAGTTTCAGCTCTAACAGTTCTTTTAGAGCAAGGGAGAAGTTTGTCTGATTCGAATTGGGATTCCTAGAAGCAACGTCGGGCAACGGGGGAGGGGAAGAGAAAAACCAGAGACACGGCAACCTTATCTCTTCTCATTTTTCTAGCTCATAATCTACTGTTCTCCATAGAGGAATCTCACGCCATAGGAGGTAGTCCTAAAACCAGATAGACGACAACCTTATCTCTTCTCATTTTTCTACCCAACAATAGTAGAAAGATTTCCTATATAAGTCGATCTGCTTCTCCATGTCCTCCAATGCTTTTCTCTCTCTTAAGAGAAAACCCCCCTGAAAATCTGTTTTTGTTGTTTTCTATTTTCTTTCACAGACCGGAGAGAAGAAGAGGAGGCTTAACATGGAGCAAGTGAAGACACTTGAGAAGAACTTTGAATTAGGTAACAAGCTCGAGCCAGAGAGGAAAATGCAGCTCGCTAGGGCTCTTGGTCTTCAACCAAGACAGATCGCCATATGGTTTCAAAACAGGAGGGCAAGGTGGAAGACCAAACAACTGGAGAAAGACTACGAGCTCCTAAAAAGACAGTTTGAGGCAGTTAAAGCGGACAATGATGCTCTCCAAGCTCAAAACAAGAAACTTCACACAGAGGTATGAATTTTACATGTTATCAGTTCTGCACGACTGCATATCAGTTGGTCCAATACTTGCATATATTTCTAATGAATCCAATGTTCTTTTTTCAGATTTATGTGGAGATGAGGGAAAGTTTGTTTTTTTGGGTATCAGATATTTGGGTAAGTGATATCCATCTCTTTGGTGGATAAATAACCTTTCCACTTGGGGGAAAAATTGCCAGGAATGGGACAAAAGTGCCCCTTTTAATAATAGATTTTTATGGCTTAAATGGTCATTGCCTTATTTACATGAGAAACAAAAAAGCATAGTTAAATGCATTTACCCGTGTAAGTGTTTTCCAAAAAAAAACTTACCTAGATCATTACATTTACCCGGTAAGTAACTTACTGAACCTAAAAGAAAAATAAAGAACAGAGGTTGTGATAACAAGTTTGCCAACATGGCCTTAATATCCAAGAAAATAGATCCAAAAGGGAGATGACTTCCCTGGAATCTGATTCAAAAAGTATTGACACCCGATCAAGAGAAGCATCCTTTATACATCCTAAATGCAAAACGAGAGCTTCCGCAATCAACAAAGAATGACAAAAGGTTCCCAAAACTTGGTCGGCTAGGACATGGCTTTCATGATCTCTTATTACGCAAGCAATAGTTGTCAAACTGGAGTTAGCCTGGAAACTACTTGTAACATTGACCTTAATCTGTCCTCGGGAAGGAGGGGACCGTCGCATAGAGGTGGTGGGGTGGGAGGTATGTAAGGGTTGCCTAGAAGAACTTTCTATGGTCAAATTAATCTCTACTAAAAAGGTTAAATCTTTCTCTGCAACTTGTAGTGGTTAAATCTGTTTACCTCTAAAAATAGTTGTATTGCGAGTTTTCCAAATTTCCCAACATACTTGCAGCCATTGAGGGGAGTGGAAAGGGGATATTTGATTGGAAGGTCCCCACTAACCAATCTGTGAAGGATGAAGGAGAAATGGCATCAATCCAAATGGCTAAGCCACTCACAAGCCAAACAACTCTAGCAAAGTTACAAGTAAACAACATGTGCATGATATTCTCCTCAACTCCATCCGGTGGTGCCTGAATTCTCCAAAATTTTTTCCAAATATAATGTGGAAGATGGGGGCAATTATCAGCCTTGGAGGTAACTTCTAGGTTATCATTTGATTGGGAATGTAGTTTAACTGTGTATTCACCATTTTTAGTGACACGCCAAATGAGTTTATCTTCAGAATCTATAATAGCAAGTGGAATTTTCAAAATTGCAGATACCTTCGCAACAAAGAAAATCCATATGAGAATGGTGAGGTTTCATCTACGTGGATTGATTAGAATGAGATCACTAACCTTCTGAAATTTACAATTTGTAGGTCTTTTAGAAACCACTTTGTTGAAAGGTAGGATTGGTATCTAGGCATCACTCCAGATGTTAATCTTCCTACCGCTACCTACCAACCAAACCAGGCCATTTATCCAAAGATTGCACCCAAATAATAATCTTCTCCAAGCCAAAGATAGGGGTTGGTGGTGCACAATTTGACACTCCCTGTTGGCATACAACTTGGATGCCAGATGAGGTAGATCGCTTGGTTAAGCTATAAAGAAAGAGAGAGAAGATCAGAGTACTTGGGCTGCTTTACCTGGTGTGGGCCTCCGATGCTTATGTTTGTGAACTGAAGTTTTCAAAAAGCTAGAAAGTGAGAGAGAGCTTGCATGCTAAATTGTGCGTACCTGTTGAGATTGGAGGTGAGGTCCTTATATAGGCGAGCTGTCGGTAGCCTCACGAAACGCATCCGGGATCTCCGGCTCGTTTGGTTAGGAGGTGGTTTCATGTAGGTGGGGTGATAACTAGCTCTTCCAACGTGTTGTTGTGATCCCGGGGAATTTGGAGGTGATAGTCTGCTTAAGGGGGAGGTCGCTCGGCACGTCAAGCAGGTTGCTAACCAGAGCCAGGTCAGATCGATGGAAGTAGGTCACCTCTTATGTTGACCTAAGATCTTACCTACCTATTCGCAGTTCGGCCTATCAGGGTGGTGCTGAGGTCACTGATGCATTTGTGAAGTGTCTGAAGTGCTCCTAGGGTCTTCTTACATGGTGCTGAAGTGTCACTTTGTTGTTCTGCAATGCCATTATAAGCGTTGAAAAACGGGCTCACTTGCTACTTGGGCTGAAATTGGAGTCGCCGCCTATCAGATTAGAAATGGAGGTGATGGGACCTCCGAGAATGATTTTGAAAATACAATGTTTTAATAGTGATTCCAAAACCCAAGGCATCGGTCTAAATCAGTCCAGGTAAGACTCGGATGGGAGAGGGAAGGGGTTAGGCACCCCTCTCCCGGGTTCAATAGGTGGGACCGACATGGGGTTTTAAACAAGCATGTTGCAAATACATAATTAATAAAATGAAGCAATGATAAAGAAAGTAACAAACTAAAAATAAACCAACAAACAAGATCTATTTAATATCCTTTTTTATTTTTCTTTTTTTTTTATATTTTTTAACTAAGCCAAGGATATGCATTTCCAATGGCTCAAAAGGATATTCCCTTCCGTACTCACAAACCAATCCCCTTTTGGATGTAGGGCCTGAGCAAAAGAGTGAAAGATTGCTCCCTCACCCCTTTCCTATCAGAACCCCCACCTTCGTACTCAGTGGAATGGTTTGAAGAAAGAGGAAGTTCAAATCTCTTAAATTGTTGGATCTCATGAAAGCTAATTCAGCAACGACTCCTTTACTAACTCTGGTCACCGTCCGGATCTCCATCATCCCAGGAAAAAAAAGGCAAAACATAATTGAAAGACTGATTAAAATTGAAACAAACATTTGCTTACCAGAACGATAGGAGAAAACCATATAAAATAAGTAGCAAATTATGGATAAAAATCAATTGGGAAAGAAATTGATTCACAGAGAAAATATATAGAGAGTGACAGCAAGCGTCAATTAATCCGTAACACATATAATGAGCAGAGAAAATAAGAAAAGAAAGAAAAAAATGAGAAATATCAAGTAATTAGGACTCAACAGAGCGGGGATTTTGGCTGAAGTTGGGACGATGTTGGAACAAGAGGTGGCTGTTAGCGATGTTGAACTCCAGTAAGACTAACCTGAGAAGAGAAACGCCAATGTTCTACTTCATTGTCGAATAACAAGGGGATTGACTTCTAGTAGGGAAATTTTGACTGATCCAAGGTGGCTAATTCTGATAGACTGATGCAACAGGGGGTTTTCAGATAGATTTTCCTCCAATTGTGGTTTGTGACAGGTATTTGGTGGGATGAAGCATTGGCAAAGAGGATGGGAAGAAGAAGGGGAGGAAAAGGAGAGAGAGAGAGAGAGAGCGGGGGGGGGGGGAGGGTTGAATCTACCACCGTTGCAACTTATAGCGGTGGTGACAAAATAGAGGGAGAGAGATAATGGGGGAAGAGGGAAAGGAGGAAAAGAAGAAGAAGAAGAAAGAGAAAAGAAGAGAGAGGGAGAGAGAAATTAGGAGTGAAGAACGTTGCCGCTACTAGGAGTTGTAGTGGCAGTTCGGATGAACGACAGTGGCAGGGGAGAATGGGGCGGAAATCTCTAGAACGGAGAGGAAAACGAAGAAGAAAAAAATAGGAATATGCGAGAAAAAGAGGAAAAGAACAATAGAGAGAGGGATCAAAGGAAGACGAGGTTGGAGTGGGGTTCAGATCTACTGCCGCTGCAACGGCGGTGCAAAAAACGAAAGGAGAGAGAAAAATGAGAGAAGAGGGCAAGAAGAAGAAGATCAAGGAGAGAGAGAGGGAGAGGGAGGCTGGAGACGGGGAAGAGCTTGTTGTTCGGGTATCACCTGTTGGGGGTTGTCACAGCTCTCTGTTGCGAGGAAGCGAGGAAGGGGATGGGCTACAATGAATCTGTTGTGGACGCGTTCGTTGGGAAGCAGTACCGCCACCGGCAGCAGCAGTGATGAGGTGTCCGGCATCAGCAGTGATGAAGTGTTCACGTGGGATTATCTAGCCAGTCGCAGCTTATCTTATCTTTTGCAGTTTATCTTATCTGTTTCTTACTTTATCTACTCCAATAAGGACTAGTAGAAGAGTAGTAGGGGTTTGATTTATCTTAGGGAGCCTGATCCTTCTCAAGTTAGGAGTCTTATCTGTAAGTAGTCGAATTCAACAAGGAGTCTTCCTACAAGGATGACTCTTACCTCTTGTAATCTCCTATTTAAGGAGCTGCGATTAAAGAATAAAACATCCAAAAATTTCAGTCAAGGAGAAGAGTAAGGGAGAGTTAGGGTGATCTCTTGGACAAATCACCCCTCAGGTCGCCCTGATAGGGTCTGCATGATAAGGGAGGGGCAAGGGGAAGCTAGAGGTTCTCCCCGTGGACCGACCTGTGACGAGATCCTACGCCCGGGCCCATAACATTTTGGTATCAGAGCCAAACATCATGGGCAATCTGGAGCAGCTGTCATCCAGGGTCCACAAATTGGAGCATCGGCTCGTGGAAAACCATGCAGAGGTATGAGAAGTCAAGGACGATGTTTGGGAGCTACGACGCTTGCTAGAGTCGTATTTCTCTAACAGGGAGAAGAGCCCCGAAGGGACGGCAACCACCAACACCCGCCGACCAGATTTGGCGGAATCATCTGGCGAACGACAAATCGTCGCCCCGGCAGCCGCAGTTGTTCCCAAGTACAGTAGGCTGGAGTTCCCTTCGTACAACGGCAGCGGAGATCCACTGGGATGGCTATACCGTTGTGAACAATTCTTTCGAAATTAGCGTACCGAAGAAAGAGATAAGGTCCGTCTGGCCGCATTCCATCTAACAGAGGAAGCACAACTCTGGTTCTACCGAGTGGAGTAGGAGGAACCCAGGCTCAGCTGGGACCAATTCAAGTCCTACTGCCTCCTCAGGTTCGGGCCCCCATTGACGAGCAACCCGCTAGGAGAATTAATCAACCTCAAGCAAACAGGCACCGTGGCTGAATACCAGCGCCAATTTCAGACCCTCCTTGCCAGAGCAGCCTCAATACGACCAGATCAGCAGGTGGACATGTTCACCGCCGGATTAGCTGAACCCCTGAGGGTAGATGTGGAGATGTAACATCCTCCCAACCTGGTCACCGCCATGAACCTAGCTCGCGCTTTCGAATGTAAACTACAGATCAACCGAGGGTCCTTCAAAGAAAATAAGAAAATAAGAAAAGAATGAAAAAAATGAGAAATATCAAGTAATTAGAACTCAACAAAGCGGGGATTTTGGCTGAAGTTGGGACGATGTTGGAATAGGAGGTGGCTGTCAGCGATGATGAACTCCAGTAAGACTAACCTAAGAAGAGAAACGCCAATGTTCTACTTCATTGTCGAATAACAAGGGGATTGACTTTTAGCAGGGAAATTTTGACTGATCCAAGGTGGCTAATTCTGATAGACTGATGCAACAGGGGGTTTTCGGATAGATTTTCCTCCAATTGTGGTTTGTGACAGGTATTTGGTGGGATGAAGCATTGGCAAAGAGGATGGGAAGAAGAAGGGGAGGAAAATAAGAGAGAGAGAGAGAGAGAGAGAGGGGGGGGGGAAGGGTCGAATCTACCACCGTTGCAACTTATAGCAGCGGTGACAAAACAGAGGGATAGAGATAATGGGGGAAGAGGGGAAGAAGGAGGAAAAGAAGAAGAAGAGGGAAGAAGGAAGAAGAAAGAAGAAAGAAGAAGGAAGAGAGAGGGAGAGAGAAATTAGGAGTGAAGAACTTTACCGCTGCTAGGAGTTGTAGTGGCAGTTCGGCCGAACGATAGTGGCAGGGGAGAAGAGGGCGACAATCTCTAGAACGGAGAGGAAAATGAAGAAAAAAAAAAGGAATATGCGAGAAAGAGGAAAAGAACAATAGAGAGAGGGATCCGAGGAAGACGAGGTTGGAGTGGGGTTCAGATCTACTGCTGCTGCAACGACAGTGACAAAAAACGGAGGGAGAGAAAAATGAGAGAAGAGGGCAAGAAGAAGAAAATCAAGGAGAGAGAGAGGGAGAGGGAGGCTGGAGACTAGGAAGATCTTGTTGTTCAGGTATCGCCTGTTGGGGTTGCCGCAGCTCTCTGTCGCAAGAAAGCGAGGAAGGGGATGAGCTACAATGAATCTCTTGAAATTAGGTTAAATGAATCTTTTATAATGGGGCAAGTGTAATTTTGTAATTTTAGGAAAAATAGGGGTATTTTGGTAATTTTGAGAAAATTGGTCAAACTGGGTCTAGGAGGGTCAAACCGGGTCGAGGAAGGTCAAACCAGGGCTTTGGATGAATGACTAAAATTTTTGGTGAAAAAAGAAGGGTTGAGATGGGTTTGACTATAGATGGGGTTCTGTGTTAGGGCTAGTGAGATTAGCCGAAACGGAATTATTTTATATGAAGAGGCAAACAGGGGTAGTTTTGAATGAAATTTCATAGTATAGGGTTTTTGGGAATTCTGAGTTTATTGGTGGGGCTAGATTGGCGCAAATGGGCCCGAATCAGGCAAATTTGGAAAGGGCTTGATTTGGCTAATTTGGAGCCTCGAAATAGAATCTATTCTCGATGAAGGGGGAAACAAAGGTAGTTTCGGGTGAAATTTCATGGGGTAGGGTTTTTAGGCAATCTGATGTGATTGGTAAGGTTAAATTGGGCCAAATGGGCTCAGATAAGGCGGATTTGGAATCCGGTCAATCTGGAGCCTTAAAATGGAATCTTGATGCACTGGAGGGGTAAGCAAAGGTGTTTTGGGATGTAATTATAGGTGGGTATTTAGAGGTGTCTGGGATCTTTTGATGAAGTCTGATCAGTTTTAGAGGGTCAAGATTATAGGAATTTGGGTCAATAGGAAGTTTCGAAGTGGAATCTGGGTTTGATGGAGGGACAAATGAGGGAACAACTAATATCAAACGAACATTGTTCGGTTCTATCTATAAGTAGGACCCTTGAGGGATCATTTCTCTCATCCCTATCTTTGAAGTTCTAATGCATGGTTAGATCACAGAGCTCGGCGTTGTCGGAGTTATCGGTGTTGTCGGCGTGATCTATTTATACGTCCTAGGTGAGTCGTCTCCCTTAGTTCTGCTTTGTTCATAATGTCTGATATTGAGTCTGGGGAAGAGAGGGGTTCGTCCTACTAGGCCGAGGAAGGAACCTCGGCTCAAGACTAATGAGGTTCTCATTAGAGGCCCTCATCTTCCCATTAGCCATCTAGGGCTAAAGCACCGGACTAGTTCGGTCCCACTAAGCTCTCTACCAAGAACATTTACGAGCTCGTAGCTCGATATAGGGTCCCGGATCAGTTTAGATATTCCCTTTCCCCTGGGCAGCACTCGTGGAAGCATGAGGAAGACGAGATCACTGTCTTCAAGGAGGCCCTGAAAGCGAGCCTTTGGTTCTCCCTTCATCCACTCATTCCCAAGGTGCTGAACTATTATAATATTAGCCTAGAACAGCTTCATCGCAACTCTATTAGGGCCCTAGTCAGCACCATTTTCCTCTGTCACCATGTCGGATTCCCCTAGATCTTAAGACCATCATTGGAATATGCCATATAAAGAAAAATCCTTCCAGTACTCCTGGGATGTACAATTATTACTTGTCCTACCACCTTGGGTGTAAGTTGTTGAATGACTTCCCCTCCAAAGTACCAGCCTGGAAGATGAAGTATTTCTTCCTTGATCAAAGTAGTGGATGACTATTTTTGACGACTTTGAGAGAGGGAATGAAGGACACTAAGGAGGAAACTTTTGAGTGAGTGGATGTAGATAAGGGTGCAGGTCTTAGTAGATTGGAAGTCAATGCTAAGTGAGTATTTGGCCGAGGAGAAATTGATCTAGGCCAGGCAAAGTCCTTCAAGTAAGTCGTCATCTCAAGGTTGGGCATTTCCTTCTTTTTCCTTTTTACTTTCTCTCTTTTTTTTACAGCTCGACTCACCCTTAGATTGTTTGTGCAGGAAACATGTCGGGCATGCAAATTTCTAGGCTATTCCAGGCCATAAAGAGAAGGAAGAGGAAGGTGTCCAGCCAGAAAGGGCATCGCTAAAGCTTGAGGCCGCCTGTACATCCAAGGAGCCCCTTCCATCACCCGGGATCAAGACGACCGATGGTTCGGATGCCGAGGCCATTCTCGAGGAGAGGCACACCATCATAGACATCTAGACTGCCTTGGTGAAGAACAAGGAGGCCATCTTTCCCAAAGAGGTCACAAGACTTTGAGAATTTCATCCTAGTGAGGTCGGTGGAAAGCTTATGCGTTACCTCATGTGTTAGACAATGTATGGCCTTAGCTCCAATCAGATTGATGTATAGATACATTTATTGTAAATGAATAAAAGTACACTATTGTTTCAAGTTGATTTTAGTATGTTTCTGTGAAATTACCCCTTAATCTGGACACTTATGAGACTCATGTTAGTTTAGAATGTTCTAATGCGTTAGATAGACATGGGGAGTTTATCCTACCAAGGTTGACACTGATGTGTTGCCAAAGAATGCGTTAGATAGACATGGGGAGTTTATCCTAGTGGTGTCTAGGGTTAGACACACAACACATGCAGTTGTGTTTGGATGAAACACTAAACACAGACCATTTTCCAATTATGCCCTAGACCTTGGAGATTGATGGGAAAAACTGGAAAGTTACACATAACCTCTATGCTTGATTATGGTCCTGCACTAGGTGTTAGATTAGATTGTCTTTGATATGTTAATCAATGAGATCCATCAAGGGTTAAAACTTGAGTATGTTGGGGCAGCTTAAGAATTCATTTGATTGGGTGATCATAGTGATAGGATCGACCCCTTTGTCAGACAAAGTGAATGATAGGACTTACACTCTCTGATGGAAACCTAAACTATCGGTAATGGATTTCAATTGTGTTTGAGATATGGTTTTGCAAAGTATATTTATATGATATATATTAATGTTTTTTGAAAAGTATTTGCAAAAATATTTTAATTCCTGAGATCCATCAAAGCATAGAATGCGACACTGTACTTTGCAGCTAGGAGAGAAGTCTTTCCCTGTTGGGAAGTGTTTTGATCATTATGGCAGAGAGGTTAAGTGTAAGAGATAATTACAGAGATGATTATTTGATGGCCTTTATTTTATTTAAGTCCATTATCTTTGTATCTTTATAGGATGGCTGAATTCAAATGATCATTTAATGTAAATTTTAGGCTCACATTGAGCCCACAGTGATGTGCTTAGGGGCTCACTGTGTTTAGTAGTAAATTAGACTAAGCCTTATCATAGAGGCTATATTGAACCCATGTGGATTTATGTGAAGTCATTGTGGGGTCCCACACCATACAAATCAGGCATAAGTTGGCCATGCAACATCTTGGGTCGTGAGTATTTGAAGGAAATGGCCTAAGGCCCATAATTAATAAGATTAAGTAAGCTATCACATGACAAGTTGTCATGTGCTCCAAGTTAAATCTGGATTTGGAAATGGGTATGAAGCACCCATCCTCTTAAGTGGATAGGGCTTATCTCTTAATAAAGTCCGGATCCAAATTAGATTTAGATAATCTCTTAATTTAATTAGAGGAGTGCTCCATTAGGAGATAAAAGAAGAAGAGGGCGAACTAGACTAGAACACCACACTCTCTTGTTCTTTTTTCTTCTCTTTTGTCTTCCAAGAAACCCTATCATGATATAGGTTTTCAAGGACTGATAAAGATGAGTTTTCTTTTGATTTTTGCAAGAAAAATTCTAATGAATTCCAGGCTCAGCTTCCCCAGTTCAATACATGTAGTTGGGCTGCAGTTTTGTTGAAAACTTTGTTGCTGAATCAGTTACACCTATACATAGTGCCATCTTTAGTGGATGTTAGTTTTTGGACTGATTTGGGCGTGAACTTCCACCTTGGGATCTGTGTTTTGTGCTACCGGTATCAGGTATAAATATTCCTTTTTGTTTGGTTTCAAATTTGGTCCGGTTCAGTGCAAGACCGATCTTGAAAAATGTAATTTTTCAAAATATAGAGAATTCGATTCCTATAAGAATTAAGAAATTTTTGAAATTTCGCCCAGCCATATAGCATGGTTTGGCTATCCATATGATGATTCCTAACCCTTCCAACCGTGGTATCACTGTACTAGGTTCAGCCCTTAGACTAAATCAAACTAGATTTGAGGCAAAACTCAAATCGAGAAGAACTAATATAACCCATTGGAGCAATTAGCAAAAATCTTTGAGAATCCGGTTCTTAGAGTGAGCCAATGATCTAAAATTTTTATAGATATATTCTAATATATTATAGAATTGTTCTATTGTGGATTCTTGAAATCTTGAGTTAAAAGTGTGATGGAGATCGAACTCTTGATGGTGGCAAGATTTGTGTACAATTATTTTTTTTGTTCTAAAAAGAATGTATTAGGTTTTTTCTTATGTAAGCAATAAAAATTAGGATATTTTCTATTTTTTTACAATGGAAAAATCACTGGAGCATGTAGAGAAGACATAGGTCGTAGATGGAGATTGATCTGTGGATTGTAGTTCCGTAGGGATGTAGTTTTTGTCCGAGTTAGAATTAGACCATTACACTATCAGTCTTATCCATTTGTCTCTGATTATATGGTGTTTATTTGCTGATATAATTGTGAATCATAACTAAGAATTTTATATCATTATCTATGTGAATTTATGCATATTTTGGACACCAAACCCTATGTTGATTTGACCTAGTTTTGCTCCAATCTTGTTGGTTCAAACCTATGGTTCTTTGAGGTCTGTCATTTGTGTTGGAAGGGTTATGATCCATCATATGGATGGTTGAATCATGCTAAATGGTTGGGAAATTTTTAAAAAATTTCCTAATCCTTCTACGAATTGAATTCTCTATGCTTTGAAAAACTGCATTTTTCAAGATCGGTCTTACATTGAATTGGACCAAATTTGAAACCAAGCAAAGAGGGAGATTTATATGTGATATGAATACCACAAATGCAAATCCCAAAGTGGAAGTTCACGCCCAAATCATTCATAAAACCAACCTCCACTGAAGATGGCATAGTGTATTCTTGAAGCCGGTTTAACAACATGGTTTTCTACAAAACTGAGATCCAACTGCTTTGATTGAACTGAGGATGATGATCTTGACATCTCCTGAATTTTTCTTGCAAAAATTAGAGGACAACTGATGTAAATTAGTCTCAGATTGCTGAAGTCGAACTAGGAAAAAACTACGAGACAAAAGGGTGGAGAGAGAACTAGAAACTGCAAAAATATGAAGCTGTCTTGAACCCGTTTACCCGCTCCTCTTATATAATCTCTTATGAAACTATCTCCTTATCTAATTAGGAGATAATCTAGATCTAAATCAGATCTAGACTCTAATTAGAGATATACATTATCTTCTTATAAGATTAGGTGCTCCATACCCAGATCTAAACCCAAAATTGCCCCATGTCACATGACAACTTAAGCAATCATGTGACAAGTTAATTAATCATATTAATTATGGGTCTTAGGCCCATCAACTATAAGGCTCACGACCCAAGGGTGTTGCTTGGCCAACTTTGGCCTGATTTGTACGGTGTGACCCTATAATGACCTTGCATAAGTGCACATGGGTCCGACCCAACCTTTGTGAAAAGGCTTGGCCGAATTCACCACTAAATGTAGTAAACCCCAGAACACATCACTATGGGATCAATATGGGCCCAACATTTATACTGAAATGAACTTTGAATTCATCCATCCTATGAAGATCCAAAAATAATGAACTTAAGTAAGATAAAACCTATCAGGTAATCAGCTCTGTAATGGTCACTTACCCTTAACCTTTCTACCCATAATGATAAAAACACTACCCGATAGAGAAGGACCTCTCCCCTGGCTGTAAGGTACAGTGTCACATTCTTTTCTCTAATGGATCTTAGGAATTAAAGCATTTTTGCAAACATTTTTCATAAAACATTAATATATATCATATAAATATATTTTGCAAAACCATATCTCAAACACAGTTGAAATCCACTACCGATAGTTTAAGTTTTCATTAGAGAGTAAGCCCTATCATTCACTTTGTCTGACAAAGGGGTCGATCCTATTACTATGATCACTCACTCAGATAAATTCTCAAACTGTCCCAGCATACCCAAGTTTTGACCCTTGATGGATCTCATTGATTAACATATCAAAGACAATCTAATCTAACACCTAGTGCAGTATCATAATCAAGTATAGGGGTTATGTGTAACTTTCCAGTTTTTTTATCAATCTCCAAAGCCTATGGCATAATTGAGACAAGTACCATAATCAAGTATAGAGGTTATGTGTAACTTTTTAGTTTTTCCCATCAATCTCCAAGGTCTAGGGCATAATTGAAAAATGGTCTATATTTAGTGTTTCATCCAAACACACACTACATGTGTTGTGTGTCTAACTCTAGCAACTGAAACAAGTTGCATCATCAAATTATTTTTAGGTTAAAAAATTAATTAGTGTAATGGGTGAATTCTGAGTTCTCACGGGTCCATCCCAATACATCATTTTTGACTTCACATGCAATTCTGCACATATGAAGAAGAGGCACATGTTAATGGACATATGTCCAAAATTTATGGCATGGGCAGGGACGTGGGTAGAAAGCTGTGGGCAGGAGATCCGAACTCATGTTCTATGTTCTAACAGCAAGATTATTTTTCTTCATAAATCTATAAAAGCTTGGACGCTATCTACTTGCTTTAGCAATCAATAAGCTATCTACTTGCTTTTCCATATCTATTCTTCATAATATTAAACCCCCAAATTACCTTCCCTAACCTTAAAAAAGCCCATCATCAATCTAAAAATAGGACCAGTTTGACACCAGGTTGTTATTAGGAAATTTTGTTTTTCGATCAGTATTGGATCAAGCATACTTCATCTACTATGAGATAATGCCTAAACACCCAAAAACAGAGATTTACATAACAAGAAAACAATACTAGCTCGTCGGTTCTTGTTCCCCTTTGTTCATCTCAGGTCAGTTTATAAGATTAGGCCCCCAAATCTGCTGATCACCTAAAAAAACAGAAAAAGAATTAGGCCCCAGAATTATTTCTGTCGTCATTGCACCAATTGCAAAGTGTCAGCTACCGAATTTGCTACTCATGCCTAATTGTAATTCTATGAATCATTCATCCTCCTAACAAGGAACACTGCCTTCCTGAAGCTGTATTCATATTCCCAAGGTCCATCTGTGCTGCCCTTCATCATGGTGATTTGAGTCTCCCTCTACCATTAAGTTAGCAAAACCCAGTCTCATTCCTATGGCTGGGTCCTTGTACTGTCTGCATGCTCTCAAAATCTGGAATGTCCTAAATACTTTTGGTTGGGTTGACTGTTTATGTTGCTCCATCCGTGCTTTTCTATGGAGTTGACAGTCAGTGGTGTCAATAACAAGGGTACAGCTGTTTCGACTATCGAGGATGATTCCAGTGCCTGCTCTCTCGTCTATATTAGAGGAAAGGAATTCCCAGTTTATATGAACAGCTATGCTGAAAAGAATCGAAGGAATGCTCTGTTCTTGGCTGGTTCTCCATAGGGAATTCGGGGGATTGATCTATACAGATTTTTTTTGATTGAGCTATCTTATTCTCTTGTTAATTTCTTGCTAAAAAGTTGCACAATTATATACACAAGGGGTGTATATGGTCTAAAGTGGCATGTCTTTTTGCCCTTATATTTAATACAATAGCTTACTTTTTTCTAATAAAAAAAGTCTCATTCCTGGTTTTAGGGTTAAATCAATGGCAGTATCTCAGCCCTTGTACCGCTTGTCAGATTCTCTACATCCTATTGTTCCTGAGTAAAATGGCAAGGTCTTGACTGATGATTTCTGAAAACACATCCAATACCTAAATCGCCTGGGGTTATTAGGCTGCATCCATGAAAATTCACCAATCAACCTGTCTAGGTGTGTGGGTTGTTGAAGAACTTGCCAATTTTCATCATCTAAGCCTTGTCCCAAATATATGGGATCAAGATGTGATCAATAGTGAATGGTTAAAATTCCATCCTTATCTTTACCTAATAATCTACTCTAATAAAAATCAGCTCAATCACTGCTCCACTTTTACTGTTTATTTGTCTTGGAATATTCTTGCATTTCTTTCCTCCAACATGAACTGCAAAATTGCTAGCCTTGCCCATCTTCATGAAACCTCAAATCTCTTCTACAGTGGGGAGAAGGATGACTGAAATAACCTACCCATCTTAAAAGATCTAGTGCACCTGTAACCAAACAAAGAAAAGAAATATTCGCAATTCATAAAGACAAATTGATAGAAGATTAGCAAGTGATGGATAGAAGATACGCCAGTTGGTTCTTCTCCCTTGAAGAACCTCACCAGCATTAATTTTCAAGTGAATCACCTCCTAACAGGAAGCCCTAGCCTTAGAGGTTGATTGGTCACAACCAGAAAACTTTCACAAGAAACACCAGAATGGCTTGGGGACTCCAAGACAACACGTTGAAAACAGAATAAGTGAAAGATCCACCAGACATGAACCCAAACTTTTAAATCAACAAGAATATCAAAAGAGCCCCCTAAAGTAAGGCAGCAAGTTCATGGCTTCCACCGACTCAAAATACCTTCAACCTCTTCTCAAACTAAAATCCGAAGAAAGGTCCCATTAAATAATTTGCAATTATAACATGCAATAGAGGGCATTGAGTCATAGAGGAAGAGTCACCACCAAAGATTCTCCCAAAAATTGATTTTACTCCCAATTGGAGCATTTTGCCATATAAGACTTAGGAATGACACAAGAATGGCATGAATAGATTTCCAAGGACAATACATTGATGATGCTTCCAATCACAAAGTCCCATTATTTATCAAAGTCCTAGGTAAATCTCCAAATCCACTTTTGTAAGAAAGAGATATCTAAGAAATATGTTCCCCATTCCCAACACCCCCCCCCCCCCCCCCCCGGTCTTTGCACTTATAAACAGTTTCCCAATTTATCAAGTGATCTTTATTTCCGTCATAATTTTCAGCCTTCTCACTCTACTTTTTGGAGCCTTAGAAGCAAATAAGAAATAAACAAGGAAGTTGGAAAAAATGGGATTGATTGCCAAGGGAGATGGGGATCCATATCAGGTTGTCATTATTATGGATTGGGTCCACAACCCCAAAACATTTGAATGACACTTGATGCAACTCAAAGACAATGGATATAATAGGGTATCTATGGGAATAAAGGCAATTGGTCTATTGAACCCATAGCTCACCTGGCCCTCTTTGTATACATGTTTCAACTTAAACTCGGTTTGCAAGGAGTACAAGTACAAATATGTACAGTGCAAAATCCTGCATTTTGTATTATTTTATATGTATTTGCACTGTACATATTTGTATTTGTATTCTTTCCAAATTGAGCCTAATTTACTGTTTCATGTTAAGCTAGATTTAGAGAGCAAAAATACAACAGCTGAGCTTATTTAACAATAAATTGACAAATCTTCAAAGAAAAATATTGTTTAGATGTTTGCTACTGCAAAATTAAATTCATTAAATATCATTATCCGATTAACTATCTTGTAAGTAAAGTGACATGTTCAATTATATTTCATTTGGTCAGAGTAGATTTTTGGTTTTTAATCCTACAAGTTTGCTGGTACTAAAACAAGGTATAGCACTTAGTGTAAGACATATAGGCTGAGACCCAAAGGCCCCAAACCCATTTGAACATTAAAAGAAAAAGTCTTAAGCTATAGGCCCAGACCCTGGATTTATGCATGGAGTTGAGGTTAATTAAAGTTACAGGGCAAACATATCCATAACAGATCTACACCATACAAGATTTTCAGAATATATTTTCTAGAACCACTACTAAGCATGGTGGCAGCATACAACTTCAAAAGCCTAACAGCTCTTAAAGTTTTGACACTGATGAGTCATATTTTTCTTGAACATCCACTAAACCAATTTCCTATTCTTAGAAATTTGGTAAAATATATCTGAAGATGAAACTCTCAACCTTTTAAGTGTAATCAAAACCAATGGCTATTTTATTTTCCTAAGGCATAAAAAACAAGTTAGGATTTTCCACAAATTCTTGCCTGTCTTGAGCAATTGAAAACAAGGTGTAAAACAATAATAATTTCCTGGGAAAAAATGAAATATGATTCTTATGTAGCTTGAAGGCATGTAACCCAGTCTATGAGAATGCAAATGC
The DNA here is from genome assembly GCF_055504915.1 of Nelumbo nucifera. NCBI lineage: Eukaryota > Viridiplantae > Streptophyta > Magnoliopsida > Proteales > Nelumbonaceae > Nelumbo > Nelumbo nucifera. The sequence goes on from NC_142653.1 coordinate 61,764,542, forward strand.
AATTAAGGCATCACAATACCATAATAGAAACCATAACTTTTAAAATCTGCATCAATACAGCCTTCATACGGAACAAATGAGTATAGCCAATTTCAGATTTTAAAGTTAAATAATAAGCATCTAACTTTCAGATTTGAAAAACAAGCAGGATTTTCTAGATTAAATTGCCACCTCACACTTCAAAATCCATGGCAACTCAATTGAACCAAGGACAAGTACAAAGGGGGACCACTTACTGAACTCTAAGTGGTGAGAGGGGAAGCTTTAACCTTGACTTATCCTATCATTTTGCAATTTAAATGATCATAAAAATGAGAAAATTGTAAGGTCTCAAAAGTAGATAAACACTTCAGAATTGCAGCATATTGATAATGATCCATTTAGCGCACCCACATTCCAGGTCCCTTAACATATGATATCACAAAAAAGGTAGCAAAAAACCACCTTTGTCATGGTGGCACACCTCCAAACTGTTGATGCCCTGTCCCATAAGGTCCCTTATTTAACAACAGATACAGCAAACATCAAAATTTCTGCTTTTTCTTCCCTTAAAGACAAAAACCTTCTGATCTTCCGCCACTGCATTGAGATCAGTTAATCAACTTCTTTGAGAAATTACTCAATCCCATTTAAAGAATTTTATCTCCTATAAAACTGCTTGCCTATATCAAAAGCTTTCCAAGCATCAGAAGGGACTCATGCAAAACAAGCATAGATATCACAGCAGTTCTATACTTCTCTCTGTACCTAAAAGTTGCTGATGAACTGGTCCTTTTGTTTTCTTCTTTTTTTTTTTTCTGATATCATGGATGTTGTCCTAAAAGTTCTATCTGTACCTAAAAGTTGCGGATGAATTGGTCCTTGAACTATAAAAGAAATATTCAAAGCACATAATTAAAATGAATTGCAAGAATTAGGACAACATCCATGATGCATCACTGAACTCATATAAAGAACAACATTAATAATTTGAGTAATCGATGAAAATTTTACTCTCAAAAGAAAAGTAAATAATTTAACATTTGATTCCACTTAAATACCAACTAAAATCCATTTTAATTATAAATCATGTCCCTAATACACCTTTTTTATTAAAAAGTAGTATCCAATCAATCTAATAGTGATCCATATGATAATTCCAGCAATGTCCTCGGAACAGAGATAACAATAGGCCAAACAAGTAAATGCTTCATAAACATACAATGGCAAAACAAAAGAAGAACAGACAGGAGACAAGATAATATACCAGATCATCAACAGAATTATAGTTTGACATTCTCCAAGTACCATTTATAGGTGTCAACAAGCCCGTCCCGTAGGGAGATCTTGGGAACCCATCCCAACTCAGCCAACTTTGAGCTATCCATGAGCTTCCGGGGTGTTCCATCCGGCTTTGTGGAGTCCCAGACGAGATCTCCCTCAAAACCAACCACCTCCTTCACCAGCTCAGCAAGCTCCTTAATGGTTACCTCCTTCCTACTCCCCACATTAACGTGGCTCAACCCACTATACTTCTCCATTAGAAAAACCACAGCATCAGCCAAGTCATCAACATGTAGAAATTCCCGCAATGGCGAACCCGTGCCCCAGACGACCACCTCCTTTGCACCTGAAACCTTCGCCTCGTGAAACCGCCGGATCAATGCAGGAAGCACATGCGAATTCTCGGGATGGAAATTGTCATTCGGCCCATACAAGTTGGTGGGCATTGCCGAAATAGCATCCCATCCGTACTGCAACCGGTAGGCTTGGCACATCTTGATGCCGGCGATCTTTGCCACGGCGTACCACTCGTTGGTAGGCTCGAGAGGTCCTGTGAGCAACGCATCCTCAGTGATGGGCTGAGGTGCAAATTTAGGATAAATGCAAGAGGAGCCAAGGAAGAGGAGCTTCTTGACGCCATTGCGATAAGCGGCGTCGATGACGTTTGTTTGTATTTGGAGATTGATAGAGATAAAATCCGCCGGATAGGTGTTATTGGCGTGAATGCCACCGACCTTAGCGGCGGAGAGGATTACGAATTGGGGTTTCTCTTGGGCGAAGAAGGCCTCAACATCAGATTGCCTGGTAAGGTCGAGTTCCTGGTGAGTTCTGAGGACGATATTGGTGAACCCGATCTGGAGGAGCTTGCGGACCACGGCGGAGCCGACAAGCCCACGATGGCCAGCAACGAAGATCTTGGCATTTTTTTCGGCCGTGAAGGATCCAGTTAGGGTTTCTGAGATCGATCAAGAGAACAAAAAGAAAAAGAAAGAGAATCAACAGAAGCCCTGCAGATCTCAATGAAACGAAGGAGTGGAGTGAGATGGAGGAAATACCTTTGTCGGGGCCACCCATCTTTGGAGGAGGCGGAGAGAGAATTAAATTTGTGAAGACTCAGCCTCTCTTGCTGAGTTACTTCTTCTTCAGCTTCCAACCGTTTGACTGGTGACTGTGACTCTGCGAGTGAGCCTGTAAGTGAAAGGGGAGGAGGAGGAGATCTTGTCAGCGATTTTAATGGCAGATATGACCGACCATCACAGCTAAAATAGTGCATAAATCCAGACCGTTGGTTTGCGATCACATTGCCTCAAGAACGAGACCGGATCTGCTCCTTACAATTATTATTCACGGGAGATGTGCACGGTGGATGTAACATGTGAGGCGCCCATGTGTGAGCAACAGATTCCATCTCCTCAAGAACAAGTCTATGGCGACCTCACATCTGCGCCTCATACACGCCTCACATGCCATCTCAGCGTGCACCAGGAACATCTCTGGAAGTTCAGTGCGAGATGTTTTCAATAAACGGTTGAGATATTCTATGGGGCGTTTGCGGGACGCCCTCGGTAGGGAGCAAATGTGAATTAGTCATGGCGATCCAAAAGAGATAACATCAGCGCCTCGCATGCACATTTCATCATGCATTATGAACATCTTGTGAGAGATGTTCCCCATGATTCGGATATGCTGTAGGCAATTGTGGGGCGCCGATGTTAACTGCATCCGAAAGAGAGTTTTTAGATTTGCTCCTAATAAACTCTACCAACTTTGTCTGAACAAACAATTACAGTCGCACATCGGGAAGATCTCCCCATAAATGACAAGGGACATGTTCGAGTATGGATATGTTCACAACATAAAAACATGTTCCAACACATTCCAACATCTTTTTTTTTTAAGGCCCTCCCTAAGTTACTTACCGGGTAGATGCATTTACTCGGTCTCCGTTTGGTTTGTGGGAAGGGATGAAGAAAAGGGAATATTTCTCATATTATTGGGGAAAGAGGGGGATGGGATGAGAAAAAGGTGAGATGTCAGATCTCAAAATCGTGGATTTGGAGTTACACCAAAACAGTGCGCCCCCGGTGGAAAAACTCAAGAAAATCTATCTCCTTCCTCATTTCTGCATGTCTCGTCCATTCGACTTGAAATTGGTATTCTTCGTCTTCCTCCTCCCTCCCGCATGCCTCGTCCATTCGACTTGAACTTGGTATTCTTCGTCTTCCTCCTCCCTCCCGTATGCCTCGTCCATTCGACTGGAACTTGGTATTCTTCTTCATCTTCCTCCTCCCTCCCGCATGCCTCGTCCTTTATCGACGCTGGTTTCGTAGGTTGTCGCTACTTCGAGCTTCATTGGTTTCGTAGACCACCGTTACTTCGAGCTTCGCTGATTTCGTAGGCCACTGCTGCTTCGAGCTTTGTTGGTTTCGCAAGCCGCCGGTGCTTCGAGCTTCGCTGGTTTTCGTAGGCCGCTGCTGCTTCGAGTTTCGCTAGTTTCGCAGGTCGCCGCTACTTTGAGGGAGGAGAAATAGAAAATAAAAGAAAGAATGGAGGGAGAGAGAATGAGAGGTCAGAGAGAAGAGAGATCGCCGCCGCCGCTCATCTAGTTCGAACGACGAGGAGAATGAACAGTAGATTGAGCTCCAATACTTCATTCCTTCGGTCCCTTTTACACTTTCCCATCCCATCCCATCCCAATAAAACCAAACAATGTAAAATTAAATTTTTATACTTTCCCATCCCATCCCATTTCAACTTTTCCCATCCCACCCAAATCTTCCCACAAACCAAATGGAGCCTCAGGTAATTGTTTCTTAGGAAAGATTTACCCGGGTAAGTGCATTTACCTATATTCTTTTATTTCTCATATAAATAAGGCAATGACCATTTTATCCATAAAAATCCATTATTACAAGGGGCATTTTTGTCCCTTTCAAGTGTTGGCAACTTTCCCCCAAGGTGGGAAAGTTATTTACCCACCTAGGAGATGGGTATCACTTTAGTCCCCACATAAACCTAAAAAAAGAACATCGGATTTTTTGTCAATGGGAATCAAAATCCCATTGACCAACTTCCCCCCCTCTCAAAATCTAGAAAAAGAACGCCCCCTAAGTTGCATACATAGTGGTCCCAGTTTCATGACAAAATGTGTGGACACAAATCGTGTTCAAATCATGTTCGGTTGGGCCTATTTTTGAAACCGAATTGGTATTATTAGTTTCTAGAAATCTGGTAACCGAAACCAAACTAAAGCTGATCAGTTAGCCATTGGTTCGGTTCGCCATTTTTTTATTTTTTTATATTTAGTTTATATTATAAAAAATTATATATATACAATAAAAATAGATATATAGATATATAATATTGTTATTTTAAATAATAAATAATATATTATAAATTATAAATATATAATGTATATTTATTAATTTATAATATATAGAAAATATATAAAAAATATATAATATACATATAATATATAGAAATATATGAGTATTGATTGATTCGGTTAATTGTCAGTTTTCTATATTGGTTAACCAAAACTGAATCAGTACCTTCAGTTTTTTAAAAATACCAAATCCAAAACCAAACCGACCAGTTTAGTTAACCAAAATTTTTGGTTCAGTCTTGTCGATTAGGTTCGATTTTTTGGTTTTTCTTGCTCACCCCTAGTAGGTTTTAGGGTCTAAGGATTTATCCTACCTGAATGAATCAAGGTTCAAAATTTCGTATTGTATTGGCTCGTATCGGCCCATATGTATTGTATATGGGTGAGGTTGGCATAGGGAACAGTACCAAATCATTGGTATTGTTCCTATTTGTCATATATTGTGTCACTAGTATTTCGGATTGTTTCAGTGTGTTTCAATGGTATATCAACCGATATACTATGATTTTTTTGGGTGCGGACTTAAATGTGCTTCAAAAAAAGGCTTTTAAATCCACTCTAGAAGCCCTCTTTCTCCTCCAAACTAAGCACAATACTTTCTTACATTCCTAGGAGATTCTTAGGGTACAGGGACCCAGGTAGAGTGTGGGAAGGTGTTAAGAACCCCACATGCACTCGGTTAAACCAGCCTCTACTTCACCAATTGTTAATAAAATAACAATTAAAGTTACAATTTAATTCAACATTAGAAATTAAACTAAGGAAAAAGAAGCAACGACAACAGAAAATAGCTAGACAATTAAGAAGAAGCAAAACAAAACAAAGACTACATATATATGAATTGATTAAAAAAACTACTTACTGATAATTGAAGAATCTAAAAAAGTAAATGCTAGATGGTATGCTGACATGAAAAGGGGTTAGGACTGAATTTATATTTACATGAAGATGATATAAACTAAATGCAAGAACCAAGATGTGTAAGATTTGAATGATAATGATGAACTTTTGAAATGCATGACTAGCTAAGAAGAAACGAGAGTGAAAACTAATTTGATGTATGATCAATTAAAAAGAAATAATTTGCCTAAGAATGTGAATGTTAGAGATGTTTGACTAGATGAGTGTCATGAATTGATCAATATCCTAGAAATGAGATGCTAAATTCTAGAGTTAAAGTGGGTCCTACTAAAGCATATGGTTGCACTATGCAAAATGGCTAAAAAGAAAATACAACATCTAAAATTCTTTTATTCGGATGTTAAATGCCTTCCTAGATAAGAAGTTAATGACAAGAGCATAAAGATTGTAATGTGAAGTAAAAAAAAAGAAGAAAAAAAAAACTGAGAGAAATAATTGGGATAACCCAAGAAGATGGTCTAACCCGGTGAATTCTAGCAACTATTCATTAATTCTAATACTAATGGGCTGAGCTTGAAATATGAATTATTGTGAAATGAAGATCTTCCTATCACTTCAATGTAAGCCTATGAATTAATGCATGTATTTAAATTTTCTCTTTAGGAAAAAAGAAGAAAAAAAAAGTTGAGGAAAAACTAAAACAAGTCTGATATGTAACCCTATTAACTAGAGCATGATCAATCCTATAAATTCTAACTACGGTAACATGCGAGAAGAAGCGAAAAAAAGGCAATGTAGCAAACTAGATGGACCGATTACTAAGTAAAAAGTTAAAAAAGAAGTAATGCTAATTCTACTTAGAAAACAATATTTTATCTTTTGGATGGTTGGTATAATAAAAAACAAGAAAAAATTATGTAGTTAAAGGGTAAAATAACACTTAGATTATGAAAGAAGACATTCCTAAAATTAGTAAAGGATAGTCACTTAAAAAGGATACGGGCATGAGCATACCTATGTTCTGGTTGTTGGTTCTACAAAATACCTCTTGAGAAACTTGGACTCCTTCCCTTGGATTGAAGATGAATTCCCCGTCATTTAGGAGGTCAAAGACATTTGTTATGTAGCCCAAATGATGTAGGATTGCTGCTGTATGATTGTAATTTTGTTGCACCATTGTTGCTTCAAGAATGTTTCATGCTTCATCTCTTGGATGTATGCACGACCCAAGGGTGTTCTTTGGCTTCTAGATGATATGAGGAGAACTCTAGGGACGTTGGAGATGGTGGGGGGTGAGTCTAGGATGTGGGTTAGGGAAGCTTGGGGTTGCTTGGGACGTAAAGGGGGGTATTCTCTAGGCTAATGGGGATAGAGTTCTCTCCCTAAGTTAGCTTGTTTATAAATTTTTGAGAAGGGAATAGAGAGATGAGATAGGGAGCCATGGAAGATCAATGGCTGAGGTTTAAAGGTTTCTTGGAGGGAGATTGATTGAGGGAAGGGATTGTCAAGACAACTTTGAGAGAGATCCTCTCAATCAATCAAGACAATAAGTAGAAGATTTCACCAATTTACTTGAATTGGACATTCTAAGTTTAGGTGATTGGCTTGATTGATTGGAGGCTCCTAGCTGGTCAAATCTTGGATTTTAAGATGGTCCCAGAGGCTGAGAGGAAGTTCTGGTTGTGGGATGCCCTACGTTCAAAGTTGTGCTGGAGAGGATTCCAAATGGAAGGCCTGAATTAAGTCTAGCGTCAGGTCTAAAGATGAAGGCATTAACAATGTCAGAATTGGATGATCTTAGTAACACTGGACTTAGACTTTCAAGCTCTATCCATCTAAAAGATTGGATTTCAGATTTCATGTTACATAGGGTTCAGGATCAAAAGTGATCCCGATCGGACGATCGAAATTGGTTCCCATTATGGGTCTTGAGATAAAGGGGTAAACGATGTTGGATATAGGTGATCTTGGTGTCATTGGATTTGAATTTTTGAATTCTATGTACCTATGGTTTTGGGTTTATGATTTTACGTGAAATGAGGTTCAGGATCGAAATGACTGCGATCGGAATCGGTTTCAGCTTCGGGTGTTAAGGTAAAGGGGTTAACGGTGTTGGATTTGGGTGATCTTGGTGTCGTTGGATTTGGATTTTTGGGATCTATGTACTTATAGTTTTGATGTCAGATTTCATGTTAAATGAGGTTCATAAATGGATATCGTATTCAAGTACTATGACCATTCTTGATCCAATGGTTTGATCTTTGTTCATCCAACAATCCCAAATGATCCAAAGTGAAAAAATGGGTTTTTTACCTTGTGTGATTTCAGCATTAGGGTTTCTACGAAAATTTTGAATTTCAACCTATCTAATTGTTAAAACTTTTGCATTTTATGATCACATGATGATCATTTGTCATTGGTTAGTTGAAATCCTCAAGGATGGCCTAAGGTAGAGGACGTAGGTAGGGTTTTCTATTGAACTTGTATAAATCTTGTGTGCCTTGTCTCTATGCTTTATCTACTTTATCTCTTTTTTGATTTGTTTCAAGTTTCTACAGCTACTTTTCTACTAACATTACTAACCTATTTAACTAATTGAAAAGGGTTGAACATCTAGTTATTTTGCAGATATTGCACTTTATTCATTTTTTTATCTATAAGATACAGTGTTCTTGGTACAACTCGAGTGCTACTAACATCACTAACTTTATTAATTGCACTAACTTATTGAGTCAATAGTTTGGGTATTTTATTGCTTACTTTCACCAACTGCTAACTGCTTTACATTTACGATTGTTTATTCTCATTGTTTTATTTATTGTTCAACTGTATTATTTACTTTCAACAGTTATCTTGTCCTTGAGATTCTGGTAGCAGATTTACAACTGCTTGAATCTTGAGTTGTTTATTTTGAATATCTATTGTATCTCTTAACTATTCTTTTGCAGCTAGTCATTTATCTTCATCTACACAAACAAGCACACTCCTTCAAATAGTTGCCATTTACATTTATATGCATTTACTTTCAGCTATCATTTATATTTTTAGTTATTTACATTTATTGCTTACTCTTTATTTAACCACATTACCACTTGTTTATTTCTTTGTTATATTTAGTTTCAACTACTTTTTTTTTTATTTTCAAGCAATTAATTATGCTTAGTGTTATATATCTATTTAATTTCTAACCCTATAGCATTTGTTATTACACTATCTATTTATTTTGAAGTTGTTGTTTAGATTGCAAAAGCCCTATAAAGATCGAACCTTGCTAGGGGTTTCATGGCTGAATTTCAAAACTTTTGACAATCTATGTTTGTAAGAATCAAATTCTCATTAAAGAATACAATTCTCTTAGGATCAATCCATCCCTAAAATGATCCAATTTTGTATCAAAATAAAACCAAGCGTACCCAATACGCACAAAGATGCAACTCCCATAATGGTTGTTCATGCCCAAAATTCAAAACCAAATTGAACTTCAAACTAAAGATGGTGCATCTCTAATAGAAAGATCGGCCGTGCAACAACAATTGGTCTGAATTGCACACCAACTTCTTTGGTTTATATGTAGTTGTGAACCACATTAATTCTCTAGGTTTTGCAAGAAAAGCATAGCAGAAAAATAGAGAAGAGAGTCTCCTTAATGACCTGGTCAAATTAGGGTTTTAGGTGCAAGAGAGTGCAAGAAACCTAGATATCAGTCTCTTAACCTATACTTTTCATCTATCTTATATAAAGTTGCTAATTCAAATGTGGTTAAGAATATCCAAATTTAATTTCTATTATGAGTCCTCTAATTTAGCAACACTCCTAATCACATTAGTAATTTGAGAGATCCAAAACCAAATAACCATTATGCACATGACATAACTAGTCTAAGCCCATTACTAAAGTGGTTTCTTAATTACATCAATTGCAAGTCAATTAGGCCTGAATAATGTATGTCACGGAACCCATAAAGCTCTCATATTAGTCTAAAAGGTATTAGCCCTTGTATGGAAGCACATGAGCCGACTAGTTAATTCCTAAGCATATTGAATTGGGCTCAATATTGGCCCAACACTTAAGTGCAAGTGATTCTTGGTTTCAGCCACCCTATGAAGCCTAAGGCTAATGGATTAATATAAGATTATCAATGGTCTTTCGCTCTTAACCTCTCGGTCCAAAAGATTCATACACTACTCACAAGGAAGGACCTCTTCCCTAACTACTAAATGCAATGCCACACCCTCTACTTAGATGGACCCAAAGAATGAAAGCCTTTTGCAAAGTTTTCATAAAATAATTAATTATAATTATAAATACATTTTGTAAGATGATTTCAAAAACATGTTGAAATCTACTACCAACACCATTAATTTTAGATTTCCATTAGAGAGAGTGTAAACTTGGATGTTCTCTTTGTTTGACAAAGGGGCTGATCCTATCACAATAATCACCCACTCAAGTAGTATTTCAAATTGCTCCAACATACCCAATCATTTAACCCTTAGAGGATTTCACTGATTGATACATCAAAAGCAATCCACTCCACAACCTAGTGTAGTATCATTCTCTAGCCTGGGGTTAAGTGCAACTTTACAATATTGCCCATTTTTATCTAAGGTCCAAGGCATAACTAGATATTGGTCCATGTTCAGTGGTTCTCATAAACATCCATTGGATCTAACCCTAGCAACTGAGACAAGTTGCTCCATTATTTCAACAGTACATCAACATGTTCCTTGTTAGGAGTTTATAAACTCCCTAAGTTTATCCAATGGCTAAGGACATTCTAATCTAACATAAGTCTCATAAATGTCCAATTTATGGGGTAACACACCAAAAGCATGTCAATCACAAACATGAAATAATAGTGATATAAATTTATCAATGATAAAACTCAAAATACATCAGTTTAGTTGGAGCTAAGAGCATACACTATCTAAAAAAAGTTGCAAATCTACAATCAGTTGTAACGTTAATTATTAAAAATATATTCTTGATTAACTATTGAATCCAATAGCTAAGCCTTATTGAATCCACTAGCAGGAAGGCTTAGCTTCAATTTTTAGGGGAAGGGTTTTGAGCTTAACTTATTTGGAGTTTAAATTTTTTAAGCTATAACCAATTCCCGCCTCCTCTTAGGTAAGTCCACCGGTCCCAACACCCAATGTGGCTACATTGACCTATTAGGATAGTATTTGAGTGTTTTTGTTTGTAGCAGATTCCTACTACAAAGCAAAAGGAATTGAATCCAATGGTAGATCCAAATTTAACTCGGTTATGTTTTAATTCAAATCATATCTAGCTACTAGGGGTGATCATGGGCTAGGTCGGGGCTTTGCACTTTTCATAAGGGCTTTAGCTTAGGCTCGGGCCTAGGTTCCAAGCCTAAAACATAAGCTTGAGCCCAGGCTATGTGTTATATATATATATTGAATTATATTTGCTATTTCATGCAAGTATATATATTATTTGGGCTTTTTGATTGGGTGAAGTCCACTAGAATAGTCCAAACTGTATTAAAACTAGACCAAACTTTTTTGGCTTCTATACTAAAAGGGTTTGGTTTGGTTTGAAAATTTCTTGGATCATAATTTTCTGATTTGGTCAAATATTTTCTCTAGACCAAACCGGACCAAACTGTGAACACCCCTAACCCCATGGAGCTAAAAAAGTCTAAATGGATCTTACCTATCAGATTTATATAGGATTTGAGTCAAACTCATATTGCTATAGGATATTAAATAGTATAAACGAATTAAACTAAAAGTATCAAAATATTATTTTTGTTGCTACAAATCAATAAATTATATATTGTTAACAAAATGAACTAAAAAATATTTTAATATTGTATTCCATGAATAAAATAAATGAAAATCCACCCTGCATAAAAGTTAAACCAATGACAATTTTTAAAAAAAATACAATTAATAAACCAACTTTACTAATAGATACAATATAAATTTTAAATATATATGAGCATATATACTTAAATGTAATTGAATCAGATTGGGTTTAATCCATATTTGGTCGCTACAAACTGATTAATTCAGATCACCCTCAATGTGATCAAATTCAAATTCAAATTTGGACAAATAGATGCCATTTGCAGCCCTACATGATGGGTTTCAAGAGCATCACAAACTTCCAATCACTATTGTGTAGAAAAAAAAATTGGCTATCCAAGTCTAACAGCTTGGGATGTCAATAGGGCATTCTGTACATGACACCTTACAGACTTGATGTAACCATATCAGTGCTAGTTGCGTGGGAGTCTGAATCTTTTGGCCACAACACATTGCTGGTCACATTCATCAAACTGTACATCGGGAATATCAGTGATATAAAGTATAAGAGATGTTCCCTATGTGTGGCTGGGTGAACATGGTCGGCCAACAAAGTGTTGTGATCAGCAGATCTAGACTCAGATGTGTGGCTGGATAAAGTATTACATAGGGTGAATGCCATTGACGTTGAATCATCCCTTACTTTTACAAGAATGACAGCATAGTTTGTCAAACATGGCAATAAAAGTCACCACTCCCTTGAGGCTCACTTTGGTTGTGTTTGATATCATTGCTTATTTCTACAATACCTAAACCGTTTTGGGTTGACCAATACTGATCAGTAAGGCTCAGTTTGGAAAGAGTACAAGTACAAATACATACAAAACAACACAAAATACAAGGTTTTGCATTTCACATTATAAGGATGACTTCACCTTGAATGAGCAAATTTCAATTTCACGTTTCAACTATAAATGTCAATGATCAGTCTATTATGTAAGAGAATATTTACTTGAAGCCTAATGCTGAATTCTCAGACTGTAACGTTAATAATCCGTTTTCATTGTGTTGTGATCATTATGAGCCGAGAGGTTAAGTGTAAGAGATCATTATGAGCCGAGAGGTTATTGCTGAAAAAAAAAATATTAATAGAACATACAACAATTTGAGTTGGTTGGACCCCACCTAACCCAAATGAAATCAAAATCAATTTTGATGCTACAAAGGAAAGGAGATGGAAAGTGTGCTTTTGGTTGTATGGCAAAAAATATAAAAGAGAAATCTTCCGATGAATAAATGGGCCAGGCCTATATCAACAATTTTGGGAAAAAACGGAACTGATCAGATAACCGGCTCCTAGTTTTTTGATCCGACCATCCCATCCGATCCGATTTTGAGGACGGCATTAGCACGATCTTATGAGGACTTAACCCGACATGGTTGAAGTTGTCGTTTCCCAGCTTGTACTCGTTTATTATCATCTCCCTATATAACAAGAAATAGAAATTATACCTACTTGAATGGCAATAAGTTTCATAGCAACACGGCAACAGAAATGGAACCAAATCAATTATTAAAATCATTGGGCCCCTTCATCTTATGAAAAGTGGTGTCAGGCATCGATTTTGTTGGGCCACATCCGAGCGTCTAGGCATAAGAGAAGCTTCCAAGAAACTCAACTCATGCAAGAGTTAGTTTTAGCGTGATTGCTAGAAGTTTTGCTTAATGAGTCCATTACATTATATAAATTTGTCTGTTTTTTCTTTATATTTCATACAGACAGTACCTTTGCCAAATGTACGGACTGCAGTAAAGAGTGTCCGCAGGTGAGGAATATCTGCCATATCACGAATAAATTTTTGTCGGCAGGTTTGATCCCATTCCCCCTCTACGACTAAGTTGGCATCAGCGCCCCACAGGAATCCAACCCAATGAAAACGCGTCACTTATCCTCTCACACATGCTGTTCATTAACTCGTGTGGAATTAATGGGATGGAGGTTAACTCGTGCTGTTAGCTCCAAGTTCACTAAAAAAATCCCAAATCTCATTCTTGCTTTGTCCCGCTCTTGACCTCAACCCCTGCTCTCTCCTTCCGTCTCCTTTTTAGTTGCGACAATTATTTGTTTCAGAGGTTATACCATCTGAAGGTATTTAACTCCCCGTCTATCATAATAATTATAAATGAATAAAAGTTTATTATTGTTTCATATTGATATTAGTATGTTTCTGTGAAATTATCCCTTAAACTAAATACTTATAAGACTCGTGTTACTTTGGAATATTCTCAAGCGTTGGATAGATTTGAGAATTTATCCTGTCAATGCTAACATTGATGTACTACCAAAGAAGTTGGGACAATTTGTCTCAATTGCTAGGCTTAGACCCAAAGCACATGCAGTGTGTGTTTAGATGAAACATTGAACTTGTACCATTTTTCAGTTATGCCCTAGACCTTAGAGATTGATGGGCAAAACTGGAAAGTTACACATAACCCCTAGACTTGATTATGGTACTACTGTACTAGGTGCCCTGGACACTAAGTCTTTGATATGCCAATTAATGAGATCCATCAAGGGTCAATATGAGAATTCATATGAGTAGGTGATCATAGTTATAGAATTGGTCCATTTGTCGGACAAAGTGAATAATGGGGCTTACACTCTCTCGGATGGAAACCTAAATGACCAGCAGTGGATTTCAACTATGTTTGAGATTTGGTTTTGCAATATATATATTACGTTTTATGAAAAATTCTTCCAAAACATTACATTATATAAATTTGTCTGTTTTTTCTTTATATTTCATACAGATAGTACCTTTGCCAAATGTACAGACTACGTAAAGAGTGTCCGCAGGTGAGGAATATCGGCCATACCATGGATAATTTTCTATCGGCAGGTTTGATTCCATTCCTCCTCTACGACTAAGTTGGCATCAGCGCCCCACAGGAATCCAACACAATGAAAATGCATCACTTATCCTCTCACACATGCTATTCATTAACTTGTGTGGAGTTAATGGGATGGAGGTTAACTCGTGCTGTTAGCTCCAAGTTCACTAAAAAAATCCCAAATCTCATTCTTGCTTTGTCCCGCTCTTGACCTCAACCCCTGCTCTCTCCTTCCGTCTCCTTTTTCGTTGCGACAATGAGGTTACACCATCTAAAGGTATTTAACTCCCTGTCTATCATAATAATGACACACCATCATTGTATTGTAAGAGTATGCTTTTACCTTCAATCAGATTAATGTATAGATATATTTATTGTAAATGAATAAAAGTTTATTATTGTTTCATATTGATATTGGTATGTTTCTGTAAAATTATCCTTTAAACTAAATACTTATAAGATTTGTATTAGTTTGAAATATTCTCAGGCGTTGGATAGACTTGGGAATTTATCCTACCAAGGTTAACACTGATGTACTGCCAAAGAAGTTAAAACAGCTTGTCTCAGCTGCTAGAATTACACCCAAAGCACATGCAGTGTGTGTTTAGATGAAACATTGAACTTGCACCATTTTTCAGTTATGCCCTAGACCTTGGAGATTGATGGGCAAAACTGAAAAGTCACACATAACCCTTAGACTTGAATATGGTACCGCACTAAGTCTTTGATATGCCAATTAGTGAGATCCATCAAGGGTCAAAACCTGGGTATGTTGGGGCAGTCTGAGAATTCATATGAATAGGTGATCATAGTGATAGAATCGGTCCCTTTGTCGGACAAAGTGAATGATGGGGCTTACACTCTCTCTGATGGAAGCCTAAATGACTAGTAGTGGATTTCAACTATCATCGAGATTTGGTTTTGCAATATATATATATATTATGTCTTATGAAAAATTCTTCCAAAAGGTTTTAATTCCCGAGATCCATCCAAGTAGAGATTGTGTGACACAGTACTTTGCAACCAAGGGAGAAGTCCTTCCCTGTCGGACAGTGTTGTAATCATTATGAGACGAAAGGTTAAGTGTAAGAGACCATTACAGGACTGATTACCTGATGGACTTTATCTTACTTAAATCCATTATCCTTGGGTCTTCATAGGATGACTGAACTTAAGGATCATTTAGATGTAAATGTTGGGCCCATATTGAGCCCATAGTGATGTGCTAAGGGGTTCACTACGTTTAGCGGTAAATTCAACTAAGCCTTTTCATAGAGTCTGGGCTGAACCCATATGAGGTCATTGTGGGGTACCATGCCATACAAATCAGGCCTAAGTTGGCCATGCAACATCTTGGGTCATAATCCTTTGAAGGAAATGGGCCTAAGGCCCATAATTAATAAGATTAAGTAAGTTGTCACATGACAACTTGTACTCTATGTCAAATCTTAGTTTGGAAATGGGTATGGAGCACCCATCCTCTTAAGAGGATAAGGATTATCTCTTAATAGAGTCTAGATCGAAATTAGATTTGGATAATTTTCTAATTTGATTAGGAGAGTGCTCCATAAGGAGATAAAGGAAGAAGAGGGCGAACCAGACTAGAAGACCACTCTCTCTTGTTCTTTCTTCTTCTCTTTTGTCTTCCAAGAAACCCTATCATGACATAGGCTTTCAAGGACTGATAGATATCAGTTTTCTTCTAATTTTTGCAAGAAAAATTCAGTGGAATTAGATGCTCACCTTCCCCAGTTCGATCCAAGTAGCTAAGTTACAGTTTTGCTGAAAACTATGTTGCTGAATTAGCTTCACCTATACACTGCACCATCTTCAGTGAATGCTAGTTTTAGGACTGATTTGGGCGTGGACTTCCACCTTGGGATCTATGTTTGTGGTATCCTTATGAAGTATAAATCTCCCTCTTTGTTTGATTTCAAATCTGTTCCTATTCATTGCAAGACCGGTCCTGAAAAATGCAGTTTTTCAAAACACAGGGAATTCGATTACCAAAAAGATTAGGAAAATTTTGAAATTTCGCCCATCCATCTAGCATGGTTCGGCCATTCATATAATGGATCCTAACCCTTCAAACATGTATTTATCTTTAGCATGATAGCCATAATAACAATACTTCTGACGGATTCTTAAAAGTAGAGGGGATACCCTACCGGTGTGGAGATGTCATGGAAGCATGGATCAGTCACCATGTCTGCAATAACTGAATGAGATCCAGAGTATGGGTGGAATGATTTTGATGCTGCCACAGCATTGACACTCGAAGTGGTTGAGGAACTCGTTGAAGGAGGTGGTGATATATTTTTTATGGATTTGGGTGGGGATAATTATGCTCCGATCTTTAGCTGAGTAGGAGCCAACGACATCTCCCTGTCTCAACTCATGTTCGCTCCATCGTACTCCTCGATGAGATTTGCGAGATCCTCATCCAAGGTAATCGAAACCAAGACATCAAGATCTTCAGTTAGCAACCGTCATTTGAGACACTGAGGATCCATACAACTCTCCAAGATTCACCAAAAGTTATGTATACAAAGAATCCAAACATCTCACTCTAAATACTCCAAAAATCTTTTTGAATTGAATGGAAAATAAAGAGAAGATAAGTGGGGGATAGCAGATGATAAATTATGATTTTTCAAGTTACTAATTATCATCATCATGCCTACAAGCAAGCTATAAATTTGTAGATAGCAATTATCATCATCATCATTGTCTTAAGTTTTAACTATATGTAGTAAGCTACATGAATCATTCATCAAATTTATTTCATTTTAATATTTTGATAAAAAATGCACTAATACAACTTGTAAGTGTGGTGGTAAAGCAATAGGGAAAAAAGGTTAAGGGGTTTTTAGCTAGTGAATTTTGAGAAATCTCATGTGTCTTGTGGCTTGTCTCTTTTCCTTTTTCATAGAGAGGATCTCGAGACTATAAAGAGAAGAGTCCAAAAGAGAACTTTTCCTATTAGGGAAGGGGGTCTTTGCTCTCACATCAACCATTGAGTGAACTCCACTAGGGTTTTTCCATGTGTCCAGTGAGATCCTCTAGGAATAAAGTTTCCTTTTCCCCGAGGATTCTCACATAACACGTGTTGGCTACATCCCCTCATGGGTTTTCCCATGGCTACATGTCGAGGTCATTGTCTTTGGTTGACTAACATGTTCGAGTGTCTCATTAGTCATCCTTCACGTGCCTTGTCACAACTTGCTATGACTGTGAGAAGCTTAAGTCGACTGTGAATAGGTACCGCCGGCTTTGAGCTTCATCTATCATTCATCAGTCATCATAGGTGCGTGTCGTTATTCTATGCTCATCGTGAGTTTTGAGTGTCACTTTATGCTCATTGTAGGGTGCGGATAGTGTTTTGTGTCTATCACAAGCTGGTGATGTCATGTTATGGCCATTGTAGGTCCTGGATGGAACTTTGTGCTCATAGCAAGTGTATGAGTCCTACATTACCTTTGTAAAGTGTCGTCACGCTGTTACATAGGTGTCTTAGTCATTTTGATTCCTTACACATTGTTTATTGTCTTGCCCAACTTTTTCATGGCACTCTCTCTCTATATGGGGTTTCTCTATGCAGTTCTCATCCAGGGTTTCTATTACAAATCTGATGATGATGAATTACATGTACTTACAATTAGCCCCTATGCTTATTGGTAAGAGTATTCTTATCAATAAGAACCCTTTGGGATTTCCTTTGCTTGTCTGATAGTGCGTGTATGTGATGAGATGATTGAGAATAGGGGAGTTGCTCAACTTATTACAAATTGTGGGTTCATAGGTGTCATAGGAAAAAAAACAATTATGGTGATTTTGCATCTTTACTGAAATGAAGAGCACAACTGGGACTAGCTATTAAAATTGAGCTCCTCTTTGTTGGCATTCTTGTGTTGGCTTAAAGTGTTTTCTGGGTTGTTTAAGTCATGTATAGAGTGTTGAAAGTGCCTGTGGAGTTGAGGCCATTATTTGTATGGTATAGTTTGGTGATTCCTGTAAATTAGCCCTCCTATTTCTTGATGGAAGGCCTTTTGTCAAGAGACATTCAGTCTATGAATGTCTCATTGAATTTACAGCCCCATGTGTCTTAATAGAAGACATTCTATCAAGAAACATGTGGTAAGGAGCTACCGAATGACGTGTGTAGCTCCTTATGAATTCTTCTGGGATTTGGCTAAGTGCATTGTTGTGGAGAGGTGTGTATAGAACCTCAGGCACATTGGTATGTGCTTCAACTTTCTGTATGCCCAAATGATTGTGTAGGGTTGTGGCAGCTTTATTTAATTTGCTCTTAATATCACCCCACCCATTGTAAGGGTAGTTTTGTAAATTTGCTATTAAATAAGTTAATCGATTGGCCAGAGTAGAGGAATGTGTGGGCAACCACTTCAACCATCGCGAGGTGTTGCCTCAGCTCTTGGCACATGGGGTGTGATGTTTAAAATGAGAGGTGGGGTACTGTCTTCCCTCCTAAGTTTTTCCTTTGTTGGTGGTCGAAGAGCTCTAATCTTCTTATTGTTTTTATCAGTTCGCTTTCTCCGATCAACCTTCCTCTTGTTCATTGCTCTTTTAGGGTTCCCCTCCTTTCTAAGTTAAATGACCCCCCTGAAAAGAGAAGAAAACCGTTCAAGAGGTTTTCCCGTTCATTGACTTCATTCGGGAGGTGGTGTTATGAATGCATTCGTGGGGAAGACATACCGCCACTGGCAGCAACAATGAGGAGGGGCCCACACGACAACTTATCTTGCCAGCTCCACCAGCTTATCTTATCCCATCTGTTCTTAGTTTACCTATTAGAAGTAGGAGTTAAGTTTTGTTCTTAGTAGAAGTTGTTTATCTATTAGAAGTAGGAGTGGGAGTTTGATTTAAAGTTGGATTTATCCTAGCCTTATCCTTAATAGTCGAATTCAACAAGGAGTCCTCCTACAGGGAGGACCCTCAACTCTTGTAATCTCCTATTTAAGGAGCTGTGAATTGGGAATAAAGGCATTGGGGTTTTAGTCATGAAAAGAGTGAGGAGAGTTAGGGTGATCTCTTGGACAAATCACCCATCAGATCGCCACAATAGGGTTTGCACGTAAGGGGAGGGGCAAGGGGAAGCTAGAGGTTCTTCCCGTGGAACGACCCGTGACGAGATCCTACGCCCGGGCCCATAACATCTTGGTATTAGAGCCTACCATCATGGGAGATTTGGAGCCGCTATCATCCAAGGTCCACGAACTGGAGCATAGGCTCATAGAAACCAGCGTTGAGGTTCGTGAGGTCAAAGACGATGTCCGGGAGCTATGACGCTTGCTGAAATTGTTTTTCTCTAACAGAGAAAGGAACTCCGAGGGAACCACCACCACCAACGGTCGCCGGCCAGACTGGGCAGAGATGTCCGGCGAACATCAGATCGCCGCCCCGGCAACCATAGTTATTCCCAAGTATAGTCGGCTAGAATTTCCATCTTACAACGGCACCGAAG
This sequence comes from Nelumbo nucifera, assembly GCF_055504915.1. NCBI lineage: Eukaryota > Viridiplantae > Streptophyta > Magnoliopsida > Proteales > Nelumbonaceae > Nelumbo > Nelumbo nucifera. The sequence goes on from NC_142653.1 coordinate 61,784,202, forward strand.
ATCCATTGGGATGGTTATATCGCTGCGAATAGTTCTTCCGTAACCAACGGACTGATGACAGAGACAAGGTCAGTCTGGCCACCTTCCACCTAACGGAAGAGGCACAACTCTGGTTCTACTATCTGGAGCAAGAAGAACCCGGGCTCAATTGGGAATAGTTTAAATCCTACTGCCTCCTCAGGTTTGGACCCCCGTTGACAAGCAACCCGCTGGGCAAGTTAATTAACCTCAAGCAAACTAGAACCGTGGCTGAATACCAACGCCAGTTCCAAACCCTTCTCGCCAAGGCAGCCTCGGTACGTCTAGATCAGCAAGTAGATATGTTTACTGCGGGGTTAGCAGAACCCCTAAGGGTGGACGTGGAGATGCCACACCCTCCCAACCTGGTCACAGCCATGAACCTCGTATGCGCCTTCGAACAGAAACTGCAGCTCACCTGTGGAACCCTTAGTATGGGTTGGCCGGCGACGACCTGGGCACCTTCGAAGACAGCAGGAGTGTCCCCTTCTTCGGCTGCCAGTAGGGAATAGAGGCCTCCTACCGGTAACCCTTCTAGATCGGCACCAAGTATGGGGAGTAATAAGGACAACACCCCCCATTAAACAGCTGTCCCGAGCCAAGATGGCAGAATGGCGCGCAAGGGGGCAGTGCTTCAACTGCGATGATCTGTATTCCTCTGGGCACAGGTGCAAGAAGCTATTCTGTCTTCTGGTAGACGAACCAGAAGAGGACAAGGATCAACCCGCAACATCAGAACCTGAGATCTCCCTCCACACAATCACGGGGATCAAAACCTCACAAACCATGCAACTAAGGGCGCTGGTAGCAGGGAAACCGATATGCATTCTCGTTGACTCCAGAAGCACCCACAACTTTGTCAATGAACAGGCTACCCACCAGTTAGAATTACCAATGGAAATCAGGCCGCAACTACAGGTAGCCATAGCAAATGGGGAAAGAGTTCATAGCCCCAGAATCTGCAAGGACACCAAAATTCAGGTTGGATCAGAATCTTTCCTTGCTGATTTATTCGTGCTCTCCTTAGATGAATTCGACATCGTCCTGGGAGTCAAGTGGCTGATCACTCTGGGGCCAATCCTATGGGATTTCAGCACCCTAACAATGACATTCCACCTGGATGGAAAACCGGTTACATGGCAAGGAACCAGGATAAGGACAAAAACGCGGTTGCATACACTTTAGGGTGAGAATATGCGCGCAACAGATATGGAGAGTCTCCTCATGGACTTCTCTGCGGTATTCCAAGAACCCAAGGGGCTCCCACCTTCTAGATCTTGCGATCATCGGATCCCTCTGATAGCCAGATCAGATCCCGTTGTTGTCCGACCCTATCGCTACCCACACCGACAGAAGGATGAAATAGAAAGGCAGTGTGCAGATATGATGCAGCAGGGAATCATCCGTCCTAGCCGCTCCCCCTTCTCCTCTCCGGTTCTATTGGAGATTTTGTGTGGACTACAGAGAGCTTAACAGCTGGACGGTCAAGGATAAATTTCCTATCCCCATTGTAGATGAGCTATTGGACGAACTCCATGGTGTCCAATACTTCTCAAAATTAGACCTCCGGTCAGGTTACTTTCAGGTCTGGATGACTTTCAAAGATGTGGAGAAAACGGCCTTCCAAACACATCATGGCCATTTTGAATTCCTACTTATGCCATTCGGCCTCAACAATGCTCCTTCCACGTTCCAGTCCCTGATGAACGAGGTATTTCACTCCCACCTCCGTAGATTTGTCTTAGTATTCTTTGACGACATCCTAGTCTATAGCAAGTCGTGGGTAGAACACGTGCAACATCTACGGACCGTTTTTGAACTCCTGCGCCAACACCAACTCTTCCTTAAGCAATCCAAATGCTCCTTTGGGGAAGCTGGGTCCTTTACTTAGGACATGTGATCAGCGGGAAAGGGGTCACTGTGGATGACTCCAAGATTCAGGTGATCAAGGAATGGCCCAAGCCTCAATCCGCCAAGGCTCTCCACGGGTTCCTAGGGTTGACGGGTTACTACTGCAAGTTCGTCCAAAATTATGAACTTTTGGCGGCCCCACTAACCAATCTTCTCAAGAAAAATGCCTTCCATTGGGATAATACAGCCGATGTAGCCTTTGCGAGTTTAAGAGAAGCCCTCTCCTCCACGCTGGTCCTACAGTTGCCAAACTTTGACCTCGAGTTCACAGTCGAATGCGATGCATCCGGCACCGACATCGGCACCATACTACAACAGCAAGGGCACCCGATCAGCCGCAAACTGGCTAACCGCCATCTTAAATTACCCGCCTACGAACGCGAACTGATTGGGTTGGCTAAGGCAGTGCAGCACTGGAGGCCATACTTATGGAGAATGACCTTCATTGTCAAGATGGACCACTACAGCCTCAAATATTTGTTGGAACAACAGCTTACCACTTCGTCGCAACAACATTGGGTCAGCAAACTGCTTGGTTTTGATTTTCGGGTGGACTACAAGGCGAGATCCTTAAACCGTGCAGCAGATGCCTTGTCTCGCCGAGAAGAAGACAATGTGCTCCTCCATGCTATCTCACAACCCCGAGCCACCCTGCTGGAAGACATTCAGAACACACTACCACAATCACCAGAGTGGAATGACCTTGTCCAGAAAATACAGTCCGGAACGACCAACCCAAACTGGTCCATGCACGACGGGTTGGCACTATACAAGGGATGGATATATCTCCCAGCAGTCTGTCCCTTAATCCCCTCCGTCATCTCCAGCATACATTACTCCACGCATGAAGATGTTCAGAAAACATTGCACCGCATCCACGCCGATTTCCATTGGCAGGGTATGAGGGCTCCGATGCGGCACTTCATCCAGAATTGCTTTATGTGCCAACAACAAAAGTGGGAAAACTTGCACCCAGCAGGCCTTCTCCAACCACTTTCACTCCCAACACAGATCTGGGCCGATATTTTCATGGACTTCATTGAGGGCCTACCCAAGGTTGGCGGGAAATCGGTCTTATTCGTGGTGGTGGATCGTTTTTCCAAGTATGCTCATTTCATTCCCTTATCCCACCCATATAATGCGGTTTCAGTTACCCACGTCTTCTTCACCCATATTTTCCGATTGCATGGGCTACCCGAATCCATCGTCAGTGATAGGGACCCGGTTTTTACTAGCACCTTCTGGAAGGAGCTATTTTGACTGCAAGGAACAGCCCTAGCCTTCTCCTCCGCATACCACCCACAAACTGACGGACAAACGGAGGTGGTAAACCGAACAATAGAGATGTACCTCCGCTGTTTTGTGGGAGACCAACCACGGCGTTGGGTGGATTACCTTCCGTGGGCCGAATACTGTTACAACACGTCTTATCACTCCTCTCTTAGCATGACTCCTTTCCGGGTTGTTTATGGTCGGGACCCTCCCCGCCTATTGTCTTACGAACCTGGTTCAACATGGTTGGGAGAAGTTTATCGCAGCCTACAAGATCGTGATGCCCTCCTAGCTGAAGTCTCCCTACGCTTACAGCAGGCTCAGACATGCATGAAGAATGCCTACGATCAGCGCCACCGAGAATTAATCTTCAAACTGGGACAATTTGTGTGGCTAAAGCTCCAACCCTATCGGCAACACAACCTCAAACGCAGAGCTTCCCCTAAACTGGCTCCCAAATTCTACGGGCCCTTCAAGATTTTACGACAGATCGGGAAGGTTGCATATCAGCTCGAACTACTAGAGCACAGCAGACTCCATGATACCTTCCACGTGTCCTTACTCAAGCCATTTACAGGTACTCCTCCTGATAAGGTACCTCCCCTACAACCCTTAAAGGATGGCAGATCCATTCTCCAACCTCGGGCTCTTGTCCGGTCCTGCGTCAATCGAGGTACTTTCGAAGTCCTAGTGGAATGGGATGACCTACCATCAGCTGAGGCCACCTGGATCCCCTGGTTTGATCTTCACAACGCCTATCCAGATCTCAAGCTTGGGGACAAGCTCGTTGCCTAGGAGGGGTGTGATGTTATGGATGCATTCGTGGAGAAGACATACTGCCGCCGACAGCAGCAATGAGGAGGGGCCCAGACGACAGCTTATCTTGCCAGCTCACCAGCTTATCTTATCCCATCTGTTCTTAGTTTACCTATTAGAAGTAGGAGTTAAGTTTTGTTCTTAGTAGAAGTTGTTTATCTATTAGAAGTGAGTAGGAGTTTGATTTAAAGTTGGATTTATCCTAGCCTTATCCTTAATAGTCGAATTGAACAAGGAGTCCTCCTACAGGGAGGACCCTCACCTCTTGTAATCTCCTATTTAAGGAGCTGCGAATTGGGAATAAAGGCATTGAGTTTTCAGTCAAGAAAAGAGTGAGGAGAGTTAGGGTGATCTCTTAGACAAATCACCCATCAGATCGCCACAATAGGGTCTGCACGTAAGGGGAGGGGCAAGGGGAAGCTAGAGGTTCTTTTCGTGGGCTGACCCGTGACGAGATCCTACGCCCAGGCCCATAACAGGTGGATATGGCAGAGCTGCTTGTTGAGTATGAGGCAACCAAAACATTGGATCTTAGCAAGGGTTTCTGGCTTCCTGTGCCAGTTTCTTTGGGGAAGGATGACTCTTATGATGTCGTGGAGGGTAATGAACTTCTTTACTTGTATGGGCGGCAGAAATGAAGTGTGGAGTATAGATGTCCGGTGCCGAAGATGAAGATCATGAAGGGGTGCTCCAACTTTACTTCCTGGGTGATGTATGTGGTGGAGAACCCAATGTACTGTAGGCTTCTACAAAGCATTGGGCTTCTCAGATTGGTCGATTGTTTCATTCATCTTCCTAGGTGTGACAGTGTGAACTTCATAGAGCTGTTCTTGGCCCATTGGGGTGGTAGTGGAAGACGTTGTCTCTCTGTTAGTGCTGACCCTGGTTGGGGCTATTTTAGTCGACCATCTATAGTATGCGGAATCCATCCCTTACGAGCTCACTGACATCTATGAGGAGTTGTTGTAGGAGGTACAATAGTTCAAGGCTAGGGTTGATGCTATTAGTGATCATGGTAAGATGCCCATGGACATGTGGATCAGATACTGGTTTGAGCGCAAAAGTCTATCCAAAGTCATGGCTAGGAAGATGGATAGCCAGTGTCATTTGGCCACTTTCATCCTATGCGTCGCATTGCTGTTCTTATTTCCAGGCAACCCTGATAATGGCATTCGAACAATATTGGCACTGCTTGTCATTCTCGCAATAGGCAGGTATCAGCTTCCTTTGACCTCTATGTTCTTGGGACATTTGTACGAGCAGATGGATGGTGCCATCCATATGGACCCAAGCTGCATCAGGAGAACCTCATATGTCTTTGCCCCTTTCCTTTTTATGTTTATCTGTGAGCGATTCGATTTGGAAGTTACTCCCTGAGAACTATCTCCCTTGGAGGTCCACATGGCTATCCTAGAGGGGATAGACTTAGAGAATGTCATGTTGGACATCTGCCATGGCAAGTGTTAGCTGAATGCCAGGAAAAGATCTTTGGTGTTGATGAAATAGAAGCTCAATTCGCATGTATTGACAGTTTCATTTCTCGTTCCTACTCAGAACATGTAGCTTATGCCATGTCATTCTGCATTGGCATGAATATACTGGAAGGAGGTGACCGACAATGTGTGGTTGGCATCGATAACCCCGTGGTGGGTGCTGCTTGCCTTGCCCTATGGCTTGGAGTCATTAGTTATCTGGCAAGGTAGAATAAGCCCAATCGTGCGTGTACTGACCTGACTGTGTTCTTCATCAGTTCAAGTATGATAGCATGGGGTGACAATTCCTACATTCCGATGGTGAGCAAGTGTACTGGCAGAGATAAAATGGCCTTGCCTTTGCCAACATCACGCGCTTCCCATTGGCCAGGTTCAATCGCGTGGAAGTGTGTAGCTCCCTACGTCGTAGCTACCTATGCTCCTTATTCAGTGGGTTTCAGTTGTTTTTGGTGATAAAACCATGTCCGAGGCACATAATGGCTCCTCCGCCAGGGCATGCAGTAGGGAAAGCAAAGGAGCAGCCTCAAAACACCCGTAGTTGCCACACCGTCCCAACGACAGAATCTGAAGTACCTACCGGTGCGGGAAAACCAACAGCCACCGTTGATAAAGAGAAGTGACACATTAGTGAGTTTGGAAAATGTAGTCGACATACTATTGTGAAGAAACGAAGGACAAAGACGCTAGGTTGTGTGAGGGAGCAAACAGTTCCTGTTGAAGTCACTGTGCCCACCTGTGCTTGGACGCCCATGAGGAGAGTAGCGAGGAGTCTACATCCCATTGTGCCGTTGTTGACAAGGTGGTGCTCTTGTTGGTGGGTGGTCGAGTTTCCAAAAGTTTGGAGAAGGCAGTGGGAAAGAGAGAGGTCGTGGGGAAGAGAGAGGAAGAGAGGAGAGAAGGGAGAGTCCCCTTCTGAGAAACCCTATGTCCAGATCATATTCCCCTATTAGGGAGAGTTATTGCCCTTTATATAGAGAGGACCCCAGGGTTATAAGGAGAGGTCTCTTCTTTATGTTGACTATTAAGTGGGCATCATCGGGGTTTTGCCACGTGTTCGGTGAGATCCCTTGAAGACAGGGTTTCTTTTCTTTCAAGGATTCTCATAATTCACATATGCTTCTTCCTTTCATGACCCTTTTAAAACCGATGTGGTGCGGGTGACGTCATTATTTGCATTGCTCACTTTACTAGGCCTACGGGGGGTCCCGTCACGTGCGTAATTTAAAGACGCAAGTGTTTTTAATAATTATTCCTGATCTGTAGTAATTCCGCACCTGTTCGAGCATGTCTAAACCTCATCACAAGTTCAAGCGTGTCTAAGATTCATCGCAGATCCGCGTAGGCGAAAGTTCATCACAACATGTTTCGAGTATGAGTTCATCGCAAATGTGTGATGAGTTGTGATGAGTTATGAACTCGTCACAAATGTGCGATGGGTTATGGATTCATCGCAGGCATCCGTGTAGTGTTAATTTGACATCTTCTGTGCTCTGATGGTCTGAGCAACCACTATGTACCTACAGCTGTCAAATGTCCCTTCTATGTAAAGGTCAGATGCCCCTTCTATGTAAAGGGTGGAACCTAGTACGCTTGTTACCGAAGTCCAATAAGTGATGGACAAAGAATCTGTGGCGCCCCCTATACCTATAACTACACTAGAAGCTGTCGGCCCTATTGTTGAAGCGTCTAAACAAGTGAACCGGCCGATCATAGAGGTGGCAATAGAAACCACCACTCCTGTCGTTGAATATGGGATGCATGGGCAGAGGTTGCAGTCGACAACAGAGGTGGCAATAGAAGGCATGGGCCAAGCGGAGGTGGCGCAGATAGAAATGGCCCAAGGGGAGACAGACACAGAGAAAGGAGCAGAACTTGGGCGTCGATAGCCCCAATGCATTAATAGGGGAGGTAATTACTTCGGAGGTAGTCATTACCATTTCGGTAACCGACAAGCATGCGAAGAAGATTGCTTCACGTCCGCGGGAGAAGGGGACAAAAGCGCCCAACTTGGTAATGTTGTTTCTATTTTTCTATGCTTGATTACTTTGTGAACTGATGATTATTTTGTTCTTACTAACCATTGTATTGCCTTTCAAACATTTATACTGAGGAGAGTTGAAAGGAGTGACTGTCTCGATTTTCCGTAATTTATTGGCCCTCGATTTTTTGATGGGCAAATCACACTCAAAGAGGTATGACATTTAAATTTATTCTGGTGTACATTTTGCGGTTACTTTATGATCTTCTCAGTTTACTGAATGATTGCTGTGTTCTAGGCCCCTATCCAACATGGTCCTATTAGTGTCTCTATGCCAGACATCATCAGGCACCTAGTCAAGGACATAGATCAAATTCAATCTAATAGTAAGGGAAAAGAGATGGTCACGGCTGCCGATGATCTTGTAGATGATCAAGCACCTACGACTAATGAGAGTGCACAAGTTAGTTGCCAGCATAAGACAAAGGCCAAGGCTAAAGTGGGAGAGGGTGATAATGCTTTGTCTAGGATGGAATGTGCAAGTGGAGAGCACCCATTACAGCAAGACGAGACATAGTCTGTCACACAGCAGCCCCAGAATGAGGCAAGGCCTTCTGGGTTGGATCAGGCCCCTCACCAGAACCAAGATCAGGCACCTCCCTTCGCATTGGACCAACCAGCCATAGAACAATAGTCAGAAGAGGATCAGGCAATAGTTAAGGATGCATAAGTATTTCCTTTGGATCCTAATGTAGTGGAGGAGGGTGCCTCCAATATTGTGGGGATTGAGGATGACCTTGTGCCAAGGCATGTTCATGCACTATCTTCAGGAGATGACAGTAAGGATAGTTCCGATTAGGACGAGGAGTCCTCTTTTGATGCAAAACTCAGTGTCATGGAAAAGGAGCTCACCGAATATTATGAGAAGGAAGAGATGCTCCCTCGTGGCTTCCCAGTGGTAAAACTCATTAGCATTTAAGGAGGTGAGAAGGCATGAGCAGTAGTAGTATATCGCTTCCTCTAATGTTGCGGACGCCATCTCCCTGATTATCCAAAAGGGCTGGCTTCTGATAGCCAAACTCCCTCCCATTGTGATGAGTGCTTCTCTCAACACCGTGGCTGGTCTGATGAACTTGGTTATGTTGTAGTCCACTGACGCACTCTCTTTTTTCCGTCTTTGCCTGTTGGCTGAAGACTTGTACTTCCCTTGCTGCAATGGGCTTCAATATGGACTATTGTTAGTGTAATCGGTTACACTCATCTCTTGTCTTTATCTCTTATCTTGTATTTATTCTTACCCTTGTATTTATCTCTTATCTTGTTACTCTGTTCTTATCTATACATATACAACATGTATAAATACCGTACAAAACATTGAATGAAATGAATCAAGAGAGAATTCTTCTCATAATCTCTTTTATGGTATCAGATCTTAGGAACGCCTGAATACCCTCCACCAAAAACCATGTCGACCTCTAACACTTCTAGTCAAACCTGTATCACCCAAACTACTCTGCCCATACCTGAACCTGTGAATCTTTGCACCAATGTGACTCAGCTTATCTCTGTTAAGCTTGATCGCCACAACTATCTTCTATGGCGCCTTCATATGCTCTCTGTACTTGATAGACATCAACTAATGTGCTATGTTGATGGATCTCTCAAGTGTCCTCAGTTCATCACTTCCTCCATCGGGGCACTACAGGAGATCAGATTGAGAACCCAGCTTACAAAGCTTGGCATATTCAAGACCAACTTCTACTGAGTTGGATCCTATCCTCTCTCACAGAGTATGTACTTTCTCAGGTAGTAGGATGCACTACCTCTCATCAGGTATGGTCTTTACTTTATGCACCAAAATCAAAGGCTCATATCATGCAACTGCACTTTGAGTTAAATGCTCTAAAGAAAGGGTGCTTGTCCATGAGTGATTATCTATTTAAAATAAAAAATATTGCCGATGCACTCTGAGCCATAGGGGAACCCTTGTCTGACTTTGATCTTGTCTATCAAACTATAGAAGGTCTGTCATCTGAATATGAGAGTTTTACTACTACAGTTCTCACCGGACCAGATGGTATTTCTTATGACATTCTGCACAATCTACTCTTACAACATGATCTTAAACTTGAGCAAACCAAGAAAATTCAAGAACTTGAAGTATCAACCAACATGGCATACAAATACAAAGGAAATAGGCCCAACACTCCTAACACTCCATTTGGAAGGTTTGAAAAGGAGTAGAATCATAAATCCAACTCAAATCCAAATCGTAGATACAAAGGTAGTCCTTGCCAAATCTGCAAACTACCTAATTACTCTGCTCTTGCATGTCGCAGCAGATTTGATGCATCTATCAAATATACTCCCAAACGAGCACTTGTCTACAACATTGAAGCCTCTGAGCCTCTATCAAATCAACACTCATCTGTTGATTTCTACTGGTATCCCGATTTTGGAGCGACACACCATGTCACCAACGATCTGCACAATCTTAATCTTCAGAGTACATGGGCCCATATCAACTAAAAATTGGCAATGGCACAGGTTTGAAAATCAATCATATTGGTACCTCATCTATTCCAAGTTCTAATAAGAATCCAGTTCTCAAAGATACTCTTAATGTTCTGGATATCACTAAGAACCTTTTATTTGTTGCACAGTTCACCACTTATAATGATGTTTTCTTTGAATTTCATCCCTCTAATTGATATGTGAAGGATTGGAAGTCGAAAAAAAACTCTATTGGAAGGAACCACTGACCGTGGACTTTACAAACTTCATCTCCCAAAAGCCAATATCAGTCCTGTCGCACATCTCAGTGAAAGAGCATATCTGAATACTTGACATCCGTGTATAGGGCATCCGACATTCAGAACAGTGAAGCAAGTCGTATCTGAGAATAAGCTTCCTGTGACTTCCAATAAAGATCTATCATTATATTCAGCATGTCAGTTAGGAAAGAGTCACCGTTTACCTTTTCTCCCCAGCAATTTCAAGGCAGTAGAACCATTGGAACTTGTGTGCTCTGATCTATGGGGACCAGCCCCTATGATGTCTCGACATGGTTTCAATTACTATATCGGTATTGTTGATTCCTTTAGTAAATTTAATTGCATTTTTCCTTTCTCACAAGAATGATACTGCTTCTACATTTATTATATTTAAGAAACAAGTTGAAAATATGCTGAATAGAAAAATCAAAACCCTACAAACTGATGGGGGTACTAAGTACAAGACACTCAAGCATTTCTTTGAACGACATGGTTTATTCACAGAACATCTTGTTCGCACATGCCTCAACAAAATGGTTCAGCAAAGCGTAAACATCGGCATATAGTTGAATTTGGACTCACACTTATGGCCAAAGCATCTATGCCTACTTCTCTATGGTTTGATGCATTCCACACTGCTGTCTTTCTCATCAATCAGCTGCCCACCAAGGTGATGATTCATAAAACATCATGGGAATATCTCTTTCATAAGAAGCCTGACTTTATGACACTTCGTGTGTTCGACTGTGAGTGCTTTCCGTATATAAGGCCCTACAATGCTCACAAACTTAATTATCACAGCCTCTCATGTATATTCACCGGGTATTGTGACAAATCCAAGGGATTTCAATGCCTTCATATACCTTCTAGTAAGGTTTACATCTCCCGCCATGTGGTATTCAACGAACTCAATTTCCCTTATTGTTCATCTCCACAATCTTTGCCATCTCTGCCTTCTACTTTACCATCAATGCCCATTGGACCACCTCCCATCGTTTCAGCTTCTCCCCCACCACCAGTATCACTGCCACCATCCCCTCCTGTACCTTCTCAACTGTTATCCACACCAGCACCGATCTCATCACCTCCAAAGCCTTTGCCCTAGCCCACATCTTCACCTCAACAACAAACTCGCCACTTATCTGATATCCTTCATGATGCCCGCTCCCTCCCTTCCACAACTGTACCACCTAACCAGCCATCTCCCAATCCACCTGAACCCACCCATCCTACTAATATTCCTCTTCCCAAAAGCTCCACCTTACCTCATTGCACCAATACCATGATCACTAGATCATAGGATGGGACACTTAAGCCCTGCATATTCCTTGCCTCCTCTTACTCTCTGCCCCCTACCTCGACTGAACCCAAAATCATAACCTAGGCCCTACGTCATCCTCATTGGTAGGCTGTGATGCAAGAAGAAATGGCTTCTCTCACTACGAACAATACTTGAACCCTTTGTTTGCCACCTACCAATGCAAATATCATTGGTTGTGAATGGATATTTCGTATCAAACATAATCCCGATGGCAGTGTGGAGCGCTACAAGGCTCCCCTTGTAGCCAAGGAATACACACAATGCGAAGGATTTGATTACAATGAGACCTTCAGCCCTGTTATCAAACCTATAACTATTCAGGTTGTTCTTCATCTTGCTCTAGCACGTGGTTGGTCCTTACGACAGCTTGATGTTACTACAACTTTCTTAAATGGTGATTTTCAAGAAATTGTATACATAGCTCAGTTGCCTGGCTTCACAGATCCAGCTCATCCCCATCATGTTTGCAAGTTGCAAAAAGCACTATATGATCTCAAATAGGCTCCTTGTGCATGGTATCATCGACTCAACTCATTTCTTCTTCGTCTTGGCTTTCATATGTGTACTGTTGATACCTCATTATTTGTTTGTCACTCTACCACTAATACTACCATTGTTCTTGTCTATGTGGATGACATCATTGTCACTGGTTCCAACAATTCACAAATTAGCTCACTTATCTTTGATATGAGCGTGGAATTCTCTATCAAGAACTTGGGTCCCCTTCAATACTTCCTTGGGATTGAGGTACTTCAAGCTGGTCATCACCTTCACCTCTCTCAACGAAAATATATTGTTGATCTTCTTCACAAAACTGGTATGGATTCATCCAAACTAGCCTCTTCTCCAATATCTGTTGGTCATTCCCTCTCTAAGACATCTGGTGTGCCCCTCATAGATGCTACTGAATTCCATCAAACTATTGGTGCTCTTAGTACATTACTATCACACACCCAGAAATATCATTCACGGTGAACAACTTATGTCAATTTCTACATCAACCAACCAGTGAACACATGGCTGCTGCAAAGCGCTTATTATGCTATCTCAAAGGCACCTTGGACTATGGCCTTCACTTTGTGGCACCTTCCTCTTTCCAGTTACATGCGTTCTTTGATGCTAACAAGGCAGGGTGTCTTGATGATAGACGCTCTCATGGTGGTTTTTGCATTTTTCTTGGTCCAAATCTCATCTCTTGGATGTCCAAAAAACACTCTACTATTTCTCATTCCAGCATGGAATCGGAATACCATAGCCTCGCTATTGCTGTATCTGAAGTCTTGTGGTTGTGCTCTCTCTTCTCTGAATTACACATTGAGATGCTAGCCTCACCTATCATGTGGTGTGATAACATTGGTACTACGTACCTTACGGTGAATCCTGTCTTCCATGCCAGAACAATGGACATTGAAATTGATTTCCATTTTGTCCGTGAATAGGTTGCTCAGAAACAACTTCAAGTTCAGTACATTGACTCTATTGGTCAATCGGCTGATATTCTAACCAAGGCTCTTCCTTCCCCTCGGTTCCAACTGTTGCGGTCCAAGTTGAACATTGGTTCTCCACCGTCAACTTGAGGGGGGCTGTTAGTATAATCAGTTACCAAATATTTGAGATAAGAACAAACTCCCATACTGTTGCAACCGATTACACTCATCTCTTGTATTTATCTCTTACCTTGTATTTATCCTTAGCCTTGTGTTTATCTCTTATCTTGTTATTCTGTTCTTATCTATACTTATACAACATTTATGAATACCATACAGAACATTGAATGAAATGAATCAAGAGAGAATTCTTCTCATAAGCTCTTTTAACTATATTAGAGGTAAAGTAATTCGACTGGTTCACGTGTTTTGGAAAGCTGGGCACAAAGACTATGTGTTGTTATCTGCCAAGGATTATGGTGACCTCCGGAAGCAGTTGCCAATTGTTAAAGCCCACATCTCTAAAAACAAGGCCAAGATGGCGAACCTGAAAGCAAAGATGGAGCACCTTCATGGGAACTGGCCCATCTCCATGAGCAACACGTTCAGCTCATCTAGACCAGAGAACAAATGCACAAGTTGGATAATTATAGAAGATAATATATAATAAAAATATTATAATTTTTAATTTTTTAAATATCAAATAAAAATATTTTTATATATAATTTTTTTATTTTTATAAAACATTTTTTTTCTTGAATCGAACTCGAGCTTACAAATTTTTGAGTCGAGCCGAGCTCGAGTTCAAGGTTCTAGCTCGAGCCTTGTAGTACCTTGGCGAGCCGAGCTCGAGCCTTGTACTATTCAGCTCGGCTCAACTCGGCTCGAATCCACCCCTAAGCGCAATGATATGGGAAGATGGTGTGCTATTTTTAAGTACTGCATACTTCAACCATCTTTAATCGTTGTAAGAGGTCTGGAAAGACGATGGTGTAAAGAGTTCAGTCTGCTCTTATTCATTTTAAAGCGATTTGTCATTTCATCATCACGACTTGGTAGTGGCAATACCCCATACTACTTGTATACTTCTTTGTTCTTAAGACCATTTGTCATTCAACACTCCTCTATGCACCCCCACTTTTTGTTGCAATGAACGATTGCAACACTTCTTTTCCTATGTGTTTATCATTTTACTAAATTTCTTTTTGCAATGTAATGCGATTATCAATTGTGAATGTGTCATAGCAGCACACCAGTGATCATCATTTGCGATGCATTCTCGCCTTTGTTTCATGGGTTTTTAGTAGGCAAAGTGTTGCCAATTTGTTAGAAAGTTAAAATATTGTGATTTGCTAATACAGGGTTCTTCCTTAGCTAACTTGTGTTGCCCGTGGTCTTCTAAAATGATTATAGTGGTTGTCGCTTTTTTAGCATTGCCATAATTTATGTAGGATAGCAGTCTGGGCTGGCCAAAGCTCTCATGAGATGGTCTCTGGGGAGTAACTGAGGCTTGTGGAATTGTGGCCAGGGGTTTCCAGGGTTTTACAGTAATTCCTGGGGCTGCCAGGGTTTTATGAAGTAGCACCTAGGGTTGCTAGGATTTTGTAGTATCGCCTAGAGTTGCTAGGGACTTATGAAATGGCACCTGGAGTTGCTAGGGCTTGGTAAGATGGTCACCTAGGGTTGCCAGGGATTTGTGAGATAAGGGCTTGGGATTGTCAGGACTTTACAAGCCCGGGGTTGCCAGGGATATACTATGCTTGGAGTTTCTAGGGATACACTGTGCCTAGGGTTGCCTGGGCTTTACAAGGTGGTCACTTGGGGTTGTTAAGGATCTATTGCACCTAGGGTTTCTAGGACTTTACAAGGTGGTCGCCTGGGGTTACTAGGGATCTACTGCACCTGGGGTTTCCCAGGCTTTACAAGATGTTCACCTAGGGTTGCCAAGGATCTACTATGCCTGGGGTTGCTAGGGCTTTATAGCAATTGCCTGGGGCGGCCAGGACTTTGTGCGATGAGCATAATACTTGTAGACAATATGTAATCGGGAATAGATTGTTATAGGCAACAAATGATAGTGATGATAGTGCAAAATTTGTTTGTTGAATAGCGTACTCATGAGATGTATTCATGCAAAAAATATGTAAACAATATGTTCAAAGAAAAGATAATTTTATTGAATCAACATATGGTAGAACATATAAAAGTTTTGTCAGTTATCATTCATTGTATATCTTTAACCAATGTCCATTCATTGTTTCATCTCTCTCATTCGTCTGGGGGTCCCAAAATACATAGTATCCAGTTGGATGGGCTTCCTTTACAATGTAGGGTCCAACCCAATTGGGTGCGAACTTTTTGGCGGATCTTCCTTATCTGACATACAGAGCTATTTTGAGCACCTTATCGCCCTTTTTGAACTTCCTTGGTTTTAGCATTTTGTTGAAATAAGTTGCTTGTAATTGATTTGTTTTTGTAAACACCTTTCTCACACTTCATCTATTACCTACAACCTATCACAAATCATTTCATCCATCTCGAACTGTTTACCCATCACATAGGCTACTTTAGTAGATACTGTTTATATTTTTGCAAGCAGAACGATTTCTTGTCCATATACCAATGAGTAAGGGGTCACCTGAGTTCCTTTTTTGATCGATGCTTAGTACACCCAGAGTCACCACCTTGCCCAACATCTTTAGTAAAGTCTTATTTGTTGCCTTTGCCTCTCTGTTTCCTTATGGGTAATAGGTGGTGGAGGTTCTTAGTCGTGCACCATATTGATGTAATAGATCACAAACCTCTTGGTTCTTGATGAACAGTCCATTATTTGTCAAGATCCTCATAGGAACACCGAAGTGGTGGATGACCTGCTGTCTAAGGAAGTTTGCTACATTCTCCACGACTACCCCCAAAGGGGGATTGCCTTAGTCCACTTAGTGAAATAGTTAGTGCTACTATGATGAAGCAGTATCCTCTAAATGGGGGATTTATTGTGGAACGACAAAGGTGCTATCACTGGGTGGAGTTCATTAGTCAGCTAGTGAATCCAGCAATTGTGTATCTGGAAAGTGTGGCATCTGTACACGTGTTTTTGTGTGCCTTCTAGCATGGTCAACCAATAAAATCCTAGGTGTAAAATGTGGTTGTATAGGGCCATCTATCCTTAGTGAGTGGCCGGCTTAGAACTATAGGTTGCATCCAGGACCTCTATTTTTTCCCCCCGCGATGCATCACAAAGTTTGTCTCGTATATAACTTCCTTATAGCAATCCCTCTTGCAAATAAAACCTCTTGATTTTAGTTACAAGTCTCTTTCTTAATATGGCTTTTGTGGGCTCTGTTCCATCTCTTAGATACAAGATGTACACTTCCCTCCAATCATCTTCACCTACTGCGAGACACTTTTTCTTGTTTGACTCTAGGATGCGTCTTTCATAGTCATGTTGCAACTTGGTTGCATTGCTTTTCATCTTGGTTCAGTGGTAACCTAGGCATTGTAGCCTCCTATAGAGGGAGGTGGTGATGTCTCCACAATAAGCCTTGTGGGTTTCCGTTAACACTATCGCTACTTCTTTGGGTCCTAAACATCATGTCCTTACTCCATCTGCCATCTTATGGTAGAGTACTCCGTGCACTAACTAGTATCGCAACAATAAGTGAGGTGGTAAGGCAATAGGGAATGGTCTCCTTGAAAGACAAAGATGGGATTGGTCTCAAGTCAGGATTGCAAGTAAGCTTAATTCTATAGAGGAAGAAAGACTAACGGGTTTCGGGCTAGTGAATTATGAGAATTCTCGTGTGTCCCACGACTTGTCTCTTACCCTTTTTATAGAGAGGATCTTGAGACTATAAAGAGAAGAGGCAAAAATATAAGTTTTCCAATTAGGGAATGGGATCTTTGCTTGCATCAGCCATCGAGTGAGCTCCACTAGGGTTTTGCCACATGCCCGCGAGATCCTCTAGGAATAGAGTTTCGTTTTCCCTGAGGATTCTCACATAGCATGTGTTGGCTTCATCCCCTCATGGGTTGTCTCATGGCCATGGGTTGAGGTCTTTGTCTTTGGTCGACTGACGTGTTTGAGTGTCTCATTAATCATCCTCGAGGTGCCTCATCACAACATGTTGTGATTGTGAGAAGTGTAAGTTGATTGTGAACAGGTATCGACGGATTTGAGCTTCATCTACCATTCATCACAGGTGTGTGTGCCACTATTCTATGGTCATCGTGAGTTTTGAATCACACTTTATGATCATCGTAGGGTGCATATGGAATTCTTTGTCCATCACAAGCCTACAATGTCATGTTATGCCCACCGCAAGTCCTGAATGGCACTTTGTGCTCATCGCAAGTGTATGAGCCCTACATTTCCTTTGTAAAGTGTTGCCATGCGTCTTAGTTGTTCTGATACCTTAAACATTGTTTATCATCTTGCCCAGCTTGATCATGGCACCCTCTCTCTGTCTAGGGTTTCTCTATGCAGTTCTCATCCAATGTTTCTATTACAAATCTGATGATGATGAATTACATGTACTTACACAACCAAAAACTTTAGTAGAAATTGCAATATACAAATGCAACAAATCGGTTGAAAGAGCTAGGATTCACATAGCTAACGTGTGGTAGAACAATCTAATAGTTCACCTATAGACAAAACCCTCATGTTTATTGGTGATGGTTCTCATGTTCAGCAACATAGAACAGTAAAACAGGTTGGGGAACATATAAATAAAAAAATAAAGTTTGGTAGAGGGAAGAGGAAGAAAACCGCACCTGTTAAATGTTACTGGTGGTCACTAGTGATGGCTAGTGGTGGATTCCTCCCTTGTTTGTTTTGTAGTGAAAAAAATATGAAAAGTTGTAATGGAAGTGAGAAAGAGATGAGACAAACGTAAAGCTAAATACCATCATACAGTGTGACCTCTGAAATGATCGTCGGCGCCGGAGAAGGAGGTGTATTCTAATACAAGAGATGGAGATGGAAGGAGAGAGCATGGGTTGAGGTTGAGAGTGGGACGAAGTGAGAATGGGATTTGGAATTTTTTGAGTGAATTTGGGAGATAACAGGACAAGCTAACATCCATCCTATTAGCTCCATACGAGTTAATGAGCTGCATGTGCGGGAGGACAAGTGTTGCTCTTTCATTGTGTGGGACGCCCAACTGTGGGGCACTGATGTAAACTCCATATGACCATCATGACCATGGGATTTTGTGGTTCATGGAAGTATGGATTTAGAGTCGGGATCAACCATGGGATCATTTGGTAAGTCTAGGTTTAGGTTTTATCAAGTTGGTTCTGACTGATCTTTTTAAAATCTGTGTATCTCATGGGTTAGGTTAGGGTAGCCAAGAAGTTCTCTTTTGAAAGAGGAAACAAGAGAGGAACCCACATAAGAGGGGATCATTTAATATTTTACAAAAACAATATGGTATTATGTGCATTCAACCATGATGGGCCTAAAAAGCCAATTAAGTCTCTACATGGGCCAAACACTTATGGCCCATGTGGTGATTTCACAAAACAAGTGTAATATACTAGTAACAAGACAAGTAAAGCTTTGGAAGAACAAGCCCAAAAAGGTTAACACATGACCAGCCTTCTTGGTAGTTTAAAAGCTTCTTCTATTCATATGGGCCTAAGCACAAAAAGTAATTCAATCCATATACTAAAGCATGGCTTAATTGAGTTAGTCATGCTTTAACCTCTTTAGTTAGGTTTCCAAGCATGGGCCAAATTGGATAACGTGTTGGCCCATCAAACCCCTGACAATTAGGCCTTTTAAATCACCATTAAAAGGTGTTCATGGGCTGCTAACAGTCCAACCATGAAACCCTAGAACCAAACCATCTTTTGGTTTAACTTTAGGCTAAATTAGCCTAGAGTTTGGTGTTCCAACACCTCAACCAACTTCAAGAATGTGACCTGAATATTCACAGCAAAATTTCAGCTATAAATATCAATCAAACAAGCTAATAAACATTTTGAAATTATGCTAAAACAAGGTTGGTAATGTTTGGTTCAATTCTCATTCTTACCAAGAAGAAATTCTAAAATGGACAAGAATGGGTAAAAATAGGTAGAATGAGAAAATATTGCTATGAACCAAATGCTTTTTTTCCTAAAAATGAATCATTTTCAGACTGACATGTGTCCTATGTAAAAGTACTTTTGTAAAAGTACTTTCATAAAAATACTTTGACAAAAGTGCTTTGGTAAAAGTATTTTTATAAATGTACTTTCGTAAAAGTGCTTTTGTAAAAGTGATTCATAAAAATTCTTTTGTAAAAGTGCTTTTATAAAAGTACTTCCGTAAAATGCTTTTATAAAAGTATTTTTGTAAAAGTACAAAAATGCTTTCATAAAAGTACTTTTGTAAAAGTTCTTTCATAAAAGTGCTTTTATTAAAGTGCTTTCGTGTAAAAGTACTTTTATAAAAGTACTTCCATAGTAGTCCATTAGTAAACATCTATGGTAATAGTTTTGTAGGCATAATTTCCTCAAAGAATGAAAATGAGCAAGATGGGGCATGATTATTTTTCATGTTGCAAGCTACCTCAATTTTTGTGCTTTTTCATTCTAAAAAGAATATGACCCATGGCAAGAATTTTGTAACTAAACACTCTAATGTTATTCATTCTTGCCTAGAATGATGGCCTAAATTGAAGAGTCATCCTCCTTGTTGCATCAAACTAGGTCTCCACCATTGCATAGATCCAAGTTCACCATCTTCCAAGTTGGATACTCTAGCTATTTATCCAATCCAAAACAAAAGAAAAAACCCTAATTTCTAATACTTACAACTAAAAAACCTAGTATAAATTCTTCTAAATGAATGATAAAATAAATAAAATTGCAAGATGGAAAATTCGATCGTCATGTATGATCACCCTTGTGCTTACAACCTTGAATGTTACAAAAAAAAAATTGAATCTTTAATGGACCACCACACTTTATCAATTCAACCATTGAAACAAACACAAAAGTAATTCACAAATACAGTAAAAAATATTCAAATCATATTCCAAACACAGAGAAAATTGAATTCTCAAAAAAACTATGTGAAAATAGTCCAAATCGCTAGAACTATTGTAGTTGATTTCTTACAAGAAACAAAATATGGTGATTCCAATTCTAGATCGGAACCTAGAGCTCTGATGCCCTGAAGAATGGCTTCTTCTTAGTCCAAAGAGGTCGAACTTTGCTAGATAAAAAGCTAGGAATTTTAAATCCTGATTCATCCCAAGAAAGATGAAAATCGAATTTCAGTGAGAGAACAATTATAGATTGGGTAGAATGTTACTTGTTCTAGATGCCATAAACGTAGCTCCTAAAGTGATGTAACATGCCAAAGAATTCAGTCCAAATTGAACTCCAAGTTGAAGATGGCGCAACCCCAAATTGCAAGATTCGACCCTAATCAAATGTAAGCCTTTTCACTAATGTGGCTTAGTCATGTGTCCCATAAATCTATGGACACCTCCTCAATTGTGTTCACCTCACTCTTGCAAACATGTGCCTAGGTCTTGTAGAGAGTACAACACATTCTTCCTCTTGCCACCATAAGAGAGCCTTTGGTAATCTTCTAACACCCATTACCAAAGTAATAGAGTACTCTTCTTCATCTAATTTCCCCACTAAAATTAGGTTAACCCAAAGATCCAGAACATGTTTCACATCCTTGGGAGAATCAATTTTGTAACTAACATTAATTTCCATTTTCATCTCGCCAAAGTCATTGGATTTGTAAGCAATGAAGAAATCCTTTCTTGGGGTAGCTTGGTAGGGTGCATCAATATCAATTACCCAATCTATATCATGACATGTGACTTTAATGTAAGATTCTTCACAACCTAAGAAAATAATTAATTCTCTATCAGAAGCAACTGTGATGGTTTATTTTTCATCTTTTTCTTCACACTTCTTTTATTCTCTCTTGAATTGTAATCCTTCTTCACATGCCCCAACTTCTTTCAATAATAGCATGTAATCCCTTTGCTAGACAACTTTCCCTTGGGTTTGTTACGGTGTGGGTTTTGACTCTTACTTCTCCCTCGATTTTCTGTAACAAGCACTTCACCTTCAGATGAATCAAATGTCTTTCTTCTAGTTTCTTCATTCAATAATTTTCTTCTAACTTGACTCATTATAAGAACCCTACAATTTGTGGAATTACTTAGAGACACCACCATTGTATCCCAACTATCCAACAAAGAACTAAGCAACAACAAGGATTACAATTCATCATTGAGCTTCATTGTCATAGAGGAGAGCTAATTCACAGTGTTTTGCATTTCATTCAAATGCTCTATATTTGATATACCTCCCTTAAACTTCAAGTTCAAAAGCTTCCTAATCAAGAAAGCCTTGTTTCCTACTATTTTTCTTTCATACAAACTTTCCAACTTCTTCCAAAGAGAGTGTGTTGAAGTTTCTGTTGAAACATGGTGGAAAACACCATCTTCATTCCATTGTCTAATGGTACCTATAGCTTTTCGATCATGTTTTTTCCATTCTTGAATGGAATCCCCTTCAGGTTTGGCTTCTTCTCCTTTAATAGGTCCATACAAGTCCATACAATACAATAAGTGTTCTTAGTTTCTCATTTAGCATAACCATATAACTTGTACCAACATCCATGATTTACACACCCAATTTTCTTCAACCAAAGCTCTAATACCACTTTGTTGCGATTAAAATCCCTTGTTAATACTTTAAAAATAAAAAATGTAAATAGTAAAAGAGAAATAATGAGAAATGTCTAATTAGACAAATAATCAACACTACAAGAGCAATGACACACCATAATTTTTAACATGGAAAAATTCTCTAATGTGAAAAGGAAAAGTCACAAGGCATGAACCTAGAAAAACTTCCACTATTAACAAGAATAATGGGGTTACAACTTCTCTAATTCTAAGTAGATGATAGAAACTTCAAAAGACAAGAACCTATCTTGGATACACAAAAAAAAATCATGAAACAATTTGTATTCAACCAACAAAATATGAAAAAGATCTCACCAAACAAGGTTGTCAAATCCCTTTCCAAAACCACTGTTGAAGAACTAAGAAACCTAGAAAATGCTTAATGGAATAAGCACAAAACAACAACCAAAACAATTGATTGAATATGATCTTGTTCACATAGCAAGAAGGTTGGATATCTTATTTTTCTCTTATAAAAGAGGAATAGCTTTTCCCACTCTTTTCTTCTCATTTTCTCCTAAAAGAGGATACCAATGTGTATCAAAAATGCATGAAACCCTTCACCTCAAGACAAATGAGGCTTATAAAAAAGACAAAGGATAGTGGAGAGTGGGTTTCACCATCCACTAACATAGAATTAAAACATGAAAATTTGTCTCTTTCTCATTAATGAGAGAATACCAAGAGTCACTTTTTTGTCTTCCATTTTAACTTTCTTAAGTTACTAATGTGTTGGGAAAGAGACTCTAACACATGAATGGGTCCTACCTCCACATGAGAAGGGATATCCAACATTAGTACCAGTCCATTCTCGTTGTCGGTTCTACTTCTAAGGAAGAAAGATGAGGAATGGAGATTATGCACCAATTACAAAGCCTTGAATAAGGTGATGGTGAAAGATAAACTTCCAATGTTGTTCATGAACTATTTGAGGAATTATAGGGAGAAAGAGTTTACTCCAAATAGGATCTACAATCTCTTTTGGAGTCATGCTTTGTCCTATCTTATGTAACACTCTTTGGATTTAGCAAAAAAAAAAAGAACCAAGGATGTACAGTCAAGAAACCACCAAACCCATGTCAAGTCGAAGGACGTTCCAAAGACAGCTTTTTGAACACAAGAAGAGCTCTACAAATTTCTTGTTATGCCCTTTAGCCTCTCTACCGCCCCTCCAACATTTCAGTCACTGATAAATCAAATTTTTAGAGATCAACTACATGAATATGTCCTCATCTTCTTTGATGATATTCTGGTTTACAACATGTCCATGGAAGAGCATGTTAAATAACATGAAAAAGTTGTCCTAGAGATCCTAAGAAGGAAAAACAAAATGAATAAATTCCAATTTGTAATGGATGGGGTCTATCAATTAGGACATGTCATCTCATCCAAGGAAGTAGAAGAAGATCCACCAAAGATAAAAACCATAGTATAGTGACCTAGGTCGAGCTTTTTCTTTAACCCCAAAATTTACTCTCAGTGGAGGGGTGGCCACCACAAATTTATTAATATGAAAGAAAAACCACGGGTGGGGGGGGGGGACATAAGGCCTTACCCCTCAATCTACACAATGGAAACCTAGCTCATATATAACATCAGATGTCTAGGAAACCTAAAGTCAATGAATTCATAGAAAAGGAAGCCCAAGACCATCTGCATTAACCAAATTCTAGATGTGGGAAGGAAGATTATCTATGCAATCATAAACAATTTTCTATGAAGCTAAACAACCCAGCTTTGCAAGAGCATCCACTGGTTGGTTAGCTTCTGTATAGATATATACACAAAAGAAATCCAAACTACTCCTAAGCTCCTGTATTTGTATAAACCAAAACCAAAGTTTCTAGGGTGTTGTACAAACTCCGTTGAGAATATCAACCAAATTGGAATCCAACTCAACCATAATCCTATTTACTCCTAAGGCAACTGCAAGGTGCAATCCATCCAGCAGAGGCAAAGCTTTTGCAACGAAATTAGTTTCAAGGCTATAGGTGTTAGAGAAAGCACAAACAAATCCATTCCTTCCATTTCTAATAATACCTCCTCCCCCCAGGGGCCGGGATTACTTCTGGAAGCTCCATCAACATTAAGTTTCATATAGCCCTCTGGTGCAGCCATCAAATGAACCACTTTGACATTCCTTTCTCTAATCGGTTGGATCCGTAACCCCAGTCCTTGCAAGGAGATCTGCTGGTTGTAGTCCACCTTATGGGTCAAATTCAGCGAGGAGGACACCTCATGTAACCATCTCACTATCATCCAAATCACCATTTTTGGGCATTTGAATTTATTCTCCATCTTGCACCTATTCCTCTCCTTCCAAATCTCCCAAACAGGAAAGCAAGCTATCAGCCCCACACACTTTCAAAGCTAAACAACCACACACCAACACATGATTGGTGTCCTATTCCGAAGGGTGATGTTAACACACACATTTGGAAGCCAAGGGAATTCCCAGCTCTTTGATGTCTACCTCTACACCCACCTTACCGACCATAATTTTCCAAATGAAGAAACATATCTTGGTTGGAACAAGAGCATTCCACACCACCTTGGACCAGCTCACTGAAAGATGAACAGTCCTGTAAAAGGACCAAGCTGAATGTAAAGAAAATTCCCCCTTCGCCTCAGCTAGCCATATAATTTTGTCTTGGCAGTTGAAGAGCCTCACACCTGACCCCTGAATATTGTTTAGAACATCCTCCTCTAGAAAACCACGAACCTGATCCTAGTGCCAAACCCCTTCTTCATCTAGGACATCACAAACCTACAGCTGAGAATTCAGCCCTTCTTGCTGGATTACTTTATCAATCAAAGGGACATTGATAGTCCACCTGTCAAACCAAAAATTGATCGTCCCTCTACCCATCATCCACCTCAAAAGTTGAACCAAATCACATCTTATCTCCATATTTACCTTCCAAGTCCGGGAAATGTAGCAAGGGAAAATGATTGTATAAAAATGCTCATGTTTTAGAACCTTAGCTTTAAAGAATTCTGCCCACAAAGAGTTATGAAAAAGCACCCACCACAAAGCCTTCAGCGAAGAGATTTATGGACATCATATAAACTTTTAATTTGGAGCCCCCCTTCATTGAATGGCCTCACAATTAAGGTCGAGATCCATCAAGAGCCTTAGGGGATTTTGTGATTAACTAATTATTACACAAAATTTATACAAAATTATGGACAGATGGCTATACATCTAAGCCAGTTATTGAAGAAGGGGAATTGGTAGTGGGAAGAATCAGTTGAAGAGGCATTCTTGATGGTAAGAGAAGCCATGATGATAGCTTTGACACCATAGGAAGTGTCTCCAGTGGGAGTGAGATTAAAGCAATCCTCTCACAACACAAAAATCCCCTACCCTTCTTTAGTAAAACTTTACAAGTCCTACTTATCATTGTCAACCTACAGTCAAGAGCTTCTATTGGTGGTAGATGTGGCTCAAAAGTGGTTACCAAATTTAGTAGGGTAGAGGTTTCAGATGAGATCTCGACTTCAGTGATCACACCATTTGCGCAGTCCCTTTGCAACCTTGGATTGGGAACAACTCTATACTTACATGCCTTTTTTCATGGAGAGATATTCCCAATGCAAGGCTACAAGGGACTTTGTGAATAGTGTGAGCACAACCTTGTGAGGACTGAATCCAATTTTGTTTTAGATTCTCACTAACCATCGAAGCCTATTAGGGTTGTCAATGGGTCGGGTCCGACTCGATGGACCCGATGGATCTGAACTGATTGGGCCAATTTTGGTTCCAAGAACTGGAACCGACAGGTTGGTTCCAGGTCCTGATATAGTGTCCAGAAAATTTTCAGTTTGGAACTGGTTCTGGTTCCACCCAGTCTCGAATTGATTTAGACCTGACTCGAGCTATATATATATATTATGTATAATATATTAAATAAATTATGTATAACTAATCGGTTCGGTT
This sequence comes from Nelumbo nucifera, assembly GCF_055504915.1. Taxonomy (NCBI): domain Eukaryota; kingdom Viridiplantae; phylum Streptophyta; class Magnoliopsida; order Proteales; family Nelumbonaceae; genus Nelumbo; species Nelumbo nucifera. The sequence goes on from NC_142653.1 coordinate 61,809,860, forward strand.
CCAGGTCCTCAATATTTCATGTCGGGTTGGTTTCAATTCTAGCTGGTCCCATCCTAGACCCAACCTGTTGACAGCACTAAAGCCAATGCTACATTTTAGAGTAAAAGGTATCTACATGAATGCAACAAAAGCTATTCTACATATTGTATATATATATATATATATATATATATATATATATATATATATATATATATATATATATTATGTATAATATATTAAATAAATTATGTATAACATACATATTATATATAATGTATAATATTTAATATTTAATATATATTAAATGTATATATATATATATATATATATATTTATTATAATCGGGTCAATTAGGTCAGACCCAATTGTCCCAAGAACTGATCGATTTGGTTCTAGGTCCTCAATATTTCATGTCGGGTTGGTTTCAATTCTAGTTGGTCCCATCCTAGACCCAACCTGTTAACAGCACTAAAGCCAATGCTATGTTTTAGAGTAAAAAGTATCTAGATAAATGCAACAAAAGCTACTCGCCAAACTCATAGGCAGTGATTTTCTATAAAAAGGGGAAGGAAAATATAGTAGCATTGCCATCTCCTAAATAGAAGAACCAAAACTATAGCTATTTCAACCCCTATTTCTAAGCTAAACAGAGGATATTAAGGTGGAGATCGCAGCTGACCCTTAAATATAAACATCATTTAGAGCATTGTAAAAGACCCCACTCAAAGCAACCCACATTTGCTACAATAGTGTTGTAGCCCTAAAACAATTAAATCAAAGCCTTTGATTTGTTGCCATGAACCCACCTTGAATTAGATGAAATGACTTATTGGTAGGGCCACTACAGAACATCTATGGTCATGATTTTCAGTTTTAGCCCTACACCAAGATAGTGTCATAGAGAAAACTGAACTCCACCTAGATTACCAAATATTAAAGGATTGCTATGAAAGGGAGATCCCAATTGTTAGCTCAACTTTAGCATTTCAGAATATGACTATCCGATGAAGTCCACAATTCTCCTAGTGGAGGCCATACTAGATACTGCAACACCTTACAAAGATTAAGGACATATGTCCCGAGAACCAGAAAAGCACAAGCAGGCAAGGACAAGCTATGGGAAATAGTCAATATGATGAACCAAGACCTTGTTCGACTTAACTAGTTCGATGCAAAGAAAAGATGATCTTCTTTCTGACCATACTAAAATTGTACAATCTACTAGATACGAATCTACAAGCACTTCCTAAACCCATCGACAAAGACACTGAAAAGATAAAGAAGGAAAGAGCAAAACAAGAGGAGGATTCACTTCTATGTCTAGGACATATACTGAATGCCTTATCATATTAGCTTTACAACCACTCCAACTCTAATCCATTTGGACTTGAAGAGAAAATTTTGACATGTCATTCAGTGCTCAACTGGTTACCTACGACCGGTTGAAGTTTTATAAATGATAGATAAAAATAAAAAATTGTTAAGTTATACAATTTTTTAAGATAAAAAGCTATTACTAACAAAAAGATTCTAAAACCCTCTATTATCAGACTCAAATGTTGCTCCCCTGACCCAACCATTAACCATCGACAACTGTAGATTTTATCGGCAAAAAATTCTAAGTTGTATTTGCTTAGCATATAGATTAAAATTAGAACCTGGATTTTTTTTTTTTTGCCTTAATTGATGAGTTCCAAAATCCAATTTGTCTCCCAATCCTGAAACCCCAACATCATTGTCTGCAAAAACAACATTACCCACTTTGCCTAAATTCCTCAATAGGAATACCCTACTTTCTTCACTACAAACCCTAAGTCTCATCACTAAAGCCCGCATCCTGTTGATGCCTGAACCATAAAACCCCTATCTTCCATAACCCCTCTCGATCTTCCACTACAAACATTAGATTTTCTTGCAATAAAGCATTAATTTGTTCCTTATTTCCATGAAATTCATGAACATTCGTCTAACACCTACTAAAATGGCAAAAATCCCAAATTTTCCAACCAGTTACAGTTGTCCAATCAAAGAAGAACAAGAAGAAATAAGCAAAAAAATTAAGAAAAAAAAGGTAGTCAAAATTCTCATGTGGAAAGTATCGCTCATTGCATCAAATGATGTTGCGTTCGCACAAGATATTTATCATCCCATAGTATCCGTCAAAGAGAACGGTCTAGATCCACTAAGACACTAATTTCCTACCATACAAACAACGCAGTACAGAGCTCTCTCCTCTCTGTATCAAATCAGAGTGATACACAATACGAAGCTTCCATGAAGAAGAAGAAGAAGAACAAGAAGAAGAACAGAGAAACTCCCAACTAATGCCTCTTCCTCGAACTCCACTTCGTTTCTGCCTCTCTTGTCCAGAAAGAGATGTATTTTATAGATAAACACAAATTCTACAGTGTTTCCCTAGAGATAGGACAAGTTATAGGCAACATCAAACAGATCCCACACATTTGGTAAAAGATAAAGCTCAGGGGTTTTGAAAAAAAAGAGGGCAAGGTGAGAAAAAAAGTCACCATCACCAAATGCATCTCTATTTTTACACTTACTTTTATATGGAAAAAATATTTTTATTGAGTTAAAGGTTTTACTTTTTTGGTTGGTTGTAGGTTTAATACAACTCAACAATTCTTGATGTGTCAAAATATTGATGGACTCAAAGAGAAAATCCCTTCGAGTCCAAACATATTGGATCTGAAGTGCTTTACAACTTCTTCAAGGAATTCTCATCTCCTGAAGGAATCTGGAAGGCTTTGGAATTTAAGTATAAGGTTCAAGAAACAAGTATGAACAAATATCTCGCCACTAAATACTTTGACTTCACCATGATCGATCATAAGCCCATACTGGAGCAAGTTCATAAGTTACAAATGATAGCCAACAAAATCCGATCCCTTAACATCATTCTTCTTGAATCTTTCCAAGTGGGAGAAATAATTGCCAAACTTCCATGAAGAATCTTTTGCACAAGGCAGAAGAACTTATCTTAGAGAAAATTTAGTAACACCTTCACAATAAAGAAGAGTCTCGAATTAAAGACAACAAGGATAAGACCTTGGCCAACATATTGAACTCTATGGTTAATTTTGTGGAACTTCAATAAGAAATGATCCTGCTATGTTTGTGGGAAGAAGGGGCACTATGCCCGAGTCTGCCAACATCGAAAAGGTCAAAGCAAGTCAACAAATATGGTGGAAGACAAACTAGTAGCCATGATCATTGAAGTGAATATGGTAGAATCATCTTTTGGATGGTGGTTTGATTCAGGTGCCACAGTCCATGTTTACAAGGACAAGTCCTTGTTCAAAATGTATGAAGAAGTGACTGATGGCCAAGAGGTATAGATGGGAAACCAAACATGTGTCATGGTTGTTGGAAGAGGTAGCGTGGAATTGAATTTCATCTCTTAAAAGACACTAACTTTGCTGAATGTTCTTCATGTTCTTAACATTAGGAATAACTTGGTCTCAGTAAATCTGTCTACAAGAGGGGATTCAAATTTGTCTTTGAACCCGACAAACTAATCCTGTTCAATAATGCATGGGATGTTTGTTGGAAAGGGATATGGTTGTAATGGGATGTTTAAATTGAGCATTAATGAAGAAAAAAAGGTTCTGTTTATATTGTTAATTCTTTCTCTTTATGGCATGATGTATAAAATCTAAAATGGACAAAAAACATTTCCCAAGTATTGGGAGGAATTCATAACTTCTAGAACTTATTCATTCTGACATCTGTGAACTTAATGGTGTATTAATTAGAGGAGGTAAGAGATATTTCATAATTTTAATTTATGATTTTTCAAGATATACCTATGTCTACCTTATGTAAACTAAGGATGAAACCTTTGACATGTTTAAACAATAAAAAACTGAAGTTGAAAATTAATTAGAAAAGAAAATTAAAATACTTATAATTGATAGGGGTGTTGAGTACTTTAAGAATGAATTTAATTCCTTTTATAAAAAATTTGGAATAGTACATCAATGTTCTATTCCCTATACCTCTAGATAGAATGGCTTGGTCGAAAAGAAAAATAGAATACTTACAAAAATTATAAACTATATGAGAATTATGGACAGGAAGAAAGTCTAACTTAGCATACCTAAAAGTGCGGGGGTGTTTAGCATATTACAAAGTTCCTGACCCTAAAAGAACTAAGGACTTAGAGTAGAAAGAAGTATTGATGGATATATAGAATATAGCATGACCTATAAGCTTCTGGATTTGGAGTCCAACATATTAATTGAAACTAGAGATGTCAAATTCTTTGAAAATAAACTATGTTCTAAATCCATAGAAAATGGCAGAGAACCAAAAAGAGAAACTTATATCTCATTACCTATTAGTAACAATGAGACTAAAAGAATAAATGACACAACTATAATACCTACAATAGAACCCTAAACAGTTAAAGACAATGAAAAGAAAAACACATAGGCTCTGATTTTATCTCTAGTCAGTCAATTGTGTTCTTGGTTGAGGCTGATAGGGAAAAGTTTTAAATAAGATACCCAATGTATTAAACACTAAAAATAATCTAAAAACTGCAATGACCTCTAGTGATGTTACCTTTTGGAAGGAATCTATAAATAATGAAATGGATTTGATAATGTCAAATAACACATTGGTACTAGTAGACCTGTCTCCGGAATCAAAACCAATCAAATGAAAATGGATGTTAAGAAGAAAATATAACATTGATGGAACTGTACAAACATTTAAGGCTAGATTTGTAACCAAAGGATTTAATCAAAATGAAGGAATTGACTACTTTGACACCTATGCACTAGTGGCCAGAACAACTTCTATTAGAACACTTATAGCACTAGCATCCATTTATTACTTATCTATTCATCAAATGGATGTTAAAACCACTTTCCTTAATGGTGATTTGAATGAAGAAATCTACGTGAAGCTATTGGAAGGGTTAGGAATCTATCAGATGGATGGACAACCATGCTAGATAGCTAGGCGAAATTTTAAAATTTTTTCTAACCCATTCGGGAATTGATTTCCTAGTAAATTGAAAACTAAATGTTTAGAACCAATCTTGCACTAAACTGGACTATATTTGAAACCAAATTGAAAGGAGATTATACCTGATACAAAGACTAAAGGAATGAGAGATCCATTATATGGATGGACGAACCCTGTAGGAAGGTTGGGCAAAAATTCAAAAATTTCTCTCTCTCCCATATGGGAATCACATTCCTTATTTTAGAAAACTGCATTTTTAAGGATCATTCTTGAAACAAAACCGAACCAGATATAAAACCATTAGGAAGTTAGGGATATACTTGATACGGAGTAGCAATAACTCCCGATGAAGGTGTTCACGCCCAAGGAGAAGCAGGACCGGCAGGATGGCTCTTCCGAAAGAACCAGGACTCTTCAGCAAGAATCGAACAGAGGCTGGTGAGCACGACTTCAGATTGCTTCTTCTACCAAAAAGCAATATCAAGAACACACCTTGATCACTTTCACAAGTGGAGATCGAACTGGGTAGGGGTGGCAAGAACAAGGGAGAACTCTACAGATTGATGTGTATTGAAACTGAAGAATTCGCCCCCTATTTATAGTCTTCTTTGGATCAGCCTCCTAATCTAATTAGGAGAGAGTTTCTTGATCCAAATCTAATATTTGGATCTGGACTCTTGAATGGATAAGACTTATCTTATCTTTAAGCTATTCCTAATCAGATTATAAATCAGATCTTGCCCCTTTTAATTAAGTAACTTAAGCCTAGTTCGAACTGGGCCTTAGACCCATTAAGCTTATGTGCTCACATACTCCTTAACCTGCTGCCCAGTTGGCTCTCTTTGTATGGCATGGAAGTCTTACATTGATCTACATATTATCCACATGGTTTCAGCCAAGCCTTTGTTACAAATGGCCAAATTCACTATAGGAGACAGTGAACCCCTGAGTCCATCACCATGGGCTCTTAATTGACCCAACATTTACACTAAATGGTTCTTGGGTCCAACCACCTTATGAAAACTCAAGAACTGTGGGCAGATGCAAGATTAGCCCATCAGGTATTACCCTCAATGGCCTTACACTTAACCTCTCAGCTCATAATGATCAAGCATTGCCTAACAAGAGAGGACATCTCCCTCGGCTGCAAGGTATAGTGTTGCACTCTCTACTCACATGGATCCTAGGAATTAAAACCTTTTGCAAACATTTTGAAACCATAGTATATATGTATATCTTTATATAAATATATTTTGCAAAAACAAATTTTAACGTTTGAAATCAACTGCCAGCAGTTTGGGTTTCCATTAGAGAGAGTGCATTCCCCGATCATTCACTTTGCCCAACAAAGGGGCTGATTCTGTCACTATGATCACCCACTTAGGTGTATTCTCAGACTGCCCCAACATACCCAGATTTTGACCCCCTCTAAGGGTCTCATTATTGGCATATCAAAAACAACCCAATCCGGCACCTAATGCAATACCATAATTGAGTCTAGGGGTCAGGTGTAACATTCCAGTTTTGCCCATCAATCTCCAAGGTCTAGGGCAATACTGGAATTTGGTCTGGTTTAGGGTTTCAAGAAAACTCACACTGCATGTACCTCAAGTCTCACCCTAGTAGCTGAGACAAGCCACCCCAACCAACTTGGCGACACATCAGTGTCAGCCTTGGCAGGATAAATCTCCCCAGATTGATCCAATGGCTGTGAAGATTCTAAACTAACACGAGTCTCATAAGTGTCCAGTTTAAGGGTATTACACAGAAACACTACCTAACAAAGACCACAAATTGCAGATCCCAAGGTGGAAATTGACACACAATATCGGTTCCAAAATCATCCTCTAATTGAATATGGCGTACTGTACAAGAGAAACTGATTCAACAAATCTACTATCCAACTGGCTTGGATCTTGTCGGGTGAGGGAGCCAGATATTATTCAACATTTTTCTTACAAAATCTAGAAGAAAAACTAATCAAATTTGGTTCTTGAAAAGTCTTGGTCTTGATAGGGTTTCTAGGAGAGAAGAGAGAAGAAGAAAGAGCAAGAGAGTGAAGAAAACAAGTTTTGTTTACCCTCTTCCTCTTAACCCCCTATATGGAGCACTCTCTATAATCTAATTAGAAGATTATCCTAATCTGATTTGGATTTAGACTCTGTTAAGAGATAAGCATTATCCTCTTAAGAGGATAGGTGTTCCATACCCAGAACCATGCCCAATTTTGACCCAAATCAAGTTGTCATGTGATAGCTTAACCAATCATATTGGTAATGGGCCTTAGGCCCATTTTCCTTAAAGGATCATGTCCCCAAGTGTTGCATGGCCACTTTGGCCATGATATTGTATGGCATGAGACCCCACAAAGGTCTCACACAAGTCCATGAGGGTTTATCCCCACCTCTAAAAGAAGTTAGTTCGAATTCACTGCTTAGGGTAGTGAACCATTGAGCTAATGCAGCATGGGCTCAGTTTGGGCCCAAAATTTACACCTAAATGATCCTTGGATTCAGCCACCCTATGAAGATCCAAGGATAATGGACTTATGTGAGATAAAGCCCATCAGGTAATCAGCCATGTAATGGTCTCTTACACGGAAGGACATGAAATGTTCTCTTTCATGGATGGATTTTCATGATATAACCAGATCAAAATGGCAGAGGAGGACAAAGAAAAGACGACCTTCATAACACCATGGGGAATCTTTTACTACAAGGTCATGCCATTTGGGCTTAAGAATGTTGGGGTAACTTATCATAGAGAAATGACAGCACTCTTTCATGACATGATTCATTGAGAATTTGAGGTATATGTGGATGACATGATTGCCAAGTCGAAGAAGGCAGATAATCATTTAAAGGACCTCCAGAAGCTCTTTGAAAGATAGGAAATTTTTTCTCAAGTTAAAGCCCCAGAAATGCATATTTGGGGCATCATCAGGAAAGCTATTGGGTTTTATCGTTAGTCAAAAAGGGATTGGGATTGACCCTACTAAGGTCAAAGCCATTGTTGAGATGCCTCCTCCCCAAACAGAAAAAAAGTTAGAAATTTTTTGGGAAGATTGCAATATATTCATAGATTCATAGCACAACTTACACCAATATGTGAGTCAATTTTTAGGTTGCTAAGGAAGAATACCCCGGTGAAATGGAATGAAGACTGTCAAGAGGCATTTGACAAAATTAAGGAGTACTTGACCAACCCACCAGTATTAGCTCCCCTTAAGCCTGGGGAAACCTTGCTTATGTATTTGATGGTATAGGAAGATTCCATTGGATGCATACTGGGGCAACATGATGAGACAGGTAAAAAGGAAAGAAACATTTACTACATAAGTTGGAAATTCTATGACTATGAGACAAGGTAAACCATGCTTGAAAAAACATGTCTAGCCCTTGTTTGGGCCTGCCAGAAATTATGCCATTACCTATTAGCTCATTCAGTGTTGCTCCTTTCTAGAATGGACCCCATCAAGTATTTGTTTGAGAGACCAGTAGTTACTAGTCGAGTTTCCCGTTGGATCATGCTCATTTCTGAATATGATATCAAGTATGTGACCCAAAAGGCAATCAAAGAACAGGCCATTGCAAACCATTTAGCTAAAACCCCACCTCGGAGTATGAGACAATCCCAACAAGTTTCCTAGATGAAACCATTTTGGAAATACAAGTGGGGAAAAGGTAGAAGGCATACTTTGATGGAGCATCAAACCAAAGCATATGAGGAGCGGGAATGGTCCTTGTGGATCCCTGAGGCACTCACTTTCCTTTATCTATCTGTTTGGACTTTCCAACACCAATAATACATGTGAATGGGAAGCATGCCTAAGAATAGTTAAAATGGCACTAGATTGGGGCATCAATGAATTGAAAATTTGTGAGAACTCTTTCTTGGTCATTAGTCAAGCCAAGGGAGACTGGGAAGTATGGGATGAGTGAATAGCATTGTATCATAACTGTCTCAAGGAGTTGATAAAAAATTTTAAGTGCATTTCCTTTAATTACTTGCCTAGAGAGGACAACCGCTTTGTGGATGCTTTGGCCTCCCTAGGATCAGCCATGCGCTTACCTCCTAACATGGTAGTAGAACCAATTGATTTGAGTTAGGATAGTGAGCCTGCCTACATGAGTAGCATACTAGCAATCACAATAGAAGAAGAGTCAGATGATAAACCATGGTTCTATGACATCAAAAATTTCTTGGAGCGCCAAACATTTCCAGAAGGGGCAGATCCCACATTTCCAAAAGGGGCAGATCCCAAAGTGAGAAGAACTATAGCCAGGCTAGTAGGGCATTTCATCTTAGTAGGGGGGATATTGTTTCAAAAGTCCCCAAGATTACCTTGGTTGAGATGTTTAGATGAAGAAGAAGTGCAAAGAAAGATGGAGGAGGTACATGGTGGCATATGTGGCTCTCACATGAATGGGCATATGTTGGCCAAAAAGTTGCTCCGAATGGGATTTTATTGGATGACAATGAATGAGAATTACTGTCGACATGTGCAGAGATGTCATGCTTTCCAAGTCTTTGATCAAAGGATAAATGCACCTCCCTCAAAGCTATATTGCTTCACTACACCTTAGCCTTTCTCAGTATGGGGAATTGACATGGTCGGTCCGTTGCAACCTGCAACGAATGGGTATAAGTTCATCTTAGATGCCATTGATTATTTCACTAAGTGAGTAGAAGCAATGTCCATAGCCCACCCAACAATGACCAAGATAGTTCAATTCATTAAGGGTAACATCATTGCCAGATATGGAACACCTTGCGAGATCATCTCAGATAATGGAAAGAATTTCATTGGAAAGGAAGACACTACCCTTTGCAATCATTTCAAGATTAAGCAGTTGCGTTCATCCCATTATCGACCTCAAATGAATGGAGCAGTAGAGGCTGCAAACAAGAACATTGAAAAAAATTTGAAGAATATGTCTCTTACCTACAAGTCTTGGCATGACATGTTACCATATGCTCTCTTGGCTTACCGCACGTCAGTTAAGACATCAACTGGGGCAACACCATATTCTTTAGTGTATGGCATGGAGGCAATCCTACCAGTAGAAATGGAAGTGCCATCTTTGTGTGTGATACTAGAGTCAGAGATCCTAGAGATAGATTAGGTCCAAGCACGTTATGAGTTGTTGGCATTCTTAGATGAAGCATGGCTTAGAGCTATGGCCCATACTCAAGCCTATCAAAGGCAAATAGCACGTGCATTCAAAAAGAGGGTACGACCCCGAGACGTGCAGCTGGGTGAATTAGTACTCAAAAAAACCATTCCAAATTAGCCGGAGACAAGGGGCAAGTTCACTCCCACCTAAGAGGGCCTTTACATTATTAAAAAGATGTTATCTAGAGGAGCACTAATACTCAGCAGAATGGATGATGAAGACCTCCCAGAGCCAGTCAGTCAACTTAGATCAAGTGAAAAAAATACTATGCTTAAATTGTAATCCATTCCATGTATCAATTTTTATCAATGAAATGAAGGGAAGCCATCTTAGGTCATTTTTTGTTTATTACCTTTCCTTTCGACTAGCACAATTGTAATAATTCACTAGTTAGACAATTGAACTTTGTGACATTTTCCTTAAATGTCCCAATAAGCGGATACTAGCACTCCTCGAAGATAATGCAAAATAAGTGAAAAGGGAAGGAGGAAGTAAAGCAAAAAAAAAAGAGGAAGAAAAGGGAAAATCAAGAAGGTTTTAAGAATTTTAGCTTCCTGGTAACCCATGAGCCAAGTTGTGCTAATGCCTCACATACCCTTGAGCCTTAGCCACATTTCGTCCTAGTACTAAGACCTCCCTAATCAAAGATAAAAATAGGAACATCAAATCAGATGACAAAGAAAGCATATCTCCATCCCCTTGTGGCAATGATGGGAGGAGTGAATGGAGAAAAATAACAAGTAGTCGCATGGCTTGAAAGGGTAGAGTGAAAATCTGAAAGGGCACTCTGAGTAAAAACATCAAGTTGTGGCAAGATCCAATTTCATTGGCCCAGATGAAAACTAGTAATGGCTCCGGTGTGTAACAATTAGGTGACACCCAGGCTCAGTGAAAACCCAGGTTAGGGCACTGAGGGCATAAAAGGGTAAAAAAAAATAGAGAGAGAGATGAGTTCAACTTATTAGTAGGTCAGGGAATCCTATCGCTAGTAGGTTCTTTCCTCTATTCATATGAGTGCAAAGTCTTCTCCTTCTTTAGTTCTCTAAGAACTTTATCTTAGTGTTTGATACACCTCCTAATTCCAAGAATTACAATGGGACTAAAGTTAGAAGGACTCATGACTGGACAGAGTTAACTTTGACCTTTGCCCCTCTTCTAAGGTTATGCACCCGCAACTTTCCTCCAAAAAAAAAAGAGAGAAGAAGAGAGAAAATTCCAAAAATAAAAAAAAAATTAAATACCAATATCAAATTCATCAAATCATCAAATAATCAAGTATCAAATATCAAAATCAAATTATCAAATACATCAAATATCAAAGTCATCAAATTCATCAAAATCAAATTATCAAATTCATCAAATATCAAAATCAATTCATTAAATATCAAAGTCATCAAAATCAAATTATCAAATTCATCAAATAATCAAATTATCAAATTCATCAAATATCAAAATCAAATCATCAAATTCATCAAATATCAAAATCAAATCATCAAATTCATCAAATATCAAAATCAATTCACCAAATTCATCAAAATCAAATTATTAAATTCATCAAATCATCAAATAATCAAGTATCAAATATCAAAATCAAATTATCAAATTCATCAATATCAAAATCAATTCATCAAATATCAAAATCAATTCACCAAATTCATCAAAATCAAATTATTAAATTCATCAAATCATCAAATAATCAAGTATCAAATATCAAAATCAAATTATCAAATTCATCAAATATCAAAATCAATTCATCAAATATCAAAGTCATCAAAGTAATCAAAATCAAATTCATCAAATCATCAAATAATCAAGTATCAAATATCAAAATCAAATTATCAAATTCATCAAATATCAAAGTCATCAAAGTATCAAATTCATCAAATCATCAAATAATCAAATTATCAAATTCATCAAATATCAAAGTCATCAAATTCATCAAATATCAAATTCATCAAATTCATCAAAATCAAATTATCAACTTCATCAAATATCAAAATCAATTCATCAAATATCAAGGTCCTCAAATTCATCAAAATAAAATTATCAAATTCATCAAATCATCAAAATCAAACATCAAATTCATTAAATATCAACATCAATTCATCAAATACATCAAATAATCAAATAATCAAGTATCAAATATCAATATCAAATTATCAAATTCATCAAATATCAAAATCAATTCATCAAATATCAAAGTCATCAAATTCATCAAATATCAAAATCAATTCACCAAATTCATCAAAATCAAATTATTAAATTCATCAAATCATCAAATAATCAAGTATCAAATATCAAAATCAAATTATTAAATTCATCAAATATCAAAGTCCTCAAAGTAATCAAAATCAAATTCATCAAATTCATCAAAATCAAATTATCAAATAATCAAGTTATCAAATTCATCAAATATCAAAGTCATCAAATTCATCAAAATCAAATTATCAACTTCATCAAATATCAAAATCAATTCATCAAATATCAAGGTCCTCAAATTCATCAAAATAAAATTATCAAATTCATCAAATCATCAAAATCAAACATCAAATTCATTAAATATCAAAATCAATTCATCAAATACATCAAATAATCAAATAATCAAGTATCAAATATCAATATCAAATTATCAAATTCATCAAATATCAAAGTCATCAAATTCATCAAAATAAAATTATCAAATTCATCAAATAATCAAATAATCAAGTTATCAAATTCATCAAATATCAAAATCAATTCATCAAATATCAAAGTCATCAAATTCATCAAAATCAAATTATCAAATTCATCAAATCATCGATCAAAATCAAATTATCAAATTCATCAAAATCAAGTTATCAAATTCATCAAATATCAAAATTATCAAATCATCAAATAATCAAATTCATCAAATATCAAATATCAAATTCATCGAATATCAAAACTATCAAATCATCAAAAATAAAATATCAAATTCATCCAATATCAAAATTAATTCATCAAATTCATCAAACATCAAATGAAAATCAACTATCAAATATCAAATTTCAAATTTCAAACTATTAAATTCATCAAATATCAAATATCACATTCATCAAAAATCAAAATTGTCAAATCATCAAATATCCAATGTCAAATTTATCAAATCATAAAATATCAAATATCAAACATCAAATATCAAATCATCAGATATCAAATTCATCAAATATCAAGTCAAAATTAAATCATCAAATATCAAATATCAAATTCATCAAATATCAAAATTATCAAATCATTAGGTCGTCAAATATCAAATATCAAATAAAAAATCAAATCATCAATTATCTATCATCAAATTATCAAATTTGTCAAATATCAAATTATCAAATATCCAATAACAAATTCAACAAACATCAAAGCAAAATCAAATATCAAATTCATCAAAATTATAAAATAGCAAATCATCAAATATCAAAGTCATCAAATCATTAAATATCAAATATCAAACATAAAAAAAAAATATATATCAAAACTATCTAATTCATTAAATCATCAAACACCAAAATACCAAACATCAAAAATGAAAATCAAATAATCAAATTCATAAAAAATTCATCAAATATCGAAGCTATTAAGATTGAAATTATCAAATCAAATTCATTAAATAACAAACCTCAAAACTATCAAATTAAAATGATCAACAGAAGTTATCAAATATCATAAAAATCAAGAATAAGACACATCAAATACAAAAATCCATTAGATGATAAATTTCAAAACCAGGTTTCCCAAAGTCACATATATTCAAATTGTCAAATTCAAATCCAGTTGACACCACTTTAATGTTTGAGTGACGGTTGCATTTACCCTATAAGGCCTGGGATGGTACTACGCCTTCTAAGCGAGGGTATTGCACTATATCAATTTCGACCTTGATCAAAATTCCAGCAATAAAATCTCCCACCCCTAACCTCTTGTCCCTCACAAAAACCTTTAGGTGCTTCTTTTTTCTTTGTTGTTTAGTAGCTCGCTACCTCCAACAAAGAGGGGCAGCTGTTAGCACCTAATTTTTGCTCGGTCCCTTCTTTAACCCATCTCCTACATTCCAAATGCTCGATCAGACCACACCAATCACTTTAAAACATGCCTAAACCCTAAGAAACCAAATTTTAGCCCACATGCCCATAAATCCACCGTTAAATCTACTTGATTCCCTTTTGATGGTCTTGATTATGCCACATCACCATACCTGATCCCCGATCAAAATCCATCACGTGAAACAAAATCCTCAAACTACCAATCACGCAAAATTCTAACCCTGAATTCTTGGGTTTAGCCAATCATTCATCAGATATCCCATTTCGATGCACATAAAACTATGACACTCCTCAAACATAAAACTCGTGATCTATACACACCTAACATGATCAAACCCTTCCAACAGCCTCATAATCTCAATCCATACCTACCCACCAAATTTTATCCCAAAACATCTTCGTTTGACCTAACATCAAGCCTGGATTTTGTTTTGACGAATCTTATTGATCAAAAGCTCACCTGTCACAAACCTCCATCATCCAAAACCTATCTGACCAATCATATCCCACCACCATGTTTAGTGACCCAAAGAATCCTAGTACGTCAAATTTTACGACTAAACACCTCCATTTGACCATTGAAAAAGCAAGATTTCACTCTGGGCCCTCTCGTTGATTGAAAAACCATAAGTTAAGACCATGATCTGAACTAAATCAGTCAATCCATACCTCTGATCAAAGATCTGCCACTTCCATCAGATTTGGGATGTTTGAAAATGCCTACCCACCAAATTTCATTCCAAAATTCCCCCATTTAACCCTTCATCAAACAAAGATTCTATTTCAACAAATTTTATTGATCCGAACTTGTCAGCCACAGATCTCAATTTCCCCAATGTTGTTTGTCTGATCAGACCTCACCACTGTGTTCGGAGACTAAAAAACCCCAACACACCAAATTTCGTTACCAGATTCATCTGTTTGACCATTAAACTAGAGAGAGAACTTTTTGACGCACCCAATTGAACTGCCACATCAACTGTCCAACCTAGGATCTTAAGTGGGTGGGGAATGACATCAGATTCTTACTTAAACCCATTAAAACACCTGAACCAGTGATTTTGAGAATAATAAGCTCAAAAAACCCAAAATTCCAAACAAGCCCCTACTTAAAATCAATAAAAGACAAAATAGCATTTAAAAGCTCTTTAAATTTATGTTTTTTGCCACTGTCAGCCCCAAATACGGGGCTGCAACATCTGGCACGCCCCAATCCCTCATTGGACACATGAAACCTAAGAGAAACCACCCAAAACCGAGAAGATTTGTTGCACAAAGAAAGAATGGTCAACTGCAAGCCCCTTTCTCTCAAAATCCTTGCCCATTTCTGTGAAAAAACTCTACTGAGCTACAGACACTATATTTGGATGAGTTTTAGACCCATCTCCCTCCATTTTCTCTATAAATAGAGGCTCAGCTCAAGCTTGAAAGGGGGGAGAGCTTTCCAACTTTTGTAACACACCCAGCTTGCTTGAAATCTCGGTATCCTTATAGCCAACCTCAAGCCTCATCCTCTATTTTCCAACCTCAACAACAGAAATGCTCAGCCTATCTCCTGCCTTGTTCAAGTTTCATTTGAAGTCCTTTCGGCTGCTGGAAAGCTTATTTCAAGGTCGTACACGAGAGGTAAGCTTCCCATTCTATCATCTCTTTGCTTTTAGTTTAGTTTCAAGTTTCTTAAAGCTCTAAAATCCTGGGAAATCTGCATTCTCATCTTCCTCCGGATTGAGAAAAAGAGGTAGAGAGGCGAGGGACTTAGGGAAACTAGTACGTAAGACCCGATAACATCACCTTAAATCAATTCTAGGTGAAGTTGGGAAAATTTTCACCAGAGTTCAAGAGCTTTGGACAATCTTGTTAGTGCGTGTTTCTGCCAAAATTTGAGCCTAAATTACTCCCGTAGTGGGCTACAATAGCAGCTTAGAGAAAGGGGTGCCTAACACCTTACCTCTCCCAATCCTTTGAACCCAAAGCCTTTCAGTTCAGTGCCTTTCCTTAGCAGAGAATGGAGTCGCTATCAAGGCCAGTAAACCATTTTTCAAACTCGAAACTGATGGCCCATTTCCTCTAAAAAATGGGTGGCGACTCCTACTCCTTTGAACCGGCCATGAGCTTCTCGAAGCACTGCCCCAACATGGCCAAGTATTTGACCGTTGAGGGATCTCACTGATTGGCACATCAAATACGGCCTAGTCCAACACCTAGTGTAGTACCATAATCAAGCATGGGGTTATGTGTAACCTTTTAGTTTTTAACCATCTATCTCCAATGTCTAAGGCATAATTGGAAATCGGTCTAGGTTCAATGTTTCTCCCAAACACACACTGCATGTGCTTGGCGTCTAACCCTAGTAGCTTAGACAAGTTGCTCCAACTGTTTGGCAGCACACCAGTTTAAGGGATAATACACAAAAAACATACAAATATCAATATGAAATAATAATGTACTTTATTCATTTACAAATAAATGTTTATGTACATCAGTCTAATTGGAGCTAAGGGTATACATTATCTAACAACTCTCACTTGCACTTAGGTTAGGTCGGGTATAAGCCTTAGTCTCGTACTATCCACGTGTTCTTCAAACACTTTCTATATCAGTGGCTTAGTCAGTGGGTCTGTCACATTCCCCACTGATAATACCTTCTAAATTTGTATGTTTCATCTACTAACAAACTCTCGTAGAACGAGTGTTGGCACACAATAGTGGAATGGGTGATGTGGTATGACTCCAAATTCCTAGATGAATTTCTTCATCCATAATACGTATTTAGCAGCCTCTTGCGACAATGTGCTTGGCCTTAGTCATGGACTAGTTTTCTAACTCACTACACAGGATCCCAAATGTAAAGACGCAACCAGATGTAGACTTTCTATCATCTGGGTCAGACTAGAAGTCGGCATCAGTATACCCGACCATCTGTAGTGAACTACTATATCGAACAAGACAATAGTCTATAGTTCTTTGTGAAGGGATGAGAGATCCATCGTATGGATGCCCAAATCTTGTGGAATAAGGTGGGCGAATTTTAAAAAATTTTTCTCTCCGTTTCAACTGGGAATCGCATTCCCTATTTAGAAAATCATATTTTCAATGATCAATCTTGAACCATAAACTGAACCAGATCTGAACCAAAAAGAGTATGAGAGAGGTATACCTGATATAGAGAAATATTATCTCTCAATGGAGGTGTTCACGCCCAAGAAGGATCCAAAGACTACTCCCACTGAAGATGGCACAGTGCAGGATGGAGCAGAATCAACCGCGTTCTCCAAGAACCTGATCCTTCGTAAGAATAGCTGGATGGCACGTGAGCACTGCTTCTAATTAGTCCTTTCACAAAGGGCTGCTATCAAAGTTGGAGATCGAACTAGAGGTCTAGCGGCGGCAGGAAGGAAGCGGCAAGAAAGAATTTCGCAGAGATTACAGAAATCTTTCTTCTATGATTTCAGCTCTAAAGACTAGAGAACTTGGTGATGTGTTTTTTTGTTGTTGTTTTCTAAAGGCTACCGCCCCCTCTTTTCTTGTAACCCGAAAGGATCAGCTCTTAATCCAATTAGGAGTTGCTGATCCAAATCACATTTGGATTAGACATCTCTTTAGGTGATAAGGATAAACCCTTATCTTATCTGTGGATTAGATCAGTCTTCTCCTAATCCTATTAAGAGGCTCCTAGATCTATATCTTATTTAGATCTTGGACTCTTTGAGTGGATAGGGTCAAGGCCCAATCCTATTAACTGATTTAATCTCAGATCCGCCCCTTATTTAAACTGATCAAATCAGCCCAGTTCAAAATAGGCTTCAGGCCCATTAAGGCTGTGTGCTCACTAAGCCTTCCAAACTGCTGCCCAGTTGGGCTTCCTTGTATGGCGTGGGACCCAAACATTGATCTACACATCAGCCACATGGGTTCGGCCCAGCCTTTGTTACAAAGCCTGGCCGAATACACGTCTATGGACAGTGCACTCCCTGAAACCCATCAAATGGGCTCTATGGGCCCAACACTTACCCTAAGTGGTCCTTGGGCCAAGCCACCTTGTAACACCCAGGGACTGTGGGCAGATGCAAGATTAGCCCATCAAGTATTGCCCTCAATGGTCTTACACTCAACCTCTCAACCCATAATGATCAAACACTGCCCGACAAGAGAGGACCTCTCCCTCGGCTCCAAGGAACAGTGTTGCACTCTCTACTGATATGGATCCAAGGAATTAAAACCTTTTGCAAACATTTTAGAAACCATAATATATATACTTTTATATCTCATATAAAATATATTTTGCAAACAAATCTCAACGATTGAAATCGGCTGCCGGCAGTCTAGGTTTCCATCAGAGATAGTGCATCCCCGATCATTACCTTTGTCCGACAAAGGGGCTGATCCTGTCACTATGATCACCCACTCAGATGAATTCTCAGACTGTCCCAACATACCCAGGTTTTGACCCCCGCTAAGAATCTCACTGATGGGTACATCAAAAACAGCCCAATCCAACACCCAGTGTAGTATCATAATCGAGTCTAGGGGTCGGGTGTAACTTTCCAGTTTTTCCCATTAATCTCCAAGGTCCAGGGCAATACTAGAAATCTGGTCTGGTTCAAAGATTCAATTAATCCTACACTGTATGTGCCTAGGGTCTCACCTTGGCAGCTGAGACAGGCCACCCCAACCGACTTGGTGGCACAACAGTGTCAGCCTTATCAGGATAGGTCTCCCCAGACTGACCCACTGGCTATGAACATTCTAAACTAACACGAATCTCATTAAGTGTCCAGTTTAAGGGTATTAAACAGAAACATACCAAGGGAACATGAATCAAATATGTACTTTTATTCATTTACAATAAATTCATAATGTACATCATTCTAATTGAAGCTAAGGGGATACAAAATTGTCTAACACTTTATAGGTATTTTATTATGTTCTTTATAGCGGTCCAATGTTCTTGTCCTGGACTGGATTGATATCTACTCCCAACTTGATGGCGTAAGCAATGTCTGGCCGAGTGACAACATAGTATACATAATGCTCCTTGTGGCATAGGCATAGGGAACCTCTCTTATGTCCTTTGTCTCCTTAGGGGTCTTAGGTGACATTCCTTTGGAGAGAGTGACTCCATGTTTGAAAGGAATGAATCCCTTCTTGGAACCCTATATGTTGAATCTTTTGATAATCTTGTCAACATTAGTAGATTGGGACAATCCAATTTACCTCTTCGATCTATCTCTATAGAGTCAAAGTTCCAAGATGTAAGAGGCTTCTCCAAGATCTTTTATGGAGAATTATTGTAAAGGCCATACTTTCACTATCGTTAGCATTCCTGCATCATTCCCAATGAGTAGAATGCCATCTACATATAGAACCAAGAATGTAACCTTATCTCCCATTATCTTTTTTGTAAACGCAAGGTTCATACGGAATTTTCTCAAAGTCGAACTGTTTGACAATTGAGTCAAACCAGATGTTCCAAGTTCTGAAAGCTTGCTTTAACCCATATATGGATCTATTCATCTTACACACCATGTCCCTAACCCTTGGCAACAAAGCCTTCAAACTGTTGCATATAGATATCTTCAATAAGATCTCCATTCAAGAACATAGTTTTAACATTCATTTGCTAGATCTCATAATCGTAGTGTGCAACTATAGTCAATAGTATCCTAATGGATTCAAGTATGGCTACAGGTGTGAAGGTCTCCTCATAATCAATTCACTCTTTTTGTGTATAACATTTCGCTACAAGTTGAGCTTTATAGGTCTCAATATTTCTATCAGAGCCCTTCTTCCTCTTGTAGATCCACTTGAAACCACTTGCTTTCACCCCAGGGGGCGAGTCTATAAAATTCCAGACTCTGTTGGTTTTCATCGAGTCCATCTCGACTTTCATGGCATCTACCTATTTCAAGGAGTCTATGTATAACATAGCTTCCATATTAGTCAAGAGATCTTCCTTCTTGTCGATTACTTCCATCAAGTAACTTTCTTAATCATAACCAAAACATACAAGAGGTTTAGATACCCAAGTAGATGATCTTCTAAGCTAGGTATTGCCATCTGGAACTTGTGGACTATTTCCCACTACCACTAAGCCCTCCTCATCAAGAATGATTTCCTAACAATGATTGTTCAGGATGTAATCATCTTCTAAGAAGTAGGCATTTCGACTAACAAAAATCTTTTGTTCTTGTGGGTCATAAAAGAGATACTCAATAAAGTCTTTGGGGTAGCCTACAAATAGTCATCAAATGGTTTTGGATTTCAACTTGTCAGCATTAATCTTTCTTACGTGTGCTAAATAACCCCATATTTTTAAGTGACTTACACTTGGTTTCTTGTTAGTCTATAGCTCATATGGGGTCTTAGGAACTGACTTGGTTGGAACCTGATTCAACATGTAGGTCACAATCTTCAATGTGTGTTCCTGAAAGGATATGGGTAACTTTGAGTGGACGAAGAGTGATCGGACCATATCTAATAAAGTTCGATTTGTTCTCTCTAACACACCATTTAATTATGGTGTATCAAGAGGAGACAACTGTGATATAATTTCGTTGTACTTTAGGTAGTCTTTGAATTCATTGGAGAGGTATTCACCTCCTCGATCTAATCGAAGGGCTTTGATTTGTCTCCCCAACTGTTTCTCGATTCCATGTTTGAACTCTTTGAACTTTTCAAAAGATTTAGATTTATGTTTCATTAAGTACACATAACCATACCAAGAGTAATCACTGGTAAAAATTATGAAGTAAACATGTTGGTTGCATGTCCTAACATTCATGGGACTACATAAATCAATATGTATAAGGTTCACAAATTGGTAAATAGCCTTTTTGACATCTTGCCTTAAAGACAAGGTTCACAAATTGGTAGATCTTCTGTAGTGAGAAAATATAGAGGACCATCTTTCTTTGATCTTGTGATACATTCTTTGTTTACATGGTCAAGTCGGTAATGCCACAGGCATGTGGGATTAATCATTTCTCATGTTCTTTTCTTAGGGATGTGTTCCAACATTGTTTCGATCACATTTGTTTCTAGAGAAGGGTGGAGTACATAAAGATCATTCTCAAGTTCTCCATAAGCAAGAAATTTGTTATTCAATTTAATTATAATCTTACTACTAAATGAAATAGAATAACCATCCTTACATAACTTAGAAACATAAATCAAATCTCTTCTAAGTTACAAAACATAAAGACAATCTTTAAGGGTAATAATCCCTTTTCTAAAAACTAAGTCTACTAATCATATAATAGCAGCTGCAATAGTTGCAAATGCACCCAAGTAAAGCAAGATCTCATCATCACTCAGTCTTCTACTTTTCTTAAACTCTTGCAAAGAGATACATGCATGAGTGGAAGCCCTTGCGTCAATACACCAGGAGGCAGATGTGACCAACATATTAATATCTATGACTAGAGATTTGAAATTACCTTCTTTCTTCTTCCTAAAGGATTCCAGATACTGAGGACAATTCCTCTTTCAATGCCCAATCTCCTTGCAAAAGTGACAATTATCGAATGACTTGTCTCACTTCTGCTTCTTTGGTTTGCCTCCCTTTGTCAAAGGCCTCTTTTTGCTCTTTCATTTCTTCCTACCAGATTTGTCTCTTTCAACAAGAATGGCTACTAGCTTATCCTTCTTAATTAGTTTCTTAGCTCTTTACAACATATTTCTAAGCTCTTGCAAATTAATTTTTAGTTTATTCATGTTGTAGTTCATGACAAACTAATTAAAGGATGTGGGAAGAGAGTTTAAGATGACATCAGTTTTGGTGTCATCATCAAGTTGGAAGCCAAGAGCCTCTAGTACATTGATATACCCTGTCATCCTCATGACATGGTTATGAACCGGTTGGGTCTCGGTCATCCTTGTGGTTATCAACAGTTTGAGGACCTCCTAGAATGCAGAATGATTCTGCTCCACACACATGGCTTTTAAACTATCCAGAATATTTTTGTAGATATATATTTTGTCAAACTGTCTCTGCATAGAATTGTCTAGTGAGGTAATGATGTAGCATTGGGCAAAAGAGTTTTTCTCTTCCCATTCCTAATACCCCCTTCTTGCCTCAGAGGCTTTATCACTGAGACATTCCGGTGCCATATTTTTGGCAACTTTGTCTAATTTCTTGGATGTGAGCACCAGGTTAAGGTTACGAAACAAGTCTCCATAATTAAGTCCCTTAAGTTTGTTGTCAGCTAAAAATTTAGCAAATTGTCTATGTACCATTTCTAACAAAAAGTACAAGTCAATTAGTCCATGACCATATTATTGTTTCATGATATCTTCCATAGAAAGGACTTTTATTTATGTTCCATTTCCATTTGTTCATCTCTAAAGTTTCCTTATTATCTCAATGATGAGGATAGTGTTCATGAACTTGGAAATGTGGAAAATCACATAAGTGCATGGGGCCAACTGTTTCAATTGCATAACCCATCACTTTCTGTGAAGGATTGAATCCATCTCATGAGCTTTCCCTTAAGCCTCCATTAGACAAGACTCATAGTCATTTTAGGTTAAACTTTTCTAATCAATAAGTGTTGACACGTCATATCGGCAAGCCCCAAGGTACTGCGAAAGAGTCTTCCATGTTAGGATACGCCCATCTCATTAGTCTATAATGCCCCTATCATCCAATGAAGCAATCCCACCAACTGTCTTAGTGAAACGGATAGCCCAATTTTATGGTGCATCCCCGCCCATCAATTCAGTCGGTTTTCATGCTAATGACGGAAAGCCTTTAGAGATATCATATTATGATATTACCTATCTCATAACACTTATATTATCCATGAGGGAACAAATATATCAATCCCAATGTCAATTCTAGGTCCTACCATTGCGGCTCCCACTGACTTTCATAAAATCATATTTAAATGGGCCCTAAATGGACTAGGGTTCTCCTGGGGTTCCACTTTGGAGGGGAAACAAGAAATAGGTCCATTAGAAAGGAGATCATGAAATGATCCATGGGCATCATGGAAGTCAATTTATGGGCCAAACACTTATGGCCCATGCACGAATCACATTCACATAGCACATTATATACAAAATTGATCCAAATAAATATAAAACTTGTAAAACCCAGATCAATTAACACATGATCAACCCGTTAGTCAATCCAATTATCTAATAATACTTATCTTGGTATATGAGCCCAACTGCAAAAGGCAATTCAGCCCATATAGTTGTTCATGCTGAAATGGGTTGTTCTTGTTTCAATCAAACTCAAATCTGGTTTTACAAGTATAGGCTGAATTGGTCCATGTAATAGACCATCAAACCCTGGGTCAAGATCCAATCTTGATCACTTAATCAATGATCCAAGGGGCTTTATCAGTCCTCATCAAACCATAGGTTCGGCCCATGTGAGTTGGACGAAAACTAGGTTAAATGGCCCTAGGGTTTGGTGTCCAAAGCATACATCAATTCATAAAGATTATGATCTAAAAATTCCCAGTTATGATTCGCAATCATATCAACAAATAAACACCCTAATTTCTAATTCTTACATCAAAAAAATCATAATACATTCTTTCTAGAAAAGAAAAAGAATTAATTATAGACCAAATAATCAAATAAACAAACGGTGTGCATGATAGCCACTATAAAAAATTTCAATCTTCATCACACTTTTAACCCAAGAATTCAAGAATTCAAAATAGAACAATTATATAATATATCAGAAAACATAAAGATTGATTTTCATATCATTGGCCCTCATACTGAGAACCAATTTCTTAGTTTTTTACTATTGACTAAGTCAAATCAGCTAGACTAGCTCTTGCTGATTTAATCTCGTTCAAATCTGATTCAATTCAGTTCAAGAACTGAACCTTTAGCTCTGATACCACTATTGAAAGGGTAAATAATCCATCATATGGATCTTTGAACCATGCTAGATGATTGGGGGAAATTTTAGAAATTTTTCTAACCCTTTCGGGAACCGATTTCCTAGTAAATTGAAAACTAAATTTTCAGAGTCGATCTTGCACTAAACCGGACCATATTTAAAACCAAATTGAAAGGACATCATACCTAATACAAAGACCAAAAATCACAACTCCCAATATGGAAGTTCATGCCCAATATCAATCCTAAAATCATCCTCCAACTGAAGAAGGTGCAGTGTATAGGAGAAACTGATTCAAAAACTTTGATTTCATCAATTCTGCTATCCAACTGGCTTGGTTCTTGTGGGGTGAATGAGCCTGATATTCTTCAACATGACAACTTTGACCCAAATCACATGACAACTTTGTCATGTGATAGCTTAACTAATCATATTAGTAATTGGCCTTAAGCCCATTTTCCATAAAGGCTCACATCCCTAAGTGTTGTATGGCCACTTTGGGCCTGGTATTGTATGGTGCGAGACCCCATAAAGGTCTCACACAAGTCCATGAGGGTTTGGCCCCACCTCTAAAAGAAGTTAGGTCGAATTCACTGCTCAGGGTAGTGAACCCCTGAGCCAATTAGCATGGGCTCACTCTGAACCCAACATTTACACCTAAATGATTATTGGATTCAACCATCCTATGAAAACCCAAGGATAATGGACTTATGTGAAATAAAGCCCATCACTTAATCAGCTCTGTAATGGTCTCTTACACTTAACCTCCCAACCCATAATGATCACAACTCTGCCCGACAAGGAAGAACCTCTCCCCTAGCTGCAAGGTGCAGTATCACATTCTCTACTCAGATGGATCCTGTGATTAAAACATTTTTCATAAAATAGTAGCATATAAAATGTATAAATACATTTTGCAAAACCATATTTCAAATATAGTTAAAATCCACTACCGGTAGTTTAGGTTTCCATCAAAGAGAATGTAAACCCTAATATTCACTTTGTCTAACAAAGGGGCTGATCTTATCTCTATGATCACCCACTTAGGTGATTTCCCAAACTACCCCAACATGCCTAGGTATTTGACCCTTGATGGATCTCACTAATTGGCACATCAAAGACAACCCAGTCTAACACCTAGTGTAGTACCATAATCAAGTCTAGGGTTATGTGTAACTTTCTAGTTTTGCACATCTATCTCCAAGGTCTAAGGCATAATTGGAAATCGGTCCAAGTTCAATGTTTCTTTCAAACACACACTACATGTGCTTGGGATATAATCCTACCATATAAGACAAGCTGCTCCAACTATTTGGCAACACACCAGTGTCAGTCTTGTCAGGATAAATTCCCTAAGCCTATCCAATGACCAAGAACATTCTAAACTAACATGAGTCTCATAAGTATCTAGTTTAAGGGATAATACACAGAAAACATACCAATATCAATAGGAAATAATAATGTACTTTCTTCACTTACAAATAAATGTTTATGTACATCAATCTAAATGGAGAGAAGGACATTGTCTAACAAGAACAACCAGAGGGATTTGTCCTTCTTAGAAATGAAAATAAAATCTATAAACTAGTTAAATCACTATATGGTTTAAAACAAGCATCCAAACAATGGCATGAGAAATTTGACTCCTACATTTTATCTTTTGAATTTAAGCACATAGATGCATTTACATAAAGCTGACTAAAAATAATGGTATGATTGTATATCTTTATGTTGATGACATGCTTATTGTGGGTACTAATATGGTTGGCGTAAGTGAAACTAAAAACTACTTATCCTTTGTCTTCAAGATGAAAGATTTAGGAGAAGTAGATATTGTGTTAGGAATAAAAGTTAAAAATCATAGTAGGGGTTATGCATTAATCAAATCACATTATATTGAGAGAATACTTGAGAAATTTAAGCATTTAGGATTTAAAGAATATAGCACATCATATGACTCTAGTATAAAGTTAATAGAAAATTTCGGTAGAGCAATTGCACAACTTGAGTATGCTAGTGCAGAAGGAAGTCTGATGTATGTTATGCTTTGTACTATACATGATATTGCATATGCAATAAATAAATTTAATTAGTTTACAAGTAATTCTAGTGCAGAGCACTGGAAGGCAATTGAGAGAGTTCATGGTTACCTCAAAAGAGCCTTGTTACTTGGCTTATTCTATTGCGATTATCTAGTTGTAATAGAAGGGTACACTGATGTGAATTAGATTACCGGTAATGGAGATAACAAGTCCACCTCTAGATGGATTATCATCCTTCGTGGGGGTGCAATCTCTTAGGCATCCCAAAGATAAATTTATATATCTCAGTCTACCATGAAATCTAAGTTTATGAATTTATTATTAGATATAAAACTATGGCCTAGTCCTATGCCTCCAATTTCCATCTACTGTGATAGTGAAGCAACTCTATCGAGAGCCTACAATAGTACTTACATATGTGAAGTCAAGTAAAACCTTGATTAATCCTCTTATCAAGGGTCTACCTAGAGAATTGATAAGAATAACAACTAGAGATATGGGATTAAAACCCTTTGCCTAGTCACCAACAATGGTAACCCAACCTGAGTTGAAAATATCAAGTATTGGGTTTAATAGGTAAAAACAAGTTACTACAATGTGACTATTAGCAGTAACATTGAGAGATTTCCCATCACAGTATATTACAATTTGAATAATGTTGCATGTTACGACTAAAGGTTAAGTTAACTCTTAATGAAGTTATGAAATGTGTCAAGTAATGGAACATATAGTGGAACTTCACCTATGTGAACATAGAAGTAGTATCGCTTCTCATGAGAGTTTAGGTTTTGCTTTCAGGATCATTCATGAAACTAGGAAAGTAATACATGGCCATAAAAGTACTAAGAAAATTTGAAACTCTTGTAGAGATGGGAAATTTTTATGCATATGAATATTTCTGGTATGTCTTGAAAAGTAATTTGGTTTAAGGTTTTACCACCAATAACTTTGGTAAGATTTTGGCATATCTATACTAATTGAAGGTTTAAGTAGTTTGGATCGAGAGAGACCTATGTAATTGATCAATCAAAGTAGGGGACTGTTGAATTTTAATCTAATTAGAGATTAAACCCAATTAGGTTTGAATGATTAATTACATGAAAATACACCTGTACATATATCTTGAAAATAGTTTTTAAATCTTACACTAAAACCAACTTTCGACTTGTTTCTCTTCTTTAAAGCCTTGTCCTACATTAGAAAAGTATTAAATTTGTTTTGAGTTTAAAGTAAGAGCTTGTTTACACTCATTAGAATTATAAGAGGAGAGTATGGGCGCTTGCTACCGCGCAACACATGTGCGTGTGCACGGTGCAATGAAGCACTTTAAAGGCACACTTTCCTCGCATGAGGCAACATTGATTTTTTTAGCAAGGGTTAAACTACACCAAAGGGTACAATTGAGGATGAATCATGATTGTTGGCATTTTAAGAAAATCCAACAGTCATGATTTGATCGGGTGTGGTCAAGAGTCAGTATTCAAATGTTAACAGTCATTAACTATTAACTAACTTTGAACAGCCACAAAGTTTGAAATTGTAACTGTATAAAGAGCCTCTTTGAACCAGCACCTTCCCCTTCGAGATGACTCTCCAAAAATTATATAAGGAGTGTTAATCAAGCAAATGAACACATAAGCTTTTGAAAAAATAAATCGCGCTTGTCTCTCTTAGTTTGATATGTTATTGTCTCACATAAGGTTTCTTCGGAGATTCTTCATCTTTGTTGGTTGTAGATTCTTACTCTCTATTATATCTTGGGAATGAATTTGCCTGTAACCCAATAACAAACTCAGTAAAATTGAGTGGAGGAAAATAATGTTCTAAAGATAGTATCTTTAGACAGGCCTCAGAGCTTTTCCTCCAAATTTTTGTGACCCAATTCCTAACAGAGTATTCAAGGTGGGAGATCTAGTTTATTTGTAGATACAACTTTATCAACAGATCTCTATTGCCCCATCAATCATAGAAGCTGGCAGCAAGGTATTTTGGACCCTTCAAGATAACTGAAAAGATTAGACAGGTTGTTCATTGACTAGAGATGTTGGAAGAATGTCATCTAGATCCTGTCTTCCACATCTCGTGGCTTAAGGCCAAGATTATAGCCACGTTACAGCCAAGCCCACCTTGCCACCACTAATAGCCGAAGGCAACCTCCATCTACCCACGATAACCATTCTTAATTAAAGAATGACCAGATGAGGTAATTAGGTAATCACTAAGGTCTAGATCCAATGATACAGAATGGGGAAACATGAAGGAATGTGGGAAGGCTGGTAAGATCTTTGTC
This sequence comes from Nelumbo nucifera, assembly GCF_055504915.1. NCBI lineage: Eukaryota > Viridiplantae > Streptophyta > Magnoliopsida > Proteales > Nelumbonaceae > Nelumbo > Nelumbo nucifera. The sequence goes on from NC_142653.1 coordinate 61,838,257, forward strand.
GTCAATTTCCATTATCTTGCTTTGAGGACAAGGCACAAAACAAGTAGGAAGGAATGATACAACATGTTGATGTCAACACTTACGTGGCATGACTCACTATTAGAGGGCAGGTCATGAGGCGGGGTGACATGGAAGGTGTTCGGATCTCCTACCCACAAGTAGGGGTGGCCACGAGCCAAGCTTCTCATGAGCTATTCTAGCTCGGCTTGGTTCAGTTTAAACCAAGCTTCGAGCCAAGCTCAAGCCTGATATATAGGCTCATTTGCTAATCGAGCCAAGCTCGAGCATAATGAATCTTGCCTTGTGAGGCTTGCGAGCCTAGTATAATAAATAAATAGATTTTTATTACATACATACATACATACATACATATACATATACATATACATATACATATACATATACATATACATATACATATACATATATAAATATATATAATAAATAATTTTTATTATATATAATATTTTTATTTTTTTATGTATAATGGTAAATAATTTTTATAATTGTTATTTTTTGTATGTAAAATAAAAACATTATTTATATGTATATTTTTTATTTTTTATATGTATAATAATAAATTATTTTTATAATTCTTAATTTTTTGTATCTAAACTAAAAAATATATTTTTATATGTATAGTTTTAATTTTTAAGAAAAAAGATTGGCTTGTGAGCTCGAGCTGAGCCAAGCTTGAACTTGTGATCTTTGAACCAAGCTGAGCTCGAACTCAAATCTCTATCTCGAATCGACCTTGAGCCTAACACAATTTCAGCAAGCTGAGCTCGAATAGCCAAGTATTCGGCTCGGCTCAGCTCGAATCCACCCCTACCCACAAGACACTATATCTGCACATTGAGAACATCTTCCATATTTACATGCTATCATTCATAGGAATTTGTTCCCTATGTACAACTGTAGTATCTTGTGTGTAGGAGATCTGGATTGATATAAAGGGAGGACATTTTTGTTTTTTAGTTTATGTAAGATATGTCTTATTTTATATTTAATCTATATTTTTTTATTCAATTATTAATTTTTTGTGTAAAAAATATTAAAGTTTTAGATCTAAGGCCAAAAAAGGGGTTTTTTGGCAAAAATACCGGGGAAGGGGGGATGCATAGATATTGAAAAGTTACTCAAAATAAAATAAAAAATAAAAAATAGTGCAAATTTATATCCTCCCAAAGTTTGCATGCACATTTAGTGTACAACCCAAGACCTCTTTCTAGGTTTTACTAAAACCGGACCTGAAATCTTGACCCAGTGATAATTCGAACATTTCAACTGGTTGGGTCAATGATGGGTTGAAAACACTGCAGAAACGAAAAGAGCTCAATACCAGGCTTCACGACTTTTATCCAAGCTCTCTATCTATGAGTTATTTACCAAACTAGAATTAAATGCCAGTTGGTTTTATGGTGGCCTCCAAATCTCTAGTCCATAGTACTGCGAAGGTGAATGTGAATAGTGCAAGAAGAGGGAATACAGGCCCCAAGTCCATGTTGTGGCATTTTAAGGGGAGATAATGGTGATTTTCTTTTTGCCTTCGCTAATATGGGTATAGAACTAATATTGTCAAGGAGACTAAGTGATTCTCCAAACTCTTGGTTTTGCAAAGCCAATGGGTTTTAACAAAATAATCATAGAAAGTGACCCTATACGAGCTGAAATGGCAGATCTTGATATGCAGGTTGTTCACATTCTGGTAAGGGAACAGTAATTGACTTTTTTGGGGAAATTCACATGCAACATTACCTGGGATCCTGTTCCAATTCCAAGGTGGAACTGCCTATCCGTTCAAAACTTTGCCTATTGGAGGATTCTCCTTTTAGACTTCATTGATTTTTTCTCAGTTTCTTCAAATGATTCTTATGATCTTTAAGATCTGATATACAACTTTTTAGAGGGGTAAGACTTTTCTCTTCCTCTCATGGGTTTTGATTTATTTTAATAAAATTTACAAATTTTGGGGACATAAAAAAAAGGATTAAAACCAACCCCAATATAACACCTATAATCTTTTTTTTTATCAATAACACTTTCATTAATTCATCGGTAGAAAATTTACAAGTGGAAGACAAACACACTTATCTTCCAAGAGTCTTCAAGAAAGGAAAAAAGAAAAAGACAAAGACACTAACGTTACAACTTATCCCAAAACAATGAATCCCTTTCTGCCCCTTGTTTAGCTAAACTGTCAGCTAGGGAATTAGACGATCTTTTAATCCAACATGTCTTAACTTCCATATCTCGCACCAGCCACTTGAATTTCCTCCTCTCATTATTGTACTTCCATAAATCATTTTGATCTTTAGTCAGCCACCCTATCACCACCTCTGAATCTCCTTCAATTATGAGTTTCTTGATGTTCAATTCCTTAGCTTTCCGGACTCCTTCCATAACTGCAAAGATCTCAGCTCTAAGGGAGTCACCCACTCCAATTGGGCCTGAGAACATAGCAGAGATGACCCCATTTTCATCCCTAAAAACACCCCCGATCCCCGATTGTCCCGGGTTTCCCCTACTACACCCATTAAAGTTTAATTTCAAGAACCCACTAGGTGGGGGGGGGGTCCAAGCCACACTCATTACTGACTTAGTCTGCGTGCAATTTGTAATTTCACCCCACTTCCTCAATATGTCATCCATAGTGTAATCTGTGAATAGTTCTAAAGATTTCAGCCACTGTACCGCCCTAATATGTATGATAGCCCTCGGATCTGCTGCTCCTCTCTGAGTTTTTGAGAATATCCTGGAGTTTCTTTCTTCCCACAGTGTCCAACATACTGCAGCCCTTAGTCCTCTCCACATTGACCATCCCCTTTTTAACCGCCACTTGAAAAAGGAAGGGGAGAAAAGGCCCTGCATGTCTGATGGGGGATTCCAGCTGCATCCAAATAAGGAGAAAGCCCAATCCCAAATTGACCTCGCGAAGTGGCAAGACACCAGTAGGTGAAAACCAGTCTCCCCATCTGCTTTACACAGAACACACCACTGAGGTGACAAGCAAGTATTGGGTCTCTTCTTTTGGAGTAGATCACCAGTGTTGATTCTTTCCAGATAGGCTTCCCAACAAAAACTACCAACCCTAGGGGGTATAGCTCTGCACCAAACCTCACCAACAGGAAAAGGGGAAAGGGTAGGACTGGTGGACTGACTTAAGACTTTGAAGAACGAAGCACAAGAGAAAATTCCATTGGGGGTGGGTGTCCAAATTCTAGAATCCGCCCTAGTGGAGTCTAAGATGACATTATCAAGAAGTGCAATAAGGCTCGAAATACTGTCGAAGTCTGAGTCCCTCAAATCTCTTCTTAGACCCAAGTTCCACCCAATCCTAGAAGTGGAAGAGGACGGGGAGGTGAAAGACGAGATCAGCTCATTTTTCAAATCAGAAAGAGCATACAAAGACAGAAACTGATCCTTTAGAGGAGCGCTCCCCACCCAGGTTTGTTCCCAAAATTTTATGAAGTTACCAGAATTCAAGTCATACCTGATATTAGGGAAGAAAACTGGTAGCAGGTCATGAATGGCTTTCCAAGGAGAATTGCTTGTGGTCCTAGCTCTGATTCCAGCGTCCCATCCATTGTGCTCCAGCCCATGTATACTTGCCACTATTCTAGCCCATAGCTTCTCCTTCTCCATAGGAAACCTCTGCAACCACTTCCCCAACAGAGTCATATTCCTTCTCCTAATACTCCCAAGCCCCAAACCACCACATGACTTACTCCTGCACACTATTTCCTAGCTAACTCTATGATCCCTCTTCTCCTCTCCCGGCTCCCACAGGAAATCTCTCATTAGCTTCTCTAATCTGTTAGCAATCTTCACTAGGATTTTAAAAACCGACATGAAAAAGATGGGTAAGTTAGCAAGCATGGCTTTAATTAGTGTAATTCTCCCACCAAGAGAGAGGGAGTTCTTTTTCCAGGATACCAGTCTTTTTTCAAATCTTTCCATCACCGAGTTCCAAAAACTCTCTCTCTTGGGATTATCACCTAATGGTAACCCTAAGTAGTTCAAAAGCCACCCCGAAACTTCACACCCCAGCACTTCAGCACTCTCCCTGATCTCTCCCTCCTCCAAATTCACCCCCACTACACAACTTTTCCCAAGGTTAACCTTCAAATTGGACATTTGCTCAAACAATTGTATCACCGACTTTAAGTTCCTAATAAACCTCATTACCGCCTTTACAAAACAGAATCGTGTCATCAGCAAACTGTAAGTAAGTGAGGGGGGTTTCCACCCTCCCAACTCTCCAGCCTCTAATGATCCCCCTAGAATCTGCTTTGTGAATCAGTTTCCCCAAAACCTCCCGCAATTAGAATGAACAAGAAAGGAGAAAGGGGATCTCCTTCTCTTATACCCCTACTGGCTATAAAGTAGGAAATCAAGTCCACTCCTCTAGAAAATATAACTAGACCTAGCCGTAGGAAAAAAAACAAATAAACATTGATCAATCCAAACAGTCCCGTCTAAACAATCTAAAACAAAACAAAGAAGAAACTTGACTTAATCAATTTATCCCACAAGAATAGAGCCTATTACAACTCTAATCACACTATTCTTAATTAAACAAACACGCTATAATTTATACCACAGAACGGATAATCTCCCAATTCTAAGTTAAACAAAACAAACATATTTAGAGAAACTGGGAAATCAACTCAACTCCATGAAAAAGTGGAACCTTTCCTAGTCAAATCAAAATAAAACAAATAAACAACGACCAATCCAAACAAACCCATTTAAACAACGTAGAAAATCATAGAGACCAAACTGGACATAAATCACATCACCCCCCTAAAATTTCCATTTACATTTAGACGAACCACTTAAATCTCTCAAAATATGCTAAATCCACTCACTCAGACTTATAAGTGTCAAACAGAGCCAATCGGAACCGATTCAAGCTAATTCACTCTGGCGATGCAAACGTGCATGTGCCAAACCAACTAACCTAAAAATTTAAGGATCAAAAAACATGTTTTTGTATTTCATAGAGATATATTTCAAAACACTAACAATTTAATAACCAGAAAAATCTTCAAAATCCCAAACGAATAACACGTTAAGCTATTATTGCCAAACTACAAACAACAACCACTCCCAGCATATTTAAACAATCCACCCAATATATTCTGTTAGAACAGAGCACTAAAAAAATCCAACATGACCATCCCAAATTGGAACCAACACAACAATTTCATGTCGGCCAAAACTATCATTCCGCAACCGATAAAACAGAAGCATAGGAAGGAATAATTCACTTTATTTAAAAAGTCCAACCAAAGCTAATCGATAGATTCCCAGAATGAAGCCATCAAAGAAAACCGTAGCTGAAATCAATCCAAACAATCCAAGACTATCAAAACCGTCCTAAACTATCAATTGAGAAACTAAACTAGAGTCAACCCACACGAAACAAGATGCAGACAATTTTGGATTATTCCCTTACTAACCAACCAACCCTGATGCAAATGAATCAAACTCAACATAGAGAAAACCATCTGGTAGATATCAAATACAGTTAAACTTAATCAAACCCATTCTTCCTAATCCTGGACCAAACCTAGGTAGGAGCAAATACAGATTTTCCAATACTAAACAAGCCGTGGAAAACCATTCAAACATCAATCAAATCAATACCCACTAACAAAGCATATTAGCAAAACAAAATCCCCTTACTAACAGAAAAGAACCGGACATACCTAAATAAAGTAGGGAATCAGGTCAACTCCTCAACAAAATAAATAGACCAACTCGTAGGAAAGTAAAACAAATAAACGTTCATCGATCCAAACCGTCCCGTCAACACAATCTAAAATAAACAAAAGAAGAAACTTGACTTAATCAATTTAACCCACAAATATAGAGCTTATTAAAATTCTAATCACATCATTGTTAATGAAATAAACCCACTATAACTTATACCACGGGCTGGATATTCTCCCAAATCTAAGTTAAACAAAACCAACATATTTAGGGAATTTGGGAAATCAACTCAACTCCATCAAAAAGTGAAACCTTTCTTACTCAAATCAAAACAAAGCAAATAAAAAACGACCAATCCAAACAATCCCATTTTGAGATTATTCCTTTCTTAACCAACCAACCCCGATGCAAATGAATCAAACTCAACATAGAGAAAACCATCTGGTAGATATCAAATATAGTTAAACTTAATCAAACCCATTCTTCCTAATCCTGGACCAAACCTAGGTAGGAGCAAATACAGATTTTCCAATACTAAACAAGCCGTGGAAAACCATTCAAACATCAATCAAATCAATACCCACTAACAAAGCATATTAGCAAAACAAAATCCCCTTACTAACAGAAAAGAACCGGACATACCTAAATAAAGTAGGGAATCAGGTCAACTCCTCAACAAAATAAATAGACCAACTCGTAGGAAAGTAAAACAAATAAACGTTCATCGATCCAAACCGTCCCGTCAACACAATCTAAAATAAACAAAAGAAGAAACTTGACTTAATCAATTTAACCCACAAATATAGAGCTTATTAAAATTCTAATCACATCATTGTTAATGAAATAAACCCACTATAACTTATACCACGGGCTGGATATTCTCCCAAATCTAAGTTAAACAAAACCAACATATTTAGGGAATTTGGGAAATCAACTCAACTCCATCAAAAAGTGAAACCTTTCTTACTCAAATCAAAACAAAGCAAATAAAAAACGACCAATCCAAACAATCCCATTTTGAGATTATTCCCTTTTTAACCAACCAACCCCGATGCAAATGAATCAAACTCAACATAGAGAAAACCATCGGGTAGATATCAAATATAGTTACTTAATCAAACCCATTCTTGCTAATGCTGGGCCAAACCTAGGTAGGAGCAAATACAGACTTTTCAAAACTGACCAAGCCGTGGCAAACCATTCGAACATCAAACAAATTAATACCCACTAACAAATCATGTTAACTAAACAAAATCCCTTACTAACAGAAAAGAACTTGGCATACCTAAATAAAGTAGAAATCATGTCAACTTCTCAACAAAATAAAATAGACCAACTCGTAGGAAAATAAAACAAATAAACGCTCATCGATCCAAACCGTCCCATCAACACAATCTAAAATAAACAAAAGAAGAAACTTGACTTAATCAATTTAACCCACAAGAATAGAGCTTATTAAAATTCTAATCACATTATTGTTAATTAAACAAACCCACTATAACTTATACCACAGGCCGGTTATTCTCCCAAATCGAAGTTAAACAAAACCAACATATTTAGAGAATTTGGGAAATCAACTCAACTCCATCAAAAGTGAAACGTTCCCTACTCAAATCAAAACAAAGCAAATAAAAAATGACCAATCCAAACAATCCCATTTAAATAACATACAGAATAATTGAGACATAACTTGATATAAATCACACCAACCAACAAATACCGAGCATAATACCCCACTAAAATCACCACTTTCACTTAGACGAACCTTTTAAATCTTTCTAAATAAGCTAAATCCACTCACTCAGACTTGTAAGTGCCAAACAAAACCTATAGGAACCGATTCCAACTAATCCATTTCCGGCTATGTAAACGTGCATGTGCCAAACCAACTAACCTCAACTTTTAATGATCAAAAAAGAAGTTTTCGTATTTCATATCGAAATATTTCAAAGCACTACCAATTTCATAATGAGAAAAAGTCATCAAAAATCCTAACGAAAAACACATTAAACTATTAGCGCCAAATTACAAACAGCGATCACTCTCAGCATCTTAAAACAATCCATCCAATATAGTCTGTTACAACAGAGCACTAACAAAAGCCAACATGGCCAACCCAAATTGGAATCAACACAACCATTTCATGTCGGCCCAAACCATCGTTCCGTAACCGATAAAACAGAAGCATAGGAAGAAATTATCCAATTTATTTAAAAAATCCAACCAGAGCTATAGATTAGCTTCCTATAACGATGCCATCAAAGAAGACCGTAGCTGAAATAAATCCAAACAGTCCAAAACTATCCAAACCGTCCTAATCTATCAATTCAAAAACTAAACAAGAGTCAATTCACACGAAACAAGATGAGGACAATTTGAGATTATTTCCTTTCTAACCAACCAACCCCGATGCAAATGAATCAAACTCAACATAGAGAAAATCATCTGGTAGAAATCGAATATAGCTGTGATTAATCAAACCAATTAATAATTTATTTAACTATTTAGTTATTTGAACCTCTCTCCCTAAGCCTAATATTTAGGGCAATTAGTAGGTTAGGTCAGCTTGGATTAAAATTATTAACGGGATCAATAGAACATATTTATGGGCAAGTTTGAGTCCAGGTTGAACTTCGGGCCTACATCTTGAGCATGAGCCTGAAGTTCATATAGAGACCTAATCATGGTGAGGAAATTCTTTGTTTCTCTCATTTTCTCACCTAATTACTTATATAGTTATGCTTTTAAGTTAAAAAATATTTACTGAACTTAATAAGTTATTTTAGTTTATAAACAAATTATTTCTCTCTCTCTCTCTCCCTCTTGAGTTACATATGATTGCAGAATATGTTCTCTCTCCAAACCTAAAGATCTTGCAGAATATCATATGATTGAGTTAAAATATTGGCAGGTTACCAAACAAATTAAATATTATTTAACTGATCACAAGAGTTTTAATCTTTGAAAGCAACCACAATTGTCATAAAAAAAGTCTTTGATAGCAACCAAATGCAAAATCAAAATGGTAGATGGATTCACTAGCGTAAATTCAATTGGAGAAAATGAAGAAGCAAATAATGGAGTTATTCAATGATAGATAAATAATTTATCAGCAAAGGTAAGTTATTAAGCATTATATGAAACTTGAGCTTACAATTTTGTGGGTTAATTTACCCACACCCATAGGTGTAAACAAATACATCTAAAGCTTCAATCGCCAAAAACCAGCCTTACAATTTAGCCCAAAATATTCCAATAAATCAAAACATCAATAACAAAGATTCCAATTTCTCATTAATGAGTCCAATGATATATAATTGTCCTGCTTTTTTGTCTTGAAAGGCACCTCAACAACTAACATCATGGTTCTCTTCTTCAGAATAATTAAATTTAGACATCAAAAAGGACACAAGCGTTAGTCTTGCCCAAATGAGGGAAAAACTTCACTGGATAGCAAACAAGAGTGGTACCAAGTAAAAATATTAGACATCTTAAATAGTCCTCATCTATTGAAACATTACATTATCCATTTCATGCTTTTAAAGGCATAGCGCAAAGGAAATGCATGAATTTTTCTTTTTGATAAACTTATACAACTATGACATGCTAAGTTATTTCTTTTTCATTCGAACTTTCCTAACAAATACCCTTGAATGAGAAATGGATTATAAGCAAGATCAGGTTCATGGAATCTTGAATAAAACAAAACCTTTTAATAGATTCTACCAAACAAAGAACCTGTTAATAGAAGACAAAGAGAATCATACTAACCCCAACCCGCATTTGGTTGAGTCCACCATTGGTATGAATAAGCAGGTAACCATGCTACTCTGCAAGAGTTGATAAAAATATGCATTTAATAAGAGAAATATGTGTTTAAAAATTGCACGTTATAAAAGCAACCCAAAATATATCTACCTAATTGCCTCACATGAATATGATGGACTAGGCTCAATACAAGGCACAAAGTAGCAAGAGCAAGGAGGCTTTCACAACTTGTTGAAATCCAAAATCTCCCTTGCACCATTCAACTGTCAAGTCTAAGGGAGTGAAAACATGAAAGATGCATGACTACTCTGTATTAACAAAAATATTCTAAATAAAAGGTACTTGGTACATAGGATACGGGATGGGACTAACTACTGTCACAATCAATGTGGGTTAAAAAAATTACCAAACTAAAAAAACGGCATGTCAGAGGAGGAGAAACCCTATGCCGAACTAAAAACAACCACCGACACACACAAAAAGAGATAGAGAGAGATCACCAAGTACCAATGCGTGAATAGCGTTACATGCCCTCTGAGATCGAGAGAGACTCCAAAGAATGCAAGAGGGAGATTTGCATAGAGAGCATATTTTTTGGTACAGAACAAAAATCAAATGGTGAGATTGACTGAATAGAGAGAGAGATTTACCTATGGCCGGATGCCATTTGGTGGTGTTGAGCCCGACCGAGGAGACAACAAAAATCTGAGTCAGGCCAAACCTAGGAGAACCAATAAAGCATTATCGAAAATTAACCAAGCCCTCGCCAACCATCCAATCATCAACCAAATTTATACCGACTGACAGTACTTAGTAGAACACTGAACTCCCTTTACTAACTTAACCAAATCGAACATACCTAGGTAAATTAGGAAAACAGTTCAACTCATTTAGAAAGGAAACCCACACCTACCTACTCAAACAAACCAATATACATGGATCAATCCAAACAATACCTTCTAAACGGTCTATAAGAATTCAAAAGAAAAGCATGACAGAATCAATTTAACCAATAGGATCCAGGCTTATCACAACTCTAATCATGATATTCTAAATTAAACAAACCCATCATATATAAAGAAAATGGGAAATCAAATAAACTCCTTTAGAAAATGAAATCGGTCCTACTCAAATCAAACGAAAGTGAAAGAAAAAAGGATCAATACAAAAATTCCAATAGTTTAAAAAAAACTAAACAACTAAAAGCAGGAATCTAACAAATTCAACTCAACCGATAAGAATCAAGCGTATTACAACTCTAAAGTCAATATTCTAACTTAGACGAACCCATCATTTGTAGATAAGATAAATCCACTTACTCAGACTTATAATAGAAGCCTAGTAAGAAGTTATCCACATTATTTAACAAATCCCGCCAAACATCTCAAGACATTAACTAAAGAAGACCATCTATGCAAAATGTAGCTGAAATCAACTAAAAACAACCCATGATTTTCAAAACAATCGTAACCTACCAAGACAAATCCAAATTAAAAAAAGACAACAAAAGCTGAATTTAGATGCATACAAATTTTGAGGACTCAGTTTCAAACTAACCGATCCCGATACAAATGAAACCGACTCAACATAGATAAACTCATCTTGCAAGCACCGATTATTGCTAATGTTAGTCAAACCATTCAATGAAATCCCAAAAATCTGAGTCAGGCCAAACCTAGTAGAACCAATAAAACATTATCGAAAACTAACCAAGCCCTCGCAAACCAACCAACCATCAACCATATCTATGCCCACTAACAATCCTTATAAAGAACACTAAACTCCCTTTACTAACTTAACCGAATCCAACATACCTTGATAAAGTAGGTAAACAACACAACTCATTTAAAAAGGAAACCCAGACCTAATTAAACAAACCAATAAACCTGGATCAATCCAAACATTACTTTCTAAATGGTCTATAAGAATTCAAAGGAAAAGCTTGACAGAATCAATTTGACCTAAAGAACCGGGCTTATCACAACTTTAATCACTATTTTCTAAATTAAACAAACACATCATATTTTGAGAAAATAGGAAATGAAACCAACTCCTTTAGAAAATGAAACCAGTCCTACTCAAAACAAACGAAAGCCAAAAAACAAGGACCAATCCAAACAATCCCACCGTTTAAACAAATTAAACAACTCAAAGCAAAAACCTGACATAGTCAACTCAACCGATATGAATCAAGCGTATTACAACTCTAAAGTAAATATTCAAATTTAGACGATGAACCCATCATATCTACATAAGATAAATCCACTTACTCGGACTTATAACTGAGGCCTAATAAGATGTTATCTACATTATTTAACAAATCCAGCCAAACCTATCGAGACATTAACTAAATAAGGCCATCTATCCAAAACGTACCTGAAATCAAATTAAACCAGCCCAAGATTTTCCAAACAAACATAACCTATTAAGACAAAGCCAAATTAAAGACCACAAAGTTGAAATTAGATGAATACAATTTTTGATGACTCACTTTCAAACTAACCGATCCAGATACTAAAGAAACCAACTCAACATTCTTAAACCCATCTGGTAAACATCGATTATTGCTGAGGTTAATCAAACCATTCAATGAAATTCCACATAACTAACTATCCTATTAGAACCAATTAAACATTATCGAAAGCAAACCAAGCCCTCGCCAACCAACCAATCGTCAACCAGATCTATACCGACTGACAATACTAGTAGAACACAAACTCCCTTTATTAACTTAACCGAATCCAACATACCAAGATAAAGTAGGAAAACAACTCAACTCATTTAAAAAGGAAACCCACACCTACTCAAACAAACCAATAAACCTGGATCAATCCAAATAATACCTTCTAAGCAGTCTATAAGAATTCAAAGGAAAAGCATGACAGAATCAATTTAACCACTAGGAAATGGGCTTATCACAACTCTAATCACGATATTCTAAATTAAACAAACCCATCATAATTAGAGAAAATGGGAAATCAAATCAACTCCTGTAGAAAAGGAAACCGGTCCTTTTCAAATCAAACATTCCCACAGTTTAAAAAAACTAAACAACTCAAAACAGAAATCTAACAAATTCAACTCAACCGATAATAATCAAGCGTATTACAATTCTAAAGTTAGTATTCTACCTCAGGCGAACCCAACATATCTAGATAAGATAAAACCACTTACACAGATTTATAACGGAAGCCTAATAAGAAGTTATACACATAATTTAACAAATCCCGCCAAGCATCTCGAGACATTAACTAAAAAAGATCATCTATGCAAAACGTAGCTGAAATCAAATAAAAATAACCCATGATTTTCAAAACAAACGTAACCTATCAAGACAAAGCCAAATTAAAAAGACAACAAAGCTGAATTTAGATGCAAACAATTTTTGAAGACTCACTTTCAAACTAACCGATCCTGATACAAATGAAACCCACTCAACATAGATAAAGCCATCTGGCAAGCACTGATTATTGATAATGTTAGTCAAACCATTCAATGAAATCCCAAAAATCTAATTCCGGCCAAAACTAGTAAACCAATAAAACATTATCGAAAACTAACCAAGCCCTTGCCAGCCAACCAATCATCAACCAAATCTATACCGACTGACAATACTTAGTAGAACACTGAACTCCCTCTACTAACTTAACCGAGCACTAACAAAAGCCAATATATTTTTAAACAATCCACCCAATATATTTTGTTAGAACAGAGCACTAACAAAAAGCCAACATGGCCATCCCAAATAGGAACCAACTCAACCATTTCATGTCGGACGAAACTATCATTCCGAAACCGATAAAACAAAAGCATAGGAAGGAATAATTCATTTTATTTAAAAAGTCCAACCAAAGTTAAACGATAGATTCCCAGAATGATGCCATCAAAGAAAACCGTAGGTGAAATCAATCCAAACAATCCAAGACTATCCAAACCGTCCTAATCTATCAATTGAAAAACTAAACTAGAGTCAACCCACACGAAACAAGATGCGGACAATTTTAGATTATTCCCTTACTAACCAACAAATCCTGATGCAAATGAATCAAACTCAACATAGAGAAAACCATCTGGTAGATATCGAATATAGCTAAACATAATCAAACTCATTCTCCCAAACCCTGGGCCAAACCTAGGTGGAGCAAATATAGATTTTCCCAAACTAACCAAACTGTGGCAAACCATTCAAACTTCAATCAAATCAATACCCACTAACAAAGCATATTAGCAAAACAAAATCACCTTACTAACAAAAAAAACCCGGCATACCTAAATAAAGTAGGAAATCATATCAACTCAACAAAAAAAATAGACCAACTCATAGGAAAATAAAACATATAAACGTTCATCGATCCAAACCATCCCGTCAACACAATCTAAAATAAACAAAAGAAGAAAGTTGACTTAATCAATTTAACCCACAAGAATAGAGCTTATTAAAATTCTAATCACACTATTGTTAATTAAACAAACCCACTATAACTTATACCACGGGCCGGATATTCTCCCAAATCTAAGTTTAACAAAACCAACATATTTAGAGAATTTGGGAAATCAACTCAACTCTATCAAAAAGTGAAAACTTTCCTACTCAAATCAAAACAAAGAAAATAAAAAATGACCAATCCAAACAATCCCATTTAAACAATATACAGAATAATTGAGACATGACTTGATATAAATCATATCAACCAACAAATACCGAGTATATTACCCCACTAAAATCACCACTTTCACTTAGACGAACCTTTTAAATCTCTCTAAATAAGATAAATCCACTCACTCAGACTTGTAAGTGCCAAACAAAACCTATAGGAACCGATTCCAACTAATCCATTTCTGGCGATGTAAACATGCATGTGCCAAACCAACTAACCTAAACTTTTAATGATGAAAAAAGAAGTTTTCGTATTTCTTATCAAAATATTTCAAAGCACTGGCAATTTCATAGTGAGAAAAGTCATCAAAAATCCTAACGAAAAACACATTAAACTATTAGTGCCAAACTACAAACAGCGATCACTCTCAGCATCTTACAACAATCCACCCAATAGTTTGTTACAACAGAGCACTAACAAAAGCCAACATGGCCAACCCAAATTGGAATCAACACAACCATTTCATGTCGGCCCAAACCATCATTCCATAACCGATAAAACAGAAGCATAGGAAGAAATTATCCACTTTATTTAAAAAATCCAACCAGAGCTACAGATTAGCTTCCCAAAATGATGCCATCAAAAAAGACCATAGCTGAAATCAATCCAAACAATCCAAAACTATCCAAACCGTCCTAATCTATCAATTCAAAAACTAAACAAGAGTCGATCCACACGAAACAAGATGAGGACAATTTGAGATTATTCCCTTTCTAACCAACCAACCCCGATGCAAATGAATCAAACTCAACATAGGGAAAATCATCTGGTAGAGATCGAATATAGCTGAGATTAATCAAACCCATTCTTCCAAATCCTGAGAAACTGAGTCTAACCAAACCTAGGTATAAGCAACAATAGATTATCCATAACTAACCAAGTTGTGGCAAACCAGTCAAACATCAATCAAATCAATACCCACTAACAAAGCATATTAGCGAAACAAACTACCCTCACTAACAGAAACGAACCCGGCATACGTAAATAAAGTAGAAAATCAAGTCAACTCCTCTATAAAATATAACTAGACCCACTCATAGGAAAATAAAACAAATAAACATTGATCAATCCAAACAGTCCCGTCTAAACAATCTATAACAAAACAAAGAAGAAACTTGACTTAATCAATTTATCCCACAAGAATAGAGCCTATTACAACTCTACTCACACTATTCGTAATAAAATAAACCCACTATAACTTATACCATAGGACGGATAATCTCCCAATTCTAAGTTAAACAAAACAAACATATTTAGAGAAGTTCAAAAATCAACTCAACTCCATGAAAAAGTGAAACATTTCCTGCTCAAATCAAAACAAAGCAAATAAACGACTAATCCAAACAAACCTATTTAAACAACATAAAAAATCATAGAGACCAAACTGGACATAAATCACATCACCCCCCTAAAGTCCCCATTTACATTTAGACGAACCATTTAAATCTCTCAAAATATGCTAAATCCACTCACTCAGACTTATAGGTGCCAAACAGAACCAATAAGAACCGATTCAAGCAAATCCACTCTGGCGATGCAGACGTGCATGTGCCAAACCAACTAACCTAAAACTTTAAGGATCAAAAAAGATGTTTTTGTATTTCATAGAGAAATATTTCAAAGCACTAACAATTTGATAATTGATGTGGCGCGATCCGGGCACTCCTAGCTGGCGACTGACTGGCTCCTCGCTGGCAACGACCGGCACCTGAGAAGATGAAAGGAAGGATTCCCGGGGACTAGCCCAATGGGAATACTCCGATGCTTAAGTTAGTACTGTGTATGGGGAGTAAAGAGAGAAACGAAAGCTAAGAGTGGAGGTCGCAGTTTATCACTATATTCCCTAGGTTAGAGGTCTTAAGAGAGTCCTTCTCTTCTGCCCTAGGGGGCTCTTATAGGAGTGCTCTTTCTAGATCGGGCATAACCGCCACTGGGTCCCTGCCACACCCGTTACTTGCCAGGGCTATGTAGGTGGCCGTTGGGACGTACTCCTTACTCGAGAGAGTGACACATCCCCAAAGTGACAGGCACGCCTCCGCCTACTTAGAGACGTGGGCGCAGATTGTCGAAAGGACAGGGACTACGCCATCAGTTAGGGACGTGGCCCAGTCTGACAGGTACGGCTTATTCACTAGAAGCTTCCTGAGGGAAGCTTGTGCGGCCCGTTCGCGAGCTGCTCTATAACGAACATTGAATACTTCAGAAGTACCCTTAGTAGAATTGGTCCTCGGATGATTTGCCTTGTTCGGGAGCTTGGGCGAGCTGGCTTTCTTAGATTGTAAGTTAAAGTTTGTCTCAGAATATCCCTTGAGGTAGCTCGGGGAACTCGGAGCTCGCATTGTGGCGAGCCCCTCCTTTACCTCGCTACCACGTAGCGGGCTGCTTTATGGGCCTATCACTTAACCGTATCGGAACATGATGCTGAGCTGTTGCTTACGCTGAGTCGGCGTCCACGTGTCGCCATTTCATAGGTCGGGTCAAATCATCCTTCATCAATTGCCCCCCACTCCTTGGGCTAAGAGTGCCACCTTAGCGCGGGGAGCTTACGAAGCACGATGGACTGATTTGACCGAAATTCAAAACTTGATTGACTGTCTTCAATAAATGTATTTGTGGGAATCAAGAGATCTTCTGACTTCTCTGACTTTTCGGGTTCCGTAAACGTGCTGAGGTGGCCTTTAATTCTGAATGTTGTGCTGCTGCTACTACCTTAATCGCGGAAGACGTGCCCAATCGCCTTTGGTTTTTAGAAGGCGTGCGGTCAGGGCACCCGCGGACCGTTGGATCTGCTTTGATCTGGGCCATCAGTTTGAGAGGGCGAGGGCTATAAATGGGGAGCCCCCCCCCCCTTCGGCCCTACCTTCATCCACGCTATCTTGCTTTGGATTCTGAGGTCGCGTACTTCGCTTAGTCTACTCAAGTTTGTCAATCCGCTTTGTTCCGTCTACTCTGGTGTGTCCCAATCGCCGTCAGCCATGTCTGGGTACCCACGCCATACCTACCACAGGGACGATAGCCAAGATGGTGATGCTCCCTCGAGCTCGGGGGGAGCCTGGGAGCATATCCCAGAGGCTCGGGAGGCCTCTGGCGACATGGCGTTCACTTCTAGAGGGAGGGAGCCCGATACCTTTGGCCCTTCTTTAATGATAGCGGAGAGACTCAGGTCTCTAATCCGCTACTTTCGCCTTCCCGGGGACCTGGTTTACAGCCTCCCTACTGGCAACTTTCCTTGGGAGCATGGTCCCAATGACATAGTGATTTTCCAGGAACAGCTCGAGGCTGGCCTGCGTCTTCCCCTGCACCCCTTGATAGTGGAGGTGCTGAACCACTTCAACGTCACCATTGACCAGCTTCACCCTAACGCTGTTCGAAACATGGTTGGGACTATATCCCTATGTCACGAGTATTGCCTCCCCTTGGACCTTGATGTTTTCGCCTCTATCCTTTGTATAAAGAATGCTGCTCCCGGGGTTCCTCCGGAGAGGCGCTTTTATTACCTCTCTCCCTGTCGTGGCTACAAGCTCTTATACGAGCTGCCGAATAAGATTCTTGCCTGGAAGCGGGACTACTTTGTGGTCTGTAACCCCGAGGGGTGGCCCTTTCCCACCTCTTGGAGGTGTGCTATCCAGGACCCGGGGGCCAAGCTGAACCCTGAGATTCGGAAAACGATGTTGTCCTGGGCATCGGTAGGCTTCCTCTGCTCAGTCTACTTGGCTGAGGAGAAGCTCGTGCAGGCAGGCTTGAGCCCGGGTAGGTCGGTCTTTTAGGTCACGTAGTGTCTTGTGACTTGTGTACACATGCATTTTTCTTCCTGTTGGACTAATATTTTGTGGTCTTTTGGCAGCCATCATGTCTAGTGCCGATTCGCGCCGCTTACTCTCGGGCAGCCAGAGACGCCAGGTGAAGAGGACGTGCCCCGACCGGACTCCTCCTTCGGGAAGCACTGAGTTCGGGTCTGCCGAGCCGGTCCTGCCTTCTCCACCCGAGGTCCCGACGCCCCCTCCTGAGGGGACTAGTGGGATCAACCCTGGGGGAAGCGAGCTCCCTCAGCTGGGGGAGGTGCCCTTTAACCCCCTTCTGCCCCGACCTTACCCTCGATTCCCAGTGGGGAGCTGGGAGGGGGTAAATGATTATCTGGTAGCTCATTGGAGGAGTCAGAAGGTAATCACCAACGATGAAATTGCTTAGAGGGGAAATATGGAGCCCGGGGATCTCTCCGCGTTCGCCTCTGCTCACTGCATGGTGGTAAGTGGCCTTTTTTCCCCTTTTTTCTCTCTTGTTCTGCCCTTTTCCGCGGTCTTCTGATCTTTCGTTTTCGCTGATAGGTAAACTCTGCCATCCATGCCATGGCTCTCCAGACGCGCATCCATTGCGTCGATGCCCTCGACCAGCGTGCAGCCAACCAGAAGCTCCAGGTCGAGCTCGACAGGATCTGGGGCGAGCTCCATCACACCCGCAAGGGGAGCGAGTCTCAAGAGCTGCTCGTTCATGACCAGGAGGCTCAAATCGCTCGGCTTACTGAAGAGAGCGCACGCTACAGGGAGGAATCGTCGAGGATGGCGGGAGAGAGGGAGCTCCTCAAGCAACAGGTGCGGGAACTGGAGTCTACTCTTCTGAATCAGACCCGAAACTTTGACCAGATGGTGAAGGCTGAGCGAGAGAAAGCAGTCTGGGATTTTAAAGACTCCCAGAGTTCCATGACCTCTAGGCGGAGTATGGCTCGGGTTCGTACCGCTCAGGGTTCAAGCTTTGCCGGTGGCTGGTTTGGAAGAAGTTCTCCAGACTTAACCTCGACGGCATTACCATGAAGGGTCTATCCCCTGAGATAGCGGACGAAGAGGAGCCTAACTCTCCGGAGGATGAGGAGGCGGATCCTTGAGGTGGCGTTTCTAAGAATGAAAATTTTCTCCTTTCTTCTAGGTATGATGAACTCTTTTTATTTTTGCTAAAATGATCTCATCATTTGGGGTTTTTCTGAAATTACCTACCCAAAGTAGGGCTCTTCGGTAGGCGTTCTCCCCATCTGTCTCGTTTAGGGTTTCCGCGGCATACCGCGAAGTGATTACTACGTACATCCGAACTAAGCACTGATTGGTTATTCCTTAGCTCGACCGACGTATCGAAACGAGCTATGCTTCGTATGGTTTAAACCCGAGCTGCTTACGCCTTTGATTTTTTGAACTTTGCCTTCGCCATTGAGGCAACTTTCTTCACGCCGAGGTCTTTTTTAGCTCGGTGTTTTGGCCCTTGGGCTTAGGGAGGGACCCGTAGTCCGCTCTTGGATTCTCCCACACCGAAGTGGCGATTGGGGTTTTCTTGTACCGAGGTCATGTTAGCTCGGTGTTTTGGCCCTTAGGCTTAGGGAGGGACCCGTAGTCCTCTCTTGCTTCTTACAGATAATATTGCCTCAGATTGACGATATTCCATGCTCGAGGTACTTTTTTCCCTTCGAGGGTCTCGAGCTCATATGTTCCTTCCCCGAGCACTCGTTTCACTCGGTAAGGGCCTTCCCAGTTGGACCCGAGTTTGCTAGTGTCGGGTTCAGGTACCATAACTTTACGAAGGCCTAGGTCGCCAACGCGGAGGTTCCGCTTCTTGACCCTGGCATTGTAGTACCGAGCTACTCTCTGCTGGTAGGTTGCGGTCCTAATGTACGCGAGGTCCCTCACTTCGTCGAGTTGGTCGAGGTTGGTGCGTAGCTCATCTTCGTTTGTTTGGTCGCTGTATGCTTCCAGGCACAACATAGGTACTTTGATCTCTACGGAGATCACTGCTTCGGTGCCGTAGGTGAGATTGAAAGGTGTTTCTCCCATGGTGATTTTCTCCGTGGTCCGGTAGGCCCATAGAACATTGGGTAGTTCATCTGCCCACAATCCTTAAGCTTGATCCAGCCGTGCCTTTAGTCCGCGGAGGATGGCTCTGTTCGTGACTTCTGTCTGACCATTTGCCTGAGGGTGCACGATTGAAGTAAAGTTTTGTTGAATCCCCATGTCTCGGCAGCAGTCTTGAAATTTCATATCCTCGAACTGTTTGCCATTGCCGGAGATCAATACCCGAGGTAATCCGAAGTGGCATATGATGGTCTTCCAAAAGAAGTTTTGGACGTTTCGGGCTGTTATTGCTACGAGGGGTTCGGCTTCTACCCATTTAGTAAAATAGTCCACTGCTACCACTAAGAACTTTCTTCCACCCGTTGCTGGCGGGAATGGCCCGAGTAGATCAATGCCCCACTGTGCAAAAGGCCACGGACTGGTGAGGTATTTGAGGTTGGCAGCGGGTTGGTGGTGAACATTGGCATGTCTCTGGCATTTATCACATTTTCTAACAAGTTCAATGGCATCTGCCTTCATCGTTGGCCAGTAATACCCATGTCGAAGCGCTTTCTGGGCGAGGGCCCTGCCCCCCAAGTGTCCACCGCACAGACCTTCATGAATGTCACGGAGTACGAGTTCAGCTTCGGTAAGTCGCAAGCAACGCAGGTAGGGGAGCGTGTAGGATCTCCTGTATAGCCGCTCATCTATTATGACATATTTGGCTGCTTGACGTTGCACCCTTCTGGCTGCATTGTGCTTTGCAGGGAAGGTCCCGTGCAACAGTTCATTAGTGGGTCAATCCAGCTCGGCTCTGCTTCAATGATGGGAGCGACCTCCTCTGCCCCCCCGAGAATGCTAGGCCGAGACAGGTCCTCTATGTATACAGTTCTCGTGGTGATGTCGCTAGTGCTGGCTAACTTGGACAGGGCATCGGCCTCAGCTTTCTCTGACCTAGGGATCTGTCTGATAAAGTGTGACTGGAAGTTGAGCAGGGCCTCTCTGACTTTGTCTAAGTAGGCGACCATGGTCGGCTCGCGAGCTTCATACTCGCTCGTGACCCGGTTGACCACGAGTTGTGAGTCACTGCAGATAACGATGTGCTTGGCTTTTACTTCTCTGGCTAAGGCTAGTCCGGCTATCAACGCCTTGTACTCTGCTTCATTGTTAGATGCCTCGAACTCGAAGCGTAGCACGTACTCCAATTTCATGCCGCTTGGGCCGTGCAGAACTATTCCGGCACCGCTGCCCTGTTGGTTCGAGAAGCCATCTACGTGAAGGATCCAGGGCTCTTCATCCCAGCTCGCGGTTGGCCGAGCTAGGAGAGGTGCCACACTGGCTACTACTTCGCGGGGTTCGGACTTGACCGACCCGGGAGCTTCGAGCTCACCCGAGGTGGGAGCCTCGCGCTCAACTGGCCTGGGAACCTCGGAGCTGAATGTGCACTCGGCTATGAAATCTGCTAAGGCTTGGGCCTTAATGGTAGTTCGCGGCTTGTACTAGATGTCGTACTCGCTGAGCTCAATGGCCCACTTCGTCAACCGACCGGAGACCTCGGGCTAAAGCAATATTTGCCTCAGAGGTTTGTCGGTAAGGACGATAACAGTATGAGCTTAGAAGTACGGGCGGAGCTTCCGAGCTACAATTATCAATGCGTATGCTAGATTTTCCATCTCTGGGTATCTTGTTTCTGCTCCCTGTAATACTTTACTAACATAATAGATGGGTCATTGGACCCGATCTACTTCCTTTATTAGTACCGAACTGACCACCCCGTCGCCTGCCGAGAGGTAGAGTTCTAAAACATCACCCTCGTCGGGTCGGGTTAGGGTCGGCACGCTAGTAAGGTATTCCTTGAGCTCGTTGAACACGAGTTGGCAATCTTGGGTCCACTCAAACCCTTTTCCCTTTATTGCCTTGAAGAACGGCAGGCAGCGGCCCGCCGACTTAGACATGAAACGGCTTAGGGTGGCTATGCGGCCGTTCAACCTCTGAACCTCCTTCGGTTTCCAGGGTGGTTTCATGTCCAAGATGGCTTTAACCTTATCCGGGTTGGCTTCAATGCCGCGCCGGTTAACAATGTATCCTAGGAACTTACCCGAGGTTACACCAAACACACACTTGTTCGGATTCAATCTCATATTAAACTGACGCAAAACTTAAAAAACAGAATGCAAGTCTTATATTAGTTCATGTGAGAATTGAGTTTTGACAACCATGTTGTCCACATAGCATTCTACTTTTCTGCCGATTAACGGCGCAAACAATTTATTTACAAGCCTCTGAAAGGTTGCCCCTGCGTTTTTCAACCCAAAGGGCATAACCTTGTAGCAGTATAGGCTGAACTCCATGATGAAGGCAGTCTTTTCTTCGTTTGCCGGGTCCATCTTGATCTGGTTATAGCCCGAATAGGCGTCCAAGAAACTTAGCAACTCATGCCCTGAGGTCGCGTCCACCAAACGGTCAATTCGGGGGAGTGGGAAGCAGTCTTTCGGGCAAGCCCCGTTCAGGTTGGTGTAGTCGACGCACATGCGCCACTTGCCGCTGGCCTTCTTTACCAGGACGGGGTTGGCTACCCAGCTCGGGTATTGGACTTCTCTTATGAAGTCCGCTGCGAGGAGCTTCTTGACTTCCTCGTCGACCGCTTTCCATCGTTCCAGGGCTAGGTTGTGTTTCTTCTGTCTAATGAGCCTAACTACAGGATCAGTGTTCAACTTGTGAGTTATGAGTTCGGGGTCCATGCTAGGCATTTCTGCTGCGGACCATGCAAAAATATCTAAGTATTGAAATAAAAATCTTATCAGTTTGGATCGTAGGGGCTCCTGGACGGAAGCGCCGATCTGGAGCGTCCGAGCTGGGTCTACTGTTGAGGTCGGGATCGCGACTGTTTCTTCCGTGGGCGCAGCTCGTTCTTCGCCTTGCTCCGTGGGTCGCTCTAGTTCAAGATTATCGGCCACCTTGGTCTTCCCCTTTAGGGCGGCAACGTAGCACTTGCGGGACTCGAGCTGGTCGCCCCGCACTACCCCCACACCGAAGTCTGTTGGGAACTTCATAGCCAAGTGGTAGGTGGAGACCACCACCCGTAGAACGTGGGTGATGGGTCGACCTACTATGGCATTGTAGGGAGAGGGGGTCGCTACCACTAGGAAGTTGTGTTCGAACCTGACCACGCAAGGCCAAGTGCCGATCTCTACAGGTACTGTTATTTTCCCAAGGGGTCGGACTTCTTCTCCGTTGAAGCCTACAAAAGGAGTGTCTGCGGGCTTCAGGTCACTTCTCTGCAGCTGGAGCTGGTCAAACGCAGCTTTGAAGAGCATGTCGGCTGAGCTGCCCGAGTCGACGAGTATACGCCTAACCTCAAAGTCGTTGATTCTCAGCTTTATTACGAGTGCATCGTCGTGGGGGTAATGGACTCCTCGCGCATCGTCCTCTGTGAAGAAAATTGGCTCTTCCGTTCTCGGCCGCTTCGGAGGGTTCTGCTCCTCCTGGGTGACCTTACGAATCGAATCTGAGCTGCCGCCGAAGTACAACCTACGACGTTTGAGCCTCCCACTATCATGTGAATGGTCCCCCGAACTGGCCTCTCCTCTGGAGGCTGCCTCTACGGTTGTTCGGCCGGCCTGCTACTGGACTCGGGGGCGTCTTTACCGTGCTCCCCTTGCCGACCTGTTCTATTACTGTTATTATTCTTATTATTATTTTGTACAAAGTTTCTCAAATATCCGCGACGGATGAGCTCCTCTATCTCGTCGCGGAGGTTTTTACAACTCTCGGTACTGTGACCGTGGTCCTTGTGAAAACTGCAATACAAACTCTTATTTCTTTCATTGGAATTCCCCCTCAGACGGGGCAGCCACTTCATGTACGGGGCGTCCTTGATTGCCATCAGAATTTTGGCCCGCTTCGCATTTAGTGGAGTGTAGTCTGCTCGGTCTGGTGTAGGAGCCCGGAACAACTGACCCGACTTTGCACCCCAGACTATTTCCTTTTCTCTTCGGGTGTCCTCTTGACTGGGAGGTTCCCCTTCTCTCTTTCTTTTTTTGGGTGCGCCCTCGCCCTTCTGGTTGATCTCCTCTTCAGTGGCTATGAACTTATCTGCAAGCTTTAGGAACTCAGTTATGGTCGCGGGTTGGTTGACGACCATGTGCCACTTGAACTCCTTGTGCTTCACGCCTTTCTTGGCCGCTGCTAGGCGTACGGCAGGGTCCAGGTGCGGTATCTGCATACAAGCGTCGTTGAACCGCTTGATATAACTTCGGATGGACTCTCCTTCTCTTTGGGCTACGTTGAAGATGCTTTCTTCAGTCCGCGAGCACTGCTTGCTGGTGACAAAGTGGGACGTGAAGGCTTGTGCGAACTACGCCCAGCTTCTTATCGATCCAGGCACCAAGTTCCGATACCACGTGCGTGCCGCTCCCCTGAAGGTAGTGGAGAAGGCCACGCACATGCATGACTCACTGGCTCACGTCAGGTGCATCTGTGACTGAAAGGCGTCTACATGATCATTCGGGTCAAACGACCCGTCATACTTGTCAAGACGCGGAAGCTTGAAATCCTTGGCCATTGGAACTGCCAAGAGTTCGGAGGACAGGGGGGACGGAACCGAGAGGAGGGGAGCCTTGGCTTCGGCCAAGCCTACCTCTTCTTTGCCCATGAGCTCGGGCAAATCGTGGGTGACAGATCGGCGAGCTCGGCGCCGGCATCTCTGCTTCTTGGTGGGCTCGGCGTTAGTGCTGCTCACCTCCGCGCTGTCCAGAATGGTTTGCGCTGGGAGCATCCCGGTCTACTGGTGATGGCTGTGGACAGAAGGGGCCTGCTTAGAGTCTGCTACCAGGATCTTGAACTGATTTTCGAGGATTGG
The DNA here is from genome assembly GCF_055504915.1 of Nelumbo nucifera. NCBI lineage: Eukaryota > Viridiplantae > Streptophyta > Magnoliopsida > Proteales > Nelumbonaceae > Nelumbo > Nelumbo nucifera. The sequence continues at coordinate 61,863,072 of NC_142653.1, forward strand.
GGTTCTGAACTTCAACTGTTGAGGCGATGTTGACCTGCCTAGACGGGGTCCCCCTGACCTATCCACCCGCGACGAGATCGGGGTAGCCGGTCTGGTTTTTTGGGGGATTTTGGGGGACTTCTCCTCAGTCGGAGTGCTCGCTCTGGCGGCGAGATCTGGCTTGCTGCAGGGCCAGGTGCTAAGGCTGGAGTTGAGGCTGTTGAAGCTGAGGTTGGGGCAGCTGGGGGAACTGCTGCTGGTACTGTTACTGGGAGACCTGGTGCAGCACGTGCTGCATGCACTGCATCAGGTCCTCCAGCTGGTTCGGGCTGGCCGCTGGGGGCACAACCAAGGGTTCAGTGAACGTTGTTCCGACTGTAGCGGGGAGTGGGGCGATGACAGGTGCCATTGTGAGAGGCACGTTCAATCTGGGAATTCCGTCCGGTGAGAGGGGGACGGTGAATTGCCCGATACAGACAGTAGGAGACTGGGGTTGCTCCCTGGAGTTACCCATTTCTATGCTTTGTACGATGTTGCTAGGGGAAGCCATAAGCGCTGAGTTGTGTTTAAGGAAGAAGAAGTAACTGAGAATTTAAAGGGGAAGGCCTTTTGAAGCGTTTCCCACAGACGGCGCCAAATGATGTGGCGCGATCCGGGCACTCCTAGCTGGCGACTGACTGGCTCCTCGCTAGCAGCGACCGGCACCTGAGAAGATGAAAGGAAGGATTCTCGGGGATTAGCCCGATGGGAATACTCCGATGCTTAAGTTAGTACTGTGTATGGGGAGTAAAGAGAGAAACGAAAGCTAAGAGTGGAGGTCGCGCTTTATCACTATATTCCCGAGGTTAGAGGTCTCAAGAGAGTCCTTCTCTTCTGCCCTAGGGGGCTCTTATAGGTGGCCGTTGGGACGTACTCCTTACTTGGGTGAGTGACACATCCCCAAAGTGACAGGCACGCCTCCGCCTATTGAGAGACGTGGGCGCAGACTGTCGAAAGGACAGGGACTGCGCCGTCAGTTAGGGACGTGGCCCAGTCTAATAGGTACGGCTTATTCACAAGAAGCTTCCTGAGTGAAGCTTGTGCCGTCAGTTAGGGACGTGGCCCAGTCTAATAGGTTCGCGAGCTGCTCTGTAATGAACTTTGAATACTTCAGAAGTACCCTTAGTAGAATTGGTCCTCGGATGATTTGCCATGCTCGGGAGCTCGGACGAGCTGGCTTTCTTAGATTGTAAGTTAAAGTGTACCTCGGAATATCCCTTGAGGTAGCTCGGGGAACTCGGAGATCGCATTGTGGCAAGCCCCTCCTTTACCACGCTACCACGTAGCGGGCTGCTTTAAGGGCCTACCACTTAACCGTATCGGAACACGATGTTGAGCTGTCGCTTACGCTGAGTTGGCATCCACGTGTCGCCATTTCATAGGTTGGGTCAAATCATCCTTCATCAATAATAAAAAAAAGTCTTCAAAAACCCAAACGAATAACACGTTAAGCTATTAGTGCCAAACTACAAACAACGATCACTCCCAGCATCTTTAAACAATCCACCCAATATATTCTGTTAGAACAGAGCAATAACAAAAGCCAACATGGCCATCCAAAATTGGAACCAACACAACCATTTCATGTCGGCCGAAACCATCATTCCGTAACCGATAAAATAGAAGCATAGGAAGGAATAATTCACTTTATTTAAAAAGTCGAACCAAAGGTAATTGATAGATTCCCAGAATGATGCCATTAAAGAAAACAGCAGCTGAAATCAATCCAAACAATCCAAGACTATCCAAACCGTCATAATCTATCAATTGAAAAACTAAACTAGAGTCAACCCATACGTAACAAGATGCGGACAATTTTAGATTATTCCCTTACTAACCAACCAACCCTTATGCAAATGATTCAAACTCAGCATAGATAAAATAATCCGGTAGATATCGAATATAGCAAAACTTAATCAAACCCATTCCTCCTAATCCTAGGCCAAACCTAGGTAGGAGCAAATACAGATTTTTCAAAACTAACCAAGCCGTGGCAAACCATTCAAACATCAATCAAATGAATAACCACTAAAAAAGCATATTAGCTAAACAAAATCCCCTTACTAACAAAAAAGAACCTGACATACCTAAATAAAATAGGAAATCAAGCCAACTCCTCAACAAAAAAAAAAAATAGACCAACTCGTAGGAAAATAAAACAAATAAACGTTCATCGATCCAAACCGTCCCGTCCACACAATCTAAAATAAACAAAAGAATAAACTTGACTTAATCAATTTAACCCACAAGAATAGAGCTTATTAAAATTCTAATCACACTATTGTTAAATAAACAAACCCACTATAACTTATACCACGGGCAGGATATTCTCCCAAATCTAAGTTTAACAAAACCAACATATTTAGAGAATTTAGGAAATCAACTCAACTCCATAAAAAAGAGAAATCTTTCCTACTCAAATCAAAACAAAGCAAATAAAAAACGACCAATCCAAACAATCCCATTTAAACAACATACAGAATAATTGAGACATGACTTAATATAAATCACATCAACCAACAAATACTGAGCATATTACCCCTTAAAATCACAACTTTCACTTAGACGAACATTTTAAATCACTCTAAATAAGCTAAATGCACTCACTCAGACTTGTAAGTGCCAAATAGAACCTATAGGAACCGATTCCAACTAATCCATTTCTGGCGATGTAAACGTACATGTGCCAAACCAACTAACCTAAACTTTTAATGATCAAAAAAGAAGTTTTCGTATTTCATATCGAAATATTTCAAAGCACTGGCAAATTCATAATGAGAAAAGTCATCAAAAATCCTAATGAAAAACACATTAAACTATTAGTGCCAAACTACAAACAGCGATCACTCTCACCATTTTAAAACCATCAATCCAATATAGTCAGTGACAACAGAGCACTAACAAAAGCCAACATGGCCAACCCAAATTGGAATCAACATAACCATTTCATGTCGGCCCAAACCATCATTCCCTAACCGATAAAACAGAAGCATAGGAAGAAATTATCCACTTTATTTAAAAATCCAACCAGAACTACAGACTAGCTTCCCATAACGATGCCACCAAAGAAGACCTTAGCTGAAATCAATCCAAACAACCCAAAACTATCCAAATCGTCCTAATCTATCAATTCAAAAACTAAACAAGAGTCAATCCACAAAAAACAAGATGAGGACAATTTGAGATTATTCCATTTCTAACCAACCAACCCTGATGCAAATGAATTAAACTCAACATAGAGAAAATGATCTGGTAGAGATTGAATATAGCTGAGATTAATCAAACCCATTCTTCCAAATCCTGAGAAACTGAGTCTAACAAAACCTAGGTAGAATCAACAACCGATTCAAGCTAATACACTCTGGCGATGCAAACGTGCATGTGCCAAACCAACTAACCTAAACTTTTAAGGATCAACAAAGATGTTTTGGTACTTCATAGAGAAATATTTCAAAGCACTAACAATTTGATAATCCGAAAACTCTTCAAAAACCCAAACGAATAACATGTTAAGCTATTATTAGTGCCAAACTACAAACAACGATCACTCCCAGCATCTTTAAACAATCCACCCAATATATTCTGTTAGAACAGAGCAGTAACAAAAGCCAACATGGCCATCCAAAATTGGAACAAAAACAACCTTTTCATGTCGGCCGAAACTTTCATTCCGTAACCGATAAAACAGAAGCATAGGAAGGAATAATTCACTTTATTTAAAAAGTCCAACCAAATCTAATCGATAGATTCCCAAAATGATGCTATTAAAAAAAACCATAGCTGAAATCAATCCAAGACTATCAAACCGTCCTAACTATCAATTGAAAAACTAAACTAGAGTCAACCCACACGTAACACGATGCGGACAATTTTAGATTATTCCCTTACTAACCAACAAACCCTGAAGCAAATGAATCAAACTCAACATAGAGAAAATCATCTGGTAGATATCGAATCTAGCTAAACATAATCAAACCCATTCTTCCTAATCCTGGGCCAAACCTAGGTAGGAGCAAATACAGATTTTCCAAAACTAACCAAGCTGTGGCAAACCATTCAAACATCAATCAAATCAATACCCATTAACAAAGCATATTAGCAAAACAAAATCCCCTCACTAAGAGAAACGAACCCGACATACGTAAATAAAATAGAAAATCAAGTCAACTCCTTTAGAAAATATAACTAGACCCACTCGTAGGAAAATAAAACAAATAAACATTGATCAATCCCAACAGTCCCGTCTAAACAATGTAAAACAAAATAAAGAAGAAACATGACTTAATCAATTTATCCCACAAGAATAGAGCCTATTACAACTCTAATCACACTATTCTTAGTTAAACAAACCCACTATAACTTATACCACAAGACGAATAATCTCCCAATTCTAACTTAAACAAAACAAACATATTTAGAGAAGTTGGGAAATCAACTCAACTCCAGGAAAAAGTGAAACATTTCCTACTAAAATCCAAACATTGCAAATAAACAACGACCAATCCAAACAAACCCATTTAAACAATGTAGAAAATCATAAAGACCAAACTGGACATAAATCACATCACCCCCCTAAAGTCTCCATTTACATTAAGACGAACCATTTAAATCTCTCAAAATATGCTAAATCCACTCACTCAGACTTATAGGTGCCAAACAGAACCAACAGGAACCGATTCAAGCTAATCCACTCTGGCGATGCAAACGTGCATGTGCCAAACTAACTAACCTAAAATTTTAAGGATCAAAAAAGATGTTATTGTATTTCCTAGAGAAATATTTCAAAGCACTAACAATTTGATAATCAGAAAAGTCTTCAAACACCCAAATGAATAACACGTTAAGCAATTAGTGTCAAACTAAAAACAACGATCACTCCCAGCATCTTTAAATAATCCACCCAATATATTCTGTTACAACAGAGCACTAACAAAAGCCAACATGGCCATCCCAAATTGGAACAAAAACAACCATTACATGTTGGCCGAAACTATCATTCCTGAACCGATAAAACAAAAGCATAGGAAGGAATAATGCACTTTATTTAAAAAGTCGAACCAAAGCTAATCGATAGATTCCCATAATGATGTCATCAAAGAAAACCGTAGCTGAAATCAATCCAAACAATCCAAGACTATCCAAACCGTCCTAATCTATCAATTGAAATACTAAACTAGAGTCAACCCACACAAAACAAGATGCGGACAATTTTAGATTATTCCCTTACTAACCAACCAACCCTGATTCAAATGAATCAAACTCAACATAAAGAAAACCATCTGGTAGATATCGAATATAGTTAAACTTAATCAAACCCATTTTTCCTAATCCTGGGCCAAACCTAGGTAGGAGCAAATACAGATATTCCAAAACTAACCAAGTCGTGGCGAACCGTTCAAACATCAATCAAATCAATACCCAATAACAAAGCATATTAGCAAAACAAAATCCCCTTACTAACAGAAAAGAACCCGGCATACCTAAATAAAGTAGGAAATCAAATCAACTCCTCAACAAAAAAAAAAGACCAACTCATAGGAAAATAAAACAAATAAACGTTCATCGATCCAAACTGTCCCGTCAACACAATTTAAAATAAACAAAAGAATAAACTTGACTTAATCAATTTAACCCACAAGAATAGAGCTTATTAAAATTCTAATCACACTATTGTTAATTAAACAAACCCACTATTACTTATACCACAGGCCGGATATTCTCCCAAATCTAAGTTTAACAAAACCAACATATTTAGAGAATTTAGGAAATCAACTCAACTCCATAAAAAAGAGAAATCTTTCCTACTCAAATCAAAACAAAGCAAATAAAAAATGACCAATCCAAACAATCCCATTTAAACAACATACAGAATAATTGAGATATGACTTGATATAAATCACATCAACCAACAAATACTGAGCATATTACCCCTTAAAATCACAACTTTCACTTAGACGAACCTTTTAAATCACTCTAAATAAGCTAAATGCACTCACTCAGACTTGTAAGTGCCAAATAGAACCTATAGGAACTTATTCCAACTAATCCATTTCTAGCGATGTAAACGTACATGTGCCAAACCAACTAACCTAAACTTTTAATGATCAAAAAAGAAGTTTTCGTATTTCATATCGAAATATTTCAAAGCACTGGCAAATTCATAATGAGAAAAGTCATCAAAAATCCTAACAAAAAACACATTAAACTATTAGTGCCAAACTACAAACAGCGATCACTCTCAACATTTTAAAACAATCCATCCAATATAGTCAGTGACAACAGGGCACTAACAAAAGCCAACATGGCCAAACCAAATTGGAATCAACACAACCATTTCATGTCGGCCCAAACCATCATTCCCTAACCGATAAAACAGAAGCATAGGAAGAAATTATCCACTTTATTTAAAAATCCAACCAGAACTACAGACTAGCTTCCCATAACGATGCCACCAAAGAAGACCTTAGCTGAAATCAATCCAAACAATCCAAAACTATCCAAACCGTCCTAATCTATCTATTCAAAAACTAAACAAGAGTCAATCCACACAAAACAAGATGAGTAAAATTTGAGATTATTCCATTTCTAACCAACCAACCCTGATGCAAATGAATTAAACTCAACATAGAGAAAATGATCTGGTAGAGATTGAATATAGCTGAGATTAATCAAACCCATTCTTCCAAATCCTGAGAAACTGAGTCTAACAAAACCTAGGTAGAATCAACAACCGATTCAAGATAATACACTCTGGCGATGCAAACGTGCATGTGCCAAACCAACTAACCTAAACTTTTAAGGATCAACAAAGATGTTTTGGTACTTCATAGAGAAATATTTCAAAGCACTAACAATTTGATAATCCGAAAACTCTTCAAAAACCCAAACGAATAACATGTTAAGCTATTATTAGTGCCAAACTACAAACAACGATCACTCCCAGCATCTTTAAACAATCCACCCAATATATTCTGTTAGAACAAAGCAGTAACAAAAGCCAACATGGCCATCCAAAATTGGAACAAAAGCAACATTTTCATGTCGGCCAAAACTATCATTCCGTAACCGATAAAACAGAAGCATAGGAAGGAATAATTCACTTTATTTAAAAAGTCCAACCAAATCTAATCGATAGATTCCCAAAATGATGCTATTAAAAAAAACCATAGCTGAAATCAATCCAAGACTATCAAACCGTCCTAACTATCAATTGAAAAACTAAACTAGAGTCAACCCACACATAACAAGATGCGGGCAATTTTAGATTATTCCCTTACTAACCAACAAACCCTGATGCAAATGAATCAAACTCAACATAGAGAAAATCATCTAGTAGATATCGAATCTAGCCAAACATAATCAAACCCATTCTTCCTAATCCTGGGCCAAACCTAGGTAGGAGCAAATACAGATTTTCCAAAACTAACCAAGCTATGGCAAACCATTCAAACATCAATCAAATCAATACCCATTAACAATGCATATTAGCAAAACAAACTCCCCTCACTAAGAGAAACGAACCCGGCATACGTAAATAAAATAGAAAATCAAGTCAACTCCTTTAGAAAATATAACTAGACCCACTCGTAGGAAAATAAAACAAATAAACATTGATCAATCCCAACAGTCCCGTCTAAACAATGTAAAACAAAATAAAGAAGAAACATGACTTAATCAATTTATCCCACAAGAATAGAGCCTATTACAACTCTAATCACACTATTCTTAGTTAAACAAACCCACTATAACTTATACCACAGGACGAATAATCTCCCAATTCTAACTTAAACAAAACAAACATATTTAGAGAAGTTGGGAAATCAACTCAACTCCATGAAAAAGTGAAACATTTCCTACTAAAATCCAAACATTGCAAATAAACAACGACCAATCCAAACAAACCCATTTAAACAATGTAGAAAATCATAGAGACCAAACTGGACATAAATCACATCACCCCCCTAAAGTCTCCATTTACATTTAGACGAACCATTTAAATCTCTCAAAATATGCTAAATCCACTCACTCAGACTTATAGGTGCCAAACAGAACCAACAGGAACCGATTCAAGCTAATCCACTCTGGCGATGCAAACGTGCATGTGCCAAACTAACTAACCTAAAATTTTAAGGATCAAAAAAGATGTTATTGTATTTCCTAGAGAAATATTTCAAAGCACTAACAATTTGATAATCAGAAAAGTCTTCAAACACCCAAATGAATAACACGTTAAGCAATTAGTGTCAAACTAAAAACAACGATCACTCCCAGCATCTTTAAATAATCCACCCAATATATTCTGTTACAACAGAGCACTAACAAAAGCCAACATGGCCATCCCAAATTGGAACAAAAACAACCATTACATGTTGGCCGAAACTATCATTCCTGAACCGATAAAACAAAAGCATAGGAAGGAATAATGCACTTTATTTAAAAAGTCGAACCAAAGCTAATCGATAGATTCCCATAATGATGTCATCAAAGAAAACCGTAGCTGAAATCAATCCAAACAATCCAAGACTATCCAAACCGTCCTAATCTATCAATTGAAATACTAAACTAGAGTCAACCCACACAAAACAAGATGCGGACAATTTTAGATTATTCCCTTACTAACCAACCAACCCTAATGCAAATGAATCAAACTCAACATAGAGAAAACCATCTGGTAGATATCGAATATAGTTAAACTTAATCAAACCCATTTTTCCTAATCCTGGGCCAAACCTAGGTAGGAGCAAATACAGATATTCCAAAACTAACCAAGCCGTGGCGAACCGTTCAAACATCAATCAAATCAATACCCAATAACAAAGCATATTAGCAAAACAAAATCCCCTTACTAACAGAAAAGAACCCGGCATACCTAAATAAAGTAGGAAATCAAATCAACTCCTCAACAAAAAAAAAGACCAACTCATAGGAAAATAAAACAAATAAACGTTCATCGATCCAAACCGTCCCGTCAACACAATTTAAAATAAACAAAAGAATAAACTTGACTTAATCAATTTAACCCACAAGAATAGAGCTTATTAAAATTCTAATCACACTATTGTTAATTAAACAAACTCACTATAACTTATACCACGGGCCGGATATTCTCCCAAATCTAAGTTTAACAAAACCAACATATTTAGAGAATTTAGGAAATCAACACAACTCCATAAAAAAGAGAAATCTTTCCTACTCAAATCAAAACAAAGCAAATAAAAAACGACCAATCCAAACAATCCCATTTAAACAACATACAGAATAATTGAGATATGACTTGATATAAATCACATCAACCAACAAATACTGAGCATATTACCCCACTAAAATCACCACTTTCACTTAGACGAACCTTTTAAATCTCTCAAAATAAGATAAATCCACTCACTCAGACTTTTAAGTGCCAAACAGAACCTATAGGAACCGATTCCAACTAATCCATTTCCGGCGATGTAAACGTGTATGTGCCAAACCAACTAACCTAAACTTTTAATGATGAAAAAAGAAGTTTCCATATTTCTTATCAAAATATTTTAAAGCACTGGCAATTTTATATTGAGAAAAGTCATCAAAACTCCTAAGGAAAAACACATTAAACTATTAGTGCCAAACTAGAAACAGCGATCACTCTCAGCATCTTACAACAATCCACCCAATATAATCTGTTACAACAGAGCAATAACGAAAGCCAACATGGCCAACCCAAATTGGAATCAACACAACCATTTCATGTAAACCATCATTCCATAATCAATAAAACAGAAGCATAGGAAGAAATTATCCACTTTATTTAAAAAATCCAACCAGAACTACAGATTAGCTTCCCAAAACAATGCCATCAAAAAAGACCGTCGCTAAAATCAATCCAAACCATCCAAAACTATCAAAACTGTCCTAATCTATCAATTCAAAAACTAAACAAGAGTTAATCCACACTAAACAAAATGAGTACAATTTGAGATTATTCCCTTTCTAACCAACCAACCCCGATGCAAATGAATCAAACTCAACATAGGGAAAATCATCTGGTAGAGATTGAATATAGCTGAGATTAATCAAACCCATTCTTCCAAATCCTGAGAAACTGAGTCTAACCAAACCTAGGCAGAAACAACAATAGATTATCCATAACTAACCAAGCTGTGGCAAACCAATCAAACATCAATCAAATCAATACCCCCTAACAAAGCATATTAGTGAAACAAACTCCCCTCACTAATAGAAACGAACCCGGCATACATAAATAAAGTGGAAAATCAAGTCAACTCCTCTAAAAAATATAACTAGACCCACTCGTAGGAAAATAAAACAAATAAACATTGATCAATCCAAACAGTCCCGTCTAAACAATCTAAAACAAAACAAAGAAGAAACTTGACTTAATCAATTTATCCCACAAGAATAGAGCCTATTACAACTCTAATCACACTATTCTTAATTAAGCAAATCCACTATAACTTATACCACAGGACGGATAATCTCCCAATTCTAAATGAAACAAAACAAACATATTTAGAGAAGTTCGGAAATCAACTCAACTCCATGAAAAAGAGAAACCTTTCCTGCTCAAATCAAAACAAAGCAAATAAACAACGACCAATCCAAACAAACCTATTTAAACAACGTAAAAAATCATAGAGACCAAACTGGACATAAATCACATCACCCCCCTAAAGTCTCCATTTACATATAGACGAACCATTTAAATTGCTCAAAATATGTTAAATCCACTCACTCAGACTTATAGGTGCCAAACAGAACCAATAGGAACCGATTCAAGCTAATACAATCTGGCGATGCAAACGTGCATGTGCCAAACCAACTAACCTAAAATTTTAAGGATAAAAATAGATGTTTTTGTATTTCATAGAGAAATATTTCAAAGCACTAACAATTTGATAATCAAAAAAGTCATCAAAAACCCAAACGAATAACACGTTAAGCTATTAGTGCCAAACTACAAACAACGATCACTCCGAACATCTTTAAACAATACACCCAATATATTCTATTAGAACAGAGCACTAACAAAAGCCAACATGGCCAACCAAAATTGGAACCAACACAACCATTTCATGTAGGCTGAAACTATCATTCCGTAACCGATAAAACAGAAGGATAGGAAGGAATAATTCACTTTATTTAAAAAGTCAAACCAAAGATAATCGATAGATTCCCAGAATGATGCCATCAAAAGAAAACAGTAGCTGAAATCAATCCAATCAATCCAAGACTATCCAAACCGTAACAAGATGCAGACTATTTTAGATTATTCCCTTACGAACCAACCAACCCTTATGCAAATGAATCAAACTCAACATAGAGAAAATCATCTGGTAGATATCGAATATAGCTAAACTTAATCAAACCCATTCTTCCTAATCCTAGGCCAATCCTAGGTAGGAGAAAATACAGATTTTCCAAAACTAACCAAGCCGTGGCAAACCATTCAAACATCAATCAACTGAATACCCACTAACAAAGCATATTAGCTAAACAAAATCCCCTTACTAATAGAAAATAACCCGGCATACCTAAATAAAATAGGAAATCAGGTCAACTCCTCAACTAAAAAAAATAGACCAACTTGTAGGAAAATAAAACATATAAACGTTCATTGATCCAAACCGTCCCATCAACACAATCTAAAATAAGCAAAAGAAGAAACATGACTTAATCAATTTAACCCACAAGAATAGAGCTTATTAAAATTCTAATCACACTATTGTTAACTAAACGAACAAACTATAACTTATACCATGGGCTGGATATTCTCCCAAATCTAAGTTAAACAAAACCAACATATTTAGAGAATTTGGGAAATCAACTCAACTCCTTCAAAACGTGAAATCGTTCCTACTCAAATCAAAACAAAGCAAATAAAAAATGACCAATCCAAACAATCCCATTTAAACAACATACAGAATAATTGAGACATGACTTGATATAAATCACATCAACAAACAAATACTGAGCATATTACCCCTTAAAATCACCACTTTCACTTAGACGAACCTTTTAAATCACTCTAAATAAGCTAATCCACTCACTCAGACTTGTAAGTGCCAAATAGAACCTATAGGAACCGATTTCAAGTAATCCATTTCTGGTGATGTAAACGTACATGTGCCAAACCAACTAACCTAAAGTTTTAATGATCAAAAAAGAAGTTTCCGTATTTCATATCGAAATATTTCAAAGCACTGGCAAATTCATAATGAGAAAAGTCATCAAATATCCTAACAAAAAACACATTAAACTATTAGTGCCAAACTACAAACAGCGATCACTCAAGCTGTGGAAAAACTAATCAAACATCAATCAAATCAATACCCACTAACAAAGCATATTAGCGAAACAAACTCCCCTCACTAATAGAAACGAACCCGGCATACGTAAATAAAGTAGAAAATCAATTCAACTCCTCTAGAAAATATAACTAGACCCACTCGTAGGAAAATAAAACAAATAAACATTGATCAATCCAAACAGTCCCATCTAAACAATCTAAAACAAAACAAAGAAGAAACTTGACTTAATCAATTTATCCCACAAGAATAGAGCCTATTACAACTCTAATCACACTATTCTTAATTAAAAAAACCCACTATAACGTATACCATAGGACGAATAATATCCCAATTCTTAGTTAAACAAAACAAACATATTTAGTGAAGTTGGGAAATCAGCTCAACTCCATGAAAAAGTGAAACATTTTCTACTCAAATCAAAACAAAGCAAATAAACAACGACCAATCCAAACAAACCCATTTAAACAACGTAGAAAATCATAGAGACCAAACTAGACATAAATCACATCACCCCCCTAAAGTCTCCATTTACATTTAGACGAACCACTTAAATCTCTCAAAATATGCTAAATCCACTCACTCAGACTTATAAGTGCCAAACAGAACCAAAAGGAATTGATTCAAGCTAATCCACTTTGGCGATGCAAAGTGCATGTGCCAAACCAACTAACCTAAAATTTTAAGGATCAAAAAAGATGTTTTTGTATTTCATAGAAAAATATTTCAAAGCAGTTACAAATTGATAATCAGAAAAGTCTTCAAAAACCCAAACGAATAACACGTTAAGCTATTAGTGCCAAACTACAAACAACGATCACTCCCAGCATCTTTAAACAATCCATCCAATATATTCTGTTAGAACAGAGCACTAACAAAAGCAAACATGGCCATCCAAAATTGGAACCAACACAACCATTTCATGTCGACTGAAATTATCATTCCGTAACCGATAACACAGAAGCAAAGGAAGGAATAATTCACTATATTTAAAAAGTCCAACCAAAGCTAATTGATAAATTCCCAAAATGATGCCATCAAAGAAAACCGTAGCTGAAATCAATCCAAACAATCCAAGACTATCCAAACCGTCTTAATCTATCAATTGAATAACTAAACTAGAGTCAGCCCACACATAACAAAATGCGGACAATTTTAGATTATTCCCTTACTAACCAACAAACCCTGATGCAAATGAATCAAACTCAACATAGAGAAAATCATCTGGTAGATATCGAATATAGCTAAGTTTAATCAAACCCATTCTTCCTAATCCTAGGCCAAACCTAGGTAGGAGCAAATACAGATTTTCCAAAACTAACCAAGCCGTGGCAAACCATTCAAACATCAATCAAATCAATACCCACCAATAAAACATATTGGCAAAACAAAATCCCCTTACTAACAGAAAAGAACTCGGAATACCTAAATAAAGTAGAAAATAGACCAACTCGTAGGAAAATAAAACAAATAAACGTTCATCGATCCAAACCATCCTGTCAACACAATCTAAAATAAACAAAAGAAGAAACTTGAGATAATCAATTTAACCCACAAGAATAGACCTTATTAAAATTCAAATCACACTATTGTTAATTAAACAAACCCACTATGACTTATACCACAGACCGGATATTCTCCCAAATCTAAATTAAACAAAACCAACATATTTAGAGAATTTGGGAAATCAACTCAACTCCATCAAAAAGTGAAATCTGTCCTAGTCAAATCAAATCAAAACAAAGCAAATAAAAAACAATCAATCCAAACAATCCCATTTAAACAACATACAGAATAATTGAGACATGATTTGATATAAATCACATCAACCAACAAATACCGAGCATATTACCCCACTAAAATCACCACTTTCACTTAGACGAACCATTTAAATCTCTCTAAATAAGCTAAATCCACTCACTCAGACTTGTAAGTGCCTAACAGAACCTATAGGAACCGATTCCAACTAATCCATTTCCGGTGATGTAAACGTGCATGTGCCAAACCAACTAACCTAAAGTTTTAATGATCAAAAAAGAAGTTTTTGTATTTCATATCGAAATCTTATTGGCAATTTCATAATGAGAAAAATCATCAAAAATCCTAACGAAAAACACATTAAACTATTAGTGCCAAACTACAAACAGCGATCATTCTCAGCATTTTAAAACAATCCACCCAATATAGTCTGTTACAACAGAGCACTAACAAAAGCCAACATGGTCAACCCAAATTGGAATCAACACAACCATTTCATGTCGGCCCAAACCATCATTCCGTAACCGAAAAAACATAAGCATAGGAAGAAATTATCCACTTTATTTAAAAATCCAACCAGAGCTACAGATTAGCTTCCCATAACGATGCCACCAAAGAAGACCTTAGCTGAAATCAATCCAAACAATCCAAAACTATCCAAATCGTCCTAATCTATCAATTCAAAAACTAAACAAGAGTCAATCCCCACGAAACAAGATGAGGACAATTTGAGATTATTCCCTTTCTAACCAACCAACCCCTTTGCAAATGAATCAAACTCAACATAGAGAAAATCATCTAGTAGAGATCGAATATAGCCGAGATTAATCAAACCCATTCTTCGAAATCCTGAGAAACCGAATCTAACAAAACCTAGGTAGAAGCAACAACAGATTATCCAAAACTAACCAAGCTGTGGCAAACCAATCAAACATCAATCAATTCAATACCCACTAACAAAGAATATTAGCGAAACAAACTCCCCTTACTAATAGAAACGAACCCGGCATATGTAAATAAAGTAGGAAATCAAGTCAACTCCTCTAGAAAATATAACTAGACCCACTCATAAGAAAAAAAAACAAATAAACATTGATCAATCCAAACAGTCCCGTCTAAACAATCTAAAACAAAACAAAGAAAAACTTGACTTAATCAATTTATCCCACAAGAATAGTGCCGATTACAACTCTAATCACACTATTCTTAATTAAAGAAACCCACTATAACTTATATACCACAGGACGCATAATCTCCCAATTATAAGTTAAACAAAACAAACATATTTAGTGAAGTTGGGAAATCAACTCAACTCCCTGAAAAAGTCAAACATTTTCTACACAAACCAAAACAAAGCAAATAAACAATGACCAACCCAAACAAATCCATTTAAACAACATAGAAAATCATAGAGACCAAACAGGACATAAATCACATCACCCCTCTAAAGTCTCCATTTACATTTAGACGAACCACTTAAATCTCTCAAAATATGCTAAATCCACTCACTCAGGCTTATAAGTGCCAAACAGAACCAGTAAAACCGATTCAAACTAATCCACTCTGGGGAGTTTAGGATGCTTGTTGGTTATCTTGTCCTTTGTGGGTAATTCCTTACAACCTATTTTTGTGTCTTCATTTTGTTTTAATGAATTTTTCTTTACCATAAAAAATGCTTATTCTGTCCAAGATTCCAAGGAACTTATCCCATAGTTTTGGATATGTATTAGATCAGATGCCTGTGAGCAGAAAATCTGAATGTCATGTAATTACGTCTCTTTCACACTTTTCTCTACTACTCTCCCTCATTGAAAGATTGAGTCACTAGGGTCAGAGATATGATGGAGGGAAAGGTTTTAGCTTCAATTGAAATGAGATTTTCTCCATTTTGTAGCATGGAAAGATCCATGATGAACTTTAGAAGAAAGTAAAGGAGAATAAAGGGAGATGGAAGGGCAAAAGAGAGAAGAAAAGATTGGGAGTAAAGGGCCAAGGGAAAGAACAACAAGATTGGTGATGGTCGTTCAAATGGCCTGGGAGAGCAGGGAACATAGAGCCAAGAAGACTAACTGGATGTGAATTCACGCTCGCATCCAACTTTCTTTCCCTGATGTTGTTTGCCTTAGCCAAACTATGTGGTGAACATGTTTAGAACAATCAAGTGTTGAACAAGTCGAGATCAATGAAACATAGGGAACCCTCATGGACCAACTCCTGTAATGTTCAGGATCAGTGTCTCATCCACAGACTCCACCAGGTTGGTTTTTACCCAATAGAGAACTAATAGAGGACAAATATTCATATCTAAGCATTTATCTTTTTTGTTGACTTCATCCTATGAGTCACATCATAGGTGTTAAGATTAATCAGATTTTATAACAGACATTGTCTAACACATGGTAACAGCATATGTTTGCCTTTCCAAAGCCTGTTATCTTAGATACAAAAATGACAACTCCCATTATCTACATGCTTTTATGATTGTTTTGATTGATATTTGAGAAAAATGATTGTGGATTTCGATTGAGTAATGAGTATCTCAGAGCAAAGGCAGCCATATTTTGAATTTTATTAAGTACCGGAAGGAGCAAGTTGTTTGTTTTGTTGGGCATCTACCCATGTGTCTACATAGCTAATGCAAATGCATAAAGATAATTATCATATTTACCAAGTTCTCTAATTCAAATACCACATTTTCTGTTAAACTGCAAATATCGTGTGTGGAGTAAAAGTGTAGCTCCATTCATTTGCTTTAATAATGAAATCTCCATTGCTGAACTACTTGACTCTTTGGCAGGAGATATCCATGGTCAGTATTCTGATCTTCTTCGGCTTTTTGAATATGGTGGACTCCCACCTGCAGCAAATTATCTCTTCCTTGGGGATTATGTGGACCGTGGTAAGCAGAGCATAGAGACCATTTGCCTTCTCCTTGCATACAAAATTAAATACCCAGAGAACTTTTTCCTTCTTCGGGGCAACCATGAGTGTGCTTCCATCAACCGAATATATGGGTTTTATGACGAGTGCAAGAGAAGGTTTAATGTCCGCCTTTGGAAGACATTTAAAGATTGCTTCAGCTGCCTGCCAGTGGCTGCTCTTATTGATGACAAGATCCTTTGCATGCATGGAGGATTGTCCCCTGACTTGAAGAACTTGGATCAGATACGGAATATTGCTCACCCTATTGATGTGCCCGATCAGGGACTTCTCTATGATTTGCTATGGGCTGATCCTGATAAAGATATACAAGGATGGGGAGAAAATGACAAAGGTGTATCTTATACATTTGGAGCTGACAAGGTCACTGAATTCCTTCAAAAACATGATCTAGATCTCATTTACCGTGCTCATCAGGTAGATGCGATTCAAATGCCATAGCCTGGCTCTTTTGGCTTGCTTAATCAAATTTTGTTACTTCATTAACATATGCATCTATCGGCTTATGTCTAGGCCTATAGATTTCAGTTATGCATCTAACATCAAATCATGGTCTAGATTAGTGCATGTTTCATGAAATCATAGGGTCCCATCAGAATGGCATAATTCATAATCCTCACTAAAAGTTATGGCAGACAAGTAGGGGTGCTACAACTTCCATATCTAGTAGTGGACTTTCCAGTGTGACAGAAGGTAATTTGGGTGACTAATGATGAAAAATAGATATGAATAAACAAAGATACAGCTTGCTGTCCACCAAAGTTTGAGTAGGAACTAGATTTCATCATGGAAGCACTTACAAAAGTAAAGAAAAAGAACTGTAGCTCATAGTTTCCAAGGTGCCAAGGCAAGGCTAGGTGACCAAGGCGGGGGCGCCCGGGCACCTAGGCACCTAGCCCTCACCTAGGCGATGGAATTTAAAAATAATAAGTTGATGGATTTCTACCCATTCTGAACTAGTTTCTTTGGATTTATGTATTATGCACTTTTGTGCTTGTGTTTCTTGCAGTGTTGCTTCAAGTAGGCAAAACAATTTATTAGAATTACAACTTATAACTTAGGAGTTGGAACTTAAAAGAACTGAAGGTGGTGGAGCCCCTATTTGAGATCAACAAAACATAGGGAACAAATACTAAAATAAAAGAAAATGAATGTGAAAAGTAGGTGGCAGAGCCCCTGCTCTAGACTTAGAAAAACTGGTGAAAAAATATTAAAATAATAGAAGAAATATGAAGAAGAAAAGAAGGGGTGAAGCCCTGTTCTAGACCCAGAAAAGCTGGTGAAAAAATACTAATATAAAAGAAGAGTATGAAGAAGAAAAGAAGAGGTGGAGTCAAGGAAGTTATTGTTCTGACTTTCAATCCGCCAACATAGTATCCATATTCTCAATCAGCCGATTCCAATGAGTGAGAGAAGAGAGATGGAGAACAGGTTTGTAGAAGTTGCAAAATGGAGGAAAGAGATAAAGAGTGAAGCAAAATTTTTCATTCTTGAAGAGGTAAGGATCAGAGGCCAGCAGAGCTTGAAGATTAAGGAGGCAGAGAGAACTACATTCAAGAGGAAGGTGGACAGGCATGGGATGAGGGAGAGGGTTAGGATTTCAGACGTGGAGGACTAAGTGCGATTGATGGGAGGAGTTGTGGAAGTTTGATCTGCTGGTTTTTACAGGAGGCAGATGCTGTTGTTTGAAGTGTTCAAGAGGGTTGGTTGGAGATTTTCTCATCTTGATCAGGGCTAGTGTTGCTTTGTTTAGTTCTTGGAATATGGTTTTAGTTTGGTTTTGTGTGTTGATCCTGGATTTGTGCTGTAATTTTTTTTTTTATCTTTTGCTATTTGCTGTTGTGGGAGTATTGTTTTTGCTTTCGGATGATGTTTTATCACTTTTAATTGTAATCCCTTGTTTTCTATTTTAATGAAATTTACTCTTGAAAAAAAAATCTTTTATTCTCTAAGCTCCTCATATGGTGTTAAATGAGTTCAAAGACTATTGTTTCAAAGTGTTCTTTCTGTATATAATCTGTGGGGGTAGTTTTGTAGTGCCCTTGTCCACCTTACTTATGTTTCTTCCATTTTTTTGAAATACTTTCTCTTTTGTTTTTTTTTTTTTGTACAGTTAATGTATAGGAGTTCCTGGTATTTGGAGTTTTTAATAGCTATTGCCCACCTCATCCCATTCTTCTGTTCCTTCTCCTCCTAATTGTGTTTGCTCTTTCGACCCAAGTCCACACTCAACCTCCACCTTTACTTCCTCAAAATGCAAACCATCTTCAAAACAACCTTTATCCTGACACATATATACATGCATTGATAGGCTGAATAAACTGAAAATCCCCTCCAATTTATTGCTGTTTATTAGGTAAATTCCAAGAGGGAATACAAAGAGTGAGGGAAATCTTTGTAAGTGTGAGACTTTATTCTTGTGAATTATCCAAACTTATCACAATTCATGAGGTTAAGGAAGCTGAATATGACATTCACCATGACTAGCCCTAACTACCTTCACATGTACAATGCACTTGATTGAATAATTGATAATCATTTGAGCTAGTTCACATCTGAACTGCTAATGCAAGAGGTTCAACAATTGAAAAAGAGAAAAAGAAAGGGACAAAGTCCAAATGACTCTGCTGGCATGAAAAAACTAGCGATTTATGACATGAGTCAGTCCTAACTCCGCTATTCCGAGCTGAATAGTAAAACTAGCAACTTGGAATATGAGTATTGTTATTTGCCTCAAGCCTGTGACTAGTGTGAGATGGAGCATAAAATGCACTCACACCAAAAAAAAAAATAAGAAAAGAAAAAGAAGAAAGAAGCAAATACCCCATGTGAGATGGAGCATAAAATGCACTCACACCAAAAAAAAAAAAAAGAAAAAGAAGAAAGAAGCAAATACCCCGTGTGAGATGGAGCATAAAATGCACTCACACCAAAAGAAAAAGGGGAAAGAAAAAAAAATTGGTGATGACTGAGGTTCAAAGGGACAAAATGTGGTTGAACACTCAATGAGGTGCAGTGACAGATTTGAGACCAAGCTCAAAGTAAGGGTTAAATTTGGTGGTCAAGGCGCTGATTTACATATTGAATGAAAGTGAATGTTGGGGCATGAGAATTTCATATTCTCCCTTTCCTTGACTCTTATGTATGTGATAAGAATGACAATTCCGAGGAATGAATCAGAATACCTACACAGGTTTCCCAACCACTCAATGTATTCTCATCCTAGAATTCATCTGGTAAATGGTAATAATAAGAGGGGATGATCAGTTTATGGCTGAGGTCTTTGATTGAGGACAAGCAAAAGCTTAACCCACTTGTGAAGGGGTACCTTTCCCCTATGCCCAGTCCTTGCCAATGTTTCCCTGAAGGGTGCAATGCCTACCTTCATCTCATCATACAAAGGCATTATCACTCTATGGAAACTCTACATTGGCTAACTATTCTTGGGTGATGGTGCCCCTCATGTGCATTGAAAACAGAGAGGACACATCCTCTGCTGATATCCAAAACTCCCCAAAAGGCCCAAAAAATGTGTATAACAGCAATGACCCAATAATGGGTCCATACCTTTTTGATGATTATGTGCACCTTTAATCTTATAATGCTTGGCTTTCTGTCAGAATGGCAACCTATATTGTTGGTGATGATGGAATCAGGTAACCAGTTAACGATTTTGGTTTCAATTTTATTTTGATAGGCAAGTACTCTCTTTCTCTGTTTTTCGGTTGTTCTAGAGATCAGTGATTTTAGTCTGAGTTGGTTCAAAATGATGTGCTTTGCCTAAGTTTTCTAACTTAATTATAATACAATTTTTAGTCTTTTTTCCTAGTTACACTAAGAACAATTGTTTGTGGATAGTTTGCAATAAATTATAGAGGTTTAAGATAGTTTTAGGGACTTGTTAAATGCTTGGATTTTGTGGTTTTTATTCTATTTTCCTTTAGAGTTGTGGTTCAATCGTGCAATCTCTCTCCTCTCTCTCCCCGGGTGAAGTGCTTGTTATTTTTCCTTTTTGAGTACCAGAACTTAATCCACTTGTGAAGGGGTACCTTTCCCCTATGCCCAGTCCCTGCCAATGTTTCACTGAAGGTTGCAATGCCTACCTTCATCTATACAAGGGCACCATCGCTTTATGGAAGACACTCTGCATTGGCTAATGGTGCCCCACATCCTCTGCTGATACCCCAAACTCCCCAAAATACCCCAAATGTGTATATAACAACAGTGAGCCAGTATTGGGTCCATACCTTTTTGATGATTATGTACAGCTTTAATCTTACAATGCTGGGCTTTCTGCAGGAATGGCAACCTATATTGTTGGTGATGATGGAATCAGGTAACCAGGTAATGCTTCAAGTGTTTTAGAGATTAGTGATTTTAGTCTGTGTTGGTTCACATTGATGTGCTTTTCCCAAGTCTTTTTTTTTTCTAGTTAGACAAAGAAAAGTTGTTGCTTGTATTTTGCAATAATTAATAGAGTTTGAGATAGTTTAAGGACTTGTTAGATGCTTGGATTTTTGTCTCATCGGTACTTATTTTCATTGTTCATTTAAATGTTTAGAAGGAAAAGGTTTGCCAATAGTCGTGAATTTTTAGCTATAAAGACACTTTTCTATTGAATTTTTGGATGAGGTTGAATGCAATTACTTATTAATTGGAGATATGCTCAGCTTGGTTGTTAGCCTGTAAAGACCAAGAAAATGCAATCCGTCATGAATTTGTGCCCACATGTTGGTATTGTCGAAGTACTAGAATTTTAATCCATACTAACACTAGCAAAGAGTTACTTAAAATTTGAAAGTAAACCAAATGCTTTTACTTATTTGCATCTTAAGAAATTTATTTTACTAAATTAAATGATTCATTTATTTATTTTAATAAGTTAAATAGGACAAGTAGGTCTTGTGTTGTGTGATAGCTTGTCACATAATTAATAGAGGTTTGAGATTTGTTAGATGCTTGGATTTAATCTTGGATTTCTCTCTCTCTCTCTCTCTCTCTGGGCATCTTTTTAGCATTCTAGCTCCCTTTTGAGTTCAAATCAGTATGTTGAATTTTCTCACCGGTGCTTCTTGATGTTGATTGGTGGTAACCAAACATTTAATTGTTTAGAAGGAAAAGGTTTGTGGCGACTTGATCGAATTGGGGGAAGCTGTAGGTATTATTGCAGGTCAATCTATTGGAGAACCAGAGACTCAACTAACATTAAGAACTTTTCATATCGGTGTAGTATTCACATGAGGTACTACAGAACAGGTACGAGCCCCTTCTAATGGAAAAATAAAATTCAATGAGGATTTGGTTCATCCCACACATACACGTCATGGACATCCTACTTTTCTATGTTATATAGACCTGTATATCCCTTAAAAAAGAAAAATATCTGCAACTACTTCCAGTGACAATTGTTCGGTCGATCTGATGGATACAGAAAGCTCATATTCTTCCGGTTCTGATTTTCTCAATCAGATGAAAGAATAACGACCTAAATCCTAACTTTTTCTCTTACATGAGCCTTCTCAATTTCAATTTCATTTCTATTCACCCCACGAAAAAAAAAAGAAAATGCAATTACTTATTAATTGGAGATTTTTCCGGAGCCTAAGTTTTAGGGCTATGAACGGGTTAGGTCAGGTGAGGGATACCCACAAGATTAGAGCTTATAAAAATTCTAATCACACTTTTGTTAATTAAACAAACCCACTATAACATATACCACGGGCCGGATATTCTCCCAAATCTAAGTTAAACAAAACCAACATATTTAGAAAATTTGGAAAATCAATTCAATTCCATCCAAAAGTGAAACCTTTCCTACTCAAATCAAAACAAAGCAAATAAAAAATGACCAATCCAGACAATTCCATTTAAACAACCTACAGAATAATTGAGACATAACTTGATATAAATCACATCAACCAACAAATACTGAGCATATTACCCCACTAAAATCACCACTTTCACTTAGACGAACCTTTTAAATCTCCCTAAATAAGCAAAATCCACTCACTCAGACTAGTAAGTGCCAAACTGAACCTATAGGAATCGATTCCAACTAATAAATTTCCGGCGATGTAAACGTGCATGTGCCAAACCAACTAACCTAAACATTTAATGATAAAAAAAAAGTTTTCGTATTTTATATCGAAATATTTCAAAGCACTGGCAATTTCATAATGAGAAAAGTCATCAAAATCCTAACGAAAAACACATTAAACTATTAGTGCCAAACTACAAATAGCGATCACTCTCAGCATCTTAAAACAATCCACCCAATATAGTCTGTTACAACAGAGCACTAACAAAAGCGACCATGGCAACCCAAATTGGAATCAACAAAACCATTTCATGCCGGCCCAAACCATCATTCCGTAACCGAAAAAACAGAAGCATAGGAAAAAATTATCCACTTTATTTAAAAAATCCAAACAGGGCTATAGATTAGTTTCCCATAACAATGCCATCAAAGAAGACCGTAGCTAAAATCAATCCAAACAATCCAAAACTATCCAAACCGTCCTAATCTATCAATTCAAAAACTAAACAAAAGTCAATCCACACGAAACAAGATGAGGACAATTTGAGATTATTCCGTTTCTAACCTACCAATCCTGATGCAAATGAATCAAACTCAACATAGAGAAAACCATCTGGTAGATATCGAATATAGCTAAACTTAATCAAACCCACTCTTCCTAATCCTTGGCCAAACCTATGTACGAGGAAATACAGATTTTCCAAAATTATCCAAGCCATGGCAAACCATTCAAACAACAATCAAATCAATACCCACTAACAAAGCATATTAGCAAAACAAAATCCCCTTACTAACAGAAAAGAACCCGGCATACCAAAATAAAGTAGTAATCAGGTCAACTCCTCAACAAAATAAAATAGACCAATAAGAAGGAAAATAAAACAAATAAACGTTCATCAATCCAAACCGTCCCGTCAACACAATCTAAAATAAACAAAAGAAGAAATTTTACTTAATCAATTTAACCCACAAGAATAGAGCTTATTAAAATTCTAATCACACTTTTGTTAATTAAACAAACCCCCTATAAATTATACCACGGGAGGGATATTCTCCCAATTCTAAGTTAAACAAAACCAACATATTTATAGAATTTGGGAAATCAATTCGACTCCATCTAAAAGTAAAACCTTTCCTACTCAAATCAAAACAAAGCAAATAAAAAACGACCAATCCAGACAATCCCATTTAAACAACCTACAGAATAATTGAGACATAACTTGATATAAATCACATCAACCAACAAATACTGAGCATATTACCCCACAAAAATCACCACTTTCGCTTAGACGAACTAAGTGATCACTCTCAGCATTTTAAAACAATCCACCCATAATAGTATGTTACAAACAGCGATCACTCTCAGCATTTTAAAACAATCCACCCAATATAGTCTATTACAACAGAGCACTAACAAAAGCCAACATGGCCAACCAAAAATTGGAATCAAGTCACTTTATTTAAAAAATCCACCAGAGCTATAGATTAGCTTCCCAGAAGGATGCCATCAAAGAAGGCCATCGGTGAAAACAATCCAAACAATCCAAAACTATCCAAACCATCCTAATCTATCAATTCAAAAACTAAACAAGAGTCAATCCACACGAAACAAGATGAGGACAATTTGAGATTATTCCGTTTCTAACCTACCAATCCCGATGCAAATGAATCAAACACAACATAGAGAAAACCACCTATTAGATATCGAATATAGATAATCAAGCCCATTCTTCCTAATCCTGGGTCAAACCTATGTAGGAGGAAATACAGATTTTCCAAAACTAACCAAGCCGTGGCAAACAATTCAAACATCAATCAAATCAATACCCATTAACAAAGCATATTAGCAAAACAAAATCCGCTTACTAATAGAAAATAGGAAATAAGGTCAACTCCTCAACAAAATAAAATAGACCAACATCAAGGAAAATAAAACAAATAAATGTTCATCGATCCAAACCGGCCCGTCAACACAATCTAAAATAAACAAAAGAGGAATATTTTACTTAATCAATTTAACCCACAAGAATAGAGATTATTAAAATTCTAATCACACTTTTGTAAATTAAACAAACCCACTATAACTTATACCACGGGCTGGATATTCTCCCAAATCTAAGTTAAACAAAACCAACATATTTAGAGAATATAGGAAATCAATTCAACTCAATCAAAAAGTGAAACCTTTCCTACTCAAATCAAAACAAAGCAAATAAAAAACGACCATTCCAGACAATCCCATTTAAACAACCAACAGAATAATTACGACATAACTTGATATAAATCACATCAACCAACAAATACTGAGCATATTACCCCACTAAAATCACCACTTTCACTTAGAGAACCTTTTAAATCTCCCTAAATAAACTAAATCCACTCACTCAGACTTGTATGTGCCAAACAGAACTTATAGGAACCGATTCCAACTAATCCATTTCCGGCGATGTAAACGTGCATGTGCCAAACCAACTAACCTAAACTTTTAATGATCAAAAAAGAAATTTCCGTATTTCATATCGAAATATTTCAAAGCATTGGCAATTTCATAATGAGAAAAATCATCAAAAATCCTAACGAAAAACACATTAAACTATTAGTTCCAAACTACAAACAGCGATCACTCTCAGCACCATAAAATAATCAACCCAATATATTCTGTTACAACAGAGCACTAACAAAAGCGAACATGGCCAACCCAAATTGGAATCAACACAAGCATTTCATGCCGGCCCAAACCATCATTCCGTAATCGATAAAACAGAAGCATAGGAAAAAATTATCCACTTTATTTAAAAAATCCAACCCGGGCTATATATTAGCTTCCCATAACGATGCCATCAAAGAAGACCGTAGCTGAAATCAATCCAAACAATCCAAAACTATCCAAACCGTCCTAATTTATTAATACAAAAACTAAACAAGAGTCAATCCACACGAAACAAGATGAGGACAATTTGAGATTATTGCCTTTCTAACCAACCAACCCTGATGCGAATGAATCAAACTCAACATAGAGAAAACCATCTGGTAGATATCGAATATAGCTAAACTTAATCAAACCCATTTTTCCTAATCTTGGGCCAAACTTATGTACGAGGAAATACAGATTTTCCAAAACTAACCAAGCCGTGGAAAACCATTCAAACATCAATCATGGCCAACCCAAATTGGAATCAACACAACCATTTCATGCCGGCCCAAGCCATCATTCCGTAACCGATAAAACAAAAGCATAGGAAAAAATTATCCACTTTATTTAAAAAATCCAACCAGGGCTATAGATTACTTTCCCATAACGATGCCATCAGAGAAGACTGTAGCTGAAATCAATCCAAACAATCCAAAACTATCCAAACCGTCCTAATATATCAACTCAAAAACTAAACAAGAGTAAATCCACACGTAACAAGATGAGGACAATTTGAGATTATTCCGTTTCTAACCAACCAACCCTGATGCGAATGAATCAAACTCAAAATAGAGAAAACCATCCGGTAGATATCAAATATAACTAAACTTAATCAAACCCTTTCTTCCTAATCCTGGGCCAAACCTAGATTTGAGAAAATACGGATATTCCAAAAATAACCAAGCCGTGGCAAACCATTCAAACATCAATCAAATCAATACCCACTAACAAAGCATATTAGAAAAACAAAATCCCTTTACTAACAGAAAAGAACCCGGGATACCTAAATAAAATAGGAAATCAGGCCAACTCCTCAACAAAATAAAATAGACCAATTCGAAGGAAAATAAAACAAATAAACGTTCATCGATCCAAACCGTCCCGTCAACACAATCTAAAATAAACAAAAGAAGAAATTTTACTTAATCAATTTAACCCACAAGAATAGAGCTTATTAAATTTCTAATCACACTATTGCTAATTAAACAAACCCACTATAACTTGTACCACGAGCCGGATATTCTCCCAAATCTAAGTTAAACAAAACCAACATATTTAGAGAATTTGGGAAATCAATACAACTCCATCAAAAAGTGAAACATTTCCTACTCAAATCAAAACAAAGCAAATAAAAAATGACCAATCCAAACAATCCCATTTAAACAACATACAAACTAATTGAGACATGACTTGATATAAATCGCATCAACCAACAAATACCAAGCATATTACCCCATTAAAATCACCACTTTCACTTAGACGAAACTTTTAAATCTCCCTAAATAAACTAAATCCACTCACTCAGACTTATAAGTGCCAAACAGAACTTATAGGAACCGATTCCAACTAATCCATTTCCGGCGATGTAAACGTGCATGTGCCAAACCGACTAACCTAAACTTTTAATGATCAAAAAAAAATTTCCATATTTCATATCGAAATTTTTCAAAGCACTGGCAATTTCATAATAGAAAAATCATCAAAAATCCTAACAAAAAACACATTAAACTATTAGTGCCAAACTACAAACTGCAATCACTCTTAGCATTTTAAAACAATCCACCCAATATAGTTTGTTACAACAGAGCACAAACAAAAGCCAACATGGCCAACCCAAAATTGGAATCAAGAGAACCATTTCGTGGCGGCCCCAACCAACATTGCGTAACCGATAATACAGAAGCATAGCAAGAAATTATCCAGTTTATTTAAAAAAATCAAACCACAGCTATAGATTAGCTTCCCATAACGATGCCATCAAAGAAAACCGTAGCTGAAATAAATCCAAACAGTCCAAAACTATCCAAACCGTCCTAATCTATCAATTCAAAAATCCTAACAAAAAACACATTAAACTATTAGTGCCAAACTACAAACTGCGATCACTCTCAGCATCTTAAAACAATCCACCCAATATAGTCTGTTACAACAGAACACAAACAAAAGCCAACATGGCCTACCCAAAATTGGAATCAAGACAACCATTTCATGGCGGCCCAAACCATCATTGCGTAACCGATAATACAGAAGCATAGGAAGAAATTATCCAGTTTATTTAAAAAAATCCAACCAGAGCTATAGATTATCTTCCCATAACGATGCCATCAAAGAAAACCGTAGCTGAAATCAATCCAAACAGTCCAAAACTATCCAAACCGTCCTAATCTATCAATTCAAAAACTAAACAAGAGTCAATCCACACGAAACAAGATGAGGACAATTTGAGATTATTGCCTTTCTAACCAACCAACCCTGATGCGAATGAATCAAACTCAACATAGAGAAAACCATCTGGTAGATATCGAATATAGCTAAACTTAATCAAACCCATTTTTCCTAATCTTGGGCCAAACTTATGTACGAGGAAATACAGATTTTCAAAAACTAACCAAGCCGTGGAAAACCATTCAAACATCAATCATGGCCAACCCAAATTGGAATCAACACAACCATTTCATGCCGGCCCAAGCCATCATTCTGTAACCGATAAAACAAAAGCATAGGAAAAACTTATCCACTTTATTTAAAAAATCCAACCAGGGCTATAGATTACTTTCCCATAACGATGCCATCAGAGAAGACTGTAGCTGAAATCAATCCAAACAGTCCAAAACTATCCAAACCGTCCTAATCTATCAATTCAAAAACTAAACAAGAGTCAATCCACACGAAACAAGATGAGGGCAATTTGAGATTATTGCCTTTCTAACCAACCAACCCTGATGCGAATGAATCAAACTCAACATAGAGAAAACCATCTGGTAGATATCGAATATAGCTAAACTTAATCAAACCCATTTTTCCTAATCCTGGTCCAAACCTAGATAGAAAAAAATACAGATTTTCTAAAACTAACCAAGCCATGGCAAACCATTCAAACATCAATCAAATCAATACCCACAAACAAAGAAGTTTCCGTATTTCATATCGAAATATTTCAAAGCACTGGCAATTTCATAATGAGAAAAATCATCAAAAATCCTATCAAAAAACACATTAAATATTAGTGCCAAACTACAAACTGCGATCACTCTCAACATCTTAAAACAATCCACCCAATATAGTCTGTTACAACAGAACACAAACAAAAGCCAACATGGCCTACCCAAAATTGGAATCAAGACAACCATTTCATGGCGGCCCAAACCATCATTGCGTAACTGATAATACAGAAGCATAGGAAGAAATTATCCAGTTTATTTAAAAAAATCCAACCAGAGCTATAGATTAGCTTCCCATAACGATGCCATCAAAGAAAACCGTAGCTGAAATCAATCCAAACAGTCCAAAACTATCCAAACCGTCCTAATCTATCAATTCAAAAGCTAAACAAAGGTCAATCCAAACGAATCAAGATGGGGACAATTTGAGATTATTCCCTTTCTAACCAACCAACCCTGAGGCAAATGAATTAAACTCAACATAGAGAAAAAACCATCTGGAAAGTATCGAATATAGTTAAACTTAATCAAACCCATTTTTCCTTATCCTGGGCCAAACCTAGGTAGGAGAAAATACAGATTTTCCAAAACTAACCAAGACGAGGCAAACCATGCAAACATCAATCAAATCAACACCCACTGCATATTAGCAAAACAAAATCCCCTTACTAAGAAGAAAAAAACACAACAAACCTAAATAAAATAGGAAATAAGGTCAACTCCTCAACAAAATAAAATAGACCAACTCGTAGGAAAATAAAACAAAAAAAGGTTCATCGATCCAAACCGTCCCGTCAACACAATCTAAAATAATCAAAAGAATAAATTTTACTTAATCAAATTAACCCACAAGAATAGAGCTTATTAAAATTCTAATCACACTTTTGTTAACTAAACAAGCCCACTATAACTAATACCACGGGCCAGATATTCTCTCAAATCTAAGTTAAACAAAACCAACATATTTAGAGAATTTGGGAAATCAATTCAACTCCATCAAAAAGTGAAACCTTTCCTACTCAAATCAAAACAAAGCAAATAAAAAACGACCAATCCAAACAATCCCATTTAAACAACATACAAAATAATTGACACATGACTTGATATCAATCACATCAACCAACAAATACCAAGCATATTACCCCATTAAAATCACCAATTTCACTTAGACGAACCTTTTAAATCTCCCTAAATAAACTAAATCCACTCACTCAGACTTGTGAGTGCCAAACAGAACTTATAAGAACCAATTCCAACTATCCATTTCCGGAGATGTAAACGTGCATGTGCCAAACCAACTAACCTAAACTTTAAATGATCAAAAAAGAAATTTTGGTATTTCATATCGAAATTTTTCAAAACATTGGCAATTTCATAAGAGAATAATCATCAAAAATCCTAACGAAAAACACATTAAACTATTAGTGCCAAACTACAAACTCCGATCACTCTCAGCATCTTAAAACAATCCACCCAAAATAGTCTGTTACAACAGAACAAAAACAAAAGCCAACATGGCCAACCCAAATTTGGAATCAAGACAACCATTTCATAGCGGCCCAAACCATCATTGCGTAACCGAGAATACAGAAGCATAGGAAGAAATTATCCAGTTTATTTAAAAAAATCCAACCAGAGCTATAGATTAGCTTCCCATAACGATGCCATCAAAGAAAACCGTAGCTGAAATCAATCCAAAGAGTCCAAAACATTCCAAACCGTCCTAATCTATCAATTCAAAAACTAAACAACAGTCAATCCACACGAAACAAGATGGGGACAATTTTAGATTATTCCCTTTCTAACCAACCAACCCTGATGCAAATGAATCAAACTCAACATAGAGAAAAAACCATCAGGAAGATATCGAATATAGTTAAACTTAATCAAACCCATTTTTCCTTATCCTGGGCCAAACCTAGGTAGGAGAAAATACAGATTTTCCAAAACTAACCAAGCCGAGGCAAACCATTCAAACATCAATCAAATCAACAACCACTGCATATTAGCAAAACAAAATCCCCTTACTAACAGAAAAAAAAACCCAACAAACCTAAATAAAATAGGAAATAAGGTCAACTCCTCAACAAAATAAAATAGACCAACTCCTAGGAAAATAAAACAAAAAAAGGTTCATCGATCCAAACCGTCCTTTCAACACAATCTAAAATAATCAAAAGAATAAACTTTACTTAATCAAATTAACCCACAAGAATAGAGCTTATTAAAATTCTAATCACACTTTTGTTAATTAATCAAACCCACTATAACTTTTACCACGGGCCGGATATTCTCTCAAATCTAAGTTAAACAAAACCAACATATTTTGAGAATTTGGAAAATCAATTCAACTCTATCAAAAAGTAAAACCTTTCCTACTCAAATCAAAACAAAGCAAATAAAAAACGACCAATCCAGACAATCCCATTTAAACAACCAATAGAATAATTGAGACATAACTTGATATAAATCACATCAACCAACAAATACTGAGCATATTACCCCACTAAAATCACCACTTTCACTTAGACGAACCTTTTAAATCTCCCTAAATAAACTAAATCTACTCACTCAGACTTGTAAGTGCCAAACAGAACTTATAGGAACTGATTCCAACTAATTCATTTCTGGTGATGTAAACGTGCATGTGCCAAACCAACTAACCTAAACTTTTAATGATCAAAAAAGAAATTTCCGTATTTCATATCGAAATTTTTCAAAGCATTAGCAATTTCATAAGAGAAAAATCATCAAAAATCCTAACAAAAAACACATTAAACTATTAGTGCCAAACTACAAACTGCGTTCACTCTCAGCATCTTAAAACAATCCACCCAATATAGTCTGTACAACAGAGCACAAACAAAAGCGAACATGGCCAATCCAAATTGGAATCAACACAACCATTTCATGCCGGCCCAAACCATCATTCCGTAACCGATAAAACAAAAGCATAGGAAAAATTTATCCACTTTATTTAAAAAATCCAACCAGGGCTATAGATTAGCTTCCCATAACAATGCCATCAAAAAAGACTGTAGCTGAAATCAATCCAAAACTATCCAAACCGTCCTAATCTATCAATTCAAAAACTAAACAAGAGTCAATCCACATGAAACAAGATGAGGACAATTTGAGATTATTCCATTTCTAACCAACCAACCCTGATGCGAATAAATCAAACTCTACATAGAGAAAATCATCTGGTAGATATCGAATATAACCAAAATTAATCAAACCCTTTCTTCCTAATCCTGGGCCAAACCTAGATAGGAGAAAATACAGATTTTCCAAAAATAACCAAGCCGTGGCAAACCATTCAAACATCAATCAAATCAATACCCACTAACAAAGCATATTAGCAAAACAAAATTCCCTTATTAACAGAAAAAAACCCGACATACCTAAATAAAATAGGAAATAAGGTCAACTCCTCAACAAAATAAAATAGACCAACTCGTAGGAAATAAAACAAATAAACGTTCATCGATCCAAACCGTCCCCGTCAACACAATCTAAAATAAACAAAAGAAGAAATTTTACTTAATCAAATTAACCCACAAGAATAGATTTTATTAAAATTCTAATCACACTTTGGTTAATTAAACAAACCCCCTATAACTTATACCACGGACCGGATATTCTCCCAAAACTAAGTTAAACAAAACCAACATATTTAGAGAATTTAGGAAATCAATACAACTCCATCAAAAAGTGAAACATTTCCTACTCAAATCAAAACAAAGCAAATAAAAAACGACCAATCCAAACAATCCCATTTAAACAACATACAAAATAATTGACACATAACTTGATATAAATCACATCAACCAACAAATACCAAGCATATTACCCCATTAAAATCACCACTTTCACTTAGACGAACCTTTTAAATATCCCTAAATAAACTAAATCCACTCACTCAGACTTGTAAATGCCAAACAGAACTTATTGGAACCGATTCCAATTAATCCATTTCTGGCGATGTAAACGTGCATGTGCCAAACCAACTAACCTAAACTTTTAATGATCAAAACAGAAATTTCCATATTTTATATCGAAATATTTCAAAGCACTGGCAATTTCATAATGAGAAAAATCATCAAAAATCCTAACAAAAACACATTAAACGATTAGTGCCAAACTAAAAACAGCGATCACTCTCAGCATCTTAAAACAATCAACCCAAAATAGTCTGTTACAACAGAGCATTAACAAAAGTGAACATGGCCAACCCAAATAGGAATCAACACAACCATTTCATGCCGGCCCAAACCATCATTCCGTAACCGATAAAACAAAAGCATAGGAAAAACTTATCCACTTTATTTAAAAAATCCAACCAGGGCTATGGATTAGCTTCCCATAATGATGCCATCAAAGAAGACCGTAGCTGAAATCAATCCAAACAATCCAAATCTATCCAAACCGTCCTAATCTATCAATTCAAAAACTAAACAAGAGTCAATCCACACGAAACAAGATGAGGACAATTTGAGATTATTCCGTTTCTAACCAACCAACCCTGACGCAAATGAATCAAATTCAACATAGAGAAAAAACCCATTCTTCCTAATCCTGGGGAAACCTATGTAGGAGCAAATAAAGAATTTCCAAAACTAACCTAGCCGAGTCTAACCATTGAAACATCAATCAAATCAACACACACTAACAAAGCATATTAGCAAAACAAAATCACCTTACTAACAGAAAATAAACAGTCATACCTAAGTAAAGTAGTAAATCAGGTCAACTCCACAACAAAATAAAATAGACCAACTCGTAGGAAAATAAAACAAATAAACGTTCATCGGTCCAATCCGTCCCGTCAACACAATCTAAAATAAACAAAAGAAGAAATTTTACTTAATCAAGTTACCCCACAAGAATAGAGCTTATAAAAATTCTAATCACACTTGTTAATTAAACAAATCCACTGTAACATGTACCACGGGCCGGATATTCCCCCAAATCTAAGTTAAAGAAAACCAACATATTTAAAGAATTTGAGAAATCAATTCAACTCCATCAAGAAGTGAAACATTTCCTACTCAAATCAAAACAAAGCATATAAAAAACGACCATTTCAGACAATCCCATTTAAACAACTTACAGAATAATTGAGACATAACTTGATATAAATCACATCAACCAACAACTACTGAGCATATTAGCCCACTAAAATCACCACTTTCACTTAGACGAACCTTTTAAATCTCCCTAAATAAACTAAATCCACTCACTCGGACTTGTAAGTGCCAAACAGAACTTATAGGAACCGATTCCAACTAATCCATTTCTGGCGATGAAAACGTGCATGTGCCAAACCAACTAACCTAAACTTTTAATGATCAAAAAAGAAATTTCCGTATTTCATATCGAAATATTTCAAAGCACTGGCAATTTCAGAATGAGAAAAATCATCAAAAATCCTCACAAAAAACACATTAAACTATTAGTGCCAAAGTACAAACATCAATCACTCCCAGCATCTTAAAACAATCCACCCAATATAGTCTGTACAACAGAGCACAAACAAAAGCGAACATGGCCAATACAAATTGGAATCAACACAACCATTTCATGCCGGCCCAAACCATCATTCCGTAACCGATAAAACAAAAGCATAGGAAAAATTTATCCACTTTATTTAAAAAATCCAACCAGGGCTATAGATTAGTTTCCCATAACGATGCCATCAAAAAAGACCATAGCTGAAATCAATCCAAACAATCGAAAACTATCCAAACCGTCCTAATCTATCAATTCAAAAACTAAACAAGAGTCAATCCACACGAAACAAGATGAGGACAATTTGAGATTATTCCCTTTCTAACCAACCAACCCTGATGCAAATGAATCAAACTCAACATAGAGAAAACCATCTGGTAGATATCGAATATAGATAAACTTAATCAAACCCATTATTCCGAATCTTGGGCCAAACCTAGGTAGGAGCAAATTAAGAATTTCCAAAACTAACCAAGCCGTGGCAAACCATTCAAACATCAATCAAATCAATACCGACTAGGAAAGCATATTAGCAAAACAAAATCCCCTTACTAACAGAAAAGAACCTGGCATACCTAAATAAAGTAGTAATCAGGTCAACTTGTCAACAAAATAAAATAGACCAACTCGATGGAAAATAAAACAAATAAGCATTCATCGATCCAAACAATCCCGACAACACAATCTAAAATAAACAAAAGAAAAATTTTACTTAACCAATTTAACCCACAAGAATAGAGCTTAGTAAAAGTCTATTTACACTTTTGTTAATTAAACAAACCCACTATAACTTATACCATGGGCCAGATATTCTCCCAAATCTAAGTTAAACAAAACCAACATATTTGGAGAATTTGGAAATCAACTCAACTCCATAAAAAAGTTAAACCTTACCTACTCAAATCAAAACAGAGCAAATAAAAAACGACCTATCCAAACAATCCCATTTAAACAACATACAAAATAATTGAGATATGAGTTCATATATATCAAATCAACCAACAAATAGCAAGCATATTACCTCACTAAAATCACCATTTTCACTTAGATGAACCTTTTAAATCTCTCTAAATAAGCTTAATCCACTCACTTAGACTTGTAAGTGCCAAAGAGAACCTATAGGAACTGAATCCAACTAATCTATTTCCGGCAATGTAAACGTGCATGTGCCAAACCAACTAACCTAAACTTATAATGATCAAAAAAGAAGTTTCCATATTTCATATCGCAATATTTCAAAGCACTGGCAATTTCATAATCAGAAAAATCATCAAAAATCCTAACAAAAAACACATTAAACTATTAGTGCCAAACTACAAATAGTGATCACTCTCAGCATCTTAAAACAATCCACCCAATATAGTCTGTTACAATATAGCACTAACAAAATCCAACATGGCCAACCCAAATTGGAATCAATACTACCATTTCATGTCTGCCCAAACCATCATTCTGTTACCGATAAAATAGAAGCATAGGAAGAAATTATCCACTTTATTTGAAAAATCCAACTAGAGTTATAGATTACCTTCCCTTAAGGATGCCATCAAAGAAAACCATCGCTGAAAACAATCAAAACAATCCAAAACCATCCAAACCATCGAATATAGATAAACTTAATCAAACCCATTTTTCCTAATCTTGGGCAAAACCTAGGTAGGAGCAAATAGAGAATTTCCAAAACTAACCAAGCCGTGGCAAACCATTCAAACATCAATCAAATCAGCACCCACTAACAAAGCATATTAGCAAAACAAAATCCCCTTACAAACAGAAAAAAAAAAACCCGTCATACCTAAATAAAATAGGAAATAAGGTCAACTTCTCAACAAAATAAAATAGACCAACTCGTAGGAAAATAAAACAAATAAACGTTCGTCGATCCAAACCGTCCCGTCAACACAATCTAAAATAAACAAAAGAAGAAATTTTACTTAATCAATTTAGTCCACAAGAATAGAGCTTATCAAAATTCTAATCACACTATTGTTAATTAAACAAACCCACTATAACTTGTACCACGGGTCGGATATTCTCCCAAATCTAAGTTAAACAAAACCAACATATTTAGAGAATTTGGGAAAATCAATACGACCAATCCAGACAATCCCATTTAAACAACCAACAGAATAATTGAGACTAACTTGATATATATCACATCAACCAACAAATACTGAGCGTATTACCCCACTAAAATCACCACTTTCACTTAGAGAACCTTTTAAATCTCCCTAAATAAACTAAATCCACTCACTCAGACTTGTAAGTGCCAAACAGAACTTATAGGAACTGATTCCAACTAATCCATTTCCGGCGATTTAAACGTGCATGTGCCAAACCAACTAACCTAAACTTTTAATGATCAAAAAAGAAATTTCCGTATTTCATATCGAAATATTTCAAAGCACTGGCAATTTCATAATGAGAAAAATCATCATAAATCCTAACGAAAAACACATTAAAATATTTGTTCCAAACTACAAACAGCGATCACTCTCAGCATCTTAAAACAATCCACCAAATATAGTCTATTACAACAGAGCACTAACAAAAGCCAACATGGCCAACCCAAAATTGGAATCAAGACAACCATTTCATGGCGGCCCAAACCATCATTGCGTAAGCGAAAATACAGAAGCATAGGAAAAAATTATCCTCTTTATTTAAAAAATCCAACCAGAGTTATAGATTAGCTTCCCATAATAATGCCATCAAAAAAGACCGTAGCTGAAATCAATCCAAACAGTCCAAATCTATCAATTCAAAAAATAAACAAGACTCAATCCACACGAAACAAGATGTGGACAATTTGAGATTATTCCTTCTAACCAACCAACCCTGATGCAAATGAATCAAACTCAACATAGAAAAAACCATCTGGTAGATATCGAATATAGATAAACTTAATCAAACCCATTTTTCCTAATCCTGGGCCAAACCTAGGTAGGAGCAAATAAAAAATTTCCAAAATTAACCAAGCCGTAGCAAACCATTCAAACATCAATCAAATCAACACCCACTAGCAAAGCATATTAGCCAAACAAAATCCCCTTACTAACAGAAAAAAAAAAAAAAAAAAAACCCGTCATACCTAAATAAAGTAGTAAATCTGGTCAACTCCTCAACAAAATAAAATAGACCAGCTCGTAGGAAAATAAAACAAATAAACGTTCATCGATCCAAATCGTCCCATCAACACAATCTAAAATAAACAAAAGAAGAAATTTTATTAATTAATTCAACCCACAAGAATAGAGCTTATTAAAATTCTTATCACACTATTGTTAATTAAACAAACCCACTATAACTTGTACCACGGGCCGGATATTCTCCCAAATCTAAGTTAAACAAAACCAACATATTTAGAGAATTTGGGAAATCCTGGGTCAAACCTATGTAGGAGGAAATACAGATTTTCCAAAACTAACCAAGCCGTGGCAAACCATTCAAACATCAATCAAATCAATACCCACTAACAAACCATATTAGCAAAACAAAATCCCCTTACTAACAGATAAGAACCCGGCATACTAAATAAAGTAGTAATCAGGTCAACTCCTCAACAAAATAAAATAGACCAACTCGAAGGAAAATAAAACAAATAAATGTTCATCGATCGAAACCGTCCCGTCAACACAATCTAAAATAAACAAAAGAAGAAATTTTACTTAATCAATTTAACCCACAAGAATAGAGCTTATCAAAACTCTAATCACACTTTTGTTAATTAAACAAACCCACTATAACTTATACCACGGGCCGGATATTCTCCCAAATCTAAGTTAAACAATACCAACATATTTAGAGAATTTGAGAAATCAACTCAACTGCATCAAAAAGTGAAACTTTTCCAACTCAAATCAAAACAAAGCAAATAAAAAACGACCAATCCAAACAATCCCATTTAAACAACATACAAAATAATTGAGACATAACTTGATATAAATCACATCAACCAACAAATACCGAGCATATTACCCCACTAAAATCACCACTTTCACTAGAAGAACCTTTTAAATCTCTCTAAATAAACTAAATCCACTCATTCAGACTTGTAAGTGCCAAACAGAACCTTTTGGAACCAATTCCAACTAATCCATTTCCGGCGAAGTAAACGTGCATGTGCCAAACCAACTAACCTAAACTTTTAATGATCAAAAAAAAATTTCCGTATTTCATATTGAAATATTTCAAAGCACTGGCAATTTCATAATGAGTAAAATCATCAAAAATCCTCACAAAAATCATATTAAACTATTAGTGCAAAAGTACAAACATCGATCACTCTCAGCATCTTAAAACAATCCACCCAAAATAGACTGTTACAATAGAGCACTAACAAAAGCAAACATGGCCAACCCAAAATTGGAATCAATAAAACCATTTCATGTTTGCCCAAACCATCATTCTGTTACCGATAAAATAGAAGCATAGGAAGAAATTATCCACTTTATTTAAAAAATTCAACCAGAGCTATAGATTAGCTAACCCTAAGGATGCCATCAAAGAAGACCATAGTTGAAAACAATCCAAACAATCAAAAACTATCCAAACCATCCTAATCTATCAATTCTAAAACTAAACAAGAGTCAATCCACACGAAACAAGATGAGGACAATTTGAAATTATTCCCTTTCTAACCAACCAACCCTGATGCAAATGAATCAAACTCAACATAGAAAAAACCATCTAGTAGATATCGAATATAGTTAAACTTAATCAAACCCATTTTTCCTAATCCTAGGCCAAACCTAGGTAGGAGCAATTAAAAAATTTCCAAAACTTACCAAGCCGTGGCAAACCATTCAAACATCAATCAAATCAACACCCACTAACAAAGCATATTAGCAAAACAAAATCCCCTTAATAACAGAAAAAAACCCGTCATACCTAAATAAAGTAGCAAATCAGCTCAACTCCTCAACAAAATAAAATAGACTAACTCGTAAGAAAATAAAACAAATAAACGTTCATCGATAGAAACCGTCCCATCAACACAATCAAAGATAAATAAAAAAAGAAACTTGACTTAATCAATTTAACGCACAAGAATAGAAGTTATTAAAATTCTAATGACACTATTGTTAATTTAACAAACCCACTATAATTTATACCACGGGTCGGATATTCTCCCAAATCTAAGTTAAACAAAACCAACATATTTAGAGAATTTGAGAAATCAACTCAACTCCATCAAAAAGTGAAACTTTTCCAACTCAAATCAAAACAAAGCAAATAAAAAACGACCAATCCAAACAATCCCATTTAAACAACATGCAAAAAAATTGAGACATAACTTGAGATAAATCACATCAACCAACAAATACCGAGCATATTACCCCACTAAAATCACCACTTTCACTAGACGAACCTTTTAAATCTCTCTAAATAAACTAAATCCACTCATTCAGACTTATAAGTGCCAAACAGAACCTTTAGGAACCAATTCCAACTAATCCATTTCCGGCGATGTAAACGTGCGTGTGTCAAACCAACTAACATAAGCATTTAATGATCAAAAAAGAAATTTCTGTATTTCATATCGAAATATTTCAAAGCACTAGCAATTTCATAATGAGAAAAATCATCAAAAATCCTAACGAAAAGCACATTAAACTATTATTGCCAAATTACAAACAGCGATCACTCTCAGCATCTTAAAACAATCCACCCAATATAGTCTGTTACAACAGAGCACTAACAAAAGCAAACATGGGCAACCCAAATTGGAATCAACACAACCAATGCCG
Source organism: Nelumbo nucifera (assembly GCF_055504915.1). NCBI lineage: Eukaryota > Viridiplantae > Streptophyta > Magnoliopsida > Proteales > Nelumbonaceae > Nelumbo > Nelumbo nucifera. Next base: position 61,903,244 of record NC_142653.1, read on the forward strand.
GCCCAAACCATCATTCCGTAACCAATAAAACAGAAGCACAGAAAGAAATTATCCACTTTATTTAAAAAATCCAACCAGGGCTATAAATTAATTTCCCATAACGATGCCATTAAAGAAGACCGTAGATAAAATCAATCCAAACAATCCAAAACTATCAAAACCGTCCTAATCTATCAATTCAAAAACTAAACAAGAGTCAATCCACACGAAACAAGGTTAGGACAATTTGTGATTATTCCCTTTCTAACCAACCAAACCTGATGCAAATGAATCAAACCCAACATAGAAAAAACCATCTGATAGATATCGAATATAGCTAAACTTAATCAAACCCAGTCTTCCGAATCCTGGGCCAAACCTAGGTAGGAGGAAAAACAGATTTTCCAAAACTAACCAAGTCGTGGAAAACCATTCAAACATCAATCAAATCAATACCCACTAACAAAGCATATTAGCAAAACAAAATCCCCTTACTAACAGAAAAGAACCCGGCATACCTAAATAAATTAGGAAATCAGGTCAAGTCCCCAACAAAATAAAATAGACCAATTCGAAGGAAAATAAAACAAATAAACGTTCATTGATCCAAACCGTCCTGTCAACACAATCTAAAATAAATAAAAGAAGAAATTTTACTTAATCAATTTAACCCACAAGAATAGAGCTTATTAAATTTCTAATCACACTTTTGTAAATTAAACAAACCCAGTATAACTTATACCACGGGTCGGATATTCTCCCAATTCTAAGTTAAACAAAACCAACATATTTAGAGAATTTGGGAAATCAATTCAACTCCATCAAAAAGTGAAACCTTTCCTACACAATTAAAAACAAAGCAAATAAAAAACAACCAATCCAAACAATCCCATTCAAACAACTTACAGAATAATTGAGACATAACTTGATATAAATCACATCAACCTACAAATAGTGAGCATATTACCCCACTAACAAAAGCCATTAAACAAATAAAAAACAACCAATCCAAACAATCCCATTCAAACAACTTACAGAATAATTGAGACATAACTTGATATAAATCACATCAACCTACAAATAGTGAGCATATTACCCCACTAACAAAAGCCATTAAACAAAAGCCACTTTCACTTAGACGAACCTTTTAATTCTCCCTAAATAAACTAAATCCACTCACTCAGACTTGTAAGTGCCAAACAAAACTAATAGGAACCGATTCCAACTAATCCATTTCCGGCGATATAAATGTGCATGTGCCAAACCAACTAACCTAAAGTTTTAAAGATCAAAAAATAAATTTCCGTATTTCATATCAAAATATTTCAAAGCACTAGCAATTTCATAATGAGAAAAATCATCAAAAATCCTAACGAAAAACACATTAAACTATTAGTGCCAAACTACAAATAGCGATCACTCTCAGCATATTAAAACAATTCACCCAATATAGTCTGTTACAACAGAGCACTAACAAAAGCCAACATGGCCAACCCAAATTGGAATCAACACAACCATTTCATGTCTGCCCAAACCATCATTCCGTAACCGATAAAATAAAAACATAGGAAGAAATTATCCACTTTATTTAAACAATCCAACCAGAGCTATATATTAGTTTCTCATAACGATGCCATCAAAGAAGACCGTAGCTGAAAACAATCCAAACAATCCAAAACTATCCATACTGTCCTAATCTATCAATTCAAAAACTAAACAAGAGTCAATCCACACGAAACAAGATGAGGACAATTTGAGATTATTCCCTTTCTAACCAACCAACCCTGTTGCAAATGAATCAAACTTAAAATAGAGAAAACCATCTGGTAGATATCGAATATAAATAAACTTAATCAAACACATTCTTCCTAATCCTGGGCCAAACCAAGGAAGGAGCAAATAAAGAATTTCCAAAACTAAACCTAAACTTTTAATGATCAAAAGAAAAGTTTCTATATTTCATATCGAAATATTTCAAAGCACTGGAAATTTAATAATAAGAAAAGTCAATAAAAATCCTAACGAAAAACACATTAAACTATTAGTGCCAAACTACAAACAGCGATCACTCTCGGCATCTTAAAACAATCCACCCAATATAGTCTGTTACAACAGAGCACTAACAAAAGCCAACATGGCCAACCCAAATTGGAATCAACACAACCATTTCATGTCGAACCAAACCATCATTCCGTAACCGATAAAACAGAAGCATAGGAAGAAATTATCCACTTTATTTAAAAAACCAACCAGAGCTATAGATTAGGTTCCCATAACGATGCCATCAAAATAGAACGTAGTTGAAATCAATCCAAACAATCCAAAACAATCCAAACCATCCTAATCTATCAATTCAAAAACTAAACAATAGTCAGTCCACAGGAAACAAGATAACAACAATTTGAAATTATGCCCTTTCTAACCAACCAACCCTAATGCATATGAATCAAACTCAACATAGAGAAAACCATCTGGTAGATATCGAATATAGATAAACTTAATCAAACCCATTCTTCCTAAAGCTGTGCCAAACCTAGGTAGGAGCAAATAAAAAATTATCAAAACTAACCAAGACATGGCAAACCATTCAAACATCAATCAAATCAACACCCACTAACAAAGCATATTAGCAAAACAAAATCCCCTTACAAACAGAAGAGAACCCGGCATACCTAAATAAAGTAGGAAATCAAATCAACTCCTCAACAAAATAAAATACACCAACTCGTAGGAAAATAAAACAAATAAACGTTCATCGATCCAAACCGTCCCGTCAACACAATCTAAAATAAACAAAAGTAAAATTTTACTTAATCAATTTAACCCACAAGAATAGAGCTTATTAAAATTCTAATCACACTATTGTTAATTAAACAAACCCACTATAGCTTGTACCACGGGCCGGATATTCTCCCAAATTTAAGTTAAATAAAACCAACATATTTAGAGAATTTGGGAAATCAATTCAACTCCATAAAAAAGTAAAACCTTTCCTACTCAAATCAAAACAAAGCAAATAAAAAATGACAAATCCAAACAATCCCATTTAAACAACATACAAAATAATTGAGACATAACATGATATAAATAACATCAACCAACAAATACCGAGCATATTACCCCACTAAAATAACTACTTTCACTTAGACAAACATTTTAAATCTGTCTAAATAAGCTAAATCCACTCACTCAGACTTGTAAGTGCCAAACAGAATCAATAAGAACCGATTCCAACTAAGCCATTTCTGGCGATGTAAACGTGAATGTGAAAAACCAACTAACCTAAACTTTTAATGATCAAAAGAGAAGTTTCCGTATTTCATATCGAAATATTTCAAAGCACTAGCAATTTCAGAATGAGAAAAGTCATCAAAAATCCTAACAAAAAACACATCAAACAATTAGTTCCAAACTACAAACAACGATCACTCTCAGCATCTTAAAACAATCCAACCAATATAGTCTGTTACAACAGAGCACTAACAAAAAGCCAACATGGCCAACCCAAATTGGAATCAACACAACCATTTCATGTCGGCCCAAACCATCATTCCGTAACCGATAAAACAGAAGCGTAGGAAGAAATTATCCACTTTATTTAAAAAATTCAACCAGTGCTATAGATTAGCTTCCCATAACGATACCATCAAAGAAGACCATAGCGGAATCAATCCAAACAATCCAAAACTATCTAAACCGTCCAAATCTATCAATTCAAAAACTAAACAAGAGTCAATCCACACGAAACAAGATGTGGACAATTTGAGATTATTCCATTTCTAACCAACCAACCCTGATGCAAATGAATCAAACTCAACATAGAGAAAACCAGCTGGTAGATATCGAATATAGCTAAACTTAATCAAACCCATTATTCCTAATCCAAGGCCAAACCTAGGTAGGAGGAAATATAGATTTTCCAAAAGTAACCAAGCCGTGGCAAACCATTCAAATATCATTCAAATCAATACCCACTAACAAACCATAGTAGCAAAACAAAATCCCCTTACTAACAGAAAAGAACTCGGCATACCTAAATGATATAAGAAATCAGGTCAACTCCTCAACAAAATAAAATACACCAACTCATAGGAAAATAAAACAAATAAACGTTCATCGATCCAAACCGTCCCGTCAACACAATCTAAAATAAACAAAAGATGAAACTTGACTTGACCAATTTAACCCACAAGAAATAGAGCTTATTAAAATTCTAATCACACTATTCTTAATTAAACAAACCCACTATATAACTTATACCATGGGCCGAATATTCTCCGAAATCTAATTTAAACAAAACCAACATATTTAGAAAATTTGGAAAATCAACTCAACTCCATCAAAAAGTGAAACATTTCCTACTCAAATCAAAACAAAGCAAATAAAAAAGGACCAATCCAAACAATCCCATTTAAACAACATACAGAATAATTGAGACATGACTTGATATAAATCACATCAACAAAAAAATATCGAACATTTACCCCACTAAAATCACCATTTTCACTTAGACAAACCTTTTAAATCTCTCTAAATAAGCTAAATCCACTCACTCAGACTTGTAAACGTCAAACAGAACTTATAGGAACCGATTCCATTTAATCCATTTCCGGCGATGTAAACGTGCATGTGCCAAACCAACTAACCTAAACTTATAATGATCAAAAAAGAAGTTTTCGTATTTCATATCGAAATATTTTAAAGCACTGGCAATTTCATAATGAGAAAAATCATCATAAATCCTAACAAAAAACACATTAAACTATTAGTGCCAAACTACAAACAGTGATCACTCTCAGCATCTTAAAACAATCCACCCAATATAGTCTGTTACAACAGAGCACTAACAAAAATCAACAAGGCCAACCCAAATTGGAATCAACAAAACCATTTCTTGTCTACCCAAACCATCATTCCGTAACCGATAAAACAGAAGCATAGGAATAAATTATCCACTTTATTTAAAAAATCCAACCAGAGCTATATATTAGCTTCCCATAACGATGCCCTCAAAGAAGACCATAGCTGAAATCAATCCAAACAATCCAAAGCTATCCAAACAATCCAAAGCTATCCAAACCATCCTAATCTATCATTTCAAAAAATAAACAATAGTCAATCCAAACGAAACAAGATGTGGACAATTTGAGATTATTCCCTTTCTAACCAACCAATATTGATGCAAATGAATCAAACTCAACATAGAAAAAACCATCTGGTAGATATCGAATATAGATAAACTTAATCAAACCCATTCTTCCTAATCCTGGGCCAAACCTAGGTAGGAGGAAATACAGATTTTCCAAAAGTAACCAAGCCGTGGCAAACCATTCAAACATCAATCAAATCAATACCCACTAACAAACCATATTAGCAAAAATAAATCCCCTTACTAACAGAAAAGAACTCGGCATACCTAAATGATATAGGAAATCAGGTCAACTCCTCAACAAAATAAAATACACCAACTCGTTGGAAAATAAAACAAATAAACGTTCATCGATCCAAACCGTCCCGTCAACACAATCTAAAATAAACAAGTGATGAAACTTGACTTGATCAATTTAACCCACAAGAATAGAGCTTATTAAAATTCTAATCACACTATTGTTAATTAAACAAACCCACTATATAACTTATACCATGGGCCGAATATTCTCCGAAATCTAATTTAAACAAAACCAACATATTTAGAGAATTTGGAAAATCAACTCAACTCCATCAAAAAGCGAAACATTTCCTACTCAAATCAAAACAAAGCAAATAAAAAACGACCAATCCAAACAATCCCATTTAAACAACATACAGAATAATTGAGACATGACTTGATATAAATAACATCAACCAACAAATACCGAGCATATTACCCCACTAAAATCACCACATTCACTTAGACGAACCTTTTAAATCTCTCTAAATAAGCTAAATCCACTCACTCAGACTTGTAAGTGCCAAACAGAACCTATAAGAACCGATTCCAACTAATCCATTTCTGGCAATGTAAACGTGCATGTGCCAAACCAACTAACCTAAAATTATAATGATCAAAAAAGAAATTTCCGTATTTCATATCAAAATATTTCAAAGCACTGGCAATTTCATAAAGAGAAAAGTCATCAAAAATCCTAACGAAAAACACATTAAACAATTAGTGCCAAATTACAAACAGCGATCACTCTCAGCATCATAAAACAATCCACCCAATATAGTCTGTTACAACAGAGCACTAACAAAAAGCCAACATGGCCAACCCAAATTGGAATCAACACAACCATTTCATGTCTGCCCAAACCATCATTCCGTAACCGATAAAACAGAAGCATAGGAAGAAATTATCCACTTTATTTAAAAAATCCAACCATAGCTATAGATTAGCTTCCCATAACGATGCCATCAAAGAATATCGTAGCTGAATCAATCCAAGTAATCCAAAACTATCCAAACCGTCCTAATCTATCAATTCAAAAACTAAACAAGAGTCAATCAACACGAAACAAGATGAGGACAATTTGAGATTATTCCATTTCTAACCAACCAACCCTGATGCAAATAAATCAAACTCAACATAGAGAAACCATCCGATAGATATCGAATATAATTAAACTTAATCAAACCCATTCTTCCTAATCCTGGGCCAAACCTAGGTAGGAGGAAATATAGATTTTCCAAAACTAACCAAGCCATGGCAAAGTAAATTATTATCCATAGATTTCTATTTATTTAATTTACTAATTTATTCCATTAATTAATAATTTCTGAATAGTTTAGGGTCTGAGTTGGGATTAAACCTATTCACAGGTAGTGTCATGTTCGGGAAGGGCTTTGTCTTTATATCAATAGAATATATTGAAGCCCAACTTCAAGCCCAACCCAACCATTAGACCTATCTCTTGAGTCAAGCCCGGCGAGGAAATTGTTATTCTTTAGTACTTTCTCATTTCCTCACCAATTAATTTATATATTTAATTTAGTAACTTAAAAATTTTATTTATTTAATTTTATCAACATATTATTTCCCTCTATCTCCCCCTCCCTCTCCCTGAGTCCAATATTTTGGGTTGTAGATAGTTTGGATGTTTACTTATTTATTTATTTATTTATTATTTTACTATATGAATTAAATCTTTATCTACAAATTTTATTATTTAGCTTAATAAATTATATAATTAATGAATAAATTATATTATTAACAAATTATCTCTCTCTCTCTCTCTCTGAATCCTTATTTTTTGGGCTATCAACGAGTTAGGTTTAGAGTGGGATATGTACCTATCCCGTCCCATTAATAAATGACATTTTATTTATTTATTTTACTTCATTTATATATTTTAATACATTAGATAAACTATTATATATAAATTTTTATTTATTTGATTCAACCCAAAACCCAATAATAAATAAATATTTAGTTATTTTATTAAAATAAATCATTGATTTGTTTATTTTACAAAATTAAGTAAAATATTATTCATAGATTTCTATTTTTTAATTTACTAAATTATTCAAGTAGTTAATAATTTATTTAAAACTTAAGTTATTTAATATTTAGGGCTATTAGTAAGTTAGGTTTCATTTGGGATTAAAATTATTAATGAGTTGGGCTAGGTTTAGATTGGGATTTTAGAATATATTTAAGCCCAAGTTTGAGTTTGGGTCGGCCTTCGGGCCTAGATCTTGAGCATGAACCCAACGTTCATTTACTTTGTGGCGGCAGTCATAAATTTTTTTAGCATTGATCTTGCTCCATACCCAAACCGACCAACATGACATTCTAATTTTTTTTTTCACCTGCCAAATATAATCTAAAATTGTCCAAAATTCAAATAATCTGTAATTGTTTTCGATTATTTAATACAGTTGCAATTTGTTTCAAATAACATGTTTTCTTTTCATTCGTCCAAATTGGAATTAAATATATAATATCAAAACATCAAATTACAAATAAAACATAAATTTTCATTCTCCATTTAAAATATTTAAGTCAAACACATCTTAGTTTCAAATTGAAACTTCTTGATACAAATTTCATCCTTCATTCTCATAAACATGTATACTTCCACTCAAAACACTTGGTTTACAAATCTTCTTCTACTGCTTCTACCAAAATCCAACGAAGATTAATTCCTACACAAAGATGGGAAACAAATTGTAAGCAAACCTGAACCAAAACCACAAATAAGAAAATATCAATTATGCAAAAATTTAAATAAGCATTAAAGAGAAAAGGAATTTTCTTAGTACAATGACAAAATATTAGGATTCCAAACATGAGAATACATATATAAATAAAAGTTGGAAGTCCATGTCCACTCCACCCATTCCAAAACCCTAGAAAACTAGGACCAATGTAATGGCTTTTTGCCCTTCAATTGTAGAGAAAAGGAGTTGGCATGTTTCCTTCCTTTTGCTACTAATCTATAACATAACACAAGCTATTACTGAACCATATTCATACATAATTTTAAGAAATAAAAACAAAAATAAAGATTTTTATCAACATAACTCTATCATGAACCCTTGATATATAGAATTGTAAGGGTAGAATCAGGAGCCACAACAATCCTAAAATTTCAAGCCTCTCAATTGCAGAACCACAATAGACAGCAAACCAGAACCATCAGCTTAACTTCTGAGATATTGGATTCAAGATCTACAACCTCGATTGTATGGCCTAGACTCCTGCCTTCCCTGACCTAATTAATATAAGAAATATTAGCTCTCTGAATGTTAAAGAGAGAAAATATTTAAATTATAATAATGGAATAAAGAACTACATATATTAATTCCAGCTAACCCGGTCTATCATAAGGACTGACGGATCCTTCATAATTTGAGCAAGCTCATTCACTGATTCCACAACCTGTGAATAAACTTCAATTAATTAAAAGAATAACACAAAGTTTCACAGACCAAGCAATTGCATGTACAGTGAGGTGGGGTTGAGATTTAATTGCAAGAACTTCTGTACTGTTCTTTCTTCAATCAAGGTACCTACCATCACTTTAAGCAAAGATGTAACAACTTGGTTGGGGCTTCTTCACTCTTCTAATTTATTTATGGATCAAATAAAATGAGTCATCATTTTTACCCTTAACACCATTTATGATGGATGGGCACATATCTAAACCCACACATGATCTCAAGACTCTTAAAGAAAGTAACGGTCGTGCCATGATCTTAAGTCCATCAAATTCTTGTATGCCATTGTACAAACTTTCTATTACCCGAAATGTTCCTTGAGATCTTATCAAAAGCCTTATTTATTTCTTTTCTAAAATACCAAATAAATAAAATGAACTTCCAACAATGGACTACTTATGATATTATTAAGAATAATTAAAACATTTGATAGGGACCGTATAACTTTTGTAAATGAAAAGGCAAACAAACATTTATAAGAGAAACCTTTATGAAGACGCAATTCCCCTGCACTTTGTTTCTTGATAGGTGCCCTTCCATTGGCATTTTCTGACATCTCCCTTTGCTTTTCCTTCACTTTGAAAAGCTTAATCATTATGCCTACAATTAAAATAGAAATTAGTATCTAAAGCATCCCAAGACATATAGCATATGAACTTTACCTTTCTTAAAACTTTGAAATTCTTGGCTGGTTTTGATTACTTTAGAAATAGGCACTAAAAGCAGTATAAGGAAGAGATTCCCAAATTTAAAATGCTCAATTCAGCATTCCAGTAACTTGCAAACCACTTATTTGCAGAATGATGACAACACAGGAATTGGAATGATTAATTTCTCCTTACAATTTTTATCATATACCAATAATACCTGTGCATTTAAACTATTACAAGTTTGAAATACTTTTCAAACTCTGCTTTCAGCACCCAATTCAGCAGTTATCAAACACTATCTTAATCTTTTTCCCATTATTGGTTAAGAAATAAAATAACTCTATTCAATAAAGTGGAAAGAGATGTATAAAATAACTCTATTCCAATACAAAATGAAGGAAACTTTTCCTTCATTGAGCTAGAGATAGAAGGCCATTTTGTATTTGAAGTAATCGAGAAAATCCAATAAAAAAGAAAAAGGGAGATTTTTGATGATTTTTAAATCTTTTCCACTAGGTAATCTATTCTCCTTATGTATGAAGATATTCAATTCAGTCGCCTTGGTGATTGGACTCTATTATGGATTTCTTACCACATTCTCCATAGGGCCCTCTTATCTCTTCTCTGAGAGCTAAGTTATGGAAGAAGGAATCAAAGCCATTTTGTATTTGAAGTTTTCCTATCTTTGCTTTATAGGCAAAGTAGGAATTTGACTAAATCTCATGTCAACAAGCATGAAAATATGCTTTTGAGGTTGAGCTAAGAATGTCAAAGTTTAGGTCCATCAACCCCTCCCAAGACCCCAGATGGCTAGGACCAACATTGAGTAATGCTAATGGGTGGAGATTTGAATAAATATGAAGCATAGAAAGGAAATAATATTGGGAAGTATTATGTCAACCCAACAAAAAAAAGCATGATTTGCAAAAGCTCCACAGCTTAACCGAGGAAAATGAGTGTCAAAATGCCATCAACTACCTTCCAAAAATATTATGCATTGATTTACACCCTAGTATTATGCATAGATTTACACCCTAGTATTATGCACTTTCCAAATAACCTAGGCAAGTCATGAACAGGATCAAGCTCCATAAGATCATTCCTTTCAAGTTAAAAGCATGACCACTACATCATGTGAGTCTTATTCCTTGAGGTGAATCTTGAAGAGAAAACCATAAGGCTCAACCTTGGGGCTTGTTCCTAAAAGTACAAGGCATATGCCTCGTACCTTGAGGTACATTATTTCTAGAACACCACCACATAGATTCTTGAGGGATAGTTCTGAGTAAGATTTTTAGCCAACAGTGATCAAAAAGCTTACTTATTAAAAAAACAATGATAAAAAACTTCATTAAAGTGAATAAAAAATTACAAAAAGAGATATACATGATGAATAATAAAGAAAAAATACAGAAAAAAAAAGACTTACTATATCAGTGACCCTTACAAAAGGAATAACATCACGACTATACAAAAAACTCCAGAGTAACACAACATGTGCTATATCAGTGGAATCAGCATTACCAATAGAGGTATTAAATGCCTACCATATGCTCTGCCTATGGGAAATGAAGTCCTTACACTGGGAGGCCCAATATTGCCTAGTGATGAACTGCCACCAAAGTGAAGTTTGGGGGAAATGACTGCTCTTGTATAACTCTCTCCAGTGGAGACAGTCATCATTGGAGAACCACCAAGAGATTGTTGTATAAGTTTCTATTTTCTACCAAAAGCAGTCCTGCATGTCATCAAAGATATGGTTTGGAACTCTTTTTGAACAGTGGACAATAAAGCTGGCATATAAAGGACTCTATCTTGAATGACCCCAAGAGTTGAGGATTATTTTCAAAAACTCTTCAGTTCCTTTTCTCCCAAGGTACCCACGTGACAGTGTGGGTGGTTACTCTCCAAAACACCTTTTGCCTCTCCAGTACCTGTGGCCTCCAATTCCTAAACACTTTTTGAACAGTGGCCACTAAAGGTGACATATAAAGGACTCAATCTTGAATGACCCCAAGAGTTGAGGGTTATTTTCAAAAACTCTCACAGTTCCTTTGCTCCCAAGGGTAACCACGTGACAGTGTGGGTGGTCTCCAAAACACCTTTTGCCTCACACCCAGTACCTGTGGCCTCTAATTCCTGAAGTCATGTGCACCATGAAGAGGATCCTACTGAAGCGCAATCAAGTTTAGGTAAAAGTTTCACAGGTCCTCTTCAAGACTGCAACTGAATAGTGAAGGAACAAGTGGTTGATTGACTCCTACCTTTCAAGCAGGGATGAATGCATGTGGAGAGAAAAATACTTGCAGTTGTATCTTCTTCTTCTTTGTATCATATAGACAAGTTTATCTTTACACATGTAACTTCACATATAAATAATCCAAGATAGGAAGAGATACAGAATCAAATCTTTCTAACAAGAAATTAATTTGGTTGTTATTTGGATGCCACTGAACTTTGGAGAAAATATGGGAATATATCCCATCAGGTGATGGGATCCACACCCTACAGTCAAATAGGATTGAGGATATGAAGGCACCATTTAAGGATCCATGCAAAACTAATTTGTATTCCATAGGCATGCCTACCAATCCATGTTTTAACCACTTGCCGAGTCAGACTCCTGTCCTGGCTATGATTTGTATTCCAATTCCCACGTCTGTATCCATGTAAAACTGACTTCACAAAGAATTTTCTTTTTCAAAAGATGAAAATTCCAACCATAAACAACCCAAACCTTCCAAAGCCGTGGAAGATACAATAAACTAGATAGACCTCTGAAACTCTTTGTAAATATAATCAAAAGTCAAAACCTTTGTCTACATAAACAGAAAGGAAAATCCAAATAGGTAGGGCATGTCTCCTAAAATGGATCAACCCAATAAACACCGTGCAGAGAGCCATAGACAACCATAAACAACCCAAACCTTCCAAAGGAAAATCCAACGAATAATTTATGAATTTAATAAAAAATAACGCATGGGAAATCAAATCAAAACAGGAGGATGAAAATTTTAAGAGCTTAAATATTATAACAAATTTAACTTGAGACCCTGAAGAGCATCCAAAATAAAAACGATCATAATAAATTAATTAATTAAAGTTAAGATTGAAAATCTGAAACTCAATATCGAGCTACACAAACAAGAATTCGTGTAAACGTGTGATATAAAACGTAGAAAAACCCTAAGAAGGATCCATCAAACGCAGCTAACAGGAAAAGGAAATATAGTAATGATTAAAACGAACCTGTAAACTTGACTAATTTTTCTGGTGGAATGTTATCAAAATTGTGGGTTTCGAGCGTATAGAACAAATGTTAAATTCAGTGCACTGATGAAAGAGAAAAAAAAGGAACAAATAGAAATCCATCAGAGCACCAGATCCAAGAGAGCATAACTCGAAAGAGTCAAGGAGGCTTTGGCAATAGATCTCACAGGTGCTGGTCACGCCCGCCCTTGGTCTTAGCTGTGGCTTCTCCTTTAGAAAAACGATATTGGCTTTGTTGATAATATGGGTTTGAATGGCTGAGATATCGTTGCATTTCTGAACCTCATTGGCACTTGTCACGTTGTGGTACATTGAATCGCCAGTTGGTGTTGTATGGTGGAGAACAGAGAAACTTGTCGTTCGATAGTGCATCACAGAGACGTTAGTTTCTTTTGTTGGATGCCATCCGGTGGTGCAAAGGACAACTGAGAGAGAAGAGGGAGAGAGGGGGGGGGGGGGGCAGAGAAGAGAAAATGAGAAAAATGGGAACAAGTGCGTGTGTAGGGGAGAGGAAGGAGGGAGGGCAGGAAGAAGAGAAAATGAGAAAAATGGGAACAAGTGCGTGTGTAGGCGAGAGGGGGGAGGGCGGGAAGAGGAGAAAACGAGAAAAAAAGGAAATGATTTTTTAAAATACATGCAAAGGGAGGATTTAAGTTAAATTTTCACGCTACTGTAAAAGCAATTAGTTCGGTCTTAGGGGCAGTTTAAATTAAGTAGTAGGAATCACCATTTTGTCGGTTCCAAAACTCCGGTTAAAAGTGATTTTTGTTGCAGTAAGGGGAGTTCAAGTTATAAAAAACTAAAAAAAATGATTGAATGAAAAGAATAATTTCACAAAATAGAAGAAAGTGGCAAAATGATAGGTCCACCGGCCATTTTTTCTCACCACAGATAATCGTCGATGGACCTGTAATTGGGTGCACCGCTATTTGGTTCGATATGTACAAATGAGAGGAGATGGAGGTACCTCGCATGGGGTATAAAGTACTGAAAAAAAAAAAAAAAAACCAACTTCATGTCACTTTTTTAAGTACTTCTTTTAACAAAAAGTACTTCTTCCCCACTTTTTTACCAAACACATAAATTCACTTAATAACCACTTAATGTGTGGTCACAACTCTTTAAAGAAGTACTTCTTATAAGTGAAATCAAACAAGGGCATAGTATTTATGCTAGAGTTGTCTCTCTGTGTGACCCTCTCATACCCGACCCACAAACCAATTATGTCGGTTCTCAACTCATACCCAAACAAATTATATAATTAATAACATATAAGAATCTTAGCATTTTTTATCAATAACACAACCGTAATAATATATAAGAATCTTAGGTACATGTTGATCACCACAATTGTAATAAGGCAGAAGGTGCGAAACCGATACCATAGAGACACCCATGATGAGTTCACGATTCGACACAAATCTGTGATGAGCTCTGAACCTGCACGAACTTGCAATGAGCTCAAAGCCCAAAACGAGTTTGCGAGGCCACCATAGGCCTGCAACAGACTCAAAGCTGTGATAACAATGACATTCCCGAAATTGCTAGGGATCTGCGATGAGATCACAACCATCGCAGATCAATGATGAACGAATAAACACGATGATTGACCAATGTCATTGTGATAGGATGCCCAATAGGATTAAGATAAACACGTAAGATTAGTATTGACATCATCCGTGCCACTTCAGTTTAAGAGACTTGCAAAGGAAGTAGTATACTTATATTATGAGAATCCTTAGACGAAAGAAAACCTCATCCTGCAGAAATCCCATAAAACACATAGCAAAACCTTAGTGATGTCCCCCTGACAACTAACACCGAATCAATGATTCCCTTTCTAAGTGGGAATCAAACTCTTTTAGCTCCTTCCTTTCAGGACCTCGAGATCTCTCCTTATAAAAGGAGATCTGACTCATTGTGGGAAACATTCTGTCAATCAGAGTCTTTAGCCTACCCTTTGTCCTCAACCTTCCTTCGTCTTTCAAGGAGACCCTTGTACGTAGCCTTACCACCATACTCACATTAGAATCTCTAGTTGTTCCTTGATCACGAAGGATGGTTGTTTGTAAGATCAACCTTTCCCCTGTCCTAGAAGAATAGTCAAATGAACACGAAAATATTAACCTAAAGGCCAAAGACCAAATCGACCAAGAGTCGGCCAAATAAGTTGACATAGAAATCCTCTCCAACAAGGTGTATGATTTTGAGGCTCGGTTCGACCAACTAGAATAGATGTAGGCCAAGATGAGAAGCACCTTGCAATTACTCCTCCAAAGATCATCTACAATTGAACATTCCCCATTCACCCCTATCGGTCCTTCTGCATCTATCCTTGCTAGCCACCCTACTAACTTGAACCCCAGCATGAACGGGCATCCTCCTAGAACCAACCCCATGCCTACACAAGATACAATACAAAGGACTTGTTTCTCCATTGCTGAATAACCCCATATGGCCCCACAAAGCAACACGGTGATGGAGGCACCCATCAGCCGTACTGAGTAGAAAGATTATGTCTAGGGCCTAATGGAGGAAAGTCAAAACAGAGCCCAGTTTGCACTCATACTCCAAAAGACCTATCCTGATTAATCCTATACAAACCATACCCCTCCAGTTATGTTCCACCACAACAGTGGCCACAGTATGATGGGAAAAATGGGAGTTCATAAGAGCATGTGAACAAGTTCGAAGACGCGTTGGGATCGTTTTCCCTGGACGGAGACCTGAAAGTTTGAGAGTTCTCAAAATCCTTGACTGGACTGGCATACACATGGTTCGTCAACCTGACCTCGAGAAGCATAAACTCATGGGCAAAGTTAGTGAAAAGGTTCTTGTCCAAATGGTTCACTCTTGAGCAGAGGCTTACGATGGCAGACCTACGGAACATAGATGAGCACGCTACTGAGAAGAGCTTTGTTGAATAGTGCGTGCAAGGGATGCACCCGACCTATAGGATAGGCATTGAAAATATTGAAGTTGAGACATTTAGTCAGTTGTGGAAATGCGCAGAAAAGATAGTGCACACTGTTAAAAATACTGTGCCCCAGTCTATCCTGGTAGCATTGCAATACGGGAGGAACAAAGTGTATGTCGTCAACCGAAGGCCTAGGAACACTAGGGGACCTAACTAGGGGGTGAGGTGGTGCAATTACCACTAGTCGTTGAATCACGATCTGATGAACTGCTTCATACTCAGGCGGATATTCGTACAAAAGGTAAAGCTGGATGACTTTGTTAAAAGAAATCCGGCACAGGTAGAAACCAACCCCCTCCCCGCACATATCCAAGGAGGCAACATCAATATGGTAGGGACACTAGGAGGCAACCATCCGGACACACTAATCCAATGATTCAAGCAGAGTCTAGACCTACAACAGTTCCTTAGCAAGTAGGGAGCTAGTGCTACAACACGGCGACTCGCCACCAGGGTGCTAGTAGAAGCATTTAGAAGATCACTTGAACCCCACCACTTGGACAAGTCACACGTGGAGTTCACTCTGGATGACATGTTGGCTATAGAACCCCCACCATAACCGGCCCCTGTATATCATAGCCAAAATAGGGGCTATGAGATGTAGTGATCATTCATCAATTAGGGTAGTTCTGTGAACTTGACCTCTCTCCACACCCTGAAGCCAATAAACATATAGAAGGAAACCATTAAAGGGCTGCTTATGGAAGTCACAGACTTTAATGGTAATGCATCTGCCACCGAGGGGGTCTATTGAGTTGCCAATGGCTATTGGTCCATTCTCTATCAACTAGGAGTTCCAAGTGATTTTGGGGAGAACTGCATACCATGCCATGTTGGGGTGACCATTGATACATGGCTTGGCATTGGTCCCATCTACATACCACTAGTGCATCAAGGCCAAGCACAGAGGCCACATTGTGAGAATCTTGGCTACCCGTGTCCTATTCGATAGAATGGAGACCCATCTTTAGGACGTGATCTACTACACAGAGTTGGTTGAGGAAGGAGAGACCAGAGTAGCCAAGGTGGAAAGCATTTAGCTACCAAACCTAGCAAGTGAACCTCCATCAGTGCTAGAAAGGAAGAAGCGATCCAAGTGTGTACAGGTCACTGATGAGAACAAGAGAGTTATTACACGATCGTGGAGGAATATGAGGATGCCGACACACCATCCACCAAAAAGGCCATCCTTGAGGTATGAGTTTATTTGTTATATGTGATAGCTAATGAAAATTGAATAATCACTGTAAATCATATGTCTTCACAAAAGAAAAATATATACATGTTCTAAATTTTGTTGCAATTAGAACTATTTCACTATGTCATCTTCACACAAGGATATCGCGATGATCTTTCGCAAAAGGACTCTGAATATACAAAACATATTTGCATATACAATTTAGTAACAAAAGAAAAGTACTAAAATCAACTAAATAACAGGAGCACAACAAAGAGATAGTGGAATATTATGATGAATCCACGTGCCTCCTAAGCACATGCAGGATTCCAATGGCACTGTGGAAGAACTATTAGAAGAAATCAACATGGCCACTGAAGGAGTAAAGAAAAGGCCACTATATATCTTGGCCAAGCTAGAACCTGAAGAAAGATAGAAATTATTGGACCTTTTGAAAGCTATAAAAACCTTTCTTTTCCCAATTGCAAAAAAAAAATAGGATACATGTCAAACAAAACTAAACTACATTTTCTCTCATATTGATAGAATTCCAAGATGTCTTTGCCCGGTCATACGACTAGATGCCCGGATTGGACTTAGCACCAAGCACTCACTTTGCATCGATCCTAAGTTCAAACCTATAAAACAGCCACAGAGGATTTTCAAGCCAAAAATAGCTCTAAAGATCAAAGAGGAGGTCGAACGACTCCTAAAAGTAGGCTTCATCAAACTGATTGCTCACCCACAATGGCTAGCCAATGTGGTTCCAATCAAAAAGAAAAATTGCCAATTAAGGTTAGTACTCAGATCTCAACACATTAGCTCACAACTACTAGTAAGAGACTAGTACATTGACTTTTCCCACCCTACCCTAGGTGTTGTGTCAATTTCAGGGACCTAAACAGGGCCTACCCCAAAGACGAGTTCTCGTTGCCAAACATAGATATCCTTATTGGTTCAATGACTGGGAACCAGTTGTTCTCTTTCTTAAACGCCTACAGTGGATACAATCATATATATATGGACCCTGTAGATGCACCACACACAACGTTTAGGACACAAATTGAGAACATCTACTACAAGATGATGCCCTTTGGCCTAAAAAATGTTGGAGGCACATACCAAAGAGCGATGACGAGTGTGTTTCATGACATGATGCATAAGGAGATTGAGTGCTATGTTGGTGATATAGTGGTCAAATAAGAAAGAGAGAAAACCACTCTGACGTACAGAGAAAGGTGTTCACTGATGTAGGGCCTTCAACCTAAGGCTCAACCCATTGAAGTGTGCATTCGAAGTACAGTCAGGAAAGTTCTTGGGATATAGAGTTGACCATACAGGGATCCACCCAGATGAGATAAAATTAAAAGTAGTCTTGAATTTACCTCCCCCAGTCACCAAGTCACATTTAAAAGCCTTCTTAGGAAAATTCGCCTTCCTTAGAAGGTTCATCCTTGGCCTGGAACATGCAGTAAATGCCCTTGCTTAAGTTGACCAAGAAGTCTACAGAGTATAAGTGGTCAACACAACACTAGAATGCTTTCAACCAGCTGAAGCAAACATTGGCCAAAGCCCCAACCATGTCCCCTCCAAAGAGTGGTCGAGAGTTTAGGATGTACATAGCATCAAATTCAGAAGTCGTAAGATGTCTGTTAGCCTAGGAGAATGATGAGGGCATTGAGTGTCCAATATATTATGCCAGTAGAACTCTAAAACTAGCAGAAAAGAACTATTCACACATGGAACAACAATGTCTAGCATTAATCTTCGTTATACAAAAGTTCAAACACTACATCCTAGGCCAAAAGGTGAAGATGATCGCAAGAAGCAATCCAATCAAATACTTCATCGATAGACCCCCACTTTCAGGGAGACTTGTGAAGTGGATGATGCGATTAAGCGAATACAACATTGTGTACACCCAACCAAAGGTAATCAAATGCCAAGCAGTTGCAGATCTCCAAGCTGCCTTCCCTACCAATGACAATTTCCCTATCTCTGAAGAGGTAACCAGAGAACTCTTCATCATCACAGTAGTAGAAGACGGAGAATGGACCCTGACATTCAATGGGAGTAGTACAAATTCCTCCACAAGAGCTGGAGTCACATTGACTTCACCTATCGGGGAAACTTCAGCCTATTCATTCAAATTACAATTACCCTGCTTGCACAACATCGTAGAGTATGAGGCACTGGTACTAGGTTTAACGGTAGTTAGGGACTCCAGGGCGAAGAAGGTAAAAGTAATAGGGGATTCAAAACTAGTAATTTGACAGATGGAAGGCAACACCAACAATGAAAGAGTTAACGGTTTTCCCATATAGAACATTGATCCAGAGGTTGACAAGAGACTTAAAGATCACCTATGAGCATTAGAATATAGCCAAAAACAGATATGCCAATGCACTATCCACCCTGGGATCTAAAATATAACCAAGTGAGAACATAATCACCATAACAATCCAAAAGCAGTGTTAGCCATCAATTGAAAGATTGGGACACTAGGTTGAAACAAAAGATGATGCCAAAGAAGATCATTGGAAACACAACATAATACATAAACTAAGTAACCTGACGGTGGCGATGCAAGATGGCAAGATCCTCCTAAGATTTCAACTAGTAAACGGAGTATTATACCACAAAATGGCAGATGAAGTAAGGACAAGATGTTTAGGACCCAAGGAGGTGGTAGTAGTCCTGAACGAAACTCAGAGCATATTGTGGAGATGTGACTACAACACTCCATAGGAAACTACAAAGGTTAGGATATTTCTGGCTAGAGATAAAAACAGACACGAAAAAAATACAAAATGACTATAAAAAATGTATACTAGAGGCGGATAAAAATGAATGCCTCATAGTGGGTCATGTGGATTGGTGAAACATGTATATATATTATATTTAGAATGACATTATGCCAGTCGACCCAGTTTTGCGAACAAAACTCCTAGCAAAAGCCAAAAGATTTTACTTGCATGACGAAGTGCTATACAGAAAGTCCTACCATCAGGGTCTTTCTTCCTCTTGTGGATCCATTTGCAACCAATTGCTTTCATCCCAGGGGTGGGTCTACAAGAGTCTAGACTTCGTTGGTCTTCATTGAGTCCATCTCAACTTTCATGGCATCTAACTACTTCTGGGAGTCTATGTCCAACATAGCTTTCGTATAAGTCATAGGATCGTCATCACTATTCACAGCTTCTATCAAGTAACTTTCTTAATCATAGTCATAACGAACTAGAGGTCTAGAAACCTGGGTAGATCTTATAAGTTATATTATCTAGAATCTGTAGGTTATTTCCCACTATTTCTGAGCTTTTTTCATCAAGAACAACTTCCTAATGGTGATTGTTCAAGATGTAGTCTTTTTACAAGAAGGGGCATTTCGACTAACAAACAGTTTTTATTCTCGTGGGTCATAGAAAAGATACCCTACAAAGTCCTTGGGGTAGCCTCAAATAGGCACGGTTGGTTTTGGATGTCAATTTGTTCGCACTTGTCTTTTTTATGTGTGTTGGACAATCCAATATTTTCAAGTGTCTTACTCTTGGTTTCTCGCCAGTCCATACCTCGTAAGGAATCTTAGGAACCGACTTTGTTGGAACCCAGTTCAACACATAAATTGCAATCTCCAATGCATGCCCCCAAAAGAATATAGGTAACTCTGAATTGACGAGGAATAGTTGGACCACATCTAATAGAGTTCGATTTCTTCTCTCTAACACACCATTTAATTGTGGTGTAGCAAGAGGATATAACTGTGATATAATCACATTGTCCTTTATATAGTCACATAATTCATTGGAGAGATATTCACCTTATCGATCTGATCGAAGGGTTTTGATCTACCTTCCCAACTGTTTCTCGACTTCTTGTCTAAACTCTTTGAACTTTTCAAAGGATTCGGACTTATGTGTCATTAAATACATGTAACCATACCGAGAATAATCATCAGTGAAAGTTATAAAACAACAGTGTTGGTTTCATGTCCTAACATTCATGAGACCACATACATCAGTACGTATAAGGTCAAGTGTGTGTACTTCTTTAAGGCTTACCTATAAATGGCCTTTTTGCCATCTTGCCTTGGAGGCAAGGCTCACAAGTTGGTAGATTTTCTACATTAAGAAAATCTAAAGGACCATCATTCACCAATCTTGTGATATATTCTATATTAATATGGCTAAGTCGGTAATGCTACAGGCACATGGGATTAATTGTATCAGGTGTTCTTTTCTTGGGGATGTATTCCGATATAGTTTCAATCACATTTGTTTCTAGAGAATGATAGAGAACATAAAGACCATTCTCAAGTTCTCCGTGAGTAAGGAATTTGTTATTCAATTTAATTGTAATTTTATTACTAAACAAAATAGAATAACCATCCATACACAACTTAGAAACTGAAATAAGATTTCTTCCAAGTAAAGGTGCATAAGGACAATCTTTTAATGTAACAAATCATTCTCTAAAAATTAAATCTACTGTTCCTACAACAGTAGCTGCAACAGTTGCAGTCATCCCCAAGTAAAGCACAACCTTGTCATCATTCAATTTTCTGCTTTCCTTGAATCCCTGTAATGTGTTACATGCATGGGTAGAAGCCCTAGAGTTAATACCACTAGGATGCATAAGTGATTAACATATTAGTCTCTATGACAAGAGATTCAAATCTACCTTCTTTGTTCTTGTGAGATTCGAAACATTGAAGACAATTCATCTTCCAATGCCTAGTCTGCTTGTAGAAGTGACATTCATCAAATGACTTGTCTCTCTTTTGCTTCTTCAGTTTGCCTTCCTTTTCTCGAAGCCTCTTTTTACCTTTTATTTTCTTCCTGCCAGATTTGCCAGCTTGAACAAGCATGGCTATCGGCTTGTCCTTCTTAATCAATTCTTTGGCTCTTTGCAACATATTGTTGAGCTCTTACAATCTAACTTTTAATTTGTTCATGTTGTATTTCATGACAAACTGATTGAAGGATGAGGGTAGAAAGTTCAAGACAACATCAATCTTGGTGTCATCGTCAAGTTGGGAGCCAACAACATCCAATTCATTTATATAACCTATCATTCGCATGACATGGTTATGAACTGGTTGGCTTTTGGTCATCCTCATGGTCATCTATAGTTTGAGGACCTTTTGTCTTGCAGAACGATTATGCTCCTCATACATGGTTTTTAAACTATCTAGGATATCTTTGTAGATATCAATTTTGTAAAATTGTCTCTAGATAGAATTAACCAAGGAAGCTATGACATAACACCGGACAAGAGAATTTTTTTCTTTTCATTCCTAATATTCCCTCCTTGCCTCAAAAGCCTTATTACTTGGACGTTCCGGTGCTGGGTTTTTGGCAACCTTGTCCAATTTTTCTGATGTGAGTACTAGGTTCAGGTTACGAAACCAGTGTGCATAGTTGGGTCCTTTCAATTTGCTATCATCTAACAATTTAGCAAACTGTCCATGTGCCATTTTTGATAAAAGGAATGACTAATTAGTTCACGACCTTAGGCCATGTTTGGTTCAATTCTCATTCTTACCCAAGATGAAATTCTAAGATGGAAAAAAGTGAGTAAAAATGGCAAGAATGAGAAAATATTGCTATGAACCAAATGCTTTTTTCCTAAAAAATGATTTTTTTTACGACAAGAATGAGAGTAAAATTTTAACCTTTTTGGTTACAAATTTCATTCTCATTCATTTTTTTATTAATCAAAATAATAATATAAGGGTTAAAGGTGTAAAACGTGTCGTTTGAGTCCACGTAAGGTGTAGGTTGTGCCGTACCGCCCTCCCCTGGGATAACTTGGGGGTTGGCCCAACACGTCCCACGGCCCAAGCCCGTGCGGGCCCGTGTTGTGCTGTAGGCTGGGCCATGGACCGGACCAAAGCTATTTATTTAAAAAAAAAATGAAAGAAACGTAGCATTTCAATTATCTTATATGAATGATCCAAGAAATTCATACAACTTGGTAAGATATTAAGATGAGAGAGAGAGAGGAAAATGTACTACCCTCTTATTGAGAATCAAATCGCAATTTGTTTTCTTAGAGGCTACATATTATCAGGTTCTTTGTTTGTTTTGGCAATGTTTCCTTTTGGTCTAGTTTGCCTGTAGTAGTGCAATTTTATTTGCATTAGAGAAAAAGAAAGGGAGTGCAAATTCTGATTTATTATTCTTTTAATTTTCATCTTATCTTGTTCACTTGCAGCACAAATGAAGTAGAATAAAACCTAAAACAAAACGAAGTGAAAATTGAAGCAAAAATGGATCAGAATTTGTGTTTTTCTTATTTGCACTCTCATGCATTTGTATTGGTGCAGATTAAATTGCACTATAAACAACTAAAGCCTTCTGTATATAGAAAACAAATTAGTAAATCGGTCATGCTGCCATGGTGGATTATGTTAAATTTCAAAAGCAGATAGAAAAAAAAAAAAACTGGAAATATACAAGTGAAAACTACTTGAGAAAATAACACAAAAAAACATTTATTTCTATGATAATTTTACATAACATTACAGTTCTTATTCTGCTAAACTAGAATAATAAAGTTTTTTTCCATGTAAGTTGTATGCAAAATTAAAAAAAAAGAAAAAGGAAAAGCCATTTCATATTATAGTTATTGATTAATTCGAGATGCAAAACTTAGGTTTTATGGGCCAATATGGATTCAATCACCATGAGAAACTCTCCTTTGAGAATGCATCACACAGCATTTCAGTAGAGGAAGCAGACCTGTCTATTCAATATTTATTAACAGAAATACAGCTTTTGATAACAATATGGATTCAATCACCATGAGAAACTCTCCTTTGATGTTCATGGTTTGGTATCATGTATTTTAGATCAAGACAATACAGCTTTTGATAAAGATACGAAGACAAACTTTGGAGTTTAGTGGGCCAAAAGAAAATTTATTAACAGAAATCAAGACAAAAGCCTGAGAATTTTGTGGGCCAAAACTTTTTTGACAACGCAAGCTATAGGGCAGTACTTTCCCATTTTGGGCCCATCTTCAACCAACTCTATGTAAGCCTAGCCCCAACCTTTGGAATTATCAAAGAGACACCTGGCTCATGCTTCGTTTGAGATCAGGGGAACCTAGGGTACTTGGTAGTACCTGTACTTATCCATTCAATGGTTTGCTTAGTTCGAGTTCATGGTTCCTGATTCGTCGGTATTAGAGAAGTTGGCCCCCGGAAAGAGTATTCTTATATGTAAGGGTGTCAATGGACCGGTTTTGGATTGGACCCCGTCCAATCCAAAATCAATTTGGACAGATCAAGGTTTGGGTTGAAACCAATCAAAATTAAAATGAATTTGAACAGATTAGATGGGTAATGGTTAATCTTGGCAGGGGTCAGCTGAAAAGAAGAATGGTTGTTGGAAGCACATGCCTTTTCAAAAATGGGAACACCAAGGATCTTTTTATCACCGAGTCTGTCAGCCACCTTAACACTCTTAGGTTCAGTATCATGTACAGAATGCAAAGCGGGACCATTTCCAGCTTCAACTTTGTCAGAAAAGTGTTGATGATTGACTTGTAAGAAATCCAATCCCATTCTCCCTGAATTTCCCCTTGCTTTGGGGGTCATGTCATCAAGTTGGTTTTCCTCTAAGCCAAGGTAAGCCGGCTGAAGGATCTTCATGCTTCCTTTCTCCATCTATAATCACAAGATCTCGCTGGGGAACCACTGTATCTTTGAAGCCACTTGGAAGCACCATATTCAAATTCGTCTCCTTTGCAGTCTTAACATCAACGAAGTCTGAACACTTGTAATGCTTCACAGAACAATGGTTTTCAAAGTTTTCAGAAGTTAATGCCTTCTCATTACTGCAGTTCAGATAGTCAAATCCAACTAAAGGGGAACAAACCTGTAATGGCTTGGACTTCTGTAGCTGGTCTGAGGTAAGACACGTGCCACTTAATATGGCCAAAAAGTTAAACTGTATAGTTCTTTAATAACTAGAATATCTCTCTTGGTGCAGTATATATTCTTAAGTTCCAATTAATTTTGAAATGTAAAGGAGAATATCTCTCTTGGGGAAGAGTTATGTTTTGATACATTTACCTTGGATTTAATGTTTCAATAGATAATTTACTGTATTGTAGGTTACATGTATGATATTTAGAAAAGGCCATTACCCAGTGTTGGTCCAACTATCTTGTGTCTTGGGAGGGGAAGACTGGATTCAGTCCTAACCTTTGGCATTTTTTGCACAAAATGGCTGCTGTCAGACTCAAACCTGTTTTCTCACACTGGCCAACAAAAGGGGAATGGCAACAGCAACTCCAAAATATATTACTATACTTGGTAATAGGTGACTGGCCTCTCAACAGCAAGAAATATGGGATGAGTTCAATGTAATCCTAGTAGGGATCATATTATAAAGCTCAAGTTTGATGGTCGCTGTATTGGTAATCCCTTCAGGAATAGGTGGACTGTTTAGAGATGCATATGGAATCATAGTAGTGTTATTTTCAGGACCAGCTGGCCACAAGCACATGACTCAATAAGGGAGGTATCAGCAGCATTGCAAGGATTGAAAGTGTAAAAGTTATTAAACAGTACAGGTATCCCCAAATTTCATTTAAGCAAGAAAGGCAGGGGTAGAACCCAAAAGCTTACAGAGGAGGGATTCTATCACTACAAAATTCTTCTAGAAGTACACCCTATTTGGCTAAACCATCTGCTATGTGATTTAGATCCCTAGGAATCCAAGTTAGTCTTGCATTTAGGTAAAAAGGACATCTTTTAGTTAAAAAAAATTAATTAACACAATCAGGTGGTCCAATAAGGAGCTGTTCTGCAGTCACTTGGCTTCCTTTGGGCATTTAGAGGTTTAGGCCTATGGTAAACATTACATAGGCAGAGAGCCTGGGTGGGTTAGGACTTAGGCCCCTATCCCACCCTACTAACTTCTGCACCTGTTGGGGGGGCTGGAAGGATGTCTTTGGTATTACTGCTGAAGCTGGAGTCAAATACTAAAAATTTGCCTATAAATATCTAATAATCCTTAATAATCTTACAGGTTGAAGCTTTTTTTTGAAAAATTAGAAATATAATCTGTATTACATCAGGTTATGCAAGGTCATCCTATGTACAATTAATTTGTATTATATTCTTGGCTCATAAGAAACATACTGGTTCCATACTGATGACAGTGATAGTGGTAGGATTTAATTAAGGTGAGATCATTCTCTTTTTCCAAACAAGAATTTTATTATATAAACTTTGATGGAGACTAGCAATCTTTTAGCTTTATTTCCTTATGGCCATCTCTTTCCCTTGGTGACTAGGACTATTGTTCCCATGCTAATGGTGCAGCAAGGTCAGCCTAGATTTCTGTTATTTGTCAAATAAGGGTTCAAAGTATTAGGTTTAGGGTTTGAGTGGGGACTGCTCGCCCCTGGTTCAGTGATCCTCTGCTTCATGGAATTGTCGTGATCCATGATCCATAAATTCCATATCCATCCTACACTACACACAAGAAAAAACCAACACAACTACCTGGAGCCTTCTCACTTCTTCTCATTCACTGTCTTTATTATCCACAAAATATGTATCTATAATTAAATAAACTACACTTTGACAGCCATACAACCAAGATATCAATTGGGTGGCCCCCTACATACTAACTAAGCCATGGATGCATGGATAAAACTCAAATTCTAATCCTCAAACAAAGCCAAGCAGGATAGTATGTAGGGTCTCTCCCTTCAGTTGGCGAAGCTTAACAGAGGCCTCAATTCAAATGCTACCTACCATCTGGGTGCCTTTATCAAATGCCTCAATCGGACTGTCGGATTTATACTTCCATAACAACAAAGCAATAAGGAAAATAATTCGATAATTTATACTTTAAAAAAGCAGCAAAGCAATAAGAAAAAGAACAACAACAATTTATACTTAAAAAATGTATAAATTCCATAATAATTCAAACACACAAATTCCAAAAATACCAATAAGGAAAATAATGAAGAGACAAAAATTGTTCAAAACTTCAAATACCTTAATCGATGCTGCTTTGTTTTGATGCTAACGGGGATGATATTGGTGGTCAACCTAAAAGGGGGAAAAACAGAGTAAGAAGAAGAAGAAGAAGGAGGAGGAGGAGGATATATACATCTTCTGTACGTGCGCAGCTTGAGAAGGAGATGAAGAAGAAGACGAGAAAGAAAAAGAAGAAGACGAAGAGAGAGAGAGAGATTACCTTGCTCGAGCTCACCATTACCTTGTACAAAGAGAGAAAGAGTCGATTAGTTTTACCTTGTACAAACTTCAACAGATCGAGATACCTCGGCACAGAGAGAGGGACGAGGGTAGGCACATTTTCGTGCCCCAAATTTTTGCCGAGACCCAAATTTCATTACGGGAAGAATGAACCAAATATGGCCTAAATATTGTTTCAAGTTATCTTTTATAGAATGAACTTTTATTCACGTTCTATCTTCATTTATTCATTTCTGAGATTTCTTTCCTATCACAATGACGAGAACACAGTTTAGAATGAAAAATCACATAAGTGCATGGGACCAACTATTTCATCTGCATAACCCCATCACTTTCTGTGAAGGATCACATATCCACCCATGAGTTTTTCCTTTGACCTTCATTAGATAAGATTCATTGTCATTTTAAATTAAACATTTCTAATTGGTAAGTGTAGACCCATCATATCGGGAGCCCCAAGGTACCATGAAGAGTCTTCCATTTTAGGATAGGCCCTCCCACTAGTCTATGACACCCCTAAATGGATAACCTAATTTTATGGTGCATCTCCACCCACTAATTTAGTCTGTTTTCATGCTAATGACGAAAGGCCTTTAGAGAAATTATCTTATGATATTCCCTATCTCATTGCACTTATATTAATTATGAGGAAACATATATATTAGTCGTTAGGTCTGATTTAGGTCATACCATAGTGACTCTCACTAACTTTCATTAAGTCAAATTCAAATGGGTCCTTAATGGGCTAGGGTTTCTACAAGGTTCCTCTTTGAGAGGAAGCTATTGAAGAGGCCATTAGAAAATGAGATCATATAATGACCCATGAGCATCATGGTAATGATGTGCATTCAGCCATGATGATCGTGGAGAGCCACATAAGTCAATACATGGGCCAAGCACTTATGGCCTGTGAACGAATCACATCCATTTAGCACATCTCAAACACATACATAATTGATTCATATCAATTTAAAAACTTGTAAAAACCATATCCATTTAGATTAACACATGATCAGCCCATCAATTGACCAAATTATCTAATAATTTTTGTCTTGGTATATGGGCTAAACTGCAAAAAGCAGTTGGTGAAGGGAAGGGAGATCCATCATATGGATGGCCGAACCATGCAGGGTGGCTGGCTAAAAGTTCCAGTTTTAGAAAAACTTAATTTTTCAAGGGTTGTTCTTAAAACAAACTGGACTAGATTTGGAACCAAGATAAATGGAGGGATATACCTGATACGGAATCTACAAACGTAGCTCCCAAAGTAGGTGTTCATGCCCAAAGAGTGTACTAAATCCTACTTCCACTGAAGATGGCGCAGCTTGAGATGAAGTAGAATCAATAATGCAATCCTTCAGCAAGGATTAGGCAAGGGAGGTGAGCATGAATTCAGATATGATTTTTCTTGCAAAAATCATAATCAAGATCCAATCTTGATCAGTCAAATAATGGAGATCGAACATGGTATATGGCGGCAAGAGCAGAAGGAGAGGGAGAACTGTAAGTAGTGTGTAACCTTTTAGCAATTCGCCCTCCTCTATTTAAATAAATCTTAAAGAAATTTTCCCCTAATCTGATTAGGAATTTCCTAATCCAAATCTGTATTTGGATCTAGACTTTTTAAGTGGATAAGACTTATTCTCTTATCCTTATCTTTGGATCCAAACCTATATTTAAACCTAGATTAATCATATTAATCTTGGACCCAAGGCCCATTAAGACATTATGCTCACTTCCCTTTTAATTGCTGGCTAGCTTGGCTCTCTTTGTATGGCGTAGGACCCTAACATTGATCTTCACAAAAGCCATATGGGTTCAGCCTAGCCTCTCTTATAAGGCTTGGCCAAATTCACTACTGAACATAGTAAACCCTTGAACCCATCAGTATGGGCTCTTAACAGGCCCAACATTTACACTAAATGGTCATTGGGTCTAGCCACCTTATGAAGGCCCAAGGACTATGGTCTTAAGTGAGATTAGCCCATCAGGTACAAAAGCCTTAAATGGTCTTACACTTAACCTCTCAGCCCGACAAGAGAGGGACATCTCCCTCG
The DNA here is from genome assembly GCF_055504915.1 of Nelumbo nucifera. Classification (NCBI taxonomy): domain Eukaryota; kingdom Viridiplantae; phylum Streptophyta; class Magnoliopsida; order Proteales; family Nelumbonaceae; genus Nelumbo; species Nelumbo nucifera. The sequence continues at coordinate 61,932,513 of NC_142653.1, forward strand.
GCTACAAGGTACAATATCGCACTCTCTACTCATGATGGATCCCAGGAATTAAAACCTTTGCAAACCTTTTTCATAAAACATAATATATATAACAAATCTCAAACAAGTTTGAAATCAACTATCGGCAGTTTAGGTTTCCATCAGAGAGAGTATTGTCCCCGATCAATCACTTTATCCGACAAAGGGGCTGATTCTGTCACTATGATCATCCACTCAGGTGAATTCTCAGATTGCCCCAACATACCCAGGTTTTGACCCCCGCAAAGGATCTCACTGATTGGCATATCAAAGACAGTTCAATCCAACACCTAGTGTAGTACCATAATCGAGTCTAGGGGTTAGGTGTAACTTTTCAGTTTTTCCCATCTGTCTCCAAGGTCCAGGGCATAACTAGAAAATGGTCCGGTTCAGAGTTTCAAGCAAACCCACACTACATGTGCTTCGGGTCTAACCCTGGCATCTAAGACAAGATGCCCCAACCGACTTGGAAGTACATTAGTGTCAGTCGTGGCAGGATAAACCTCCCTAGGTCTATCCAATGGCTATGAGCATTCTAAACTAATATGAGTCCCATAAGTGTTCAATTCAAGGGTAATTACATAGAAACATACCAGATATAACATGAATCAATTATGTACTTTTATTTATTTAGAATAAATGTCAAATATACATTAATGTGATTGGAGCTAAGGGCATACACTATCTAACAGTTCAGCCCATGTAAAAGTTCATGCTGAAATGGGCTAGTCTTTCTTTAATCTAACATAAAAGGGTTTTTCAAGTATGGGCCGAATTAGTTCATGCAATGGGTCATCAAACCCCTAGCCTAAAATCAATTTTGGGTCACTTAAATAGTGATCCAATGGGCTGTTATCAGACCCCAAAGAACCATAGGTATGACCCAACAAGATTGGAACAAAACTATGTCAGATCAGCCTAGCGTTTGGTGTCCAAAACATGCATCAATTCACATAGGTAATGATCTGAAATTCTCAGTTATTATTCACAATAAAATCAAAAAATAAATAACAGATAATCAGAAATAAATGGTTAGGGTTGATAGTGTGATGGTTCGAATCCAATCCAGACAAAACTACATCCCTACAAAATTGCAATATACAAATCAATCTTCATCTGCAATCTATGTCTTCTTTGCAAGATCCGGTGATTTTTTTGATGTAAAAAAATAGAAAAACACTAATTTCTATCGCTTACATAAGAAAAACCTAATACATTCTTTCTAGAAAAGAAAACGAATAATTACAGACCACATGATCAAATTAATAAATTTGGTGTGCACCAATCTCATCACCATCACACTTTCAGCCCAAGTGTGAGCTCTAAGAAGCTCATGGCTGGCTCAAAGAGATGGAGTCGCCACCTATTTTTTAGAGGAAATGGGCCCTCATTTTTAGATTTGAAAAACTCGATTTAAGTCTTTGATAGTGACTCTGTCCTTCATGGAAAAGGCACATAACCGAGAGATTTCGGGTCCCAAGGTTTGGGAGAGGGGAGGTATTAGGCACCCCTCTATCCAAGCTGCTCTAGCAGCCCAATATATGAGTTGTTCAGGCTTAATTTCTTTCGGAGAAAAACAAAAATGGTTGTAGGAAATTCTTAAATCTAGAGGAACATTCTTTCAACTTCTCCTAAGACCGATTTTGAGGTGATGTTATCGGGTCTTAGGTATTGATTTCCCTAAGAACCCTACCTCTCTACCTCTACTCCTAGTCAAGAAGAAATGGAAAATGATGGTTCTTCAACATTTCAGAACCTTGAGCAACCTAGAAAAACTAAAAAAATACTTACTTTTCATATGTACCTTGTCAAAAGTTTTTCAGTAACTAGGATGAGATTGAATTAAGTTCAAATGGGTTCTTGAGCTAGGGAATGCTTCTGGTTGCAACAACTTATGCTTGAAAACGTGTAGTAAACCACTTCGGAACACTAGTTTAATTATTTGTAAATTTTTCCGTTTCTCAAACAACTACTAACGTAGTAAATGGGTGAGAGTGGGTCGTATCCACAGGGAAGCAAGTGAAAAATTAATATATACTTAGGTCTGGACAAGAGAATGCAATCGGGAATGGTAGAAAAATACGAAAATAAAATCTATTATTGCTAAAACTAAATGTTTCGAATTTAAATAAGAAAATAAATAAAAATAAGAATTTAAAAAAGTATGGGAATCAACAAAGGAAATAAAAGAAATAAAAAAAATGATCTAGAATCCGAATTTGGTGGTGGTAGCTACAGATCAGCCAGATAGCTTACAGAAACCCCTCCTGACAAGAACCGATCGTCTGCCCTTTCTACAACCCTCGAATCCATCGAGACACCTTAGCCTTGAACCGAACGAATTCAGATCTGCAAAATAGAGAAATGAACAAGAATTAAATCTAAAAGATTGCATAAATAAAAATAACAGAAAAGAAAATAAAGAAAATGAAAGAATGGTTGATCAGATCCAGTGGCGGTAGTAACAGAATAGTTGAACAGCTTGCAGGAACCCCTCCTGACAAGAAGGGATGGAAGGTTCTAGGGTTTAGAATGAAAAGATGTGGCAGTTGGGTTTTAGCAAAAATATGGGTGCCCTAGGGTTTAGAATGAAGGGTTAGGATGGTTCTAGGGTGATCCTAAGGCTGAGAAGAAAAGGGGAAGGCACACAATATTATATAAGGCTGAGATTTATTGGCTAAAGGCTGAATGGTGAAGATTAGAAGTTAGGTGGTTCCTAGAGTTAGAATGCTAAAAAAAGAGTGCTCTAGAATGGATGGTGGAGATTAGAAGAGATGGAAGGTGATGATTTAGCAGTTAGGGGCGGATAGGGTTTGTTAAGAGTGAAAAGAATGGGTTAAAAGGCGCCCTAGGGTTTGCTAAGGCGTGGGGAGCATGCTAATATAGTAGGAGGGGCGCTAAACTGGGTTTAGCAGCTAGGAGGTGCCCTCCTGCTTTCAGTTTTTCACAAAAACACCCCCTCTTTCAGCTGAACTTCACACCAGCTTCCCAAAATCTGCATTTCAGCCATGAAAACTTCTCAATTTTTCCCAGAATTTGCACAGAATCCCTCAGAGGTAACAACAATGAATTTAATTGGAAAAATGACATACTTTGACTATTCTAAGGCTGAAAATACCCCTGAAATGATGCCCTTAAGGCATCAAAATGCAGAGTCATCATCTACCTCTATTCCCAATCAAGAAGAAATGGAAAATGATGGTTCTCCAACATTTCAGAACCTCAAACAACCTAGAAAAACTAAAAAAAGGCTTACTTTTCATATGTACCTTGTCAAAAGTTTTCTAGTAACTAGGATGAGATTGAATGAAGTTCAAATGGGTTCTTGAGCTAGGGAATGCTTCTGGTTGCAACAACTTCTGCTTGAAAATTGAGGAGATGAGTTTATTAGAGTACCTCTAAAATTTGGGTGAACAGGAGGTAGTATATGGGATTTGAGGAAGCTCTCTTCTCTCTCTCTTTATTTCTCTAGGGACTCCCTCAAGTTTCCTCTCTTCTTTTCTCTGGTCTCCCCCTCAGGTTTCCTCCTTTGCCCTCCCCCTTTTGAGTTCGAATTAGATCAGTATTTATAGAGAAAGGGAGGGGGGTCAGGTCTGAATTCGTTCAGCTACAATGCCTGGGATTCAACAATGGTTTTTCACCTAAATAGGCAAAGATTCTTCAAAGAAATAGATGCCTAGTCAATCTTTCCTATTTGGTGAAACATTTTCTTTGATTTGGGGGTGGTTTTCATGGGTTTTGTGCATCCAATGGGAGCTTAGGACGTGTCTATCATGGTAGTCTCGTATTTGGGGTTGTTAGTGGCAGAAAATGTAAATTTGATGAACTTTTAAATGCTATTTTGTCTTTTCTTGGTCTCAAGTGGGGTCTGTTTGGTATTTTGAGTTTTTTTTAAGCCTATTAAACTCTGTTTCATTGGTCCAAGTGTTCTAATGAGGTTAAGTAAGGATCTAACGTCAGTTCCCACCCTCTTAAGATTCTAGGTTGGACAGCTGATGTGGTGGTTTAATCTGGTTCGTTGAAATTGTATCTTTCTAGTTTAATGGTGGGTGAATTAAGATGTAAAATTTGGCGTGTTGGGGTTTTTTGGGTCTCTGAACATAGTGGTGAGGTCTGATCGGATAAATGGGGTCAGGATGATTGAGATCTATGGCTGACAAGTTTAGGTAAATGAGATTTGTTGAAATATAATATTTTTTTGATGAAAGATCAAACGAGGGAATTTTGGGATGAAATTTGATGGGATTAACACTTTTGAACGTCTTGAATCTAATGGAAGTGATGGATATTTGATCAAAGGTGTAGATTTATTGTTTTAATTTAAATCATGGTCTTAGCTTATGGTTTTCTAATCAACGAGAGGGACCAAAATGGAATCTTACTTTCTCAATGGTCAAACGGAGGTGCTTTGTCATGTAATTTGATGTGGTGGGGTTGTTTGGGTCTCCAAACATTGTGGTAAGGTCTGATTAGTCATATAAAATTGGGATGATGGATGGTAAGATCTAATTAATGAGATTTGTTGAAATAGGATATAGGCTTGATAATAGGTCAAACGGGGGAATTCTGAGCTACAATTTGGTAAGTAGCCATGGATTAGAGTGATGAGTCAAGTGGGTAGTTCTGATCTAAGAAAAATATGGTTGATCTTGGTAATCATTCAGGGCCATTAGAATAGAATCTTGATGTTTTTTGTAATTAGTTGTCGTAGATTCGTGTTGAGATTCACTAGTTGATTGTTTCCTAGTGATCTTGGGGTGATGGATATGTTGGATTTGATTTTGGGGAGCTGGAGTTTGAATATCACATGGATCAGTGCCATTAGAAAGGAAGTTGGTATGTTGAACGGTGGACCTTTGGAGTTTAGTCATGAAAAGTGATGTAACTAAGTTGTAGTTTTCCAAGTCTGGGGATGATGTCTGGTCAAGGTTCTTATTTGTCTTGTGGATTGTGTCAAAGGAGGGTGTTTTGAATTTTGGAAAGTCTCAAGTTAATCTGGTTGTGTTTCTAAGTTTTTGGGGTCTAAGAGGATGGTACAAAGAGGTAAGGTGAAGGGACTGAGCAAAAATTGGGTGCTAACAGCTACCCCTCTTTGTTGGAGGTAGCAAGTTACCGAACAATAAAGAAAAAGAAGCACACAAAGATTTTTGTGAGGGCCAAGGGTTTAAAGAAGGAGATTTCACTGTTGGAATTTCAGTCAAGGTTGAAGTTGATGTAGTATAAAACCTTTTCTTGGAAGGTGTTGTACCATCCCAAGCCTCAGAAGGAAATTGCAACTATCAAGCAAACACGAGAAAAACATAGTGGTGCCATCCCAAAAATAGCTAGTATTATTTGACATTTGATTTTTTATTAGTACATGCATTGGTGATTGATGTTTTGAAGGATTTGATTTAGTATGGGATGAAGCTTGTTAAGGTTTTTTTTTCTCTCTCTTTTTTTTTTATTTTATGAATTTCAAATTTTTTATTTTCTAGATGCTTATAGGTTGGGTTTGTACGGGTTTTACCTTTTTCTGTTGCAGCATTTGAATTGATGATTTGATGAAAGCCTATAAGTTTTGATTTGATTTTTTACAGATTTAGGCTTTTGATTAGTGATGTTGAAGATTGAACTTGCAATTTGATTCAAATGTTTGATGGAATTTTACTAAGTTAATATGGATTTGGGTTTTTGACTTGAGCATTTTACAGCTCTTGATTTTGATTTAAATATTTGATGGATTTTGAATTTTGATACATGTTTTGATTTTTGAAATTAGTTATTTGATTTGAATTTTTGTGGGTTTTAGTTATTTGATTTAAATGGACTTTGGCTTTCGATTTAAATTTTTATGCATTTGATTTTTGAAAGTAATTATATGATTTGTATATTTGATGGATTTTTGACCTTTGATTTGGATTTTTATGGGTTTTGATTTTTAAAATTTATTTGATTTGAATATTTGATGGATTTTGACTCTCGATATGAATTTTTATGGGCTTTGATTAGTTGTTTGATTTATGGATTTTGATTTTTGATTTGAGTTTTTGCGGGTGAAATTATTTAAAATATTTGATGGAAGTTTACTAATTTAATCTGGATTTTGATTTTTTGATTTGAGTTTTTATAGGTGTCGATTTTTGGAAACATGGATTTTGATTTTTATTTTTAGTTTTTACGGGTTTTGATTTTTTGAAATCAATTATTTAAAATATTTGATGGAAGTTTACTAATTTATTATGGATTTTGATTTTTTTATTTGAGCTTTTATAGGTTTTGATTTTTGAAAACATGGATTTTGATTTTTGTTTTTAGTTTTTACGGGTTTTGATTTTTTGAAATTAGTTATTTAAAATAATTGATGGAAGTTTACTAATTTATTATGGATTTTGATTTTTTTATTTGAGTTTTTACAGGCTTTGTTTTTTGAAAAGATTTTTTGTTTTCAGCTTTTTATGGGTTTTGATTTTTGAAGTTAGTTATTTAAAATATTTAACGGAAGTTTATGGATTTTGATTTTCTTTTTTTTTTAGTTTGTTTTGATTTTTGAAAACATTTGATGGAAGTTTAATATGAATTTTCATTTTTGTTTTGGGTTATTATGGGTTTTGACTTTGATGTTTGATGTTGAAATCATTTTAGGAAACCATTTTGAAAACTTGACAAAGGTCCTGTGATTGCTATAGCGCATGTAGTCATTCTGATAGGTAATAAGATTCCTTAAGATAGAAGTTACTTGCGCATTAAAACTTCGATAATTCAAACGATGAAAACTATGTGGTGTAAAATGTATGATGTTCAAGTAAGTTTAATGTCCCCTGTAGGTAGGGTGTGGTTAGGCTATGTGAGAGTGGTCTCCTTGAAAGATAAAGGAAGACCGGAATTGGGAATCAACCAAGGGGTTAGGGTAAAAGGGAATGATGAGGTGGTTTCAACAAGGAATCCGATAATTGAGTGAATCAGAGGTCGAATGAATCCCCCCGGCTACGAGGGGGGTTCTTATTTATAAGGAAGGATCCCAAAATCTTGAAAAGAAGGAAGAAAAAGTGATTGATTCCTATTAGGGAAGGAAACATTAGATTTGTTGTAGGTCATTAGGGAGCACTACTAGGGTTTTGCCACGTGTTTTATGAGATCTCTCATTGTTGACTTTCCTTTTACCCTGAGGACTCTCATAATCCATGCATACTACTTCCTTTCACACCTTACTAGACCAACATGGCATTGGTGACATTATTGTTTTGGTGGGCGCATCTTTACTAAACTTACATGGCACATTACTACGTGCATAATTTAAAGTCACATGTTTAGCTAATATTCAATTCCAGCTCGTGGTGACTTACACTTCTGTAATAGTCTCGAGTTCGTTACAGGGCTGTGTATCTCCAAAGTTCATCGCAAAACTGTGTGTCATAGGTTTATCGCAAAGTCATGCATGGTCAAGGTTCCTCGCAGAGTCGAATTCGTATGAAATTTATCACAGGTTTAACTATAACTTATTTTAGGCTCCTGCCAAGCATGAGTCTATTGTGAACGTGTGATGAACCGTGTGCTTATCGCAAATGTGTGATGCACTTCAAGTTCATCGCAGGTGATTGATAAGTCGATGACTGATTGCAGGCGTCCATATAGTATCGATTCAATGTCTTTTGGACTCTAAAGGATTGAGTAAGCACTATGTACCTACATTAGCCCTGCTAATCGGTAAGTGGAACCTTATCGATAAGCATTATGTCCTCTGTTTCCTGTGTATGGGTTTATCTACTTCATTTACCCTTCCTTTCCTATCTTGCCTTCATATTCTTCTCGTTCTTTTCTTTATCATAAATGGATCATTGACAAAAGAAGTATGAATGCCCCTTCATAGATTTTGTCAGGGAGGTTGATACAGTGCAGATGTTGCCAGAATGTGAATCAACCATAATAATCGATGGGGGCAGGGTTTTTTGGCCTTCGATGTCGGTGACCAGGGGGTAGAAGGTATATTCGATGTTGTCAACAACACAGAGTTGATGTGTCTCTGTGGACGGCCAGACCGGTCGGTGTCATACAAGTGTCAGGAGCCTAGGACCGACGACTCTAAGTCGCCCAACAACTATAGTGACTGGGCAGAGTTTGTGCTTGAAAATCCTATGTATTGCCAGATGTTGCAGGATGCCGATCTTCTTCGGTTTATGGATTGTTACACAAATCTCTCTGGTAGAGAAGGGGTGAAATATATAAAGCCCCTTTTTGAACAATGGTGTTCTTGGGTTATTTATATGAACAAATGGACGACACCATCCAACAAATTATGGATCCAAGATACAAGAGGCATATTAGTTATACGTGCATGCCCTTCCTATGGATGTTTTGTTAGACAATGTATGCCCTTAGCTCCAATTAGATTGATGTACATATGCATTTATTGTAAATGAATAAAAGTACATAATTGATTCATGTTATATTTGGTGTGTTTCTGTGTAATTACCATTAAACTGGACACTTATGAGACTCATGTTAGTTTAAAATATTCTCAACCATTGGATAGACTTGGGGAAGTTTATCCTGCCAGCAAGGCTGACACTAATGTGCTTCTAAGTTGGTTAGGGTGGCTTGTCTCAATTGTCAGGGTGAGACCCGAAGCACATATAGTGTGTGTTTGTTTCAAACACTGAACCCAGACCATTTTCTAGTTATGCCTTGGACCTTGGAGACTGGTGGGCAAAATTGGAAAGTTACACCTAACCCCTAAACTCGATTATGGTACTGCACTAGGTGTCAGATTGGGCTGTCTTTGATATGTCAATCAATGAGATCCTTAGAAGGGGTCAAAACCTGGGTATGTTGGGGCAGTCTAAGAATTCACTCGAGTGGGTTATCATAGTGATAGGATCAGCCCCTTTGTCAGACAAAGTGAATGATCGGGACTGCACTCTCTCCGATGGAAACTAAAATTGCTAGCAGTTGATTTCAAACTTGTTTGAGATTTGTTTTGAAAAATATATTTATATGAATACATATATATATATATATATATATACATATATAATATATTATGTTTTAAGAAAAAGGTTTGCAAAATGTTTTAATTTCTGGGATCCATCCGAGCAGAGAGTGCAACACTGTACCTTGCAGCCGAGGGAGAGGTCCTCTCTTGTCGGGTAAAGTTTGATCATTAAGGGCTGAGAGGTTAAGTGTAAGACCATTTAGGGCTATTATACCTGATGGGCTAATTTTACTTAAGACCATTGTCCTTGGGCCTTCATAAGATGGTTGGAGTCAAGGACCATTTATTGTAAATGTTGGGCCCATTAACAGCCCATATTGTTGGACTCAGGTGTTCACTATGATTAGCAGTGAATTTGGCCAAGCTTTGTCACAGAAGCTAGGTTGAACCAAAATGGGCTTTTGTTAGGTCAATGTTGGGGTCCCACGCCATACAAAGAAAGCCAAGTTAGCCAGCAACTAAAAGGGGGTGTGAGCCACTTACTTAATGGGCCTAGGGCCCATGATTAATTGGATTAATCAAGATGTCATATGACAATTTAAAGTAGTCATGTGACATGGGCGAATTTGGGTATGGATATGGGCTTGGGTTAGTAGATAGGATAAGAGGATAAGTCTTATCCACTTAAAGAGTCCAAATCCAAATAAAGATTTGGATTAGGAAGCTCTTAATTGGATTAGGAGAGCTGCTCTTTAAGGTATATAAATAGAGGGCGAATTGCTCCAGGTTTACACACTGCCAGTAGTTTTGGTTTCCATCAAAGAGAGTGTAGTCCCGAACATTAACTTTGTCTGACAAAGGGGCAGATCTTGTCACTATGATCACCTATTTGAGTGAATTTTCAGATTGCCCCAACATACCTAGCTTTTGACCCCCAAAGGATCTCACTGATTGGCATATCAAAGACACCCCAATCACACACCTAGTGTAGTACCATAATCGAGCCAAGGGGTTGTGTAACTTTCCAGTTTTGCCCACTAGTCTCCAAGGTCTAGGGCATAACTGGAAATTGGTCCGGGTTCTGTGTTTTGAACAAACACATACTGCATGTGCTTTGGGTCCAACCCTAGTAGCCGAGACAAACTACCCCAACCTTTTTGGCAGCACATCAGTGTCAGCGTTGGCTAGATAAACTTCCCCAAGTCTATCCAACGGCTTAGAACATTCTAAACTTACCCGAGTCTCATAAGTGTTCGATTTGAGGGTAATTATACAGAAACACACCAGTTATAACATAAAACAATTATGTACTTTTATTCATTTACAGTAAATGTATCAGTACATCAATCTAGTTGGAGCTAAGGGCATACATTGTCTAACAACCCATTCTTCTTTTTCACTGGCACTATGTTGGCCAGCCACTGAGGGTGCGCTATGGATTTGATAAACCCTAGTTTCAAGAGTCGCTCAACTTCATCTTTAATCTTCAAAGCTACTTCTAGTTTAAAGATCCTCTGTGGCTGCTTTACTAGTTTGAACTTGGGATCTATGTGTAGTGAATGCTTGACAAGGTCCAGGTCTATGCCTAGCATCTGGTCGTACGACCAGGCAAAAACGTCTTGAAACTTTGTGAAAGTATACATAGATTCGAATCTTTTAACAGGTTTCAATGGTTTGTGATAAAGAAAGGTCTTTACCTTTCAATAGTGCGATCAACTTTTCTCTATCTCCGGGTCCTAAGCTTCTTGATATATATATAGCAATTTCTTCTCTACTTCTTCTATTGCCAGGTTTATCTCCTCTAAGGGTTCTTCCACTATGTCGGTGGAATCTATCATGCATTTGGGAGGTGTTTATAGTTCATCGCAATATTCTAAGGTGTCTTTTCTCAACTCCTACCAGTGTAAGCGTTACTCAATGTTCCTTTTGTGTGTGCTATTAATTATGAGTCTAATATAGTTTATTGGTGTACCTCTAATTTATGCTCAGGTTGTGATTTATTGTTCGATGATGAAATTATAGCAACATCATTTTGCGAAAATGATCCAACGAAGTAGTTCTGGTTAAAACATTACTTAGAGTTTTGTTAGAGGGGGAAATCATGATTGCATTACTCATGTTATCAATAGATGATTTGACCAAAAAGAAAGAATTTACATGTATTTGTCTATAAATGGTTCTATAACAATTTCTTGCGATAAACTTAACATGTTTTGAAAGAAATCATAACTTACACTATTCTTCTAGGAACAACTTGATGCTCACATTCTATAACAATGTAAAGTAAATCATAATTTGAATTCAAAAACCAACTCATACCTCAGGAATGGCCTTTTTATTTGCCGGTGGCTCATCTTCATCGTAGTTTGCAACAATGGTGTAATAGCTCTTTCCGTTGTCGCCAGTTACCTGAACACATCTGATTCTCTTTTTCTTTTTTGTAGCTACTGGAGGCTTGTTTTGTGTGAGGTCTGGTAGCTCCGTCCCCTCTACCTTGGCTATCCTTGTCTTTCCTTCATCTACTAGTTCCGTGTAATAGATCGCGTCTTCCAGGTGGGTCTCTGACTTATCAAAGGGGACTCTGGTAGCTAGGATTATGATCACACGTCCCTTGTGTTTGGCTTTGATGCACTGGTGTATGTTGAGGGGACAAGAGCCAGGCCGTGTATCACAGGTCGTCCTAGGAGGACATGGTAAGTGGTCCTCCTGAGATGTCCTGAAATTCCTATGCAATGGAAAATGGCCCGATGGCTACTTGCATATCAATGGACCCTTCTGTGATAGATGTGTTTTCATTGAAGTTTGTTACCTCCATTGGTAGTCCTCTGATGGTCTCTTTCTGTATGTTCATCAACGTCAATGTGTAGATGGAGATTAGGTTAATGGAGCTCCCAGGATCGATCATTGGCCTTCTCATTTTGAAGCCCCCCACTTTCATTGAAAGATTAGGTTAACGGAGCTCCCAGGTCGACCATTGACCTTCTCATTTTGATGCCCCCCACTCTCGTTGAAACATACAAGGGTTGGTTGTGATGGGGGTTGATAGCTAACATGTCTTCCACTATAAACTCCACGCTATTGTGATCAGGTCGATAGGGCTCTAGTGGGCGCCTGAAGACTTCTTCCAATGCTCTAATAGCCAGCTTCCTTGTCAATGTTCTTGCTCCCTACTCATTGAAGAATTGTTGGAACTCCTAACTTTGCTTGAGTCTTTATATCAGCGTGTTAGACTGGTACTGGCTTGTTGCTCCTACTATGTTGACACTCCGCCCTTGGGTATGGGTCAGGAGGGGGTCAGTTTCTATTCGCGCGGGGTCTCTTTTCACGAACTCATCCAACTTTACCTTCTGTACGAACAATCTCCTTAACGAGAAACTGTCCATCAAGTCATGATGTGGTGATTGGTGATAGTTGCACTACCTTCTGTCGCATCTATCCTTCTCTAGGTCTACTCTTGCTAGTGATGGTGGTAGATTGATCACTTTGTCTTCAACCAACTTATTCATTATCATAATTACTTCCTTTTTTGTGCAGGGGAAGGGAGGAGGGATTGATAGGTCATTTCTCTTTCCTAGTGCAGTATTACAATAGTAGTGTTAGACAGTGCATGCCCTTATCTCCAACCAAATTGATGTACTGATACATTTATTGTAAATGAGTAAAAGTACATAATTGTTTCATGTTATAATTGGTGTGTTTCTATGTAATTACCCATTAAACTGGACACTTATGAGATTCATGTTAGTTTAGAATGTTCTCAGCCATTGGATAGACTTGGGGAGTTTATCTTGTCAAGGCTGACACTAATGTGCTGCCAAGAAGGTTGGGGCAACCTGTCTCACCTGCTAGGGTTGGACCTGAAGCACATGTAGTGTGTGTTTGTTTGAAACACTGAACCCGGACCAACTTCCAATTATGCCCTAGACCTTGGAGATTGATGTGCAAAACTGAAAAGTTACACTTAGCCCAAGACTCGATTATGGTACTGCACTGGGTGTCAGATCGGGCTGCCTTTGATATGCCATCAGAGAGAGTGTAGTCCCGATCATTCACTTTGTCCAATAAAGGGGTTGATCCTATCACTATGATCACCCACTCGAGTGAATTCTCAGACTACCCCAACATACCCAGGTATTGACCCCCAAAGGATCTCACTGATTGGCATATCAAATATAGCTCGATCCAACACCCAGTGCAGTACCATAATCGAGTATAGGGGCTAGGTGTAACTTTCTAGTTTTGCCCATCAATCTCCAAGGTCTAGGGCATAATTGGAAGTTGGTCCGGGTTCAGTGTTTCAAACAAACACACACTACATGTGCTTCAGGTCCAACCCTAGCAGGTGAGACAGGTTGCCCCAACCTTCTTGGTAGCACATTAGTGTCAGTCTTGACAAGATAAACTCCCCAAGTCTATCCAATGGCTGAGAACATTCTAAACTAACACGAATCTCATAAGTGTCCAGTTTAATGGGTAATTACACAGAAACACACCAATTATAACAAGAAACAATTATGTACTTTTACTCATTTACAATAAATGTATCAGTGCATCAATCTGATTGGAGCTAAGGGCATATACTGTCTAAGAGCTCCCACTAGAACTTAGGTCCAATTTGCTACAAGCCTCTGTCCCATACTATCCATGTGTTTCTCAAACACTTTCTATGTTAGTGGCTAAGTTAATGGGTCTGCTACTCTCTGCTGATACTACATTCTGAATCTGAATGTCTCCTCTACCAACAATCTCCCGTAGATCCAGTGTTGTCACACAACAGTGGAATGGGTGATATGGTAGGATTCCAAATTCTAGGATGAACAAATTCATCCATTAGGCAGCCTCACTTATGACAATGTTCTTGGCCTCGGTCGTAGACTATTTTTCTTACTACACAGGACCCTATCGTAAAGATGTAACCAGATATAGACTTTCTATCACATGGGTTTGACTAGAAGTTGGCATCAGTATACCCGACCATCTATAGTGAACTACCATCGAACACAAGACAATACTCTTTAGTCCTCCGAAGGCATTTAAGTATGTTTTTCACGGTAGTCCAATGCTCCTGCCCTAGGTTTGATTGCTATCTACTTACTACACTCATAGCTTGAGCAAAGTCTGGCCGAGTGGACAACATGACATACATGATGCTCCCTATGGCAGAGGCATAAGGAACCTCTCTCATGTTAGATAGTTTGTATGCCCTTACCTCCAATCAGTTTTGATGTAATTTTGACATTTAGTGTAAATGAATAAAGTACATATTTGATTCATGTTGTGTGGTATGTTTCTGTGTAAGACCCTTAAACTGGACACTTAAGAGACTCGTATTAGTTTAGAATGTTCACAGTCGTTGGATAAGTCTGGGGAGATTTATCCTGCCAAGGCTGACACTGGTGTGCTGCCAAATGTTGGGGTGGCCTGTCTCAGCCGCCAGGGTGAGACCCAAGGCACATGCAGTGTAGGATTACTTGAATCTTTGAACCGGACCAGATTTCCAGTATTGCCCTGGACCTTGGACATTGATGGGCAAAACTGGAAAGTTACACATGACCCCTAGACTCGATTATGATACTGCACTAGGTATCGGATTGGGCTGTCTTTCATATGCCAATCAGTGAGATTCTTAGCGGGGGTCAAAACCTGAGTATGTTGGGACAGTCTAAGAACTCATTTGAGTGGGTGATCATAGTGATAGGATCAGCCCCTTTGTCGGACAAAGGTAATGATCGGGAATGCACTCTCTTTGATGGAAATCAAACTGCCGGCAGTTGATTTCAATCGTTGGAATTTTGTTTTGCAAAATTTATATATAAGATATATATATATATATATATATATATATACGGTTTCAAAATGTTTGCAAATGGTTTTAATTCTTAGGATCCATGTGAGCAGAGAGTGCAACACTGTTCCTTGTAGCCAAGGGAGATGTCCTCTCTTGTCGGGCAGTGTTTGATCATTATGGGCTGAGAGGTTAAATGTAAAGCCATTTAGGGCCATACCTGATGGGCTAATCTTGCATCTGCCCACAGTCCCTGGGTTTTTATAAGATGGCTTGGCCCAGGGACCACTTAGTCTAAGTGGTCCCATAGAGCCCATGTGATGGGCTCAAGGGGTTCACTAGGCTTTCTAGTGAATTCGGCTAGGCCAAACCCATGTGACTGATGTGTAGATCAATGCTTGGGTCCCACACCATACAAAGAAGCCCAACTGGGCAGTAGTTTAGAAGCCTATTGAGCACTTGATACATATTGGGCCTAAAGCCCATTTCGAACTGGGCTAATTTGATTAGTCACTTAAAGGGGCGGATCTGAGGTTAAGTCAAGCCAAAAGGATTGGGTCTTAACCCTATCCACTCATGGAGACCAAATTCAAATTAGAATTTGAATATGGTAACCTCCTGATGAGATCAGGAGTGGGCTGATCTAATCTGCAGATAGGATTAAGAAGACTCCATATCCAAATACAGATTTGGATTAGGATAACTCCTAATGGGATTAGGAGATTTCTTAATCACTAAGAAAGAGGAGAAACCCTAATTCGAATTACAAGAATTCGAACCCTAAGGGAATTCGCAGATTACACTGCATCTTGAGATAGGATCTCAAAGAGAAACCCTAGAGAGAAGAAAGCAATTCGCTACCTTCTTCTCCAGCCTTCTCCTCCAGCAGCTGCCACCATCTACTGCCAGTTCGATATCTCTGTGAGGGAAAGATCAAGAAAGCTTCTTGATATCAATCTTTGCTGAAAAGGTTGATCGTGTGTAGTGCTCATTGCTTCCATCAAGTTCTTCAGAAGGACCTGGTTCGTGGGACGAATACTGCTGGTTCTGCTCCATCATCACTGTGTCATCTTCAGTGGGAGTGGTTCTTGGAAGTTTCTTTGCATGTGAACACCGACATTGGGAGATACTGTTTCTCCGGATCAGGTATAACCCTTCCCTTCTCTTTTGGTTCAAATCTAGTTTGGTTTTGGTTCGAGTTAGATCCTTGAATACTGTATTCTAAATATAGGGAATGTGATTCCCAGTTGGAAGAAAGGTAAGAAATTTTTGAAATTCACCCACCCATTCCGGACTTTTTGGCATCCATATGATGGATCTTACCATTCTTTCATCTCATGCCCTCAATCTCTCCACAGGAGTCTTGGGAGACATACCCTTGGAGAGAGTGATTCCGTGTCTGAAAGGGACAAATCCCTTCTTAGAGTTCTCCATGTTGTACTTATTGACAATCTTGTCATTGTAAGTAGATTGGGATAATCCTATTATCCTCTACAATCTATCTCTATAGAATCGAAGCCATGTAAGAGACTTCTCCAAGATCTTCAATGGAGAATTACTGCAAAATCCATACCTTCAACATAGTCAACATTCCTACACCATTCCTAATGAGCAGAATGTTGTCTACATATAGAACAAGGAATGTTACATTATCTTCCATTGATTTCCTGTAAACCCATGGTTCATTTGGATTCTGCTCAAAGTCAAACTGTTTGACCGCAGAGTCAAATCGGATGTTCCAACTTCTGGAAGCTTGCTTTAATATATAAGTGGATTTGTTTAGTTTGCACACCATATTTTCTCGACAAGATGCAATAAAGCCTTGTAGCTGTTGCATATAGATATCTTCAATAATCTCAATGCATGAATGTGGTTTTGACATCCATATGCCAAATCTCATAATCATAGTGTGCTACTATAATTAGTAGGATTCGTACAGATTTAAGCATGGCCACAGGCGAAAAGGTTTCCTCATAATCGATTCCCTCTTTCTGAGTTTATCCTTTCGCTACAAGACGAGCTTTATAGGTCTCAACCTTTCTAAGTTGGGTATTATCTGAAACTTGTGGGACATCTCCCACTACTCCTGAGCTCTCCTCATCAAGAACAATTTCCTGATGATGATTGTTCAAGATATAATCTTCCTCTAAGAAGTAGGCATTTCGACTACAAAATACTTTTTGCTCTCTTGGGTCATAGAAAATATATCCTATAGAGCCCTTGGGGTAGCCTATAAATAGGCAATGGCTGGTCTTAGATTCGAATTTGTCTGCACTTGTTCTTTTCAAATGTGTTGGACAACCCCAAATCTTCAAGTGTCTTACACTTGGTTTCTTACCAGTCCATAGCTCATAGGGAGTCTTAGGAACGGATTTGGTTGGAACCAGGTTCAACACATATATAGTAGTCTCTAATGTGTGTCCCCAAAAGGATTTAGGTTCTAAATGAACGAGATATAATTAGACTATATCTAATAGAGTCCGGTTTCTCCTCTCTAAGACATTGTTTAATTGTGGTGTAGTAGGAGACAATTGTGATATAATCTCATTGTCCTTAAGGTAGTCACTAAATTCGTCGGAGAGATACTCACCTCCTCGATATGATCAAAGGGTTTTGATGTATCTCCTCAATTGTTTCTTGACTTCTTGTCTAAACTCCTTGAACATTTCAAAGGATTCAGACTTATGTCTCATTAGGTACATGTAATCATACCGATAATAATCATCGATGAATGTTATGAAAGAATAATGCTGATTTTGTATTCTAACATTCATGGAACCACATACATCAGTATGTATAAGGTCAAGTGTGCCCGTAGATCTTTTAGGCTTACTTGTAAATGGCTGTTTAGTCATCTTACATTGAAGGCAAGGCTCACAAGTTGGAAGATCTTCTATAGATAGAAAATCCAAGGGACCATCCTTTACTAATCTTGTGATGCGTTCTATATTGATATGGCCAAGTCGGTAATGCCACAGGCACGTGGGGTTAACCATATTACATGTTCTTTTCTTAGGAATAGGTTCCGACGTAGTTTCGAATATGTTCATTTCCAGAAATGGATGGAGGACATAGAGACTATTCTTAAGTTCTCCATAGGTAAGGAACTTGTTATTCAATTTAATAGTAATCTTATCACTGAATAAAACAGAATAACCATCCTTACATAATTTCAAAACTAAAATCAAAATTCTTCCTAGTAATGGTACATAAAGACAATCTTTAAGAGTTACAATTCCTTCTCTAAAAATTAAATCTACAGTTCTTATATCTATAGCTGCAACTATTGCAAAAGTCCCCATGTAAAGTACCACATCATCGTCATTCAGCCTTCAGCTTTCTTTGAACCCCTACAATGTGTTACATGCATGAGTAGAAGCCCCAGATACAATACACCAGGATGCAAAAGTGACCAACAAATTGGTCTTCTAGTGTCCGGTATGTTTGTAGAAGTAACATTCATCTGATGATTTGTCTTTCTTCTGCCTTTTTATCTTGCTTACTTTCTTCTAAGGCCTCTTCTTGCCCTTCCTCTTTCTTTTTCCAGATTTGCCACCTTCAATAAGTATGGCTACTGGTTTATCCTTCTTAATCAATTCTTTAGCCCTGTACAACATATTGTTGAGTTTCTAAAGGCTAACCTTTAGATTGTTCATGTTATAATTCATGACAAACTGATTAAAGGAGGGAGGCAAAGAGTTTAAGACAGCATCAGCCTTTGTGTCATCATCGAGCTAGGATCCAAGAGCCTCAAATTCGTTTATATACCCCATCATCCGCATGATGTGGTCATGGATCAGCTGGCTCTTAGTCATCCTTGTGGTCATCTGTTAGACAGTTGTATGCCCTTAGCTTCAATCAGAATGATGTACATTATGAATTTATTGTAAATGAATAAAGTACATATTTGATTCATGTTCTTGTGGTGTGTTTCTGTGTGATACCCTTAAACTGGACACTTAATGAGACTCGTGTTAGTTTAGAATGTTTACATCCGTTGGGTAAGTCTGGGGAGATTTATCCTGCCAAGGCTGACACTAGTGTGCTGCCAAATGTTGGGGTGGCCCGTCTCAGCTTCCAGGATGAGACCCAAGGCACATGCATTGTAGGATTAGTTGAATCTTTGAACCGGACCAGATTTCCAGAATTGCCCTGGACCTTGGAGATTGATGGGCAAAACTAGAATGTTACACCTGACCCCTAGACTCGATTATGATACTGCACTAGGTGCCGGATTGGGCTGTCTTTGATATGCCAATCAGTGAGATCCTTAGCGAGGGTCAAAACCTGGGTATGTTGGGATAGTCTGAGAATTCATCTGAGTGGGTGATCATAGTGACAGAATCAGCCCCTTTGTCAGGTAATGATCGGGGATGCACTCTCTCTGATGGAAACCAAGACTGCCGGCAACCGATTTCAATCGTTGAAATTTTGTTTTGCAAAATATATTTATATACTGATATAATTATATATGTTACAATTTCTAAAATGTTTGAAAAAAGGTTTTAATTCCCGGGATCCATGTGAACAAAGAGTGAACACTGTACCTTGCAGTCGAGGGAGAGGTCCTCTCTTGTCGGGCAGTGTTTGATCATTATGGGCTGAGAGGTTGAGTGTAAGACCATTGAGGGTAATACCTGATGGGCCAATCTTGCATCTGCTCACAGCCCCTGGGTGTTACAAGGTGGCTTGGCCCAGGGACCACTTAGGGTAAGTGTTGGGCCCATTAGAAGCCCATGTGATGGGCTTCAGGGGGTGCACTGTCCATAATAGTGTATTCGGCCAGGCCTTGTAACAAAGGCTGGGCTGAACCCATGTGGCTGATGTGTAGATCAATGTTTGGGTCCCACGCCATACAAGGAAGCCCAACTGGGTAGCAGTTTAGAAGGCTAAGTGAGCACATGTCCTTAATGGGCCTAAAGCCCATTTCGAACTGGGCTGATTTGATTAGTTCAAATAAGGGGCAGATCTGGGATTAAATCAGCTAATAGGATTGGGCCTTGACCCTATCCACTCAGAGAGTCTAAGATCTAAATGAGATTTAGATTTGGAAGCCTCCTAATAGGATTAGGAGATGGCTGATCTAATCTACAGATAAGATAAGGGTTCTCCCTTATCACTTAAAGGGACTTCTGATCCAAATATGATTTGAATCAGCAACTCCTAATGGGATTAGGAGCTGATCCCTTTAAGTCTATAAAAGGAGAAGGGGGCGGCATCCCTTAGAGACACAAGACTCAGTTGTTTTTCTCTTCAGAGTTGAAATCACAGAAGAAAGAATTCAGCAACCCAGCGAATACTTTCTTGCTGCCCCCTTCCTGCCGCCGCCAGACCTCCAGTTCGATCTCCAATTTTGTGGGAGAAATCAAGATTGGATCTTGATATCAGTCTCTTGTGAAGGGACTGATAGGAAGCTGTGCTCACGTGCCGTCCAGTTGATTCTTGCAAAAGGATCAAGTTCTTGGGAAGAACACTATTGATTTTGCTCCATCCTGCACTGCGCCATCTTCAGTGGGAGCAGTTTTTCGATCCTTCCTTCGGCGTGAACACCTTCGTTGGGAGATACTATTTCTCTGTATCAGGTATATCCTCTCCTACTTCTTTTGGTTAAGATTTGGTCCAGTTCTTGGTTCAAGATAGATCCTTGAAAATTGTGAATTTTCTAAAATAGGGAATTCGATTCCTAGCAAAGATGGGAGAAATTTTTGAAATTCGCCCAGTCTATTCTGCAAGATTTGGGCATCCATATGATGGATAAACCATTCCTTCAGTGGTATCAAAGCCAGGTTCAAGTCTTGAATTGAAATTGGATCAAATCTGAACTTGTGCAAATGGGCAGAAGGCGTTCTACCCAATTTGCGCAGATAAAGTTTTTTCTGGAAAATTTGTTTCCAGTTGATGGACAATTGATCTGAAATTAAATTTTATAAATCTGATTATTATTTAGAACTATTCTTTATAATTTTCTTGATTTATGGGTTGTTCGTACACATGGAGATCGAAACCTTGATTGGCACAAGGAAACTACAATTTTACAGTTTCTAGATTTATTTTATTACATTTGGTCTGTAAAATATATATTTTTTTATTTTTTAGACTGAATGTATAGGTATTCGATCTGATGTAATATTAATAGAAATTAGGATTTCTGTTTAATTTTATTTTGGATTGAAGATGGCGGCACAAGGAAGGAGATTTCGCAGATGGGAGAATCACTATATGCGATTTGCAGTTTATGAAATTGCAAACTGTGATCTAACCTCTGTTTTGCAGGATGGATTGTGCGAACAGCCCTATTTGACTAATTCTTGATTGTTCTTTTATCAGTATTTAATTTCAGATTAATTCTTGAATTAAATCTTTAATTAAAGATCAAACCCTAGACCCATTCGAACCAGATTGATCCAAACTGGTTGGATCGAATCTAGGGTTCGACCAAGGCTAAATGTCAGCCCTAATTTTTCCCACTAATGGGCCTAAGAATTGATGATTAATTAAAAGTTTAATTCGGCCCAACCTGTAAAGGCCCAGTTTTACGTTGTTAAAACTGCTAAAAGCCCACTTCGCAGATAAAGCTATATGGGCCAAACTGATCAACCCTGATTCAACCCATATACCTAGATAATATTAATAGTTAATATTATGGATTAAAAAATGGGCTTCAAATGGGCTTTCAAATGGGCTTTACAGATATTTAATTGATTGGATCAATTCCTCCCTACATGTGATGTATGGATGTGTGATGTGCTACGTTCATGGGCCATAAGTGCTTGGCCCATGCAATTACGATAGTGGCTCTTGCGCACACCATGGCTGAATGCACATCATTGCCATGGTGTCCCTTCTGGTCATTGGATGAGGTTACGTGTGGAACCCTAGCCGATTTAGGCCCACCAAAATCTAGCTTTATGAAAGTCAGTGGGAGCCACTTTTGGTTTGACCTAAATTAAACAAGGGCGTAATTCTTTCGTTCCCTCCAGCAAATATGAGTGCATGTGATAGGGAGATTCATGAGATGAACTCTCTAAAGGCCTTCCATCATTAGCATGAGGATGGGTCCTTTAGTAATGAGGAAACGCACCAGAAAATGGGCTATCCATTTGTTGTTGGGCTTGTCTGAGTGTTTCATAAGATGATAGGGGCATCATAGACCGATGTGGGAGGGGCTTCACCAGAAAATGGGAACTCTCTCACGGTACCTTGGCGTTCACGAATATGATGGGTGAGCACTCACTGGACAAAAAGGTTTACCTAAAAATGGCTCTGAACTTTATCTGACAAAGACCAAAGGGAAAACTCATATGATGAGTGGATATGATCCTTCACAGAAAGGTGGTGGGGTTTTGCAGCTGAAACAGTTGGCTCTATGCACCTTATGTGGTTTCCCACATTTCCAGAGACAAGTCGCTGTCTCCGTCACTGAGATAGGAGGGAAATCTCAAAGATGAATAAATGGGAATGGAACATAGATTAAAAGCCATGTCTATGTAATGAACACGAATCAAATTAGGTTATGGACTAATCTTTATTGTTTAACCAGAAAATGGCAAATGGACAATTTGCAAAGCTTCTTGACGACAACAAGCTTAAGGGCCCAAACTATGCCGACTGGTACCGTAACCTTATGCTGGTCTTAACATTGGAAAAAATGGACAAGATAGTTAAGAATCCTGCCCCGGAGCGTCCGGGTGATAGGGCTTCTGAGGCCCGAAGGAGGGAATACCAAGATTGGGAGGATAAAAACTCCCTAGCCCGCTGCTTTGTCATTGCCTCACTGGACAATTCGATATAGAGGCAGTTCGATCAGATCGAACTTGCTAAGGACATATTGGACAGTCTAAAGATGACATAGCAACTATGGAACAGAACCAGCAGAGTGCGTCCTATGCACCGAACCCTTCGCAAGAATTCGCTGGAGCCAATGAGCACCGAACTGATTCAGTCTTTCAGCAAAGACTGATATCAAGAACTGATTTCTTGATTCCCCTTTTTCAGTGGAGATCAAACTATGTAGCAGGTGGTGGCGGCTGGAGGAGTTCCCTAAAGCTGAATTGGCGTGAAAGCAGTTTTCAGCTTAGGGAGAATGAGATCCTATCTCAGTTTTGCAAAAGACTACTTTTGAAAACCCTAGGTTCGAATTCTAATAATTCTTGATAGGGTTTCCTCCTTTCTTGGTGATTAAGAATCCTCCTAATCCAATTACGAGTTATCCCAATCCAAATCTGTATTTGGATAAGGGATAATCTTAATCCTATCTATAGATTAGGTTAGCCTACTCCTGATCTTATTAGGAGGTTACCAGATTCAAATATGATTTGAATCTGGTCTCTAAGAGTGGATAGAGTTAAAACCCCATCCTATCAGCTAACCCTAATCTCAGATCCGCCCCATAAGTGGGTGATCATATCAGCCCAGTTCGAAATGGGCTTTTTGGTCCATTAAGTAATCAGTGCTCAATTAGTTTCCAATCTGCTACCCAACTGGGCTTCTTTGTTTGGCGTGGGACCCAAGCATTGATCTACACATTAGCTACATGGGTTCGGCCCAGCCTTTATTACAAGGCCTAGCCGAATTCACTGGAAAACCCAGTGAACCCCGGAGCCCATCATATGGACCCAATGGGCCCAACACTTACACTAAGTGGTCCCTGGGCCAAGCCATCTTATAAAAACCTGGGGACTATGGGCAAATTTAAGGTTAGCCCATCAGGTATTATCCTAAATGGCCTTACACTTAACCTCTCAGTCCATAATGATCAAGCACTGCCCAACAAGAGAGGACCTCTCCCTCGGCTGCTAGGAACAGTGCTGCACTCTCTACTCACATGGATCCCGGGAATTAAAACCATTTACAAACAGCTTGAAACCGAAAAATACCTATATATCATATATATATATAAATTTTGCAAAAAACAAATTCCAACGTTTGAAATCAACTGTCGACAGTTTGGTTTCCATCAGAGAGAGTGCATCCCCGATCATTACCTTTGTCCGACAAAGGGGCTGATCCTGTCACTATGATCACCCACTTAGATGAATTCTCAGACTGTTCCAACATACCCAGGTTTTGACCCCTCTAAGGATCTCACTGATTGGTATATCAAAGACAGCCCAATCCGACACCTAGTGAAGTATCATAATCAAGTCTAGGGGTCAGGTGTAACTTTCCAGTTTTGCCCATCTATCTCCAAGGTCCAGAGCAAAACTGGAAATCTGGTCCGGTTCAGGGATTCGAGTAATCCCATACTGCATGTGCCTTGGGTCTTACCCTAATGGCCAAGATAGGCCATCCCAACACTTGGCGGCACACCAATATCAGCCTTGGCAGGATAAATCTCCCCAGACTTATCCAATGGCTATGAACATTTAAAACTAACATAAGTCTCATTAAGTGTCCAGTTTTAGGGTCTTACACAGAATCATACTACACAACATGAATCAAACATGCACTTTATTTATTTACACTAAATGTCAAAAGTACATCAAAATCAGGTTGGAGCTAAGGGCATACAAAACTGTCCAACAGCTCCCACTTGCACTTAGGTCCAATCTGGTACAAGCCGGAGTCCCATACTTCCACGTGTTTCTCAAACACCTTCTATGTGAGTGGCTTAATTAATGGGTCTGCCACATTATCCGCTGATGCTACCTTCTAAATCAAGATGTCCCCTCTACCAACGATCTCCCGCAATACATGGTACTTCCTCTCAATGTGCTTTGACTTCGAGTGGGCTCGAGGCTCCTTAGCCTGGGTGATCGCTCCATTGTTGTCACACAACAACGGGATGGGTGATGTGCTGGATGGAATCACTCCCAATTCATGAACGAACTTCTTCATCCACACGACTTCCTTGGAAACTTCACTTGCGGCAATGTACTCGGCTTCGGTTGTGGAGTCTGCAGTGGACCCCTGTTTGCTGCTTTTCCAGCAAACAGCACACAATCCTATCGTGAAAACATATCCAGACGTAGACTTTCTATCATCTGGATCCGACTGGAAATCGACATCTGTATACCCCAGAACTTATAGTGAACTACCATCGAATACCAGACAAAACTCTTTTGTCCTTCAAAGGTATTTGAGTATGTTCTTCACAACAGTCCAATGCTCCTGCCTTGGGTTGGCCTGGAACCTGCTTACCACACTCACCGCCTGAGCAATGTCAGGGCAAGTGCACAGCATGGCATACATGATGCTCCCTACGACAGAGGCATAGGGAATGTCTTTCATGCCCTCAATCTCCTCAGACGTCTTGGGAGACATCTTCTTGGAGAGAGTGACTTCATGCCTGAAAGGAACGTTTCCCTTCTTGGAGTTCTCCATGCTGTACCTTTAGACAATTTTGTCAATGTAAGCAGCTTGGGATAATCCTATTATTTGTTTCGATCTATCTCTATAGAGTCGAAGACCCAGTATATAGGAGGCTTCTCCATGATCTTTCATGGAGAATTGCTTCGAAAGCCATACTTTGACCGAAGTCAACATTCCTACATCATTCCCAATGAGTAGGATATCGTCCACATACAACACCAAGAAGGTGACCTTATCCCCACTGGACTTCCTGTATACACAGGGCTCATCCAGATTCTGCTCAAAGTCAAACGATTTGACGACATAGTCAAAATGGATGTTCCAACTTCTAGAAGCTTGCTTAAGTCCATATATGGATCTATTGAGTTTACATATCATGTGTTCCTGGCCAGCAGCAATGAAGCCTTGCGGCTGCTACATGTAGATATCTTCACTAAAATTTCCATTTAGGAACATGGTTTTGACATCCATTTGCCAAATTTCGTAATCATGGTATGCTGATACAACTAGCAGGATCCTAATGGATTTAAGCATGGCCACGGGCGAAAAGGTTTCCTCATATCGATGCCTTCTTTCTTAGTATACCCTTTCGTCACCAGACGAGCTTTGTAGGTCTCGATCTTGCCATTAGGGTCCTTCTTCCTCTTGTAGATCCATTTGCAACCAATTGCTTTTACCCCGGAGGGCGAATCTACTTAAGTCCAGACTCCATTGGCCTCCATCGAGTCCATCTCAGCTTTCATGGCCTCCACCCACTTCTGGGAATCTATGTCCAACATTGCTTTCGCGTAAGTGACGGGATCCTCCTCACTAGTCAAGGCTTCCACCAGGTAACTATCCTAGTCATAACCATATCGGACTGGCGGCCTGGATACCCGAGTGGATCTTCTAGGTTGGTCACTACCTGAAACTTGTGGAACATCTCCCACTGCTCCTGAGCTCTCCTCATCAAGAACTATTTCTTGATGATGGAAATCCAGGATATAATCGGTTTCTAAGAACTGGGTGTTTCGACTACAGAACACTTTCTGCTCACTTGGGCCATAGAATAGATAACCCATCGAATCTTTTGGGTAGCCTACAAACAGGCAACGACTAGTCTTGGATTCCAACTTGTCTGCACTCATTTTTTAACGTGCGCAAGACAACCCCAAATCTTCAAGTGTCTGACACTTGGTTTCTTTCCGGTCCATAGTTCGTATGGAGTCCTCGAAACCAATTTGGTTAGAACCCGATTCAGCACGTAGATAGCAGTCTCTACTCACATGGTTTCTTTCCGGTCCAATGCATATCCCTTGGTTGCAAGGAACAGTGCTGCACTCTCTACTCACATGGATCCCGGGAATTAAAACCATTTGCAATTAGCTTGAAACTGAAAAATACCTATATATCATATATATATAAATTTTGCAAAAAAACAAATTCCAACGTTTGAAATCAACTGCCGGCAGTTTGGTTTCCATCAGAGAGAGTGCATCCCCGATCATTACCTTTGTCCGACAAAGGGGTTGATCCTGTCACTATGATCACCCACTCAGATGAATTCTCAGACTGTCCCAACATACCTAGGTTTTGACCCCCTCTAAGGATCTCACTGATTGGTATATCAAAGACAACCCAATCCGACACCTAGCAAAGTATCATAGTCAAGTCTAGGGGTCAGGTGTAACTTTCCAATTTTGCCCATCTATCTCCAAGGTTCAGGGCAATACTGGAAATCTGGTCCAGTTCAGGGATTCGAGTAATCCCATACTACATGTGCCTTGAGTCTTACCCTAGTGACCGAGACAGACCATCCCAACACTTGGTGGCACACCAGTATTAGCCTTGGCAGGATAAATCTCCCCAGACTTATCCAATGGCTGCGAACATTTAAAACTAACACGAGTCTCATTAAGTGTCCAGTTTTAGGGTCTCACACAGAATCATACCACACAACATGAATCAAACATGCACTTTATTTATTTACACTTGCAACAACAGATTGAGTGCCCATATTGACAAGAAAAGCAACCCATATTGACAAGAAGATATTCACACAACATTAAACAAGAATAAATTCATTTCAAAGCATATGGTTAACTTTCAAATGTTTCTTTGCTGGTGTTGGTATGAATTAAAATTCTAGTACTTCATCAACACTAGCATGTGGGCACAAATTCATGACAGATTGCATTTTCTTGGTCTTTTACAGGCTAACAACCAAGCTGAGCATATCTCCAATTAATAACTAATTGCATTCAATCTCATCCAAAAACCCAATAGAAAAGATTTCTGTTTCAATTGGTAATTTTTTGAGGAGTTAGAGTAATGTGTCCAACATTGATTTGTCAGAAAGATGTGAATAAAGTTTTGGACAGGGTCATTATTGCTAAAAATTCATGACTGTTGGCAAACCGCAAACCTTTTCCTTCTGAACAATTAAATGACCAATGAAAATTAAGAAGCACTGGTGAGAAAATTGGACATACTGATTTGTACTCAAAAGGGAGCTAGAAAGTTAAAAATCTGCCCAGGGAGAGGAAGAGGGAGAGATTGCACGAATGAACCAAAATTCAAAAAGAAAATAAAAAAAAACCACGATATTCAAGCATCTAACAAGTCCCTAAAACTATCTCAAACATCTATTAATTGTTGCAAAATACAACCAACAACAGTTTTTTGTCTAATTAGGAAAAAAAGGCTAAAAAAGGTATTATAACAGATTTATTAAATTTAGGCAAAGCACATCAATCTGAACCAACTCAGATTACAAAGAAAGAGAGTACTTGCCTATCAAAATAAAATTGAGAATCAAAAGCATTACCTAGTAATCTGATTCCATCATCACCAACAAGAATAATAATCTCCTTGACCAGGCTCGACTCAATATTTAGGGCCAATGGTTGGGCTGGGCTCGTACTTGGGCTTGAATATGTTCTTTTGTAGGGGTGGAGCTAGAATATTTTCATGAAGGGACCAAAACCTAAGGTGGAATTTGGGGGTCTGGGGGGAATAAATATGGATGGTTAAAGGAGGGACACCCAATTGGGGTGGAGAGTGGGGGAGGGGAAATTTTAGGGGTGCAAGTCGGGTTGTCCCGAGTTAACAGTTTACACTGTTTCGGGCTCAAGCTTTAGGTTGGGCCTATTGAAATTTTGACAAAATCCCAACCCTAACCTGGAAAAGTTGCACTCCTAGGAAATTTACATGGAATAGTGGGGATTTTTGGGCCATAGGGGGCCATGGCTCCCCTGGGTCCCCCCTGTCTCCACCCCTATTCTTTTGATATAAAGACAAAGCTCAACCTAAACTTGGCCTAAATTAGATAAATAATGTTTTTAACTTAATAAAATAATAGATGTTTATTAATGGCATCATTACAAATAATTAGATATTTAGCAACAATTATGGAAGAGGGATTTTTAGCAATTTTTTAATAAAAATAAATAAATAAAATTATTTAACTCAATAATATAAATATATAAATAATTATGCAATAAAATGAGAAAAAAAGAATTAAAATTTCCTAATTGTGCTTTGGGCTTTATATGAGGGTCAGCCTCAAGCTTAAGGTCTAGGCTTGATGGCCAGCCCAGGCTCAGACTTGGGCTTGAATATGTTTTGTTGATATGAAGGCAAAGATCGACTTGAACCTGGCACAAACCGTGAATCGGTTTAATCCCAACTGAGACCTAACCTATTTGATAGCCCTAAATATTAGGCTCGGGGAGAGAGAGAGAGAGAGAGAGAGAGAGAGAGAGAGAGAGAAATAACTTATTAGTTAAATATTGTTCATGGGTTGAATTAAATAAATAAAAATTTATGGAGAATTATTTATTTCATCTATTAAAACAAATAACCGACTAATTTAATTTAGTAAAGTAAATAAATAAAATTTCAATTATTATTGGGACAAGACATGTATAGCCTATCCGACAACATAACTAATCCATTGATAGACTTAAAAAGGGAGAGAGAAAGAGAAATACTTTGTTCATAAATTAAATCATTAATTAATTGAATAATTTAGTTAAGTAAAAAAATAAAATCTATGGATAATAATATACTAACTTTAGGTAAAATAAATAAATATCCAAGCTATCTAGATCTAAACCTAATCCATTGACAACCCTAAATATTTAACTCAGGGAGGGAGAGAGAGAGAAATAACTTGTTAATAGAGTAAACAATTTAGTAAATTCAATAAATAACTTTTTTAACTTAATAACATAACTATATAAATAATTGGGTAAGAAAATGAGAGAGAAACAAAGAATTTTCTCACCGTATGCCAAAATAAAAGACCTATAGCGGCAGTCTGTATACCACTTTAGCGGTAGTCACGATCGCTAAAAGTGATTTTTCTTTACCGACAGTCGCCAAAATTGCTGCTAGAACTCTTAGCGATACTTGTTTTAGCGGCAATTTGCCGATTATCGGTAAAACTTAGCAGTAGTTTTTGACTGCCGCTAAAAGTGATTTTTCTTGTAGTGCTTGTTTTCGTAGATCTGCAGTGATTTTTCTTGTAGTGCTTGTTGTTTGTAGATCTGCACTTTGGAAGAGTCAAACGACTACGTTTTATTTTCCTAGCGACCGACGATTAGCAACCAAAATCACAAACCAGGTTGAAAAAATGAGCTTCTGGTGACTGGTGACTAGTAATTGGCAATCAAAAATACAAATTGGATTGAAGACGATGGGCTTTCGATGATTGGACCGACAACTAGCAACCAAAAATGCAGATTAGATTGAAGACAATGGGCTTCCGATGACTTCGACAACTAGCAACCAAAATTATTAGACTAACAACGATGGGCTTCTGATGATTGGTGACCAACGACTAGCAATGAAAATCATAGATGATGTCTCTCTCCTCTATTTCAACCTCTTTGCCACCAATTTTAGCATACCTTGTCTAAGAACCCATACCAGTACCTGATCGGCGACCAAATTTGTCGTCTTGGTTAAAGACAACCTGAAAATCAATGTTTGAGCACCTCTATTTCAAGTGTCGAGTGGTTTATTTCATTAATATCATTTTATAATATTTTATAAAATATTGTAATAATTGTTCAATTAATATTTTATATAAACATTATTTTATAATGTTTTATATTAATATTTGAAAATAAATATTATTTTTATAATATTTTATATAAATATTATTTGTTTGACTTAAGAACCTACTAGAATATGGTTATTTTTCATATTTTTAAACTTGAATTCCCCTTATTATTATTATTATTATTGTTGTTGTTGTTGTTATTGTTGTTGTGGTCTTCATGGTGATTCATGCATGGGATTCAGTTGAAATGTATAGTATAGCATGTGAAAAACATTGTATATATGTATGAGTGAAGTGAATGCTAAAATTGTCATTTACGTCAATATAAGCACTTATAGGAAAAGTAGCTTACCAAACATCCTCACCCCAATAACTACTTAAAAATATAATAAGTGATTTGATAAATAAGTTATCAAACAACCTTAAATGACTTAAATGACTGATAAAATAAATACTTTTAAGAAGTACATCAAATACTTCTTTTAACAACCATTTAATTATCAAACAAGGCATAAATAATAAAATGGCCAGTGCATGCAGGTGCGATTATCCCGACCCAACTCGGAGATCCGAGTCCAGATCCCCATCCAGTGCACGGTAGTAAGTACATGTGATCACAGTCTAGCGTGCGCCTACAGTTGGAAATTACGTTCGAGACAGAGAAGTTGAAAACAGATGACAGAGTGGGAAGTGGGAACAACAAGTTGTCAAACCCACGATGACAATTCTTAATCGCACGCACCGCTCGTTGACTGAAATGTTCAGCTCTCTTCAGTCTGTATACTTGCAGTCTAACTGCGCAGGTTAGCGTGTTAGCGTAAAATTTTTCATTTTCAGGCGGAAGATAAACCGAACAGCATTAATTGTTTTCCACCCACTGAGGTTGTAATTCAGAGAGTAGAAAATAAAAATATATAAATAAATAAAACTTTTAATGTCTACCGTTTCAGTTGGATGTTTTCTGGATCGTTTTTACCTCTATTTCTCTTTGTCCAATCTCTTTTCTGTTCGACCAATCTCACCTAAATTCTCTCCATTAACATAATAGCACGTTTCTTCCCCTGAGCCAGAGACTCTTGTGATTCCTTCCATCTTCCGGCGAAATCAGCAGAGCCATTCGTGGGTGTTCTTTGCCTTCAATAATTCAATTTGTTTAAGATGGGTAATCGATTTATGTGCATGCCGAAGAAGGACGCGAAAGATATTGGGTCGAGGAGCAATAGGAGAGGGGGATCGCAGAGGAAAATGGCGGCAGAGGAGGAGTTCTTGCACCGGCAGGCGTTGTCAATGGCAATTCATCAGCACCAGCTGTCGCAGAGGTTCGACGGATCGATGTCGCGGCGTATTGGGTCGACGAGCTCTCGGAGGCGGACTTTTTCTGATCCCTTCTCCAATGGAAAACAGGTCTGATAGCAACCGTATTCCTCCATATAGTCTTTGATTGGCTTTAGTTTCATTACCTTCTGTAAGATGGTTTATTTGACACTTGAAAATTTGTTCTGGGATTCTGGAGGAGAATGGTTTCTAATTGCCGAAGTTTACTGAAGTATTCCCCACAATTAGGACATGGAGAGAGTAGAGTTCCCAATTAAAGGTGGAAGCAGCACTACTTAAAAGGAAAGTTGGAGGAAAAGTATATATATTTTTATGGCGTTCCTTTTGGGGATGTGGTGGAGAAAAGAATAATAGAAGAAGTTTGATTGTTATGTGACAACTGGAAAGGGATTGGCAGGAATAGCTGCCTGGTTTTCCCTCATATATTGCAAAGAATGGTCTCTCGCCCACCTTTTAGTTATTTATGCCGCTTTTGTTCCTCTGTACAATAAATTGGAAAATTTTCAGATTGAAATATTTGGGCTATTATTCCCACCACTTATAGTGAAAACTTTGTTTTCTGCCCTTTTTAGTTTGTTTTGATGCAAATGGCAAGGAATAGGAAGTTTTCATCACCAAAGTTTACATTTCATTCTAAAATTTCTGTCCAATTTACGTTAAAACAGACAGCCTAACTGAAAAGCGAGAGAAAAAAGAAGACAAGATTTGTTTGCAGAATTATGAATTAACATTCTAATTATAAGTAATAACAAGGGAAAGGCTTTTGATTGGGACAAATATTTCCCGGATGAAAGGGCTTTTGGGGCAGGCAAGTGTGCTGGAAGTAGAGTGGACTGGGCCATTTATTTTGTTACAGTGAGAAAATGTTATATTATTTTGGTTGTAGCTCTGCTCCGTGAATCAGAAAAGTCTAGGTTTCATCAGCTTTGTTTCCCCTATTTCATTTCTTTCACTTCATGCCCCACACTTTTGAAGTAGTCAGCAAATTGGTTTTCTTCTTTTGTGAATGTGCTTTTGGTGCTTATGTGCCAAATGCTATGTCCATGATGGTTGACCCTATCTTCCATGTATGTCACTTAGCCATGTATTGCTATCTATCACAACCATTGAATCACCTCTCAGCCAAACATTTCATAGGCAGTTGTCTTGTGCGAAAAAAAAAACAGAAAACCTCCCTTTTGCTGTCATTGCCTCCACCACCTCTATACTTGTCCACCCAATTGCTCTTGCTTTTACATCTGTAACTCAACCATCTTCTCCTCTTGCAGTGAAACAAATTGTTCACTTTGTCCCTATATCTCACTAATGCATCAGAATTTATTCTGTTTTGGCAAGGAGGCTTCTATTTCATCATTATTGTTTATTTCATATTGCTGTTTTTATTCTGCATGCTTCTACTTATTCTATTATTGCCTTTTGTGCCAACTGCACAGATGGACTTGGTGTTTTGACATTTTAGATTAAGTCATTTCTTTTTTTCCCATATTCTCATAAGATATTTTCTCCATGCTACTGTTTTTTTCATACTATTTGTTTCCTGTTCCACCCCCATATAATTGATGTATCATTATTTGATGGACCGATGTTATTTATACTTACAACTAACCAAACATGGCTTGCAAGGATGCAATTTATTAATAATTCATGCATATCTTCACTATCCTCTGCATATCTTATAATATGGTCAGTATTTACATATCTTTCTTTCAAGTATTCTCTTGTGGTCAGGCTTACTCAGGCCTTGATTTCATCCTCATTGCATTCCTGTCTACTGATTTCTATTTGCAAATGGAACATTAAATTTTCTACTTGAATTTAGGCTCTACCATAATCTGTCATATTGGCATCATGAAGGGATGGCAATGACTTAGATGATTTTCCCTACATGTTGGGATGCAGTGGTCCTGAATGCACTGAGCCATTCATAAGCTGGCATGGTTTCTTTCAAAACTCATACTTGTTCTTTACCTCTTGCCATGTGGTACTTTGATTCAACAAGCTTACTACTAGGTCATGCTTGACCTCATGTTTGAAGATTCAATTGATCAACTCATTAAACTCATAATTATTTTCAAGTTGATATTTGGTCTATAGTGTATTTTTGTTCCATCAGTCTTGAACTTCATGATGACTTTAAACAGGGAAAATTACCTGAAATTCTTGTATATTGACTATAGTTTTCCAGCTGTTCTTACCATAATTGGTAGGAAAGGGCTCTAGATGGCTGAATCCAGAGGTGGAAATAAAGGCAAAAAAAAAATATTTATTTCATGACCTGAAACATGTGCAGATCATGAAATCCTCACTATCTGAAATTTTAGTAGAATTTCATCATAATGGGCCCAAATCTGGCAAAAATAGAAAGATCAGTATTATTTGAAATTACATTTTTGGATATCATGATTTTGTTTTCTATTTTTATTTGTTATCCTATTATCCTGTTTATCTTAATCCTTTTTTAATGATATTTTACCTAGCCATCCAATTATCTCGTATTGGTATCATGGTTCTACATAGTATTATTCTTGTCAAATATCAAAATTTTGAACGCTTGAAAAATTTGCAAACCTGATCCATAATTGAAGACTGTAGAATAATCATGCATATTGAATATGTGTGGATTGGGTTCATCACCTAAACTCATTTGCCTTTCATTTAGCTATTCAGTTTGACTACATCCATTCTTCTAGAAGTTCATTGCACTAGTAATTGTGCAGCACTTATGCAGTTGCTCTTTTCTTTTTTTTTTTTTTTTCCTTTTTCGATAGGTCCAAGTAAGTGTAACAATATTTTCATAAGCAACTATTCTTAAAGATGGGACACGCTACAATTTTTCTTCACTTTGAGTGTCAAAAGAACGAAAATATGGTTAAATATGTCACAACTTTTATGCTCTGCAGGCCCCAGAGTTTTTAGAGAATATCAAAACAAAGAAACTTGTTCTAATTCATGGAGAGGGATTTGGAGCATGGTGTTGGTACAAGACTATTGCTCTGTTGGAAGAAGCAGGATTGCTTCCCATTGCCTTGGATCTCATGGGATCTGGAATTGATAAGACAGATACAAACAGTGTCACAACATTGGTGGACTATGCTAAACCCTTGATTGATTATCTAAATGACCTCCCAGAGGATGAGATGGTAAGAAGCAGCATGCAATTTTGATTACTCTTATGTCTGTTCTGTAGCCTACTGGAAGGCATCCTGGAAACTACTGTGATCTCTATAGTTCTTCTACAGGTTATTTTAGTTGGCCACAGTTGTGGGGGTGCAATAATCTCTTATGCTTTGGAGCATTGTCCAAAGAAGATTTCAAAATCAGTTTTTCTCTGTGCTACTATGGTGAAAGATGGACAGAGGCCTTTTGATGTTTTTGCTGAAGAGGTGCATGATCCATGTCTGTTGTACAATCAGTGTTAAATTATAATTATTTAATCATCTAAATGTGATGGAAAAATATCTTTAGGCAAAGCATTCTTGGGCATATACCCAAATCAGAGTCAATCACCTAAGTCACAAAGAATTCTCAATTTACTGGAAGAATCAACCACTCAAGAGTTGTTCTTAAATCAATTTAAGCCACATGAAGTGGCTTGACCATTTTGTACTACAGAAGAATGCTTTCTTGTTATATAGTCAACCTTTGGCTGGTATTGAATCAGTTTCCTACATTCCAAAAAATGGAGGTTGTTTATGGTTACATCAATGAAAAAGTCGTACACTCCCTGTTGCCGAAATTTGAATGGATCAGCTAATTATTATGAGTACACTACCTTTTAAATGGCTCAATCCTTGTGTGGCATCTGTAACAATGAATAAATTAGGATTCTGTCTTGGGTAAATTCTTCTTATATTAAAGCAGGGCAATTTAAAGCAAGGATTGAGAAGTATATCATAAAGATTTATTTGACTTCACAATTCTCAGTAGTCATATTCATGCATGGATACTACCATATTCATCCAACCCTACTCCCATGATTCTCAAATAACACAAGTGCATCTGAACTGAGCCACTCATGCAAAACAACTCTAGCAAGTCATACTGAGCCTGTAGTTTGCTGCCAGCTGGTTGCCAATATAATATTGATTTTAGTTTTTTCTTTTAATAAAATACCCTTAGCTGGCAGCTGTCTTTTAGTGCTTTTGTATTGCTCCTAATTTGAATTCTTATGGGACACATATTCATATTGGCAGCTAGGCTCTGCTGAGAATTTTATGCAGGAGTCACAGTATCTAACATATGGGAATGGTAAAGATAAACCTCCCACTAGTCTCATGCTTGAGAAACAACATATGAAGGGTTTATATTTCAATCAGTCTCCTGCTAAGGTATGCTACAATGTGAAATTTACTACCATTACCTTCTGGAATATTGTGTTTAAATTCCCATCATTTGCCAATTTTAGAATTGTTCTTTTGATATCATCTGAAGTAAAGGTGCCTCTGCATTTCTTGTCTTTTCCTATTTATTTTTCTTCTCTTTTTCCAAGAGATTTTCTGAAAATGTGAATTTCCTGCTAATCAGAATGTAATGCCATAAACATAACTTATATGCTTGACAATCTAATTCATATCTATATGTAAATCTCCTAAAATTACCAATATATTCTTTCAATGAGGGTGGTATAATAATCTAGACTGATATTGAAAGCTACTGACTACTCACTTTAATCCTGTTAGGAATTCCCCCATTTATTCTTGCACATGAGAATGAGAATAATGTTTATATCATAATTATTCTTATGTATTAGTAAGATCAATTGTGTAAGTATTTAATTTAAACCTCTTGTTTATCAATGAAATAAAAAGTAGAATTCACTACAGAAACAATCTACTATGGTTATAAATTTCTAAAGTGCCTGATATAAAAAGCTCTATGGAATACTCCAGCCCCTCAACTTTGGTGATTTATTGTGGCCCGCTTTCCTGCCCTTGTTGGAGTTTCTAAATGCCTCCCCTTTCAATACACTGATTTGGTAGTTGAAGTTTGCATATCAAATTGTGTGGCCTTCAACAAAATGAATCATGTCATCTTACTAAGCTCCATATGAATATTCAGAACACTTCTGAGTGCTTATGATGACACAGTTCAAATTTAAACACCATCAATAGTGACATTATGTGATCAATCTTGATGGAACCCAAAAAAGTTTGTTAGTTCAGATATTTTTTCTTGTCAAGATAATTAGATATATATATTTTTTCTTTAAACAGTTTATTTGCATGGAATGTAATGAATTTAACTGGTTGCAGGATGTTGCATTGGCCACAGTTTCAATGAGACCAATTCCTCTAGGACCAATAATGGAGAAGCTTTCATTGTCACAGGAGAATTATGGCACTGGTAGGCGTTTCTACATTCAGACACTTGATGACCATGCATTATCACCAGATGTTCAAGAAAAGCTTCTCAGGGAAAGCCCACCTGAAGGTATCTTTAAGATCAAGGGCAGTGACCACTGTCCCTTCTTCTCAAAGCCACAGTCTCTACACAAAATTTTACTTGAAATTGCCCAAATTCCATAGCTTAAGTTATTGGAGTTGCTAGAAAACTTTATTCTCCCAGAGATTACAAAGTGGAGAGAAGAGTTGTACAATATAACATGGCATCAGAAATCTGTAGTCTTTACTATCAGGTATAAATATAGGATGAGTGATTCTTAATTCAATTTGACTCGAGGAGAAATAACATGTTAAATGTGATTGTTGGAGAAAACAACAGAAATGGTCAATTTCAGTGGGATATTTTGGTCGTATACCATATGTAGAAAGAATGATGTTTCTATTTAAATTGATTTTCTTGTTTGCCACAGAATTGCTTTCTTTTCCTTTTATTTTTCATTTTCCCTCTTTCCTTCTGGGGTTGGGGGAAAGGGGAGGTGGGAAGAAATGTTATCAACAAAGGGAGGAATTTAGCATTGTTCTCTTCACCATATTGAAACTCTATGTTCATTACTATTTATTTTGTTGTTTATGAAATTTCTATTTATACGTATGTTGCATTTATTTCTTTCTCGAAACATTCATTTTTTGTTTGTCGCATTCATTATTGACATTCATCTTATTTTGTGTCTTTTATTCAATTCTAGCATTTTTCTAAATCGTCTATTAAGGTTGTGTTTGGTTTTGAAGGAAAAGATGGGGAAACTTATACCCCTTAGTTGGGGTAGTTAATTCCTTTCCCAGGTTTCCCTGTCCATAAGTGAACTACTTAGAATCTTTTCGTAGATCATTTTGGAGTCACTTCAAATTAAGACTCAATTTTTGAGGTTTTTTGGGTTCCATCGTCTCTAACAATGGGCGGCAACTCTTTTGTTTCCTATTTTTGGTAGATCAGTTTTTCAGTTTTCTTTCCTCTTCTTAATCAATGTATACTCAAGATTGATACCTGGTAATTTTATTTATTTTACTAAATGATTTTAATAGTGATTCTTTTTATTTTATTTGAATTATCGGAATAATTGTCATTATTTGTTTATAATTGATTTATTTGAAAATTTCTTTTATTTGTGAATAATGGAAATTCTTGTCAATTGTTTTTGCTCAAATCCATATTGTAAGGCTTTTACATAAATTCAACTTATTTAATTCACATTTGTTCCTTTCCTCTCCTTTCCCTTAAATCAAGGTCTATTAAGTTTTGTCCAAATGTTTCAATTTTTTCCTTCACAATATAGTCGACAAAGTAATTATTATTGGTATTCTTAATACGTATGGTTTTTTTTTGTACGCTGCATGGGTCCCCATTAGAAATTATCTCCCTTTTTGCTTTTTTTTTTAATTTTTTATTCCATGTCATTTTTGAAACAAACAATGAGATGTTCTTCTTCCCCATAAAAAATTACTTAAAATCTCTCTCTCTCTCTCTCCACCCCGCCCCATATGTTCCTAATAACCTAAATAATATCCTCTCCTAAAATTATTTCTAAACTATCTCCCCCACTTTCTCCTAAATTATTTCTAATTCCTATTTATCTCCCAAATTATGTATAATTCCTATTCATCTCCTAATTTATCTCTAACTCAATTGAGAGTTTCTCTCATAAATTATCTTTTATTCCTATTTATCATCTGCCTACTTTTAATCTATATCTATCTAAAGAAATTTTGAATTAAAAAATTTAAAAATTATTTAAATATTCTAATAAAATTATATAACAATTTTAAATATTTATTTAAAACAAAAAATAATTATAATAGATTTAATTATACTCATATTATTAATAATTTTATATTTTTACAAAATATATTTAAATATTCCTGATTATTCAATTTAAATGTTGTTCAAATAATAAAAATTTAACATTAAAAAATATTATTTATATATTTCAATAATTAAATATCTTACCTAAAAAATATTAAAAACAACTAAATAATTATATAACAAAGTATTTTATATTATATAATAACTTTAAAATAAATTCAAATAACAAAAAAACTTTACTATTTTATATATTATTTAAATATTTAAATAACTAAAAATTTTACCTAACGAAATATTTAACAAAACTAGATTTTAAACAGTTAAAATAACAAAATTATGTAATAAATTTAAAAAATTTCTTAAAAGTAGAAAAATAATTATAACATAGTATTCAAATTAATAATAATTTAATATTTTACAAAATCAATAACACAATTTTGTAATAATAGTATAAATTATAATTTTATGAATTATTAAAATAAGTAATTAATTAATATTTAAAATTTAAATAATGATATTATTTAAATAGCTAGATAATATCGTAAATAACTAATTCCACTTATATCAATTAATAATTCTAGAAAATAACTTTCAACAAATAATATTTGTTAATAATAATTTTAAAATTTTAATATATATTTATTATATTTATATATACTAAAATTAAAACTTTGTATTTTTAATAATTATTTATTATTTTTTATGAAAAATAAATTTTCGATAATTATGTATAAATCTATTTTTGTTTTATTATTTAACAAAAAAAACAATAATTATTGGAAATTAAACTACTGTAATTTAACTTTTTAAATTTAATTTAGTGTACTTATTGTAATTATTGTATTTTTGTTATAATTTATTGATTAATATTTATTAGAGACTAAACTATTATTTGATATTACACTGTTTATTGACTAATTTAATATAATTTTTAGTGTTTATTGTATTTTTGTAATTATTGTATTTATTGCATTTTCATTATCAATATGTTTTCAATAGTTGTGTATTTTCGCTATAAATTTTCAATAATTATTGGAGATTAAACTATAGTTATTTATTAGAGATTAGACTATTAATTTATCTAAAATAAGGATTGTTTACGGGGTTGGTTTGGATCTATTGTAGGCATTTTGGCCAACCAAATTGACATGGTTAGGTTAGGGAGTTGATCATCGAAACCAACTAACCATTAATGAAAATCGACCAACTTGGGTTGTATCGGTTTGGGTCGACTTTCAATTTGGTCAGTCAATTCAAGAGATAAATTTAAAAACTAGAATGGCATTATTAATAAATAAATTTATGAAATAAAATATTTTAGACTAAGAATTATGGGAATTTTCCCACTTTCATGTATTAATGGTCAAGTAATTCCATTTTGGTTGATTTACAAATGGCTAAAGCGAAATTGGTCCAACTTGGTTAGGTTAGGAAATTGTTGAACCAAAGTTGATATGAAATACTAGAAAATCGATCAACCCAACCCCGAGTTGGCTGGTTTTATTAGTTTGATGAATAACCCTAGCTGAAATTAATTATTGTTATATTTGTATTGTAAAAACATTATTAAAAGTAGTATATAAAATATAAATAATTATTAATTATTTAAAAAGTTAAAAACCCCATGCATTTCATAGGTCCCTACTAGTATACACACACACACACACACACACACTAAAGTACTAAAGTACATCTTGCCACATCAGCAGCCCTCTCCTTGGTTACTCATTCTAGAGGGAGTGTAAGATTCCCTTTAGAAGCACTAGGAGTTGCCATGTCAGCATGCTCCATTTTTTTTTTGCCCAAGAAATTAGGAAAGTGAGAGTGGGTAAGCCCACTAACTAAAAAATAGGAATACTTAACTCCACTCCTAGAAAATTGTTAACTGCAAATATGTCTCATCTAAATTTCTTGGGAGTAGAGATTCGTGGAGTTAAGGGGACCAAGGTGTGGGAAGGTGTTAGGCACCCCACGTACACTTGATTAAACTAGCCTTTACTTCACTAGTGCTCCAAATAATATTAGCCATAATCTAACAATTGATAGAAGAATAAAACACCAAGCAATTGAACGATTGAGTAGCAAATGTAAACTATATATATATATATATATATATATATATATATATATATATATATATTAAAACAAAGTGTCAATAAGTTTTTTCCTTTTTTCCTTTTTTATTTTATTTTTTATTCCATGTCATTTTTGAAACAACCAATGAGATAAGCTTTCCCAATAACCTAAATAATCTCTTCTCCTAAAATTTCTCCTAAACTACCTCCCCCCACTATCCCCCACTTCCTCCAAAATTATCTCTAATTCCTAAATATCTTTTAAATTATATCTAATTCCTAATTATCTCCAAAATTATCTCTAATTTAGTAGAGAGTTTCTCTCCTAAATTATCTCTAATTCCTATTTATCCTCTCCCTTACTTTTTATCTATATCTATCTAAAGAAAGTTTGGATTAAAAAATTTAAGAATTATTTAAGTATTCTAACAAAATTATATAATAACTTTAAAATATTTATAAAAAACACAAAAAATAATTTTATACTTTTACAAAATATATCACAAAATTATGTACTAACAATTTAAATTATATTTTTCTGAATTATCAATTTAAATGTTTTTTCAAATATTTAATAATATGTAATACCTTAAAATAAATAAAATTCAAATAACAAAAAATTTTAAATATTTTATAGATTATTTACATATTTAAATAACTAAATATTTATCATAACTAGATTTTAAATAGTTAAAATAACGAAATTATGTAATAGATTTAAAAGATTTCTTCAATAATTATCGAAGATTAAACTACTATTAGTGAAATTTTTAAATTTAATTTATTGTACTTATTGTATTTTTGTTATAACTTATTGATTAATATTTATTAGAAATTAAACTATTATTTGAGATTATACTATTTATTGACTAAGTTAATATATTTTTAGTACTTATTGTATTTTTGTAATTATTGTATTTTTTCATTATCAATATATTTTCAATAATTGTGTATTTTTGCTATAAATTTTTGATAATTATTGGAGATTAAACTATTGTTATTTATCAGAGATGAGACTATTAATTTAGCTGAAATTATGAGTGTTCATGAGTTGGTTCGGTTTAGTCGTAGGCTATTTGGCCAACCAAATTAACCTGGTCAGGTTGGGGAGTTGGTCAGCTACCGACTGACCTTTTGTGGAAACTGGCCCATTCAAGTTGTATCTGTTTGGGTCGATTTTTTGGTTTGGTTAGTCAGTTCAAATAAAAATTAAATTTAATTTTAAAAGTTATAGTGCAATTATTAAAAAATAAATTTAGAAATTAGATTTATGATATAAAACATTTTAGACTAAGAAATATGGAAAATTTTCCACTTTTCCATATTGAAAATTATATTTAAAATATAAAAATATTAATATATATCCATGGTTAGATCGTTCAATTTTGGTTGGTTTACAAATGGCCAAAGCAAAATTGATTCAACTTGGTCGAATTGGGAAAATTTTGAACCAAAGCCAACCTAAAATACTAGAAAACTGACCAACTCGGGTCGAGCTGATTGGGTTGGTCGGTTTCTTCAGTTTGATGAATAAACCTAACTGAAATTAACTATTGTTATTTTTGTATTATAATTTTTTTTTAATTGTAGTATATAAAATATGAATAATTATTAATTATTTTAAAAATTGAAAATATAAAACAATTGTATACTCTTATGTGATTTTATTAGGGTCATTTACTAGAACACATCTTATAGTTTTACATATTTACTTAAACCTACCTTATAGTTTTCATTTTATTAAAACATTCCATATATTTTACAACTTATTTACTTAATCAATCTTTCATTAAGGAGTTTATTTTGCCATTAGGCCCATAATTTTTTATTCAAAAAATACCCTTATCATTTTTTGTATAGAAAACAAAATTAACCAAATATAGCCAATATAGTGGTTGCTTGTGTCTTATAAAGGGCAAAAATGGTATTTTTATTTTTATTTTTCTTTTGACTAAATTTATTTAAATGAACATTAGGGTCAACACTGTCATTTTCCAGTCTCATCTAATGGAATATTGATTAAATCCATTGCAATTATAAGTGGTGTTTTAGTAAAATTTTAACTATAGGGTAGATTTTAGTAAATCCATGAAACTATAAGGGGTATTTTAGTAAATGACCCTTTCTATTATTTAGCTATCATTTAATAAATCCCGTGCATCGCACGGGTCCTAACTAGTATATATATTAAAACAAAGCGGTCAAGAAATTTTCTCCTTTTTTTCAAATTTTTTATTTTTTATTCCATGTCATTTTTGAAACAACCAATGAGATGCACTTTCCCAATAACCTAAATAATCTCTTCTCCTAAAATTTCTCCTAAACTACCTCCCCCACTTTCTCTAAAATTATCTGTAATTTGTATTTATCTTCTAAATTATCGCTAATTCCTATTTATCTCCAAAATTATCTCTAATTTAGTAGGGAATTTCTCTCCTAAATTATCTCTAATTCCTATTTATCCTCTCCCCAACTTTTTATCTATATCTATCTAAAGAAAGTTTGGATTAAAAAATTTAAGAATTATTTAAATATTCTAATAAAGTTATATAATAACTTTAAAATATTTATTGAAAACACAAAAAATAATTTTATATTTTTACAAAATATATCACAAAATTATGTACTAACAATTTAAATTATATTTTTTTTCGGAATAATAATTTAAATGTTTTCCAAATATTTAATAATATGTAATAGCTTTAAATAAATAAAATTAAAAGAACAAAAAAAATTAAATATTTAAATATTTAAATAAATAAATATTTATCATAACTAGATTTTAAATAGTTAAAATAACGAAATTATGTAATAAATTTAAAAAATTTGTTCAAAGTAGAAAAATAATTATAACATAATATTCAAATTAATAATAACATAATATATTATAAAATTGATAATGAAAATATGTAATATATATATATTAAAACAAAGAAGTTTAGAAAATATCTCCTTTTTTGAATTTTTTATTTTTGTTCATTCCATGTCATTTTTTAAACAACCAATTATATGCACTTTCCTCGTAACCTAAATAATCTCTTCTCCTAAACTACCTCCCCCACTATCCCCCACTTTCTCCAAAATTATCTATGATTCCTATTTATCTTCTAAATTATCTCTAATTCCTATTTATCTCCAAAATTATCTCTAATTCCTATTTATCTCCAAAATTATCTCTAATTCCTATTTATCCTCTTCCCTACATTTTATCAATATATATATATAAAGAAAGTTTGGATTACAAAATTTAAGAATTATTTAAATATTCTAACAAAATTATATAATAACTTTAAAATATTTATTAAAAACACAAAAAATAATTTTATATTTTTACAAAATATATCACGAAATTATCTACTAACAATTTAAATTATATTTTTTCGGATTACAAATTTAAGTGTTTTTTAAATATTTAATAATATGTAATAGCTTTAAATAAATAAAATTCAAATAACAAAAAATTTTAAATATTTTATAGATTACTTAAATATTTAAATAACTAAATATTTATCATAACAAGATTTTAAATATTTAAAATAACGAAATTATGTAATAAATTTAAAAAGTTTATTCAAAGTACAAAAATAATTATAACATAATATTGAAATTAATAATAATTTAATATATTACAAAATTAATAATGAAATTATGTAATAATAATATAAATTGTGTTTTTATGGATAATTAAATATAATAAATAATTAATATTTTAAAATTTAAATATTTTACACATTATTTACGTATTTAAATAACAAAATATTTAATATAACTAGATTTTAAATAGTTAAAATATAGAAATTATGTAATAAATTTTAAAAAATTTTAAAAAGTAGAAAAATAACTATAACATAATATTGAAATTAATAATAATTTAATATTTTTACATAATATTGTAAATAATTAATTTCACTTATATTAAGTAATAATTCGAGAAAATAACTTTCAAAAAGTTAATATTTATTAATA
Source organism: Nelumbo nucifera (assembly GCF_055504915.1). Classification (NCBI taxonomy): domain Eukaryota; kingdom Viridiplantae; phylum Streptophyta; class Magnoliopsida; order Proteales; family Nelumbonaceae; genus Nelumbo; species Nelumbo nucifera. Next base: position 61,977,164 of record NC_142653.1, read on the forward strand.
ATAATTTTAAAGTCTTAATATGTATTTATTATATAATTGTATATACTAAAATTAGTATTTATTGTCTTTTGTGATAAATGTATTTTTAATGATTATGTATAAATTTATTTTGTTTTGTTATTTAATAGATAACTTCCAATAATTATTGGGGACGAGATTACTATTATTAAAATTTTTAAATTTAATTTATTGTACTTATTGTATTTTTGTTATAAGTTATTGATTAATATTTATTAGAGATTAAACTGTTATTTGAGATTATACTATTTATTGACTAAGTTAATATATTTTTAGTACTTATTGTACTTTTGTAATTTCTGTAATTATTGTATTTTTCATTATCAATATATTTTCAATAATTGTGTATTTTTGCTATATTTTTCAATAATTATCGGAGATTAAACTATTGTTATTTAATCAGAGATACGACTATTAGTTTAGCTGAAATAATGAGTGTTCATGAGTTGGTTCGGTTTGGTCATAGGCTATTTGGCCAACCAAATTGACCTGGTTAGCTGAAACCAACTAACCTTTTGTGAAAATTGACCCACTCAAGTTGTATCGGTTTGGGTTGATTTTTTGGTTTGATTAGTCTGCTTAAAAGATTTAAACTTAAAAATTTAATTGAACTTTAAAATTTACAGTGCAATTATTAAAAAAAATTAAAAATTAAATTTATGATATAAAACATTTACTTAATCAACCTTTCATTAAGGAGTGTTTGTTTTGCCATTAGGCGCATGATTTTTATTCCAAAAATACCCTTAACACTTTTTTTGTATAAAAAAACAAAATTGACCAAATATAGCCAATAGAGTGGTTTTCTGTGTCATATTAAGGGCAAAAATGGTATTTTTATTTTTATTTTCTTTTGATTAAATTTATTTAAATGAACATTAGGGTCAACACTATCATTTTCCACTGTCATCTAATGGAAGATTGATTAAATCCATTGCAAATTATAAGTGGTGTTTTAGTAAAATATTAACTATAGGGTAGATTTTAGTAAATCCATGAAACTATAAGGGATACTTTAATATATGACCCTTTCTATTTTTTAGCTTTCTCTTCATAAATCCCATGCATTGCATGGGTCCCCTAGTTGGTATTAAAAATAAGCTGAGAACTAACTAAAAGAAATAATCAGAAATTAAAGGAGCTCCTAATGACAAAATTTCATGCAAGTCACCTAAGATGTAATGCCATGAATGGTTACTTAAAGATGTTAAAGCAAAAAATACTATGAATGAACACAGGATTTCTAGCTTAACCTCATGCTAACATGAGAAATGAGGACTTTTTGCTACTGGTTAGTGCCACCTAAGACCTAAGAAGAGACCTGATTGAGAGAAAAACAAAATGTGTCTTCTAAAAGACAATAAGGAATGTAAAAAAATGAAATGGGTCGTTGATTAAAAAATGGAGTTTTCAGGGAGACATGAGATCTGAAAGCAATGAAGTGTCATGGTGTAAATGCATGAAACTATTCTAAAAACAATGGTCAATTAAACAAGATAAGGCCAAGAAGAATACCAAAGCTGCTTTGAAATTAAAAAAAAAAGGTACGGGTTATGATCATCGGAGAGACTGAATGCAGAGAACTATGACTAATTTAATAGATGAGTGAAAGATAAATGACTTGTGTTTTAGCGTAAGGAGGACAATGCCACGATGCAAGACTCAAGTTCCAAAACTTAGAAAGTAGGATTGTTTTTAGTAAAAGGAGATAACAAACTAAATTAGATGATTAATGACCTAAAGAAGATTTAATAAAATGATGATTAAATCAGCATTAAACAAACTAATGGTTGGGATTTCATGAAAGCATATAATAACAAAACTTAAAACTATAAAGAGATGCTAACAAAACGTATTATTCGTCTTTGGATGGCCGAAAGGCTAATCCTACTAGACTACTAAAAGATAACTGATGTGGCGCGATCCGGACACTCTTAGCTGGCTGCTGACTGGCTCTTACTGGCAACGGACGACACATGAGAAGAAGAAGAAGATGAAGGACTCCCGGGGGATTTGCCCGGCGGGAATACTCTGAAACTTAAGTTAGAACGCTGGGGAGAAAGCAAAGAGTGTAAAGAGGCTAAGACTGTAGGTCGCGTTGGATCACTAAATTCTCAAGATTAGCTCGAGAGCAAGTAAGTTTTTCAGATAGGATCTCTGATGTTTGAGAGAGCTTCCCTTTAACTAGGGAGCTCTTATATAGGCGTTCTTGTCAAATCGGGCGTAACCGCCACTGGCCTTCTGTCGCAGCCGTTACCTGCCAGGGCTGTGCAGGTGACCGCTGTAGGGTACTACCCAATCGGGTGAGTGACACGTCCCAGGAGGACAGGCACGCCACCATCTGTCGAGAGACGTGGGTGCAGTCTGTTGAATTGGCAGAGACTGTGCCGTCGATCAGGAGATGTGGCACAGTCTGACAGGTACGATCTTGTCAGATAGAAGCTTTCTGAAAGCATCGCGTCGCTTAGCTGCGAGCTACCTTGTAGCGAGCTATCCTGTCGCGTAGTGAGCTATCCTGTCACGAGCTACTTTGTAACGAGCTTCTAGGAGTACTTCGAGGTGACCCTTCTCAAGGTTGTCTTTGGGGCAGTTTTCCTACCTAAGTGTTGGAGCGAGCTAGTTATCCTAGCTCGCGAGCTGGGATAGACTTGTCTTGGAGTATTCCCTTTCAGTAGCTCAGGGGACCTCGAGCTCGCGTTGTAGTGAAGTCCCCTTACAGTGAGCTATGACGTAGCGAGCTGTCCTGTAGGCTCATTGCTTAGTCGCAGTCAGGCTACGATGCTGAGTCGTTTGCTTGTGCCGAGTCAGGTCCACGTATCATTGTCTCAAGGGGTCGGGTCAAATCATCCTCCATCAATAACAAACTATTTCTATCTAAAATCGTTTAAAAAAAAAACAATCTTGCTTAATTAAAAAAATGAAAGTAAATAAATCAATTCTACAAACTCCAGTTCTAATTGAAGTGGAAAGGTAGTGGAAAATACTTTTTTCTTTTCAAAAGGAGTGAATACACGTGCAAAGGCTATCTTCCGATTACGTTCAACAACTTTCCCATTCCTCTGTCCTTAGTTGATGCATCCTTTGATATTCATGATACCTCGGACACATCTGCCAAACTTGGTAAAGATTCTTGATTGTTCTAAAACCCAAGAATGGTTTATTCTGTAGAGATACTTGATGTAATATTGTTGTTCTATGGTCCCTGTTGTACCATAGAATTCTTTTTCTTTCTTATATTTTAGCCCTCCAAGGGTCTCTTTGTAATTATTCCTTTTTTATCTTTAACCCTTCAAGGGCCTCTTTGTAAATATTTATAATTAATAAGATATATAGGATCTTTGGGGGTGGGGGTCGGATATACTTTTTGACACCCTTGAAACTTTTGGTGTTCTCTCAACCTAGAAGATTGACATGGTATCAAAGCAAGTCATATCCTTTACCTGCTGATTAATTTGAGTTTTGGGGTGATTAATAGACTGTTTTGTTAGACAATGTATGCCCTTAGCTCCAATCAGTTTGATGTATAGATACATTTATTGTAAATGAATAAAAATACATTATTGTTTCATGTTAACATTGGTATGTTTCTGTGAATTTACCCCTTAAACAGAACACTTATGAGACTTGTGTTAGTTTAGAATGTTCTAAGCCTCTCAGCCATTAGATAGACTTGGGGAGTTTATCTTGCCAAGGCTGACACTGATGTGCTGCCAAAGAAGTTAAGGCAGCTTGTTTCAGCTGCTAGAGTGAGAATCGAAGCACATGTAGTGTGTGTTTGGTTGAAACATTGGACTTGAACCATTTTCAATTATTCCCTAGACCTTTGAGATTGATGGGAAAAACTAGAAAGTTACACATAACCCCTAAACTTGATTATGGTACTGCATTGTGTGTCAGATTAGGCTGTCTTTGATATACCAATTAGTGAGATCCATTGAGGGTCAAAACCTGGGTATGTTGGGACAGTCTGAGAATTCACTTAAGTAGGTGATCATAGTGATAAGATCGGCCCCTTTGCCGTACAAAGTGAATGATAGGGTTTACACTCTCTCTGATGGAAACCCAAACTGCTGGTAGTGGATATCAATTGCGTTTGAGATTTGGTTTTGCAAAATATATTTATATGATATATATATATATATTTATATTATGTTTTATGAAAAATGTTTGAAAAATGTTTTAATTCCCAGGATCCATCTGAGTAGAGAGTGTGACACTACACTTTGCAGCCAGGGGATAGGTCCTTCCCTATTGGGTAGTGTTTAATCATTATGGGCTGAGAGATTAGGTGTAAGAGACCATTAAGAGTTGATTACCTAATGGGACTTATCTTATTTAAGTCCATTATCCTTAGGTCTTCATATGATGGCTGAATTCAAGAATCATTTAAGTGTAAATGTTGGGCCCATAGTGATGTACTTAGTGGTTCATTGCATTTAGTAGTGAATTCGGGCAAGCCTTTTCATAGAAGCTAGGCCGAACCCATGTGGGCTTCTGTGAGGTCATTATGGGGTCCCATGCCATATAAATCAAACCTAAATTAGCCATGCAACACTCTTGGGATGTGAGCCATATAGATAATGGGCCTGAAGCCCATAATTGATAAGATTAGTTAAGATGTCACATGATTGCTTAAGCTGTCATGTGACATGGGGCGAACCTAGGTTTGGAAATAGGTATGGAACACCTATCCTCTTAAGAGGATAAGCCTTATCTCTTAATAGAGTCCAGATCCAAATAAAGATTTGAATGAAGATGGTGCAGCTGTTAGAACCCAATTTTTGCTCGATCCCTTCACCCTACCTCTTTGTACCCTACTTTTAGACCACAAAAACTCAAAAACACAACCAGATCAACTTGAGACTTCCCAAAACCCGAAATACCCTCCTTTGACACAATCCATAGGACAAATAACAACCTTGAAGTCAACATTAACATCCGATCAAACATCACCCCCAGACTTGGAAAACTATCACTTAGTTACACATCAGTTTTCATGACTAAACTCCAAAGATCCACCGTTTATCATGTCAACCCCTTTCTAACGGCCCCAATCTATACAACATTCAAACTCCAACTTCTCAAAATCAAATCCAACACATCCATCACCTCAAGACCACTAGGAAGCAATCAACTAGTGAATCCCACCACAAATCTACGATGATCGACCACAAAAACGTAAAGATTTCATTTGGTGATGGCCCTGAATGATTACCAAGGTTAACCATATCTTTCTCAGATCAGAACCATCCACTTCACTCCTCACCCTAATCCATGCTTACCTACCGAATTGTAGCTCAAAGTTCCCCCGTTTGACTCATCATCAAGCTTAGATCCTATTTCAGAAAATCTTATTAATTAGAGCTTACCATCCATCATCCCAACTTCACATGAAAAATCAGACTTTACCACTATGTTTGAAAATCCAGAAAACCCCAGCATGTCAAATTTCACGACCAAACACCTTTGTTTATCCGTTGAAAAAGTAAGATTCCATTTTAGGCCCTTTCGTTGGTTGAAAAACCATATGCTAAGACCATGATCTGAACTAGAACAATCAATCGACACCTTTGATCAAAGATCCATCACTTCCATTAGATTTAGGATGTTCAAGAGTGCCAACCCACCAAATTCTATCCCAAAATTCCTCTATTTGACCCTTCATCAAACAAAAATTCTACTTCAACAAATCTCATTGATCCAAACTTGTCAGCCATAGAGCTCAATCATTCTGACCCTATTTGACCAATCAGACATCACCACTATGTTCAGGGACCCAAAAAACCCCAACATGCCAAATTTCACATCCTAATTAATCCGTTTAACCGTTAAACTAGAAAGATACCATTTCGATGCACCAGATTAAATTGCCACATCATCTGGCCCAACCTAAAGCCTTAAAAGGGTGATGGCTGATGTTAGACTTATTCTTGACCCATTAGAACACATGGAGCAATGAAACCGAGCTTAATAGGCTTAAAAAGCTCAAAATACCAAACAAACCCTACTTGAGACCAAGAAAAGACAAAATAACATTTAAAAATTCATCAAATTTACATTTCCTGCCATTGACAGCCCCAAATACGAAACTGCCATGACAGACACACCCTCAGCTCCCATTGGCCGCACAAAACCCATGAAAATCAACCCCAAATCTAAGAAAATGTTTCACCAAACAGGAAAGTTTGACTGAACACTTATTTCTTTGAAAAATCTTTGCCTATTTGTGAGAAAAATCTCTATGGAACCCCATGCACTGTAGCTAAGCGAATTCAGACTTGACCCCCTCCCATTCTCTATAAATACTGATCTAATTCGATTTCAAGGAGGGGGGACTGAAGGGAGGAAACTTGAGAGTGGTCCTTAAAGAACGAAAGAGAGGGGGGGAGGGCAGTTTCCCAACTTCTATGATACACCCATTCTGCTTGTAATCCCGAAATCCCTGAAGCCAAGTTCAAGCCCCACCCCTGTCTTCCAAACTTAATTCCAGAAGCACTCAGCCTAGCTCCAACCTAGCTTAAGAACCCATTAGAACTCCATTCTATCTAATCCTAGCTGCTAGAAAACTTTCGGCAAGGTACATACAAAAGGTGAATAATTTTTTTTTAGTTTTCCTGTGTTGCTTGAGTTTCTGAAATGTTGGAGAACCATTACTTGCAATTCCTTCTTGACTGAGAATAGAGACAGAGAGGTGAGGGTCTTAGGGAAATCAGTACCTAAGACCTGATAACATCACCTCAAAATTGGTCTTAGGAGAAGTTCAAAGCATGTTGCTTTGGATTTAAGAAATTCTTACAACCATTTCTGTTTTTCCCCGAAAGAAGTTGAGCCTGAATAACTCTCGTATCGGGCTGCTAAAGCAAATTAGATAGAGGGGTGCCTAATACCTTCCCTTTCCCAATCCTTGGGACCCGAAATCTATTGGTTGTGTGCTTTCCCATGGAAAACAGAGTCACTATCAAAGACTTAAATTAAGTTTTCAAACCCGAAAATGAGGGCCCATTTCCTCTAAAAAATGGGTGGCGGCTCTAACTCTTTGAGCTGGCCATGAGCTTCCTAGAGCTCATAGCTGGCGACTCCACTAGGGAAACAAGAACCTTTACTGGGTGTTATTCAGACTCGGTTTATTTCTTTTTGTTTTGTGTTGGTAAGTTCAAGACTTACTGGTTTGCGATTCAAAATCGTACCTCAAGAAGGTTGGGCATGATAAACCTTCCCAACGCAATCACCCAAAGCCATTTCCATTCCAAAATCGCACTTGAAGCTTCACCCTGAACCATACCTTTGTCGAAATCGCAACCAAGGTCTCACCCAAAACACTTCTTCAAAACCACACCTCATTTCATTTTTGTGACAACCTTACAGTCTAAAATCACACTCTCATTCATGCTCTTTGCAACCCAGAAGCCTAAAATCGCAATTCCTTTCAACCTCATTGCAAACCAGAAGTTCGAAATTACACTAACTTAGAGCCTCATCGCAACCCAAAAGTCTAAATAGCACTTTCTCAGAAGCTCATCGCAGTGTAGATCAACCTCATCGCAACTCAGGTCAACCTCATCACAACTCAGTCTAACCTCATTGCAACTCAGATCACCCCTCATCGCAACCCAGAAGCCCAAAATCGTAACTTACTCCCACCTCATCGCAACTCAGATCACCCTCATCGCAACCCAGAAACCCAAAAATGCAACTCAGTTCAACCTCATTGCAACTCAGATCACCCTCATTGCAACCCAGAAGCCCAAAATTATAACTTAGTCCAACCGCATCACAACTCAGATCACCCTCATCGCAACCCAGAAGCCAAAAATCGCAACTCAGTTCAACCTCATCGCAACTTAGATCACCCTCATCGCAACCCAGAAGCCCAAAATCGCAACTTAGGTCAACCTCATCGCAACTCAGATCAACCTCATCGTAACTCAGTTCAACCTCATCGCAACTCAGATCACCCTCTTCACAACCCAAAAGCCCAAAATCGCAACTCAGATCAATCTCATCATAACTCAGTTCAACCTCATGCACCCAGAAGCTCAAAGTTGCAACTCAGTTCAATCTCAACGCAACTCAGAAGCTTCTTATTGCACCTTCTTCTTGCTCATCCCACCTTGGAACCTACCATCGCACTGCATTTCAGTCTTATCGCATCTAATCACATCCATCTACCTTTCCCACACCCTGTTATTGCATCGTACCCTCCGTCGTAGCGCACTAAGTGTCTACCACGATTAGCCTTTAGTTGTTAGACAGTGTATGCCCTTAGCTCCAATCAGATTGATGTACATTTGACATTTATTGTAAATAAATAAAATTACATAATTGATTCATGCTATACCTGGTGTGTTTCTGTGTAATACCCTTAAATTGGACACTTATGAGACTTGTGTTAGTTTAGAAAGTTCACACCCGTTGGATAGACCTGGGGAGGTTTATCCTGTTAAGGCTGACACTCATATGCTGCCAAGTCAGTTGGAGTGGCATGTCTCAGCTGCCAGGATGACGCCTGAAGCACATGTAGTGTGAATTTGTTTGAAACTCTGAACTGGAACATTTTCCAGTTATGCTTTGGACCTTGGAGACAGATGGGCATGAAGGGATGGGAGATCCATCATATGGATGGCCAAACCCTATAGGAAGTTTGGGCGAAATTTCAAAAATTTCTTTGTCTCCCATCTGGGAATCGTATTACCTAATTTAGAAAACTGCATTTTCAAGGTTCATTCTTGAATCCAAAACCGAACCAGATCTGAAACCAAAAGAGAGTAAGGGATATACTTGATACAAAGTAACAGTAACTCCCAACGCAAGTGTTCATGCCCAAATAAACAACCAAAACTTGCTTCCACTAAAGATGACACAGAGTGTAGTGAAGCAGTATCAACAGGATGGTTCTTCAGCAAGAACCTGAATTCTTCAACAAGAATCGAGCAAGGGCTGGTGAGCACGACTTCAGATAATTTCTTCTAACAAGAAACATCAAGAACTCTTCTTGATCAGATCCACAAGTGGAGATCGAACTGGGTAGGGGATGCAAAAACTATAGAAGAATTCTGCTGTTTGTTGTTGTGTGTAAAATCTAAAGAATTCGCCCCCTATTTATAACCTTCTCTGGATCGGCCTCCTAATCTAATTAGGAGAGAGTTTCCTAATCCAGATCTGATATTTAGATTTGGACTCTTAAAAGGATAAGAATTAATCTTATCCTTCAGCTAATCATAATTAGTTTAAAAAACTGAATTCGCCCCTTTTTAATTTAACTAACTTAAGCCCAGTTTGAATTGGGCCTAAAGCCCATTAAGCTTATGTGCACACTTACTCTTAATCTGCTGGCCCAGTTGGCTATCTTTGTATGGCGTGGGACCCTAACATTGATCTACACATCAGTCACATGGGTTCAGCCTAGCCTTTGTTACAAGGCTTGACCGAATTCATTGTATGTCATAGTGAACCCCTGAGTCCATCTCCATGGGCTCTCAATGGGCCCAACATTTACATTAAATGGTTCTTGGATCCAGCCACCTTATGAAAACCCAAGAACTGTGGGCAAATGCAAGATTATCCCATCAGTTATTACCCTTAATGGTCTTACACTTAACCTCTTAGCCCTTAATGATCAAACACTGCCCAACAAGAGATGACCTCTCCCTCGACTGCAAGGTGCAGTGTTGCACTCTCCACTCACATGGATCTCGGGAATTAAAACCTTTTGCAAATAATTTGTGAAAACATAATGTATAAGCATATCTCTATATAAATATATTTTGTAAAACCAAATTTCAAACACATTTGAAATCCACTACTAGCAGTTTTAGGTTTCCATTAGAGAGAGTGCATTTCCCCAATCATTCACTTTGTCCGACAAAGGGGCTGATCCTGTCACTATAATCACCCACTCATATGAATTCTCAGACTGTCCCAACATACCCAGGTTTTAACCCCCTCTAAGGATCTCATTGATTGGCATATCAAAGACAATCCAATCTGACACCTAGTGCAGTACCATAATTGAGTCTAGGGGTTAGGTGTAACATTCCAGTTTTGTCCATCTATCTCCAAGGTCCAGAGCAACATTGGAATTTGGTCTTGTTCAGGGTTTCAAGAAAACTCACACTACATGTACCTCAGGTCTAACCCTAGCAATTGAGACAAGCCACCCCAACCAACTTGGCGGCACATCAGTGTCAGCCTTGGCAAGATAGATCTCCCTAGATCTATCCAACGACTGTGAAGATTCTAAACTAACACGAGTTTCATATGTGTCCAGTTTAAGGGTATTACACAGAAATACACCACAATAACATGAATCAAATATGTACTTTATTCATTTACAATAAATGTCATAATGTACATTAAGTTGATTGAAGCTAAGGGCATACACTATTTAACAGTTTCCACTTGCACTTAGGTCCAATCGGGTATAAGCCGGAGTCCCATACTTTCCACGTGTTTCTCAAACACTTTCTGTGTCAGTGGCTTAGACTATAGGTCTCCCACATTCTCCGCTGATGCTACCTTTTAACATCAATCTCTCGTAGATCCAATGTTGTCACACAATAGTGGAATGGGTGATGTTCTGAATTCCAAATTCTAGAATGAACACCTTCATTCATTAGGTAGCCTAACTTACGACAATGTGCTCGGCTTGGGTTGTGGACTATTTTTATTACTGCATAGGACCCCATTATAAAGATGCAACCAGATGTAGACTTTCTAACATCTATGTCTGACTGGTAGTTGGTATCAATATACCCAACGATCTGTAGTGAACTACCACCGAATACTAGAAAAAACTCTTTTATCCTTTGAAGGTATTTGAGTATGTTCTTTATAGCAGTCCAATGCTCTTGTCCTAGGTTAGATTGGTATCTACTTACCACACTCACGGCTTGAGCAATGTCTGGCCAAGTGCACAGCATGACATACATGATGCTCCCTATGGCAGAGGCATAGTGAACTTCCTTCATGCCCTCAATCTCCTCAGGTGTCTTGGGAGACATTCCCTTGGAGAGAGTGACTCCATGCCTGAAAAGAACATTTCCTTTCTTGGAGTTCTCCATGTTGTATCTCTTTGATCTATCTCTATAGAGTCGAAGTCCCAAGATATAAGAGCCTTCTCCAAGATCTTTCATGGAGAATTACTATGAAAGTCATACTTTTGCCGTAGTCAACATTCCTACATCATTCCTAATGAGTAGAATGTCGTCTACATACAAAACCAAGAACGTAACCTTATCCCCACTGGTTTTCCTGTAAACACAGGGTTCATCCGGATTCTGCTCAAAGTCAAACTGTTTAACGGTAGAGTCAAACCAGATGTTCCAGCTCCTAGAAGCTTGCTTAAGTCCATGGATCGATTAAGTTAACATACCGTGTGTTCTTGACCTGCTGCTATGAAACCTTGTGGTTGTTGCATATAGATATCTTCAGTAAGATCTCCATTTAGGAATGTTGTTTTGACATTCATTTGCCAAATCTCGTAATCATGGTACGTTACTACAGCTAACAGGATCCTAACGGATTTAAGCATGGTCACGGGAGAAAATGTTTCCTCATAGTTGATTTCCTCTTTTTGAGTGTACCATTTTGCCACAAGATGGGCCTTTTAGGTTTCAACCTTACCATTAGGGTCCTTCTTCTTCTTATAGATCCATTTGCAACCAATTGCTTTTACCCCAGGGGACGGATATACTCGAGTCCAAACTCCATTGGTCTCCATTGGTCTCCATTGAGTCCATCTTATCTCTCATGGCATCTACCCACTTCAAGGAATCTATGTCCAACATAGCTTCCGTATAAGTCATGTGATCCTCCTCATTGGTTGTGGCTTCTACCAAGTAATTTTCTTGGTCATAGCCATAAAGAACTGGAGGCCTGGATACCCGGGTAGATCTCCTAGGTTGGTTATTAACTGGAGCTTATGGGATATCTCCCACTACCCCTGAGCTCTCCTCGTTAAGAACAACTTCCTGACGATGATTTTTTAGGATGTAATCTTCCTCCAAGAAATGGACATTTCAACTATAGAACATTTTATGCTCTCTTAGGTCATAGAATAAATACCCTACAGAACCTTTGGGGTAACCTACAAATAGGCAACAACTGGTTTTGGGTTCCAATTTATCAGCACTTGTTTTTTTAACATGTGTTGAACAACCCCAAATCTTCAAGTGTCTCACACTTGGTTTCTTACCAATGCAAAACTCATAGGGAGTCTTCGGAATGGATTTGGTTAGAACCCGGTTCAGCACGTATATTGTAGTCTCTAATGTGTATCCCTAAAAGGGTGTAGGTAATTCTGAGTGGACAAGAAGTGATCGGACCATATTCAAAAAAGTCTGGCTCCTCCTCTCTAACACACCGTTTAACTGTGGTGTAGCAGGAGGAACTAGTTGTGATATTATCCCGTTTTCCTTTAAGAAGTCATTGAATTCATCAGAGAGATATTCGCCTCATCGATCTTATCGAAGGGCCTTAATGTGTCTCCCCAACTGTTTGTCGACCTCTTGTCTAAACTTTTTGAACTTTTCAAAGGATTCAAACTTGTGTCTAATTAGGTACATGTAACCATACCGTAAATGATCATCAGTAAAAGTTATGAAATAAACGTGCTGGTTACGTGTCCTAACATTCATGGGACCAAATACATTAGTATGTATAAGGTTAAGCGTGTATGTTGATCTTTTAGGTTTACCGGTAAATGGCTGTTTCATCATCTTACCCTGAAGGCAAGGTTCACAGGATGGAAGATCTTCTATAGTTAAAACATCTAGAGGACCATCCTTTACCAACCTTGTGATACAATCTATGTTAATATGGCTAAGTCGGTAATGCCATAGGCATGTGGGATTAACTGTATAACGAGTTCTTTTCTTGGGGATATTATCTGACATAGTTTCGGTTATATTTGTTTTCAGAGAAGGATGGAGAACATAGAGACCATTCTCAAGTTCTCTATATGTGAGAAATTTGTTATTCCTTTTGATAGTAACCACATTACTAAAAAGAACAGCATAACCATGCACACATAGTTTTGAAACAAAAATCAAATTTCTTCTCAAATTAGGTACATAAAGACAATCTTTTAATGTAATAATTCTTTCTCTGAAATACAATTCTATAGTTCCTATGGCTATTGCTGCAACACTTACAAAAGTCCCTAAGTAAAGAATCTCTTCTCTGTCACTCAGTCTTCTACTTGTCCTGAACCCCTGCAATGTATTACATACATGAGTAGAAGCCCTGGAATCAATACACTAGGAAGTTGAAGTGACCGACATACTGGTCTCTATGAAAAAGGATTCGAAATTACCTTATTTCTTGGTCTCCAGGTATTGAGGACAATTCCTCTTCTAGTGGCTAGTCTGCTTACAGAAGTGGTAGACATTAGATGTCTTGTCCTTTTGCTTTTTAGGCTTGTTAGTTTTCCTCTAAGGTTTCTTATTTTCCTTCCTCTTTTTCTTGCCCAATTTGCCACCTTCAACAAGCATGGCTATATGCTCATCATTCTTTATCAGCTCTTCGGCCCTCTGCAACATATTGCTGAGTTCCTGAAGGCTAACTGATGAGACTAAAAAGTACCATATTTTTATCCCCAAATATTCACTATTTTTCATTATTTTAGCACTTAATTGGACTCATTACTCTTTTATTTCAATTTAGGGCAAGCGAGAAGGCGATTGGAAGAAAACAAGGCTAATAGGATGATTTTGCACAGTTTCGGCACCATTCAGTAAAATGGGCATAACTCTCTATTCCGGACTCTGATTTGGATAATTCAAGATGCACTAGAAAGATGAGGGATAGGCCCACAACTTTAATGTTTTGGGTTTTGACAGATTCGGTCTGCATAAAAAACGAAATTGGGCCTGAGGTCGGAGCAAGTTCGCAGCAAATCCCATTTCACAGCTGAAGCCCAATTCAGAGCCTTGTAGCAGCCCAAGTTATTAAAGCAGCCCAACTCAAATTCAAGAGCCAAGAGTCCCAATTTCGAATGTAATCTCCAAAAAGAGAGTCTTATCAGATTTAAGTTTTGAATGTAATCCTAGAAAGATAAGATGATTGAGATTAGATCACTAGATAAGAGATAGGATAGGATTAGTTCAAAACAGATCAGGACTTTTTTAATTGAGGTTAATCTCCTAAAAGGAGTTGGAAAACAGCCCTCTCCCTCAGCTATATAAAGGGGGGGACTAGCCTCACTCACTCAATCAATCAAAAAAAACCCATCAATCAAGCATCAAGCAACTCGATCAATCAAGAAAGATCAGTTCGGCCTTCTGAGAAGCAGAGCATGAAGGATTCGAAAATCATGAGCAGTTAAACTTTTCTTTTCTAGTTCAAGGGGGGATGTTTGATTGTGTCATCGTGAGGTTCAGTATTTAATTCGAGTTCTTGCTTTTTAATTCAAGTATTCATTGATTCTTGTGCTTATTCTCTATGGATGTTAATGTTAATTAGTTTGACAAATTAATTAATATTGATTTTCCTACTGCTATCCATGGTTCGGTGATCCGTAATTGTCACGAATAGTGGTACAAGTAGCAATTAGGTTAATATCTTTCTGGGTCAATTGTTCGTGACAGCCAACAGTTTAGGTTTCCATCAGAGAGAGTGCATTTCCCCAATCATTCACTTTGTCTGACAAAGGGATTGATCCTGTCACTGTGATCACCCACTCAGATGAATTCTCGGATTGTCCGAACATACCCAGGTTTTGACCCCCTCTAAGGATCTCATTGATTGGCATATCAAAGGCAGCCCAATCTGACACTTAGTGTTGTACCATAATCGTGTCTAGGGGTCAGGTGTAACATTCCAGTTTTGCCCATCTATCTCCAAGGTCCAGGGCAACATTGGAATTTGGTCCGGTTCAGGGTTTCAAGAAAAGCGACACTGCATGTACCTTAGGTCTCACCCTGGCAGTTGAGACAAGCCACCCCTACCAACTTTGTGGCACATTAGTGTCAGCCTTGGTAGGATAGATCTCCCTAGATCTATCCAACGACTACGAAGATTCTAAACTAACATGAGTCTCATATGTGTCCAATTTAAGGGTATTACACAGAAACACACCACAATAACATGAATCAAATATGTACTTTATTCATTTACAATAAATGTCATAATGTACATCAAGCTGATTAGAGCTAAGGGCATACACTAGCTAACAGGGCAAAACTGGAAAGTTACACCTAACCCCTATACTTGATTATGGTACTGCACTAGGTGTTGGATTGGGTTGTCTTTGATATGCCAATCAGTGAAATCCTTAGAGGGGGGTCAAAACCTGGGTATGTTGGGGCAGTATAAGAATTCATCTGAGTGGGTGACCATAGTGACAGAATTAACCCATTTGTCGGACAAAGTGAATGATTGGGGATAGCAATTACTCTGATGGAAACCTAAATTGTTGGCAATGGATTTCAAATCTGTTTGGAATTTGTTTTGTAAAATATATTTATATAAAGATATATATATATATATATATTATGTTTTTATGAAAAAGGTTTGCAAAAACGGTCCTCTCTTGTCGGGCCGTGTTCGATCATTATGGGATGAGAGGTTAAGTGCAAGACCATTTAGGGTTGTTATACCTGATGGGCTAATCTCACTTAAGTCTATAGTCCCTGGGCCTTCATAAGGTGGCTGGACTCAGGGACCATTTAGTGTAAATGTTGAGCCCATTAAGAGCCCATACTGATGGGATCAGGGGTTTATTCGGTCGGGCCTTGTAACAAAGGCTTGGTTGAACCCATATGTCTTTTGTGAAGATCAATGATAGGGTTCCACACCATACAAAGAGAGCCAAGCTAGCCAACAAATAAAGGGAAGTGAGCCTGATGACTTAATGGGCCTAAAGCCCATTTCGAACTGGGTTTAATTTGTAATTAAAAGAGGGTGAATTTGGTTTTTAATCTGATTAGGATTAACAGGAGGAGAAGATAAGTCTTATCCACTTAAGATTTCAAATCCAAATACAGATTTGGTTCAAGGAATCCTTTTCTAATTAGATTAGGAAGTTGATCTTGAAAAGGTTATAAATAAGGGGGCAAATTCTTCAGTAAGATGAATTCTTTTCAGTAGTTCTTTTCTCCCTCTGTTCTTGCTACCCTACCCTGTTTGATCTCGAGTTCTTGGAGTGATCAAGATCATATCTTGATATTGTTTCTTGCTAGAAGAGTCAATCTTGAAGTCATGCTCACCTCCTTAGCATGATCCTTACTGAAGGATTGCAATTCTTGTCGAATGATTGCATTGTCGATCCTACTTCACCCTAAGCTGCGCCATCTTCAGTGGAGGCAGATTTTGGTACTTTCTTTGGGAGTGAACACTTACGTTGGAATCTACTTGCATGGATTTCCTATCAGGTATTCCTGTCCCTAATATTTGGTTTCAGATTTGGTCTGGTTTGTTTTAAGAATGAACCTTGAAAAATGTAGTTTTTTTTTTTTTTTTTTAAATTAGGGAATAGGATTCCTAGAAGGGAAAGGAATTTTTGAAAATTTCCCAGCCACCCTGCATGGTTCGGCCATCCATATGATGGATCTCCCTTGCCTTCAGTGTTATCAAAGCCAGGTTTAAGTCTTGAACCAAATTTAGACCAGATATGAACCTGCGCAAATGGGCAGAAACTGTTCTACCCGATTTGCGCAAGTTGACAATTTTTTGAGAATTCGGTTCTCAGTTTGGTGCATATGATTTGAAATTTAATTCTTTATTATTCTGGTATGATTTTGGAATTGTTCTGTGATTGTTTCTTGAATTTTTGGGTTGTATGTGTGTTGGAGATTGAAATCTTTTATGGTGCCAAGATTTGCGCACCCTACATTCTTTATTCTATTATTTTGGTCTATAAATAATTTTTTCTTTATTTTCTAGACAAAATGTATAAGATTTGATCTAATTAAATTAATAGAAAATTAGGTTTTTCTATTTTTTTTTACATTGGAAGAAGTTCTGGTTTGCGCGGAGGAGAAGAAGAAATTTCGCAGATACTAGATCTGCAATCTACGATTTATAGAAACAGAATTTGCTATCTGCGATTAACTTTTGTTTTTGCAAGTTTGCAATCACATGTACAACCCTCTGATTGTGTTTCTTGCTGATTCTTGATTGTCTTTAATCGTCTGAAGTTAATCTCAGATCATAATCCTGAATTGAATCTTGTAATGGACATCAAACCCTAGGCCGGTTTGACCCAGATTGGTCCAAACTAGTTGGACCGAACCTGTGGTTCAATGGGTCCTGTTCTCAGCCCCAAATTCAGATATGGGCCATGGGTTTGATGGCCAGTTACATGGAAATTCGGCCCACCCCTGTAAAACCCAATTTTATAAGTTAAAGCTGAATCAGCCCACCTTTCAGCATTACAGCTATATGGGCCAAACTGCCTTTTGCAGTTTAGCCCATATACCTTGATAATATTATTTGATAATATTGTGGGCCTTAATGGTCTGACGATGTGTTAATTTTAATTAATTAGGGTTTTACAGTTTATGTGATTGATTAGATCAATTTTTCATGCATGTGGTTGTATGTGATGTGTGATGTGCTTCATACATTGGCCATGAGCACTTGGCCCAGGTTTATTCATTAGTGACTCTCTACGCACACCATGGCTAAATGCACATCATTGCCATGGTGTCGTAAAGATCATTGGATGATCTCCCTTCTCAATGGACCCCATATTAGCTTTCTTCCCAAGAGGAATCGTGTGGAACCCTATCCGTTTTGGGCCCATGTGAATCTAACTTTAAGAAAGTCAGTGGGAGCCACTTTGGTTTGACCTAAATCAGATCTAGGGACGTTTCAACTTGTTCCCTCCAGATATATAAGTGCATGTGATAGGGAAATTCATGTGATGAATTCTCTAAAGGCCTCCTGTCATTAGCATGAAGATGGGCTGTGTTAGTAATGAGGAGATGCACCATAAAATTGGGCTATCCATTTGCTGATCCAGTTTGTTTGATTGCTTTATAAGATGATAGGAGTGTCATAGACCGATGTGGGAGGGGCCTATCCTAAAATGGAAGACTCTCTCATGGTACCTTGGGGTCCACGAATATGATGGGTCTGCACTTGCTGGACATAAATGTTTAACCTAAAATGGTAAAGAACTTGGTTTGACAGAGGCCAAAGGGAAAGCTCATGATGAGTGGATATGACCCTTCAAAGAAAGTGGTGGGGCTTTGCAGCTGAAATAGTTGGCTCCATGCTCCTATGTGATTTCCCACATTTCTAGAGACGTAACTGCGTCTCCATTACTGAGATGGGAGGGAAATCTCAGAGACAAAGAAATGGAAATGAAACATAGATTAAAAGCCTTTTCTATGTAAATAACATGAATCAATTTAGGTTGTGGACTAATAATTTGCATTGCCTTTTATCAGAAATGGAAAACAGATAATTCGCAAAATTTTTGGACGATAATAAGCTTAAGGGTCCAAATTACGCTGATTGGTTCTGTAACCGTATGCTAGTATTGACGTCCGAGAAATTGGACAAGGTAGCCAAAAACCCTACACTGGAGCGTCCGGGTGATAGGGCTTCCGAGGCTCGTAAGAAAGAGTATCAATATTGGAAGGAAAAGAAATCTCTTGCCCGGTGTTACATTATATTCTCCTTAGACAATCCAATACAAAGACAATCAATAAGATTGAAGTGTCCAAGGATATCATGGATAGTCTAAGGATCATGTATGAAGAGCAAAATCGTTTTACTCGATAGAAGGTTCTAAAGCTATTTATGACCACACAAATGACTGAAAACCAACAAGTTCATGACCATTGTCTAAAGATGATGGGTTATATCAATGAACTGGAGGCTCTCAGTTCTGGGCTAGATGATGACACTAAAATTGATATCGTCTTAAACTCTTTGCCTGCCTCCTTTAATCAGTTTATCATGAATTGCAACATGAATAAGCTAGGTTAGCCTTCAGGAACTCACCAATATATTGCAGAGGGCTGAGGAATTGATTAAGAAGGACAAGCCGATTTCCAAGATTGTTGAAGGTGGCAAAACGAACAAGAAAAAGATGAAGACTAAGAAGAAGGCTTAGAAGAAAGTTGACAAACCTAAAAAGCAGAAGAAGGACAAGACATCATATGTCTGTCTTTTCTACAAGTAGACCGACCATTGGAAGAGGA
Source organism: Nelumbo nucifera (assembly GCF_055504915.1). Lineage (NCBI taxonomy): Eukaryota > Viridiplantae > Streptophyta > Magnoliopsida > Proteales > Nelumbonaceae > Nelumbo > Nelumbo nucifera. The sequence continues at coordinate 61,996,333 of NC_142653.1, forward strand.
ATTGTCCTTAGTATCTTGAGACCAAGAAGTAAGGTAATTTCGAATCCTTTGTCATAGAAACCAATTTGTTGGTTACTTTTGCATCCTAGTGTATTGACTCTAGGGCTTCTACTCATGCATGTAACACATTGCAGGGGTTCAAGACAAGCATAAGGCTGAGTGATGGAGAAGTAGTACTTTACTTGGGGACTTCTGCAACAGTTGTTGCTACAACCATAGGAACAATAGAGTTATTTTTTAGAGAAGGCATTATTGTACTTAAAGATTGTCTTTATGTACCAACATTAAGAAGAAATTTTATTTTAGTTTCAAAGTTGTGCCAGGATGGTTATTCTATTTTGTTCAGTAATATGATTACTATTAAAGTGAATAACAAATTCCTCACCTATGGAAAGCTGGAGAATAGTCTCTATGTTCTCCATCCTTTCTCTAGAAACAAATGTTACCAAAACTACACCGAAAATAATCCCCAAGAAAATAATACGTGATACGTTAAATCCCACGTGCCTATGGCATTACCTACTTGGCCACATTAATATAGATTGTATCACAAGGTTGGTAAAGGAAAGTCCTTTGGATTTTCTAACTGTAGAAGATCTTCCAACTTGTGAACCTTGCCTTCAGGGTAAGGTGATGAAACAACCATTTACGAGAAAGCCTGAAAGATATATGGACACGCTTAACCTAATACATACTGATGTATGTGGTCCCATGAATGTTAGGGCACACAACCAACACATTTATTTCTTAACATTTACTGGTGATTTCTCTCAGTATGGTTACGTGTACCTAATGAGACACAAGTCTGAATCCTTTGAAAAGTTCCAGGAGTTCAGACAAGAGTTGAGAAACAGTTGGGGAGACAGATTAAGGCCCTTTGATCAGATCGAGGAGGCGAATATCTCTTCGACGAATTCAGGAACTACTTAAAGGACAATGGGATTGTATCACAACTAGATCCTTTTGCTACACCACAATTAAACGGTGTATTAGAGAAGAGAAATCCGACTCTATTGGAACCCTAGCATTGATCTACGCATCAGTTACATGGGTTCAGCCCAGCCTTTGTTACAAGGCCTAACCAAATTCACTGCAGAACACAGTGAACCCCTAAGTCCATCAATATGGGCTCTTAATGGAACCAACATTTACACTAAATGGTCATTGGGTCCAGCCACCATATGAAGGCCCAAGGATTGTAGGCAGATGCAAGATTAGCCCATCAAGTATAACCCTCAATGGTCTTACACTTAACCTCTTAGCTCATAATGATGAAACTTTGCCTAACAAGAGAGGACATCTCCCTCAGCTATGATAACTTTGCATTTTGATGCCCTGAGGGCATCACTTCAGGGGTATTTTTGGCCTTAAAATAGTCAAATTGTGTCATTTTCCCAGTTAATTTCAATGTTGTGACCTCTGGTGGTCTCTGTGCAAAACCGAGAAGGTTTCATGGTTAAATTGCAATTTTTGGGAAGCTGGTGTGAAGTCCAACTAAGAGAGGGGAGGAGGGCGCCTTTTAACCTATTCTTTTCCTCCTTAGCAAACACTAGCCGCCCCCAGTTGTTTAATCTCCACCCTCCACTCCTTCTAATCTCCACAACTCATTCTAGGGCACTCTTCTTGTAGCTTTTAAACTCTAGGGCACCACCCACCTCTTTTAATCTCCACCTTTCAGCCCTAGGTGCCTCAATCTCCACCATCTATTTCTAGGCTCCCAAATCTCAGCCCTACTACATAATATTGGGCACCCTCTTATTTTTTCTCAGCCTTAGGATCATCTCAAAACCATCCTAACCCTTCATTAGAAACCCTAGGGCGTCCATATATTTGCTAAAACCCAGTTGCCGCCCTTCTCTATAAAAAGGATCCAAGGGCTCCTAAGAAAGGATTGGATTCTGTCCCTAGGTAAGGCAGAAAGCTGATCTTGAGAAATTCAAGGGTACAGGAAGAGGAGGATGCCCAAGCAAGAGGAGGGGTTCCTACTTGCAGTTTGCCAACACCACTATGCCACCTCTGGATTTGGATCCCAACCAATTTACATTAGTCTTAGATTTAATTTTTGTTCTTTAATTTCCAGTTCCATTTTTCTTTTTTGCAATTTACTTTTATTCCGTTTAAATTTCATTTCCTTTTCTATAGATCTGGAATTCGGCCAAGTAAGATGGAAGGCCTAGCTTGAGAAGTTCGAGGGTCAAAGGAGAGATCCGGAAACTACTACCTCTGATCGGATTATAGACATTTTAATTAGTTTCTTTTATTTATTTATATATGTATCTATTTATTTTTCTACATTTTTAATTTTTGATAATGTTTGAATTCTATTTCCCACTTGTGTTCTCTTTCCCGAATCTAACTACGTAATGGTTTTTCTCTTACTTCCCTATGGATATGACCCGTCCTCACCATTTTACTGTGTTTGTAGTTGTTTGAGAATCGGAAAAATTTTATAAATGTTAAACTAGTGTTCCAAAGTGCTTAACGACACGCTTCCGGAGACACCGAGTTTTTGGTGCCATTGTCGAGGAAGCAACGGAGAAAATTTTTTATTTGCTTTGTCCGGATCTATTTCATTATTTTTTTTTTTATTTTCGTTGTTTACTTGATTTGTAATCTCATTTTAATTCTTGTTTCTCTTTGATTTTGCATGACATAATAGCGAAAGGTGGGGTACCAGAGCATTACCAAACTATAGAAGAAAAGACAAGATAAGAGAAATTTGATTGCATTTTAGGTATAGTCGTCCCATTTTATTTTTGATTTTTGATTTTTATTTTTGAACTCTTTTTTTTGGTAGAATAGTGATTTTTGAGCTCTTATTTAATTGAATAATTAATTGTTAACTAGGATATTGTCCTAATTTTCAAATTTGAATTTGAATTTAAATTTTAATTCAAATCTGAATTTGAATTTTAATTTTAATTAAAATCTGAATTTAAATTTGAATTTGAATTTCAAAAAATGAAAAAAATAATAATAAGTAAAAAATAATAAAATAATAAAACGAAAAAAAATTTGTTTAATATTTTAAAATTCTTGCATTTGCATTCCAACATTTAAGGTTTCATATTCTAGAGCATGCATCTTATAGGTTTATTTAATTGTTGAAATCATCTTGTTAGTTGTGAATGTGTTAGGTTTTCTTCTTTTTACTATTTTAATTATTCCTTTTGCTTAATTAGTTTGTTTTATTCTTTTATCTTATATTGTTGAATTGCATTTTAGAAATAATTGTTCATGCATTGTAATTAGTTGCATTCATTTTGTTTGATTGTTTTTGTTTCGTTAATCCATTTAAGGGCACCCAACTTAAATAAGATAAGGTGGGGATTTCATCACCCTTCCTTGGCCCAAAAGTTACCATCCTTCACGTGTGGTTCACCCTAACCCTAGTTTAAAATTTGGATAGCAAGATCCTTTAGGGAGTTTCACATTTGGTTCAAAGGTGTGTTGAATTTTAGGAAAGCTTGTAATTACTTTCCATAACCGGCGGTTGGTGTCTAAGGAAAGAGGTTAAACGGCTACGCCTAAGCGGGTTTTGTTGTTACTTAATTAGGTCCTTGCAAGAGCAAGGGGAGCCTCCCACATCCTCACCTCTTACCTGGCTAACCAAAGGAAGTGGTGTAATTCCAAGGGAACCTAAGAGGATTCACATTTGTTGAACCACTAGTTTAGGAAACCCTAGGTCAACCCCTAGGTTGCGTGGTTGATTTGCTTGCACTTTTTTTAAATTCAAAAATTCAAATTTGAATTTGAATTTTAGGAATTTAAATTTCAAAATCTGAATTTGAATTTAAATTTCAAATTTCAAAAAAAAATAAAAATTAAAAAAATAAAAAAAAAAACATAAAAAAGAAAAAATTAAAAAATTTGAGTTTAAATTTCAAAATCCAAATTTGAAATTAAATTCAAAATATAAATTTCAAAATCCAAATTTGAAATTAAGTTCGAAATTTAAATTTCAAATTTCAACAAAAAGAAAAAGGGACTTCTAAGTTGTATGTTGGAAAGGAGATCTCTAAGGAGAGAAACTGTAGAACCCATACCCAAAATAGAGAGATACCTCCATCACAAACAATGCAACCAAATGGCTAGAATCAGTGATGCCCAACCCGGAAAGCTGAAGGAATACTTCACTCTAACCCAATATAACCATTCATCCTACATACAGTTGCCAGATACTCAGGCCTTACAGTATGAGATTAAGTCAAGCACAATCCAGATGCTCCCTTCTTTCTATAGGAACTTGAGTGAGGACCCATACAAGCACATAGACGAGTTTCTGGAAATATGTTCCACTGTAAGGATCCAGAACTTCAATGATGATGCCCTTAGACTGACTCTCTTCCCCTTCTCCTTGAAAGATAAGGCCAAGCACTGGTTAGGAACTATAGGGAGACACCCATTAGAACTTGGGCAGAAATGCAACAAGAATTCCTTAGAAAGTTCTATCCTATAGACAAAACCAATACCATGAGAAGAGCCATCACTGGATTCACCCAAACACTGGGTGAACAAATTCATGAGGCTTAGGAGAGGATGAAGAAGTTAATGAGAAAATGCCCACACCATGGCCTGTCCCAATGGCAAATTGTCCAAGCCTTCTATGAAGGTTTGATAGATCAATACAGGCAAATGGTTGATGCATCTTGTGGGGGTGCATTTATGAGCAAAAGCGAGGATGAAGCGTATGCTCTTTTCGAGACCTTGAGTGAGAATTCCATTAACAATGCATCCTTGTATTCCTATGAACCCTCAAAGAGGGTAGGGGCTCTATGAGGTTAGGAATAATATAGAGCCCGAGGCAAAAATGGACTTGAATGCCCTTTCTAGAAAGTTGGACAGGGTAGATCTTCTAGCCTAGAAGTTTGATTAGTTTTTCACCTTTAACCAGCAATCAAACCCATCTACATCCTATCCCGAAGTGTGTTCCATTTGTGCCAGCCCGACCCACCAGGTTGATGACTGTTCCACGGTAGCCCAGTTTTCGCCTTTTATCCAAGAACAAGTTCTGGCAGCCTAGAGTTTCTCAAGGCCCAACAATGATCCATATTCAAATACTTACAACCCTGGGTGGAGAAATCACCCTAACTTTTCTTGGAGGACACATCAACCCAATTCACAGTCCCAGCAATATCATCATACGTCTAACTCTATGGCCTAGCAGTTTCAGAGGCCACCAGTACAGAGTCAGTTCCAGTAGGTGTACCCTAGGAACCAACCGGCCCAACCATATCAGGGTTACCCACAACCTCCGCAATCCCGTTTAGTAGATGATCAATTCATGCAACTTCAGTAGTTGGTCCTAAATCAGCAGTAACCCATTGCTAGGTTAGAAAGCCAAATAGGACAGTTAGCCGAAGCTAATGCGAGGAGAGAAGTGGGGCAGTTACTGAATCAACCGGTTACAAACTCTAGGAATCAACCACCAGGTTTTCCTCCACAAATTCAACCACTTCCTAAAAAGCCCTAGTTTAAAAATGCTAAAGTTGTTACAACCCTAAGGAGTGGGAGAATTTTAGAAGATCCGTATGAGAAGAAGCAAATTGAAGAAGAAGAAAAGGAGCAGGAAGACCCTAAGTTGGGGGGGGAGGGGGGGGGGGGGGAAGAAGAAGAAGGAAATGAAACTTTATAAGAAGAACCTTTAGTGAACCAACTTGTGGTCCCCTTTCTAACCGCACTCACAGCTAGGCCGTTGCGGAAAAAGAAAGAGATTCACAATGAGGAAATCAAGGAACTCTTCAAACATATTAACATCCCTCTCCTTGATGCGACTCAACATGTCCTGCCCTACGCCAAGTTTCTGAAAGAGCTATGCACTCAAAAGAGGGAGCCACAGTTGACCCCACAAAAAGTGATGCTCTTGGAGGATGTTAGTGCGGTCCTCCTAAACCAATTCCCCCAGAAAATGAAAGACCCGGGTGCTCCTCTCATAAGCTGTGTCATCTCTGGAATCACCTTTGATCGGGCCCTATTAGATCTTTGGGCCAGTGTCAATCTGCTTCCGTTCATTATCTATGAAAGGTTCAGGATCGGCGAGTTAAAACCTACCCCGATAATTCTGCAACTCGTTGATCGGTCGGTCAAGACTCCTCAAGGTGTTATCGAGGATGTCATTGTCAGGATAGAGAATTGTTATTTCCCTATAGACTTTGTTGTCCTAGACATGACCCCAACCGAGGAACTAAACCATAACCCGATAATCCTAGGACGACCATTTCTAGCAATGGCCAATGCAAACATTAACTGTAAATCGGGGGAAATGGACATTTCATTTGGGGAGCAGAAGGTCCAGTTGAATGTTTTTAGTGCCTCTAAGTATCCAAACCTAGAGGAAGGAGTTCAATGTGGATATAGTGGATAATCTTGTGGATGACTTGTCTACCCCCTAGTTAGTCCAATATAAGCCCTGTTGGTATGAAGAAGAAAGTGAGTTAGAGAGTCTGGATGGAAGAAATGAGTAAATGCGTATAGCTGAAGACGTCAAACTTAGCGCTAGTTGGGAGGCAACCCAACATAATTTTTAATTCTTCTGCTGTTAGGATTTGAGTTTCTTTTTTTTTTTCCGAGACCAGGTGGCAAACCTTGAACCCCTCAAGAAAACCCTATTGGTTGTTCCCTTTGGCCCAAGTCCTTTGTGCATCAACCTAAAAAAGAGAAGTTAAGCCTTTAAATATTCAAAATTAAAATTTCACTGAAAATTTTTTAAATTTTTTTCCATTAAAAGAGATTCCCAAACAGAAAAAGTTGGGGAAACTGATAAAAAAATATTGAATTTTGTAGAAATTGGTAGCAAGTGATAGGAGTCAAAATTGGTCTCATTTGAGTATTGTCAAAACCGTTTAGAAATTGGAAAATACTCTCAAGTTTGCCCCTGTAAAGGTAAAAAGAGAAAGATTGAGAAATTAGACAAAAGTTCTTCAAAATTGTTAGAGATAGTGGACTACTTTGAACTGTGTCTGCAAAAAAATAAAAAGAGAGAGAGAGAGAAAGGTCAATGGACACCCTAGATGACGGGTTGTCGAAGCACTCAAAATTAATGCTAGTCCAACAATAAATTTGTAGTAGTAGTGGTAATAGGTCGAATCCCATAGGAAGCTAGGGAAATAATTTCTCAGCCGAGTGTGCAATATAAAGAGTGGGAAAATTAAATAATTAAAATTCAAAAAGAATCAAGAGAGCAATATCAACTTAAGAGAAATCAGTCTTACCGAATTCTAATTCAAGGGTTCGGATTTAATCAATTGGTCATCGATCCTAGGTAGACTTTGACAGTCTTGCAATTCAAGCATTTAACCTTAGATTTATTAGGATAACCATAATAAACCTTGTGTTTTCCTAAATCAGCTGACCAAACCCAGCTTTCAATCAACACTTATCACTATCGACTGGGTACGATAGCGCTCCATATTAACTAGTAATAGCATTAAACTTTGTGAAAACAGTTAAACCAAAATAACAATAATTGAGATAGATGCAATTATCGAATCTTGTTCCATTGATTCTCTTTAAGTTAAAACATGTCAATACATTGGTCAAAGGCTATCACGAACAATTGACCCAGAAAGATATTAACCTAATTGCTACTTGTACCACTATTCGTGACAATTACGGATCACCGAACCATGGATAGCAGTAGGAAAATCAATATTAATTAATTTGTCAGACTAATTAACATTAACATCCATAGAGAATAAGCACAAGAATCAATGAATACTTGAATTAAAAAGCAAGAACTCGAATTAAATACTGAACCTCACGATGACACAATCGAACATCCCCCCTTGAACCAGAAAAGAAAAGTTTAACTGCTCATGATTTTCGAATCCTCCATGCTCTGCTTCTCAGAAGGCTGAACTGATCTTTCTTGATTGATTGAGTTGCTTGATACTTGATTGATGGATTTTTTTGATTGATTGAGTGAGTAAGGCTAGTCCACCCCCCCACCCTTTATATAGCTGAGGGAGAGGGATGCTTTCCAACTCTTTTTAGGAGATTAACATCAATTAAGAAAGTCCTTATCTGTTTTGAACTAATCCTATCCTATCTCTTATCTAGTGATAATCTCAATCATCTTATCTTTCTAGGATTATATTCAAAACTTAAATCTGATAAGACTCTCTTCCTGGAGATTACATTTGAAATTGGAACTCTTGGCTCTTGAACTCGAGTTTGGCTGCTTTAATAACTTGGGCTGCTACAAGGAAAGCTCTTCTGCGAATTGGGCTTCAGCTGTGAATGGGCTTTGCTGCGAACTTGCTCCGACTTCGGGTCCAATTTCGTCTCTGATGCGGACCGAATCTGTCAAAACCCAAAACAGAAAAGTTGTGGGCCTACCCCTCATCTTTCTAGTGCATCTTAAATCATCCAAATCTGAGTCCAATTAAGTTATGCCCAGATTACTGAATGGTGCCGAAACTGTGCAAAATCGTCTGATTAGCCTTGTTTTCTTCCAATCGCCTTCTTATTTGCCCTGAATCGAAATACAAGAGTAATGAGTCCAATTAAGTGCTAAAATAATGAAAAAGAGTGAATATTTAGGGATAAAAATATGGTACTTTTTAGTCTCATCAAATCCCCCCACACTTAAACTTTGCCCATCCTCGGGCAAGACAAAACTCAAGCAAACAAAAATAAACTACCTACTGATTTTTAATCTCTCTTTCTCTCAACATAAGGCCTGATCCATTGGATGCTTCAGTCCAGACTTGGTAGTCTTCCCATTTTCATTTCTTTCTCCCTTTTAACTTGTCAAAGAGTGATCCCAAATCACCATTCCTCATGATCCCAAGTTAAATCAACAGTAAAGAAAACAAGCCTTTCACCGACCGAACATTCTTGGACTAAACAAGCACTCATTGTTTTAACAAACCAATGCAGTCAGATTCAAATACCTTCCTTTGTTTCTTAGGTCAAAACAATGTATGTTATTGCCATAAGCTTGCTTATGTATCACATCTCCACCACTTAGCATGAATTCCAAGGATCTGAAAGTGAGAATGGGGTTGGGGTTCTAGGGTGAGTGCATTTTATGCTCCATCTCACCCTTTCCTTTCGCTTCTAGATGTGAGTGCATTTTATGCTCCATCTTACATTAGTCATGAAAATTTATATATATATATTTGCACAAGAATCACAAGGGCATCACCATTCTGATCCATGAACTCATTAACATGGTCTCAACATGTCTAACATAGCAAGTTCTAGAATAATCAGACCATGTTTGATAGGCATTTAGGTGAAAATTAAGCACACACTCATGCATGTTAAATTTGTATGCATCTTGCCTATTGATCATTTAAAATAATGTGGTACCTTATGCAGCCATAAATTCCAGTTAGTCATGCTTGCATCCTATCCTGTCTATATAACCTAAGCACATAATTCCTGATAGTTTTAAATCATTCAAGGATAAGTTTCTAGGGAGCAGAAACTTTAAAAGGCAAGGTTAAGAAGTGATGAACGAAGCATGCTAGAGTTACCCCAGAAATTATGAGTTTCCCCTATTCCCCCTACACTTAAGGTATACATTGTCCCCAATGTATATGATTATGCATACAAAAGAAAGATTCAAGGGAACTTCCCTGAACGCCTTGTTTAGATTCTGCAAATGTGAAATCAACTGCTAAACATGACCATGTTCCTAAAATTGAAAACAATAACTGAACAAAAAATAACCACACACAGTGGGTTGCCTCCCACAAGCGCAATTGTTTAACGTCGTTATGCTCAACGTCCTCCTTTGCTTCCTTAATTCGATGAATAATGAGGAAGGTCCAATGAGATGTCTACCATAGAGGAGACATTTGCATCCTCATGGAACAACTTCAATCGATGCCCATTCACCTTGAAAACCTTATCTGTCTCGAGACTTTTGATCTCTACTGCACCATAAGGAAATACATTAGTAACAACAAATGGGGCCATCCACCTGGAACGCAACTTACCTGGCATGAGTTGGAGTTGAGAATTGTATAATAAAACCTTTTGTCCAATTATAAATTGTTTTCTTAAAAGCAAATTATCATGGAACAATTTGGTATTCTCTTTGTAGATTCTCGAATTCTCATATGCTTCTAACCGCAACTCCTCCAATTCTTGCAATTGGAGCTTTCTTGCCTTGCCAGCTTCTTCCATGTCCATATTGCAGTGTTTGATTGCCCAATAGGCCTTATGCTCGATTTTGACTGGTAAGTGACAAGATTTGCCAAAAATTAACCTATAAGGAGACATCCCTATTGGTGTTTTGTATGCGGTTCGGTATGCCCAAAGTGCGTCATCTAGACATAGGCTCCAATCCTTTCTACCTGGGTTCGCCGTCTTCTCTAAAATGGACTTGACCTCTCGATTGGAAACCTCAACTTGTCCATTTGTCTGGGGGTGATAGGCAGTGGCGATTTGGTGATGCACCCCATACTTTTTCAGCAAGACTTCAATGACTCTATTGCAGAAGTGGATCCCTTGATCACTTATGATGGCTCGAGGAATACCAAACCTACTGAAAATGTTAGATTTGGTAAAATCTACAACACACTTAGAATCATCAGTTTTGGTGGCTTTTTCTTCCACCCATTTTGAGACATAATCAACTGCCAAAAGTATGTAAACAAAACCACAAGAGGGAGGAAAGGGTCCCATAAAATCAATACCCCAAACATCAAAGATTTTGCAAATAAGAATGGGGGTTTGGGGCAACTTGTTTTTGCAAGACAATGCACCTGTTTGTTGGGATCTTTCACCATTTTTACAAAACAAGTATGCATCTCTAAATAAGGTTGCCCAATACAGCCCACTATATAAGACCTTTTGAGCAGTTCTTTTTGGCCCAAAATGACCACCACAAGCATAATTATGACAAAAATTTAAAATCGATATATGCTCATTTTCAAGGGCACATCTCCTAGTCACTTGATCGGAGCAGAATTTCCACAGATAGGGTTCATCCCAAAGATAATATTTTGCCTCATATCTGATTTTATTCTTCATTGACTTGCTGAGATAATTAGGCAAAATTTTGGTGACCAAGTAATTCATGATATCAGCATACCAAGGGACCATACCTTTTATGTGGAACAGTTGCTCATCCGAAAAAAACTCAGAGATGGGTGGGGAGTCTTCAGCTTTTACCAACCTGCTTAGATGGTCTTCCACCAAGTTTTCAGCTCCCCTTCGATCCTTGATTTCCAAATCGAACTCTTGGAGCAAAAGTATCCACTTTATCAGTCTCGGTTTTGACTCCTTTTTCGCCAGCAGGTATTTCAAAGCTGCATGATCAGAAAATACAATCACTTTAGAGCCCAGCAAATATGATTGAAATTTATCTAAAGCAAAAACAATTGCTAATAGCTCCTTTTCGGTGGTCGTGTAGTTGCATTGTGCAACATTCAGTGTTCTCGAAGCATAGTAGATGACATGGCTCCTCCCATCAATTCGTTGACCTAGAACAGCTCCTACCGCATAGTTACTTGCATCGCTCATGATCTCAAAGGGCAAGTTCCAGTTAGGTGGTTGAATAATGGGTGCAATTGTCAATAGATTATTGAGCTTGTCAAATGCTTCCTTGCACTCATCTCCAAAGTCAAAAGGCACATCCTTCTAAAGCAATTTGGACAATGGCAGGGTGATTTTTGAAAAGTCTTTGATAAACCTGCGATAGAAACCTGCATGTCCAAGAAAGGCACGTACTTCCCTAACATTTGTAGGGTAAGGTAATTTCACAATTAAATCAACTTTTGCCTTATCGACCTCTATTCCTCTAAAAGAGATAACATGTCCCAACACAATGCCCTCCTTTACCATAAAGTGGCATCTTTCATAATTCAAAACAAGATTAGTCTCGACACATCGATTCAGAATTTTACTCAAATTATTTATGCAATCATCAAACAAATCCATAAACAGTAAAATCGTCCATGAACACTTCAATGCACTTATCAATAAAATCAGAAAATATACTAATCATACATCTTTGAAAAGTGCCTGGAGCGTTGCACAGACCGAAAGGCATCCGTCTGTAGGCGAAGGTGCCGAATGGGCAAGTGAAGGTTGTTTTCTCTTGGTCCTCTTGGGCAATAACAATTTGATAATATCTTGAAAATCCATCGAGAAAACAAAAGAAGGCCTTGCCTTCTAATCTCTCTAACAATTGATCTATGAAGGGCAATGAGAAGTGGTCCTTTCGAGTGGCCAAATTAAGTTTTCGAAAATCAATTACCATACGCCAGTCATAGTTATCCCAGTTTTCTTGGGTACAACATGTATAGGACTTACCCACTTACTATCCGAAATTGGGTAGATTATCCCTTCATCCAGCAACTTAAGTATTTCTTTTATCACCACTTCTTTCATTACCAGGTTGAGCTTTCTTTGCAATTCTCTGACTGGTTTGGCGCCATCTTCCAAAAGAATCCTATGCATGCAAATTGAGGGGTTGACCCCTTTTATGTCGGCCAAGGTCCAACCAATCGCCGCCTTATATTCTTTTAGAACCTTGATGAGTCGTTCCTCTTGTTCTTCAGTCAACCCTTTCGCAATGATCTCCGGCAATGTTTCTTTGTCGCCCAAATATGCATATTTAAGGTGATCTGGCAAGGTCTTTAATTCCAACTTCGGAGCCTGCAAAACAGAAGGCAGCAATTTCTTATGAGAAAATGACAATGGAATATCAGAGTTTGTTACCTTTTGTTCCGGTATCGGTTCCGGAGTTTCGCAAGGTGCATCGAACTCCTCCTCCATGTCCAATTGTGCACTTAATTCGAGCTCCTCATTCATATCCTTTTCTCCAAAAACTTCCTACACAATTGAATCAATAGTGTCAATAGAACAAATCGAATGGCATTCATTTGGATATTTCATAGCTTAAAAAATATTAAATTTAACAATCTCCCCATCAAATTTGACGGAGAAGGTACCCTCATCCACATCTATTTTGGTCTTGGCCATTTTCATGAATGGCCTGCCTAATAGAAGTGGGGCTGAACTTGTGACCGTGTCCTCCTCCATCTTCAAAATGTAAAAGTCGGCTGGAAAGATTAGATCATTAACCTGCACCAACACATCCTCAACAATCCCTTCCGGGTAGGCATTAGAATGATCAGCTAGCTGAATGACTACCCTAGTTTCCTTTAAGGGACCTAATCTCGAAGCACAATAAATCAAGTATGGCATGACATTGATGGATGCACCTAAATCTAACGTGGCACGCTCGATTCTTTTATTGCCAATAACACAAGGTAAAGTGAACATACCTAGATCAACACGATTTTTCGGCAAGGTCCTCTTAATGACAGCTGAAACGTTTTCTCCAACCCTTACCTTCTCATCGATTCGCAGCCTCCTCTTGTTAGTGCACAACTCCTTCAGAAATTTTGCATATTTTGGGATCTGTTTGATGGCATCTAACAAGGGTATATTTATCTCCACCTTCCTGAAGGTCTCCAAGACTTCTTGCTCATATTCTTCCTTGGATTTTTCTAACCTACTAGGAAATGAAGGCACAATGGCATTAGTAATCTTTGAGAGAGGGGGGTCGGATATTACCTTAATGGGGCTCTCGTTTGAATCTTGTTTCTCCTCTTCCTTCTGTCCCTTATCTGCCTTCCTTGGTGAGGTAGGTTGTGGCTACAATTCCTTCCCGCTTCTCAGCACCACTGCATTAGCATTTTCCGTGGGATTAACTACCGTCTACAATTGTAGCTTCCAGAGTTCTGTGCCTCCGACTTGCTAATGGAAGTAGCAAGCTAACTGATTTGGTTCCCTAAGTTCTGGATGCTGGTCATTGTTTCCTGTTGAAATTGTTGAGTGTTAGTAGCAAGAGCCTTAACGATTTCATCTAATGACATACCTAAACTTGAGGGTTGAATTTGTGCTGAGATAGGTGTTGAAATTGGGGGTTGTTTGTTGAAAGCTTGGGGCTGATATCTCTGTGGTCCTCCTTGATTTCCGTAGCTCAGATTGGGATGATCCCTCCACCCAGGATTGTAGTAATTGGAATAGGGATCATACTTGCGTTGAGGTTGGCCTGGAAATCCTCCTATGGCACTAACTTGCTGCATCGAACCATCCTGCAATGATGGACAGATATCCGTAGGATGCCCAGGAATCAAACAGACACCACATACCCTTGCCGTTTGCAATTGCCCTACAGCCAGTTGTCGAACCAAGGCAGTTAGATCAGAAATTTGATTTTCTAAATTAGAATGACTTACCTCATTAACACGCCTGATAGTACCATCTATTCTTACTTCGAATTGTTGTGAATTTTCGGCCATGTTGGAAATCAATTCCCTAGCTGCTTCGGGTGTTTTATTGACCAAGGCTCCTTCACTAGCTGCGTCTACCATACTTCTATCCATAGGTTGGAGTCCTTCATAAAAGTATTGGATCAAGAGTTGTTCGGGTATTTGGTGGTGGGGAAAACTAGCATAAAGCTATTTAAATCTTTCCCAATATTCGTATAGTGTCTCACCACCAAACTGTCAAACTCCATAGATTTCCTTCCTAATATTTGCAGCTCGGGATGCAGGAAAATATTTATCTAAAAACATTCTATTCATCTCATCCCATGTACATAACCGGGAGGAAGAATGTATAACCAATCCTTTGCTTTATCTCGTAAAGTAAAAGGAAAATCTATAAGTTTTACCTGATCCTCAGTCATACCCTGTGGTTTCATACTTGAACAGACAACATGGAATTCCTTGAGATTCTTATGAGGGTCATCACCTGAAATGCCATGAAAAATAGGTAGCAGTTGAATCAATCCATATTTTAGTTCAAAGGATACCTCGAGAGTGGAATATATTATGCACAGGGGCTGTTGGTTCATGATTGGTGCAGCCAACTCCCTTAGCGTTCTCTCTCTATCAGCCATCCTTTCTTCTTCTTCAAAAATAGGTGGATCACAAGTTGGCAAGTCGAATTCAGAATTCACCCTTGGAGGTGAACGATCCTTCCTTTGCTTCGCCTCCTTCCTTAAACGACGGGTAGTCTTCTCAATTTCGGGGTTGTACTCTAGTTCACCTCTTTGAGAAATATGAGTCATAAAAACAAAGAAGGTTAACACAAAGAGAAGGTAACAAGCTAAGAAATTAAAGTAGCTCCCCGACAATGGCGCCAAAATTTTGACGGGTTGTTGAATCCCTCAATGTTAATGCTAGTCCCACAATAAATTTGTAGTAGTAGTGGTACTAGGTCAAATCCCACAGGGAGCTAGGGAAATAATTTCTCAGCCGAGTGTGCAATATAAAGAGTGAGAAAATTAAATAATTAAAATTCAAAAAGAATCAAAAGAGCAATATCAACTTAAGAGAAATCAGTCTTACTAAATTCTGATTCAAGGGTTCAGATTTAATCAATTGGTCATCGATCCTAGGTAGAGAATTTTTCCCAGATTACTGAATGGTGCTGAAACTATGCAAAATCATCCGATTAGCCTTGTCTTCTTCCAATCGCCTTCTTGCTTGCCCTGAATCAAAATACAAGAGTAATGAGTCCAATTAAGAGCTAAAATAATGAAAAAGAGTGAATATTTGGGGATAAAAATAGGGTACTTTTTAGTCTCATCACTAGACTTAGTAACTGGGTCTCTTCACCTAAGTCAAGTGTTGAGATTCGCGTCAAATGGAAAAGGGAATGCCAAAGAAACTTACCTAACACTTAGTAACCGGGTCTCTTCACCTAAGGCAAGTGTTGAGATTTGCGTCAAACGGTGGAAGGTAGCAATAATATATATAAGTGTGCATATCAAGTTCAGGGGTAGAAAAACACTATCAGAAATGATAAGAAGAATACATGTCTAATTTTAAAATTCAATCTCAGCTTATCAAGATAGTCTGCAAATGGAAGGGTAAATAAGATTTTTAAGCCAAGTTTCTGTAATATTCAAAGTAAAATAGTTTTACCCCTTAAGCCCAATACCGATCTATACAGAGTTTGAGAATTCTGGAATCAGGATACTTGACTAATTCTATTAGGGATGATCTTGAGATGGGAAGAATCTCTATGCTCAGTGTAATTTTAAGACTGCATTGCTAAGGGTCTAGCAATGGTTAAGTTGGGGGGTGTGATAACTCTGCATTTTGATGCCTTAAGGGCATCATTTCTGGGGTATTTTCAGCCTTAGAGTAGTCAAATTGTGTCATTTTCCCAGTTAATTTCAATGTTGTTACATCTGAGGGTCTTCTATGCAAAATTGGGAAGGTTTCATGGCTGAATTACAGTTTTTGGGAAGCTGGTGTGAAGTCCAATTTGGTGCCCCCCCTTAGCAAACCCTAGCTGCCCCCAACTGTGTAATGTCCACCCTCCACTCATAATATCCACCACTCATTCTAAGGCACTCTTTTTGTAGCTTTTAAACTGTAGGGTGCCACCCACCTCTTTTAATCTCCACCTTTCTGCCCTAGGCGCCTCAATCTCCACCATCTATTTCTAGGCGCCCAAATCTCAGCCCTACATAATATTGGGTGCCCTCTTCTTTTCTTCTCAGCCTTAGGATCATCCCAAAACCGTCCTAACCCTTCACTAGAAACCCTAGGGCACCTATATCTTTGCTAAAACTCAATTGTTGCCCCCTCTTTCTCTCTAATCCCAATTGTATTCACCATTTTCTATAGAAAGGACCCAAGGGCTCCTGAGAAAGGGTTGGATTTTGCTCCCAAGTAAGAGGAAATGATGATCTTGAGAAGTTCAAGGGTAGAAGAAGAGGGGGATTCCCAGGCAAGAGGAGGGGTTCTCACTTGTAGTTCGCCAACACCACTACTACCACCTCTAGATTTGAATCCCAACCAATTTACATTAGTCTTAGATTTAATTTTTGTTCTTTTATTTTCAGTTCCATTTTTTTTCTACAATTTACTTTCATTCTACTTAAATTTCATTTTCTTTTCTGCAGATCTAGAATTCGGCCAGGTAAGATGGAAGGCCTAGCTCGAGAAGTTTAGGGGTCAAAGGAGAGATTCGGAGACTTTTACCTCTGGTCGAATTACAGACATTTTAATTAGTTTCTTTTCTTTATTTATTTTTCTGCACGTTTAATTTTTGGCAATGTTCGAATTCTATTTTTCTAGTTGAATTAGTTAATTTCTGTAATTCTATAACTCCCACTTGTGTTCTCTTTCCCGGATCTAAGTATGTAACAGTTTTTCTCTTGCTTCCCTGTGGATACGACTTGTTCTCACCATTTTACTACGTTTGTAGTTGTTTGAGAATCGGAAAAATTCTATAAATATTACACTAGTGTTCTGAAGTGCTTAACGACACGCTTTCGGAGACACCAGGCTGCAAGGTACAATGTTGCACTCTCTACTCACACGGATCCTGGGAATTAAAACCTTTTGCAAACATTTTGTGAAACCGTAACATATCGGTATATCTCTATATAAATATATTTTGCAAAACAAATCTCAACAATTTGAAATCAACTACCGGCAGTTAAGGTTTCCATCAGAGAGAGTGCATTCCCTAATCATTCACATTGTCCAAGAAAGGGGCTGGTCCTGTCACTATGATCACCCACTCAGGTGAATTCTCGGATTGCCCAACATACCCAGGTTTTGACCCGGTTAAGGATCTCACTGATTCAAAGACAACCCAATCCGACACATAGTGCAGTACCATAATAGAGTCTTGGGGTCAGGTGTAACATTCTAGTTTTGCCCATCTGTCTCCAAGGTCTAGGGCAATATTGGAATTTGGTCCGATTCATGGTTTCAAGAAAACCCACACTACATGTGCTTTGGGTCTTACCCTAGCAGTTGAGACAAGCCACCCCAACCTTCTTGGTAGCACATTAGTGTTAGCCTTGGCAGGATATACCTCCCTAGGTTTATCCATCGGTTGTGAAGATTCTAAACTAACACGAGTCTCATAAGTGTCCAATTTAAGGGTATTACACAAAAACACACCAATATAACATGAATCAATTATTCACTTTATTCATTTACTATAAATGTCAATTAGTACACCAATCTGATTGGAGCTAAGAGCATAACTGTCTAACAGCTCTCACTTGCACTTAGGTCCAATCAGGTATAATCTGGAGTCTCATACTTTTCACGTGTTTCTCAAACACTTTCTGTGTCAGTGGCTTAGTTAATGAGTTTGCTACATTCTCCGTTGAGACTAACTTCTGAATTTGGACGTTCCCTCTACCAATAATCTCCCCCAGTACATGGTACTTCCTCTCGATGTTCTTCGACTTCGAGTGGTCTCATGGATCCTTAGCCTAAGCAATGGCTCTAGTGTTGTCACACAACAATGGATTGGGTGATGTGTTCGATGGAACTACTCCTAATTCTTGAATAAACTTCTTCATCCAAATGGCTTCCTTGGCAGCTTCACTTGTGGCATTGTATTCGGCCTCGATTGTAGAATCTGCGGTGGACTCCTATTTGCTGCCCTTCCAGCTGACTGCACAGGACCCCATCGTGAAGATGTAACCAGATGTAGATTTTCTATCATCTGCGTCTGACTGGAAATCAGCATCAGTATACCCTTGGATCTGTAGTGAACAACCATTGAATACCAAACAAAACTCTTTTATCATTCGAAGGTATTTTAGTATGTGTCTCACAGCTGTCCAGTGCTCCTGACCTGGGTTATAGTAAAACCTACTTACCACACTCACTGCCTGAGCAATGTCAGGCTTAGTGCACAGCATGGAATATATGGTGCTCCCTATGGCTGACGCATAGGGAGTCTCTCTCATGCCTTCAATCTCCTCGGGATTCTTGGGAGACTTGCCCTTGGAGAGAATGACTCCGCGCCTGAAAGGAACATTTCCTTTCTTGGAGTTCTCCATGCTGTATCTTTTGACCATCTTGTCAATGTAAGTAGACTAGGATAATCCTATTATTCTCTTTGATTTATCTCTATAGAGTCAAAGTCCCAAGATGTAGGAGACTTCTCCAAGATCCTTCTTGGATAATTGCTGTGAAAGCCATACTTCCACTGTAGTTAACATTCCTACATTCCCAATGACTAGAATGTCATCTACATACAGAACCAAGAACGTAACCTTATCTCCCACAGTTTTCCTATAAATACAGGGCTCATATGGATTTTGCTCAAAGTCAAACTATTTGATCGTAGAGTCAAACCAGATGTTCTAGCTCCTAGAAGCTTGCTTAAGTCCATATATGAATCGATTAAGTTTACACACCATGTGTTCCTGACCTATAGCAATGAACCCTTGCGGTTGTTGCATGTAGATATCTTTAGTAAGATCTCCATTCAGGAACACAGTTTTAACATCGATTTGCTAAATCTCGTAATCATAGTATGCTGCTACAACTAGTAGGATCCTAATAGACTTAAGCATTTTTGTCACTGGAGAAAAGGTTTCCTCATTGTCGATTCCCTCTTTCTTAGTGTACCCTTTTGCCACAAGATGAGTTTTAAAGGTCTCAACGTTACCATCTGGGCCCTTCTTCTTCTTGTAAATCCACTTGCAACCAATTGCTTTCACCCCAGGGGCCGGGTCTACAAGAGTTCAGACCTTGTTGGTCTCCATCGAGTTTGTCTCGGCTTTCATGGCGTCTACCCACTTCAAGGAATCTATGTCCAACATAGCT
Organism: Nelumbo nucifera; assembly: GCF_055504915.1. Classification (NCBI taxonomy): domain Eukaryota; kingdom Viridiplantae; phylum Streptophyta; class Magnoliopsida; order Proteales; family Nelumbonaceae; genus Nelumbo; species Nelumbo nucifera. The sequence goes on from NC_142653.1 coordinate 62,015,904, forward strand.
TCCATATAAGTCACGGGATCTTCCTCACTGGCTGTGGCTTCCACCAAGTAACTTTCTTGGTCATAGCCATAACGAACTAGAGGCCTAGATACCTAGGTTGACCTTCTAGGTTGGTTATTATCTGGAGCTTGTGGGGCATCTCCCACTACCCCTGGGCTCTCCTCATCAAGAACACTTTCCTGATGAAGATTGTCCAGGATGTATTCTTCCTCTAGAAAATAAGCATTTCAACTACAAAACACCTTTTGCTCTTCCAGATCATAGAATAAGTAACTTGCAAAGCTTTTGGGGTAACCTACAAATAGGCAACGACTGGTTTTGGGTCCTAATTTGTCAACACTTGTTCTTTTAACATGTGCCGGACACCCCCAAATATTCAAGTGTCTTACACTTGGTTTCTTACCGGTCCATAGCTCATATGGAGTCTTAGGAATGGATTTGGTTGGAACCTGGTTAAGCACGTAAATCATAGTCTCTAATGCAAAACCCCAAAAGGATATAGGTAACTCTGAGTGGATGAGAAGTGAACGGACCATATCCAATAGAGTCCAATTTCTCCTTTCTGATACACCGTTTAATTGTGGTGTTGTAGGAGGAGCGAGTTGTGATATAATCCCATTATCCTTCAAGTAGTCCCTGAATTCGTCGGAGAGATATACGCCTCTTCGATCTGATTGAAGGGCCTTAATTTGTCTCCCCAGTTGCTTCTTGACCTCTTGTTTGAAATCCTTGAAGTTTTCAAAGGATTTAGACTCATGTCTCATTAGGTACACGTAACCATATCGTGAGATGTCTTCACTGAATGTTATAAAATAAAAGTGCTAGTTACGTGTCCTAACATTCATGAAACCACATACATTAGTATGTATAAGGTCAATCGTGTTTGTAGATCTTTCAGGCTTACCTGTAAATGGCCGTTTCATCATCTTACCCTGAAGACAGGGCTCATAGGTTGGGAGATCTTCTACAGTTAGAAAATCCAAATGACCAACCTTTACCAAGCTTGTGATACAATCTATATTAATGTGGCCAAGTCGGTAATGCCACAGGCACGTAGGATTAACTGCATCACAAGTTCTCTTCTTGGTGATTAGTTTCGACATATTTTTGGTTAAGTTTGTTTCTAGAGAAGGAATGGAGAACATAGAGACCATTCTCAAGTTCTCCGTATGCGAGGAATTTGTTACTCCGTTTAATAATAATCACATTACTGAACAAAATGTAATAACCATTAATGCACAATTTTAAAACTAAAACCAAATATCTTCTAAGTGTAGGAACATAGAGACAATCTTTAAGTACAATAATTCCTTCTCTGAAAACAAATTCTACAGTTCTTATGGTTGTAGCTGCAACTGTTGCAGAAATCCCCAAGTAGAGCATAACTTCTCCGTCACTCAGTCTTCTGCTTGTCTTAAACCCCTGCAATGTATTACATGCATGAGTAGAAGCCCTAGAGTTAATACACCCAAAGCAGAAGTGACCGACAAATTGGTCTCTATGACAAAAGATTCAAAACTACCTTGCTTCTTAGTCTTTAGATACTGAGGACAATTACTCTTCAAGTGGCCAGTCTACTTACAAAAGTGACAGGCATCCGATATCTTGTCTTTCTTTTGCCTTTTTCTGAGGCTTTTTCTTTGCCTTCCTCCTTTTCTTACCTGAACTGCCACCTTCAATAAGCATGGCTATCAGTTTGTCTTTCTTAATTAGTTCTTTAGCCCTCTACAACATATTACTGAGTTCTCGAAGGCTAACATTTAGCTTATTCATGTTATAGTTCATAATAAACTGATTCAAGGAGGGAGGCAATGAGTTTAGGATGGCATCAACTTTGGTGACATGATCAAGCCCTGACCCGAGAGCCTCCAGTTCGTTGATGTTGTCCATCATCTTTAGACAATGGTCATGAACCATTTGGCTCTCAGTCATTTTAGCGATCATAAATAGATTTAGGACCTTCTATCGAGTAGAATGATTCTACTCTTGATACATCATCCTTAGACTATCCAGGATATCATTGGACTTCCCATTCTTGATATTCCTTCCTATGGGCCTCAGAAGCCCTATCAACCGGACGATCCAGAGCAGGGTTTTTAGCAACCTTGTCTAATTTCTCGGACGTTAATACCAACAAAAGTTTACAGAACCAGTCAACATAATTTGGTCCCTTAAGCTTGTTATCGTCCAACAATTTGGCGAACAGTTCATTTGCCATTTATGATAAAGGCAAAGTAGATTACTAGTCCACAACCTAAATTGATTCATGTTAACTACATAGAAATGGCTTTTAATCTATGTTCCATTTCCATTTGTTCATCTCTGAGATTTCCCTCCTATCTCAGTGATGGAGATTGCGATGTATGTCTCCAGAAATGTGGGAAACCACATATAGTGCATGGAGCCAACTATTTTAGCTACATAACCCCACCACGTTCTTTAAAGGATCATATTCACTGATCTTATGAGATTTCCCTTTAGCCTCAGTCAGACAAGGTTCATTGCCATTTTAGGTTAAACCTTTCTGTCCAGTAAGTGGTAACTCATCATATTCGTGAATGCCAAGGTACCGTGAGAGAGTCTTCCATTTTAGGATAGGCCCCTCCCACATCGGTCTATGACACCCCTATCATCTTATGAAACAATCAAACAGACTCACCAACAAATGGATAGACCAAATTTATGGTGCATCTCCCCGTTACTAATAAGTCCATCTTCATGCTAATGATAGAAGGCCTTTAGAAAGTTCATCATATGAATCTCCCTATCACATGCACTTATATTTTGCTGGAGGGAATGAGTAATTATGCCCTACTTCTTATTTAGGTCAAACCGAAGTGGCTCCCACTGACTTTCTCAAAGTTAGATTTAGATGGGCCCTAAACGGGCTAGGGTTCCGCACGATTCCTCTTGGGGAGGAAGTTGATGTGGGGCCCATCAAGAATGGAGATCATCCGATGATCTTATGGACACTATGGAAATGATGTGCATTCAGGCATGGTGTGCATAGAGAGCCACTAATCGAATGAACATGGGCCAAGTGCTTATGGCCCATGTACGTAGCACATCACACATCATACATCACATGCATGAAACAAACACATAATTGATCCAATCAATCAAATCAATTGTAAAACCCTAAATTATTTCAAGTTAAATCAATATCAACCCATTAAAGCCCATAATATTATCTAATAACATTATCTAGGTATATGGGCTAAACTGAAAAGGCAGTTCGGCCCATATAGTAATTATGCTAAAAAAAGGCTAATGTAGTTTTAACTTGTCAAAATTTGGTTTTACAAGGTGGGCCAAATTGCATCTTCTAATGAGCCATCAGACCCCTGGCCCAAATCAAATTTTTTGGGACTGAGAACAAACCCTATTGAACCACTGACCCTATCTGGGTCAAAATGGTTTGGGATCTAGTGTCCATTACAAGATCCAATTCAAGATCATGATCTAGAAAATAAAAGAAACTGAGCAAGACAATCAAGATCAGCAAGAAACAAAATCAGAGGGCTGTCGTGTGATAGTCTTGGATAATCTACAAACCTACAAGAAACAAATTAATTGAAAAATGTAGAATTGATTTCTGCAAATCGCAAATAGCAGATCTTGTATTTGCAAAAAGTCTTCTTCTCCTCTGTGCACTTTAGCAAATCTTCAAATGTAAAAAAAAAAAATAGATAAACCTAATTTTTTTTATTATTACATTAGATCAAATCCTATACAATTTGTCTAAAAGTAAAAAGTATTATTTACAAACAAAATCGAATAGAAAAAAAAATAGGGTGCACAACACATGGCGCCAAAAAAATTTTGACCTCCACCACACGTACAGCCCAAAATTCAAGAAACATCCACAAAACAATTCCATAGATATAACAGAGTAATAAAGAATTTATCTTTCAGATCATACGCTCAAAATGGGAACCAATTCCTAATAAAAAACTGCAAATTGCACAAATCGGGTAGAACACCTTCTGCCCATTTAAGCAAATCCAGATCTGGTCTAAATTTGGTTCAAGACATGAACCTGGCTCTTATACCATTGAAGGGATGGGAGATCCATCATATGGATGGCCGAACCATGCAGGGTGGTTGGGCGAAATTTCAAAAATTTCTTTCTCCCATCCGTGAATCCTATTCCCTAATTTAGAAAAACTACATTTTTCAAGGTTCGCTCTTGAAACAAATCGAACCAAATCTAAAACCAAGATTAGGGAGATGAATACCTAATCCAGAATCCATGAAAAAAGCTCATCCCAACGTAGGTGTTCACGCCCAAAGAGGTTATCAAATTCGCCTCTACTGAAGATGACACAGTGAATGTTGAGGCAGGATCAACAAGAAGGGTTCTTCAGCAAGAACCTGTGATTCTATAGCAAGATTTGTGTAGGGTTGTGTAAGCACGACATCAAATTGTTTCTTCACCAAGAAATAATATCATGAATAGTTCTTCATCACTTCATGAGGTGGAGATCGAACTAGGTAGGGTGGCAAGAGCAAAGGAAGAAAAAGATTGCAGAGAAGAAGTGATCTTTCTGTGGAATTGGCCCCCTTATTTATAACCTTCTCTGGATCAGCTTCCTAATCCAATTAGGAATGAGTTTCTTGATCCAAATCTAATATTTGGATCTGGACTCTCAAGTTGGATAAGACTTATCTTATCCAAATGCTAATCCTAATCAAGTTGTAAACCCAAATTCACCCATTTAATTAAATCACTTAAGCCTATTTCGAAATGGGCCTTAGGCCCATTAAGTCACAGTGTTATTTTTACCCTTTAAATGCTGGCTAGTTTGGCTCTCTTTGTATGGTGAGGGACCCTAGCATTGATCTACACATCAGCCACATGAGTTCAGCCCAGCCTTTGTTACAAGGCCGGGCCAAATTCATTGCAAAACATAGTGAACCCCTACGTCTCAGTATGGGCTCTTAATAGGCCCAACATTTACATTAAATGGTCCTTGTGTCTAGCCACCTGATGAAGGCCCAAGGACTATGGGCAGATGCAAGTTTATCCCATTAGGTATAACCTTCAATGGTCTTACACTGAACCTCTCAGCCTATAATGATCAAACACTGCCTGACAAGAGAGGACCTCTCCCTTGACTGCAAGGTACAATGTTGCATTCTCTACTCACATGGACCCTGGGAATTAAAACCTTTTGCAAAAATTTTGTAAAACCATAATATATTTATATCTCTCTCTATATATATTTTGCAAAACAAATCTCAACAATTTGAAATCAACTGCTGGTAGTTTAGGTTTCCATCAGAGATAGTGCATTCCACGATCATTCACTTTATACGACAAAGGGGCTGATCCCAACATACCCAGGTTTTGACCCGGTTATGGATCTCAATGATTGACATATGAAAGACAGCCTAACCTGACACCTAGTGCAGTACCATAACCGAGTCTAGGGGTCAGGTGTAACATTCCAGTTTTGCCCATCTGTCTTCAAGGTCCAAGGCAATATTGGAATTTGGTTCAATTCAGGGTTTCAAGAAAACCCACACTACATGTGCTTTAGGTCTTACCCTGGCAGCTGAGACAAGCCACCCCAACCTTCTTGGCAGCACATTAGTGTTAGCCTTGGCAGGATATACCTCCTCAGGTTTATCCATCAATTATGAGGATTTTAAACTAAAACAAGTCTCATAAGTGTCTAGTTTAAGGGTATTACACATAAACACACCAATATAACATGAATCAATTATGCACTTTATTCATTTACAATAAATGTCAATAAGTACATCAATCTGATTGGAGCTAAGGGCATAGCTGTCTAACATGATGCAGGTCAAGAACACATGGTGTGTAAACTCAACCAATCCATTTATGGACTTAAGCAAGTTTCAAGAAGTTGGAAGATCCGGTTTGACTCTACTGTTAAACTGTTTAACATTGAGCAAAATCCAGATGAGCCATGTGTTTATAGGAAAACAATGGGAGATAAGGTTACGTTCTTGGTTCAATATGTAGATGACATTTTACTCATTGGGAATGATGTAGGAATGTTAACTACGGTGAAAGTATGGCTTTCGCAATAGTCTCCATGAATGATCTTGGAGAAGCCTCTTATATCTTGGGACTTCAACTCTATAGAGATAGATCGAAAAGGATAATAGGATTATCCTAGTCTACTTACATTAACAAAATCATCAAGAGATACAACATGCAGAACTCCAAGAAAGAAAATGTACCTTTCAGGCATGGAGTCACTCTCTCCAAGGGTAGGTCTCCCAAGACTCCTGAGGAGATTGAGGGCATGAAAGAAGTTCCTTATGCCTCAGCCGTAGGGAGCATCATGCATGCCATGCTGTGCACTTGGCTAGACATTGCTCAGGCCATGAGTGTGGTATGTAGATATCAATCAAACCTAGGACAGGAACACTGGACAGCTATGAAAAACATACTCAAATACCTTCAAAGGACAAAAGAGTTTTGTCTGGTATTCGGTGATAGTTCACTACAGATCCAGGGGTATACTGATGCTGATTTCCAATCAGACCCAGATGATAGAAAGTCTACATCTGGTTACATCTCTAGGATGGGGTCCTATGCAATAAGAAAAATAGTCCACGACCCAGGCCAAGCACATTTCCATAAGTGAAGCTACCTAATGGATGAAGTTGTTCATCCTACAATTTTGAATCCTACCAAATCACCCATTCCACTATTATGTGACAACATTGGATTTTTGGGAGATTGTTGGTAAAGGGGACGTCCAGATTCAAAAGGTAGAATCAGCGGAGAATGTGGCAGACCCATTGACTAAGCCACTAACATAAAAAGTGTTTGAGAAACACGTGGATAGTTTGGGACTTAGGCTTGTACCCGATTGGACCTAAGTGAAAACCAACCACGGGCATATCAAGTGACTAAGGGCCAAACCACTAATGCTTCCTCTTTAAAGGGTCATTCTTCTACTAAGGGTGTGTAGGTACATGTTGTTCACCATGACTGCAATAGCACATAAGGCACTAAACCAATGCTACAAAACACCTGCGACAATTTCACAACCCAGGACAGATTTGCGATGAACTCAAAGACATAGAATCGATGACGAACTCATAGTCACCATGGACCTACGGTGAGCCCAAAGCCATCACGAGCATGCAATGAGCTCAGAGTCATAACAAATCAGTGACGAACAAAAAATATAATGACTAGCCGACATCACTCACGACAGGATGCATAGTTGGATTAAGAGAGACATATAAGACTAGCACTGACATCATCCACGCCACGTCTGTAAGAGACCCGTAAAAGGATGTAGCATACGTGTATTATGAGAATCATTAGACGTAAGGAAACCTCATCTTGGAAAGATCTCATAAGACACGTGGCGAAACCTTAGTAGTGTCTCCCTGACAACTAACAACGAATCAAAGATTCCCTTTCCAAGTGGGAATCAAATTCTTTTGGCTCCTTCCTTTCGTGACGTCGGGATCTCTCCCTATAAAGAGAGACATGAATCATAACTAACATATGACTTTGTCGACAGAAGCCCTTAGCCTACCCTTGCTCGTAGCCTTCCTTCATGTAACCTTACCACACTACACACATTAGAATCTTTGGTTATCCCTTGATCATGAAGGATAGCCACCCATAGGATCAGCCTTTCCCTTGTTCTATAAGAGTAGTACAATGAGCATGAAAACGTCAACCTAGAGGTTGGGGACCAGATCGGTCAAGAGTCTACCAAAAAAGGTGACATTGAAATCTTGTTCAACAAGGTATATAACTTTAAGGCTCATTTCGACCGGATAGAATAGATGAAGGCCAAGTTGAGAAACACCTTGCAACTACTTCTCCAAAGGACATCTACAACTGAGCATTCCCCATTCACCCCTGCTGGCCCTTCTGTATTTGTCCCTGTTAACTACCCCGTAAACTTGAACCCTGCCATAAATGAGCATCTACCCAAAACCAACCCTGCGCCTACACCAGATGTGACTTAGAAAACTTGTTTCTCTGCCATAAAACAACCTCGTGTAGTCCCATAGGACATGTTGACGGAGGCACCCATCAACTGCACTGAACTAAAATAGTATGTCCAAGGCCTAATGAAAGAAAGCCACAACAAGACCCAATATGCACTTGTACTCCAAAAGCCCTATTTTAACCGCATCCTATACAAACCATATCCCTCTGGTTATGTCCCACTGCGACAATGGCCATAGTACGACGGGCATAAGGGAAGCCCACAAGAGCATGTTAACAAGTTTGAGGACGTGTTGGGATCGTTTGCCTTAGATGGAGATATGAAGGTTAAAGAGTTCTCCAAATCTTTGACCAGAACAACATACACGTGGTTCATCAATCTGATCATGAGGAGTATACACTCGTGGGCGGGATTGGCAAAAAAGTTTCTTTCTAAATGGTTCACCCTAGAGTAGAGGTCGACGATGGAAGACCTACACAACATAGAGTAACGTGCTGGGGAGGACCTTCTTGCTTATATCATGAGGTTCCAAAAATTCAATCATTCGATCTTTGACGAGCACGCGACTGAGAAGAGCTTCATTGAACAATGCATGCATTGAATGCACCCGGCCTACAGAATAGGCATTGAAAATCTTGAAGTTGAGACCTTCAGTTGCCTGTGGAAGTGCATAGAAAGAACAATGTGCACTGTCACAAACACCATGCCTCAACTAGTCTCAATAACATCACAATATGCGAGGAATGAAGCATACACCATCGACCGAGACAGGAATGAAGCATACACTTTCACGAACACCACGCCTCAACTAGTCTCAACAACATCACCATGCCTTGAGACACCTTAGCCTTGAACCGGACGAATTCGGATTCGCAAAACACACAAACAAACAGAAATTAAATCTAAAAGATTGCTGAAATAAAAATAACATGAAAAAAAATAAAGAAAATAAAATGATCGTTGATCAAATCCAATGGCGGTAGCTGCAGGTTGGTTGGACTTCTCGCAGGAACCCCTCCTGACAAGATTTGGGCATCCTTCCCTTCTGCAACCCTTCAATTCCACAAGAAACCTTAGCCTTGTGAACTGGGTGAATTGACCAACCCTTTCTCTAGGCCCCTGGGGTCCTTTTTATAGAGAATGGTGGATAAAACTGGGATTAGAGAGAAAGAGGGGGGGTGACAGCCAGGTTTTTGCTGACATATGGGCACCCTAGGGTTTAGAATGAAGGGTTAGGATTGTTCTAAGGTGATCCTAATGCTAAAAAGAAAAGGGGAGGGTGCCCAATATTATGTAGAATTGAGATTTAGGTGCCCAAAATTGGATGGTGGAGATTTAGGCGCCTAGGGCTGAAAGGTGGAGATTAAAAGGAGTGGGTGGCACCGTAGGGTGTATGGCTGAGATAGAGAATGAAATAGAGGCTGAGATCTAGTGGCTAAAGGCTGAATGGTGAGGATTAGAAGTTAGGTGGTGCCCTAGGGTTAGAATACACTCAAAAGAGGGTGCCCTAGAATGGAGGGTGGAGATTAGATGTTAGGAAGGGATGGAATGTGAGGATTTAGTAGTTAGGGGCAGCTAGGGTTTGTTAGAGATGAAAAGAATGAGTGGAGAGGTGCCCTAGGGTTTACTAAGGAGAGGGGGAGTATGCTAATACAGTAGGAGGGGAGCCATTCTGGGTTTAGCAGACAGGAGGTTCCCTCCTGTGCTCAGTTTTTCACAAAAACACCCCCTCTCTCAGTTGGAATTCACACCATCTTCGTAAAAACTACATTTCAGCCTTGAAACTTCCCCCGTTTTCCCCATGATTTGCATAGACCCTCAGAAGTCACAATATTGAATTTAGTTAGGAAAATGGGACATTTTAATTATTCTAAGGCATAAAATACCCCTGAAATGATGCCCTTAAGGCATCAAAATACATAGTTATCACACCCCCAACTTAACCATTGCTAGTCCCTTAGCAATGCAGCCTTAAAATTACACTGAGTAAAGAGATCATTCCATTGCAAGATCATCATTGAAAAAATTAGCCAAGTATCCTGATTCCAGAATTCTCAAACTTTGTATAAATCGGTATTGGGCTTAAGGAGTAAAACTATCTTGCTTTGAATATTTCCAAAACTTGGCTTAAAAATCTTACATACCCTTCCATTGGCAAACTGTCTTGATAAGCTGAGATTGATTTTTGAAATCAGGTAGGTATTCTTCTTATCCTTTCTAACAGTGGATTTCTACCCCTGAACTTGATATGCACACTTATTTTTATTGCTACCCTCCACCATTTGACGTGAATCTCGACACATGCCTTTGGTGAAAGGCCAAGTTACTAAGTGCTAGGTGATTGTCTTTGGCATTTTCTTTTCAAATTCAACACTTAACTTAGGTGAAGAAACCCAATTATTAAGTCTAGGGTGTCCATTGACCTTTTATTCTTTTTTTTTCCTTACAGAAACACTATGCAGGGTAGTTCACTGTCTCTAACAATTTGAAGAATTTTTTGTCTAATTTCTCAATCTTTCTCTTCTTATCTTTACAAGGGCAAACTTGAGAATATTTTCCAATTTCTAAACAGTTTTGACAATATTCAAATAAGACAAATTTTGACTCCTATCACTTGCTACCAATTTTTACAAACTTCAAAATTCTTCAATCAGTTTCCTCAACCTTTTCGGTTTGGGAATCTCTTTTAATGGAAAGAATTTTTAAAATTTTTAGTGAAATTTTTAGTTCTGCATTTCTAAAGGCTTAGCACCAAATTCTTTTTTTTTTCGATTTTTTTCTCTCTCTCTCTCTCTCTTTCCTCACCCCCCAACTTAAGTGCCATTGTCCCTAATGGCATGGCATGACTAGGATGTTGCAAAGGACTTGGGCCAAAGGGATCAATCAAGAGTGTTTTCCTAAGGGGTTCAAGGTCTGCCAATTGGTCTCGAATCAAGAAAAGAAGAACTTTAATCCTACAGACAACTAGAAACTACGTTGTGTTGCCTCACAACCAGTGCTAAGTTTAACGTCTTCAGCCAGACGTATTCACATACTTCTTTCATATACACTCTCAAACTCACTTTCTTCTTCACACAAACAGGGCTTAGATTGGTCTAACCAAGAGTCAAACAAGGCATCTAAAAGATCGTCCACTACATCTACCTTGAACTCATCTTCCCCTAGGTTTGGATACTTAATGGCACTAAATACATTTAGCTGGACCTTCTGCTCCCCAAATGAAATGTACATTTCTCCCGATTTACAGTTGATGTTTACATTGGTCGTTACTAGAAATAAACGTCCTAAGATTATCGGGTTATGGTTCAGTTCCTCGGTTGGGGTCATGTCTAGGACGACACAATCTACTAGGAAGTAACAATCCTCTATCTTGGCAATGACGTTCTTAATAACACCTTGAGGAGTCTTGACTGACCGATTAGCGAGTTGCAGAATTACCGGGGTAGGTTTTATCTCACCAATCCTGAGCCTTTCATAAATAATTGAGAAAAACAAATTTACACTGGGCCAAAGATCCAATAGGGCCCGATCAAAAGTTATTTCAGAGATGACACAACTTATTAAAGGAGCACCAAGGTCTTTCATTTTCCGAGGGAGTTGGTTTAAGAGAACCGCACTAACATCTGCCTAGAGCACCACTTTTTGTGGGGCTGATCATGGCTCCCTCTTTTGAGTGCACAACTCTTTCAAAAATATGGCATAAGCTGGGACATGTTGGATCGCATCGAGGAGAGGGATGTAAATATGGACTTGCTTGAATAACTCCCTGATCTTCTCGTTGTGAGTCTCTTTCTTCTTTCGTAATGACTCGACTGTGAGTGCAGTTGGAAAGGAACTATAGGTCGGTTCACTATAGGTTCTTTTTCTAAATTTTCCTTTCCTTTTTCTTCCCCCCCCCCCCCAACTTATGGTCTTTTTGCTCCTTTTCTTCTTCACTAACTTTATTTTTCTCATACGGGTCCTCTAAAATACTTCCACTCCTTAAGGTTGTAACAACTTTGGCATTTTCAAATTGAGGGCTCTTTGGAGGTGGTTGAATCTGCTGTGGAAGAAAACCCGGTGGCTGATTTCTAGGATTCGCAACCAGTTGACTCGGTAGTTGCCCTACTTCTCTCCTCGCATTGGCTTCGGCGAGCTGTCCTATTTGGCTCTCTAATATAGCAATGGAATGCTGCTAAGCTAGAATCAACTGCTAAAGCTGCATGAATTGGTCATCAACTGTACGGGTTTAAGGAGGTTGTGGGTAAGCTTGATAAGGTTGGACTGAGTGGTTCCTAGGGTAAATCTACTGGAATTGGCTTCGCACTTATGGCCTTTGAAATTGCTGGGCCATGGAGTTAGAGGAGTGGTACTGTTGAGACTGTGTGTAGGTTTGACATGGCTGAGCTGGTTTAGTCTCAGGGTAATCATTGTACTCACAGGGAGTCTAGGATTCAAACCATTGAGATTGCACATCTGGGAGGGTGGTTTCTTGGGCTTGGGCCCTACAAGTGAAGTTGAGCTGATTTTCCCACCCAGGGTTACATGGGTGAAAGAATGGGTTAGCATTGGCTTGGAAAAATTCATTGGTCACATGCACTTGCTTTGGAATGACTCATGACATGGGCCCGTCGTAGGGCACTGGCTAATATGATGGGCCGGGCTTGCACAGATGGAACATGCTGAGTAGGATGACAAGGTTGGGTATGGGCCAATTTGTTGATGAAATGCAAGGACTTGATCAAATCTTTGGGCCATCCCATTAATCTTATCCAATTGTTGAGACACATGGTTACAATCTATATGTGGCTCAAGTTGGGAGTAGTTTCTCATTCCACAAACTCCAGCCATTGAATTCATTTTATTTTATTGTGTTAAACCCCCTTTTTCTCCTTTTTTTTTGAAATCTGAAATTTAAATTTTGAATTTTAATTTCAAATTTAGATTTTGAAATTTAAATTCTGCAATTTAAACTCAAATTTGAATTTTTTTAATTTTTTATTCTCTTTTTTTTTATTTGAAATTTGAAATTTATATTTTTGAAATTTAAATTCAAATTTAGATTTTGAAAATTAAATTCCTGAAATTTAAATTCAAATTTGATTTTTTTTTAATGCAAGCAATTCAAACACACAACCTACGGGCTGACCTAGGGTTTCCTAAACTAGTGGTTCAACCAATGTGAATCCTCTTAGGTTCACATGGAATTACACCACTTCCTTTGGTTAGCCAGGTAAGAGGCGGGGATGTGGGAGGCTCCCCTTGCTCTCGCAAGGAACTAATTAAGTAACCACAAAACCCGCTTAGGCTTAGCCGTTTAACCTCTTTCCTTAGACACCGACCGCCGGTTATGGAAAGTAATTACAAGCTTCCCTAAAATTCAGCACACTTTTGAACCAAATGTGAGGCTCCCTAAAGGATCTTGTTGTCCAAATTTTAAATTAGGGTTTAGGGTGAACCGCACGTGAAAGGATAGTGTTTTTGGGCCAAGGAAGGGGGATGTCCCCACCTTATCTTATTTAAATTGGATTGCTCTTAAATGGATTAATGGAAAAACACAATAAACAAAATAAGTGCAACTAATTTCAATGCATGAACAATTATTTCTAATATGCAATTCAGAAATTTAACATAAAATAATAAAACAAAACTAATTCAGGAAAAGGAACAATTAAAATAATAAAAAAACAAAAACCTAACACATTCATAACTAGCAAGATAATTTCAATAATTAAATAATCCTATATGATGCATGCTCTAAAACATATCAAACCCTAGATGTTGGAATGCAAATGCAAAATTTTTAAAATATTAACTAATTTTCTTATTATATTTTATAATTTTTATTTTTTTTTTGAAATTTGAAATTAGAATTCAAATTCAAATTTAGATTCGAATTAAAATTTAAATTCTGAATTCAAATTAAAAAATTTGAATAATTTCTTATTAACAATTATTTATTCAATTAAATAACTAATTAAAGGGTAATAAAATAAAGGATTAAACATAAATTAACAACCACAAACATAAATTCTAACAAGAAAAATCGATACTCAAAGGATTAAACAAAAAATAAAAAAATAAGAACATTCGACAATAAAAAAATAAAATAAAATAAACGAAGTGAGTTTCTAATCTGAAAATAAAAATTAGAACTAAATAATCATAAACCGAAATTCACTCAATAAATTCAAAGAAAAAATAGATCTAAGAACAAAACGAAAAAGAAATAATACTAAAAAATAAATCGGATCTAGAAAAAAATAATTAAAAATAAATAATTAACTAAGAATTCATAATTTTCTATTTTACCAAAAAAAGCGTTCAAAAATAAAAATAAAAAAAACAAGACTAAATTAGGACGACTATACATGAAATGCATTCCAATTTCTCTTCTATTCTCTTTTATTCGGCAGTCCAGTAATGCTCCAGTACGCCACCTTTTGCTTTTACGTCCTGCAAAATCAAAGAGAAAGAAGAATTAAAATGAGATTACAAATCAAGTAATTAAACGAAAATAAAAAAAAATAATGAAACAGATTCAGACAGCAAATAAAATTTTTTCTCCATTCCTTCCCCAACAATGGCACCAAAAACTTGGTGTGTCCGGAAACGTGTCGTTAATCACTTCGAAACACCAGTTTCAATATTTATAAATTTTCTGATTCTCAAAACAACTATGAAAGGCAGTTAGTGGTGAGAAAGGGGTTGTATCCACAGGGAAGCGAGGGAAAAATCGTTACGTACTTAAATCTGGGCAAAATAACATGATTGGAATAAAATTGAACGAGAATTCATTAAAATAAAATTCTAACAATGTTGAAAGTGAAACTTGCAAAAAGATAAATAAATATCAGAAATAAATATATAAAAAACTAAAATTAAACTTACCTGGCCGAATTTTAGATCTGTAGAAAGGGAGACAAAAATTAAACTTGATAAAAGTAAATTGCAGAAATAAAATAAGAACTGGAAATTAATGAATGGAAAGTAAATCTGAAACCTGGGCAATCTCCTCTTCCTCTACCCTTGAACTTCTCAAGAACAGCCTTCCATCTTAACCTAGGGGCAGAATCCAACCCTTTCTCCAGGCCCCTGGGGTCCTTTTTATAGAAAATGGTGCATAAAACTGGGATTAGAGAGAAAGAGGGGGGCAGCATCTAGGTTTTTGCAGACATATGGGTGCCCAAGGGTTTAGAATGGAGGGTTAGGATTCTTCTAAGGTGATCCTAAGGCTGAAAAGAAAAGGAGAGGGTGCTCAATATTATGTAAGGATGAAATTCGGGCGCCCAGAATTGAATGGTGGAGATTTATGCGCCTAGGGCTGAAAGGTGGAGATTAAATGGAGTGGGTGGCGCCCTAGGGTGAATGGCTGAGATAGAGAGTGAAATAGAGGGCTGAGATCTAGTGGCTAAAGGTAAAATGGTGAGGATTAGAAGTTAGGTGGTGCCCTAGGGCTAGAATGCTCTCAAAAGAGGGTGCCCTAGAATGGAGGGTGGAGATTAGATGTTAGGAAGGGATGGAAGGTGAGGATTTAGCAGTCAGGGGCGACTAGGGTTTGTTAGAGATGAAAAGAATGAGTGGAGAGACGCCCTAGGGTTTACTAAGGAGAGAGGAGTATGCTAATACAATAGAAGGGGTGTCATTCTGGGTTTAGCAGACAGGAGGTGCCCTCCTGTGTTCAGTTTTTCACAAAAACACCCCCTCTCTCAGATGGAATCCACACCAACTTCCCAAAAATGGCATTTCAACTTTGAAAATTCCCCAGTTTTCCCCAAGATTTGCATAGAGACCCTCAAAGGTCACAATATTGAATTTAATTGGGAAAATGGGACATTTTGACTATTCTAAGGCATAAAATACCCCTGAAATGATGCTCTTAAGGCATCAAAATACATAGTTATCAACCACTAGCCCCTCTCCCTTTCACCTGTAGCAAAAGTGAAGTTATCAATGTCATGAATAAGCTGGTGGAAGATCATGTAATTAGTTTACCAGCAGCACCACCACCACCCGGAGTTGACTCTGAGAAAGAAAGGCATGGGGGGAGGTGATGCAACTACCATTAGTCACCGAAGTGTAAGAGACCATTTGGGGTTGTTTTACTTGATGGGCTATATCTCAATTAAATCCATTGTCCTTGGGCCTTCATAGGATGGCTGGACTCAATGACCATTTAATGTAAATGTTGGGCCCATTAAGAGTCCATACTAATGGACTCAGGGGTTCACTGTGCTTATTAGTGAATTCATCCAGGCTCTTCCACTGAAGCTGGGCCGAACCCATATGGGCTTATGTGAGGACATTGTTGGGATCCCATGCTATACAAAAAGAACCAAATTGGCCAGCAACTAATTGGGGATGCTAACCACTTACTTAATGGGCCTAAAGCCCATGATTAATTGGATTAATCAAGATGTCACATGACAACTTAAACAATCATGTGACTTGGGCGAATATGGCTATGGATATGGGTTTGAATCAGCAATTAGGATAAGAGCATAACTCTTATCAACTTAAAGGGTGCAGATCCAAATAAAGATTTGGATTAAAGACTCCTCCTAATTGGATTAGGAGTCTCCTTCTACTCCAGACACATCATCCGCTCTTAGTTCTCTCCTTCTACTCTTTCCGCCCAAACCCTAGTTCGTTCTTCACTTATCAACTAATCTTGATCAGTCTTGGTTTCTGATTTTTGCAAGAAAAATCAAATTCAACTTGTGCTCACATCCCTTGCTCGATCCAAGTTGTTGGATTGCAGTTCTTGCTGAAGGACTGCGTTGTTGAACCAGCTTCAATTCAAGATTAGTTGTTGAACAAGCAACAATTCACCCGGATCAGATTTGGACCATCACACTTGCAGCCCTAGATTATTTATTTTTGCTGTGATTGATTGTCAATATTTAGCTGTTAAAAATTTTAGGTCGAAATCTTGTGAATTGTTGCTTGTTTTGGATACCAAACCCTAGGCTGAATTAACCTAGTTTGGTCCAAACTAGTTGAACCGAACCTATGGTTCAATGGGGTCTGATATCAGCCCATGGGTCACGTCTTAGGTGGCTCAAATTCAGCTATGGGCCAATGGTTAGATGGCCCATCACCTAGAACAATTCGGCTCTCCATTGAGAAACCTAATTTAAGAAGCAACATCAACCCAACTACTATGTGGGCTGAATTGCTTTTGCAATTTAGCCCATATACCTAGATGATATTATTAGATAATTCATGGGCCTTTAATGGGCTGATTGTGTGTTAACTTAAATTAATTATGGTTTTACAAGCCCCTTGATTGATTGGATCAATTTGTAGTTGTGTGTGCTTGTGATGTGCTAAATGTGATTCGTACATAGGCCCATAAGTGCTTGGCCCATGTGTGATCGTATGTGGCTCCCTGTGAACACCATAGCTAAATGCACATCATTGTCATGGTGCCCTCAGATCATTGGATGATCTCCCCTTTCAATGAGCCCTAATCAGCTTCCTCTCCAAGAGGAACCCCGCAGAACCCTAGCCCGTTTTCGGCCCATTTGAATCTGACTATATGAAAGTCAGTGGGAGCCAATTTGGTTTGACCTATAACAGACCTAGGGACTATTAGCTTGTTCCCTCTGGATTAATATAAGTGTAAGTGATAGGGAATATCATATGATGAATTCTCTAAAGGCCTTCTGTCATTAGCATGAAGGCTACCTGAATCGGTGGGTGGAGATGCACCATAAAATTGGGCTATCCATTTTGCTGGTCCAGTTAGTTGGATTGATACATGAGATGATAGGGCGTCATAGATCGATGTGGGAGAGGCCTATCGTAAAATGAAAGACTCTTTCCTGGTACCTTGGGGTCCACGATATGACGAGTCAACACTTACTAGACAGAAATGTTTAACCTAAAATGTCAATGAACCATGTCTGGTGGAGGCTAAAGGGAAAGCTCATTGGATGGGAGGATATGATCCTTCATAAAAAGTGGTGGAGCTTTACAGCTAAAACAATTGGCTCCATGCACCTATTTGATTTCCCACATTCCTAGGGGCATGCACCATGTCTTATAACTGAGATTGGAGGGAAATCTCCGAGATTGAATAAATGGAGAACGAATATAGATAAAAGACCATTCTATGTACGATAACATGAATCAATTTTAGGTCGTGGACTAATATCTATTGCCTTTTATCAGAAATGGTGCACAAACAATTCACCAAACTGTTGGATGATAACAAACTTAAGGGACCCAACTATGCTAACTGGTACTATAACCTTAATCTGGTTTTGACATCCGAGAAATTGGACAAGGTTGCCAAGAACCCTGCTCTGGAATGTCCGGAAGACAGGGCTTCTAAAGCACATAGGAGGGAATATCAAGAATGGGAGGAGAAAAATTCTCTTGCCCGGTGTTATGTCGTAGCATCTTTAAATAATGCTATCCAGAGCCAATTAGATAAGATCGAAGTCTACAAAGACATTATGGATAGTCTAAAGACTATGCACGAGGAGCAGAATCATTTTGCTCGTCAAAAGGTCCTCAAGATGTTGATGACCACCAGGATGACCAAGAGCCAACAGGTCCATGACCACACTATGCAGATGATGGGGTATATTAACAAACTAGAGGCTCTTGGATCCCATCTAGACGATGACACCAAAACTGATGCCATCCTAAACTTTCTGCCTCCCTCCTTCAATCAGTTTTTCATGAACTATAACATGAACAAGCTAAAAGTTAGCCTTTAGGAACTCAACAATATGTTGCAGAGGGCCGAAGAACTGATAAAGAAGGATAAGCCAGTAGCCATGCTTGTGGAAGGTGGAAAATCCGGAAAGAGAAAGAGGAAGGGCAAGAAGAGGCCTCAGAAGAAAGCAAGCAAGCCAAAAAAGCAGAAGAAAGACAAGTCATCAGATGAGTGTCACTCCTGCAAACAAACTAGACATGGGAATAGGAACTATCCTCAGTATCTGGGATCCAAGAACAAAGAAGGTAATTTCGAATCTCTTGTCATAGAGACCAATATGTTGGTCACTTCTTCATCCTGGTGTATTGACTCTGGGGCTTCTACTCATGCAAGTAACACACTACAGGATTCAGAGAAAGAAGAAGGTTGATTGATGATGAGATGGTTCTTTACTTGGGGACTTCTGCAATAGTTGCAGCTACAGTTATAGGAACTGTAGATTTAATTTTCAGAGAAAGAATTGTAACACTTAAAGATTGTCTTTATGTACCACTACTAAGAAGAAATTTGATTTCAGTTTCAAAATTTTGCAAAGATGGTTATTCTATTCTATTTAGTGATACGATTACTATTAAATTGAATAACAAATTCCTTACTCATGAAGAACTTGAGAATGGTCTCTATGTCCTCTGTCCTTCTCTAGAAACAAACATAACCGAAACTACATTGAAAATTATCCCCAAGAAAAGAACACGTGATATGGTTAATCCACGTGCTTGTGGCATTACCGACTTGGCCATATTAATGTAGATCGTATCACAAGATTGGTAATAGATGGTCCTTTGTATTTTCTAACTATATAAGATCTTCCAACTTGTGAACCTTGCCTTTAGGGTAAGATGACGAAACGATAATTTGCGAGAAAGCCTGAAAGATCTACAATCACACTTGACCAGATACATACTGATGTATGTGGTCCCATGAATGTTAGGACACGCAACCAACACTTTTATTTTATAACTTTCATTGAAGATTACTCTTGGTATGATTACATGTACCTAATGAGACATAAGTCCGAATTCTTTGAAAAGGTCAAAGAGTTCAGACAAGAATTCGAGAAACGGTTGGGAAGACAAATCAAATCCCTTCGATCAGATCAAGGAGGCAAATATCTCTCTGACGAATTCAGGGACTACCAAAAGGACAATGGGATTGTATCACAATTATCTCCTCCTGCTACACCGCAATTAAACGGCGTGTCGGAGAGGAGAAACTGGACTCTATTAGATATGGTCCAATCACTTTTCGTCCACTAAGAACTACCTATATCATTTTAGGGATACGCATTAAAGACTGCTATATACTTACTGAACCGGGTTCTAACCAAATCCGTTCCTAAGACTCCATATAAGTTATGGACCGAAAAGAAACCAAGTGTAAGACATTTGGAGATTTGGGGTTGTCCGACACATGTTAAAAGAACAAGTACTAACAAATTGGAATCCAAGACCAGTCGTTGCCTATTTGTAGGCTACCCCAAAAGCTCTGTAGGATACCTTTTCTATGACCCAAGAGAACAAAAAGTGTTTTGTAGTCGAAATGCCTACTTTTTGGAAGAAGAATACATCCTTAACAATCATCGTCAGGAAAGTGTTCGTAATGAGGAGAGCTTAGGAGTAGTGGGAGATGTCCCACAAGTTCCAAATAATACCCAACTTACAAGATCTACTCGAGTTTCTAGACCTCCTGTTCGTTATGGCTATGATCAAGAAAGTTACTTGATGGAAGCCACGATCACTAAGGAAGATCTCATGACTTATGTGGAAGCTATATTGAATATAGATTCCTTGAAGTGGGTAGATGCCATAAAAGTCAAGATGGACTCAATAAAAACCAAGAAAAATCTGGACTCTCATAAACCCACCCCTTGGGGTGAAAAGAAATTGGTTGCAAATGGATCTACAAGAGGAAGAAAGGGCCTTGATAGAAAGGTTGAGACCTATAAAGCTCATCTTGTACCAAAAGGGTATACTCAGAAAGAGGGAGTCGATTATGAGGAAACCTTTTCACTCGTGGCCATGCTTAAATCCATACGAATCCTGCTAGTTGTAGCAGCACACTATGATTACAAGATTTGGCATATGGATGTCAAAACCGTGTTCCTGAATGGAGATCTTACTGAATATATCTATATGCAGCAGGCACAAGGCTTTATTGTTGCTAGTCAGGAACACATGGTGTGTAAACTAAGCAGATCTATCTATGGATTAAAGCAAGTTTCAAGAAGTTGGAACATCTGATTTGACTCTATAGTCAAATAGTTTGACTTTGAGCAGAATCTAAATGAGCCCTATGTTTACAAGAAATCAATGGGAGATAAGGTTATGTTCCTTGTTCTGTATATAGACGACATTCCACTCATTGGGAATGATGTAGGAATGTTGACTACAGTGAAGGTATGGCTTTCAAAGAAATTCTCCATGAAAGATCTTGGAGAAGCCTCCTACATTTTGGGACTTCGATTCTATAGAGATAGAACGAAGAGGATAATAGGATTATTCCTATCTGCTTACATTGACAAGATTGTCAACAGATACAACATGGAGAACTCCAAAAAGGGATTTGTCCCTTTCAAACATGGAGTCACTCTCTCCAAGGGTATGTCTCCCAAGACTCCTTAGGACATTAAGGGCATGAGAGAGGTTCCCTATGCCTCAGCCGTAGGGAGCATCATGTATGCCATGTTGTGCACTCAGCCAGACATTGCTCAAGTAGTGAGTGTAGTAAGTAGATATCAATCAAACCCAAGACAAGAGCATTGGACTACTATAACGAACATACTCAAATACCTTCAGAGGACAAAAGGGTTTTGTCTTGTATTCGGTGGTAGTTCACTACAGCCGTCGGGTATACTGATGTCGATTTCCAGTCAGACCTAGATAATAGAAAGTCTACCTCTGGTTACATCTTTATGATGGGGTCCTGTGTAGTTAGATGGAAAAGCAACAAACAAGGGTTCACAACAGATTCCATGACTGAAGCCAAGCACATTGCCGTAAGTGAGGCTGCCTAATGAATGAAGTTGTTCATCCTGGAATTTGGAATCCTACCATATCACCCATTCCACTATTGTGTGACAACACTAGATCTATGGGAGATTGTTGGTAGAGGGAACGTCTAGATTCAAAAGGTAGCATCAGTGGAGAATGTGGCAAACCAATTGACTAAGCCACTAACACAAAAAGTGTTTGCGAAACACATGGACAGCATGGGACTCCAACTTGTACCCGATTGGACCTAAGTGCAAGTGTGAGCCATTAGACAACATATGCCCTTAGCTCCAATCAAATTGATGTACATATCCATTTATTGTAAACGAATAATAATACATAATTGATTCATGTTATATTTGGTGTGTTTTTGTGTAATTACCCTTAAACTAGACACTTATGAGATGCGTGTTAGTTTAGAATGTTCTCAGTCGTTAGATAGACTTGGAGAAATTTATCCTGCCAAGGCTAACACTGATGTGCTGCCAAGAAGGTTGGGGTAGCCTGTCTCAGGTGCTAGGGTTAGACCCAAAGCACATGCAGTGTATGATTGTTCGAAACACTAAACCCAGACCACTTTCCAGTTATACCCCAGACCTTGGAGACTGGTGAGAAAAATTGGAAAGTTACACCTAACCCCTAGACTAGATTATGGTACTGCACTGGGTGTCGGATTGGGTTGTCTTTGATATTTTAATCAGTGAGATCCTTTGGAGGTCAAAACCTGGGTATGTTGGGATAGTTTGAGAATTCACTTGTGTGGGTGATCATAGTGATAGGATCAGCCCCTTTGTCAGACAAAGTGAATGATTTGAACTGCAATCTCTCTGATGGAAACCAAAACTTCCAATAGTTGATTTCAAACTTGTTTGAAATTTGTTTTGCAAAATACATTTATACGATAACATATATATTATGTTTTAAGAAAATTGTTTGCAAAAGGTTTTAATTCCTGGGACCCATCTGAGTAGAGAGTGCAACACTGCACCTTGTAGCCAGGGGAGAGGTCATTCCCTATCGGGCAGTGGTTGATCATTAAGGGCTGAGAGGTTAAGTGTAAGAGACCATTTAGGGCTGTTTTACCTGATGGGTTATATCTCACTTAAGTCCATTGTCCTTGGGCCTTCATAGGATGGATGGACTCAATGACCATTTAGTGTAAATGTTGGGCCTATTAAGAGCGCATACTGATGGACTCAGGGGTTCACTGTGCTTATTAGTGATTTCGACCAGGCTCTTTCACAGAAACTGGGCCGAACCCATATGGGTTTATGTTAGGTCATTGTTGGGGTCCCATGCCATACAAAGAGAGCCACTTACTTAATGGGCCTAAAGCCCATGACTAATTGGATTAATCAAGATGTCACATGACAATTTAAGTAGTCATGTGACTTGGGCGAATATGGGTATGGATATGGGTTTGGATCAGCAATTAGGATAAGAGGATTAGATAACTCTTATCCACTTAAAGAGTCTAGATCCAAATAAAGATTTGGATTAAAGACTCTTCCTAATTGGATTATGAGTGCTGATCTTTAAGGCTTATAAAAGGAGGAAGGGGCGAACTGCTCCAGACACATCATCTGCTCTCAGTTCTCTCCTTTTGCTCTTACCACCCAAACCCTAGTTTGTTCTCCACTTATTGACTGATCTTGATCTGTCTTGGTTTTTGATTTTTGCAAGAAAAATCAAATTCAACTCGTGCTCACATCACTTGCTTGATCCAAGTTGTTGGATTGCAGTTCTTGCTAAAGGACTACGTTGCTGAACCAACTTCAATTCAAGCTACGCCATGTTCAGTGGAAGCTGGTTTTGGTACCCTCTTTGGGTGTGAACTACCACTTTGGAAACTACACGTGTGGATTCCGTATCAAGTGTTCTTCTCCATTTCTTTTGGTTTCAAATCTAGTTTGGTTTCTGTACAAGAATGATCCTTGAAAAATATGATTTTTCTAAAACTGGGAATATGATTCCCGGAAGGGTAAAAAGAAATTTTTGAAATTTTACCCTACCATCTTGCATGGTTCGGCCGTCCATAAGATGGATTTCCCCTTCCTTCACTATTGGCCAACAATGCTGGAAGATACCCAAAAGCATGTACATAGTTGCCACACATGCCAAGTACATGTACAGTAGATACACCAAACAACTAATGACCTCCACCCCATCATCACACCATGGCCTTTCCACACCTGGGGGGTAGACATGATAGGCAAGATACACCCGCCCTCCAAAGGTTACTGCTTCATTACCGTGGCCATAGATTACTTTACAAAATTGTCGGAGGCCATACCATTGAGAAGGATTTGTGCAGAGAATGTTGCAAATTTCTTAAGGCAACACATAGTACATCAATTTGGGGTCCCGATGAGCATACGCATGGACAACGGGTTATTTATCAAGAACTAGGAAGTCTAGGACTAATTTGGATAGTATGGGGCATGACTGGGAACATCAACAACCTATTACACACAAGGGAATGGATAGGAAGAGGAAACTAATAAGACCTTGTTGAAGATGCTAAGCAAGATGCTAGCCAAAAACCAAAAGGACTAGTTCAATAAGTTGTCTAAAACACTTTGGGCTTATCATACAACAACTAGAGAAAGCACACAAACAACTCTATACTCTTTAATCTACAACTAGGAAGCAGTCTTATCGATAGAAATACAAATAGTGTCTGCTAGAGTAGCTTACGCAAGACGGGCAAGATGAACTAGATGCTTAAGGATAAATTAGAATGCATAGAGGAAGCCTGAGAAAAATCACTACAGAAATAAATTAAATCAAACAACTCATGGCTTCCAACTTCAACAAACTATCAAAGATTTGAAAATTCAAAGAAGGTGACAAGGTACTAAAAACAACATTCCATGTAAGACAAGAAAAATAATCTAGCAAGTTTGCTCCTAACTAGGTCAGACCATATCTCATCCAAGAAGCTCACTCGACTGGGTATTATGTACAAAAAGATGTAAACACAAATGAACAAGATGAAATAGTGAATGGTCACTAGTTAAAGTTGTATAATGAATGATACATGTGCACTATAAGAAATATGGTTTGTAGCGGCAGTTTTTGAAAGGGCTGAAAGGAAACGCTGCTAAAAATATTGATCTTTATCGACAATCAATTAAAGTTGCCGCTAAAGACTAAACGACTGCCACTACTATAGCCACACGAATTCAGTAGGTTTTCTCCCCCGTGCCTTTTCTTCTTCTTCTTCTTCACAATTTTTTCTCTTTCCACCCTATTTGTCTCTCTCCTCTCAATAGTCTCTATCTCTCTTTCTCAGTCGAACATCACACTACAAGTTGAGTAGGGTTTTTCCCTGCACCTCCTCCTCTTTACATTTCTTCTCTTTCTCATTCAATTAAATTTCACACCACCAAGAGAGGCAACTGATTCGAAGCCTTCTAGTGTTTAGAAAGAAAGGGAGAAAGGAAAATGGAGATGGATGACGAGGAGTGATAGAAGTGATTAACAAGGGAGGGAGAGGTGGAGGAGAGAGAAAACAAGAGGAAGAATTTTGTGGTTATAAAAATCCCCTCATGCAAAGAAGTTGATGTAGGCACACACGGCCTTGTCCAATGGTAGGCCTGCATGTGTTAGGCAACGTAGTTCAGAGCAAACCCAATCAGGGCATGTGCGAAACAGAGCTCAGCATGCATTCTGAAACCAGTAGCGCGACATCTCTTGGCGACCTCGGATGACCGTGCTCCTTGGGTACAGACCGCATCCAGACAGTCTGAGCACACCTACCTCCAGGCGAACTCAAGTATAAATAGGTGGCAACCCCCTCAAGGCAAAGGGCTAGAACTTAGAATCATGAGCAAGAACTTGAGAACTCTTGACCTTCTTTGTGGCCTCGTTTGAGTGTTCACACCTTAGGCCTCGTCCACCTCGCACCTCCCTTGTACTAACTTGACCATCGGAGTCTCCGCCTCGGGTACCAACCTGGGGCCTCTGACGTTCTCCTTCCTTTACTCCTTGCAGGACTGGCCTACCAGTCCTCGACCACTCTAGGCCTCGAACCACTTGACCACACCTTGGCTTGGGAGCGGATTGACAGTGCTACCCTCAACCCACTTTGACCGGCAACAATTGGTGTCATCTGTGGGAACGTTGCTAAGACTTCCCTCAACTAAACTCTCTTAAAATTGAAAAGAATTGACTCCTAAGCATCAACCGACAATGGACCAACTTCAAATGGTCCTTGACAGGAAGTTGGACGAGGTGGGGTGCCCAGTAGGAGGCCAACCACTGGGTAACTGCCTTGCTAGAAGCCTAGGGCACCATGGTGAGCGCGCATCTCCGGACCCCTAAGCCATCAGCCCAGTTGAACCCAATAGGGCAGACCCCTCAAAGTTTGATAGCAATCAACGCGCCAGTCAGCCACCGAGGACCTCATAACCCCCTAGCCGAAGAGGGGAAGAATCCGTACAGTCTCACGACCACCATTGAGACCTAGAGCACCATCATCGCCATCTAAGAGAAAACTCTAGGGACGAAGGCGAGCGAGGCCATCACAGCCCTCTCTTGAGGGCTGAGGGTCGACACTGCGCCTCTCCCTCACGTGTCTCGGATTTCCGAGACCTCCTGATTGACAGACGAGCCAGGAAGAAGGACACAGGCTCGCATCAGAGTGTTTTGGGAATTGGGCCGACCCCCACCAAGTCCGAGAGGACCAAGATGGGGCCCAAGCTCCCCTCGACCAAAAAATCGTCAACCAGCAAACACAACTTGGAGCCACCAAGGATGAGCTCCGCCAAGTCAAAGAAAGCCGAGCAGAAGCCTCGGCCAACCAGAACCATCCGTCTGGAAGGATGGATGCCTTCACCTCAAACATAATCTCCGAGCTTCTCCCCCTACACTTCAAAGCACCTACATAGGAAATGTACGATGGGATGACTGACCCAGACGACCACCTAAAGAGTTTCAAGGCGCTCATGCTCCTTTATGATACTCCGAGGCCCTGACATGCCAGACTTTCCAAGCGACCTTCAAAGGGGCAGCCCGTCGATGGTTCTCCGGGCTCCCTCCTCGCTCTGCTGGTTCATGGGAGAAGTTTGTCAGCCTCTTCCTCACCCACTTCTCAAGCAAAACCCTCACCTTCTCTCTTCTGTCCCTCTTACTCCTTAACTAAAGCCTTCTCCTTCCTTAAAAACTCCGAATTCTACTCCACTCCTCCTCCTCCTCCTCCTCCCACTTCTTCAGCACAATCTATGCTTTTGCAGGTGAACATAGCTTTGAGGTCTGTCTTTGATTCTTTCATCTCTATCTATCTGCATTCCTTTATAATAGAAATTAAACCTTTGCTTATTTCATATAAAATTCATACAATATTTAAGATGCTTGTATCATGCAAAATTTTATTCTTTCATGTTATGGGATTAAACTTGTATATTGTTGTAGGTGAGCGCGTGAAGATAAATTACTATCCGAGCACATGGCTAAATTGTGTCTTGGCAATGAGGAAGTAAGTGGTGATGAAGACAATAAAGAATAGGAAGATATGGGATGGGATAAAATTGATCTAGAAAGCATGGCATCTGGGACAATAGAGTAGAATTGCAACAAATTGGTTGAGCATTCTTTTTTTCTTTGTTTATTTTTTCATTGGCATGCTTGATAGTAGTTGTATAGAATGGATTTCCATTTTTTGTATCACTATGCGCTTTTCCGATCTAGCTATATTTCAAGATTTTCTAGTTCAAAATTGCAATGTTCCTCGAGTTAATTTGGAGGTTATTGTTTTGAGAAATACAAAAACATAATTAAAATAGTTTTGCAAGTACTATAGTATTTGATGGACAAAAAAAAAATTCCAAAGTTCCGAGATTCCAATAGTTCTAATGTCTTTTATACCAATTTACCTTTTCAAATTCAAACTGTTACTGTGATTCATTCCATTCCACCTGTGTAGATTTTGAGCCTCTGTTTGGTAATAATGGGTGTGGCCACTTTGTGTAAAAGAAATGCCAAAGACTATGTCCATTTCCAGTCTACCCCTCCCAAGACCCCAAACGGCTGGGGATATCACAAGGTAATGGTCCTCAAGACCATGCTAAATAAGCATAAGTTTTCAAGTTTCACATTGAAGATTTCAATACACTTGAATTTCTTTTTAGGTTTTAGTAGTTTTGGAATTTTGATATATATCTTTTTGTAACTTCTTAATTCTTGGGAGCCCCATGCAACCACCAAATTTGTTCATAATATTATCTATGATTTTCTTTCGTTACCATCTCAACAAACTGAATCTGACCTTCTTGTAATTTGCCTAACTTCTCCAAAAAGGAAATCCTTTGTTCAAACATATTCAAAATGTTAGATGGATGTTTTCTGATGTTGTTTGTGGCTTCTTTTTAGGGCAAAATTCTGGTGCTCTATATTTAAGGTTTCACTTCAAGAAAAGTGGGCATTAGCGGTAGTTTTTTTTGCTGGCACATGGGTGACAACCGCAAGAAATTTTAACTTCCCGCAAAACCCAGGCTCTCTCCCCTCCTGCTCTTATATTTTCTCACCCTTTCATATCTCCGCTCTCCTCTCTCTCTCTCTCCCTGTCTCTCTCTCTCTCAATCCAACAAGTTTTTCACCCTTTCTTATTCTCGCTCTACCCTCTCTCTCTCAGTCAACCATTTCTGATTTTTCACCGGCAACAACATCAGCAACAACATCTCTCTCTAAAGCCCCGAGTGTAGTAAGAACTGGGAGACCTCGAAGCTCGAGTTCATTTCCCAGTGCAACAGGCCACAATCTTACTAATTTTCTATGTTCCGAAACAGCCTCCTCGTCTCAAGTTCTGCTCACATCTCACATCCTTGTCATTCATCACCGACAATGATAATTTTCCTGTGCAGGGTTTGAGTTGTTTATTTCATCCTTCATTTTTCTTCACTTCTTCAAATATACCTTATCACCCATTCACTTCAAATATACCTTATCCTTCATTTTTCTTCACTTCTTCAAATCGAAGCCTAAGCTTCTCGAGGTACCTGCTTTTGTTCTCTTTCTTCCAATATGCTATACGGTTCTATTTGATTTTAGGGTTTCATATAGAGTGAGTTGTCGATCCAAGTTTCATTTATTGAATTTGAAAATGACCTTTCCTCGTTTGATGTTTATTGAAATGAAATTCAATAATAATGGTGATGGTTTGGTGCTATTATAATAGGTCTCTATGTATATGCATTTGAATTTGTTGTTTAGTTGAGTTGTTCTGAACCTGTAACCTGGTTGGTGATTACCCGATGAACATATAATTATACAATTAAAATTTATAGAAAGGGAAACAAATCTGTGTTATAACTATATACCTATAAAATAAATTTTTTGTTGAAGTATTGATCAAGAAAAAAAATTGTTGAAGTACTTTTCTATGAGAAATTTTCATTTGCACATAGATGAGAAATTTATAGAAACGGTTCTGATTCTTCTGTCTTTGTCCATGCAAGACTGGTTCAAACTCAACTAGAGTTGGGTTTCTAGACTAAACTGTGTGATATCATGCATGAAAGCTATCTAATCTGCATTCCCTAATGTAAGTTGATATCTAAGGCTGCATTTAGTTTGACGGAAAAGAATAGAGAAACAGAAGGTCAAGGAAAAGGCTGTGTTTTTTCCACTGAGCCATGGGTCAATAATATCTAACCCACGAAATTAGAAACGGTAGGGGGGATCCTCTCTTATATTCAATAAAAGAGTAAAGAAGATAAAGTGTCTAGGATTACTTGACTCTAGTAAGGAAGTGATCCAAAAATTATTTCAAAGTTTAAGAAGTGATCTTGATCTTTATTGAAATACTAATGACTTAATTTATACAGTTTGCTGGATGTTTGCCTTGATATGCTTCTATCTTAGAAGATCATCCACTTTCCTGGATGTTTCCTAGATGAAAATTTCATGCAGTTTGCTGATGAATGGAAAACTTCATATCTTTCTAATAAAGCTCTTTGTTTTAGCCACTTGTAATGATATTTTGTTAGTCATTTTGATATATCATTGGATTTCAACCATCTTAAGCAAATGCATTTTTTAATTGTACTAATCAGTTTAAGCTTGAAGCTTTCTATGTGTGGTATTTTCCATTTCTGTCCACTTGTACAGGTCAACTTTGATCCATTTCCTTCTCAGCTTTCCTTTTCTTCTATACTGGTCAGCTCTCTACCAAGTCAACAATAAACTCTAGTAATGATGGAGACCTTAATAGGTTAGCCAATTCTTTGTTTCTGAAAGATCTCTCTAGCTAGATCAGTTTCCACTTGGACTATACTCAATCAATTAATTGATAAGGAAACTATTGCTTCACTTAGATTGGTAATGGTTTTATTTCTCTAACGCACTCGTGTAATCTGAAAGACTCTTTTAAATCATTTGTTGAAAATTAGATATGCAAAGTTCCAGATGGAGTATGGGTTTTTAGCGTTTCTATAATTCTGGAAAATTGCGTGCTTGTTACTAAAAAGTATTCATGCTTTAGATCTCATTGGGCATATAGTTCCTAAAAATGTCTTTTTCTGTAAGTTATTTTTTAATGATTTTAAATTTAATTGTCAGATCTACGAAACAAATCTTTTCCTTGTTATAATTTCTGAAGAAAAAAACTACTCACGGAACCATTTGCATTAATTGATTCTTGGTGGTGAAGGGATGGGAGATCTATTATATAGATGGCTGAACCATGTAGGGTGGTTGGGCAAAATTTCAAAAATTTATTTTTTCCCATCTGGAAATCCTATTTCCTGATTTAGAAAAACTGCATTTTTTAACGTTCGTTCTTCAAACAAATCGAACCAAATCTAAAACCAAGATTAGGGAAAGGAATACCTGATATGGAATCCATGCAAAAAGCTCCTCCTAACGTAGGTGTTCACGCCCAAAGAGGGTACCAAATCCTTCCTCCACTGAAAATGACACAGCTTAGGGTGAGACATGATCAGCAAGTGGTTCTTCAGCAAGAATCGGACAGGGTAGTGAGCACAACTCCAAGATTGTTTCTTCCACCAAGAAACAATATCAAGATCCAATCTTGATCACTCCAAGAGATGGATATCGAACAAGGTAGGGCGGCAAGAGTAGAGAGAGAGAGAACTAGAAGCAGAAGCAGTAGAACTATGTATCCTTTTCCAGTTCACCCTCCTCCTTTATATAGACCTTAAAGAGTTAATCTACAAATCTGATTAGGAGTTTCTTGGTCCAATTCTTTATTTGGATCTAGACTCTTTAAGTGATAAGGCTTATCTCTTATCTTCTTTGAAGATCAGGATCAGCCTCTCCTAATCCAATTAGAAGTTACCTAATCCAAATATTTATTTGGATCTGGACTCTTTAAGTGGATAAGAGTTATCCTCTTATTCTTATCTGCTGATCCATACCCATATTCGCCCCCTATTTAACTAATCCAATCAACCCAGTTCGAAATGGGCTTTAGAACCATTAAGCTTTCAAGCTCTCTTCCTTTAATGCTGGATAGCTTGGCTCTCTCTGTATGGCATGGGACCCTATCATTGATCTCCACATAAGCCACATTGGTTCAGCCTAGCCTCTGTTACAAGGCCTGACCGAATTCACAGCCGAATACAGTGAACCCCTAAGTCCATCAGTATGGGCTCTTAATGGGCCCAACACTTGCACTAAATGGTAATTGGGTCCAGCCATCTTATGAAGGCCCAAGGACTATGGGTAGATGTGAGATTAACTCACTAGGTTTATTATCCCTAAATGGTCTTACACTTAACCTCTTGGCCCATAATGATCAAACACTGCCTGACAAGAAAGGACCTCTCCCTCGACTGCAAGGTGCAGTGTTGCACTCTCTACTCACATGGAACCTACGAATTAAAACCTTTTGCAAACAATTTGTGAAACCATAATATATATGTATATCTCTATATAAATATATTTTGCAAAACAAATTTCAACAAGTTTGAAATCAACTACCGACAATTTAGGTTTCCTTCAGAGATAGTGCATTCCCTGGTCATTCACTTTGTCTGACAAATGGGCTAATCCTGTCACTATGATCACACACTCAGGTGAATTCTCAGATTGTCCCAACATACCAGGTTTTGACCCCATCTAAGGATCTCACTAATTGGCATATCAAAGACAACCCAATCCGACACCTAGTGCAGTACCATAATCGAGTCTAGGGGTCAAGTGTAACATTCTAGTTTTGCCCATCTATCTGCAAGGTCCAAGGCAAGACTGAATTTGTTCCAGTTTAGGGTTTCAAGAAAACCCACACTGCATGTACCTCAAGTCTTTCCCTGGTAGCTGAGACAAGCTACTCCAACCCACTTGGCAGCACATCAGTGTCAGCCTTGGCAGGATAAATCTCCCCAAATCTATCCAACGACTGTTAAGATTCCAAACTAACACGAGTCTCATAAGTGTCCAGTTTAAGGGTATTACACAAAAACACACCATATAACACAAATGAAATATGTACTATTAGTCATTTACAATAAATGCACCAGTACAACAATCCGATTGGAGCTAAGGGCATACACTGTCTAACAGGTGGTCTCTATTCTTATGATATTCAATTGATTAATGGTCCAAGATGCTAGACCATTTGATTTCAGTTGGTTGACCAACTTTACCTACATCACCATATGGATCACATGTTTCTATGTGTGACATTTTTCCACTCTTGTACCCTTTTTGTTCTCTAGCACCAAATGTGGATGATTTTCTCTCTTTTATTGTTGTACTTTCATGTACCCTTTTTGTTCTTTGCAAGATGTTTGTGTTGTAGTAGGGAAGCTCTCTACTTGTCGTGAAAAGGAGCCTTATAAGGTCATTAACCAATGTTGGTCGTGACAAATCCAAGGCCTTTGGAGGGGTAGATTTCATACAAACCTAACCTTTGGAATATTTTACACAAGATGATTGCTCTTAGATTTGACCCCCATCTCCTTGTGCTTGTTAATCCAAGATCTGACCATTTCACCAAGCATGATTGGCTCATGTTAGACCGAGGCCTTCAAATGCAGTGACATTTAGTACTTTCTTCAGGGAGGCACACTCTAATTAGATAAATTGCAGTCACAAGATGATTGATCCTTGGTATTAATAAGTTATCTAAGGAATCCCACAGTTCTACTATGGAAACACACATACAGTCCTATTACAGATTTGGCAGGCTGAATGGTCCCTTCTAGTGTTCTATCAAGATATGTTTCCGCACATAATGTTGATGTGTGATCCATCCTTGATTTTAAAGAGTCCATTAACAAGGGCTTTAATAGTCTTAATACCTATTATTCTATGAAATTTTTACCAAAAAATATTCTGTCAAATCATGGTCATATGGAGGCTACATTTTTACATTTTTTATGTTGTTCTCTATACTCTACAGCCATGCTAATTGTTGTTCAAAAGATGCTAGGACAAACTTTATTGACAATGTACATTTGTTGCAGTTATTTTCTTGAGCTTTTGGGAAGAGGTGCGGTACAACTCCATATATCTAGAAGGAGGTAAAAGGCCATGCACTCTTCATATTCTATGAGTTTACATATATGTTTTGGCTAAAGAAGTACAAAAAGAAAGAACTATTATGTGATATCTAAGTCAATGTGATAATTTTCAATTTTGATAGGAGAGTTAAGTTATTTAAGTGATAATTTTCAATTTTGATCTTCTTTCTTTGTCACTTTTGTGCTATTTAAGTTTGTTGTATGTCTATTTTCTTGTCTTTAGAAGAAAAAAAAAACTTTTATTGGATATTTTCATTGTTCAATCCTTTAATGTGGCTTAGCTTGTTTTGCATGTAATAATATACTTTGCATTTTTTGGTAGTTCATATTTGTGGTTTTTACTGAATACAATATTCTGCTTGCTTTGAAAATAGCCCTGCTATTCAAGAAAACAGGGTAGCTATTGTCCAGTGTTTATCTGGTACTGGCTCTCTGAGGGTTGGAGCTGAGTTTCTGGCAAAAACATTACCACCAAGTAAATAACTAATCCTTTTTAATTTGTTGCCTTTGTAAGATGATGATTTGAAGGATAATTTTGATTTCTGTTAGACCGTATATGCCCTTAGATCCAATCAGCATGATGTACATTAAGACATTTACTGTAAATGAATAAAGTACATATTTGATTCATGTTATTATGGTGTGTTTCTGTGTAAATACCCTTAAACTGAACACATATGAAACTCATGTTAGTTTAGAATCATCACAGCCGTTGGATAGATCTGAGGAGATTTATCCTACCAAGGCTGACACTGATGTACCACCAAGTTGGTTGGGGTGTCTTGTCTCAGCTGCCAGGGTGAGACTTAAGGGACATGCAGTGTGGATTTTCCAGTATTGCCCTGGACCTTAGAGATAGATGGGCAAAACTAGAATGTTACACCTGACCCCCTAGACTCGATTATGATACTGCACTAGGTGTCGGATTGGGCTGTCTTTGATATGCCAATCAGTGAGATCCTTAGAGGGGGTCAAAACCTGGGTTTGTTGGGATAGCCTGAGAATTCATCTGAGTGGGTGATCATAGTGACAGGATCAGCCCCTTTGTCGAACAAAGTGAATGATCGGGGATGCACTCTCTCTGATGGAAACCTAAACTGCTGGCAGTTGATTTCAACCGTTGAAATTTGTTTTTATAAAATATATTTATATAGATACATATATATATATATATATATATATATTATGGTTTCAAAATGTTTGCAAAAAGGTTTTAATTCCCGGGATCCATGTGAGTAGAGAGTGTAGCACTGCACCTTGCAGCCGAGGGAGAGGTCCTCTCTTTTCAAGCAGTGTTTGATCATTATAGGCTGAGAAGTTAAGTGTAAGACCATTCAGTTGGCTATCCTTGTATGACGTGGGACCCAAACATTGATCTACACACCAGCCACATGGGCTCAGCCCAGCCTCTGTCACAAGGTCTGGCCGAATTCACTGTAGGAGACAGTGAACCCCTGAGTCCATCACCATGGGCTGTTAATGGGCCCAACATTTACACTAAATGGTCCTTGGGTCAAGCCACCTTATAAAATCCCAAGGACAGTGGGCAGATGCAAGATTAGCCCAGCAAGTATTACCCTCAATGGTCTTACACTTAACCTCTCTGCCCATAATGATCAAACACAGCCCGACAAGAGAGGACCTCTTCCATGGCTACAAGGTACACTACTGCACTCTCTACTCACATGGATCCCGGGAACTAAAACCTTTTGCAAACATTTTAAAACCATAATATATATATATATATATTAATTTTGCAAAACAAAATTCCAACGATAGAAATCAATTGCCAGCAGTTTGGTTTCCATCAGAGAAAGAGCAGTCCTGATCATTACCTTTGTCCGACAAAGGGGCTGATCTTGTCACTATGATCACCCACTCAGATGAATTCTCAAATTGTCCCAACATACCCAGGTTTTGATCCCCGCTAAGGATCTCATTGATTGGCATATCAAAGACAGCCCAATCCGACACCTAGTGAAGTGTCATAATCGAGTCTAGGGGTCAGGTGTAACTTTCCAGTTTTGTCCATCTGTCTCCAAGGTCCAGGGCAACACTAGAAATCTGGTCCTGTTCAAGGATTCGAGTAATCCCATACTGCATGTGCCTTGGGTCTTACCCTAGTGGCCGAGACAGGCCATCCCAACACTTGGTGGCACACCAGTATCAACCTTGGCAGGATAAATCTCCCTAGACTTTTCCAATTGTTGTGAACATTTAAAACTAACACGAGTCTCTATAAGTGTCCAGTTTTAGGGTCTTACACAGAATTATACCAAACAACGTGAATCAAACATGCACTTTATTTATTTACACTACATGTCAAAAGTACATCAAATCGGATTGATGCTAAGGGCATACAAAACTGTCTAACAAAATCTCTCTAGATCTATCCAACGACTGTAAAGATTCTAAACTAACATGAGTCTCATATGTGTCTAGTTTAAGGGTATTACACAGAAAAACACCATAATAACATGAATCAAATATGTACTTTATTCATTTACATTAAATGTCATAATGTACATCATTCTGATTGGAGCTAAGGGCATACACAATCTAACAGCTCCCACTTGCACTTAGGTCCAATCGGATATAAGCCGGAGTCCCATGCTTTCCATGTGTTTCTCAAACACTTTCTTTGTCAAGGGCTTAGTCAATGGGCCTGCTACATTTTTCGCCAATTCTACCTTCTGAATCAGGACGTCCCCTCTTCCAACTATCTACCGCAATACCTGGTACTTCCTCTCGATGTACTTCGACTTCGAGTGGGCTCGGGGCTCCTTAGCCTGAGCAATGGCTCCAATGTTGTCACACAACCATGGAATGGGTGATGTGCTGGATGGAACTACTCCTAGTTTCTGAATGAACTTCTTCATCCAGACGGCTTCTTTGTCAGCTTCACTTACGGAAATGTATTTGGCTTCGGTTGTGGAATCCGCCGTGGACCCCTGTTTGCTGCTTTTCCAGCAAATAGTACACGATCCGATAGTGAAGATATAACTAGATGTAAACTTTCTATCATCTGGATCTCACTAGAAATTGGCATCAACATACCCCTGGATCTATAGTGAACTACCATCGAATACCAGACAAAACTCTTTTGTCCTTCGAAGGTATTTTAGTATGTTTTTCACAGAGGTCCAATGCTCCTGTCTTGGGTTAGATTGGTATATGCTTACCACACTCACTGCCAAAGAAATATCAGGACGAGTGCACAACACGGAATACATGATGCTCCCTACGGATGAGGCATAGGGAACCTCTTTCACGCCCTCAATCTCTTCGGCAGTCTTGGGAGACATACCCCTGGAGAGAGTGACTCCATGCCTGAAAGGAACATTTCCTTTGTTGGAGTTCTCCATGCAATGTCTCTTGACTATTTTGTCAATGTAGGCAGACTGGGATAATCCTATTATCCTCTTCGATCTATCTCTATAGAGTCAAAGACCTAGTATGTGGAGGCTTCTCCAAGATCTTTCATGGAGAATTGATGTTAAAGCCACACTTTCATTGTAGTCAACATTCCTACATCATTCTCAATGAGTAGATTGTCATCTACATACAGAACCAAGAATGTAACCTTATCCCCACTAGTTTTCTTGTAAAATGGCTCATCCGGATTTTGCTCAAAGTCAAACGGTTTGACGGTAGAGTCAAACCGGATGTTCCAACTCCTAGAATCTTGCTTAAGTCCATATATGGATTGGTTCAGTTTACATACAATGTGTTCCTGACCTGCAGCTATGAAACCTGGCGGTTGCTGTATATAGATATCTTTAGTACGAACTCCATTCAGGAATACAGTTTTAACATCCATTTGCCAAATCTCGTAATCATGGTATGCTACTACAGCTAACAGGATCCTAATGGATTTAAGTATGGCCACGGGCGAAAAGGTTTCCTCATAATTGATTCCTCCTTTCTGAGTGTACCCTTTCGCCACAAGAGGAGCCTTATAGGTCTCAACCTTACCATCGGGACCCTTCTTCCTCTTATAGATCCATTTGCAACCAATTGCTTTTACCCCAGGGGTCAGATCTACTAGAGTCCAGATTCCATTGGTCTTCATTGAGTCCATCTCTGCTTTCATGGCATCTATCCACTTTAAGGAATCTATATCCAACATACCTTCTGTTTAAGTTACGGGATCCTCCTTTCACCAAGTAATTTTCTTGGTCATAGCCGTAATGAACTAGAGGCCTAGAATCCCGGGTAGATCTCCTAGGTTGGTTATTAACTAGAGCTTGTGGGACATCTCAAACTACCCTTGAGCATTCCTCATCAAGAACAACTTCTTGACGATGATTGTTCAAGATGTAATTCTCTTCCAAGAAATGGGCATTTCAACTGCAGAACACCTTCTGTTCTCCTTAGTCATAGAACAAATACCCTATAGAGCCTTTTGGGTAACCTACAAATAGGCAACGGCTAGTCTTTGATTCCATTTTGTCAGCACTTGTTATTTTAACATGTGCCGAACAACCCCAAATCTTCAAGTGTCTCACACTTGGTTTCTTACCGGTCCAAAGCTCATAAGGAGTCTTCGGAACAGATTTGGTAGGGACCCGATTCAGCACATATATTGTAGTCTCTAATGCATAACTCCAAATGGATGTGGGTAGTTCTAAGTGTACGAGAAGTGATCAGACTATATTCAATAAAGTCCGGTTCCACCTTTCAGACAAACCATTTAGTTGTGGTGTAGCAGGAGGAGCTAGTTGTGATACTATCCCATTGTCCTTTAAGTAGTCTCTGAATTCATCAGAGAGATACTTTCCACCTTGATCTGATCGAAGGGTCAATTTCTCTTCTAACTGTTTCTCGACTTCTTGTCTGAATTCTTTGAACTTTTCAAAGATTAAAACTTATGTCTCATTAGATACACGTAACCATACCGTGAGTAATCATCGATAACTGTTATAAAGTAAACGTGCTGGTTACGTGTCCTAACATTCATGAGACCACATACTAAAGTATGTATAAGCATGGCCACAGGCGAAAAGGTCTCTTCATAATCGACTCCTTCTTTCTAAATGTACCATTTTGCTACAAGATGAGCTTTATAGGTCTCAACCTCTCCATCAAGGCCCTTCTTCCTCTTGTAGATCTATTTGAGACCAATTGCTTTTACCTAGGGGTGGGTCTACGAGAGTCCAGACTCTGTTGGTTTTCATTGAGCCCATCTCAACTTTTATGGTAACTATCCACTTCAAGGAATCTATGTCCAACATAGCTTTCGTATAAGTCACGGGATCTTTCTCACTAATCGTGGCTTTCATCAAGTAACTTTCTTGATCATAGCCGTAACAAATTGGAGGTCTAGACACCCGGGGAGATCTTTTAAGTTGGATATTATCTGGAATCTTTAGGACATCTCCTACTACTCCTGAGCTCTCCTCATCAACAACAATTTCCTAACAATGATCGTTCAAGATATAATCCTCCTCCAAGAAGTAGGCATTTCGACTACAAAACACCTTTGGCTCTCTGGGGTCATAGAAAATGTACCCAACAGAGGCATTGGGGTAGCTTATAAATAGGCAATGGCTAGTCTTGGATTCCAATTTGTCTGCACTTGTTCTTTTAACATGTGCTGAACAACCCCGAATCTTTAAGTGTCTTACACTTGGTTTCTTACCGGTCCATAGCTCTTAAGGAGTCTTAGGAATGGATTTGGTTGGAACCTGATTCAACACGTATATAGCAGTCTCCAATGTGTGTCCCCAAATGGATATAGGTAGCTCGGAATGCACGAGGAGTGATCAAATCATATCCAATAGTGTTCATTTTCTACTATCTGACACACCATTTAATTATGCTATAGCAGGAGGAGACAATAGTGATACAATCCCGTTGTCCTTTAGGTAGTCTCTGAATTCGTCAGAGAGATATTCACCTCCTCGATCTGACTGAAGGGTTTTAATGTGTTTCCCCAACTGTTTCTTAACAACTTGTCTAAACTCCTTGAAGTTTTCAAAGGATTCAGACTTATGTCTCATTAGGTATGCATAACCATACTGAGAGTAATCATCGATGAAAGTTATGAAATAACAGTGCTGGTTGCATGTCCTAACATTCATGGGACCCCATTCATCAATATTGTTAGACAGTGTATGCCCTTAGCTCCAATCAGATTGATGTACTTATTGTCATTTATTGTAAATGAATAAAGTGCATAATTGAATCATGTTATTATGGTGTGTTTCTATATAATACCCTTAAATTGGACATTTATGAGACTTGTGTTACTTTAGAATCTTCACAACTATTGGATAGATCTAGGTAGATTTATCCTGCCAAGGCTGACACTGATGTGCCGCCAAGTTGGTTGGGGTGGCTTGTCTTAGCTTCCAGGGTGAGACCTGAGGTA
Organism: Nelumbo nucifera; assembly: GCF_055504915.1. Taxonomy (NCBI): domain Eukaryota; kingdom Viridiplantae; phylum Streptophyta; class Magnoliopsida; order Proteales; family Nelumbonaceae; genus Nelumbo; species Nelumbo nucifera. The sequence goes on from NC_142653.1 coordinate 62,055,422, forward strand.
AATGCAGTGTGGGTTTGCTTGAAACCATGAACCGGATCAAATTCCAGTATTGCCCTGGACCTTGTAGATAAATGGGTAATGCACTAGGTGTCGGATTGGTTGTCTTCAATATGCCCATCAGTGAAATCCTTTACCGGATCAAAACCTGAGCATGTTGGGCAGTCCGAGAATTCACCTGAGTGGGTGATCATAGTGACAGGATCAGCCCCTTCACAGGATCCATGTGAGTAGAGAGTGCAACACTATACCTTACATCTGAATGAGAGTTTCTCTCTTGTCAGGCAGTGTTTGATCATTATGGGCTGAGAGGTTAAGTGTAAGACCATTGAGGGTAATACCTAATGGGCTAATCTTGCATCTGCCCACAGTCCTTGGGCCTTAACAAGATGGCTCAACCTAAGGACCACTTATGTAAATTTTGGGCCCATTAAGAGCCCATGGTGATGGACTCAGGGGTTTACTATGACCTACAGTGAATTTGGCTAGGCCTTGTAACAAAGGCTGGGTTGAACCCATGTGCCTGATGTGTAGATCAATGCTAGGGTCCCACACCATACAAAGAGAACCAAACTAGCCAGCATATAATGGGTTAAGTGAGCAATATGACTTAATGGGCCTAAAGCCCATTTCGAAATGGGCTTAAGTGATTTAATTAAAATGGGCCATCTTTGGTTTATAATCTGATTGGATTAGTAGTTGGATAAGATAGGTCTTATCAACTTGAGAGTCCAGATCTAAAAACAAGATTTAGAATAGGAAATCTCATTCCTAATCAGATTAGGAAGTTGATCCTGAAAGGATTATAAATAGGGGAAAATTCCACTGAAAGAATACACTCTTTTGTGTAGTCTTTTCTCTCCCTTAGTTCTTGCCACCATCCCAGTTCGATCTCCACCTCCTGGAGTGATCAAGAAGTGTTCTTGATATTGTTTCTTGGTGAATAAACAATCAGAAGTCGTGCTCATACCACCCTACTTGATTCTTGGTGAAGAATCCCAGATTCTTGCTGAAGAACCATAAATGTTGATCCTGCCTCAGCATACGCTATGTCATCTTCAGTGTAGGCAGATTTGGTATCCTCTTTGGGCATGAACACCTATGTTGGGAGTTCCTTCTAATTCCATATCAGGTATTTCCCTCTCCCACCTTTGGTTTCAGATCTGGTCTTGTTTTTTTTCAAGAACGAACCTTGGAAATGCAGTTTTCTAAATTAGGGAATACGATTCCTGGATAGGAGAGAAAGAAAATTTTTGAAATTTCGCCCAACCTTCCTGCAAGGTCTGGCCATCCATACGATGGATCTCCCTTCCCTTCAATGGTATTTGACCCAGGTCCACATTCTTGAACCAAATCGGACTTGATTGGAACCTGCACAAATAGGCATAATCGTTCTACCCTATTAGTACAAATTACAGTTTCTCTTTGAATTGGTTCCTAGATTTTGGGTGAATGATCTGAAAATTAAATCTTTCATCTACAATATTTATAGAACTGTTTTATTTATATTTCATGAATTATGGGTTGTTTATATGGCCGAGATCGAAATCTTTATTGGCGCCAAGAAATTGTGCCCTTGTTGTACTATTCTATTCATTCTTGGTTTTTAAATAATTTTTTTTTATTTTTAGTCGTAATGTATAGGACTTATTCTGATGTAATTAATAGAAGATTAGGTTTTTCTATTTTTTGAAGGGATGGGATATCCATCACATGGACGTCCAAGTCTTGCGGAATGGACTGGGCGAATTTCAAAAATTTCTCCCATCTTTGCAGGGAATCGAATTCCTTATTTTAGAAAACATATTTTCAAGGATCAATCTTGAACCATGAACCAAATCAGATCTGAACCAAAAGGAGTAGGAGGGAGGATGTACCTGATACGGAGAAACAGTATCTCCCAATGGATGTTCACGCCCAAGGAAGGATCCAAAATCTGCTCCCACTGAAGATGGCGCAGTGAAGGATGGAGCAGAATCAGCAATGTTCTACCAAAAGAACTTGACCCTTCGCAAGAATCAACTGGATGGCTTGTGGGTACAGCTCCAACCAATCTTTTCCCTAAAGATTGGAATCAAGATCAGATCTTGATTTCTCCCAAGAACTAGAGATCAAATTGAAGGAAATGGCGGCGGCAGGAAGGAGGCGGCAGGAGAGAATTCGCAGAGTGCAGAAATCTCTCTTTCTGTGATTTTCAGCTCTGAAGAGAATTGAACATCAATCACTAACTGTTTTCACCCCTTTTCTCCTTTCATTATCTTAAAGAGATCAGCTCCTAATCCCATTAGGAGTTGCTAATCCAAATCATATTTGGGTTAGAAGTCCCTTTAAGTGATAAGGGATAACCCTTATCTTATCTGCAGATCAGATCAGCCATCTCCTAATCAAATTAGGAGGTTTCCAGATCTAAATCTCATTTAGATCTTGAACTCTCTAAGTGGATAGGGTCTAGGCCCAATCCTATCAGCTGATCCATCTCAGAATTTGCCCCTTTTTAATTGACTGATCAAATCAGCCCAGTTCGAAATGGGCTTAAGGCCCATTTAATGTTATGTACCCACTTAGCCTTCCAAACTGCTGCCCAGTTGGGCTTCCTTGTATGGCGTGGGACCCAAACAGTGATCTACACATCAGCCACATGGGTTCAGCCCAGCCTTTGTTACAAGGCCTGGCCGAATACACTGTTATGGACAGTGCACCCCGTGAAAACCCATCTTATGGGCTCTATGGTCCCAACACTTACCCTAACTGGTCCCTGGGCCAAGCCACCTTGTAACACCCAGGGACTGTGGGCAGATGCAAGATTAGCCCATCAGGTATTATTCTCAATGGTCTTACACTTAACCTCTCAGCCCATAATGATCAAACACTGCCCAACAAGAGAGGACCTCTCCCTCGGCTGCAAGGAACAGTGTTGCACTCTCAGCTTACATGGATCCCGAGAATTAAAACCTTTTGCAAACCATTTCGAAACCATAACATATATATATATATATATATATATATATATATATATATATATATATATCTTTATATAAAAATATATTGCAAAACAAAATCTCAACAATTGAAATCGGCTGCCGGCAGTCTTGGTTTCCATCAGAGATAGTGCATCCCCGATCATTACCTTTGTCCGACAAAGGGCTGATCCTATCACTATGATCACCCACTCAGATGAATTCTCGGACTGTCCCAACATACCCAGGTTTTGACCCCCCCTAAGGATCTCACTGATTGGTACATCAAAGATAGCCCAATCCGACATCTAGGTAGTATCATAATCGAGTCTAGGGGTTATGTGTAACTTTCCAGTTTTGCCCATCTATCTCCAAGGTCCAGGGCAATACTGGAAATCCAGCCCGGTTCAAAGGTTCTATTAATCCTACACTGTATGTGCCTAGGGTCTCACCCTGGCAGCTGAGATAGGCCACCCCAACCGACTTGGTGGCACCACAGTGTCAGCCTTATCAGGATAGGTCTCCCCAGACCGATCCACTGGCTGTGAACGTTCTAAACTAACACGAGTCTCATTAAGTGTCCAGTTTAAGGGTATTACACAGAAACATACCAAGGGAACATGAATCAAATACGCACTTTTATTCATTTACAATAAACTCAAAAAGTACATCATTCTGTTGAAGCTAAGGGCAAACAAAACTATCTAACAGCTCCCACTTGCACTTAGGTCCAATCAGGTACTAGCCGGAGTCCCATGCTTTCCACGTGTTTCTCAAACACTTTCTGTGATAGTGGCTTCGTCAATGGGTCTGCTACATTTTCCACTGACGCTACCTTCTGAATCAGGATGTCCCATCTACCAATAATCTCCTGCAGTACGTGGTACTTCCTCTCGATGTGCTTCAACTTCGAGTGGCCTCGTGGATCCTTAGCCTGAGCAATGGCTCCATTGTTATCACACAACAATGGGATGGGTGATGTGCTAGACGGAACTACTCCTAATTCGCGAATGAACTTTTTCATCCATACGACTTCCTTGGCAGCTTCACTTGCAGCAATGTATTCGGCCTCGGTTGTGGAGTTTGCTGTGGACCCCTGTTTGCTGTTTTTCCAGCAAACAGCACACGATCCTAGCACACGATCCTATCGTGAAAACATATCTAGATGTAGACTTTCTATCATCTGGATCCGACTGGAAATCCGCATCTGTATACCCTTGGATCTGTAGTGAAAAACCATTGAATACCAGACAAAACTCTTTTGTCCTTCGAAGGTACTTAAGTATGCATTTCACAGCAGTCCAATGCTCCTGCCCTGGGTTGGCCTAGAATCTGCTTACTACACTCACTACCTGGGCGATGTCAGGACGAGTACATAGCATGGCATACATGATGCTCCCTACAACTGAGTCATAGGGAACGTCTTTCATGCTTTCGATCTCCTCAGAGGTCTTTGAAGACATCTTCTTGGAGAGATTGACTCCATGCCTGAAAGGAACATTTCCTTTCTTGGAGTTTTCCATGCTGTATCTCTCGACTATTTTGTCAATATAAGCAGACTAGGATAATCCTATTATCCGCTTCGATCTATCTCTATAGAGTCGAAGTCCCAGTATATAGGAGGCTTCTCCAAGGTCTTTCATGGAGAATTGCTGTGATAGTCATACTTTTATCGAAGTTAACATTCCTACATCATTCCCAATGAGCAAAATGTCATCTACATACAGAACCAGAAACGTAGCCTTATCACCACTGGTCTTTCTGTAAACACAGGGTTCATCCGAATTTTGCTCAAAATCAAAATTTTTGACCATAGAGTCAAATCGGATGTTCCAACTTCTAGAAGCTTTCTTGAGTTCATATATGGATCTATTCAACTTACAGACCATGTGTTCCTAACCCACAGCTACAAAACCTTGTGGTTGCTGCATATAGATATCTTCAGTAAGATCTCCATTCAGGAACGCAGTTTTGACATTCATCTGCCAAATCTCATAGTCATAGTAAGCTGCTACAGCTAACAGGATCCTAATGGATTTAAGCATGGCCACGGGTGAAAAGGTTTCCTCATAATCGATGCCTTCTTTCTAAGTGTACCCTTTTGCCACTAGACGAGCTTTGTAGGTCTCAACCCTGCCATCGGGGCCCTTCTTCCTCTTGTACATCCATTTGCAACCAATTGCTTTTACCCCGGAGGGCGGCCACTAGAGTCCAGACTCCATTGGTCTCCATTGAGTCCATCTCAGCTCTCATGGCAGCTACCCATTTAAGGGAGTCTATGTCCAACATAGCTTCCGTATAAGTTACGGGATCCTCTTCACTAGTCAAGGTTTCGACCAGGTAACTATCCTGATCGTAACCAAAATGGACCGGTGGCTTGGACACCCGGGTAGATCTTCTAGGTTGGTCACTACCTGGAACTTGTGGGATACCTCCCACTACATCTGAGCTCTCCTCATCAAGAACAATTTCCTGATGAAGATTGTCCAAGATGTAGTCATTTTCCAAGAATTGTGCATTCCGACTGCGGAACACCTTCTACTCACTTGGATCATAGAATTGGTAGCCCACTGAGCCCTTTGGGTAGCCTACGAATAGGCAACGGCTGGTCTTGGATTCCAATTTGTCCGGATTCATTCTTCTAATGTGAGCCGGACAACCCCAAATCTTCAAGTGTCGTACACTTGGTTTCTTTCCGGTCCAAAGCTCATAAGGAGTCTTAGGAACCGATTTGGTTGGAACCCGGTTCAGCACGTATATCGCAGTCTCTAATGCATTTCCCCAAAAGGATGTGGGTAACTCTGAATGGGTGAGAAGTGACCGGACCATATCCAATAATGTTCTATTCCTCCTCTCTAAAACACCGTTAAGTTGTGGTGTAGCAGGAGGAGCCATCTGTGATACTATCCCATTGTCCTTTAAGTAGTCCCTGAATTCGTCAGAGAGATACTCGCCACCTCGATCTGATCGAAGGGCTTTAATTTCTCTCCCTAACTGTTTCTCGACCTCTTGTCTGAACTCTTTGAACTTTTCAAAGGATTTAGACTTGTGTCTCATTAGGTACACGTAACCATATCGTGAAAAATCATCGGTGAATGTAATGAAATACACGTGTTGGTTACGGGTCCTAACACTCAGGGGACCACATACATCAGTATGTATAAGGTCAAACGTGCCTGTACATCTTTCAGGCTTACTGTTAAATGGCCTCTTTGTCATCTTACCCTGAAGGCAAGGCTCACAAGTGGGAAGATCTTCTATAGTTAGAAAATCCAAAGGACCATCTTTTACCAGTCTTGTGATTCGGTCAATACCAATATGGCCAAGTCGGTAATGCCACAGGCACGTGGGATTAACTGTATCACATGCTCTTTTCTTGGGGATTTCGGTCGACGTAGTTTTGGCTATGTTAGTTTCTAGAGAAGGATGTAGAACATAGAGACCGTTCTCCAGTTCTCCATATGCGATGAATTTATTGTTTTTTTTAATAGTAATCGTATTACTGAAAAAGACAGAATATCCATCCGCACACAGTTTTGAGACGGAAATCAAATTTCTTCTTAGATTTTGCACAAAAAGACAATCTTTAAGTACAATATTTCCTTCTCAAAATTTTAACTCTATGGTGCCTATTACCGTAGCTGCAACGCTTGCAGAAGTCCCTTTAGACTGGCACATCAATATCGATCTCACTATTTTCTTTCATGTGAGATATTTTTCCATGGATTTGTTTCTTTAGAACTTGCCTTGATTCTCTTCAAGAACATATTGACACATGCATGCATGAACATGATTAAGGCCCTTTTTGTTATAAGCTACATAAGCCAAATAGCCTACCTTGTGATAAATTATTCCCTTTGTTGGACCCCTTTGAGCTTTATTGACCTTTGTCGTTCATTGTAAACCCATGTTACAAGCTTTAAACCCAAGAAAAAGATAATACCCTTACCCAAGCCGTAGAACTAGTGGAGCATTGTTCATCATTATGATATGTATGGATGTGCAAGTTTTGAGTGTGGGGGTGTCTGGATTCGTTGTATGGTTATGAATGGTGAAATGGAGCATGTTTTCATTCTCAGTTCGTGAGTTCCAATGATTGATGTTCTTTGAAAAAAAAGAAATAAAATAAAATAAAAAGTAAAGAAGAAAGGAAGTGATGGAGGAAATTGCCTTTAATGTTACAAACTAGCCCTGTTCCTCCTAAAATTCCAAGAAATGGGGTCTGCTTATACATGCAAAGGTGGAAGTTGTTGCAAAGGATTGATCCCTGCTACAAACAAAAAGTGCTCCTTTAAACAATCTCTTTTCCAATGCAGGAGTTTTACATGGTTTAAATGCATTAAAGCAAAATTGAAGAAGTTGTTGAATGGAGTGATTGGTTTGACATGTCTTATACATTCGAGCTTTAGATGATTCAGTTTTGCTCTACTAGTTTTGATGGCTTTTGTGCTACATTCCCAAATATTTCCTACCTTGATCCGAAGCCCCATTACAACCCTTGAAAAGCCCTTTTGATTTGTGTCATGCGTGTGATCCCTGTGGTGGATAATGAGAAGATATGCAAGCCTATGGTAGATCATTTCCATTGAAATGAATTTGAGTGAAACACATACCCTTCAAACATGAGAGTTGAGTGTTTATTTCTATGAGGGTCTACGTATTTAGTTTATTCCATCTTCGAGTGAAAATGCTTACTAAGTAACTGAAAGTTGTTAAGAATGTTTGTTCATGATGTGTTATGGGTATTGAAGAGCTTAGTTGTCCTTTACTGATGGCATTGTAACCTTGGTGTTTTTTGGGAAAGTGAATTCGAGTTTTGCCCGAACACGAGCAAAAGCTAAGTGTGGGGGGATTTGATGAGAATGCAAAATATCATATTTTTCTCTCATAATGTTTAGTCTTTTATACTTATTTAGTGACTAAATGGGATCATTATTCTCATATTTTGAATTAGGGCACAATTTGAGGCGTTAAGTGAAAAACAGAGCTAATTGGACAATTCTGGACAGTTTCGGTATCGCTTCGTAATCTGGGAATAACTCCCTCATCCGAGCTCCAGTTGAGATGATTCAAGATGCTTTGAAACAATAAGGAAAATCTCTACAAATTTCATGTTTTGAGATTTGATATATACGGACTGCATCAAGGTCGAAATTGGGCACGAAGTCTCTACAACCGCACTGCTGATAAAGATTGCGCAGACAATCTGCGCCAATTCTGCACTTCGATCTCCAGGTATGAACAGTCCATTAAATCAAGAAATAAATTAAGAACAGTTCTAAATAAATTTCAGATTTAACGAAAATTAATTTCAGATCAATTGCCCACACCAAGAAACAATTTCTTAAAACAAAACTGTAATCTGCGCAATACCCGGATAGAACAGCTTCTACCGAATTGCGCAGGTTCAGATCTGATCTTTTGGTTCAAGATTTGAACCTGGCTCTGATACCACGGAAAGAATGGTAGGATCCATTGTATGGACACCAAAGAGATTGCGGAATGGGTGGGCGAATTTCAAAAATTTCCTACATTTCTTCCAACTGGGAATCGTATTCCCTGATTTTAGAATCAAAATTCAAGGATCCTACTTGAACCAAACCAAACCAAATTTGAACCAAAAGAGAAGGAAGGTATTATACCTGATCCAGAGAAGCAGTATCTACCAACGTTGGTGTTCACGCCCAAAGAAAATCCCAAGATTAACTCTCATTGAAGATGACACAGTGATGACGGAGCCGAACCAATAGTGTTCGTCCCACGAACCAGGTTCTTCTGAAGAACTCAATGGAAGACTGTGAGCACTACACGAACAATAAAGAACCTTTCTTGATCTTCTCTAACTGAGAACTCAAACTGGCAGAAAAGGTGGTGGTGGCTGCTAGAGGAGAATGCTAGAGAAGAAGGTGGCAAACTGCTATTTTCTTCTCTAGGGTTATCTGAGATCTTATCTCAAGAATGCAGAGAGTTTTGCTAAAACACCTAGGGTTTGAATTCAAGTAATTCGAATTAGGGTTTTCCTTCTCTTTCTTGGTGATTAAGAAACCTCCTAATCATATTAGGAGTTGCCCTTATCCAAATCTGTATTTGGATTAGGACTCCTCTTAATCTTGCAGATTAGATCAGCTTTTGAGCTTAACCTAATCTCAGATCCGCCCCTTTAAGTGACTGATCAAATCAGCCCAGATCGAAATGGGCTTTAGGCCCAATATATATTAAATGCTCAATAGTCTTCCAAACTGCTGCCCAGATGGGCTTCTTTGTATGGCGTGGGACCCAAGCATAGATCTACACATCAGCCACATGGGTTCGGCCCAGCCTCTGTTACAAAGCCTAGCCGAATTCACTGGAAAGCCCAGTGAACCCCCTGAGCCCATCACATGGACCCTATGGGCCCAACACTTACACTAAGTGGTCCCTGGGCCAAGCCATCTTATAAAACCCAGGGACTGTGGGCAGATGCAAGATTATCCCATCAGCCCATAATGATCAAGCACTGCCCGACAAGAAAGGACCTCTCCCTCGGCTGCAAGGAACAGTGCTGCACTCTCTACTCACATAGATCCCAAGAATTAAAACCATTTGCAAATATTTTGAAACCATATATAAGTATATATCATATATATAAATTTTGCAAAACAATATTCCAATGATTGAAATCAACTGCCGGCAGTTTGGTTTCCATCAGAGAGATTGCATCCCCGATCATTACCTTTGTCCAACAAAGGGCCTGATCCCGTCACTATGATCATCCACTCAGATGAAATCTCAGACTGCCCCAACATACCCAGGTTTTGACCCCCGCTAAGGATCTCACTGATTGGCATATCAAAGACAACCCAATCCGACACCCAGTGCAATACCATAATCGGGTCTAGGGGTCAGGTGTAACATTCCAGTTTTGCCCATCAATCTCCAAGGTCCAGGGCAATACTGGAAATCTGGTCCGATTCAAGGATTCGAGTAATCCTACACTGCATGTGCCTTGGGTCTCACCCTGGTGGCTGAGACAAGCCACTCCAACACTTGGCAGCACATCAGTGTCAGCCTTGACAGGAGAAATCTCCCTAGACTTATCCAATGGCTGTGAATGTTCTAAACTAACACGAGTCTCATTAAGTGTCCAGTTTAAGGGTCTTACACAAAAATATACCACACAACATGAATCAAACATGTACTTTATTTATTTACACTAAATATCAAAAGTACATCAAAACTGATTGAAGCTAAGGGAATACAAGACTATCTAACATAGCTAAGACAAGTCACCCTAACCCACTTGGTGGCACAGTAGTGTCAACCTTGGCAGGATAAATCTCCCCAGATCTATTCAACGGCTGTGATGATTCTAAACTAACACAAGACTCATAAGTGTCCAGTTTAAGGGTATTACACAGAAACACACCAAAATAACATGAATCAATTATGCACTTTATTCATTTACAATAAATATCAATAAGTACATCAATTTGATTGGAGCTAAGGGCGTAATTGTCTAACAATCGATTGTCGATTATTCAAGTTTTGTTAGAAAGAGTGTGTAAACCTTGATATTCACTTTATCTGATGAAGAGGTCGGTCCTATCACTATGATCACCGACTTAGGTAATTTCCTAAATTGCCCCAACATGCCCAGATATTTAACCCTTAGGCTATGTTTGGTTTGAAGGAAAAAAGAGGGAAAGGAAGGGAAAGGTAAGGAAACCTTTACAAATCTTGTATACGTTTCCTTACCTTTCCCTTACTTTCCTTACCTTTTCCTTCAAACCAAACATAGCCTTAATGGATTTCACTATTGGCATATCAAAGACAATTCAATCCAAAACCTAGTGCAATATCATAATCAAGTATAACGTTAACTACAACTTTCCTGTTTTTCTCGTTTATCTCCAAGGTTCGGGGCCTAATTGGAATTTTGTTCGGGTTCAATGTTTCTTCCAAACATCATTGGCAATGCTTGGGGTCTAACACTAGTAGTTGAGATAAGTTACTCCACCAATTTGGCAGCACACTAAGGTCAACCTTGTTAGGATAAACTCCTCTAGTCTATCCAATGGTAGAGAACATTCTAAACTAACACGATTCTCATAAATGTCTAGTTTAAGAAGTAATTCAAAGAAATATACCAAGTATGACCATGGAACAATTATGTACTTATATTATTCCTAAATGTTTATGTATATCAATCTAATTGGCGCTAAGGGCATACATTGTCTAACATTGTTTACTTATGAGTTTATTCTATAGAATACTTGCTCGGTCGTCCACCTAGTGAACCGGATGTGGGAGATGTCTCATTACATCAACTCACTAGAAGGCAAGCTAAAGGTTGTCAAGGGCCACCTAGAGGTGGAGACATCTAGGGTAAGGTTTGAGGGGAAGAAGGCATGTAACCACATCAATGAGCTGAAGAAGTAATTGGTTGTCATTGTTAGACAATGTATGCCCTTAGCTCCAATCAGATTGATGTACATTATGACATTTATTGTAAATGAATAAAGTACATATTTGATTCATGTTATTGTGGTGTGTTTCTGTGAGATACTCTTAAACTGGACACATAATGAGACCCGTGTTAGTTTAGAATGTTCACAGCCGTTGGATAAGTCTGGGGAGATTTATCTTGCTAAGGCTGACACTAGTGTGCTGCCAAGTGTTGGGGTGGTCTGTCTCAGTTGCCAGGGTGAGACCCGAGGTACATACAGTGTAGGTTTACTTGAAACCCTGAACCGGACCAGATTTCCAATATTGCCCTGGACCTTGGAGATTGATGGGCAAAACTGGAAAGTTACACCTAACCCCTAGACTCAATTATGATACTGCACTAGGTGTCGGATTGGGATATCTTTGATATGCCAATCAGTGAGATCCTTAGCGGGGGTCAAAACCTGGGTATGTTGGGACAATCCGAGAATTCATCTGAGTGGGTGATCATAGTGATAGGATCAGCCCCTTTGTCGGACAAAGGTAATGATCGGGGATGCACTCTCTCTGATGAAAACCAAGACTGCCGGCAGCCAATTTCAATCGTTGAAATTTGTTTTACAAAATATATTTTATATTTGGATATAAATATATATATTATGGTTTCAAAATGTTTGCAAAAGGTTTTAATTCCCGGGATCCATGTGAGCAGAGAATGCAACATTGTTCCTTGCAGTCGAGGGAGAGGTCCTCTCTTGTCGAGCAGTGTTTGATCATTATGGGCTGAGAGGTTAAGTGTAAGACCATTGAAGGTAATACTTGATGGGCTAATCTTGCATCTGTCCATAGTCTCTGGGTTTCTATAAGGTGGCTTGGCCCAAGGACCACTTAGTGTAAGTGTTGGGCCCATTAGGAGTCCATGTGATGGGCTTCAGGGGGTTCACTGTCTTTTCAGTGTATTCAGCCAGGCCTTGTAACAAAGGCTAGGCTGAACCCATGTGGCTGATGTGTAGATCAATGTTTGGGTCCCACGCCATACAAAGAAGCCCAACTGGGCAGCAGGTTGGAAGCAGTTTGAGCACTTAGACTTATTGGGCCTAAAGCTCATTTCGAACTGGCCTAGTTTGACTAGTTAAATAAAGGGGGCAGATCTGGGATTAAATTAGCAGATAGAATAGGGTCTTACCCTATCCACTCAGCGAGTCCAGATCTGAATTCAGATCTGGAAACCTCCTAATGAGATTAGGGGAGAGCTGATCTAATTTGTAGATAAAATAAGGGCTTATCCTTATCTCTTAAAGAGAACTCCTAATCCAAATCTGGATTTGGATTAGGAAACTCCTAAAGAGATTATGAGCTCTCTTCAAGGCTATAAAAGGAGGAGGGGGCGAACCATTCAGTTCATCCTCAGCATCCCAAGCTTCTCAGAGCACCCAGAGAGTAGACAGCAACAGTGTGACTATGTCATCTTCTCCCTATGTTTCCTCCAGTTGCCGCAATACTGCTAGTTCGATCTCCTTCCTTTGTAGGAGCAATCAAGAGGTGTCTTGATATTAGTCTTTGGAGAAAGGCTGATCAGAAGTCGTGCTCACTGCCTTCATCGAATTCTTGCTGAAGAATTCGGTTTGTTGGACGGACCCTGTTGATTCTGCTCCACCATTTGTTGTGTCATCTTCAGTGGGAGCAGTCTTTGGAGTCTTTCTTTGGGCGTGAACACCTTCGTTGGGAGATATTGCATCTTCATATCAGGTATATCCCTCCCCTACTATTTTGGTTCAGATCTGGTTCAGTTCTTGGTTCAAGGTTGATCCTTGAAAAATGCAGTCTTTCTAAAACAGGGAATGCGATTCCCACATGGGAGAGAGAAATTTTTGAAATTTCGCCCTACCTTCCTGTAGGGTTCGGCCATCCATATGATGGATCTCTCATCCCTTTAGAGGTTTCTGCAGCATCCGAGGTGAAAATCTATGCAGGTGTAGAGGTGATGGTCCATGTTGTGGAAGAGTTCCACACCTCAAAATAGTATTGCTAGAAGAAGGTGAACAAGATGTTCCTAGACGTGGCCAAGGTGGTTATGAACTTTCTACCCCTTAACCAATCGCAGTAAGGTCAAGGAGGTGATTAGGTCAAGGAGGGAGAAATTACTGGGCAGGATAGGGAGGGAAAGAGGGCAGACACTAACAATCCTTCAACTAACCATAAATCGCATCTCATTTTTCTTCTTCTTGTTCTCTGTTTTTTCCTTCCCCCTTTTTTTGAAGTTGTAGAGCTCAACTCAGTCAAGTAGAAGTCGATGTAAAAGACTCATTACAATGAAAATAATTTTTTTTCATATAAATCTATAACTTTGAATTTCTTATTGTATTTACCTATGCATGGCGTGGCCTCTAGTTTTACGAAACTGAGGCCTTTTACTTAATACTTAGCTAAGGCATTGTGCCAAGGTCTCTATTATTGCCTGGATGTCATTCAAATTAATATGGCCATAGAACTTCTAAACTCTAATCACATAGATTTAGTCTCAAGTGAGGGAGCTCAATTGAGCTTGGTCATACATGAGCATGTGGGAGGGTCCTTGATGGGTGGGCCATGGTTTTCAGCCAGCTCAATTCTCCATTGCACCAGGTCAGTTGAGCTTTAGCCATCGTTTTGCTTAACATTATTCATTGATAATACATTCTTAGGTAAGCAATGTTCCAACTTTGAGGTATAGGCTTGCTATCGAGATCTTCTAATTAGTAGAAGTTCAACCTGAACACTTTGTTGATTTTGTGTGATACTTCACAACTCAATCCGAGCTTGCTGATACCAAGTTCAAGTATGATAACCTTCCAATGGACGAGGTTTCTTTCTTGAATTATTTACGATGGACCCAAGCATCGTAATACTTGGCCATCCTTTGGTGGTAAGTGGCCATTCTAACTTGGGCTCGGTCCCTAGCTTCTTCTAGAAGATCGAGTTTGGCTTGAAGGTCTTCATTGTTGGTGGCCTCATTATAGAACTCTCTCTAGACCTTGGTAGATCCAATCTCTACTAGAATTATTGCTTTGGCTCTAAAGATTGAGCTGAAAGGAGAATCCCCGGTTGTTGTCCTCGGAGTGGTGCAATATGCCCATAGAATACTAGGTAGCTCTAAAACTCAGCCCTTGGCTTGGTCCAAGCGTGCCTTTAGGTCGTGTAGCAAATTGTGGTGGTTGGTAACCTTGGTCTAGCCATTACTCTATGGATAGTGAATTGTAGTGGTATGGTCAATGTTGAGCTTGGTACAGTACTCTTTGAACTTTCTATTGGTGAATTGGGTATCATTATCTATAATCAGTACCTGAGGGATGTCATGGTGGTAGATGATGCATCTTTATAAGAAACCTTGGGCATTTTGGGTTGTTATTCATGCAAAGGGCTTGACCTTAACCCACTTCTTAAAGTAGCCAATAACAATGAGGAGGAATTTCTTTTAACCAACTACAAGGGAAAAGGCATTGAGGATGTCCATTCCCTACTAGGCAAAAGTCCAAGGACTACTAATCAGCGTCAAGGGGACTGCAACCAGATGGAGCAAGTTGGACCGCAACCAGCGGTTACATCTTGTTGAAGAGCTTTATAGGCAAGAGTCTAGGCTCTGGGGTGTTTACCGCATATTCCTTCATGTATTTCCCAATGCACATAATCAGCTTCATCGAGGGCAAGGCACTCAAGTACAATAATGTGTGAACTCTGATATAGATTCCCCCCTCTAATGATAGCAATGCTGAATTGCTTGATGTATCACATTTTTGGCTTCAGCTCGATCTTCTGGAAGAGTCGTTTTGGAGGTAGCAGAATATGGGATCCTTCCATAATGGTTGGGACTGATTTGGGAAGGTCATCAGGGTCACCTCGACAATGCTTGTATGAGCTAGAGTGTCAACCTGGACTATCCCTCCGAGGTCGGCTCACAACGAGCTGGCTAGATTGGACAAGGCATTGGCTTGAATGTTCTTGGCCCAGGGTATCTACTGTATAGAGAAGTGCTCAAATAGGGTAGTGACCTCTTGGACCTTCTTTAGATAACTATCCATAGTGGGCTTTCAAGCTTCAAATTTACCACTAACTTGGTTCACCACGAGTTGGGAGTCATTAAAGGATTTTATGTGCTTTGCACCAATTTCTTGAGCTAGGCAGAGTCTAAGTGGATGATTCCTTAGTTGGATTCGAGACGAAGAAAGTACACTCCGCAATGAAGTCAGCCAAGACCTGAGCCTTTGTGGTGGACTAAGGTGCACATTCGAGGTCAAATTCGCTGAGCTCAATGCTCCACCTTATTAAGCACCCCAAAGTTTCTCTGGCTTCTACAACACTTGCTTGACGAGATGATTTAGGGAGGACGTGGGTATCAATCACTAAGGCCATGAAAACTTTCTCCAAGTTCAGATATCAGGTCTATGCATCAATAAGCACTTTGATGGTGTTGTAAATCAACCTTTGTGTATCGTCTTCTTCATTTACAAGGACCAAACTGACCCCTTTATCACCAGGTGAGAGGTATAATAACAACTAATCTCCAAGACTCAACTTTGTTAACAGGGGTGATGAGCTTAGGTATTGCTTTAATTGTCGAAAAGCTTGCATGCACTCTTCTATCCATTTGAAATCTTTCACCTTCTTGAATGCCTTAAAAAATGGAAGGCACTAATCGCAGATTTGAACATAAAGTTGTTGAGTGTGGCAATCCAACCTATGAGGTGTTGTACATCCTTATGAATCCAAGGTGAAGGCACATTCAGGACAACTCATATTTTTTCTAGGTTAGCCCTCAATCACTCTTCACCATGAACACCAAGAATTTACCTGAGCTAACGTTAGATGCATACTTGGTCAGATTTAGTTTCATCCAGTACTATTGGAGAAGACTAAAAACCTCCTCAAGGTTAGCTAGGTGCTGCTTAGCCATCAAACTTTTCACCCACATGTCATTGATTTAAGGTAGTCTTCTCATGGTCATTGGGATGTATCTGGATCTAGTACTAGCTTGAGAAGGCATCCACGAAGGTGAGTAGTTCATTGACTATAGTGGCATCAACAAACTAATTTGTCCTTGGAAGAGGGAAGCTATGGTTAGGGCAAGCCTTGTTGAGGCTGTTAAAGTCAATGAAGATTTCCCCACTTCTTGTTAGCCTTCTTCACCATCACCACATTCACTAACCAATTTGGGTAGGCTACTTCTATGATAAAGTCCATGGTAAGGAGTTTGTTGACCTCATTTATTATTTGCCACCGCTCCAGTGTGAAGCTTCTCTTCTTCTACCACACAGGTTGGAAGCGTGAGTCGGTGCTAAGTTGGTGGGTTATGACCTAGGGGTTGATCCCTAACATGTTCACTAAGTTAAACCCTAAACGGGCTAACTACGCTTGGTGTAGAGGTCGTGCTAAAGGGTCTTAGCCATCAACAACAAGAGTTTATCAGGAGATGACTTTTCCATTTAGGGTTGCAACATAGCACTACCAAGCAATGCTCTTATCTCCTTGGGCTATGTTGGTACTGTGGTTGGTGGAGAACTTGATCACCATGTGATACGTTGAGATCAAGGCAAGGATTATAGTATCAGTATTGAGTATTGTATCAAACAATTTGGATACAGATACAGATACGGATATACTTTGGAAACACATGGATACAGACCAAAAATATGGAAATGCATAGACACGTTAGGGAAATACATAAAAGTTCCATAAAACACATTAATGACACAAAATTTAAAATCAAAATAGTCACAAATAGTATATAAATGCATAGAAAATGTATTTTTTAATGATATATATAAAGAAATAAAGAGTCCAAGACATTAAAGATGTGAACTTATTATATTTTAATTATTATATCAATTATTTTTTATTTTACTGTTTTAATTTTTTAACATTAACAAAATATTAAATTCTCAAGTACAAATTAAAATATGAATTAATAATTTGCAAAAATATAATATTAACTTAACTACTAAAATAATTATTCCATTATTAATATTCTATTTCTATAATTTTTATGAAATGATAAATCATTTTTTTGAAATAAAAGTGGATTAGTGGATTTGATAGATTCAATTTAATATTATATTCTTCAATACTTTGTAAATAATAAATATGTTGTTATTATTTATTAATGTAAATTAAAATATTAGTTAATAATTTGTAAATTTTTGTGATTTGGCATATTTCGATTCTGTGATCTGCGATTAATTTTTCCTTTGCAGGTTTGTAGGATATCCAAGATTATCATAGTGCAGCCCTCTGATTTCATTTTCTTGATAATTATGATTATCTTGATTTAATTTATTTTTCAGATCATTATTATTGAATTAAATCTTGAACTAGACACCAATACTTGGGTCGATTTGTACCAGATTTGGTCCAAACTGGTTGGACCGAATTATTGGTTCGATGGGGTTGGTTTTTCTGACCTAATTCGATTTTGGCCAAAGGGTTGATGGTCCACTTCAAGTTTTAATTCGGCCCAACTTGTAAAATCCAGTATTGTTAAGTTAAAACTGCATCAGCCCTGATTCAGCTATATGGGTCGAACTGCCTTTTGCAGTTCAGCCCATGTACCTAGGTAATGTTATGGGCTCTAATGGGCTGATACTAATTTAACCTAACTATTTTAGGGTTTTACAGATGATTAAATTGATTGGATCAATTGTGGTTTTATTACATGCATATGATGTATGATGTGTGATGTGCTACGTACATGGGCCATAACCACTTGGCCCATGTTAATTCGATAGTGGCTCTTTTGCACACCATGGCTGATTGCACATCATTGCCCTGGTGTCCATAAGATCATTGGATGATCTCCTTGCTTGATGGGCCCCACATAAGCTTCCTCCCCAAGAAGAACTATGCGAAACCCTAACCCGTTTAGGGCCCATCTAAATTTAACTTTGAGAAAGTCAGTGGAAGCCACTTTAGTTTGACCTAAATCAGAACTAGGGCATAATATTTCATTCCCTCCAGTAAAATATAAGTGCATGTGATAGGGAGATTCATATAATGAACTCTCTAAAGGCCTTCCATCATTAGCATGAAGATGGGTCATTCAATAGTGAGGAGATGCACAATAAAATTGGGCTATCCATTTGTTGTTGGATCTGTTGGATTGTTTCATAAGATGATAGGGGCGTCATAAACCGATGTGGGAGGGGTCTATCGTAAAACGGAAGACTCTCTCACAGCACCTTAGCGTTCACGAATATGATGGGTAAACACTTACTGGATAGAAAGTTTTAACCTAAAATGGCAGTGAACCTTGTCTGATAGAGGCCAAAGGGAAAGCTTATAAGATGAGTGAATATGATCATTCATAGAAGGTGGTGGGGTTATGCAGCTAAAACAATTGGCTCCATGCACTATATGTGATTTCCCACATTTCCATAGACATATTTCACAATCTCTGTCACTGAGATAGGAGGGAAATCTCAGAGATGAACAAATGAAAATGGAACATAGATTAAAAGCCATATCTATGTAGTAAACATAAATCAATTTAGGTTGCCACTATATGTGACGGTCAAAGTGGCTCCTTTTGAGCTCATTCAACTACTCACACATGTCTTAGATCTGGTTGTCGATATCAACCCACTTAACTAGCTTCTATGAGGCATTCCAATCTCTCACCAAGCTTGTGTCAGCATGTGAGTATTGTTGATGTAGTTGCCATTGTTGTACCTGGGGTCCTAGATGCTCCTTAACCAGATTGTGGGTTCTAGAGTGAGTGTTCTAGGCTCAGTTCCAAGTATTGGAGCCAGACTTCTGAGGCAAAGGGCATCGCTCGCACTCCTACAAGGTCTTCTAGGTTCCCTTTGGGGTCCTTGGCAAGAGGAACATCTTGAGGGAGCACCCTGTTCCGGAGAACTACTATAGGAAGTGCAAGAGAGTGAGATCTGTCTAGAGTGAGATACCCTAGTTAGGGAGTGAACGCCATAGCAGTCAGGGGTGTTCTTAGGAGGCATGGTCATTAGTGTGTGAGAGGGATAAATTGAAGGCTTTTTATTCTGGTTCCCACAAACGATGCCAATCTAATGCTATCAGGACTGATGTGGATGAGCAATAAATTAATCTTGCTGAGTTGGATTAGCCAAGCTAGAGGAGGCGTGTCAAGCTAAAGGAGAGCAAGACAAACTAATGGATACCGAGCAACCCGTGAAGAAGCAAGGTTAGAGGCCCTAAGGAGGATCCTGAGGAGAGGCACTCTGACGCTCAAGTTAGTAAGAGGTAAAGGGGTTGGCTAGGCTGAGCTATTTGGGACGAGTTGGTCTTAGCCAAACATTGTTGAATAGAAATAAAGCAAAAGAAAGAGGCCCAATGTGTTTGAAGAGTCGAAAAGAAGAGAGTTATACCTCGTGATTCATGTCCTTAAATACTGGCTTAGGAGTTAGGGGTGCTCACGGTTTGGTTACCATGGGCCTATTTTTCAAAGTAATGATTTTTGGAAAACCGGTAACTGAAACTAAACTGAAGTAAATTGGTTAATCAGTTGATCAATTCGTTTAACCACCAATTTGGTTCATCAATTTTTTTATAATATAAATTACAAATAAATGTATAAAGATATAATAAATAACTAGAAATATATAATATTATATTATAAATAATAAATAATATTATATATATATAATGCATATACATGATCATTTATAATATATAGATAACCGGAATTTTCGGTTTGGTCTATCGGTTTGATTCAGTTTTTTGGTTTTTCATGTTCACTCCTGCTAGGAATGCCATTATGTTCTTCGTCTTTGGTTTTTAAGTTAACCATCCTACTTGTAGTCTAAAAGACTTGCTTGATAACTAGGAGATTTTCTCTTTGGAAATTATGGTTTTTTTCTCTTATTTCTCCTCAATAACCACCTTTCCCTTCTGGTCCTTATTCTTCTTTCAGTTTCCTTTCTCTTCCCTCTTAATTACAATCGGACTCAAAATGACCATGTTTATAACAAAAAGAGCAATATAGGGGAATGTTCTGGTAGACTCTCTGCCAAAATCCTTCCTTCCCTAGACCAACCCAAATCCTAGAAAGGTTTTGTTTGATAAGATTTCTACACAAACTCTTGCAGCCATAGTTCTCATTAACTTCACTATAGTAGTAGCCTAATCCACCTTTAGAACACGTCCCACTATCTGCGATTATAATGGTTAAGCTAGAGCTGTGGCAAAGAAGTCCAAATGGGAACAACAGATGGCTCCCAACCCTGCTCCATGTCATGAGTCCATTTCAGAAATTGAAACAAGAACTCCATCACAATTATTTCTCTCCATCAAATGCCGATGTAATGCATTGACTTTTTTAAACTATCAAATTTATCTTAACGAACTTCATCATTTAGATGTAAATTTACTGAAATACCTTAAAAAAAGATTTACTCGCTTTTTACTTCACTTTGCCTTTTAACCTTCGTCCAAGAGGTGTAGAGAGAATTACTCTTTTAGAGTTGACAGTGAAAATAAATTAGTGGAGGGTGAAGTTGAGTATTTAAATTGTGTATGATAATGTGTAACAACAATAAGGATATTTTGTTAATTTCAGCATCTTTGTTATTGAAAAGCTAATAGAAAGGAGAAATTTGCACATTTTTCAGAATTATAGATGTTTTTGTTAGGACCAAAACACAAGGTAGAGCATAGGAAATTGGCCACTCTCACTAAAGCATAACTTGGATTGTGATTGGATAAATTAGACCAGGTTCAAAATATTGTTACATATTGGCCCATATTGGTGGATACGTATTGTATTGGGGCCTTCCCAATATGCCCCAACAGGGGGCGTATCAGGTCAGGCCATGGTTCAGAGGGTAGCCATGACTTAAACCGATCCCTCTGAACCGGTTTTGAAAAAATAAATAAATAAAACACAAAAAAAAACACCGATACAGACTGATACGCCCTGTATGGATATTTAGAACCTTGAATTAGAAATAACCCAAAAAATAATACTTGAATTGGACTTATATGACCATTGCATAATTGGAAATTTCATAGAGATCCTTCCTCAATTGCTCTCAACAAAGCACATGCATCTCACAAGTCCTAACCAATTATTATATGAATTATGGGGCTCTCTATCAACATAGTAGAGGTGAAAAAATGGGTAGGTCCCACTTGGAATAAAATGAAA
Source organism: Nelumbo nucifera (assembly GCF_055504915.1). Taxonomy (NCBI): domain Eukaryota; kingdom Viridiplantae; phylum Streptophyta; class Magnoliopsida; order Proteales; family Nelumbonaceae; genus Nelumbo; species Nelumbo nucifera. The sequence goes on from NC_142653.1 coordinate 62,076,947, forward strand.
CCGACTTTGAATTGAATTGGCCTTGAACCAACCCTATCCAATCTATTACTAGGTAGGGCCTGATAATTTGAAACCCACCCTCACCTAGGCTGGTTCCATGATATAGGAATTTATCCTATCCAAAGTTCCAAACCAATTTGGAGAATCAACCAGGAACCAGACTTGCATCAAGTGGACCCAACTTTGAATTGGCCTTGAGTTGACCTACCGAATCTATTACAACTTTGGATCTCCTCCCACAAGAATTCTACATGCATCTACCCACTATATACTAAAACCGTGCATCTAGAACATCTCCCCATGCATAATAGGTTACAAAAACAGACAATGTTCCTATGTATAGCTGTGATGTCTTGTGGATAAGTGGGTAGAGCTCTCGTGGGTAGAAAATCCAAGCTGATCTATTTGAGGGTAAGATCTAGTTCCAAATTCTTGGAACCCACCCCATCCAAGCTGATTCCAAGGTCTAGGGGTTTACTCAACTTGGGAAACGGCCTTGAAACCAAACTTTCCTTTGAAATAAATCCCAAAAAAAAATGGATGTGAAATTTTGAATCCAAACATTCATTGTTATAAAGACCATTGAATCAATTGATTTGATCATTTTTCTCAGTTTAATATTTGAATGTATAATAAATAACATAAAAGGTAATATTAAAAAATTTTAAATTATAATGATAAATTTGGAACTATATATGAATATATTATGATAATTTAATTATTATATTATTCAATTTAATCAAATATAAATTTTGAACTATTGTTGGAACAGGTTCCACGGGTAAACCCTGGAACCGATCTAGACAAGAAAAGTTCCAGGACCTTGGAACCGAAGACCCGCACCCCTAAAAACGTATCTATCAATATTTTAGATCTTTGACTGATGGCCAAATACACGAAATTGACAACTATTGACCAAGTAACAAGCATGATAGTTGACACTACCACAATGTTGATGGCAATATGGCAACACGGCCCATGTTGAAAATGCGCTTGAATATGCATTAAACAGAAAATTTTCCTTGCTAGAAAATATCTCAAGTAAAATCATCTATGCCACATAAAAGATGATTTGGAGGAAACAAAAACCAACTTATTTCTTTGTAAATAAAAATATCCTAGATGTTCAATCTCAAAATTTATATTAAAATAAGAAGAGTAAAGAAAACAAGAACTAGTGCTGTTGTTCCAATGAGAACATCATTACGCAAATCTCATACATTCATCCATCTGTTATTATAGCTATCACAATCACTCCACTCTGTAGTTCTCAGTAATCAATTGTGTCCTCTGTGAAAATTTTGGAGGTGACCCACCTCTCAGTGGCAATACATTCAAAACCTGCAAGGGAATTTAAATTGGAGCGTTATGCATTTAACATTTTTCAATAATTAAAGATATTAACATATTTTCACAAAATTAATGTAGCAAATATTGATCACAACCTTCCTGCAAACATAAAAGAAACTCACTGTAAAGGGAAATGAACAAAATAGCATGGTTTTCAAAACCAGACCAGACCGGGCGGTCGGACCAGAAAAACCAGTAACCGTTCAGCCCCCCAGGTCCGGTTATACTGTAAACCGTTATTCAATAAATAACTGTTGAAAAAGTCGAAAAACCGCTGACCCAGGCGGTCGAACCGCTAAACTGTTCGACCTGGGCAGTGGTTCGTGGGTAGGCAAAATTTATTTTCATCCGATTTAAAAAAAAAAAAAAAAAAATCCATTCATATCCCACGGTTCCTCTTTACGAGTTAGGGTTAGAACCAAAGGTCATTTTCGTTCTAACCCTTCCAAGGCCCAGCCTTCATTCTCATACTCTGACAGCATGACCGACGACCTGTGGCAGCCACGACCGACAACCTGCAACATCCACGACTGACATCGACCAATCACGATGACTGGCGACTGTCATCCGGATTTCCTTCCTCAAAAGGGCTTACTGCGGTAAGCAACAAGGAGCAGAGGCAGATTTCTTTCTTGTAATCAGCAGCAACAAGGAGCAACAAGAGCAGCGGCAACCGGCGATTTTGCAATGGCAGATTTCTTTCCTCTTGTAATCAGCAGCAACAAGGAGCAATAAGGAGCAGCAGCAGTCAGCGATTTTGCGGCGGCGGCCGGCGATTTTACATAAGATAACTCTCAAAAAATCTATTGCTTTTGTTTTCGAAGGAGCACATCTACTCTGCTTCGCAAGCAGCGAGAACAGTATCGCTGCTCCTCCCCTTTTCCATCTCTCCATTTGTTTTACCTGATTCTTGTTCTCATTCTCATTCTCCCTCATACTCTTGCTTTTATTTTATTAATTTATTCATTTTATTGTTTTTTTAACTTTCTCCATCCTTGTTACAAAGAACAGAGATTGTCAGCTTTACTCTTTATCACAGTGAAGAAGGGAACAGAGAGGACAATGTTTCTGTCCTTTTTGTATTTACTATTTGTTATGTATTTTGTCATTTTTGTATTTAGATAGTTTTATTTTTTTGTTTTTTTCTGTATTTTCTATATTTTTATGTTTTTTATTTAATTTTATGCTATTTTTATTATTTATAAATATATTTTTTATTTTAATTTATTTATGACGTCACTGGTCAAACCATTCGACCTGGACTGTTGAACCGCTTAATCAGAAACCAGTCCCCTGACCAGTTCTATTTCCGGTTCGTTTTTAAAAACCTTGCAAAATAGAGCTATCTGCAGACAAACCATGAAACAATCTTTACTTTTTCCCTTTTTTCATTCATTTTCTTTTATCAGAAACATGATCAGAAGATATTTTCTAAAAGGAGGAAAAAAAGATTAATTACCAACACTATCGAAAAAAGCTCACGCGAGGGTTCAATGGAAAACACTATCAAACAACATGCTAATCAGCTTATACAATAATAAAAAAATCAGGATTAGGAGCTCCCTACTACACTGTACCAAAGCTCACGTGAGGGTTCAATGGAAAACACTATCAAACAACATGCTAATCAGCTTATACAATAATGAAAAAATCAGGATTAGGAGCTCCCTACTACACTGTACCAAAGCTATCTGCCAGACTGAACCTAGAACCAATCTGTATGAACCATTCAATCTGGAAGGCTCACCTATTAGTGTCTTTTACAGGTCTTAAAGATGCTCTAATTTTAGTCATAAGATACGAATTCTGTCCTTGTTGAATCTCCACCAACAAATTTGGGCAGCTAACATAATCCACTTGTACAAAATCTTGATCCAATTAAGCAATTGGAGTGAATATAACCACAATGTGATTTGATCCAATGATAAACAAACATGCTTGTAAACCTTGTATCTAATATAAAATCAATATTTATGTATCAGTAAAATTGGTTATAATATTGTAATTACCACTAGAGAAGCTTTAGACTCTGTCTGCCACTTCAAAAAGATCACTCAGGTAGACTTCCTAATCAGCTAATACTTTACTGACCATTTAGCCAGGAAAAGAGAAGGAAAAGCAGGCTGACCAGTTAATCACAGATTGTATTTCTTAGAGTCTATCTCATCAGTATGCTGTTTTTGTAATTCTAACATCATCATCATCATCAATATCATCCAAGCCTACTCCAGCTATATGGGGTCAGCTACTTCATTCTATTTAATGCCAAAGCCATTGTTAAATATGGCCCCTTAAACGGTTTCTCGCTACTTCAACCCATGTCCATTTTGGTCACCCCACCCTCAATATTGAGATCACTTCTTACCATTACTAATAGATGGTATTCTCTATACATGTCAAAATCATCTTGGTCTACTTGCCCTCATTCTTATCACCTATTGGAGCTATTCCAAGGTTGCTCCGAATGAGATCATTTCCCATTATTCCATCCCACTATTCGCATTTCTGCTGTGTATTCATTGTTTGGACAAGAAATTTCTTGGCCGCCCAATGCTCTTCTCCATATAATATTGCTGGCCTTAAAACAGTTGAATAAAATTTTCATTTTAGCCTCACTGGTATTCTCCTATCACATAAGACTCCATATGAACCTCTCCACTGCATATGAAACATCAAAGTCTGGTAACAGTGAAGTAATTCATCTTTTTTTTTTCTGACTAATCTTTTTGTATCTGCCGAACAGCCAAAGTTGGAGAACAACTTAGTTTCATTCAATTTAACATTGGTGTTCGTTGGAGTACTAGCTGGCTTTGATTCTAATAGACCCTTTTCATTAAGTAGATCCAGCATAATAGCACAGTCCCTTTTTCACAAATTAATTTCAGTTCTTGACTTGGCAACTTCAAAATCTAGGAAACTATTTTAATTTCCCTAGGTCTTTTGGTGCACAAAGGATGTTGAAGAGATAAATTCAGCATATTTATCTCTTTAAGACCATGACTTGTAACCACAATATATCTACATAAATGACCAACAGAATTATACCCATCTTTGTATGACATCTGAACATCAAGTAACATATTTGATGTCACTGTAATTCAAAAGTTTCACCACTACATTGAATGGACAAAACCATTCATAGGGAGACTGCTTCAATCCACAAATATCTTTCTTGAATTCATGTATGCTTCATTTAACTCCTCTAGAGCAACAAACCCAAGTATGCATATTTATATTTTTAAAAGATTTATACACTAAATGACAGTTATTTGATATAAAAGTTGTTTTCTGTTTCTGAAAAGAGAGATGGGGGAATTGATACAAGTTAATGAGGTGCATTTAGTGCACTAATTATTTAAAGGAAAAAAATTGACAATTCATATGAAATCAAAGATGTACCTAATTACCACAAGTTACTTTCCATACAAGGAAATTACATATGGAAATCTATGACTCCTCCAAAACCATACATGAAATGCCTCATAATAAAAGAAATACATGAAATATAATTCAAAGCATGTGGAAAGATGAATACATTTTTTAGATAATTAAAATAAATGATTTTATAAAAAAAAAATCAACAAGGATTCAATAGACTTTTTTATAATTAAAATGAAGACCAATAGATTCTATCCCCAAATGAATGCATTCTATGAGAAAATATCAAATGGCAGTGAACCACATTATTCGAGATTTCTAGATAGCAGCCAAAGTGTATAACCACTTCTTGGACTTATCTCTCTATTGAATGCCTCTTCAACATGTCCTATGGGGTTGTCAATGGGGGTTTTCCTTTCGTCATTATACAGAAGACAAATGGTCAACAGAATAAAATAAATAAAAAAATAAAAAGTCAAGAATAGAATTTTTTTATCAATAAACTCAAGAATGGAATAACACTAATCATAGAGTTGTTCTACCTCTAAAAGTGGTTTGGAGTATCACACTGCCAAAAATGCGTGCTAGAGGTTCAAAGCTCAAAACAAGCTACCATGGTACATAATACAAGCTAATGCATCTTAATAATCATAACAAGCAGTTAAATTCTAGGAAAACCAACCTAACTATCTCCAATACAAAAAGAAAGACCATTTTAAACCCAGGTACCCCTTTACTTCCCTGCACACTAAATATTTGCTCTTGCTGCAAACCACCTATAAAACTTTTATACTTCACTGACTCCTAATAAATTTTTATGCTCAAAGTTCCTTTAAAAACCATCCACATTTAATGGCGGTTTTATGATTCCTGGGAAAATAGTCATGAGCTTTTGATTCTGTTGTAAGCATGGGCTTGTGATAGATGCTGTGATAATGAACTTGGACTGGACTATATGGATACATCTAGAGCGGTGTTTTAAAAGAAAGAGGAACAAAAGTGCAAGGGCTTCCATACACCTGAGAAGCAAGGCACAACACAAGGTGCACGCTTGAACTAGTGAGGCACAACATTCCTAAAACATATAAAATAAAAATTTGACATGAAGGAATATAAAAATCTTGTTTCTATATCAAATAAAATGCACCTAAACCTCCATAATGGCATAATATGATAACCATATTTCATAAGAAAACATTAACACAATATCTGTGCCTAGGCACACCTTTTAGAATAGTGATATAGAGACCCAAATAGAAGTCACGGAAGTGCTGGTTAAGAACACATCAACCTCCATTATTTATGCAGGTTTTCCTTTTCTTGTAACCTAACCCTTTATTCTTTTTTTTATTAGTAAAAGATGAGACCGAGGTAAAACCTAACCCTTTATTCTCAAAAGATACAAAAAGAAACTCTACTGCTACTTATAAATTCAGGAAAGGGCCTAACAAGAATTCAGACTTCACAAACCTTTAGGTCACTAAATGTCTTAGCCGCAGTAAACCTGACAGAAATGGGAAAGAAAACTGATGAATCTGCTGGAGGAACAACAAACTCCATTGATCCACTGCCAAGGATGAAAAAGTGGAAAATCAGATATATGATACAATACAAGGGGAAGAATTTAAAGAACAAATTGCGTATGCATAAAGATTAGAAACTAAATCTTTGTTGCACTCTGACCTGCGGTTGGAACTATCAATGAGAAGTATGGACCACTCCAAGGTGGAAGCTCTTGGGTCATACCTGCAAATCAAATTAATAAAAAAAAAAGTAAATGCATGCCTGATAATAATTATTATACCCAACCCCTTACTTTGAAAAAGTGGGGTGAGGAAGGAAATGAGCTTGAAATCAGTAAAGTTGTTGAATGGTTAATGTTTACTGTGATGCTATGGAAACCAGACAAGCTATTGTTCACTTCCATACTTTCTAAGTTGGGAGCACTCGAACAAGCTTGTAGTTTTTCTAGAGGAAAGTGGAAACACAGCCTTGTTTCTTAGATATCACCACAACTTGCATTTAGCACTTGCATCCCTGTGAAATTACTACAGTTGTGGGATAAAATCATAGACATTTCTAATTCTTCGAATAATAAAAAAATTATTTTCCTTCAGAGAGGTGCAACTTGCAACTTTCATCAAAGAGAAAGTAATGGAGTTGTCAGATATATATAGTTTTCTGAATTTTTATTTATTTTTTGTATTTTTATACTTTGGTCAGTTTCATCTTTGAATGTGGGTCCAGCCTACTAGTTTAATTTGTTTAGTTGTAGTTAGTTATGTTTTTCTTGGTAACTATTTTTTAAATACAATGAAGGAATGAATATGTATAAATACGCCAAGCAACCCAGAATAAATACGCCAAGAGTCACCATGCTTGGCTAGAGTGTCATCCATACAATTTGCTGAGTCTCTAGGCCTAAGAAAAGGTGGTATTTATTACCCTTGTCAAACATCTAATCTCCCTCAACATAGATGTTGATGTTTCCATTGCCATTGCTCTTGAATTTAAAATACCAGTTTCTGGTTAAGTAGTCTAAAGAATTTATAATTTTTAGTTTTTAGTTTAGAAAGGAGATTGGCTGACCCTAGGCAGTATATATGCACAAAGTTGGAAAAAAAACGTGGTTAAGGAATTTTAGAGATTATTTCTGCTATATGTATTGTCTGGTGAGTGCAAGAGTAATTTAAGGAACACTACAAATGATTCATGGGTTTTATTTTCTCTCTTTTCTCTTTTCTTATAGCAAGTCTTTTCTCCTGTTTTCTCTTAAAATTTTCTCAGTTCAGAAGCTAACAATCATCTAAGGCCCAAAAGAAAATTCCACCGTGCACGCTCAACATCAAACAAAGAACTGAACTGCTCCTCGACAAGTCACCTTTCAATTTTCTTGAATTATCTTGATAAACCTCCCCTAAAGTATCCTATCAAACATTGCCAAAACCTTCCTTGCAAATTGAAGGAAATTAGAAATTTAGAATATCAGCATGATCCATGGATACATTCAAAGTACTTAGCCCTGATCCCTGTGCTATTTTATCAAGAAAGCTGCAGCATACCAATCTCTTTTTTCTTTGATCAGCAAATAAAATTTTATTAAATCATCAATCACAGGTTTTAAAGTTACAGCAATGTAGTGACCCAGATTACAATATAGCCCAAAATAAAGTAGGTCTGTCTGCTCCTTGTTTGGCTAGGACATCTGCAAGTCCATTTGCTTCCCTCTTTACCGAACCAAAGCTAGTATTAAACCTCCTTGCAAATTGGTCTATTTCTCTGAAGACAAATCTTGATGGATGTGTTTCAGTAACTTCATGACAGTGGAATAATAAATGCAGGGAATGCCACATTCATAGCCGTTATACCCAAGAAAGCTAGTGGGGACCACCCAAAAGATTTAAGGCCCATAAGCTTGGTGGGGAGCCTCTATATGATTATAGTAGAAGTCAGTCCTCTAAAACTGATATAAACTTGGTTAAAAACAGAGAAAGTAGAAGAAAGGTAGAAGACGGCAGTACAAGGGAAGAGGAAGGAGAAAAGAAGAGGAAGAAGAAGAGTTTGATAATCTCCTCTCTCCCCTCTCTAATCCTTTTGTTAATCTTCATTAACTAGGTTACTTACAAGTATGCCCTTAAGTGGGCGGCCAGCTAAGCAAGAACTTAAAGTAAGCTTACAAAAAGAAGTAACAGGCCCATTAACAAAACAAATAGATAACACATTACAAAGAATAAAAGGATAGATACTAGGGCCCATTCGGCCCAGTCTCTCTACAATAGTTAAAGTACTGTCACTATGACTCAAAGAGGTTACCCTCTATTTACTCACACACTATCAAGGCGTGTTTATACAGGGTAGACAAATTATTGATCAGTGCCTTAGAGCCAATTAATGTGTGGATGACCTAAAAAGAACAGGCTGAAAGGGGTGGGTTTATAAATTAGACTTGGAGAAAGTTCATTGTTGGGAATTGGGATACTGCCCAACGCATGAATCACTTGGAGGGGTTTCACCTCCTACAGAACTGAAGAGGACAGGAAGGAGAGAAGGACAGAGAGGAGAAGATAACAGATTTCAAGCAATTTGCATGCTTCCCTTCACTCGACCTCACCCCCTTGTATAACTTTATGACAAATATCTCTCCCCTAACTAATTGTGCTGATGTGTCTTTCTGGTATAGAAGTAACAGATGGCTCATGGGGGGAACTAGGGTGACTGCAGGCTGACACAGTTGCTCGGTCTGGCTTCATCATGGACCTGGCTGTTATGAACTGGGCTATAGGCTTGGCTGGGTCCCAACAACAACCATGTCCTCAAGGTTGAAGTTGGGGTGCTTCTGTTTAAGCTTCTTACAGTTTTCCTATGAAGAATCCTCTATTGGCAGCCCAGCCCATGCCACTAAAACCTCTCTGGTGATCTTCTTGCCTTGCATCAATAGTCAAGCATCCTGATGGGCCGAGTTTGTAACTCATCATCTTTGGAGAATTCAGGCAAGTCTATACTTCTTTGAGCTGTGGGATCGGGGCATGTTTTGAGCATAGAAACATGAAACACCAGGTGAAGTTTAGATGTAGGTGGAAGATCAAGACGATAGGCCATCCCACTAACTAGTTGTAGCACCTTAAACAATCCATAATACCAGGGAACTAGCTTCAGATAGGTCTTTTAGCAAAGGCTAAAGGCTAGGGTGAATAGAGTGATAGAGTTGGTGGGGTTGGTTCTAGGAGGTTGTTCAGGGTTGGCAGGATTTGGGTTAGCAAATTGGTGACTGGTGGGGATGGATGTGGAGGGGCCAGCTGGAGTGAAAGGGGATCATTCTGTCCCAGATGACCGTTGGAGGAGTAGCTGCAGGCAATGTTTTAAAACACGGAAGCGTGACGCGAGGCATTCCACTACCTAGAGGCATAGTTCAAAACGCAAGAGGCATAAGCCTCCCGAACACAAGGAGGCGTAAGCCTCCTTAGGGGGGCGTTAGGAGGAGGAAGGAGGATCTCACTTTTTCTTTATCTTTAATAAAAAATCTTTTATATTAAGAAGAATAAAGATGCATAACATTAGTTGAAAGGGGGAGTTTTGTCGAAGCGGAGCAAGACCCCCTAACTCAAAAAAACAAATTGGACTGCATTGAAAAGGGGGTGGGGGGTCTAGGGGGCGAAGCCCCCCAGCTGAAGGGGAAGGGGGCAAACCACTTTCTTTCCCCTAATCTTTTCTTCCCTTCCCTTCCCTTCCCTTCCCTTCCCTTCTCTTTTCTTTTCTTTCCTTTTTCTCTTTTTTCTTCTCTTTCTTTTTCTTTCCCTTCCCTTTCTTTTCCTTTCCTTTCCTTTCTTTTTTGCTTTTTTCTTTTTTTTTTGTCTTTTTATCTAAGATGTGCATGAGGCACATGAGGCGTACGCCTCATGAAAAAAGTGTATGAGACGTACGCCTCTTGCACCTAGAGTGAATAGTGATAGGATGATGATCTCGTTATGAGTTGGACCTCTATTTATAGGGAGAGATCCCGAGGTCCCAAAAGGAAGGAGCTAAAAGTGTTTGATTCCCACTAGGAAAGGGAATCTTCGATTCGGTGTCAGTTGTCAGGGAACACCGCTAGGGCTTCGCCATATGTCTTATGAGATATCTCAAGGACATGGTTTCCTTTCGTCTGAGAATTCTTATAATACACGTGTGCTACTTCCTTTCGGGATCTCTCCCTATAAATAGAGGTTCAACTCATAACGAGATCATCATCCTATCACTCTGTTCACCCTAGCCTTCAGCCTACCCCCTGCCCTCGAATTTCCTTTGTCCTTCAAGGAGACCCCCACACATAGCCTTACCACCATACTCACACCATGTGGTTCTTGTCATATTGCTGCTTCATCTGCTCCTAGGCCTTAATGCAAATGGACCTTCAAGGCCTTGAGGATTTCATCCCTTTCAATCAAATGGGCATCTACTTCTGCTACTGCTGAAGATCCTCTCTCATATGGTAAGATTGCAGACGACGGACATCCATATAGAGCTTGGAAGGGGGAGATGCCAGCAAATGCATGGTTGGGTGTACTGTACCATAATTTGGCCCAGGGTAACCACTTGGCCCAATATTGGGTTGATCATAGTGAAACACCTTAGGTAGGTTTCCTAGGACTGGTTTACCAACTTGGTCTAACCATCAATCTGAGGACGGTAACTGGTTGAGTAGTGTAGCTCTGTCCCCATGGCCTTGAAATACTTATTCCAGAAAGCTCAAATGTGGGGTCCCTATCAGTGATGATGACCAGGGGTGTTCCATGAAGCATGGCTGTCGTTTTCAAATATCTGGCCACCTAAGCATGTAAATAAGAGATAGCACTGAAAAGTGCGTGAAATTAGTGAAGCTGTCCACCACAACTACAATAACCGACTTACCTCCTGAAGTTGGAAGTCTGGTTATGAAACACATGGTAATCTCTTCCCATACCTGAGAGGGGACAGATAGGAGTTGTAACAAACCTACTGGAGACTGGCTATTGTATTTATGTTGTTCACATAGATTGCAAGCAGCAACATAACCCTTCACTCACTTTTTCATTCCCAACCAGTAGTAGTGTGTAGAAAGCCTTCTATAGGTCCAGAGGATTCCTGGATGCCCTCATATTGAAGATTCATGGAAGAGTTGCAGCAACTCTGGTATTTGGCCGATGTTGGTGACACAACAAGATGCTTATAGAAAAGACTTGAGTTAATCACCTGGTAACCCAGAGTAGAACTTGGGTCTCGGCAACCGGCTGCCATATTGGTTCTGTTTACCACCTGGCCTATTATTTTGTAAAGAAATATTGAATCGGTCAACAAACCACTGACCCGGATGGTCTAATTGCTGAACCATTCGATATGGCCAAAGGTTCACAGTTAAATAATCAAAAACTGAAATTACTTTTTAAAAATTAAAATAACAAAAAAAGAGAGAAAGAAATTGACTGGCTGTGGGAGAGAGAGAGAGAGAGAGATCTGAGGGAGGAGGCAACCGCCTTCTTCTTCTTCATTCGTTCTTGCTTGCTTTCTTTCTTTCTTTCCTTCTTTCTTCTTTCTTTCTTCTTTCTTTCTAAGCCTCCCTTCTCACCCTCTCTTCTATAATATATGTATATGACCTATATATCTTCCTAACCTAACCTAATATTCCAATCTAATGGTCAGGATGCAATATACAATGTAAATTGAACTCAACCATTTTGACCCATTTGACTAGACGGTCAAACCACTGACCCAGGAACCAGAGGAAAAAGCTGTTCTGTTTCTGGGTTGGTTTCTAAAACCTTGTTACATCCAATAAAGGCAAGTGCAGCTATGACAAGTAATTTGCACAAATCAAATGCATTAGATGGATAGAGAGAACAATTGCTATGTATTCTGGAACAATAGGAGTGGGAGACTCATTGAGAGCAGAGGTCATGGCTTTTGCTTCAAGGTGTTATATATGCCAAACAGTTGGGGCTATACCAAATCGAAATAGAAGGGGCTTTAAATTGATAATTGGTTGGATGCAGACAGGTTGTTTGGGCGTCTGGACAGACAATTGTTGAGGGAAATTTTTAGCTTAACAAGGGAGGCTGGTGCTTGCCTCAAGTAGACAAGAAGATCAGCTAATGGATTAGCAGATACCTTAGCCAAACAAGGGACTATCAGGAACAATATACTTTGGGCAGTGCTGTACTTTGATTGTATTTTGGATGAACACCCTATACTAGGGTTTGAAAGTTGTACTTTAAAATATCTCTAATAAAGCTATTGTTTCCAATCAAAAAAAAAAAGATGGATAAAAAGAACATGGAACTATAAATGTAACAAAAAAAACTAAATAATATCTTATTGATTTTTTTACATGTGAAACAAAAAATAAATAAATAAAATATAACATATTCAGGGACTCCAAGACTAAATTATTCATAATTAAGACCAAAAAATTATAAACATAAAGAATAGTAACTCAAGTATCATAATTGTTAGTTTGCTACCCCAAGACATAAATATACATGCCATTTGAGTTCAATAGAAGCATACATGGAAAAAAGAAATGTAACTTTTATAGAAGTTAACTGCCACATTGTTTGCAAATAAAGAACAAATTAGTGTGTGCACCTCCATTCCCCATCTATCTGCCTGACGTTTGGTGCATCTCGCAATGCAGGAAGAGGTACTGATATTACAACGTTCCGCAGGTCAAACATCGAAGAAGCTTCGTACTCAATGCTGACATAAGTTTCATTCCCAGAAACAGAGGGCCAGCAGTTGACTGCAAATGGATGAACATATTGAGAAATTATTGACAAGGGAAAAGGCATATACTAGAGTAGCAGAATAAATCATAAAAAACCTACTTGTCAGTGGCACAAGAGACTCATCCAAATTTTGAATTCTCCACTTCAAAAGACCAACACCTGCTGCATCTCCACTTTGTCCAGTTGGAAAAGGCCTGTTAGGATCCTTAAGACCTAGAATATTTTCATTTGAAAACAGTTCCTTGTTGATGTTAGGATGGGTTTTGAAAAGGATGCCTGAATCTGCCCGAGATTCAATCTGAGAAAGAGACAATACAATAATCAAATAATGACATAAGCACCCAAACTTTTCATTTAAAAAGGCGCAACTGGAAGGCATTAAACCATGAAACAATGAGGTGATGAGAGATCACAATACAAAAGTATAAGAAACTTCCGGATTACAATGCAACAAAAATAAAAATATTATCTCCTCCGATCCAACGCCACAGATGAGCAAAAATCTGCCCCAAATAATTCAAATTTTCTCATGATGAACCATCAAACTCATCTGTCACCAATATAGTTCCCTTAAATCTGTATAACCAAATTTTCATCATGCTATAAACACATTTAATTCTCAAAATCTGTAAGAAAATGCTCATACTATGAGACCTTAAGGACTGAAAAAAAAATGAGATGTTATTTCTTGTCTGCCTTAAAAAGTATTGATATTAAACTACTGTTGAGGGTCTAAGGGCCTTGGGGGAATGACTATCAAAGGTCAGCTCAAACTGTAACTTTTAATATATTGTTTACAAGGGGTGAGGAAAAAAAGCAAAACAAGAAATACCATCAAGGGCCTTATACAAATTCCATTTGAAAATAACCATTGAGTTTTGTGCTATAAAGGAGCGCTTAATTGAACTTGTGAATTCAACACACAGAATTAGAACCTTTATTTTGTTCTCAATGCCAGTTTCTAGCACTACATGATGGAATTATTTTTTGGGAGATTTTCATCCTTTCAAATTGGATATTACCTCTTTTCTTTTTGTGAAAGACAAATCCTGATTCAATTTCCAACTTACAATGTGCATTGCAGACCAAGTTATCACTATGATATCATAATCATCATCAACAACTATCCCAACTATATAGAGCCAGTACACAACTCTTTCTCCACCATTACCCAATGTTAAACCCTTTATAAATATGCATGCCTTTTTCATCATTTCTCACTAGCTTCACCAGCTTCAATTTGCTCCTCAATTCCTCTTTTCAGAGCCATCAGATTATGCTAGCAGAAAAGCATTATACAAACAAGAGAGAGAGAGAGAGCACCTGCACTTGGATAAGTCCATCCTCCTGGTTAAGAATTTGAAGTGAAAGAGTGCCTTGCACATCAAAGTTACTAACCCCACCATCTCGCTTGAGTGTCACATTAATCTTCTCTTCAACAGTCAATGTTACCGGATCAGTTGGTGGAGGCACAGCAGATTTGGACTGTGTAGTAGTTGGTGGCACATCTTCAACAATCACTTCACCTTCAGCTTTCAGAGATTCCAAGAATTGGTTAGTCCTTTGGGTTTTCCCAAGCTTCATACCAAGACCTTTAGGAGGAGCAGTAGCAGATGCAGATGGACGACCTGAAAAAGCAAAAACAATATTAAAAGAAGTTTTCACCAGCTGAAATATAAAAAATCAGGTCACATTTTCTACATAGTGAAATTTCGGTAGCATGATTAATCCTACATCGATCAGTCAAAATTAAGCATTTAAGAAGTAGAATTTATTTGTCTGGAAAAAGTATGCACAATATACATGCATACAGATATGTCAGAGAGAATATAATTTCAATTTGATAACAAATGGATCTACCATTGAACGATGAATTCAATTCAGTTGGAGACCCAGATCATGTTCCAATTTACCGACGGCCTATTGAAGAAAGAACAATTGACCTGACATTAAGAAACTTTCTTCGATCTTTTTTGGTGTCCAGAGAATATAACCATACCACTGTTTCAATCTACCTTGTCAAACATCAGTTTCAGCAGTGGAAGGCCATCCACTCAGTTCCTAATGGTGCTGTCACATTCTCCAATGCAAAGATTTATACAAATTAATTTTTCCCATTTTCTATCAGTAACAGTAACTTGAAGCGCTAACATGTCAAAACAGAACAAAAACAGCCTTTATAGGATTAAGGCACATGAAATTCAAGAATTTTCTTACAGAGGGAGAGTAGGGAAGCTCTAATTGAGTCCATTACAATTAGAGTAGCCCATTGGTTGAAGTCCTTGAAAACTTTCTTGTCTGTCACAACGGATGATCTACTTAGAAATTGGAAGGAAGTGGCTGAATCATCCTACAAAAAGAACATCACCATTCCCTTGTAGTCTCCACTGGAATAGGGTTCATTAAACTTAACTTTGATGGCAGCAGTATAGGGAATCCTCGTTTGTCAGGAATTGGAGGGGTATTCAGAGATGAGGAGGGGAAGATAGTTGCTCTATTCTCAGGCCCGGATGGTGTGGGTGATTCTCTCAGGGCAGAGTCCATGGAAAAAATAGAAAGAGTACAAAGGGCAAGACGGTTGTGAACATTAGGAAATCAACTATTGAAGGAGACTCAAAACTGGTAGTGAAGTGGTTAACAAGTGAAATAAATGAAGCTGTGGAACTACAACAGTGAGAATAAAAGGTTCAAATGGTTGACTAAGGATATGGAAGTGAGAGTACAATGGGTTAAGAGAAGTGCAAACTCCTTTGCAGACATGTTGGCAAAGCAAGGGGTGGGAAGAGAAAAATTGTTCTGGGCGCAACTGTAAAAACATAATGCTTGGGGAGAGATAAGAGAGTGTATCTCTATCTTCGTATTATATTCTGTGCACATATTTTTCTAATTTAATGAATCTGCAGTTATTAATCAAAAAAATTAAGGCACAGAACTGACACAAACCTTTATTTTTACTAGAAAAGGATTCCACTTCAGTGCTCAGTCCAAATCCAGAACTACTTCCAAAACCACCTCCACCACTAGATATACTCATCTCACTAAAGCTACTCTCTATCCTTCCTGAACTCGTCAGAGACATAAACCCTCCTTTCTCTCCTCTGTTCTTCTCTATCTGCAAAATGTGTACACATTGTTACATAAGAAATAGTTTGAGAGTTGAAAAAAGAAAAAAAAAAGTGAAAGCAAAACAAAATATAAATAATAGAAGCATCAATTTTATATAAACTACCTTGCTTTTATCAATCTCACTTGCTTTACGCTTCATGACATCCTTAGTTTCATTAATCTTGCTCTGCAAAACAAGCTTATGCAGTTTCTCTTCATGACTTTCCATCTCACAGTACTGCTTAACCTGTGCAACTGTCACATTTTCTTTGTGTCCAAGGGAGATCACTTCATCAAATGCAAAAATCAGCTCAAAAGCTGTCTTGCAAATGCCCTCTTCATCTAGATTGGAGCAATATTCAGGTACCTTTGTATACTTAAGGAATAAACTTGATGAATCTGTGCATTATTGCTTTGGTAGAGAAATTTGGTAATATAGGAACATTGAAGGTATATTTAACAATGGATATGGCACTAAACAGAATGGAATGGCAAAACACAGGATTCATGTAGGTGTCCCCATATAGTTGGGACAAGGCTTCAATGATGAGGAGGAACATTAAAAGTATGAAATACGTCTCATGGACTTTTGAAATATTTTGAAAAGAAAAAGGTAAAAATAAAATTTAAGACTCAAAACCTGAAGAAGCACCAGAGTACTAGTATCAAATTGAACTTGTTTGAAGAAATGACAAAAAACAAAACTGTTTTCCTCATTCTTTTTCTTTCTTTTTTTGAAAAAACATAGAAAATTTAAGTAAAAGCAATCATTTATTAATTGGATCATTTTACTTAAGGAAGTTCTACCACATGGAAATTCTCTTTAATGGAACTTTAGCTTTAGCTGGTCATGACCAAGAAACAACCAGTTTCGCTTGGTGGGCCGGGAATGCCCGACTTATCAATTTGTCCGGTAAACTACTTGGGGCTCACATCGCCCATGCCGGACTAATTGTATTTTGGGCCAGAGCAATGAACCTATTTGAAGTGGCTCATTTCATACCAGAGAAGCTCATGTCGCTACTTTAGGTCGGGGGGTAGGTCCTGGTGGAGAAGTTATAGACACCTTTCCATACTTTGTATCTGGAGTACTTCACTTAATTTCCTGGTCAATTGCTTAAATCACCAAATTGTTTGACAAAGGGAAAAAAATACAGCAAAGGTGTGATCTTTACCATCTATTGTTTGTAACTTCACAAACCATCACAAAATGGTCTATAAAAGTTCATGGAAGCCATCAGTTCTAATTTTAGCAAGGAGGGATTGACCCACTCAAATGCCAAGAGGATTGGATATGGCACAGATTAATAGATTAGGCCCTTGCCTAGGCAACAAGTTGGGCACCTAAAGCCAGGGCTGGCATTTCATAATTTGTTTGTATTCTTATTTTGCATGCTTATAATATAAGAATCATGGTTTAGAATATCAATATATTTCTAAAATTTCAAAGACATTTTTCTATTTCCAATGGATACCAACACATTACAGAAACTGATATATTCTCTAGTGAAAGCTACCAACCCTATATGGAGTACACAAGATGGTATTATAGCATAAGTTGGCAACAATATTTTTTATATCATAGCGGTATTATTTTTTCAGTCTGGAATAGCAGTTTTATTGCCTGTCTAATAGGAATGATTACCACTTTGAGCCAACTTGAAATTCATTTTGGACATGAAATTAAATCCTATTTTTTTGTTTGTGCAATAGATTATTTGGTTGGTCTATTAGAATCATATACACGTTACAAATTTTGTTTGAATTTACTCTATTATGTAATTTTGATTCTTAAAGTACATAGGACAATTTCAAAGCATATTATTTTATCCATTAACCTTAGTTTCCTAGCTTTATTTGATGGTTTGGACCAAGATAACAGTCTAAAAGGATGTACATATGCATCTTTTATAGTTTCATAAAACATCATGTATATTCCCTATATTTCTCAACGTTTCAAGAATGAATATAATTTTTACAATATTTCCATATGACATTTTGACATGTTTCCTATATTTGGATGACCAAAATTTCCACTGAGCCCAACATTTTAAGCCATTTATTCTTGATAATAACAATGGAATCATATTAAGTGCCTTAAAAGAAACCCCAAAACATGTCCAGGATCAACTGTAGGGAAGTACAAAGAAACAGCATAAGCTGACCATATTTACTTATACAATTGCACCCCAGGCCCAGGCACAATTTACAATCATGCCATCGATCCAGCTCTAGCTAATCTATCAGCTAGTGTGTTAGGGATCCACCTGAACGAGCAGTTCAGGCTACATCCAAAGGATTTGGCTTCCCCAACCAAAGATCTAAACCCCCACAGTGGTTCCTCTTCAGCATTGAACCAAGAGATAACCGCTTGGCAGTCCCTTTCAATTAAAACATTTCTAAACCTTGCTTAGAATAAATCTTGCTACACCAACTGAACAGAAAAGGCAGGTATCTTCTGCTCCCTTTTCTCTCGCGTTTCTTGAGCAGAAACAGGCAACAATTTGCACTCTTAATTTTTTGAATTTTTTTCCACTTCTTTTTCTTCGACTGAAGCAGCAGTTCCATATCCTCTTTTTCTACTTCCTTTTCTTGGATTGAAATGGGGACGCAATCTTCTTTCCTGATTTTATTCCCTTCTTATTCTAGGACATAAATAGGAGCAAAATCCCCTTCTTCTGCTTCTTTTCTGGGACACAAACAAGGGTCTATTCTTCTTCTTTATTAGTTTTTTTTTAATATAGTTGACGTTTTCAATTCCTATTATTATATTGCAATAATAGTTTGAGATATTGAGACTAACATATTCAAATGTCTATCTTATCATGAATATGATGATATTTCTATATTGTGATATAAAATTTGTTGTTATTTGATGAATATTATTGTTAATTGCTAGTGTGGATGATTGCTGGTTACTATTCAAAAACAAAAAATTAACATAGGACTTTGGTTTTTTGTTTTCAAAATCCGTCACCTAGGTAACACATAGGTGTCTAGACACTCTTCTATAGCCTAGCTTCACCTTTGACTTATTTTCTGTTGATTGGAAACGGTGCTTCACCTTCGACATTTTTACAACTGTGCTCTTGTCCCATTTAATTTATCTCAATGAAATCAACCAAAGCAGAACTTCAGCTACATAACAGTACAAATAATCAAAGACAAACATAAAAAGGATACAAGCTTAGAGAGAAGTCTCAGTGTCTCCAGATCTTCAAGAATGTTGCTTTGTTTGTTTGTCACTAGTAGCAAATACAAAGCTTCAATTGGCTGGTAGACATAGCGCACATTTTCAGTTTCAACATATGTATGTTGTTTTCCTATGCCAACCAATTTGGGAAAAGCTGCAAGTAATCCTTCAATCCTTATTCGAGACATGTCCACAAACTGCCTTGAAACAAGAGCTGCAAACAAGTACAACAGATATTGAAAATGAATACCAAGTATGGGGGCCTCATTACATTATTCAATTGCTAGCGCAAGTCCGTTATGATCTTACTATGGTGCATAAGAAAATGAAAAGGCAACAAATGGGTTAAAAATAATAAGCAAACCCAATAGCAGAGCCTAGTGTAAACAAATTTGTTCTACATAAAAATCAACCCTGGAGAAGAATAAGGTGAAATCTTTGGACTTATTTCACCAGCTTTCTTTTAATGATCCACGGAGGCATTGGGCAGCAGTGGCAAGCAGCTCCTGTCTGAATGCGTTGGGCACCCCCTCCTGAAGGCTTCATGAAACTAAATTTTGATGGCAGTAGTCAGGGTAACCCAGGTCCCTCTGGGATGGGAGGGGTTATAAAGAATGAAAGTGGTAATGTGACTCTCTTATGCTCAGGCCCTTTAGGTGTGAGGGACTCCACCAAGGCAGAATTACTAGTTGTCCTTCAAGGGGCACAGTTTGCAGGATTGGAACAGCTATTAATAGAGGGCAACTCCAAGGTGGTTGTGGGGTGTCTACAGAACCCAGAGACTGTGATTTGGTGCTTTAAAAATGATCTTAAAAAATTCAAATGGCTACCAAGAAATGTGTCAGAAAACAATGGGTGGGGAGATCAGCTAATGCTATGGCTGATATTTTATCCAAGCAAGGGGCAAACAGGGAATAGTCGACCAGAAATTACCATGCATACTTGGTTTTGATTGCTAGGAGAGGTTGTAGCTCATACCTCTCCATGGATACTTGTATCTGTTTTTTTCTCCACTTTCTAATAAAAATTCTCATTTATAAAAAAACTCAGAAGTATAATCATTATATGTTTAAAATTACCGGCTAAAGGACTGAAAGCATAAAACCAATGATTAATCTTCCTTTTTATTAGTAACTATAAAGAGCAATTTATTATAATACTCCCAGAAAATATAAAATATTAAAATTAACTAGAAATAAGACAGAAAGAGAAACAGTATGAAACAAATTTTATGTATTTTGGATAATTCTCCTTTTTCAGTTTCAAGACCACAATTCAGGAGGTACAAACTGTTACATAGAAAGAAATTGATCCCCACCACCATCAGAGAAGAATGCAACCCAATCATTCAAATACCATTTCAAGCTTCTGAATATATCAACAGGGATTTTGTTAAATTTTGAATGAGCCCAACACAAAGGCCCAAACCCAATGCAGTGTAAAATCCTTTACATGAGTACCTGAGTTGCACCCCTATATATTAAGTACTAAGCTCAAAAACAAATTGAAAGATATAGAACAATTTCGTCTGTGCAACTATTTAAAGCCATTTCAGATGGTAAAAGTAATATAACAAACATCACATCAACATACTACAACTAGAAAAAATTAAATTCCAAGAAATAGGTCAAAATATGTTGGACAATCAATTAATTAGAACCAAGGATAGAAAAAAAAAATATTCCTATAATTGTATTTTGAAAGAAAGAAAATACTCAACTAAAAACCAAAATAGAAGCAGTTAGCATGCGTTGGGCAAACCAAACAACTATAATTGTACACTAAGAATAAATATAAAAGTTATTACATTTAACCAAATTGAATATGCAAATAGATAGATGAGTTAACATTCAAAAACAGTAAATCCAGAAAATCACACCAACAGGATTTCTTTAGGGAGAAAAAAAGACTCACCTTTGCCAGACTTGCTTATAATGGAAGCTGCAAGAACCACCTGTTGGAAACAAAAATTAAGGGGAAAAGCTTTGAAATCAAACTTGAATGTCAGAAAAGGGATATTTACTGAATGATGTAGACAGATAATATTGTAATTTTGTTCTACTTAAAAAAAAAAATAATATAGTAATTCTTTGTGCCTGGTGCACCTTGTGCCTCAGCCCAGGCATCCTCAGTCAGTTTTGCGCTGTTTCAAGCATAGTGGCTGGGTCAGGGCAAAACCAAGCCCCTTGAGGCAAGCCCAAACAAATACATCTATGTTCTTAAATTCTTCTATGCAAAAAGATTATTTTGTAATTTTAATTAGTTCTTATCTTTAGAAAATTATCTTGTATTAGGAAACATGAGGGAACACGAACAAAAAGGGGGTTCTTAGAGCGTTGGCATGGATTTGTTTGGCCTTGCCTCAAGGGGCTTGGTATAGAACAACTCTTAGAATTAAGAATGCAAAATGTTTATGTATTTTATTAACTACTTTAAGTAATTGGGGAAACAAAGATATTTAAAGTTTTCACGTGCTTCACTTGTTGAGAGATTAATTATGCCATGTTTGATTTTATTTCTACATTTTCACTTTGAATATGTTTTATATGTTATGTTTATGTATTTTATTTGAATCAATAACATTCTTTTTTATCAGCAACACAAAATAATTTCATTAAAAATATAAGAGAGCAAAACAACAAGAAGCTGTGAAAGAAACAGACTCAAAGTACCTTCTCAAAAAAAAAAAAAAAAAAAAAGACTCAAAGCTAAACCCCTAAACCCCAAAGTATTATAACTAAGCCGAAAAAATAGAATGTCCCTGAACCACTTGCTTAGCACCAGAACATCCGCCAAACTGTTTGCAGATCTTCTAACCCAGTTAACTCGAATCAACATATCCTTAGAGAGTCATTTGAAGCACCTAAGAACATTCCTTAGGTGCCAAGACAATTCCTCCCCCTTCTTCAGCCAGACCACAACTATTTTCAGTTGACCTTCAATAATTAACTTTCCAAACTCAATTCTTTGGTTTTCTCAACTCCAAAAACTGCTGCCAAGAATTCATCTGTGGCCACATCAGCCTGCTCAATTGGGCCTGAAGAAAAGGCACATATATTTCCTTCCTCATCCCTGATTACCCCTCCCATTGCTGAGGAGCCCGGATTGCCCACACAACTCCCATCAAAGTTCAGCTTTGGCCAGCCACTAGTTGGAGGTGACCAGTCCACAGCCCCATTTTGTCTTCTAGAGGATATCAGCTATAGCCCCCCAAGACCTGAAGAAATCTTCAACCTTAAAAGTCTGAGAAGAGATTCAAAATCTTGACCCAATGTGCCACTCTTAAGGTTATGAACTCTATCAAAGCTTCCTTACTCCTCCCTTATCCCCAAAATTTCTCAAGTTTCTTTCTTCTCAAACTGTCCAAACACTACTGCCCTAGTATATCTTCACATCAACAATTCAACATGCCCCTCCTCTTAGTGCAACTACAAACACAACGGCTCAACAACCCTTCCAAGATATTAGGAGGGAACCAACTGCAACCAAAAAGCAAAGCAAACCAATCCCACATAGAGCCAACAAAGGGACAGGAGATTAAGAGATGAAAGCAGTCTCACCATTTAACTTACATAAGCAGCAGAAGTTCGAGGACAAGTGCCAGTTTGGTCTTTTCCTTTAAAGCAAACCACAAGGATTTATACAACCATGAAGCACTTCCAACAAAAAGCACTTAATTTTGAGGAATGGGGAAACACCAGATTTCTTTAACTGGGAAATAAGGAGAAGGGGAGGAGGCTACAAGAGAGATAAACAAAGACTTGAAAGTGAAAACTCCTGCTGGATAAAGGATCCACACCCTACTATCCAAACCACCTTCCTCCAGGACCACAGAGTTCAGCAAGGGTAGCAAAGCAGACACAAGGGGAAACTCAGACTCTCTAAGATTCCTAGTGAAACCCAAGTTCCGGTTTAACCCAGAAAAAGAAGATCGAGACAAATAAACTCAAACACTAGTCTACCTTTGAGATTGGAAAGAGAAAAAAAGGAGAGAAAGGCCTCCTTCAAAGGTGACTCCCCAAGCCAAATATCTCCCTAAAACCTAATTTTCTGACTTGAGACCAAGTCATAGCTGATGTGACTGAGGAAAACATACCTGATGTATCATATCTTTTGAAGGTGTTTTCAGAGACGAGGATGATTTCATTAGGGCTCTTTTCTCAGGCCCTATTGGAGTGGGTAACTCGTTGAGAGCTGAAATTTATGCTGTGAGGGAAGGAATTCATAAGGCCAAGGAATTAAATATTTCTAAGTTAATAATTGAAGGGAGCTCGAGCTTGTAGTGGGTGGCTTTTCAAAAGGAGGAGGAGATGGATTGGTGGGATTACATAAATGAAAAAAGGAAGTTCAGGTACCTGAAACAAGGCATAGAAATTCAGTTGCATTGGACCAAGAGAGATGCTAATTGTTTAGCTAATGTTTTGGCCAAGCAAGGGGTAGGAAGAAGCAATTTTTTGTGGGCTATGTTGTATTTTTTGTTTGACCTTTTGGGTGGAGCTAAGAGAGTTTATCTCCCCTTCTTTGTAATTTCTTCATTTATATTTAATGAACCTCATTCAGTTATTGATCCAAAAAAGGGAACAAAATCACAGATAGCTTTCCAAAGAGCAGCCAGAGTAGCTCTATGCAGACAACTAGCATCCCATCCATTGTTTGACAGCCCATGAATACTTGCCACTTTGTGCTACAATCTCTCACTTTCCTTCAGGAACCTCCACAACCTTTTCTTTATGAGTAAAAGATTCTTTTACAATCCCCAGCCCCCTTCTACTTTCAATTTTACCACCTTTTCCCATCTAAGCAAGTGATCTTTCTTCCCTTCCCCGGGTCCCCACAGAAAGTCTCAAAATATTTTCAATTTTTCTCGCAACAACTTGGGGCATCTTGAAAACCAACATATAGCATATAGGAAGGTTAGCTAAGGTGGACTTGATCAAAGTTATACTCCCACCTTAAGAGGTATAATTCCTTTTCCACCCAACTAATCTCTTGATTCTCTTAACAAATGCCTCTCCCCTCATGTGTGTGTTCTTGTAAAGATTGTGGTGAAACCCTACCCCATTTACTGTTATCCTGCTCTTTTGTTTCTTGTATTTGGGAAATTGTTTGTTCTCTCTTTGGATGCAGATGGGCTCCCCCACAAGATGTGGTAAGTCTATTCAGCCCCTCCTTCATGAGGCAGCAAAAGAAAAGAGGAAAGTGCTTATGGAAGGCAGCAAAAGCTGTTGTGGTATGGACCATATGGGAGGAAAGAAACCAAAGACTCTTTTCGTAAAAAAGTAAAACAAAAGATGAAGTCATTGAAACCATAAAAGTCAGAACTGCACATTGGGTGATGACCATGGAACTATTCAAAAACTTCTCCATGAATGAAATTCTAAGAAATTGGACTAAAGTAGCACAGACAGATGTACCCAAAGAAGATGTGAGAGCGGAATGGAAGCCACCTGCAATGAACAAATTAAAACTAAACTTTGATGGGAGTTCCCTTGGTAACCTGGGAAGGGCGGGCATAGGGGGTGTGATAAGAAATCATCTAGGTGAAGTTGTGGCACTCTTCTCAGGACCAATAGGTATTGGTGACTCAATACAGGCTGAATCTCTGGCTCTTCTTCAAGGCTTAAAGATGGCTTAGCAGATTGGAACAACAGACTTAGAAATAGAAGGAGACTCACTACTGGTCATCTCTTGGGCTAAAAACATCACATCAACACCTTGGAAGCTCAAATTTATCTACAAAGAAATTGACACAATTGCAAGAAGGTTCAACTCTCAATTTGGTTGGGTTAGGACTGCAAACGGATTGGCGGATACCCTAGCAAAACAGGGGGCAAATAGACCTACCTTGTACTGGGCTGAACTATAACTGTTTTGTATGTGTCTGTAGACTGGGTTATAGATTGGGTTAATGCATTACTGCAACCTATATCTATTGTAATTCAATACTTCTCTGTTATTAATAAAAGTCTTTTTACTGATCAAAAAAAAAAATCGCTTGATTCTCTTCTCAAACCTTTCCACCATTAGGGTCTAAAACCTAGGTGATCTAGGGTTGTCACCTAGAGGTAACCCTAAATATCTTAGCGACCATTCCCCCTTCTCACATCCCAAAGAGCCATATCCCTGAAATCACCTCCCTAAATGTTGATGCTAACCACTAAGCTTTTAGTCTAGTTACTCTTCAAATAGGAGAATTATATCTCTCCCTACAAACCAACATTTAATCAACCGCATGGTATTGGCTCTTGACTTGCTAAGGACCTCAACTACCAAGGTAAAAAGAAAGGGTGGTAGTGGATCTCCTTGTCTAAGACCTCAAATCCCCTCAAAGAAATCAACCACCAAGCCACTAACAAGTATAAAGTAATGACTAGATTGCAGACAACCTCTGATCCATTTACACCACAACTTCTCATGACATTAATTAAGAACTCCAAATCCACTAAATCATAGGCTTTCTCAAAGTCCAACTTAACCGCAATTCCTTTTTTCCTTAATCTTTTCTAGGCCTCCACACACTCATTAGTAATTAAAATCTGGTCCACAATTTGCCTATCCTGAATGAAGGCCCCTTGAAACTGGGAAATAAGTGGAGCACCTTTTTGATCCCAAGGGATAGTACCTTAGCAATCTTCTTGTAAATACTAGATACTAGACTAATAGGTCTAAAATCCCTAGGATGACAAGCACCAATTTTCTTTGGAACCAAAGCTATGAAAGTTGAGTTCATTCCTGGACTAATTACTCCCCTTTAATGAAACTCCTTGAACACTCTGACCAAGTCAACTTTGATTATATCCCAACAATCTTGATAAAAAGCCATTGTAAAACCAACAGGCCTAGAGCATTGGGTTTGTCCATTAAGAAGATTGCTTCCCTAATTTCCTCCTCCTCAAACCCTCTTTCCAAGAACTCCACTTGATTATCACTCAACACCTCCCAATCAAGACCTTCAACTAGCCATCTCTCATTAACTGACCTTCTAAACCTCGATAAACTGATCCGCAAAGGTCTTCTTTTAGAGACAATAAAGTATTATTGTATTAAATATGAACAAAATGTACATCAAGATGATGTACTAAGGGAACAAGAAAAAATTGTTCCCTCTAAACTTGATCCCCACCTTGCTTTACAAAAAGCTTATCATGTTCAAAAAAGGACTCAAAACCTACACACCTAAACAGCCTGTCACCAGACATAGACAACCAAGAAAACATCTTCCCCACAATTTTTTGAAAAATGGAATCTACAAAACTTGTCTTGCTTTTGAAGACCCGATTGTCTCTTTCTTGCCAAACACCAAAAAACCACTGTTGGGGTTAAATTCCAAAATAATTTTCCTCTTTTACTCAGGCCCTCCACCCTCCAACCTTTTACAAAATCCTCTACTGAACCTGGGCAGCAACTTTTCACTTCAAATAAGTGTGAAATATTCACTGTTTCCAACTGTTCATCGCATAGGACACAGCTAGTTGAATCCAGTACAGCACCCTTCCGAGAGAGGTTATCCCTTGTAAGTATTCTGTTGGGGTATGCCGTCCAGATAAAAAAAAAAAAAAGAAATTTTTGAAGGCACATTTTTACACCAAACAATGTGGGTTGGAACTGAATGTCCTTCTGAACTATCCAAGGCCTTATAAAAAGATTTAACTGTAAACTTTCCAGTCTTCTCCCACTTCCAGATTCTACTATCATCCCTTGCTGACTCCAACTGTGTACTGTAAAGGAGTTGCACTAGTTCCATCCACTCCACTTCCCAATCATTTAGATTCCTCCTGAATTGTAGGATCCAAACTATGCTATCATCTTGAATTTGCAAGCTTTCAGCAATCTTAGATTCTTTGTTTGCTGCAACTTCAAACAAAGCAGGGAGCCTCTCGTTCAAAGGCCTCTTCCCACACCAAACATCCTTCAAAATTTGACGCTCTCCCCATTTCCTACTTTGAACTTCACACCTTTTACAAACCAATGATAAGTCTTTTCAATACCTTTCCAAACTGAGCATCCAATAGGACTGATTTGAAGTTCCTGGATACAATCCAAAATTTCTATCACCATACTTGGCCTGCACCACCCTTTTCCACAGCCCTCCTTGACTCTCTCCAAATCTCCAAAACCACTTCCCTAGCAAAGCAGTATTGATACTTTTCACCCTTCTAACCCCCCAAACCCCCTACAGCTTTTGGGCTAACAGACCTTGTTCCAGTTTACCAAGTAATACTTCTGCACTTTCCAGCCTCTCCAAAGGAAACTCCTCATCTTCTTTTCGATGATAGCAGCCATTCTTGCCGGGATTGGGTACAAAGATAGCAGATACATTGGGAGGGAGGATAGCACACTTTTCACCAGGGTAACCTTGCCTCCATAAGAAAGATACTTGGTTTTCCAGGAGGCTAGCTTCTTTTCAAGTCTTTCAACAATTGGCTCCCAAATTGACTTGGAATTACATTTTGCACCTAGGAGCATGCCCAAATATTTTAGAGGCAACTTTGCCACTTTACATCCCCACAAATCTGCCCCAACTGGTCAACTCCTGCACCTCTCCCACAGCCACTAACTCACTTTTGTTTAAGTCAACATTCAAGCCTGACACTACTTCAAACCATTTCAGCACAGACATCACAAAATAAAGCTGCTCTTGCGATGCATCACAGAAGATCAAAGTGTCATCAGCATACTGCAGTAAACTAACCTCCACCCTCTCGTTACCTACTGAAAAACCTTCTAGAAAACCCCTGAACCAGGCTCCTCAACAATCTGCTTAGAGCTTCCAACACACACACACACACACACAAAAACAAGAAAGGGGATAGTGGGTCCCCTTTCCTGATCCCCTTCAAACTTTTTAAGTTTCCAGAAGCTTTCCCATTGACCAGAACTGAAAATGATGGAGTACCAACACAAACCTTCATCCAATTTCTCCATTTAGAGCCAAAGTTCGTTCTTCTAAGCACGTAGTCCAGGAAGCTCCAGTTCACATGATCATATGCTTTCTCCAAATCTACTTTGCAGATCAGTCCCCCCTTCCACTTCTCAACCATGAGTCAATCAGCTCATTTACCACTAGAACCCATCCACCGTCAGCCTTCCTTCTGCAAAAGCTCCTTGGCACTCCAATATAATGCACCCCATAACTAACTTCATCCTTTTTGCTAGCACTTTTGCAATAATTTTGTACATGCTGCCTATCAGCCTAATAGGCATGTAATCTTTAATGTCTTCAGCTCCTTTCTTCTTTGGAACCAGAGTGATAAAAGTAGAGTTTAGCCTCCTTTCCAAGGTTGCTGATGTATGGAATTCCTCTAAAACTTCAACAATATCTACCTTCAGAAAATCCCAACACCTTTTTGTAGAATGCCAATGGTAAAACCATCTGGTCCTGGAGCTTTGTCCCCTTCCATATTCATAATTGCCTCTCACCTCCACTTCCTGGAATTCTCTCTATAGCTCCCTTGCTTGC
Source organism: Nelumbo nucifera (assembly GCF_055504915.1). Classification (NCBI taxonomy): domain Eukaryota; kingdom Viridiplantae; phylum Streptophyta; class Magnoliopsida; order Proteales; family Nelumbonaceae; genus Nelumbo; species Nelumbo nucifera. The sequence continues at coordinate 62,105,670 of NC_142653.1, forward strand.
TCACTTGTCAGCCCATCAAAATTTAACCCATCAAGTTCGGGCCTGTATTTCCAGTCTTCTTTGTAAAGATTTTTTGTAGAAGTTAACTATACTGGTTTTGATTCTCTCTTCCTCTTCCACCACTTCCCCAATCACCAAACAATGTACAGCTGACCTTTTTCCAAAGAGAAGAGAGAGGCCAAGAAAAGGTCATCTTCTTTGTCCAAACAGACCTGGACCACTTCTCCAACACTACCAATACTTGACTCATCATCAAACAAACTAACTTCTTCAGAATTGTTGCAGCTACTCCAACTCACGTCCTCAATATCGTCCCTCCAATCCACTTTAGTTCCAGTATACCGCAGATTGGGTTTGTCTTGGAAAGATGATGGGTGTATGACCCACTGCAACTGATCAGACTTCGCCCCCTACAAGTTCACCGAAGTTGAAGGGGATGAAGCTGGACCTGCACCTCAATCTCAATTGTTCTTTTAAATTCAAAAATTTTGAAAAAAAAAAATAGCCTTAAATGACAAATCGGAGCCAGATAGAGCCTTGTTCGACGGTCCACCTCCCTTGACCGATACGCCACCGCTGGCGGGGGAGCAAGCCTTCTTCTCTCCTGCCACATGGAGTCCACCCCACCACATCAGCACTTTCTCTTTCCTTTCTTCCTACCAGCACTAGTGTCACTTCAGCTTCCGATGCGAGCCAGACCTTCCTCCACCTCCCATTGATGAACACCTCAATGGATCTAGGGAGACTCTCTGGTTTGGAACCACCAATCTTGATTCTCGCCGCCTGAAGGTCTTAAGTATTCACACTCATGAGAAACCCAGCACAAATGGCTGCTACTTCATCGAAGACCTCCTCCATCCAGAGGTTGAAAGGAGACCCAAAAATCTTAGCATGGAGAGTTCCATCCTCAAGATCCTTCTCGTTACAGCATGGATTCCAATTTTCTACTAACGCCTTCCCCTCACGGGTGTTCACTATAGTAATCAAGTAATGTCGTCCACCAGGTCAAGGATGGCTGCTCTTCAAACGGAATGAATAGTGCCTTCTCAACAAACAGAAAGTGCCATAACATCTTGCATTACTCCATCCCAGTCCTCAACCTTCTTAACCAACCTGACCACCCTTCCTCTTCTGCCAGTTCTCCAGATTGCCTTCCTCCACTAGCTTTAAACATACCCTACTGTTAGACTTCTTCTCCACAGTGAATTTCTTCCCTTGCAGACCCAGTTCTCCTTTCTAGCCTGAGTCTAATTCCAAAGATTGTGCCATCAACAAAGCCTTTCAACCAACCTGACACCTCCCTGCTTAGAACCACCAAGGATCTTTTGTTTTCTCTGGTTTTGATCGTCAACCCTCCACCTGTTTCTTCCAGTAAAAACCTTTTCTTTTCCACTTCCAGTCCCTACAAACTTCTCCTCCACCTTCACTTGTTTTCATGGATTTTTTGGAAATTTTATAATTTTTTAAAAATTTTGTCCCTTGCTTCAAAAAGGCATTCACCTAGCCTTGTGCCTTGCACTTTACACCAAGGATAGGAGTATTGTAGCTTAGCAGTTTATGTATATTGTATGGAGCAACGTTATTTTTGTAATTGTAAATAGCTATTGCCCTCTTCTTTTGTTACATGGCATTGTAGCTATTTAAAAATGTGGGTATCACAATCAGCTCATAGAGTGAAGGTCTGAAGCTGTAACTTAAGCTAACAGGGAGTATTTCCCAAATAAGATTCCCAGTTTCTCTGCAGCAGTAGCTTAAATCATGCTCTATAAGAGACTCAAATCAATATATAGAAATGAAATCTTATGTAATATTCAGGTGAGCTGGAAATTTGTAAATACAAAGGAAGCAGTTCTGATCTTCCATGTGTATCTCTAATCTAATGGAGTATGGGCAAAGGGACTTAGATTCCCTGCTCTTTTAGTGGCCTTTAAACCATTGCAATGCAGTTGATATACTCCTCAACCAGTAGGTCTGTTAGCACCATTGTGTGCTCTACTTTAGCACCAGAAATTTCCAGTAATGTGTTATTGAAAAACGCAACTCCACCCTAAACATATTAAGTCAACTTGCCCGAGGATACCTTACTCCTTCACAGTGAAGAAATAATGGCTTACTTATTCTTGATGAGAGGAATAGAAAGTGCATCCCTGACCATCCAACACCATACCTCTTCTAAGCAAATTGTCCTTCATCAGGCATTTCTCCTACAGGAAAGCCACTACAGAAGGAACCTAGCTCATGCTTAAAAAAAATATTCTGGTCAGGTGTGGTTTGTGGTTGTTCTTATTAAAGAAGGAGATCACAGAGAAGAACTATGTAATTAAATGTGAAGTATTCTCAAAATGAAGGAGAACCATTGTAAGAACCCTTTTTTGTATTGCCAACTTGTTGGCAGTCTTATCTACCTTATGATGGTTCATTTATACATTGCTTATGTTGTCCAAGTTGTTAGTTGTCTTAAGTTCAAGTCCACATCATTATCATTTACTTGTGATTCATCATCATCCATTACCTTCATAGCACTGTTGAAAAAGGTTTATTCTCTCCTTTGTCCTCCACAGTTCATCTTGCCTATCTAATGCTCACTAGACTGGGTATCCAGATACATCTCTATGACTAGAGATGTGTTTTTCTTAGTGACTCCCTAATCTCATGCAAATGCAAGAAACAACCCACTATGTCCAAACTCCAAACCGTTACTGAAGCTGAGCATTGTGTCATGTCCACTACTTGCAATGAGATTATTTGGCTAAGAGGTCCTTTAAAACTTCGCATTCCACTCTCTCTAAACCTGATGACCTGGAAATGCAAGAAACAGCCTACTATGTCCAAATCCTTTACTTAAGCTAAGATTGTGCCATTGCTGCTGCGTGTAGTGAAACTATTTGGTTGAGGGGTCCTCTTAAAGAATTTCACATTCCACTCTCTTTGACCCACACCACTTTATGTGGATAAATATGAGCATCATGCATTGCTTCCAATCTAGTCTTTCACGATTATTCCAAGCATATAGAGATTGATTGTAATTTTATCTAAAGTTTCTTGACACTATCACTCTTCTTCATGTCTCCTCTAATCTTCAACTAGCTAACATCTTCACCAAAGCCATGACTTGCTCTCTTCATTAATTTCTTTTGCATGTAATTGATCTTGTCTCTCACTGACTTGTCATTTACACTCTTATGTCTTTGCTATGTACAATCATATAATGATCTATCAATAAAATTTTGCAGTTGTCAATCAAAAAAAAAAAAAAGAATTGAGGGGAAAGATGGACAGATTTTTAAACTATGTAGTTATTGTTTGTTGTATTATCTCTTATCCTATTATAATATGATAGGACTGTTGTAGCTTAGCTTGTTATGAAAATCCCAAGGGCATTTTTGTAATTGTAAATAGCTATTGCCCTCTTAATAAAAGTTACCCATTGGAGGTGGGGGTATTCATTTAAATACATCTCCTAAACTCTTCTTCCTTCTTTACTTGCATGGAACCCTAGGAATAACAGTTCTAGGGTGACAAGTAGAGCTTGGTCCCAAAAAAACTGCATTGTTTCATGGAATGCAGGAGTTGAGTCCAGTTAATTTATACAGTGGCGTGAAGTGGGATTTGAAGAAAAGGGTAAGAAAGAAAAATCACTCAAGTGCATCAATTCAATACCATAAAGACACCATTTTTTGAAGCATGCTAAAAGCAGCAGCTTTATTTGCTCACATAGAGCAACTACATTTTTAATTGCAAAGCATTTCCATCCATCCACCATGTACCTCGTAACTCATGCTTCAAGAATCATACAAGGAGAAAAAAATTGTATATCAGAAATGAATGAGGATTTTACCATTTTGATACTTTCTAAATCCAACAATCACCAACACAAAGGCAGCACACTTGAATGGGTAAGGGAAACTTGTGATCAATCAATTGAACGCCTGGAAAAAGCAAGCCAGTCAAGAAAATAATAAACACTATTAATTAATTAAAAACAAAAGATTATAACCAACTGAAAAGTAAAACTAGTAGACAACCAAAAGTTATGATGACAAGTAATATTTCAGGTTCCACGTGACAGAGGCCATCATGTATCGCCAACTCATGTGCCAGAAGAAAGAAACTAACTAATACATACAATGATCTTAGTTTCTTCACAACAATGGACCATGGATTCATGTAAGAATCAACTCATTTTCCTTATATCAATTAACCACTCAACTCAAGGATTCATTTAAAACCTATTTCCTCCAAATGCATTAGACTTAGAAAATACAAAAAAAATAAACTTGGATCTCAAAATTAAACCTTAACTATCCTTTTTGTGATTTCACAATGCAATACAAACTCAGTATCCATTCAAATTACCAGACATACAGAGGACAATAATAGAATAATTCCAATTATCAATTCCATAAATTTGAAATTGAATAAATCAAGAAAATAAAAGCCTGAAACTGAGACTTGACTATTCAGTCAAAAGATTTATAAACTAAGCACGATTCTAAACGTAAAAGTAACAACGCAGCAGAAAATTCTGAACTGACCAAATCCAGTCTATAGAGATCAACAAAAGTAATTAACAATCAGAAATTTTCTGAGGAAATAGGAATCAACTAGAAGAATTCCATAAAATAAATGCATTCAAAAAGGAATTGGGCAAGAGTGAAAACTAAGAAGAAAAGCGTAAGCGGCATAACCAGATCTGAAACCCGACGAATTCAAATGCCGGCAGTAGATCCGAAAAAAAGCATGTCTAAATTGATCAGATCTTTGTCCAGAAACAAACTCGAAGGCTAATTAGGACACTAACGGCTAAGATCCGAACCCTAAAACTGGAAATGAAAGAAGAGCACCCGAAGATTTCACCTTTCAATCTCCCTTGACCTATCCATCATCCGAATCAAATGGAGAGATAGAACAAACGATTAAATGTCGATCAGACACAGTGAATAAGAACTGTACCTTGAAGATCGTAGTGCCGCTGGTCCGAGAGAAAGCAAGCGAGCCAGCGAGAGAGATATACAACCAGATCTATATTTGAAAGAATTTTAGAAAGAACAGACGCGGAGGGGGACTCCCTCCCCACAGTGCTCGCACGGATTGCTACTCGCACATGGGACTTTCAAATCCAAAGAGACAAAAATACCCTTCGATGCCAAGTATCCGCTACGACCAGCTGAGAACTTACCAGATGTCACCTTGCAGCTGAGAGTTTATAGAGTCGACATGTTAATCCATTTATAACTATTGTCCGGCCGATGAATTTAAATTTTGTAAAGTTATTAGACAATGAGACCCTCTATATCCTTACATTTTTGTTTTATGTGTTTAAGCACTCTTAAATGAAAAAAAGAAGCAAGGGGATAATAAAAAGCAAATTGATTGCAAAATCTCGGGATGGGGTTCAAAGATTCTCATCCTACAATTTGCAAATGATTACTTAATTTTTGCAAATACTAGTATTCTTTCATGCATGAAAATTAAAAAAAAAATCATTACAAATTATGCAAAGGTCTTGGGCCAATGTCCAAAATTTAACAAATTTGTGGTTTGTTTCTCAAATAATACTCCTCATAGATTCCAAAATAAGAATTAGATTACAAAAGATGCTCTAAAATGCTCAAAATCCTTTTGGAGGCTAAATATATTCCTGCATGCATGAAAATTAAGGAAATCATTACAAATTATGCAAAACTCTCGGGCCAATGTCCAAATTTTAACAAATCTGCAATTTGTTTCTCAAAAAATACTCCTCATAGATTCCAGATGATGCTCTCTAAAATGCTCAAAATCCCTTTGGAGGCTAAATCTAATTTTATTTAGGGGACCCCATTATCATAATAAGAGTTACAAATAACACATTTACTCATATCAAAGAGAAAATGATGAATAAATTGGCAATTTGAAAAAAACATTCTATATCAACTAAAGGTATATTAACTTGAAGGGATGAGAGATCCATCATATGGATGGGCGAACCCTGCAGGAAGGTTGAGCAAATTTTCAAAAAATTTCTCTCTCTCTCCCATGTGGGAATCACATTCCCTATTTTACAAAACTGCATTTTCAATAATCAATACTGAAACAAACCAAACTACATCTAAAACCAAAAAGGTAGGAAAGGGATAACCTGATACGGAGTAACAGTAACTCCCAATGAAGGTGTTCACGCCCAAGAAAAAAACCAAAAACTGCTTCCACTGAATATGAAACGGTGTGGGGTGAAGCATAATCAGCAGGACGATTCTTCAACAAAAAGCGAATTCTTCAACAATAATATGATGGAGGGCTGATGGGCACGACTTCAGATTGCCTCTTCTAGCAAAAGACAATATCAAGAACCGTTCTTGATCACTCCTACAGGTGGACAACGAAATGGGTAGGGCGGTAAGAGCAAGAAAGAACAAGAGTAGAAGACAAGAGCAGTCGAACTGTATATTGTCTTCTCTTTTAATTCAGCAGACTATGAGATGTTTATGGAAGTCCACCCTGCTCTCCTATTTATAGCCTTAAAGAGAAGTTCTCTTAATCCTATTAGCAGTTTCCTAATCCAAATCTTATATTTCAACGGTTGAAATCAACTACTAGCAGGTTAGGTTTCCATCAGAGAGAGTGCATCCCCGATCATTCACTTTGTCCGACAAAGGGGTTGATCCTGTCACTATAATCACCCACTCAGATGAATTCTCGAACTGTCCCAACATACCCAGGTTTTGGCCCCCTCTAAGGATCTCACTGAATGGCATATCAAATACAGCCCAATCCGACACCTAGTGTAGTATCATATTCGAGTTTAGGGGTTAGGTGTAACATTTCAATTTTGTCCATCTATCTCCAAGGTCCAGGGAAATACTAGAATTTCGGTCTGGTTCAGGGTTTCAAGAAATCCCACACTGCATGTACATCAGGTCTCACCCTAGCAGCTGAGACAAGCCACCCCAACCAACTTGGCGATACATCAGTGTCAGCCTTGGCAGGATAAATCTCCCCAGATCTATCCAATGACTATGAAGATTCTAAACTAACACGAGTCTCATTAAGTGTCCAGTTTAAGGGTATTACACAGAAACACACCACAATGACATGTACTTTATTCATTTACAATAAATGTCAATAAGTTACATCAATCTGATTGGAGCTAAAGGGCATAACTGTCTAACAACTCCCACTTGCACTTAGGTCCAATCGGGTACAAACCGGAGTCCCATACTTTTCACGTGTTTCTCAAACACTTTTTGTGTCATTGGCTTAGTTAACGGGTTTGCTACATTTTCCGCTGATGCTACATTCTGAATCCAGATGTCCCATCTTCCAACTATCTCCCGCAGTACATGGTACTTCATCTCGATGTGCTTCGACTTCGAGTGGGCTCATGGCCTCCTTAACCTGAGCAATGGCTCCAGTGTTGTCACACAACAATCGAATGGGTGATGTGCTGGATGGAACTCCTCCTAATTCCTGAATGAACTTCTTCATCCAAACGGCTTCTTTGGCAGCTTCACTTGCGGCAACGTATTCGGCTTCGATTGTGGAATATGCAGTGGACCCCTGTTTGCTGCTTTTCCAACAAAACAACACACGATCCTATCGTAAAGATATAACCAGATGTAGAGTTTCTAACATCTGGATCTGACTAGAAATCGGCATCAGTATACCCCTGGATCTGTATCACGGGTCCTCTTCTTGGGGATTATTTCCGACGTAGTTTCGGTAAGGTTTGTTTCCAGAGAAGGATGGAGAACATAGAGACCGTTCTCAAGTTCTCCATATGCGAGGAATTTGTTATTCCGTTTAATAGTAATCACATTACTGAATAAAATAGAATAACCATCCATGCACAATTTTGAGACAGAAATCAAATTTCTTCTTAAATTTGGTACGAACAGACAATCTTTTAGTACAACGGTTCATTCTCTGAAAACTAATTCTACAGTTCTTATGGCTGTAGCTGCAACTATTGCAGAAGTCCCCAAGTAGAGTGTCACTTCTCCGTCACTAAGTCTTCTACTTAACTTGAACCCCTACAGTGAATTACACGCATGAATTGAAGCCCCGAAATCAATACACCAGGAAGCAAAAGTGACCAACAAATTGGTCTCTATGATAAAAGATTCGAAATTACCTTTCTTCTTAGTCTCCATAAATTGAGGACAGTTCCTCTTCTAGTGGCCTGTTTGCAGAAGTGGCAGGCATCCGATGCATTATCCTTCTTCTGCTTCCTATCTTTGCTAATTTTCTTCTAAGCCTTCCCTTTAGCCTTTCGCTTTCTTTTGCCCGATTTGCCACCTTCAACAAGCATGACTATTGGCTTATCCTTCTTGATCAGTTATTCAGCCCTCTACAACATATTGATGAGTTCCTGAAGACTAACATTTAACTTATTCATGTTATAGTTCATGATAAACTGATTGAATGAGGGAGGCAGGGAATTGATGACAACATCAATTTTAGTGTCATGGTCTAGCCTTGACTCGAGAGCCTCCAGTTCATTAATATAACCCATCATCTTTAAGCAATGGTCATGAACCTGATGGCTCTTGGTCATCTGTGCAGTCATAACAATTTTAAGACCTTCTGACGAGTAGAACGATTATGCTCCTCATATATAGTCTTTAGACTATCCAGTATGTCCTTGGACACTTCGATCTTATCGAATTGTCAATGTATCGGATTATCTAAAGAGGCTATAATATAACACCGGGCAACAAAATTTTTCTCCTCCCATTCTTGATACTCTCTTCGTCTGGCCTCAAAAGCCCTGTCACCCGGACGATCCGGAGCAGGGTTTTTAGCAAATTTGTCCAATTTCTCGGACGTTAGGACCAACATAAGGTTTCAGAACCAGTTACCATAATTTGGGTCCTTAAGTTTGTTATCGTCCAACCGTCCGACGAATTGTCCGTTTGCCATTTCTGATAAAAGGCAAGGCTGATTTGTAAGACCACAACCTAATTGATTCATGTCATCACATGGATAAGGATTTTAATATATGTTCCATTTCCATTTTGGGCATCTCTGAGATTCCCTCCAATCTCGATAACGGAGATAGTTGTGTCTCTAGAAATGTGGGAAATCACATAGAGTACATGGAACCAACTATTTCAACTGCATAACCCCATCAGCTTCTATGAGGATCTTATCCACTCATCTTATGAGTTTTTCCTCTGGCCTCTGTTAGACAAGGTTCATAGCCATTTTAGGTTAAACCTTTATGTCCAGTAAGTGCTTATCCATCATATTCGTGAATGCCAAGGTACCGTGATAGAGTCTTCCATTTTAGGATAGCCCCTCCCACATCGGTCTATGACGCCCCTATCATCTCATGAAGCAATCCAACCAACTTCATTAGCAGATGGATAGCCCAATTTTATGGTGCATCCCCACCCACCAATATAGTCAACCTTCATACTAATGATGGAAGGCCTTTAGAGAGTTCATCATATAAATCTCCCTATTGCATGCACTTATATTTGTAGGAGTGAACAAATAATTACGCCCTACTTTAATTTAGGTCAAACCAAAGTGGCTCTCATTGCCTTTCATAAAGCTAGATTTAGATGGGCCCTAAACGGATAGGGTTCCGCAAGGTTCCTCTTGGGGAGGAGGCTGGTGTGGGGTCCACCATGAAGGGAGATCATCCACTGATCTCAAGGACACCATGGCAATGATGTACATTCAGCCATGGTGTGCGTAAGAGCCACTGTCAAATCAACATGGGCCAACTACTTATGGCCCATGAACGTAGCACATTACACATTCATACATCACATGCATGAAATCCATAACTGATCCAATCAATTAAATAACTGTAAAACTCATATGTAAAGCCCATTTAAAGCTCATAACATTATCAAATAATATTATCTAGGTATATGGGCTGAATTGCAAAGAGTAGTTCGGCCCATATAGCATTTATGCCGAATTGGGCTGAAGCAGTTTTAACAAATTAAAATTGGGTTTTACAAATGTGGGCCGAATTGCATCTTACAATTAATTATCAACTCTTGGACCCATATATGAAATTTTAGGGCTGAGAACAACCCCCGTCGAACCATAGATTCGGTCCAATCTGGTTCGAATGGGTCTAGGGTTTGATTTTTAATTCAATATTCAATTCAAGAATGATGATATGAAAATAAATAACTGATACAAGACAATCAATAATCAGTAGAGGGCTGTTCATAAGACTGCTACCATGCAAAACAAAGATTAGATAGTAGTATGCAGTTTCCAAAATTGCAAATCGCAAATGGCTGAACCCATATTTGCGAAAAATTCTCCTCTGCACAATCTGCTTCATCATCGAATGAAATAGAATAGAAAACCTATTTTTCTATTAATATTACATCATATTTAAATTCCTATACATTCCGTCTAAAAATTAAAAACAAAATTAATTACAGACCAAGAATGAATAAAACAGCAGGTGCGCAAATTTCTTGCGCCATTAAAGAATTCGATCTCCACCATACGAACAACCCAAAAATCCAGAAAAATATATAGAACAATTCTAAATATAAATCAGATTTATAAAGATTTAATTTCAGATAAATCGCCCAAAAAATTGGGAACAAATTTCTTTGAAAATGTTAACTGCGCAAATCGGGTAGAACGCCTTTTGCCCATTTGTGCAGATCCAGATCTGGTTTAATTTGGTTCAAGATTTGAGCATGGCTCTAATACCACTGAAGGGATGAAAGATCCATCATATGGATGGCCAAACCTTGCAGGAAGGTTGGGCAAAATTTCAAAAAAATTATCTTTATCCCATGTGGGAATCACATTCCCTATTTTAAAAAACTACATTTTCTAGTATCAATCTTAAAACAAACCAGACTATATCTGAAACCAAAAAGGTAGGAGAGATCCCATCTTGAAACAAACAAACCAGACCAAGCAATGATGACACTTATGCCATGTCGGTTAAGTAAGGTGCAAAAGACAGTAGCACACGTGGATTATGAGGATCTTTGGGTGAAAGGAAAGTCAATCCTCGAAGAGATCCCATAGGAACATGTTGCAAAACCCTAGCAATGCTCCTTGATGACCAACAACGAATCCAATATTCCCTTTCGTAGTAGAAAAACAAACACTTTTCGCTCCTTCCTTTCAGGATCTCGAGATCTTCCCTAAAATAGAGATCCCTCTCATAACAAAATTCATTCATTCAACCATTGATCAACCCCATCATTGGATTTCCTACTCAAGTCGTTTCATCACCCTCCTTGCCCTGGCCTCTCAGTTGATTCCTCATCCCTAGTCTTCCTCTGTCCTTCAAGGAGTTGAGTGTCCAATATACTACGCCTGTAGAACCCTCAAACCAGCCGAGAAAAACTACTCTCACATGGAACAACAATGTCTTGCATTGGTGTTTGTTGTACAAAAGTTCAGACATTACATCTTTAGGTCAAAAGGTGAGACTCATCACATGGAATGACCCAATCAAATTATTTATGGATAGACCTCCCATTTCTAGTAGACTTGTCAAGTGAATGATTAATGAGACTGAAAAGAGCCCTATTTTTGTCCCCTAATTTTCATCATTTTAAATTATTTTAGCACTTAAATGAACTCGTTACTCTTGTATTTCGATTCAGGGCAATAAAAAGGCAATTGGAAGAAAACAGGGCAAATCAGGTGATTTTGCACAGTTTCGGCAACAGTCAGTAATCTGGGCCTAACTCTCAATTCTGGATTCCGAATGGAAAAATTCAAGAAGCATTGGAAAGAAGATAGAAAGGCCCACAACTTTTATGTTTTGGGTTTTTACAGATTCTGCCCACATCGAGTACGAAAACGAGCCCGAAGTCGGAGCAAGTTCGTAGCCAGGCCCATTTCACAACTTAATCCCAACTCGCAGAAATACCTTGAAGCAGCCCAACTCGAATTCAAGAGTCAAGAGTCTAAATCTCGAATGTAATCTCCAAAGAGAGAGTCCCTGAAGATAATAAGATCTAAAGTGTTGAATGTAATCCTACAGAGATAAGAATATTGAGATTAGATCATTAGATAAGAGATAGGATAGGATTAGTTCAGAGAATATCAGGACTCCCTGAAGATAAGATGATCTCCTAGAAGGAGTTGGAAAATAGCCCTCTCCTTTGGCTATATAAAGAGGGGGGCGGCCAGATCTAGGCATCACTCATTCCAAGATCTAAGAGATCATCAAGAAGACCAAGAAAGCTCAACAAAGCAGTTCGGCCATGGAGAAGCAAAGCATGGAGATTGTGCAGATCATGAGTAGCTAAGCTTCTTTTTCTGGTTCAAGGGGGGAGGTTCGATTGTGTCATTGTGAGGTTCTGTAGTTAATTTATTTTCTTGTTTTTAATTCAAGCATTCATTGATTCTTGAGCATATTTTTAGTGGATGTTAATGTTAATTAGTTTGACAAATTGAATTAATGTTGATTTTGCTACTGCTATCCATGATTTTGGTAATCCGTAATTGTCACGAATAATGGTACAAGTAGCAATTAGGTTGAAATCTTTTTGGGTCAATTGTTTGTGACAGCCCTTGACCAATGTTTTTACATGGTTCAACCTAAAAGGAATCGATGGAACAAGATTCAGTAATTGCAGCTATCTCAATTATTGTTATTTTGGTTTAACTGTTTTCACAAATCTTAATGCTATCCCTGTTTAACATGGAACACTATCGTACCCAGTTGAGTGGTGATTAGTGTTGATCGAATGCTGGGTTTGGTAAACTGAATTAGGAAAATACAAGGTTTATTATGGCTATCGTAATAAATCTAAGGTTAAATAATTGAATTGCGAGAATGCTGAAGTGTACCTAGGATCAATGGCCAATCGATTCAACCCAAACCCTTGAACCAGAATTCGGTAAGACTAATTTTCTCTTGTTTGTTTAAGTTGCTATTTATTTTCTTTTATTTTAATTTCTGTATTTAAATTCTCTCACTCAATTACATTACCCATTCGGCTAAGAGATTATTGATTTGCTCCCTGTGGGATTCGACCTAGAACCACTTTTACTGCAAATATTTTATTGTGGGACTAGTATTAATTTTGAGGGCTTCGACAACCCGTCAATGATGCAACTAAGTGAGTACATGATTGAGTACACTCAACACAGGACCATCAAGTGTCAAGTAGTGGCAGACCTCCTGGCCGCCTTTTCCCTCCAATGATGACTTCCCCATATTGGAAGAAATCTTTGGAGACCTACCCATGATCGCAATAGCTGAAGGAAAATAATGGGTTATGACTTTTGATGGGTGTAGTACCAGTACCTCAGCCGGTGTCGGGATCACCTTGACCTCGCTTGACGATCATACCTCTGCTTACTCGTTCAAACTCCAGTTCCCCTATTCCCACAACATAGCCGAATACAAAGCCTTGGTTTTGGGTTTGGTCAAGGCAAAAGATTTCAAGGCTAAGAGGATCAGAGTGACTGGAGACTCTAAATTGGTAATTGGCCAGCACGACAAAAGCACGGCGATCAAAGAATTGACGATCCTGCCATATAGGACCTTGATTTAGAGACTAATCCGCAACCTGGAAGTAGATTTTCAACACCAAAACATAGCCAAAAACAAGTTTGCCGATGCACTAGCTACCTTGGGATAAAAAATACAATCCAACAAAGACCCAATTGAAATTACCATCTAGACACTTAGTAAACTATCAACCATTACGTTGAAAGATTGAGTGGAAAGGGAAGATGAAATAACGGTAGACGACTGGAAGCACGACATCATTAAGAAACTAAGCAGCTCGATAGTAGGGATGCAGGATAACAAGATAGTTTTGAGGTTCCAACTGGTGAATGGGGTATTACACCATCGATTGGCAGATGAGGTCAGAACGAGGTGCTTAGGGACGAGAGAGGCGGAGACAGTCTTGAATGAAACCCACAAGACTCATTGTGGAGACATCACCGACACCCTGTACAAAAAATTACAAAGGTTGGGATAATACTAGCATGCGATGAAGTTAGACGCCGCCAGAGTATAACGCAATTGTGATAAGTGTATCCTAGAGGTGGATGGGAGAAAATGCCTCGTGGTAGGGGAGGCAAATTGGATGAGTACGTATTTAAATTACTTAGAAGATAACACACTGCCAATAGACCTAGCAAAGAAAATGAAGCTTCTATCCAAAGCCAAGAGGTTCTACCTTCTTGAAGGAATGTTATATAGGAAGTCCCACATTGGAAAGCCCTTGCGATGCTTGGCCAGTGAAGAAATAGAGGAAGTGCTAGAAGCAACCCATAGCTTAGAGCCTTCTCCACACCAAGGACAATTGGCTCTGTACAACAACATCTTGCACCTAAGTTTCTACTGGCCTACCATGATGGAAGACACTCAAAAACACATGCATAGATGTCATAAACGCCAAATACATGCTGAAAGGATACACAAATCTGCTAACAACCTCAATCCCATCGTCACGCCCTAGCCTTTCCACACCTGGGGAATAGATCTCATAGGCAAAATCCACCTCCCTTCCAGAGGATACCGTTTCATCATAGTGACCACATGCTACTTTACCAAGTGTGCAGAGGTTGTACCTTTGCGAAGGATTTGTGCAGAAAGCATAGAAAACTTCCTGAGGGAACATGTAGTTCATAGGTTCAGGGTCCCAATGAGGATTTTGACTAATAATGGCCTTTCCATTAAGAATCAAGAAGTCCATGACCTTTTAGGACAATACGGTGCAAGATCGGGGACATCCACGATGTATTACCCACAAGGAAATGGCCAAGTAGAAGCCACCGGTAAGACCTTACTGAGGATATTGAGCAAGACGGTGGCTAATAACAAAAAATATTGGTTAGAAAAGTTGTCGGAAAACCTCAGGGATTATCGCACCACAATTAGAAAAAGCACACAGGCAACACCTTATTCACAGGTATATGGCCAATAAGCAGTGTTACTGGCAAAAATACAGACGGTCTCTACTCGTGTAGCCCTTGCGATGGGAAAAAAGTTCAAGCCAGAAGACATGGATCAACACCTCACAGAAGAACTAGAGGGTACCAATAAAGGAAGGGAAAAGGCATTACAAAGGCAAACCAAATATAAACAAGCCCTAGCCACAAACACTAACAAACTACTGAAACCAATGAAGTTCAGAGAAGGAGATAAGGTGCTTAAGACAACACTCCATGTTAGACAGGGCAAGTCTGCTGCAAAAGTTGCTCTAACGTGGGAAGGTTTGTACTTGATTAAAGAAGCTCATTCATCTGGCTACTATGCGTTAAAAACTGTAGATACAGGGGAGCAAGACGAAACAATGAATGGCTACTGGTTGAAGCCTTACTTTGAGTAACACTGTACAAGATATGATTTTACTGTCTCATGTATTTTCTTTAAAGATGAATGTATCAAAGATACTGTCCAAGTCTTTTCTTTGAAAATAAGCATTCTTATGTGATTATATTGATCATACATTGCATATAAATAAAATGCGATGGATTCCTAATACATATGTTAATAGTTCACATTTTGCGATAAAATTTCTTTTACAATTTCGGCGATAAAGCCTTGATATATCCATATGTTTTGAAAATATAACAAATTTATAACTCTCTGTCGATGAATGTTTTGATCAATACAACCTGCGTACTAACCCTTGGGTATGTCTCTCATATACACATATCTCCTAGAAACCCCAAGGTTGCACTCATATTCCCTACCAACCCTAGGATGGCCCTGGAAACCTTAGGCACATTCATATTCCCTGGCAACCCTCGGAATTCCCTGGTAACCCCAAGAAGGCCTTGGCAATCCCAGACGTGCTTATGATCTCTGGTAACCCCAGAAAGGCCCTGACAACCCTAGGCACGCTCAGATTTCTCAACAACCCCGGGAAGGCCCTGGCAACCCCAGGCACGGTCACATTCCCTAGCTATAGTATCAAGTCGGACTCGAGCTCGGGCCAAGCTTTTTTGAGAAAGCCTAAGCCCGACCCAAAAAAAGTCAAGCCCAGTGCTTTAAGCCCGAACCCAAGCTTGCGAGCCTAAAATTATGACAAAGCTTTACTTATAACGGTTCGAGCCGGGCCAACCAATCAGACTACCCGACCCATGAACAGGTCTATCTAGAAGTTATGCACACCACCAAACTTTTGTTTTTCTTTTATAAAAGAAATGAAACAAAAGTATGTTATTACATGCCTAATAGGTAAAAGTATGCATGAAAGGCCCTAGATATGAGTTAGTTGATTGTTATTCTTGGGTACATGTATAAAGATTAATATTTTTACACAGGGGTTAGCCATAAACACCACAAATTGATTACTTGTGCAAGACGTGCAAGAAAATGATAGTGCAGCAGATCTAGACTCTTCCATCTCCTTTAATCACTACAACAATTTTCTTTTCCAAAAAGCCTATATAAAACTATGCCATTAATTTCTTTAATTACTATTACATTAAATCTCGAGTGGTGCAGCGGATATACACATCAAAATCCTATATAAAACTAAGTCATTAACCTCACTTCATCCAATATAATTTATGATGGTGACACATCGATCCATGGAGGGTGTGATCGTCTCTACTTATAGATTACTAGCTAGATTGCCGATTGCAAAAGCACTGTACTGAAAAAAAATGGTGTTTAATGAATTTGCTACATCCATATCCGGGTACAAATTCTTGGTAGCCGTTATATCTGTGTTCTTCTTGAGATTGTACTTGTTCTTCAAGCAGAAACTAAAGATCCAAGTCATTCCAAAATGGCCTTTATTGGGCTCTCTCCCGACGGTTTCCGAAACATGCAAAGGTTCCCTGACTGGTTAACTAAAGTTTTTTTCTCTCTCTCGGCACCAAAACCTTCTCCCTGAAGGGCCTCTCAAAGCTCGACTACGTGATCACTTGCGATCCACAAAACTTCGAGTACATGCTCAAAGTAAATATTGCCAACTTCGAGTACATGGGCAACATAGAGGAAGGCTTCACATTCGGCTTTCAAATTGATTGAGTTTTGGAACTTCGTCAGCCACACAGTCTATCTAGAAGCTAATTGATGAAAAGCTCTTACCTTTGTTAGCTAATGTGGCTAGAAAAGGGTCTATTTGCAGGATTTGATTTTGAGGTTCACCTTTGACAGTATTGCCATTACAACATGGGGAATGGATCTTGGGCTTATTTTTCAAGAACTTCTTGCTACAGCAGCTATTCAGATGAAATGGGTAAAATGAACAGAAAAATACCATAAAGGTAATTTTGCCATTTGAAATTATTTAATGTGCATATAATGTCACGTAACAATGTTAATTGATAGTCACCTAATGGTAGGGACCATTGACACAATTTGAAAGTTCATGGTACAAAGACACATTTTGAAGTTTAAATACTGACTTGACACACCCCCAAAGTTCATCAGGAATTTTCCCTAAAAAATAAATTTGGGCTTAAAAAAATAAGCACTTATTTCAAACTTATTTCTCAAACACCAATAAGTTCTTAATGGCGTGGCCCCGACCCAAATAAACACTTATTTTTAAGCATTCCCAAACATGGCCTAAATTGTAAATGATTATCCCCAAGTAAAAGGAGTTTTATGACATTTCTAATTGGGTTATTTTTATTTTTATTATTTTAATTAATTTTTATATGGAATGCAAATGGTTTGTTTTATTACTTTTAATATTTTTTTACTTTTTATTATTAATTTTAGTTATCATACTAATATTAGTTATTCTTAATTGGCATTCAAATGCAATTTATGTTTTATTTTATGGAATACTAATTTTTAATAGTTGCTAGATAAAAACTTGCTAAAATTTAATATTTTTATTAAGTTTATTAATTTCTTTTAATTATAGTTATTAGGTTTCCAATTACAATTTTCTAATAATTAACCAATTAAATAAAATTTGAATATGAAACAAATAAATGGAATTTTAGATGAGAGTAAAATTCTTTCTCTCTCTCTCTCTCTCTATCTATCTATCTATGTATCTATCTTTCTTTCTTTCTTTCTTTCTCTCTTTTGAATACAATAGGCTAATAATGGAAGAGGCCTATAGAAATTTCCTAAAATAGTTTAATGATGGAAGAGGTGGGACCTATGTCTTAGAATTCTCTTAGACACCCTCTCTCATTATTTTTAGTGATTTAACTATCTGTGATATTTTTATTAACTAATTTTTAAATTGTTATTTTATTACAATTGGATATGGCCCGTGCCAACATTGAAGTATTATGCCCAAGATAAGCTTGGCCTTCAAATTTGTGGACTTTGATGAAGGCTGAGACAAAAATGTATTTTGAACAATTATTTTAATTTCTCTCATTAAGCCTTATATTCAAGGAATTAACCCTAATAACATTCATTGAATTCCATTCTTCACTAAAATACTCTGATTTTTGAATTTGGTCCCTCTCTAATTGTGAGGCGATTAAAATTGAAGCAAAAGATTAATCCACATATTGTTTTTGTTAAAAGAAATTGATGCAAAAGGAGTCTTGTGACATTTCTAATTGGGTTGTGCAGATTTGAGTTCACTCCCAATATTATTTTTTGGAAGATGAACTTTGTTATTTTTTTATTAATTATTAATACATTTAATTTTTATTAATAATTGAAAGCTTATTAAATTTTCTGATTTGAATTTATATTTATTTATTAATTAAACTTATACTTTATTAATGTTGTTATTTTTAATCATTTTTTTAAAATAATTAAAAGTAATTTAAATCTACCCAAATTATAATTAATTGGAATTGTTATAATATTATTAAGTGAATTTTATTAATGTAATATGTGCAAAAGTTTTGTTACTTAATTTTGAATTTTTATTAATGAATTTTTGAAGTACTATTTATAAAAAAATGATTTAATGCTATTGCTGCGAAATTTGGAGCCGAGGGCAGTGTAATAATTTTTGAGGTTCAAAGGCTGCAAGTTCCACCTGCCAAAAGTGAAAGGACGTTAGAGGCCCTGGGAGTGTTCCCAAGGGCAAAGACTCCTACGGTCAAATTAGTCGAGGGTTCAAAGTTAAGTCGAGGTAACAACAGGAGAGTAAGTGCTAACTTAAGTATGCTTGTGTGTACCTTCAGTGGTGGTGCCCATTTTATAGTCAGAGTCATCGGGAGAGGAGTAATGAGCAATTAGTAACCGTCCTATTGATTACGGTCACCTAGAGGGGCTTTTGTCCCTTCCACGCAATTAGAAAATAAATAAATGGTTGATATGTTCTAGATAATTACATATTTACAAAATACCATTTCAATTCATCCTATTTCATCATATTCGGGATGTAATATGGTTTCGAAGGATGAACCAGATATGGACAATTCCAATAAGATTTCATTCTTGAGCAAAAATTCATTTTTTGATTTATTTTATCAATTCCATAACTGGAACAGAGGGTATATACATTACAACACGATTTTGAATCAAAAGAGAGATTTTAAGAAATGAAAGATCTATTCACTCTATCAATAACCGAGCCGAATCCGGTGTATCATATGGGATTTGCCTTTTTCTATTAATTCCAATGGATTGGATAAAAAATTATTGAATGAGGTATTCAACTCCATTGATGAATTGAAAAAGAAATCTTTATTGGTTCAACCTCTTATTTTTATGAAGAGAATGAATCTTTTTATTGAAGGATCAGAAAAAAAAATTGGTTTGAATTTCTTGTAGGAATGATTAGGAAGATCCAAAACCAAAAAGAGTGGTATTTGCTAACAACAATATAATGGAGGCAGTCAATCAACATAGATTGATCTGAAATCTGATTGAAATCCAATATAGAACTTATGGATAAATAAGAAATGTATCAAATCAATTATTTTTAATGAATAGATCCGTTCACAACTTTGAATATGGAATTCAAAGAGATTAAATAGGAAATAATACTTTGAATCATAGAACTATAATGAAATATATCATCAACAAACACTTATTGTATTTGAAAAAGAGGCAAAAGAAATGGTTCAATCCTCTTATTTCTTGAACCGAGATATCCATGAATCGAGATCCTAATGCATATAGATACAAATGGTCCAATGGGAGCAATAATTTCCAAGAACGTTTGTAACATTTTGTTTCTGATAAGAAGAACCATTATCAAGTAGTATTCGATCGATTACGTATTAATCAATATTCGATTGATTGGTCCGAGGTTATCGACAAACGAGATTTGTCTAAGTTACTTCATTTCTTTTTGTCCAAATCACTTCTCTTTTTGTCTGAGTTGCTTCTCTTTTTTGTCTAAGTCACTTCCTATTTTCTTTGTGAGTTTTAGGAATATCCCCATTCATAGGTTTGAGATCCATATCTATGAATTGAAAGGTTATGCAATCAATTGTTAGAATCAATTGGTGTTTAAATCATTCATTTAAATAAATTGAAACCTTTCTTATTGGATGATAATGATACTTCCCAAAAATCGTAATTCTTGATCAATGGAGGAACAATATCACCCTTTTTGTTCAATAAGATACCAAAGTGGATGAATGGCACACTGATTAGTATTTTTCAATGATATCCCACGATCGAAACAATTGGTTGAATCCTGTGAAACCATTTCATAGAATTTCATTGATATATTCTTTCATAAAGTAATTTGACTTCGATTCTAGAATAGTCCACAACACTTTGTTAGATAGTGTATGCTCTTAGCTTCAATTAAATTGATGTACAAATACATTTATTGTAAATGAATAAAAGTACAAACTTGTTTCATCTTATCATTGGTGTGTTTCTGTGTAATTTCCCCTTAATCTGAACACTTACGAGACTCGTGTTAGTTTAGAATGTTCTCAGTCATTGGATAGACTTGGGGAGTTTATCCTGTCAAGGCTGACACTGATGTGCAGTTAAAGAAGTTGGGGCGGCCTGTCACACCAACTTGGGTTAGACCCAAAGCATATGTAGTGTGTATTTCTTTGAAGCACTGAACCCAGACCAATTTCCAGTTATGCCCTGAACCTTTGAGACTAAAGGGCAAAATTGGAAAGTTACACATCACCCCTAGACTCGATTATGATACTGCACTAAGTGTCGGATCAGGCTGTCTTTGATATGCCAATCAGTGAAATTCTTTGGGGGTCAAAACTTGGGTATGTTGGGGCAATTTGAGAATTCACTTTAGTGGATGATCATAGTGATAGGATCAGCCCCTTTGTCGGACAAAGTGAATGATCGGGACTGCACTCTCTTTGATGGAAACCAAAACTGTCAGCAGTCAATTTCAATCTTGTTTGAGATTTTTTTTGTAAAATATATTTATACGATATTTATACATTATGTTTTGAGAAAAGTGTTTGCAAAATGTTTTAATTCACGGTACCCATCCAAGCAGAGAATACAACACTACACCTTACAGTCAGGGGAGAGGTCCTTCCCTATCGGGTAGTGTTTGATCATTGTGGGCTAAGAGGTTAAGCGTAAGAGACCATTAAGGGCCATTTACTAAATGGGCTATATCTTACTTAAGTCCATTATCCTTAGGCCTTCATAGGATGGATGGACTCGGGGATCAATTAACTATAAATGTTCGGCCCGTATTGACTGAATTCAACCGTGTCTTTTTATAGAAGCTGGGCTAAACCCATGTGGGTTTATGTGAGGTCATTGTTGGGGTCTCACACCATACAAATTGAACCTAAATGGGCCAACAACTATCTTGGGACGTGAGCTACTTGCTTAATGGGCCTAAAGCCCATGAATAATGAAATTAATCAATTTGTCATGTGAGTTGGGTGAATATGGGTTTGGAGCACCCATTCATATAAGAGGATAAGTCTTATCCACTAATAGAGTCCAAATCCAAAAAAAGATTTGGATTAGGAACTCCTAATTCGAATAGGAGTGGTGCTCCTTAAGGCTTTGTCAGCACTCAATTTTTGCTTAGTTTGCCGCCTCAACTTCTAATTTCCCCAAACATTCGATCAAACTCATATGATCTCTCCGAAACACCTCAAAACCCAAAAAACCCGAATTTTACCCCGAAAGCTCTCAGATCCACCATTAAACCTGCCCGATACCTATCCGATGGCCCCCAATTGACCCTCACACCTCAACCGTTAGATCAGACACAACCATCAAACCCAAGACATCCCAAAACACCTACCCATGAAATTTGAATCACCCATCCATCAAACAAAGATGTGAATGGTTGGAGAGAGATGGTGAAGATAAAGCAGATCGAAGATGAGCTCAAATCCGTTGCAACCAGTTGCAGCGGCGGAAATGGGACGAGAAAAGGGAAGAAGAAGAAGAAGAAAGAAGACTGAGAGAGATTGAATGGGAGAGAAGACTAGAGATGGAGATTGGAGCAGCCGCTGCTCTGCTCTACGTTCTGGGTTCGAAGGAGAATACGAGCTATAGTGAATTCTCTGCCACTCTGTAGTTTCTGCGTTCAAACAAAGAGGATGAGCTACAGTGGGGCGCTGAAGCCAATGGAAAGTAACTGCCGCCCCGCCGATTAGTTGTTGTTCCGTTTCGATACAGAGGAAGAAGAAGAGCCCAGATTTGCGCTACAACCTGTAGCAACGATTACAAGAAGTGAACCGAGAGAAAACATAGTGGGAGGAAGGAGAAGAAGAAGAAGGAGAAGGAGGAGGAGGAGGAGGAGAAGGAGAAGAAAATAAGAGAAAGGGATCGGTGGAGAGAGATTTTTGCCGATCCCCTGCTGTGAGTCGATGGGTGAGGGAGAGTGAACAGTGCATTATATCGAATGAGGAAGAAAGTCATGGGGCATAAGGGTAATTTCATTAATTTTGGAAACTCGGGGATATTTTTGTAAGGTTCATAAAATGGGTCAAACTGGTCCAAAGGCTCAAACCAGGGTTATGGTTCAATAATGGGTGGTTCTGGTTAAAAAATTTGCAGGGTTGAGATGGGTCTAATGGTTGAGAAGGGCTTTGATGCGTGAGGGCTAGTGAGATTGGCCGAAACAAAATCTTTTTGGATGAAGAGGCAAACGAGGTTAGTTTTGAATGAAATTTCATAGGGTAGGGTTTTTGGACATTCCGGATTGATTGGTAGGGATAGATTGGCTTGACTGGGCCGGATTGGGCAGATTTGGAATCTGGAGCATTGGAATGGTAGGGGTATTATGGGCAGGAATTTCTCAGCTGAACATTTGAGGATGTCTATGATTTGATGATGTGGTTTGATCTGTCTTCGGAGGCTCGAGGTCATAGGAATTTGGGTAAATAGGATGTTTTAAAGTGGAATCTTGGTTTGATAGAGGGACTGATGAGGGAATCTAGGGTTGAAACTTCAGGGGAAGGTGTTTTGGTGTATCTGGAGCCTAAAGGTGTGATTTGATTGGTTCGGGTGTGAGGTGATCTGGGCTATAGGTGTTTAGATTAATGAGGAAGTGATGTGTGCATAATTTACATATAAATTCTCGTGTTTATGCATGGTCTTGATGCTGAATTGTGTGAATTCTTACCCTAATTGAGCTTAATTTTAGGAAATTATCAAGGGAGACAAGTCAAAGGGAAAGAGGGAATAAAACCTTGCTAAAAGAGGCCAAAGTGGAGGCACTTCAGCCCAATTAAAATAAAAGCCTAGCCTAGAGGTCAAAAGAGGGGTTATTCGGCCCTTGAAGCCCATGCAACACTCTTTGGGGAGAGCCCAAAGAGATAGCCTACCGAAGCTCTCTAAGAAAGCCCATTCGACCCATCAAGAGGGAGGCCCATTCATGGCTCAAGAGCATCCCAAGGAGCCTAAGGGCGGCAAACCTTCTAGAAGAGAGAGGAGGGCGGAGGAAAAACGATATAAGGAGAAGAGAAGGAGGGAAAAGGTGTTAACACCTTGTGATTCAAAAACCTTGGAGGTTCAAACTCCTTGAGTTCGAATTCTCTTGGGAGAAAAGAGAGAGAGGCGCACAAGAGAGAAGAAAGAGGGAGACTCAAGAAGCTTCAAGAGAAGAAGAGTTGCTGATTTCGAATTTGGAGAAGAAGCCATTGGAGGAGATCAATCTAGGTTGTCTTTTTCCTTGATTTCTGCATAAGTGGAAATCGAATTCAGCTAGGGTTTCATGTTTGTTTTCTCCATTAATTCATATTTATTGCTGTAATTGAATGATGTTTCTTGTAATTTCAGATATGTAATTAGTTTTCTAGGGTTATTCGAATGGATTCGATGCAATCTTGATTTCTCTTGATTATGATTTTAATTGTTAGAACAACTAACCGAATTGATCTTCATTCTTCTATTGTGCTGAATGGCTTGAGAAAGAATTTAGGCAATCTTAATTCTGTTTGGCCGAACTGTTCTTCTTTCTTGGAGTTTCTAGATTGCTTGAGAAAGAGTCTTGAAATTCGGATATGCTAATCAATAACCGAATTGAGCACAAGGTTAGATATAACTTGTACAATTCGGTTGGTGTTCATTGAATCTGAAATGATGCCCTAGAATTCTTGATGTTAATGCATGAATGAGGATTAGATTTTTGATAGAGATATAAGAATCATCACACATGCATAGAATGAACATGTGCTTGAGAGAGGCTGTTCATTGCCTTGGGGTTTTACCAAACCAAGGCTGAATCCCAATCCAATCGAATGACCTAGAAAACTAATTGTTGAACCAATTCTGTGCATACTTAGCTTATCTTCTCAACTCGCATGCAAGGTGTTTGATCCAATGCGTTAGAGATAGTTTGCTAGTAGTTGCTGCATAAGTCATCGTGGGAAACGATACTCTATTCATCACTCTATTACTTGAGCGGCTAGTGCACTTGCTAGTGTAGCAAATACACATCAGGAAGGTCGAAATATAATATTTGTTTGATGAGGGGGCAAATGAAGGCAATTTTAGGTGAAATTTCATGGAGTAGGGTTTATGGGTAATCTATGATGATTGGCAAAATCTGATTGAGACAACTGGGTCCAGATCAGGCATATTTGGAATCTAGTCAATCTGGAGCGTTGAAATAGAATCATTATGCGATTGGAGGATAAATGGAGATATTTTGGGTTGAGATTTCATATATAGGGGTTTTTTTGGTATTCTGGGGTGATTGGAAAAGTTTGATTGGTCTAGATGTGTTCGGATCAGGTGGATATGGGCTATGGGTGTGAGAATGATCGAAATGCAATATTTTTTTGTTGGACGGGTGAACGAAGGGATACGAAGTTCAAATTTCATGGGTAGGTGTTTAGGGATGTCCCGGGTCTGATAATTGTGTATGATCTAATGGGTGAGGTGTAAGGGTCGATCGGGGCCATCGGATAGGTATCGAGTGGGTTTAATTGTAGATCTGGGGGATCTCTGGGTGAAATTTGGGTTTGCTGGGTTTTTGGGTGTTTCGGAGAGGTTGAAAGAGTTTGATCGGGTGTTTGGGGTGAATTGGGGGCTCAGGTGGTAGATTGAGCAAAAATCGGGTGCTGACAGTTGGAATCCAGTTAAACACGTAAATTGTAGTCTCTAATGCATGCCCCCAAAAGGATATGAATAACTCTGAATGGACAAGGAGTAATCAGACCATATCTATTAGAGTTTGATTCCTTTTCTTCGACACACCGTATAATTGAGAAGTAGCAGGAGGTGACAAGTGTGGTATAATCCCATTGTCCTTTAAGTAGTCCCTAAATTCATCATAGAGATAATTTACCTCTTTGATATGATCGAAGGGTTTTGATCAATCTCCCCAACTGTTTTATGACTTATTGTTTAAATTCCATGAATTTTTCAAAGGATTCAGACTTATGTCTCATTAGGTATACATAACCATACTGATAATAATCATCTATGGAAGTTATGAAATAATAGTGTTGATTTCGTGTCCTAACATTCATGGGACCACATACATCAGTATGTATTAGGTCAAGTGTGCTTGTAGATCTTTCAAAATTATGTAAATGGCTTTTTTGTCATTTTGCCTTGGAGGCACGACTCAAAAGTTGGTAAATCTCCCATAGTGAAAAAATATAGAGGACCATCCTTTCCCTATCTTATAAGACATTCTATATTTATATAGACAAGTCGACAATGCCACATGCACGTGGTAATAACTGTATCACGTGTTCATTTCTTAAGGATGAGTTTTGGTACAGTTTTAGTCACATTTGTTTTTAAATACGGATGAAGAACATAAAAACCATTCTCATGTTCTTCATGAGTAATGATTTTGTTATTCAAATTAATTTTAATCTTATTACTAAATAAAATAGAACGATCATCCTTACATAGTTTAGAAACTGAAATTAAATTCCTTTTAAATAATGGTACATAAAGACAATCTTTCAATGTAACAACTACTTCTCTAAAAATAAAATCTGTTGTTCATATAGTAGTAAATACCACAGTTGCAGTTTAACTCAAGTAAATCACAACTCCGTCATCATTCATCGTTCTACTTTCCTTTCCTACAATATGTTACATGCATGAGTGGAAGCCCTAGTGTTAATACACCAAAATGCAGAAGTGACCAACATATTGGTCTCTATGATAAGAGATTTGGAATTACATTCTTTGTTTTTACCCTTCCTTTTATTCTTGCCACATTTGCCATTTCAACAAGCACGGCTACTAGCTTGTCTTCTTTACAAACTGATTGAAGGATGAGGGCAGAGAGTTTATGACGACATTAGTCTTGGTGTCATTGTCGAGTTGAGAGCTAAGAGCTAAGAGTCTCCAATTCATTTATGTAACCTATCATCCACATAAAATGGTCATGAACTTGTTGAATTTTGGTCGGTTATCCTCATAGTCATCAATAGTTTTAGGACCTTAAGTCTTATAGAACGATTATGCTCCCCATACATGGTCTTCAAACTATCTAGGATATCTTTGCAAATATCAATTTTGTCAGATTGTCTCTGTATATAATTGTCCAAGGAGGATATGACATAACGCCGGGTAAGAGAAATTGTCAGTTCCCAATCCTGATATTCCCTCAATCTTGCTTCAAAATCCCTATCACCTGGATGTTTTGGTTCTATGTTTTTGGCAAACTTGTCTAATTTAGCGAACTACATAGTTGGGTCCATTCAGTTTGTTGTCGTGTAACAATTTACTGAACTGTTTGTGTGTCATTTCTGATAAAAGGCATGAATAATTAGTCTACGACCATAATATTGTTTTATGTTATCTGTCATACAATGGACTTTTATTTATGCTATATAGGTGCATAGGGCCAACTGTTTTAACTGCATAACCCCACCACTTTTTGTGAATGATCACATATCCACCCATCTAATGAATTTCCCTTTGGCCGCCATCAGACAATGTTCATTGCCATTTTAGGTTAAACCTCTATGTCTGGTAAGTGTAAACCCATCATATCATGAGCCCCAAGGTACTTTGGAAAAGTCTTAAATTTTTAGGATAGGCCCTCCCACTAGTCTATGACACCCCTATCATCTCATGAAGCAATCCCACTCATTGTTTTTGTGAAATGGATAACCCAATTTTTGGTGCATCTCCACCTACCAATATAATTTGGCATGTTTTCATGCTAATGATGGAAAGCTTTTATAAAATCATCATATGATGCTCCCTATCTCATTGCACTTATATTAATCACAAGGCAACGTGTATATCAGTCACTAGGTCAGATTTAGGTCATACCATAGTGGCTCCTTCTGACTTTCATAAAGTCATATTCAAATGGGCCCTTAATGCGTAAGGTTCCCGCAAGGTTCCTCTTGGGGAGGAAGTTATTTAGGGGGCCCATTAAAAAAGGAGATCATGCAATGATTTATGGGCATTATGGTAATGATATGCATTCATCCATGATGTTCGCAAAGACCCAACTAAGTCAATACATGAACCAAACACTTATGGTCCATGAACAAAGCACATCCATTCAACACATCCCATACACAAATATAATTGATCCTAATCACTTTAAAGCTTGTAGAACCCTTATACATTTAGAATAACACACGATCAACCCATCAATGGACCAACTTATCTAACAATTTTAACTTGGTATATGGGCTAAACTGTAAAAAGTGGTTCGGCCCATATAGCTGTGCATGCTTAAATGGGCTAGTCTTGCTTTAATCTAACATAAAAGGGATTTTCAAGTATGGGCAATGGGCCATCAAACCCCTGGCCTAAAACCAATTTTGCGTCACTTAAACCATGATGCAAGGGGCTATGATCAGACCCCAAAGAATCATAGGTTCATCCCAACAAAATTGGACCAAAACCAAGTCAAATCGGCCTAGTGTTTGGCGTCTAAAACATGCATTAATTCACATAGGTAATGGTCTGAAATTGTCGGTTATGAAACAGAATCATATTAGAAAATAAATAGAAATAAAGGGCTAGGGTTGATAGTGTGATGGTCTGAATCCAATTTGGACAAAAACTACATCCCTACGAAATTACAATATGCAAATCGATCTCCATCTACAATCTCTGTCTTCTCCGTAAGCTTCAGCGATTTCTCTGATGTAAAAAAATAGAAAAACCCTAATTTCCAGTTTACAATAGAAAAACCTTTTATATTCTTTATAGAAAAGAAAAAAAATTAATTACAGACCTCATAATCAAAATAATGATTTTGGTGTACACAAAACTTGTTGCCAACAAGATTTCGATCTCCATCACAGTTTCAGCCTCTGATTTAAAGAATCTGTAATAGAACAATTCTATAATATATCAGAACATATTCATCAAAATTTCATCTCATTCACCCACTTTGAGAACTGATTTCAAATAACTCAAACCATCGAAGCATAGAAGGTGTCAAGTCAATACTACACAGATGCCTGGGATGAGTACATAACTCGTCACATGTGTGCGATGAGTTCATAGCCCATCACATATTTGGGACGAATTCATGCCCGAAATGAGTTGCGATGAACTTTGGCTAACGAAAATCTGCGATGAGTTTTAGACCCATGCAAACTAGTGATAAGTTTTTGACATGCGCGGACCCGTGATGAGTTCTAGATGTACACAAATCTGCGATGAGCTCTAAGACATCGTAGGCCCATGACAAACGCAGGATTACTATACAACCAAGAATAAATATTATATACATGTGCATCTTTAAACCACAAACATGACGAGACATTCTATAGGCCGAATATGAGTGCTAGCTAAGTGATGATGTCACCCATGCCACGTCGGTCAAATGGGTCACGAAATGAAGTAGAACATGCAAATTATGAGAATCCTCAGACGAAAGGAAAGTTCACTTCGGAGATATCTCGTAAGACACGTGGTGAAACCCTAGCAGCGTTCCCTGACAACTAACAATGAATCCAATATTCCCTTTCCCTGACAACTAACAATGAATCCTTCCTTTTGGGATCTCGGGATCTCTCCCTAATTGGGACCCATCGAATAACGAAATCATCATCTTATCATTAACATTTTCCCTAGCCTTGAGCCTACCTCCTACACCCGGTCTTCCTTTGTCCTTTAAGGAGACCCTCATACGTAGCCACACCCACCTCACTTACATTAGAATTTCTGGTTGTTCCTTGATCACGAAGCATGGCCACACGCCGGATCAACCTCTCCCCTATTCCCAAAGAGCACAACAACACCAAACAAAACGTCAACCCAGAGGTTGGGGATCCGTTCGTGGAATCGACCGAGAAGGTCGATATTGAAATACTTTTGAAACAAGGTCTATGAGTTCAAGTCTTGTTTCAACCATCTAGAGAAAATGCAGGCTGAGACGAGGGCCATTCAGCCAGGGCTGAACAGTCCCCTTTTACCCTAGTCGCTCTTCCTACGTCTGTCCCCACCAACAATCATTCTACCAATCTAAACCCCACCATGGCTGAGCGACCTGCCAGGGTCAACCATGTACCCGTACAAAACAATCCACACATCATCAGGCTATCCCAAGTTACTCCTTAGGCAGACCCTATAAAAGAAGCACCGCTCAGCTGCAATGAGTTAAGAGAGTATGTTTAGGGACCGATGGTGGAGAGTCAAAACTGAGCCCAGACCTCGCTTGTCCTACAAAGGCTCTATTCCAACCGGATCCTCTACAAACCTTATCTTGTTTTCTATTTTCCTTCCCGGCAGTGGTCGTAGTATGATGGACAGAAAGAAAGCCCACAAGAGCACGTGAACAAGTTCGAATATGTCTTGGGGTCTTTCTCTCTCGATGAAGACTTGAAAGTCCGAGAGATCTCCAAGTCCTTAATAGGGACGACGTACACCTAGTTCGTCAACCTTATCACTGGTAGCATTGACTCGTGGGCAGAGATGGCCAAAAGCTTTCTATCAAAATGGTTCACCCCAGAGTGGCGGTTGACGATGGCCAACCTACGTAGCACAGAACGGCATGCGGTTGATAGAAAGCTTCACAACACTGCAGGGCCCAGCAGGGGCCCTATTACCGCAACAATCCCCAAGGCAGAAGGAACAACCTACCAATCCCACCTCCTTTCACTTGCACTAAGGAGGAATAAATAATGACAATGAATAAACTCGTGGAGGACCGAGTCATTAACTTGCCGCCACCGCCAGCAGGAGTCGACTCAGAAAAGGAAAGGTGCAGAGGAAGGTGGTGCAACTTCCATCAGTCACCGCACCACGATCTTATGGACTATTTTTCGTTGAGACGATTGTAGGAGGGGTAAGGCTTGATTGGGGAGCAGTCTCTTTAAAAGACAGAGAGAGGCCTGTGAGTAAGGAAATGGGGTCTCTGTGTTAAAGATGCAAGGTTGGATGAATTCCAGTACAAGGAGGATCTTTATTTATGAAGGAGATCCCAAGATCCTAAAAAGGTAGGAGATAAAGGCATTTGTGACGTTACGGGAAATGGAATATTTAATTCACTGTCAATTATAAAGTGCACTACTAGGGTTACGCCACATGTCTCATGAAGATTCTCTCAAGGATCGACTTTCCTTTTCCCCAAGATCCCTCATTGCTCATGTGTGCTACTTCCTTTCATCCACTTTATTTAACTGATGTGAAATTTGACGACATTACTGCTTTGCGGGCGGTGTCACGCTAACCCTATGTGGAGTCTCGCAGCATCTTTTGATATGCATTCCATTAGGTTACAATTCCATGTGTGAATCGGGTTTCAACCAAATCGGTTCCGAATACTCCATATGAACTTTGGATTGGAAAGAAACCAAGGGTTAGACACTTGAAGATTTGGGGTTGTCCAGTACACGTTAAAAGAACAAGTGCAGACAAGTTGGAATCCAAGACCAGCCGTTGCCTATTTGTAGGCTACCCAAAACGCTCTGTAGGTTACCTATTCTATGACCAAAGTGAGCAGAAAGTGTTCTGCAGTCGAAATGCACAATTCTTGGAAACCGATTATATCCTGGACACCCATCGTCATGAAGTTTTTCTTGATGAGGAGAGCTCAGGAATAGTGGGAGATGTCCCACAAGTTCCAGGTAGTGATCAACTTAGAAGATCAACTCGGGTATCCAAGCCACCAGTCCGTTATGGTTATGACCAGGATAATTACCTGGGGGAAACATTGACTAATGAGGAGGATCTCATGACTTACGCGGAAGCTATGTTGGACATAGACTCCTAGAAGTGGGTGGAGGCCATGAGAGCAGAGATGGACTCAATGGAGACCAATGAAGTCTGGACTCTAGTAGATCTGCCCTCCGGGGTAAAAGCAATCGGTTGCAAATGGATTTACAAGAGGAAGAAGGGCCCCGATGGTAAGGTTGAGACCTTCAAATCTTGTCTGGTGGCGAAAGGGTACACTCAGAAAGAGGGCATCGATTATGAGGAAACCTTTTCGCCTGTGGCCATGCTTAAATCCATTAGGATTCTGCTAGCCGTAGCAGCATACCATGATTATGAGATTTGGCAAATGGATGTCAAAACTGCATTCCTGAATGGAGATCTTTCTGAAAATATCTATATGCAGCAGCCGCAAGGCTTCATTGCTACGGGTCAAGAAAACATGGTATGTAAACTTAACAGATTCATTTATGGACTTAAGCAAGTTTCTAGAAGTTGGAACATCCGTTTTGACTCTGCTGTCAAATCGTTTGACTTCGAGCAAAATCCGGATGAACCTTGTGTCTACAGGAAGTACAGTGGAGATAAGGTTACCTTCTTGGTTCTGTATGTAGATGACATTCTATTCGTTGGGAATGATGTGGGAATGTTAACTACGGTGAAAGTATGGCTATCACAGCAATTCTCCATTAAAGATCTTGGACAATCCTCCTATATACTGGGTTTTCGACTCTATAGAGATAGATCGAAGCGGATAATAGGATTATCCCAATGTGCTTACATTGACAAAATAGTCAAAAGATACAACATGAAAACTCCAAGAAAGGAAATGTTCCTTTCAGGTACGGAGTCACTCTCTCCAAGAAGATGTCTCCCAAGACTTCTGAGGAGATAGATGGCATGAAAGACGTTCCCTATGCCTCTGCCGTAGGGAGCATCATGTATGCCATGTTGTGCACTCGTCCTGACATAGCTCAGACAGTGCGTGTAGTAAGCAGATTTTAGGCCAACCCAGGGCAGGAACATTGGACTGCTGTGAAAAACATACTTAAGTACATTTGAAGGACAAAAGAGTTTTGTCTAGTATTCGACGGTAGCACTACAGATCCAAGGGTATACAGATGCCGATTTCCAGTCGAACCCAGATGATAGAAAGTCTACATCTGGATATATTTTCACGATAGGATCGTATGTTGTTTGCTGGAAAAGCAGCAAACGGGGGTCCACTGCAGACTCTACGACCGAGGCTGAGTACATTGCCGCAAGTGAGGCTGCCAAAGAAGTCGTCTGGATGAAGAAATTCGTTCACGAGTTGGGAGTAGTTCCATCCAGCACATAACCCATCCCTTTGTTGTGTGACAACAATGAAGCATTGCTCAGGCTAAGGAGCCACGAGCCCACTCGAAGTCGAAGCACATCGAGAGGAAGTACCACGTACTGCGGGAGATTGTTGGTAGAGGGGACGTCCTGATTCGGAAGGTAGCGTCAGCGGAAAATGTAGCAGACCCATTGACGAAGACACTATCACAGAAAGTGTTTGAGAAACACGTGGAAAGCATGGGACTCTGGCTAGAACCTGATTGGACCTAAGTGCAAGTCGGAGCTGTTAGACAGTTTTGTATGCCCTTTAGCTTCAATCAGAATGATGTACTTTAGGAGTTTATTGTAAATGAATAAAAGTGCATATTTGATTCATGTTCCCTTGGTATGCTTCTGTGTAATACCCTTAAACTGGACACTTATTGAGACTCGTGTTAGTTTAGAATGTTCACAGCCAGTGAGTCGGTCTGGGGAGACCTATCCTGACAAGGCTGACACTGTGGTGCCACCAAGTCGGTTAGTTTAGAATGTTCACAGCCAGTGGTGCCACCAAGTCGGTCTGGGGAGATCTAAAAGTATATATATTATGGTTTCAGGGGGGGGCATTGTCCATAACTGTGTATTCGGCCAGGCCTTGTAACAAAGGGTAGGCCGAGCCCATGTGGCTGATCTGTAGATCAATGTTTGAGTCCCATGCCATACAAGGAAGCCCAGCTGGGCAGCAATTTGGAAGTTTAAGTGAGTACATAATCTTAATTAAAGCCAATTTCGAACTTGCCTATTTATTTAGTTGATAATCGGGCGAATTCTGAGATGGATTAGCAGATAGGATAGGGTCTTGACCCTATCCACTCAGAGAGTCCAGATCTGAATGTGATTCAGATCAAGAATCCTCCTAATGAGATTAGGAGAAAGATAATCTAATCTGCAGATAAGATAAGGGTTTAACCTTATCACCTAAAGAGAGGGCTGATCCATATATGATTTGGATAAACAACTCCTAATGGGATTAAGAGTTTATCCTTTAGGATTAACAAAAGAAGAAGGGGGCGGCAACCTAGAATAGACATACATTCAGATCCTCTTGAGTGCTGAAATCACAAGAAGAGAGAATTCAGCACCATACGAATAATCTCTTGCCGGCCTCCTTACTGTCGCCCCGATTACCTTCAGTTCGATCTCCAGTTCTTGGGAGAAATCAAGATCTAATCTTGATACCAATCTTTTGGGAAAAGATTGATTGAAGCTGTACTCACAAACCATCCTGTTTATTTTTGCGAAGGGTCAAGTTCTTTTGGAAGAATATTGTTGATTCTACTCCATCCTGCACTGCGCCATCTTCAGTGGGGGCAGATTTTGGATCTTTCCTTGGGCGTCCATTGCGAGATACTGTTTCTCCGTATCAGGTATATCCTCTCTCCTACTCCTTTTTGATTCAGATCTGGTTTGGTTCATGGTTCAAGATTGATCTTTGAAAAATATGTTTTTCTAAATAGGGAATGCGATTCCCAGTTGAAGGGAGAGAAAATTTTTTGAAATTCGCCCCCTTATTCCGCAAGATCTGGGCGTCCATACGATGGATCTCTCATCCCTTCAGTTGTGTCATGCTTTTTGGAATCTGCATTTGTTGATTATTTTTGGTCGATTTTGTTTGACGTGTCACCTAGGCACGTCTGTTTGGCTTCCTTGCTACCTAGTTGTAATTCATCAGTCTGCGGGATGAGTTGTGTTTTAAAAGGGCTGTATGTGTCATTAGTTTTCGTCTTGCCCACTTGCTATTGTCTGCTCGCTACATTTGCTGCATTTTAGTGTACGTTTGTCAATTCCTCCTCTGTTTTTGCTTTCAACGATGGCTCTCAATCATCAAAGGGCACACGACGAGGCAAGGATTCCTGATGTCCCCCGCATGATGAATGTTGTCGAAGTTATTGGGTTCACAACATCATCTCTGATGGAATCCTCTCTTAAGAGATTGTTAAACAACTCAGAGCTTGCATTTGTCCGTGGGCTACTCTTGAATTATTGTGATGAGAACCACATAACTCCTTTGGGGTACGAAGTTTGTGGCAAAATTTGCAGTGGTGATTATTCGAGGTGGCTGGTTACCTCCCTTTGAGCTTCCATCCATCGTTGTGGGTCCGACTTTAAATACGCTTGCGACGATGATGCATGATATTATGAATCTCCTTGTCGATTTCTATGTAGGGCATATTGAACAACGTGTCGTCTTGCTAGCGCACGTGTTCTAGAAGGTTGGTCTTGAGGAGTCGCCGCTAGTTTTTTCCCGGTCTTTAAGGAACATGTGTTTTCGTATCGAGGTAGCTGTGGTGAAGTTCGCTAAGGCCACCGAGAAGTTAGAGGTCCTCATGGCAGAATGTGTTTGTCAGCGCGAATTGGTAACGAAATATGTGGCAGAGGTGGGAGAATTGAGGGCGTTTGAGGCTCGAAGGCACCTACTTGAAATTTTAACACTTGGTTCTTTTGTATTTATTTTTAACTGATTTTGAGTGAAGTTGCTTGAAAATATAGTGTCACCGCTTTCTAGTGTACTTAATTTATTGTCCTTTACATTATTTTGTATTCTTATGACCTGATTACGGATAGCCTAGGTCTGTTTAATTCGATCATAACCAAGTGACACCAATGGTGTGGTGGCGTTTATTTTAGATTGAACGACATTCCCTCCTATTTTCAGACTCGTTTGTGTTGTTTCCTGCCCCTGGATGTGGGTGTAAGGGTGATTAGCCAAAACACTATTGTTGCCATACTCTGTATGCGTGTTTCAGCCTCCCTGGCGAATCTGGGTATAGTGGTTTCGCCGTCAGTCCTTATCGAACTGTTATTCTGGCAGGGAAAGGAGCTGGCGTTACTGATGGCATGGTAGGGGAGAACCCCCTTTGTGTGATCATTGGTTCGGTTTCTTTTCTTTTTTTTATGTCTGTCCCTTGTCGATAACAGGTGGTTTGACCTCTTGTCAATATTCTGTAATTATTGCTGACTGAGAAGGTATCTTATTGATGGCCACGTGGCAGTCATTGGTTGTGGCTCTTCATTTGTCACTTCAAAAATAAATGCGAGCCAGTCGCATGTGTGGGGTGAATTCAATATCCAATACTTATGTGGTGGCGGTAATTGACGTGGTGCTTCTTTTGAATTAATGTGCCCCTTTGGTCCTCCTTTTCTATGGGTGTTTAGGTAACTCTCTACAATTGCTTTTTTGCTAAGCATCACTTCAGACATTGTACAGACGTCCTTTCGTCTTCTCTGGCGCCGTTTGGTTTTCTACACGTGTAGAAGTGGAAAACCACTATAAAGCCAGGGAGAGGGATCCGAGTCGGTTTACCTTTCACATTTTGTTGGTGTTCTCCCTTGGGTTTCAGTGCTATTTCTCTCTTGGAGTTCCTTGTACCCTGAGTTGTTCCTCATAAAGTGTTTTGTTTCGTGTTTGTGCTCTCATCTTTAGTGGTTTCCGCCATGGATCCTACTAAAACAGAAGGTGGAAAAGGTAGTTGGTTATCCTTTTTACGATTTCGCTAGGTAGGTGGACGTGGCAGAGTTGTTGCTAGAGAAGGAGGCAACTATAGCTGTCGAAGGGGAACAGGGTTTTTGGCCTCTGGTCCCGATGTCCTGGTGTGTAGAGTGCATGTTCGATCCCATCTATGGGAATGAGTTCTTGTGCTTGTGTGGTCAATCCGACCAGTCCATGTCCTACAAATGTCAAGCGCCTAGGACTGATAGCGCAAAATCCCCTAATAACTATACTGCCTGGGTGGAGTTCAATTTTGAAAATCCCATGTATTGCCGGATGTTGTAGGATTCCGGTCTGCTTAGACTCATGGATTGCTACATGCGCCTTTTTGGTAGGGATGGGGTAAAGTTCGTGGGGCGTTTGTTGGAACACTGGTGCTGTTGTACCCACACATTTGTCAGGGCCTTTGGGGAATTCATCATCATGGTCAAAGATGTAGCTACCCCTTTGGCCTTACCCATTTGGGGTGTTATGTCTTCCCAGCATCTTCAACATATTGAGTCTATTCCTGCGGACTATAGGGAGTTGTGTGACGAACTTCTTCATGAGATCATGGCGTTCAAAGCACAAGAGGATTGAACCACTTCTCAGGGTGAAAATGTCCCTTGAACACTGGTTGGAGTTCTGGTTCTAGTCCCAAGGTGCATGGGATGTAATGGCGAGAGGCGCAGATTGCCAATGCCATCTCGCGGCCTTCATTCTCTACTTTGCATCTCACTTTCGTTTCCCTGGTCCTCTCAATTACGGTCTGCGCGGTTCCTTAGTACTGCTTACTGTGCTTGCTGCATATGGCCATCGATTTTCTCTGGCCTCAATGTTATAGGGTTATCTCTAAAAACAACTGGATGGCACTATGCAACAATTAGTGGACCCGTGCAGTAAGAGCCTTGTTAGCTGTCTCTGTGCCATTTCTCTGGATGTTTTTGTGCGAGTGATTTGAACTCGACGTCACCCCATGCCGTGTTTCACGTATCCGGGTTCCCATTGCTACTTTGTGAGAAGGTTTTTTACGTTTGTAGAGGGAAATGTTGGCTTCAAGGTGCTAGTCCTAAGAATTTTAAGATGGATGAGATCAACATGAGGTTGACTTTACTAGACGGGTTTTAATGGTGGATGTATGCTTACTTAGTTCGCAATGCGATTCCCTTTTGCGTTGGCATATCTATTCTTGTTGGCAGAGACCAGCAATGTGCGGTAGATATCAACAACCCTATTGCAGGTATAGTCTAATTGGTCACATGGCTTAGGGTGGTGGCTTATCTAGATCGCTCGGGCGAAACGCAAACGGCTGCCTATTGCACAGACCGAGTGATGCGCCAGTTTGGGTATGACGACCTGGGTGGCCAGTTTCTGCAATCTTCGGGAGAAGACATCTTTTGGGTTCATCGCCATGATCATGCTTTCTCGGGGTGTTTGCGTCTACTGGTTGCGGGGTTATTGAGGGTGCAGGGTTGTAGGGCTCTGCAATTTTCTTACCTATGCGCATTATTTGGGCGTTTCCAGGAGATAGTCAAGAGGTCCCTACAATTCCATCCGTCTTTGGCTTCTCCGAAGGGTCATGCTGCAAATCGAAGGGATGCTCCCCCTGTTGCTTTGTCGCTATCACCTGGGAAGATGAGGAATGGGCATAAAAGGAAGCTATAAATGCTTGAGGAGGGTGTGAGCAGCCACCCTCCCGTTGCGAAAAGGCCGAGGTCTGTAAGGGTGCCACATTGCTTTCAACCTCCATTGGCGACACAATTGGGTGGTTCAAATGCGGCCCTGTCGCGCATTCAGGAGTGATATGACGGGCGTTAGCAGGAGTTTCCATCAGCACCTCCTGCAGTGGAGACTAAAGCGACCGTGAAATCGTCAGATTTGCCGATTGTGGTGCCCTCCTTTGAAGGAACTATTGTTCACTTTTCTAGTGGGCAAATGAAGACAAAGGATCCCCCTTTCCTGAAGCGGGATCTCATAGATAGTGCTTTGGCATGTGACTCCTGCTATTATTTTCTACTTTTCCTTCAAATTTGTGTTATCGCGCTAAATCTGAGTTAGCACTCTTTGCTTTTCCTACTTGTACTCTGTAGAGGATGATGGCACACAATTTGACAGGGAGATTCTGGTGGTTCCTCCGGAGCAGTCAACGGGAGTCCTGGTTAACTCTCCTCATAAGGTGAACTTGGTGAGTAGTTTTGTGCGTATGTTTATTTGAATTATTGAATTCATTGCATGTTGTGAGGACTAACTGTTAAACAGTCTTTTGTTTTGAAGCGGGTAGACTGCAATGAGGCTCAACCTGATGAAGATATCACGGAGGTCGATGAATTGGGTCAAGAGGTAGGTTGTTTGTTCATCGTTATCCACTTTGTTGTCCTGTTTGAAGTCGAAACTTGTTATGACTGATCGTTTGTGTTTGACTTTATCGCAGGTACCTTTCACTGAGTATCCTCCCAGGGTGCCAGACACGCCTTTCTTTAGGCGTTTGGCAGAGGAATTGAGGGCGATGCAGCCCCCCAATCTTAGTTCAAGGGTTGTCGAGGGCGTTGCAACTAACAACATCATCCCTGATGCTTTTGGAAAAGGGGTACGATCGGCAGATCAGCCGGTTTTGAGGTCGGTAGCCCGATGTACAGAATCAACTACTGTCGTTATTGCCGATGTTGAATCCCCCGTGAATGCATAGTGTAGAGCTTCAGTTGAACCGGCATCGCCCATCATAATGGGTGGTAACTCTAAGGCTATGCATGATCAGTTTAGAGATGCTGATGTGATGCCTGAGGTTGATCTAACTGTTGAGTCAGAGGACCTCATTGTGGCAGGAGCTCCTAGACTATTGCGATAATCATGACATCCCGACTCTTTAATTCCCAGTTATAGACCCAGTTGTGGTTCAAGGTGATCGCAAGGGTGTCCAGTACAATCGCAAAGTTTATATGAACTGCTATATGCTCTGGGTGGCTGCTGGAGGGGAAACTGCATCCTGAGGTCATGGGTCCTATGTTGAACACTATTGCCATG
Organism: Nelumbo nucifera; assembly: GCF_055504915.1. Lineage (NCBI taxonomy): Eukaryota > Viridiplantae > Streptophyta > Magnoliopsida > Proteales > Nelumbonaceae > Nelumbo > Nelumbo nucifera. The sequence goes on from NC_142653.1 coordinate 62,144,873, forward strand.
CTGATGAGCCAGGTGATGACCCACCCGACAAAGGAGCTATCATGGTTTGACTTTGATTGCTGGCTAGAAGCTTGTCGAGGTTTTTCGTCAATGTATTTCTTCATCACACAGATCGCAGAGCGTGTTGTCACGTTTTTCCATGCCTTTTGGAAGGCTGGTCGGGACATACCGCAATCTGATTTGTTTCATTCAATGAAGGATGTTCATCCAGCACCGGACGTAGTCGAAGCGAGCGTTACTAGTCGCAGATAAGATTAAGAACCTTGAGGACGAGTGCGCGCGATAGAAACAGATCTTAGCAGATTATGAGGTAGAGTTGGATGGTCTGAAGAAATTTAAAGAGACTACCCAGGTGTTAGTGAGCATATATGTGATACAGGAAGAGTGGGCCAAGTGACCATTGATTGTGGTGGATTGTATTGGGCTATTCTAGAGTCTTCTACGATATAATGTGCATCTGTGACAGTTTTGATTTTAATTTTGGCAATTTTGTAATCTTAATATTGATGTAATATAAAGCAACTTTACGTTTTTGATAATTTTGTCAAAAGTTTCAGATTATTCGCTCTGTGTGTTTGTCCATATCGTGGCACGAGTGTTGTATGCTTTTATTCTATAGTGTATGACCTTAGTTCCAATCAGATTGATGTACTTAATGTCATTTATTATAAATGAATAAAGTGCATAATTGATTCATGTTATTATGGTGTGTTTCTATGTAATACCTTTAAACTGGACACTTATGAGACTCGTGGTTGGGGTGGCTTGTCTCAGCTGCCAGGGTTAGACCTAAGGTACATGTAGTATGGGTTTGCTTAAACCCTGAACTGGACCAAATTCTAGTATTGCCTTGGACTTTGGAGATAGATAGGCAAAACTGGATTGTTACACCTGACCCTTAGACTTCAATAAAGTACTATACTAGGTGCCAGATTGGGCAGTCTTTGATATGCCAATCAGTGAGATCCTTTACTGGGTCAAAACCTACGTTTGTTGGGGTAGTCCGAGAATTCACCTGGGTGGGTGATCATAGTGATAGGATCAGCCCCATTGTCGGACAAAGTGAATGACCGGAGAATGCACACTCTCTGATGGAAACCTAAACTGCCGGTAGTAGATACCAAATGTGTTTAAAATTTGTTTTTGCAAAATACATTAATATGGAGATATACTTATATGTTATGGTTTCAAAAATTGTTTGCAAAAGGTTTTAATTCCCAGGATCCAAGTGTGTAGAGAGTGTAGCACTGTATCATGCAACCGAGGGAAAGGTCCTCTCTTGTCGGCCAGTGTATGATCATTAAGGGCTGAGAGGTTAAGTGTAAGATCATTGTGGGTAATACCTGATGGGCTAATCTTGCATCTACCCACAGTCCTTAGGCCTTCATAAGGTGGCTGGATCAATGGACCATTTAGTGTAAATGTTGGGCCCCTTAAGAGCCCATGGTGGTGGACTCAGGGGTTCAATGTGTCCTACAGTGATTTCGGCCAGGCCTTGTAACAAAGGCTGTGCAGAACCCATGTGGTTGATGTGTACATCAATGCTATGGTCCCACGCTCTACAAAGAGAGCCAAGTTAGCCAGCATATTAAAGGGTAAGTGAGCTATGTGTCTTAATAAGCCTAAAGCCCATTTCGAACTAGGCTTAAGTCAATTAATTAAATGGGGTCGAAATTTGATTTATAACCTGATCAGGATTAGCTGGAGGACAAGATAAGTCTTATCCATTTGAGAGTCCGAATCCAAATATTGTATTTGGATCAAGAAACAATCTCCTAATTGGATTAGGAGGCTGATCCAAAGTAGGTTATAAGTAGGGGGCAAATTCCTCAGTTTATACACAGTCAGCAACCTACAGAATACTTCCCTAGTTCTTGCCGCCCCTACCCAGTTTGATTTCCACCTTGGAGCTAGTCATGAAAGGTTCTTGATATTGTTTCTTGCTAGAAGAAACAATTTAAAGTCATACTCACCAGCCCTTGTTCAATTCTTGTTGAAGAATTTAGGTTCTTGGTGAAGAACCATCATGATGATCCTGCCTCACCATACGCTGTGTCATCTTCAGTGGATTTGGGTTTTGGTCTTCTCTTTGGGCGTGAACACCTAAGTTGAGAGTTAATGTTACTTCCTATCAGATATATCACTCTCTTCCCTTTTGGTTTTAGATCTGGTCTGGTTTTGGTTCAAAAACGAACCTTGTAAATGCAATTTTCTAAATTAGGGAATACGATTCCCGAATGGGAGAGAGAAATTTTTTGAAATTTCGCCCAACCTTCCTGTAGGGTTCGGCCTTCCAAATGATGGATCTCCCATCCCTTTAGCTTTGTCATAATGCGTTGGGTAGTCAAGTGATGCTATTGTGAAATGTTGTCATGTGGGTTGGCATAGACTGTGTGTCAAATAGCGATATAATGAAAAAAAAACTTATTAGCAACACGTTGCTTTTGGCTTTCCCGGGATTGGGTGTGGGCATATTGTCGCTTTATCACAAATCATCAAGGGCACGAACACTATGAAATTTCCTCCTAAGGCGTGATCAGGAGGGGTTGAGCCCAATAATCTAATGTGAAGTAGTTAATCAAGGGCTTATGCTTGTCTCGAAATGTTATTAGGCACGAAATATCACCAAGACGAAGAGGCAAAGTGTGAGACTTGCCTATGTCTTGAAATGAATTTGTGGCTACCGTGGGAAAATGTAGTTTTGATTATCCTTTCTAGGGCTACATGGTGCCGTATCTTAAAAGAGTGAGGTCCTTAATGAGTTGCCACGGGCACTCGGTTTATTGCAACCAAATTTTGGGAACGTAGGGTGTTGTTTGTAAGTGGAGTGTCATTGTTGATGTTGGGGTGGGTGTAGTTTGTCCTCCTGGGATTTGTTACTATTAAACGGAGTATCTCCGTTTATGGATTTGGTAGGATCATACTTCCTACAAACGGAGCCCCCCAATGGTTGCACGGATACATGTCCCTGCCTGGGGTTACCAGGGCTTTGTCTGTGACTGGGCTTGTCTAGGCTTGTCTGTGTCTGGAGTTGTCAGGGCTTATTAAAGTGCCTGGGGTTGTCGGGGCTTATTGGAGTGTCCGGGGTTGGCGGGGCTTATTAGGGTGCCCAGGGTTGAAGGGGGCTTATTTGGGTGCCCGTGGATGCTCGGGCTTCTTAGCGTGCCCGAGGTTTCCGGGGCTTATTAGTGTGCCCGGGGTTGCCGGGGCTTATTAGGGTGCCTGGGGTTGTCGGGGCTTATTAGAGTGCCTGGGATTGCTGGGGCCGCCAGGGATTATTAGGGTGTCTGGGGTTTCCGAGGCTTATTAGGGTGCCCTGGGTTGCCCGGGCTTATAAGGGTGCCCAGGGTTGTTGGTGCTTATTAGAGTGCCTGGGATTGCTGGGGCCGCCAGGGATTATTAGGGTGTCTGGGGTTTCCGAGGCTTATTAGGGTGCCCTGGGTTGCCCGGGCTTATAAGGGTGCCCAGGGTTGTTGGTGCTTATTAGAGTGCCTGGGGTTGTTGGGGCTTATTAGGGTGCCCAGGGTCGGTGGGGCTTTTTAGGGTGCTGAGGTTTCCGGGGCTTATTAGAGTGCCTGGGGTTGCTGGGGCTTATTAAAGTGCTCGGGGTTGCCGGGGCTTATTAGAGTGCCCAGGGTTGTTGGGGCTTATTAGGGTGCCCGGGATGGTCGGGGCTTATTAGGGTGCCCGGGATGGTCGGGGCTTATTTAGGGTGCCCAGGGTTTCCGGGGCTTATTGGAGTGCCCGGGGTTGTCGGGGCTTATTAGTGTGTCCAAGGTTGCCAGGGCTTATTAGGATGCCCGAGATTGTCGGGGCTTATTAGACTGCCCGGGATTGTCAGGGTTTATTAGGGTGCCCAGGGTTGCTGGGGCTTTGGGAGCATGGTTAAACAGGTTATAGAATCAAAGACAAGATATTTTATGTAAACAAGTATGTGGAACATATTGGAACAAATTGTAGTGTAACATTCATTTAACTACTATCACAGTGTACAAGTACATGAAGTCTTAATCGAAGGGTGAAAAGGAAACAACTTCAACGCAATCATAATTCTTTCAAGAAGGAAATGGACTTTATCACAGAGCAAGTGGGTAGTTAATAAAGATTCCTAGATAATAAAACATTGAAGATTTTTTCATAAGGTATTTGTGGAATTAGAGAAGCACAAAATTAATCAAAGTAAGGTTTCAACTAGTTGCTGTTAATGGTTTAATCCTCTCCGCCTGTGTCTATAGTTTTTAATACATAGTAGCCTGAAGTATGGGCTTCTTTTATTAGGTATGGCCCCTCCTATGTTGGGTCAAAATTTCCAGCGAACTTGCCTTGCCGAATGTTGAGAGCTGTCTTTAGTACTTTATCACCCTCTTTTAAATTCCTGGGCTTCAGGTGTCTATTGAAGTTTCTGGCTAAGGCTTGTTTGTACTAGTTCTGTTTTTGTGAAGATATGTCTCTAGCTTCGTTGATTACCTTGAGCTTGTTTGCAACTAATTGGTCCATGTCCTCTGTCTTGATCTTTTTGCCCATCGCAAAGGCTTTCCTAGCGAATACAACTCTTATCTCTATCGGGAGTACTTCTTCTTGACCATACACCAAAGAGTAGGGTGCCACCTATGTACTCTTTCTGATAGATGTGCGGAAGGCCCAAAGAGTTTTTGACAACTTGTCTGCACAGTCTTTTTGATTATCGGCCATGGTTTTGCTCAACATCCTGAGTAATGTTTTATTAGTGGCCTCTGCCTACCCATTTCCCTATGGGTAGTATGTTGTACACGTTCAAGTCTTGCACCGTATTGCCCTAGGTGGTCATGGACTCCTTGATTTTTGAGGGACAGGTCATTATCCGTCAGTATCCACAATGGGACTCTGAATCTATGGACTATATTCTGCCTTTGGAAATTTGTTATGTTGTCGGCGCAGATCTGTCACAGGGGAGTGGCTTCTGCCCACTTGGTGAAATAGTCTATAGCTACTATGATGAAGCAATACCCTCTGGAAGGTGGGTGTATCTTGCCTATTAGGTCTACCCCCCAAGTATGGAATGGCCAGGGCATGATGTCCGGGTGGAGACCATTGGCAGGTCTATGTATCTTTTCACCATGTATTTGGCATTTGTGACATCTACGTACATGTCATTAGGTATCTTTCATCATGGTTTGCCAATAAAACCCTAAGTGTAGGATGTGATTGTGTAATGCCAGTTGACCTTGATGGGTTGCAAGTTCAGAACTATGGGCTGCCTCTAGCACCTCGTTGATCACTTCACTGGCCAAGCATCGCAAGGGTTTACTTGTGTGCGATTTCCTGTATAGCATTCCATCTTGGAGGTAGAATCGCTTGACTTTAGATAGCAGTTTCCTCCTCAGCGTAATGTCAATGGGCAACATGTGTTCCTTTTGGTGTTCTCTATATATCCTTCTCCAGTCCTCTTCGCATATATATATATATATATTTACATTAGATACACGTGCGTAACACATGCCCTCCTACTAGTAAACAAGGTTTAAATTTTTGATACAGGCTGATACGCCGATATGTAGGGCTGCAAGTCGGGCTAGGTTAGGTCAGGTTTGATTGGAAGTCGTGATCACGTGCCGTCCAGCTGATTCTTGTGAATGATATGGTTATTTGGAAGAAAACTGTTGATTCTGCTCCATCCTACACTGCGCCATTTTTAGTGGGAGTAGTCTTTGGTTCCTACCTTGGGCGTGAACACCTCCATTGGGAGATATTGTTTCTCCGTATCAGGTATATCTCTCTCCTGTTTCTGTTTTCATATATGGTTCGATTTATGGTTCAAGATTGATCATTGAAAATGCATATTTTATAAAACAAGGAATGTGATTCCCAGATGAGGGGAGAGAAAATTTTTGAAATTTCGCCCAACTTTTCTGCAAGGTACGGCCATCCATATGATGGATCTCTCATCCCTTCACCTTTTTTCTCTTTGAAACTGGTTTAGAGGGGTTGGTTTAAGGCTAGTCTACCCCCTGAACCAGGTCACACCCCGATACAACCCATGTAAGGGCGTATTGTTAAGCCAATTATACGATATTATATGCCCAATACAAGTCGTATGGTATAAAAAAATTGAACCTTGCTAGTAATATAAAAACACTATGATATGGTAAGGAAGGTTTAACATGATATACATAACTATGGCTAGCTTTATATTAGGATTCTATATATTAATTATTCCATTGTTTTTTTTTTCTTATAAGCCAATGGGCATCTTTTTAATATCTTTAAAAATGGTGTTAATTCCATCTTGCCATATGAGGTATTAAATATTGTTTTTTTTTCCTATTTAAAATATTTTTTTTCTCATAAATAAATTATATTAATTAGATCAATATCCAATACTTTAAATAATATAAAATTCATATTTAAAAAAATGACCTAAAAACAAAACTTCAGTGTGTCCATGTAATAAATAAGCAATTAAACTATAGAAGTCAAATGAATTAATACCATAATTAAATAATAAAAAATATATAAACAAAAAAACATAAATTTTATAAAACTTTTAGATACATTATTTTTATTAGTATCATCATCTAAGGTTGTCGTGAACACTTATAATAACATATAATAAATTCCTTTGCAGATTTATAAATGATAATCGGGTGAGACACGTAATGACGGGTTTAATGAATTTGGAAACGGATTTGGACTTAAAGGGTGAGCGGGTTTGGAAACGGGAGGTCAATTATCGCGGGTACCCGACGCGTTGCCATCCCTAGAATTGCAACTGCAGCAGACGACACGACCTTGCTAGCGTTGCTTCATACATTTGTGCGCTTTCGTAACACAATCTCCGTTTTCTACAGATACGTATAGAGAGAAAAAGACAATCGTATATACAAACTCGATCTCTGCTCTATCTCTCACATTCACCATTTTCCTTTCCCCCCTTTATTATTATTTTGCGTTATATTTTCCTCTTCGTCCCTCTCCCTCTCACTGATACCGACTGTGTCTCTCTTACATGTCGACGGATCCAACTGGAAATTAGGGCAGAAATCTATCATAATCGGTGCCAGAATCTGAAACGGAGATGTAATTTCATGAGGAGATTAGTCTGATTAGAAATCGAACCGTCAAATTTGTAGAAATTTCAGTTACTTTCAATATATTTCGAGGGTTTTCCAACGGAAGCTTTCACACATGAAGGATCCGTTCGATCGAACCAAAGTAGTGCTGCGGCACTTGCCTCCGACGCTCTCGCAGTCGGCGCTTACGGAGCAAATCGATGGCCGCTTTGCCGGCCGATACAAGTGGATTTGTTTCCGCTCCGGGAAGAACAGGTTAGGGTTTCGCGTTGTCTTTCTTTTGTCGTTGCCTTTTAATCTGATTATCCATTGTTTTACTATGCTTTCCCCTTTGTTTCCTGGTCTTTAGCTTCGTTTAGACTCGTTAACAATTGCGTTTTTATTGTCGAGTCTATTGCGTTCTGCTACCATTGTTTCCAGAATCCTTTGTTTGCTAGAAATATCATCAAGGATCATTTGTATCAGAACCGAGTTGAAGTTCTTTAGTTCTTTTCCTGACTATCTAAACTAGGAACTCAAGTAATGCAACTTTGTTGGATTCTGTTTGCTATGCTGGAGCTTTTCCGCCAAAGACGATGTTTGCAGTTGGGAAATAATTATTTTAGAAAAAAATTTTTAGTTTTGCCTCTATTTCGTTCTCATTGTCCATCCTTTGCTTTTTAATCATAAAACTATCTCATGGATATATAACTTGGTTTTGATCTTAATCTTAGGTAGTTGTTTAGAATCCTGAAGTTAGAAACATGTATCCATACAAATTTAAATACATTAATAAAGAGTTAATGCAAATACTATACTTTCTTTCAAACAAGCAGCATTTATTAGAGAAATTGCACTTAACAGATGTTACTGAAATGATTTTGCAGTCAGAAGCATCAGCGATATTCCCGAGCATATATTGATTTCAAGAGGCCAGAGGATGTTATTGAGTTCGCCGAGTTCTTCGATGGCCATATTTTTGTTAATGAGAAGGGTAATTCAATGAAATATATTCTTCCTTGCTTTAAAGGTTTTGCTTTTTAAAGCATTTTCTCTATTTATTTGGCTTTTGAATTGGTACTAAAGCTAAGCCACTGTTTTTGAGAGGGGGAAACCTGTATTGCAGTAGGAGTGAAACATGGTTGACAAAAAGTTATGGGATTTGAATTTGGTCTTATGGTCTGATCTTATCTTCTATAAGAAATTGTTTTTTGTTATTTCTTTAATATGACTGGGTCCAAATGGTTGATGTAATTTGCACAAGTTGCAATTTTTTTTGATCAGCAGAAAGGAAATTTTATTTAATGAAAAATTAGGAATTACAAGGCCTGGGTGTAGGTTCCACCCCAAATCAACAAAGATTACAGATTTTCCCAAAACATTTGCCATCTTACAGCCCCTTATTTGGCCAGAAAATCTGCCATTCCATTCACTGTTCTTCTTATCCACTTAAAGAAACATTTAGTTCCCTTGTTAGGCTTACAATCTCCCTGACTTTGTACTGGAATACCCAAGGAATCTGGGAGCTTTTTTCTGGTCCATGAGATGACTACTTGGGAATCCCCTTCCACCTCTAGATTGTGGAAGCGCTGTTGTTTCACAAGCCTTAACCCCTGCAGTAGACTAACCAGTTCAGCTTTCAATGTATTGCTATGCTCCAAGGGTCCTGAATATAGAGCCACCTCTTATGTTAAATATTTCTCTTTGTCACAATAGAACATCTTTGAGTCATCTAGTGATTCCTAAAAGCTTGGGTGGTGATTTCCATTCTTTTTGATAAAACCATATAGTTCAACTTTTATGCAAGTTTACAATTTTTAACCACTTGTCCTTTTTTTTTTACCCTCGACCCTAGGTTCTCAGTTTAAGACTATTGTAGAATATGCCCCTTCGCAACGGGTTGCGAAGTCATGGTCCAAGAAAGATGGTCGTGAGGGAACAATATTCAAAGGTATTTGTTTACTGAGCTGTTTATCCGGTTATCCCTTAATGTAAATTTCAATCTATTTTGTAGTTTATATGTTCATGGTGGCTTATGAATGTCAGCTGTTTTATTTTAATGACAAACAGTTTTTTGATGAATAACTAGATCCTGAATACCTGGAGTTTCTTGACCTTATTTCGAAGCCAGTTGAAAACCTTCCTAGTGCAGAGGTACAATTGGAAAGAAGAGAAGCAGAACGAGCTGGTTAGTTGCATTTCTACATTAAATATGCCCACATTTTTTGATATCTAGAGAATACTATCATCAGGAGTTATAAACCATCCTAAATAGGAATGCATAAATAGATGTTGAGATGACGGTTTTATTTTAATTTTGTTGTTTTATTGCTTTTCTAGGGGCTGCAAAAGAGGTTCCCATAGTTACGCCTCTGATGGATTTTGTTCGCCAGAAAAGAGCTGCTAAAGGTGGATCGCAGGTATATTACATATAGTATGCTTTTTTCCCCACTCTTTTAAGCTCTTTTGGTTGCCTTTACATTACATACATGAAGTCAAATGACCACTAAGAAACATGAAAAATTTAGATGACACATTTAATTTATCTTTTACACAGAGTTCTACATTGTGAATATATTGCGATTTTCTTTGAATCTTTAGCCAGAGATTCATAAAATTTTGAAGAAGTAAGGTGCCATTTGGCAAGTCTTTTTTGAAAGATCTTTTGACGGACCTGACAACCAAAAGACAGTGTGAGCTTTTGCATCAAGACCTTAGCAGCCTAAATACCGTTGGTTAAGGCATGTATTCCCGCATGTCTTTCCGCGCAAAGATGCAATGAAAAATGTTGAAAGTCTCTATTTGGAGCTTCCCAAAAATAGCCCAAAACGGGCTTCGTGCGTCTTGTCGGGGTGACATCTTTTGGCGACTAGATCTTTTCCCAACCAAACAGGAAAAGACCAAAACACAGGCTGTCGGACTTCTAAGCAGCCGGCAGCCTGTACGGAAAGACGCACCAAACAGAACCTAAATTGAAAAGCCCGAAAGGCCCATTTAGCAGCTTCTGGCTTTACGAGGTGGACAGCCTATAAGCAATGTTTGGGGGAAACCCATGAAGCCCAAAATAGCTGTCTTACAGCCAGAAATATGGATTCCCACTAAAGCTTCTTTGGTAGCTTCTTCAAATCAGCTCAGTTAAAGCTTCAGCCCTCCCAAGCGGGCCCAAAAATTAAAAACAAGAGATAGAAGCAATGGAGGAGCTGCTTGCAAAATGAACAATAGTGGAAGATGTTGGGGAATTCAACAAAATGTTCCTTGTACATTCTCATTCCTTGGGAAAATGATCCTTGGGAATATATCCATACATTTATTACTGTACTTCAGTTCTATGTGCTCTTTTATGGACACAAATATAAACATCTAGAATAACTATTTATATCTATGCTCCCTGGTGCAAATGGAAATCTATTGTCTTGGGCAAAGTTAAATTGACGGCAGTGTATCTCTCTTGGATGTGATGTAGTTTCCAAATCCATGCATTTCCCGACCATGAAAGATATTGGTTTGGTCATTCTAGTCAAAGTATGGATGGCTTTGGTTGTTGTGCCCATTGCTTTCATGCATATGCAACTTAGTGGCCTAATTTACTTTGATGGGTTATTTGGTCTTTGTATAAAATCCTAGCTAATTTTTTTGAGAGTGACTATTAAAATTTGGGATTTAAAGTCCATGGATGAGGTTTGTTAACTCGATTTCATCTTGTTCATTTGACACTTTATTATTTGAAATCAAAGAATAAGCTCTGCTAAATCCTCATGCTTCCCCTGTGACTCCTGCAACAGTGTCAAAATGTCCAACAATTTTGGTGCATAAATTACACCTGGATCCCTGGCTGCTTCTCCAACCAGTGTTTTTAAAACTGTTATTTTGTTTGATGAATGAATGATATTTTATTAAAAAGAGATAGAAATAGTACAACACCCTAAGAGGGTTTTCAAACCTATTGTTATGGTTGGTCTGTTTATATATCACCTAGAGGAAGAAAAACTAGGTGGTTGACTTCAAACCTTGGAAGTCTTAAAAACTATCGACTTGGTCAAGAACCATTGACCTGGATGATTCAACTGTTGAACTGTTTAAATAATCTACTGGATGACAGTTGAGTTGCAATTTCTAATTTTTTAATTGAAAACCTATTACTAACTGAATAAAATAATAAACCCAACCAACACAAATACAAGTTGGGCCAGCAATTGCCACAAACTGTTTTTTTTTTTTTTTTGATGAATGAAGATAATTTATTAATCCAGAAATGAGGCAATATAGGAGACCCAAGAGGAGGCACAAGTTGTTACCTCTTCTAGCAAGTATTACATCAAATTAAAAAACAGAAATACCCAGAAATAAAATTACAGAGCAGCCCAAAATAAACGTTCCCTTGAAGCCCCTTGCTTAGCTAACCCATCCACTAAGGTATTTGCTGATTTTCCCACCCAAAGAGAGGTAACAGTCATGTTTCTTGTGAGCCAGTTGACTTTCCTTAGCAGGTCTCTGTGTTGCCACATAGCTGAAGCTGGGTCTGTCAGCTATCCCACAACAATCTTAGAGTTTCTTTCAACTACCAAGTGCTGAACTCTTAATTGTTCTGCAATCTGAATACCTTGTACTGCCTCTAAAATCTCAACTCTATTGGAGTCTCCTATTCTCACGGGGCCTGAAAACAATGCTAAGATGTTGCTCTCCTTATCTCTCAGCACCCCTCCTATCCCCGATGGGCCTGGGTTTCCTTGGCTGATTCCATCAAAGTTCAGCTTTGCCCATCCTTCAGGCGGAGGCATCCACACTACTGATTCCCTGTCCTTCCTTGTATGGCTGTTAGCCACCGCTATCCAGTTTCTCCAAATACCATCAAAGGAGAATGTAAGAAATAAGTCCATAGTTCTTAGCCAATGAATGACCCTAGTCAAGATACAATCCTCAACAGCCTGAATGCTTCTTTCCTTTTCCTCGAATACCCTTGTATTCCTTTCTTCCTAGATTGTCCACAAGGCGGCTGCTCTAATACATCTCCACACCATTTTTCCTTTTTTTGTAGGCCACACAAAAAAGGAAGGATCAAACAACTGACTTAAGTCTGTGGATAGATTCCACCTGCTCCCAAACAAAGAAAAAATCCAACTCCAAATAGAAGTCGAAAAGGAACAAGATACAAGTAAGTGGGAGCAATCCTCATCACTAGCCTTGCAAAGTACACACCAGTTAGGGGACAAACACAAGGAAGGCCTTTTCTTCTGCAAGCAGTCCAAGGTATTAATCTTTCTATAAAACACCTCCTAGCCGAAAATAATAATTTTAGGTGGAACCAGTCTAGACCATATCTCCTTGGTTGGAAAACCCCACTGCCCTAGGGAAGAGCGAAGGGATTTAAAAAAGGAAGCACAAGTGACGTAGCCTTTTGGATGAGGGGACCATAATCTCACATCCAAACTAAGAGGGTCCAGAAAGACATTACCAAGAGACAAGAGATTTGAAACACTGTTAAGTTCATCATCCGTCAAACCTCTTTGAAAGCCAAAGTCCCAACTTAAGGAAGAGGGTGAAGTAGGAGATTGGAGAAAATGAGAGATAGCTTTTTCCTTGTTAAGGGAAAGGGAATAGAGAGATGGGAATTGGTCCTTAAGGGCAACGGTACCCACCCAAGTGTCTTCCCAAAATAAAACAGAGATATCAGAATTGACATCATACCTGACAAAGTTGAGATATTGAGGGAGGATACTCTGGATTGCTTTCCAAGGAGATCCCAACGTAGCTTGACATGATACACCTGCATCCGATCCATTTTCCAGTCTACCATGTATGCTAGCTATCACTTCAGGCCACAACCTCTCCCTTTCTCTAGGCCACCTCCACAACCATTTTCCTAAGAGAGCTTTATTCTTGAGAGGTATCTTTCCTAATCCTAAGCCACCTTTCCTCTTTACTCCTACAAACTATTTCCAGTTGATTAGGCGATCTTTCTTTTCCTTCTTTGGATCCCAAAGAAAATTTCATATTATTTTCTCCAACTTCTTAGCCTCCCTATTAGGAATCCTAAAAATGGAGAAAAAATAAACTGGTAGATTTGCTAGGGTAGCTTTCAATAAAGTCACTCTACCCCCTATAGAGATGTAGTTCTTTTTCCAAGAAGACAATCTTTTCTCCAACTTCTCCAAAACTGGGGTCCATAAACTACTCTCTTTTGGGTTAGCCCCTAGAGGGGAGACCTAGGTATTGCAAGGGCAAAGAAGAGATGGGACAACCTAAACAATCTGTCACAGACTGAATAATCCCCTCATTCATATTAACACTTACCAGACAATTCTTATCCAAGTTTATCTTCAAATTGGAGACCTTCTCAAAGTGTTGTAGTAATGCTTTGAGATTCCTCACTTTTTGCCTGTCACCCCCTTCATGATATCGTCAACAAATTGTGGTGGGTTACCCGGATATTGCTCCTTCCTATCCTCCATCCACTCACTTCCTCTTCCCTATATGTCTTAGAGATTAATCTACTGAAGACATCTGCAACTAAGGAAAAGAAAGGGGAGAGTGGGTTACCTTGTCTAAGGCCTCTACAAGCTAGGAAAAAATCTTTGACCACCCCATTCACCAATATTGAGTAATGGCAGGAGCTAATACAACCCTTTACCCAATTGCACCATGTATCTCCAAAACCATAGCACCCAAGAACCTCTAGTAAAAAACTCCAATCCACAAGATCATAAGCCTTCTCTAAGTCTAGCTTACATGCAAAACCTTGGTTCCTCGACTTTCGCATGTCCTCCACACACTCATTTGCTATTAGGATCTGATCTATTATTTGCCTTCCCTACACGAAAGCACCTTGTGCTTGACTAATTATGGAGGGTAGTACTACTCGAATTCTTAAAGACAACACTTTGGCCAGGATTTTATAGATGTTTGTCACCAGACTAATCGGCCTATAATCCTTAGGGTCCTTTGCATCTATCTTCTTTGGGATTAGGGCTAAGAAAGTGGCATTACTTCCAGGGCTTACCTTTTTTTATCTGCAAATTCCTGAAACACCCCAATAAGATCTTCTTTAACCACATCCCAATAGTCCTGATAAAAAGCCATTGTGAAACCATCTGGACCAGGTGCTTTGGATCTATCCATTGAAAATATCGCTTGTCTGATCTCTTCTTCACTGAAATCCCTTTCTAGCCACTTTACTTGTTCTTTAGATAACCTAGTCCACTCTAAATCTTCCAATGTTGGCCTATTATTCAATGGTTTCCTATAGATTGATTTGAAATGTTCCACAATCATTCTTGCTATCTTATCTTGATTTGTGACTTCCTCCCCATTCACCTCTAACTTAGCCACGAACTTTTCTTCTCCTCCCATTCACCAACGCATGGAAAGTTTTGTATTTCCATCCCCTTCTTTAATCCATTTGTGTCTTGACTTTTGCCTCCAAGAAATTTTTTCTCTCAGAAGAACCTCTTCCAAATCCTTCTTTAAGTTTCTTCTCAAAGTCCTTTCTTGCTCACTCATCATTCTTTGGAATCTAATTCCTCAATCCTAGACACCAAATTAATTTTTTGCTTCTCTATTCTTTCAAAATGTTCCCTATTCCACTCCTTGATTTTGGATCTCAACCTTTTCAGCTTTTTGTGGAATCTCACTCCCTTCCACTTCACCCCTCTTACATCTTCTTTCCACCAATCCCCAATCAAGTGCACAAAATCCGGGTGAGTCAACCACATATTTTCAAATCTAAATGGCTGTGGACCAGAGGCTATTGTTTTAGAACTTCACTGGATAGGGCAGTGATCAGAAATGACTCTGGGTAAGGCTCTAGCCATCAAGTTTCTCCAATGGTTGTCCCATTCTTCATTAAAGAAAAACCTATCTAATTTCAAACAAAGTGGGTTTTCTTGGAAATTAGACCAAGTAAAATTGGTTTGTAAGAGGGGTAACTCCTTTAGACCACAAGTATTAATGAATTCATTAAACTTTCTCATGCTGGTTGTAACTATTCGTTGGGGGTTGTTAGATTCATTACAAAACCTAATTACATTGAAATCCCCCCCAAGACACCAATGACCCTCCCATAGACCTCAAATGCCATACAATTCTTCCCACATCTCATTCCTTTCTCTATAAGTGTTTGGCCCATAGACATTGGTTAGAACCCAGGTGAAGCCATCCCCCACATTCCTTACCTTTAAAGACAGAAAATCTCCCTATTAGCTCCTCTACTGATTCTACAGTATCCTCCCTCCATAATGTTACTAGACCTCCAGAGGCTCCCCGAGGAGTTGAAGTTCAACAAACTCCTTTTGATTTCCATACACTTTTGACCCACCGTCTATCTGATTCTGCCAACTTGGTTTCCTGTATCAACACTATGTCCGATTTCTCTCTTCTTAGTAAGTCTTTAATTGCCCTTCTCTTTCTTTCACTTCCCAGTCCTCTCACATTCCAGCTGATGATCTTCATTGAACACTATTTTCAACAAACCCTTCCCAAAGGACTCCACCTTACAGCAAAATCTTTCTTCTTTCCCCTCTCCCACTAAATTCAATATCACCCTCAATATATGAAATTAATCTTTCCACTTCTGATCTTTTTTTTTTCTTTTTCCTTTTATTATTCCCCTCATTCTTCCTAGATAATAATGCATTAGCTTTAGCCACCTCTCCCCCCAAATTGGAACTTCTGTAGTAGTCCTTCTCTTGAGAAGTTGCTGCTCTCTCCCTTTTATCTAATTCCTCCTTCTCTTTGTAGTCCAACAATGCGCAGATCCTCTCCCATATTCTCTTTAATTCCTACTCCTGTCTCTCTCTAGGTGCCACTTCTTCCTCTCTCGGTTCACTCTCAGAGTTGCTATTCCCTCTTCTCTTCTCCCAGCTGGAACTTCCGCTTGGGATGCTGGAGTATCTGTTTCAAGCACAGAAAACACATTAGTAACCAAAACTGAATGGACAGTCATACCTTTGTTGTTGGGGACTGATGGAGCATCAATCATGGGAGGGGGACTCGCAAAAGGAGGTAGGCCTAAATCTGTTCCCTTCAATTGAGCTTGCCTTAGAGAGTCTACAGTTGGATTCAATACCCTGTCTGCTTTAACAGTTAAACTATTTTCCCGTGCTGCCCTTCATCTGGTGTCACATTACAGATCAATGTGTTAGAATTTTTCCCTACCGACCTCATATCCTGTTTTTCCTGAGCTATTGGATTGACTTCCCTTGCGAGTGCAGGCAGCACCTGAACCGCAACCTTTGTTGGGCGATCTAGAAAATTCACAAAGTCTTCCTCAACTATTTGTGAGTCATCTTCTTCCTTATTCTCTTGAAACAGTACCTCCGTACCCAAACTATCTTCATCAAAAACATTCCTCGAGCTACTCATGTCGATACTCCCTAAGCTTACTGTGTTGTCTGAATCAGTGTCGCTGGAATCTTCCTCTTTAGAGCAACCATACTGCTTACTCTCCTCTGGTTCACTTCGCTTGATACACCTCGGGTTTTGTTTTTCCGGCGACACCTGGTTAATCTCTCTGATGCAACCCATTCTAAAGAGATTCTAGGATTGGCGGAGTTTGCTCTTCGTGATTTTCGGGTCATTGTGCTCAACGAAGAAGACGAAGATTGTGCTTACCATTTATCGACGCCACCTGCCTGGTCACATGACCTTTTAAAACTTCCTTGGGTCCCTTCAATGGGCTGGTAAATCGCCACAAACTGTTTGAGCACCACTAGCTTATGATCTGACATAAAGAACGACAGAGCTTCTTGTATCATTTCATCTACATGCTCCTCCCAATCTCCAAAATAAAGAAATCTGTCTAACCTTATTAGACTAGGTAGATATTGCCCATTTGTCCAAGTAAGGGGCCGTTTGGCAAGTCTTTTTGGTAGCTCTGACAGTCAAAAGATGCATTGATCTTTTGCACGTAGATCTGAGCAGCCCGAAGCTAGTTTGGCTACCACGCGTCTTTCTGTGTCTTTCCACACAAGAATAAAGCGAGAAAGATGCAAAAAGTTCCATTTGGAGCTTCTCAAAATCAGCCCAAAATGGGCTTATCGTGTCTTTTTGGCGCACCGACTTTTGGTGGCTAGATCTGCTACGAACCAAATGGAAAAAGACTGCAGCGTGGTCTGCCCGACTTGTAAACAGCCAAAAGACGGTGCGGAAAGACACGCCAAACAAGGCCTAAATCTGCAGCCATACTGGAGGATCAAGTAGTCTGTGCCTCCTGATGAAATCTCCAAACCTCCTCATTCCCAAACTTTCTCTCCCATCCCTTCCCCCCTTCATCTCCCCCATTCTTCTTACTACGTTGAAATTCTCCTCAGGCACCAAGGGCCCCTTCTTTTGGACCATATATCCCAAATAACCACCAAACCACCTAAGAATCCCATTGCATGCACCTCCACCCATTCCCCACTATTGGAACCCCAAATTTCACTCTTTAGTATCAAATCAAAAGCCTCCAGCTTTGTTTCTTACCATAATACCACTTTAGGAGCATGTTTTCTAATGCTTTCTTCCCCCCTATTGACCCCTCCCTTCGCTCTTTGTTAGTTACACCCTCTTCTTTCGTTTCTCCTTCCTCCCACACCCCTTCTTCACAATAGGTAGCTTTTTTAATGTGTTCTTCCCTTTTGCTTCTCTCAAATTGTTCTATAGCGTTCTTTACTACCCTTTCTCCTCTTAGAAAAAATAAACCCAATGTTTTACCAACCTCTACTTCTCTCTCCACCAGCCTATCGATATCCACCCCTTCTTCTTCACAATAGGTAGCTTTTTTAATGTGTTCTTCCCTTCTGCTTCTCTCAAATTGTTCTATAGTGTTCTTTACTACCCTTTCTCCTCTTAGAAAAAATGAACCCAATGTTTTACCAACCTCTACTTCTCTCTCCACCAGCCAATCAATATCCACCCTTCCTCTTATTGTAGGTTGATCTTTTTTCCAATCTCCTCTTTTGATTCCTGGATTTTTTCCTTCTTCCCCAGCCCTTTTGCACCCTTTCTTCGCCTCTCATTCCTTACTTTTCTTAGTTCTTTTCCTTCTGTTGTAAGTTCTACTATTTTTCCCACACAGTCTTTTCCTTTTTAAACCAGTTCCCCTCACCTCCTGTACTTCTATGTTCGACCCCTCACAATCTCCTCCAATGTTCAAATCACCCTCACCCAGAGAAAAGAGATGGGGAAGGCAGAGAAGATGAAGTTGAAAGAAGGCATAGAGTTATCTGTCTTACCTCATCAATCGATTGTGCAATGGGACTTTGAGAATTCCCAGTAGCTGCCTCAGAAGACTTTCCTTTCTCACTAGTCGTTGCAGTTATTTTAGTGGGTATAACCTCCCCCACTGAGCTCTTCCTCTTTTCCATGCTACGATTCTTCGATTGGACTGCGACGAGGCCTTTGAATGAAGATGGACAGGTTCAATGTCAGGAACCTCTATCCTGCTTTGATTTGGAATTGAGGCCATGTTTTCCACTATAATAATTCTTCTTTTGAACTCAACCGACAACTTCTTAAGCTAGTGGGCCCCACCCCATTCTTTTGAGCAGCCCAACTAGTTGTTGCCTGTTCCCCAACTCCTCCATGTTCACCCCTACTCCCGAATCTTGAACTCCCTTTGGTTCACTCACCTTACCTGACACTTGTCTTCTCACCCGAAAGTTTCTATTTCCCTCTATCCACCTGTACTCCCCTTTTGACAAGTGAAGCTAGCTCATCCTCTTTTCCTCCCTGCAACCTTTTGACTCCCCTTCCTTCTTTGGCTCTTCCCCTGCTCTGCAACTGATACCCCCTTTGTCTTCCATTACCCCAATCCATCTCCTTCCACTCCCTTTTCTCCGGATGATCTCCTGTCCACCACGGCCTCCTCATCCCCTGAAAAGAACCATCAGCCCTTCAACTATTAGTCTTAACTCATAACTTTCTCTTGTGTAGTCCAGAACCAATTTTTTCTGGAATATCAGTTATGTTTTTGACCTCGGCTAGGATCCGATCCTAGCCATATATCCAATTTCTACCATGTGCACAGGAAGTAGCAATTTCTTCAAACGTGACGATACTCCAAGCATGTAGAGGAATTCCAACAACTCCAATCCATGCCATGTGCTTCGCTCTTACCTTATTTAACTCTCCAACCGCCGGGAACCACCAATCCAGTCTTAAGTCAAACTCCTTCACTTTTGTTTGTTCAGCTTCCAGCACCCACTCTGCGAACTGTCTGCTGTGGAACATGAGCAGCAAGACACCTGTATGCATTTCCCTCACTCCCATCACCTTCTCTCTTCCCCATTCTAACATTGCCCAAGTCTCAAAATCTTTAACCTCCACTTCTCCTCCTACTACCCTTTCTACTAAACTTGCATGTAAAACTTTCATCCTTTCTTCCATTTTCTCAGATTTCCTCACATCCACTACAACCTTTTTTCAGAGCACCTTCCCTTCTCCACCTTTTCATCTTTACTTGTGGGATAGGACTATTCATTTCCTAAAACAAAGAGTTTGCTTCAATGTTTGAGCGATCATAATGAATAAAGGAAGTAAAATTATAATTGGTCTCACTGCTAGATTCCAATCCCCTGGTTAAAATTTCACCAACCAGAGAAGAGGAAAGGTATAACCTCACCACCAAAAGAAGAATCTCTCTAATCAACCATAGACGGTTTTTTGAAAATCTTTCAATGATTGCCTTCCAAAAAGAATTTTTTATTTTTCTAACAGTAAGCTTAAGTATTTTAGAGGCCATGTTTTGACCTCACAACCGGAAACTACTACACATTTCTCATGATGTTATAGGTGAATCCCCAAAAAAGTTGCACACTTGCACTTTGATATGTTGATTTTAATATGGGAAATTTGGAGGATTTGTTGACCTATTATCTGTTGACATATTATCTTTGATGAAACCCTTTGAGAATAACAAAACTCTCCTATTCCTAGTGGAATCTCTGAAGAATTTGGAAGCATCAACTATCAACTTGCCATGGGGTTTGATTATTGTTGCTGCCAAGGATGGGGCCGAGGGCAACAAGGTAACTTTGCTTGTGTCCGAGGCCAATGAGTCCAACCCGAGAGTAGGAGAGGAGCACACGACAGAGGCCCCGAGTGTTATCCTAGGGGCAGAGACTTTGACGGTCAAGTTAGTCAAGTGCTTGGAGAGGTGTTGGACCAGGCTTGAGACGAGGGCTCAGATGAGGTCACTCTAGAGCAGGAATGCAAGAGAGCAAGAGTGAGCAAGATGGATTTACCTTGAGCTGGGCACCCCCTTTTATACTTGACCTTGCCATGGAGTGGTTGGAGGTAGTTAGAGATGAACAGACATGATCTGATCTGGCTGATGCCACGTGACGCAATCTGGGTCCTTGCCACATGCGCTTACATCAATTATGATCTTTGATGGGTCTCAAACTTGAGTTTGGTCTTAAATCACTCTTTTCTTGACACAGTTGCATTAGGGATTTGGAGGGATGCCTTTCAATCTGTGGAACAAATTGACTTTCATGACTATAGGAGACCTATGCAAGTGCTATTTGGAAAGCAGACAAAGGGTTGTTAACCCTTAAAACCTTAGGATGGCATAAATAATAGTGAAAGGAGGAGCAATCAAGCACAAACCAAGATTGATTGAGCTATTCTACAAAGGGATCTAACACAAGCTTTGGATTGCATCATTAGTTGAAGGCTTGTTAGATGGATCTATCCAAGGTTAGTGATGATGAGGACAAGAAAAAAGCAATGGCAAGCCCCTTAGAAAAGGTGCATGCGTGGTGCGCCTTGCACCTCAGCTCGGGTGTGTGCCTTGGCCAGTTGGTCCAATAGTGTGCCTTTTCAAGTTAAGTGGCTGGGAGGGCGTTTGTCTCTGGATCCCCAACCAAGCTCCTTGGCAAGCCTAAACAAGTTGATGTTAGGGTCCTAAATTCTTGGCCCATATATAAAGAAATTGGTTTTGTAATTTTAGTTGTAGTTCCTTTTCTTTTATGATTAGGAAACAAATGTTGTTTGAGGAAGAATATCTTATATTAACAAGGTATAAGAGAACAACACTAACCAAAGGGCAGGGGGTTCCCCATCGAGAACAATTCATTGTAGCATTTGGTTATTAGAACTCAAAGTATCTCTAGGAATCTCATCCTGAGGAGCCCTTGGAAAGCCATCATGTCTGTCTTGCCTACATTCTCAATTATTAGTGTTGATCCCCAATGTAGAAACAGGGTGAAATTCTGGGAAGATTTGTGGTGGGGAGGGACCCCTTTTTGCCCCACTTATCCTCGCCTTATAGTCTGTCTTTATTCAAAAATAAAACCATTGCTGACTTGGCTGTCCATGGAAATGGTAATCTTTCTTGGAATCTGGGTTTTAGGAGAGATTTGACTGGCTGGGAAATGATCTTGCTGGTTTCCTGCAAAATATCAACCCTGCCTTCATTCCTTTTTCTGGGAAAGACGAGAGAATTTTGGATCCCTTTCTCTTCTCGTACTTACTCTGTCTCTTCTTTTTTTCAAACTCCTAGATCCTGCCCTTTCCCAGTCCCACTCCTCCTTTCCTTGGGAAATCCTCTTGGGTTGGTCCTTCCCACCAAAGCTACTCAAAGACCATCCCATAAGCCCCTTATTGCATGGTTTTTCTCTTTATTTGGGTGCAGGTGGAACCCCTTGCCAAATGTACAAGGCTTTTTCGATTCTTCATTTGTCAATTGGAGGAAGAGAAGGGAGCGAATTCTGTGAGGTGTACAAGGGCAGCAGTTGCTGGACAATATGGGAAGAAAGGAATCAAAGAATTTTTCTGACTGATCCATTTGGTATAGTCTTTGAGTAGCTGTGGTGATATTTCCACAAATGATTTGCTTAAGAAGTGGAAGGAGGTGGCTGATTCTTCTCTTTCAAAAGCTGTTATCAGGCTGGTTTGGTTCCCACCTCCTTGTGGGTTTATTAAGTTGAATTTTGATGGTAGTAGTGAGGGGAATTAGGGCCCTTTAGGTATTGGAGGTGCTTTTCGGAATGAGGAGGGAAGAATTATTGCTCTCTACTTGGGGCCAATAGACGTGGGAGACTCATTGAGGGTAGAAGTAATGTCTGTAATCGGAAGGGATCCAAAAGGTGAAGGAGCTGAACATCAAAAGATTGATCATCAAAGGGGATTCAAAGTTGGTTGTAAACTGGCTTTGAAGAGAAGAGATTGGTTGGTGGAAGTGTGGAACTTTGTCAATGAAAGAAGGAAGTTCAAGTGTTTAAGACAAAATATAGAGATCAAGTTGCAGTTGGTTAAAAGGAGTGTAAATTCTTTTGCTGATGCCTCGGAAAAGCAAGGGGTGGGAAAGAATCAACTTTTCTGGGCTGTTATGTAATTTATGTAATCTTCTGTTATCTTGGAGAGAGCTAAGAGAGTTTGTCTCTCTCCGAGGTGCTTCTTTGTATCTTTTTCCATAATTAATGAAAATTTCTGGTTATTGATAAAAAACAAAAAAATCCCCTTGTTGCATAGAGCTTTTCCTGTTTTCTTACAACCCATTCCTTTCCCCATAGTTAGTAGGTCCAACATTTGTCAGCACTGAGTTATATCTATCTTCAACATTCTTGAGCTTAACTGATACTATGAATCTCCTTAGTAGTTCCTCTAATGATTCCTGGTTTCTCCTTCCTAAGAACTTCTTTAATTTTGACTCTCTAACTTACTCTTCTTCCTTTTCTCCACTCTTCCTGCAGTAGACTCTCAACTCAACATTTCTAATTTCGACTTCCAATTTATCTGCAATTTTATCAATTTGATCCAGTGATTTAAAAGGCACGCCTAGGCGCTCAGGCAAGGCGCATTTTAAGGTATGCACCTCACCTAGGTCCTAGGTGCAGCACTTTCAAAAGGTGCAGGCCTAGTGTGCCTAGGCGTGTGCCTGCTGTGCCTTGCGCTTTATCCCAAGCGTGCACCTTCTTAATTTTTTGCACCTTTTGTTCTTTTTGGAACCTAATGGGCCCCCAACCAAGCTCCTCGAGGTAAGCCCAAACAAATCCATGTTAGGGTTTTAAATTCTTAATCCTTATACAAAAATAAATGATTTTATAATGCTGTTCATTCATCATCCTAGTAAAATATCTTCTTCAATGGCAATTTACTTTATAAAATCATTTATTTTTGTGTAAGGATTAAGAATTTAAAACCCTAACATGGATTTGTTTGGGCTTGCTTTGAGGGGCCTAGGTGGTTTGTAGAATCAAGAATGCAAGATGTTTTACATCACATTAGCTATTTGAAGTAATGCAATTGAAGGGGACAGTGGCACCTTAAAAGTTAAATTTTTTGTATGGGTGGCTGCTTTGGAGAAATGTCTTTCCAAAGAGATGCTGGTAAGGAGAGGATTTATCTGCAATGACCTGAGGTGCAGCCTTTAGTGTGGGGACGGAATCAGTTAATCATCTGTTTTTACACTGCAAGTTTGTCTAGGAGCTACTTTACAAAGATTCTGATGATAAGTTGGTGCATGCCTGCCTCAGTTAAAGCATGCTTGGAGGCATGGCATGTACTAGGGATGACAAAGAAAGGAAAGGTTTGCTGATAAAAAAAAAAGAAAGGGAAGGTTTGCTCGTCCTCCATTCCTTTGGCAAGTCTCCTCTGAAGCCGAGGTCAACATGGCCATAGAGTTTGTTAGAAGTTGGTTGTCTATTTGTACAGATTTTAAAGATGATACATCTGATTGTACTTTTTTGAGGATGGCCTTTTTATTAAGGTCCTTCTGGTTTGTTTTTTGTACAGCTTCTCATTGTACAAAGGACCTATTGATTAATACTAATATACATTACCTTTGCTAAAAAAAAAAGTAATGCAATTGAGGAAAAAAATAAATTGTAGGCTTTACTTGCTTAAAAAATGTTTTATATGTTTAACTTTATTTTTAAATTTTCATTTGAATGCACTTTACAGTATATGCTTATGTATTTTAATTTTTGATAATACATTTGATTGTACTTTTTGAGGATGGCCTTTTTTTAAGGTCCTTCTGGTTTGTTTTTTGTACAGCTTCTCATTGTACAAAGGACTTATTGATTAATACTAATATACATTACCTTTGCTCAAAAAAAATAATGCAATTGAGGAAAAAAATAAATTGTGGGCTTTACATGCTTAAAAATGTTTTATATGTTTAATTTTATTTTTACATTTTCATTTGAATGCACTTAACATTATATGCTTATGTATTTTAATTTTAGATAATACATCTGCTTGTACTATTTTTAGGATGACCTTTTTTTAAGGTCCTTCTGGTTTGTTTTTTTTTGTACAGCTTCTCATTGTACAAAGGACCTATTGATTAATATTAATATACATTACCTTTGCTAAAAAAAAAGTAATGCAATTGATTATTGAGGAAAAAAATAAATTGTGGGCTTTACATGCTTAAAAATGTTTTATATGCTTAAAAATATTTTAATTTTAGATAATAGGTTTTTGAAAATATTTATTTTGAAATTAAGCTTATATTTTTATTTATATTATGATTAGTTATTTTTTAATATTTTGTTTTTGCATTTTTGCCTTTTCTTATTTTTTTGGCATTTCTTGAATTTTTTGTATTTTTGCCCCATTGCAAATTGCCCCTTGTGCTTTTTTTTTGTGCCTTGCGCTTTTAAAACTCTGATTTGATCTAATTCTTCTTCCATTCTCTTTCGTCATCCCCTCCATCCTTTGACTCTGGCTTGTCCTCTGATCTCTCACCATCCAGTACTTCCATGGCCTCCATCTTTCCATATACCTATTTCTTTTTTAATTCCTCTAGCAACTCAATTATTAGCTGCCAAATCCACTCAGCCAGTTCATTATCTGTTTCATTTGTCTTATGATAACCAGTTGTTTCCACCATCTGGTTCTCAGACGCCTCATGGAGAATCATCCTGCACAACTTGTTATAGGCATAGGAGAAACATTAATAATCAAAGCCAAATTGACACAAGTACCTGGAGACGTAAACATAAGGCTACATCTGAGGTATCAAATGCAATAACTTCTGTCTGGGCAGAAGGGGCATTTTTATTCTCCTTTCCGTTGGTATTCTACTGGGGAAATTCCCACAAAGTTAGACTATTCTCATTTGGACCAGCATGCTGCTCACCCCTTATTGGATTTCCTTCATTTGGCCTTTGGTAAGAGTTCTGTTCCATTATATGAATATCCTGTATTTGATGGTGAACCAGTATAGGTTCCTCCTCTCCCTGGTTCTTAGCTACGTCTACTTCTGTTGTCATCCTCCTCCAGGAACAACTTCTCTCTGTCAAGCTCCCTCGTCCTATTAGTTTTCACTCTCCCAATACTTCAAGTGTTGCTGGAATCGTAGCCACAGTCCAAGCATCATTCTTCCTTCTTCCCTTTGTCTATCATAGCTGGGATTTGGCTGATTGGGGGAACTACTTGTTTTGGAGTTGCAGGGCTGCCAAACCAAGCTCATTTTGCCCTTCTTTGTACGTTTCTGCTGCATTTGTTTTACACCAGGGAGAGTTGGGGTCAAAGTAGAAGATGATAGACTGTGTCTGTAGTCTCCCAATATCCCCAAATTCCTTGTCACCATGTGAGAGGTTAAGTGCTCATGTGGGGGGGCTAGTAGTGGGCCTCTCAATATTTTTTAGAGGTATTAAGGTTCACATTTGGCCCAACTTGTTTTTTTTTTTTTTGATCAGCAAAATGAGAATTTTATTCAAAATACAGAAATACGACAGATAGCAAGCAGACATTGCACCAACAAATGTTACAATAAAGCCCAAACTGTTTAGCTAGAGAATCGACCATCCATTTGCAGTTCTCCTGATCCATGTGGTCGGGGCATTAATTTCCCTTGCTATGCTTACTATCTCCCTTAATGGATGTTTGTAGATCCAAGGAACATTACTGCTTGAATTGGTCCAAGATATCGCTGTTTTTGAGTCCCCATGTTGGTTATTAATTCAGATGATGTGGTGTCCACCGAAGTGGATAGTACAATTGAGTATCATTTATCAAAAAAAAAAAATAGTACAATTAGTATAGACAATGCTCAGGAAACTAGACCGGGCATAGAACCAGAGAAGGGCGAGGTTCACGGGTCAGAGGTTCAGTCGGGGTTGAGTCGTGATGATGTGGCATATACCATATATATATACACTACAGGTCATGTAAATACTATATAGAATATATTTTATAACTTTTAGTATATTTAAATGTGGTAGTTAGATGGCAAGTTCCTTAATTTTTAAAGAAATGATGGGTTTGCGTCTCTGAATTTACATTTTATTTAAAATAAAGGTCAGTGTAGTGACTTCAATGTTACCAGGTTTATAGAAGAAAATAAAGGTCAGTGTAGAACAAGGGCAATGTGGAACTTCTCAGACTTTATAATCAGTTATCAGTTGGTAGATTCACCTCTCAGGTGCAAAATTTACTTGGTCCAACAATCAGGAGGACCCAATTTAGGTGAAGCGTGATAGATTCTTAATCTCTGCTGATTGGGAGGATAGATTTCTGGGTACAAAGCAAGAAGCTTTACCGCCCATTATCAGATCACTGCCCTATTCAGTGGGCTGAAGTTCAAGCGGAGGGAACAAGTTCATTTGTGCTGGCCAAGAAACTAGGGGAAATTAAGGCTGTCATAAAAATTGGAGAATAGGAAAATCCGTTTTGACAGAGCAAAAAAAGATAAGAGTGCCTGGAGCTGATAAGGAGTTGGATAAATTAGTGGAACGGAGAGTGCTTTCTGAAGAGGAGAGAAGAAAGAGAGATGAAGCAAAAATCATCTTTGATAAACTAGCCTGTAAGGATGAAATAAACTGGCGGCAGAAAGCAAAAGTGAAGTGGCTAAAGGTGGGGGCAAAAACTCCAAATTTTTTCATAGGATGGTTAATGCACGATACAGAGTAAACAATATTAACAGGCTGGAATTTGATGGTCAGATAGGGGAGCAGCCGAGTGAAATCCAAACCATTGCCACAAAGTTCTACAAATCTTTGTTTTTGGAGCCTTGGAAGAGCCCGACCTCTACTTGAAGGGATACAGTTTAAAATTTTAAATGAAGCTGAAAAAGAGGATTCGGAAAAACCTTTTTTGAAAGACGAAAATTGGGAAGCTATTAAGAAAATGGGTTTGGATAAATCCCCAGGGCCTGATGGATGAACAAATATTTTTTAAAAGAAATGTTGGAATGTTATCAGAACTGATATCTTAAAGGCCTTTTCAGGAATTTCATGAATCTGCTTCTTTGGTGAGAAGCTTGAATGCCACTTTCATTACTTTAATTCCAAAGGTGGAAGGGGCAATAAACCTCAAAGGCTTCAGGCCAATAAGCTTGCTGAATAGCTTCTATTAAGCTTCTTGCAAAAGTGCTGGCTGAGAGATTAAAAAAGAATCTAGGAAGTGTAATTTCAGAAAATTAGAGTGCTTTTGTTGGGGGAAGACAGATCTTGGACAGTGTTTTAATTACCAATGAAGTGATTGATTCAAGTAGGGCAGGAAAACCATGAATTCTGTGTAAAGTGGATCTTGAAAAAGCCTATGACCATGTTAATTGGAGATGCCTAAATTTCATTTTGAAAAATGAACTTCAGCCAGAAGTGGAGAAACTGGATGAAAGTATGTTTTTCTTCACCAAAATATCCTGTTATAATTAATGGAAATTCCTCTGGTTCTTCAAAAATTCAAGAGGCATTCGCCAAGGAGACCCCTTGTCACCTCTTCTTTTCCTTTGTGTGATGGAGGTCCTGACCCAATTCATCAATAGTGCGGGACAGTCTGGACTTTGGGAGGGCATTGAAATTAATCCAGGGGGTGAAGTGGACAGTTCCCAGTTACCTTTCTTGGTCTGCCATTGGGTGCAAAGTTCTCTTCTACAGCAATTTGGGAGCCAGTGTTGGAAAGACTCGAGGGGAAATTCACTTCTTGGAAGGCAAAATACTTCTCAAAAGGGGGAAGAGTGACCTTGATTAAAAGTACTCTTGCAAACCTGACAACCTATTATCTATCCCTCTTCCCTATCCCTAACTCAATAGCTAAGAGAATATAAAAATTACAAAGAGAATTTTTATGGAAAGGGTGGGAAGATGAAAAAAAAATTCATATGATCGCTTGGGATCAGATTTGCACCCCATGGAATTCAGGTGGTTTGGGGCTGAGAAGAATTAAAACCTTCAATACAGCCTTACTGGGAAAGTGGATCTGGAGATTTGGAGTGGAAGAAAACTGCTGGTGGAGGGAGGAGACTCATTGCATCTAAATATGGTCTACAACAAGGGGGATGGATGACTGCTATCAATTTGCCTTCCGTCGGATGCTCCATATGGAAAGCTATAATGAAAACACTTTCTAATGTCCTAAAAGGAGTGGGATTCAAGTTTGGAGATGATGGAAGAATCTGCTTCTGGAAGGACAAATGGCTAGATGAGGGGTCTTTGGAAGGGAAGTTTCCTCTCTAAGACTGGAAGTGGAAGAAGTTGTGAACTTGCTGAGTAGCCTAAATACTTTTCCTTTACACCCCAGTCAGAAGGCCAATGCATCTGGAATTGGACTGCTGATGGAAAGTTCTTGGTTAGGTCTTTTGCTGAAGGTCTAATTGTTAAATGGCAACTGACTTCCCATGTAAACAGATCTGGAGCCTTCAATCTCCATCCAAAATCAACTTCTTGATGTGGGCCTCAGCATTAGGGAAATGCCTAACAAGAAGCAACCTGGCAAGAAGAGGTACCAGTTTAGATGACCTTAATTGTGGAATCTGTGGTCTTGACAAGGAATCTGTTGACAATCTCTGTATTCATTGCAAGTTTGCTTGGAACATCTGGTCTCATTTCCTTGATGCTGTTGGTGTTTGTTGGGTAATGCTGGGCACAGTAAAGGATCTGTTTAAAAGCTGGTACTTTCCGGGTTTGTCAAAAAAAGGCAAATACATTTGGAGAGCTATGCCAGCAGCAGAAATCAGCACTATATGATCTGAGAGAAAAGACAGAATCTTTATAAAAGAGAAGAAAGAGTATGAGGTGTTAAATCCAGTATATTATGGCCAGACTTGCATCTTGGCTCTCTATCCTCCCCTTCTCAATGTCATTCCATGGGATGGCTGACAGATCCAGCTTCAGCCATGTGGCAGCACAGAGGTTTATTGAGGAAGGTCAATTGGCTCACAAGAAGCATGACTGTTACCTCTCTTTGGATGGGAAGATCAGTAAATACCTTAGCGGATGGGTTAGCTAAGCAAGGGGCTTCAAGGGAATATTCATTTTGGGCTGCACTGTAATTTTATTTCTGTCTATTCCTGTTTTTAACTTGATGTAATACTTTGTTAGAAGAGGTAATAGCTCGTGCCTCTTCATGGGTTTCCTGTAATGCCTTAATTTTCTGGCTTAATAAAATTATCTTCATTCATCAAAAAAAAAAAAGGAATGAATGATGGGGTAGAGCCCTTGATTCAATGTAGAAGAGATGATGCTCTATTTAGCTTATTGAAATGGACAAATGCAGAAAATGAGGCTTGTCGTGATGAATACCATGATTAAGTCTACTAGTTAGAGCCTTGTTATAGTATAGCTTATAGAGATTGCGCATGTCTAACTTAAGACCTGAACCTCCATGGAATATCTTTCTGTTTTTGTAACCAATATACTACTGTTTGGCAGCAAGTAAAATGGTGCTGTTATGATCTCTAATTACTCCCAAGTCTCCCTACACCAAAATCCCCCAGATTACCAAAGTTACAACCAATGTTTTAAACTCTAATTTCCCATTTGCATTTTTGAGGTTTATATGGATTTAGTGACATGGGTGGGTCGTGAAAACTGGTTGGATCATTGAAACTTGGCCAGTTTCCAATGGTTCTGCCAGGTTTTGACCGATTCTTCCGGTTTTTTCAAAAATATTAAAACCTGGGTTTAAAGAAACCTGAATGCTTTCCGGTTCTCAGATTAGAACCTGTCTTTGTGTTGGCATTGTAAATTAAATTTTATGTTTCTTTTTCAACTTAAAAATTATCTGCTGAGTTTTTATTTATGATTTGTGGCAGAGGTCATTATCTAATGGGAAGCTTAGCAGACGAGCCACAGGAACTTCACCTGGTAGTTCTGGGTCAAGTTCCACCAAAAGGGGTTCTGAGAAGAGAAGGGTCTCCACCTCAATGGTATGAAAAAAATTATTCTTATATTTGTTTTTCATATGTACAAAAATTGTTATAATGGAATTGGATGTATTAATACGTTTGTTTTTATTATTATTTTTTATTTTATGACGCCGAGTTCATATGCTTTTAGAGAAAACTTTTATTTAATATTTTACATTATTATTGAAAGATGTGACTATCACAAGGGGTGAATTTGCTGTTCAAAAGTTACCTAAGTAGGGTTTGAGAACCCAATAATTTGCTTAGGAGAATAGCAAAATTGCATGGGAGAAGACATGCTTTTCTCCTCAAGATTGATTTTGCGATTTGAACCAGATCATATTAGACCCAAAACTACAAGAAAGAGATAAAACTCTTCCTGATAGAGTGATCCTCACAAGTGTAAGAACTGCTGTAGAGTTCTCGTCCAAGAAATCAAGCTACCCTCTCTAGTAATTCAATCAAATTGAAGATGGTGCAGTCTTGGTTATTGGACAGCTCAATCCCTTGAGATTACACCATTGTATTGAAGCAACAGAAGAATATGGGAGTTAAGCTTATATAAGGGAAAGGAGATTAAAACCACAGAAATAATAAGAGAGATCTCATACTAGATGCTACTCTCAATGGCTAAACAAGTAGAGGAAGGTGTTCGGTTGAGTCTTAAGTTTTGAGAATGGTAAGTGTAGGAAGAATGAAGTTGGTTCCCAAGGATTATAGGTTTTAGCCCAAAGAAGGCTCTCATCCACCATGCTGTCAATAGTGGCATCACTTTTGTTTACGCCTCCGAAGTCTACGATTCCTTCAAGTCCACCATATTGATCTTTATTATCAGCATTGGATCAATGCCTGAGTTCCCATTCAAGTGTAGGAAGAATGAAGTTGGGTTCCCAGGGATTATAGGTTTTAGCCCAAGGAAGGCTCTCATCCACCATGCTGTCAATAGTGGCATCACTTTTGTTTACACCTCCAAAGTCTACGATTCCTTCAAGTCCCGTATTGATCTTTATTATCAGCATTGAATCGATGCCTGAGTTCCCATTCGAGTCATGGTTAGTCATTTTTCAAATTTTACTGCTACAAATAGGAAGAGTTTTGATGGAAATAGAGAGACACCCAGTTGGAATTTTATTTTATTTATTTTTTTCTGGAGAGAAGGTAAAGTATCATTGTATTAATATGAACAAAAAATTTTCAGCAAGATGATGTACTAAGGGAGCAAGAAAAAAACTGTTCCCTCTAACCTTTATCCCCACCCTGCTTTACATACAGCTTATCATGTACAAAAAAGGATTCAAAACCTACTTGACTAAATAGCCTTTGACCAGACAACCAAGAAAACGTTTTCCCCACAATTTTCTGAAAAGTGGAATCAACTGAACTTATCTTTTTCTTGAAGACCCAAGTGTTTCTTTCTTTCCAAAGACACCAGAATACCACTGTTGGGGTTAGATTCCAGACTAATTTTCCTCTTTTACTTGGTTCTTCCACCCTCCAACCCTTTACAAAGTCCTCTACTGATCCTGGACAACGGTTTTGCACTTCAAACAAGTTGGTAATTCTGTTTCAGATCTCTGAGGAGTAACTGCAAAGTCTGCAATGCATCAAAAGGTGATCCACTGTTTCCAGTTGTCCTTCGCAAAGAGTACAGCTAGTTGAATCCAGAACAGCACCTTTCTGATAGATGTTGCCCCTTGTAAGCATAGTTTTCAAGGTGCCAAGGCATGGTTAGGCTACAGGGGACTTGTTGAAAACATAGATCCTAGGGTAGTAGTTCCCTAGGTACCATAATCATATTTCCTTAATAAAATTCAAAAAATAGTTTTTATAAGAAGTATAAGGCTCATATTTAAATATAGAAAATCAGGATATTCATGAGAAGAAAAAGAAGGAAAATAAAATTCAAAAAATACAGGGGCTGAACCCTTATTTTTGTTATAGGAAAAGAAGAAAAAAATGTGTTGATCAGATAAAACTTTAAGTTCTTCCTTATTGGTTCAGGTTTTGAAGTGTTTGAGGGTTCAATACAGCATTTAGCAATGTTTGTGTTGATTAAACCCTAATAAATAAGAAAATAATAAAAAGAAATTAGTATATAAACACACAAAATGATTATTCTAGTTTAATAATGTCTATTATTAATAGACATTATAAACACACAAAAGAAATTATAATCTCAAAAAAGAATGAACAAAAAAGTATTTTATAGTAGGAAGTAAAAAGCTGCTTGGCGATTTGGTAAGGCAATCCTCAATGGGCGCCTTGTCGCCTAGGTGTCACCTTGACAACTATGCTTGTAAGTAATCTGTTGAGGTAGGCTGGCACTCAGTTGGAATTTCAAATTTAATGATTCATATTTTAGAGAGAGGTGTTTTGTAATAGATGGGCGAAGAGGTCCAAGTTTTTATTTGACCCAGATAAATCACACATAGTCATGTGTTGAGGGACACTTGAATACCCAACCTGTAATTTTCATCTTCTTGACCCCATTGTGATGCACAACAGATCATCCTGTTAGGGTCAATTAAAGGGCCCTTGTTGTTATCCAAAATATTCCTTGGAATTTTTTGTGAATACAAAATAGAATTCAACATTTGGAATGGCAATACTTTCAGCTGACATAGTGTCCAGTGTTCCCCTTCCCTATCTACCAATGTAAACTAGGAGATGAGGGGTGTACCTCGGTTAAAAATTGATGAGGCAGAAATGATTTTCTCCGTTCGAATTCTATTGATGAGGCAAAAGGGATTGATTTGTTAAACTCACAGTTTTATGAGGCAAAAACGTTTGATTTGAAAAATATTAGGTAGAATAAAAACCATGGAATCTGTGAGGGAGGAACAGAAAATATTATCTGTTCCATACCTGAGAGAGCCTTCTGCAGTTTTGAACATTACCTCTGTGTTGATGGCTCAACTTCATGAAAAATGGAAAGAATGGTAAGAAATGGAAAGTAAAAATGGGAAACATAGCAAGAGTAACACATATACTTAATTTGGGTTATCCAAAGGGGAAGAGATGGAGGAAAGAGGCTTGCCATGTGGCGTGGTTTAATGGGATGGCTGGGTGGAAGGGATGACTAAGAAAGAATGAATGAGAGAGCCAGGAATGGGTAAGGTAGAAAGGAGAGAGAATTTAAGGAGGAAGAAGGGGAGGGTGGTTCACGGGGACTACTTTGCGTTATATATAGTATAGATTATCATAATCCTCATGAAATAAGTATAAACCCTATATTAGAAGATTGAAAATCAACATATTTATGAGAAGAAAAACAAGAAAGGAAAAAGTCCTAAAGGGTTGACTATGTCACTGATTTGTGTGTTAATTGAATCCAAACAAATAAGAAAAAAATATAAAGAAACTAGTATGAGAACAATAATATTAATATATAAACCCATAGTATAATAATTTAGTCTAATAATATCTATTGTATTACTATTTTTTTCTGATAAATGATTGAAGATTTATTCATGATAATCAGAATGATATTACAATTCAGCCTGCCCAAAGGAGAGGCACGAGCTGGTACCTCTCCACAACAACAAAAAAGTACCACCTCAGACTAGGAAAAGAAAGTTTACAGTGCTGCCCAGAATAAATGTTCCCTTGATTCCCCTTGTTTAGCTAACCCATCTGCTATGGTATTAGCTGTTCTACCCACCCAATGATAATTAACAGTCATGTTCCTTGAAAACCAGTTAGCTTTCCTCATAAGATCCCTGTAGCACCAAATAACTGAAGCTGGATTTTTTAACCAGCCCACGACGACTTTGGAGTCTCCTTCAATAAGCAAATTCGGTACTCCTAACTGGTCTGCAATCTGAATACCTTGTACTGCCGCTAGAAGCTCAGCTCTAATGGAGTCTCCTATACCCACGGAGCCTGAGAATAAAGCTAATATATTACTATCTTTCTCTCTTAGCACCCCACCTATCCCTGATGAACCCGGATTTCCTTGGCTGCTACCATCGAAATTCAGCTTTGTCCAGTCTTCTGAAGGAGGCACCCACACAGCTGGTGCCCTGTTCTTCCTGTTACTGCTACTAGCCACAACAATCTAGTTCCTCCAAATGTCATCAAAGGAATGTTTTAAAAGAATCCAATGATCTCAGCCAATGGATTGCCCTGGTCAAAATGCAATCCTTTACGTTCTGAATATTTCTCTCTTCTTGGAAAATCCTCGCATTTCTTTCTTCCCAAATTGTCCACAAAGCAGCAGCTCTAATGCACCTCCACATTGTTTTACCAATTTTTGTGGGCCACACAAAGAGGGAAGGGTCAAAGATCTGATCTACGGCAACAAGATAAAATAAAAATTTAAAAAATGTTATTTAGTGTTTTATGTATAAATATGTGGGCTTTTGGGCAAGGTGACCATCCAAGAATGCCTTGTTGCCTAGGCATCGTGTAGTCCGAATATATGGAATTATCAAAAGAATAGAAAACATGTGTGGTTGTCTATGATGTGAAACAAACTAAGTAACCACTTGAACAACATAAGATATTTTTGGTCTAGTCATAGTGAGATAAATTAGACTACGAATTGTCTATATAGAGTAGCATTAGGAGGAGGGTCACCATCATCCTTGGATAGCTTAAAAATTAACCTCAATAGGAATATCCACTTGCTTACCATCTGTAGG
This sequence comes from Nelumbo nucifera, assembly GCF_055504915.1. Lineage (NCBI taxonomy): Eukaryota > Viridiplantae > Streptophyta > Magnoliopsida > Proteales > Nelumbonaceae > Nelumbo > Nelumbo nucifera. Next base: position 62,179,606 of record NC_142653.1, read on the forward strand.
ATTAGTAAATTTGACCAAGTTGATTGCATACTTTTGTTAGTTCATGAAGTACCCTTGATAAGTATGAGTCCCTTCTAAATTCAAAAAGTAGGTTAGATGACCAAGATCTTTCATCTTGAAAGACTTACTCAAGAGCTCCTTTAGATGAGCAATCCCATGATAATCATCTCTTGTAATAAGGATATCATGCATTTACAAAAGAAGAGTGAGCCATGGGGGTTGTCTCAAAAGTAAATAGAGAAACCATGATTAGCTTTGGACCAATAAGGCATTTATGAGAAGCCTTACCCCTCAAGAGAAGCTATACAAGGTGTACGTGGGGTGGTAAGGTTAAGTGTGGTGATCTCCTCGAAAGACGAAGAAAGGTCGAAAGTTGTTTGGGTAGTGAAGGTAAACAGGGATCTCAGAATAGATAGAATCGTGTCTCGATCACAGTTTATTCCTCCTTTTATAGGGGGAGACCTTGAGGACATAAAGGCTAAAGGGAAGGAGCCAAAAAGGGGTTTGATTTCTGTTAGGAAAAGGGGATCTTCGATTTGATGTTGGTTGCTAGGACACAGTTGGGTGGTTTGCCATGTGTCGCATGAGGTCTTCCTAGGACGAAGTTTCGTCTGAGGATTCTCATGGTACACGTGCGCTACTTCCCCTCGTGGGTCTCCCGTGTCGACATGGCATAAATGACGTGTTTTGCTTAGTTTACAGGGTGTCTCATCGTGGGTTCCTTTGACTTGTTGCAATCTTGCGACGGTCCTTTAGTGCATCGCAGGTCTGTGATGGCCCTGAGCTCATCGCAAACCTGTGATGGGTTATGGGATCATCACAGGCCCTCGGTGGCTTCCGTATTGTCATGGGTGTTTTTGTCATTCTGGTTTGATGCCTTCATCACGATCACAGACGTAGTGAACCACATGTATTTACAATTAGTCCCCTGCTTATTATTGGGTAAGAGTATTCTTATCAATAAGCATTCTTGCAGTCGGGGCGTTTTCTTTGCTTCTTTTATCGCATGTTTTGCCATTGACTAGAGGGCTATAGCTGAAGTGAGGGGAGGTAATTTTGAGTTTTGTTTCGTTCGAGTGCCGGTTATCTCTTGAAGTTGGGCATCGCGTGTTGCTTTCATTTGATAGTATATTTGTTGGATGCCAAGAGTTCGTGGATTCTTTTCTGTTATTCATCTGCTGTGGAGATTGAAATTTTGAAAACAAGGAAAAAAAAATCTTGCTAGTGGTGTGTTTGTTTTGGGGTGCATTGTTTGTTAGGACTGGTCGGCTCTTATGATTATTAGCCCCCTTGTTTCTTGATAGGAAGCCTTTTGTTAGGAGACAAGTTTGTTGTATGCGGTTAGATTTGATTTTTTTAGCCCCCATGTGTCTTGGCAAAGTGCTTTCTATCAATAAACACTTCCAAGTGCCTGTTTGGTTACCTTGTGTAATTGGCGTTTGTTAGGTATTGATTCCAGCTCCCAGTGAGTGTTCAATTTTTTCTATGGGCGAGTATTTGCTCTGGCTTGGGTTTGATTTTTAGCCCCCCTATGGCTATTATAATTTGGGAATTAATGTTAGCGTATACCATTCGTCCTTCCCTCTACTCATAATGGAAACTTCTGTGGGTTGATGTGCGGCGTTTTTAGAGGTTAATCCTCTTGTAAATGGGGGTAGTCGGCGTCCGTTCGTTCTATCATGGAGGTGCCGTTTTTACCATTGACACGTTTGTGTGTGCGTTGTTTAACCGTCGAGTCCCGTAGTGATTGTGGGTATGTGACGACTCCATTTATGTTTGATTTTTGTCTGTCCCGCCTTTTTGAGGCCAGTTTAGTAAATTTCCTATTATGTGGGTGTTTCATTTGCTACTGAAGCGACGGTGAATGCTTAGTCAGCAGTGTTGGTGTATCGTGTGATATGATTTCGGGCTCGATTTTTGAGGGGTGATCCTGTTTAAATGCCTTTGGGGGTTTCCCTTCCTCCGAAGTTCTCATTTTGCTTCAAGTGTTTGCCTCCGTTGCATGTTTTTCTATGGGTTCTAGTTCTGGTTACTGCGTTCTTCATTGAAGGTTTCACGTTTCGTTCAAATGGCGTCTCGCAAACAGAAGAAGTCTAGTCAGCCTGGGTGCCCCTTCATTGATTGTGTCAGGGAGATGGACACAACCAAACTACTGTTTGAGTATGAATTTGCTAAGGTTAGCGACCTCGGAAAGGGTTTCTGGCCTACAATGCCGGTGCCGAAGGGGAAGGATGACATGTTTGATGCTGTGGAGGGGAATGAAATCCTGTGTTTGTATGGTTGTCCAAAGCACAGTGTTTCGTTTAGGTGTTTTGTACCCCTTCATTGATTATGTTAGGGAGGTGGACAAAGCCGAGCTACTGTCTGAGTATGAATCTGCCAAGGTTAGCGACCTCAGAAAGGGTTTTTGGCCTCCAATGCCGATGTCAAAGAGGAAGGATGATGCATTTGATGCCATGGAGGGGAATGAGATCCTGTGTTTGTATGGTCGTCCGAAGTGCAACGTTTTGTTTAGGTGTTCTAAGCCAAGGCCAGATGACTCCAAATCTTGTACTAATTTTACTTCGTGGGCTCTTTCCATTCTTGACAATCCCATGTATTGCTGATTGTTGCATAGTGTGGGGCTCCTGGGGTTCGTTGACTGTTTTATGAATCTCCCCGGTAGGGATGGTGCAAATTATGTGTGGCCATTGTTGTCGCATTGGTGCTGTCGTACCCACACATTCTTTGGCGTGTTTGATGACTTTGGTATTATTGTGGAGGATGTGTTTAAGTTGTTGTCAGGCCCCCCATGGGTGTTTAATGTTGCCTCAAGTCCGTGATGGACTGGGTATGTGATTGGTGCATTGTAGTGGTTTGTTGTGGTGTAGTCAAGTCATGATCTTGATCTATGGCTTGAGCCCCCCACTAGACAAGTCATAACCTGTGCTGTTTGGTAGGGTGAACATTGCCTCTTACATCTTTGTTTCTGTTTGCGATGAGCGACTCGAGCAGGATACGATTTATATGCTTGTTGTGTCATGGCCATGACCCTGTTCTGTTGTGTATTGTTTGGTTGTTTGGGGGTAGATGGCTGCTTGCGATCTTCGTACCTTCTATGGATTTTGTGGTTAGGTTTGTTGGAGCCTTCTTGGCATTGTTGATGATGAGTCGTCGTGCTTGGGATTGCCGAGGGATGTAAGATTGTGCTTGGGGTTGCCATGGTATGTAAGATTGCTCATGGGATTTTCAGAGTATGTAAGATCACTCCTAGGGTTTGCCAGGGCATGTGAGATCTTTCTTAGGGTTGCCAGGGTATGAGATTGCTCTTGGGATTGCTAGGGCCTTCCTAGGGTTGCTAGGGTATGTGAGATCACTCCTGGGGTTGCCAGGGCATGTGAGATCGCTCTTGGGGTTGCTAGGATATGTGAGATCGCTCTCGGGGTTGCTAGGGCCTTCTTGGGGTTGCCAAGGTATGTGAGATTGCTCGAAGGGTTTCTAGGTTATGTGAGATCACTCTTGGGGTTGCTAGTGGCTTCCTGAAAACTTTCGCTAGTGCCCTGACGACGAAGTCTCTGCATCGTGCTGCTTGCCCCTTGTTTGTTGAAGAACTGTTGGAGTTCGGTGCTCTGTTCGAACTACTATTATTAACATATCTTCGTCTTCGCTAGCTGGCACCCCGACCACATTGATGTTGATCCCCTGTGAATGTGCTGGGAGGGGACTGATTTCTATTTGGGCGGGCTTCCTCTTGACATAGTCATCTAGCTTGACTTTCTGTGTGAAAAGGCACTGTAGGGTGAAGCAGTCCATGAGATCATGTTTCGGTGACTGGTGGAAATTGCACCAGCACGGTCCGAGTATGTTCTTCTCTGGGTTGATCCAGACTGGTGGTGGCGGCAGGTTGATGACGTGATCTTCCACCAGGTTATTCATGATCATGATCACCTCACTCTTACTGCAGGGGAACGTTAGTGGTGGCGGCTGGGGCAAGTTGTTTCGTTGGCTATCGCTACAATAATATGGCGTTGGATTGGGTACTCTCGTGCCGTGGGGTTTGCGGTCTACCTTTACGCTTCTGGCTTAGTGTAGGGTAGCCTTTACGCGACGGTGGTTGCTCCGGGGGCAGTCACTGTTTGCGTTGTCCTCTTAGCGCACTTCTAGAGTTGACTAAAGGTCTTGACTTCCACATTTTTAATGTCGATTCTATAGGTGGGGTGCATCCCTTGTATGCATCGCTCTACAAAATCTTTTTCCGTCGTGTGTTCCTCTAAGACCGAGTGGGTCAGCTTCTAAAATCGCATGACATAGGCCAGGAGGTCCTCGTTGGCGTGTTGCTTCGTGTTGCGAAGGTCGGCCATGGTCAGTCTCCGCTCCAAGGTGAACAATTTAGACAACAATTTCTTCGTGAGTTCCGCCCACGAGTTGATGCTTCCTGCCATCAGGTTGACGAACCAGGAATAAGCCAATTTGGTTAGGGATTTGGAGAATTCTCGGACTTTTAGGTCTCCATCAAGAGCGAATGCGCCTAGTGCATCTTCGAACTTGTTGACATGTTCCTGTGGGCTCACCTTTTGCCTGTCATACTAGGGCCACTATTGTGGAGGGACGTAGTTGGTTGGGTAGGGCTTATACAAGATGCTGTTGGAGTATGAATTTTGTAGGGTAAGGGCCGCCCGAGTCCTGTTCTGGTTCTCCTCTATTAGGACTTGGTCATATTCCTTGATTTCCAATCGATTGACTGGTGCATCAATCATTACCAGGTTGCGTGCTGCCGCTTGTGTTTGTTCAACAGCAGAATGCTAGGTTCTTTGGGCTATAGTGGGTATAGTTGGGTGGTCGGTTTCGAATGAGTGCTGTTCAACCGCAGCCAGGGATGGCTAGGAGGGGTTGGTGCAAGAGGGTCTATAGGGGAGAAAGGAGGATGTTCGGGTGTTGTCCGACCTTTGTAGTAGTAGCTACAAGGTGCTTCTCATCTCCACTTGCAACTACTCCATTTGGTCGAAGCGGGACTCTATGCTATAGACTTTGTGGGACAGGATGGTGATGTTCGTTTGCTCTGCCGTTTCTTGGTTGTCCTGGTCTTAAAGTTCTATGTTAGAGTCATCGAGGTTCTCATGTTGCTCCTTTGGGATGGGGGCAAGATTGATTCTTCGGGCAGCCATTCTCAGTGATCAAGGACGACAACCAGAGATTCTAATGTAAGTGGGGTGATAAGGCTAAGTGTGGTGGTCTCCTCGAAAGATGAAGAAAGGCCGATGGTTTGAGTAGCGAATGTAGATAGGGATCTTAGAACAGACAGAACCGTGTCTCGATCACAGTTTATTCCCCTTTTTATAGGGGTGACCTCGAGGCCCTAAAGGGAAGGAGCCAAAAAAGGGGTTTGATTCCTATTAGGAAAGGGGATCTTTGATTCGATGTCGGTTGCCAAGAAGACACTGTTGGGGGTTCGCCACGTGTTGCATGAGATCTTCCTAGGACGAAGTTTCCTTTTGTTTGAGGATTCTCATGGTACACATGCGCTACTTCCCCTTGCGGGTCTCTCGTGTCGACGTGACACAAATGACGTTAGAGCTAGTTTGATGTGTTTTACTTAGTTTGTGGGGTGTCGCGCTGTGTGTGCCTTTGACTTGTTGCAATCTTGCAGCGGTCCTTTAGTTCATCACAGGTCCGTGATGGCTTTGAACTCATCGCAAAATTGTGATGGGTTATGGGCTCATCGCAAGCCCTCAGTGACTTCTGTGTCGTCATGGGCGTTTCTTTCATTCCAGTTTGATGCCTTCATCGTGATCACAGATGTAGTGAACAACCACATGTACTTACACAAGGGTCTCAAGAACTCATAAAGTGTGTGATGAACCCTAAATTTAATGAAGGCTATTTGAGTCTAAAATATGGAAGTCAAGTGTCATCGAAAACCTCAAGTAACTGGATACAAAGGGTCAGATCTTCCCTAGAGTAGAATAGCTGATCCATACCTGTGTCACAAGCAAGATTTGCTAGGGAATCCACAACCTTATTTTCTTTCCTTGTAGAGGCAGGCCATTTTTCCAGAGAATGCCCTAGTAGTTGAAGAAGCTAAAAGAATGTAGTGAATTTGTGCTTTCAATTTTTTTGGTATTTTGTTGCCTCTTTTGTCCTTATTGGGGCTGCCAATTTTTGTTGATTTTTTTCGGTATTTCAAAGGGTTATACTCTAAGGCTATGTTTGGTTTGAAGGAAAAGGTAGGGAAACCTATACGAGGTTTGTAAAGGTTTCCCTACTTTTTCCCTCAAACCAAACACAAACATAAGATTTTGTCTAAAATGATGATCCTACAGTGATTGGATGGGCTTTGTGGTTCTCTTTTTATTCCTTTGGTGTACATGAAATGTTTTGATCAGAGTAGAAAAAAGAGGTGATACTGTTAGGCTCTCTATTTGTTGGTGGTATGTATATCATGTAGTTTTTGTTTTGGTGATTTTCTTTTTAAGGATGTGGAGATGCAGTTAATTGGTCTCGGTCCCATTGGTTATTATTTTTATTGTCTTGTTAATTTTTAGCTTGTCTTTCTTTCATTATTGGTGACAGGGGTATTCCTATTATTGTATACACTTTTAATTAATTAATATAAGGACAAATTGATTCTGCGCCCCGTTTTTCTCTCATTCTTTCTGTCTACTACCTTTTTCTTCTTCTTTGTTTTCTCTTTTCTTTTGCTTTTTTCTTCTACTGTTTTGCTTACCAAAATAGGTCTGAATACTAATGGTTACAACCTACTAAGGACTATAGTAGGTTTTGTAAGATGAGTGGGATTTTAGTTAGAATGCAAGTGATGATTATAATTCTCAGAGAATAGGAAGTATAGGAAGAACATGACCATTATGTGTGGTGCTTACTTCCTATTTCTAGAAAAAAGGTTGGTATGGTTCTAGAATTATATACCAATCTTCTTTTTTGAAATGACACTTTTGTAAACCAATCAATGCAAAAGAGGCTGTTCTGTTTGTGGTTCATTTCTTGAGCGATGATATGAGAGCATTGATTGTATGATTCATTTGTACATGTACTTTTCACTATCTACTTTTGATGGTATGGTCAACATCAAAATGGCTATGTGAGACACACCATACAACTGCCATGACTTGCTTACATTAGCAAACCATGTTTCCTAGTGGAGAAAGCAATAAAAAGTAGTGTTAATGTTAAACAGTGTATGCCCTTGGCTCCAATCATATTGATGTACACAGATATTGAAGAGTAATTAAAGTGCATTATTGTTTCATGATCAAAATTGGTATATTTTTGTCAATTACTTCTTAAACTAGACATTTATGAGACTTATGCTAGTTTAGAATGTTCTTAGCCATTGGATAGACTTAGGGAGTTTATCCTGACAAGGTTAACACTAGTGTGTTGCCAAATTGGTGGAGCAGTTCGTGTTTGTAAGAAACATTGAACCCGAATCAATTTCCAATTATGCCCTGGACCTTAAAGATAGATGGGCAAAACTGGGATGTTGCACTTAACCTAGACTTGATTATGATATTGCACTAGGTTTTGGATTGAATTGTTTTTGATGTGTCAACCGGTGAGATCTATAAAGGGTCAAATAATTGGGCATGTTGGGGCAATTTAGGAAATTACCCGAGTTGGTGATCATAGTGATAGAATCGACCCTTTTGTTACACAAAGCGAATATCGGGGTTTACACTCTCTCTGATGGAAACTTAAACTACTGGTAGTGGATTTCAACTATATTTGAAATCTGATTTGCAAAATGTATTTATATGTTATATTACTATTTTATGAAAAATGTTTGCATGCAAAAGGTTTTAATCCCGGGATCCATCTGAGTAGAGAGTGTGACACTGCATTTTGCAGTCAGGGAAAAGATCCTTCCTTGGTGAGTAGTGTCTTGATGATTATGGGCCGAGAGATTAGGTGTAAGAGACCATTACAAGGCTGATTACCTGATGGGCTTCATCTTACATAAGTCCATTGTCCTTGGGTCTTCATAGGGTGACTTGATCTAAGGATTTTTTATATATAAATGTTGGGCCCAACTGAGCCCGTGCTGATTGGTTCAAGGGTTCACTGTCCAAGGGCAGTGAATTTGTCCTAACCTCTTCCAGGGGTGGGGCCGAATGCTTATGCACTTGTGTAAGACTTTTGTTGGTCCCATGCCATACAATGTTTAGGCCTATATGGCCTTGCAACACATAGGAAAGTGAGCCATTAAAGAAATGGGCCTATGTCCCATTACTAATGACATGGGGAGAATTTCGGTCATGTATATGGGTATGGATCACCTATTCTTCTAATAAGATAGAGTTTATCTATAAGGATGAATTCTACTCCAAATCAGATTTGCTTTCCAGCTCCTAGTAGGACTAGGAGAGTTCTCTATATAAGGGAAGAGAGGGATGGACAAACCAATGCATTCTCTACTCTCTCCAGCTCTCTTTCTCCTCCCTTGCGTTTGTGGACTCTGTATCAAGTATGATCAGAAATTTATTTGGGTTTCAAATCTGGTTCGGTTTAGTGCAAGATCGATCCTGAATTTTCAGATTTCAAAATCATGGGGAAACTGGTTCCTGGGTTGGGTTTGAAAAGTATTAAAAATCCTGTCAGTCTAATCTGATTTTTAACCTTTCCAACAGTTCAAAAATGGCCCTTTTGCTGGTTCTGGAACCAACAGTTCAAAATCCAGTCAGTCTAATCTGTTCGTGAACCAGAAGAAATACTAACACTACCACAAACTGAACACCCCCTGGATTGATGCTGATGATGTTTTATGGGGAAACAAGATGATAAAACTGAAGAGAAGGATGTTTCTGGTTTTTTTCCACTAAAGGAAACTTTCCAACAAGTATAAAAGTGTATTTGAAGATGCTGGTTGGCAAATTAGTTTAAATAGGAAAGAAGTTGGGTTGTTTTTGTTTTTGTTTTTTTTTTATTTTTTCCTTTTCTAGAAGGAAGTTTGGTTTATTCTTTTTGGTTGGGGGAGTTTGCTGCAAAAGTGTTTATTGAGTTAGAATAGAGAGATGTGCAAATGGAGATTAATTGTAAAGATAAAGATACATTGAAAGAAGTCACTTATTTAAGAGAGGTTCCTTGATAGGGTGGATGATGAGGAGGATTAGGTGGTCAGTGGTGGTTATATTAGGGACTCAGTGTCAGTGATTTCATGTGGGCATTGAAGATATGAGAAGTTTTAGGAGGAAGGTTTAATTTCTGAATTGTTTTGATTGCTGGTTTGCGTTTGTTATTGTGGTTCGTTGTGAGTGTTGTTTTCTGGAGTACTTGGAATGAGAGTAGAACTTTTCATGTTTTGCTTGTTGGTGGGCTATCACTATTTCTGGAGAGGATCATTTCTGGTTTAAAATTTGAAGCGGCTTTTCTTTCTCTTCCTCCCCCTGTTTGTTTTGGTCTAGTTTGTTGGTTGGCTTTTATGCATCTTCTTTGTAATCATATGTAGTTTTTACTTCTTTGTGATTTTCTATAACTTGTTCTTATATTCTCTTTGTATTTTAATGAAGACTTTCTTTAAAAACCATAAAAATGGATCTGCAACATATTTATCATTAATTTCCAGTTCTATTATAAGGAGTGCAGAGAATTAGTAACTTAGATAGGATAGAAATATAGAATGCTATGTAATATGAAGATAGACATAGCTATAAAGTTTGAATGCCTTGTGTTCGTGTTGACCTGATGAATGTTGACTTTGTATTTATTCATTATTTTCAATTATAATTTGGTTATTGGGTAGTTTTGAATACAAGGATTCCTTTGAAATAGTCAATAACTCCATTTCTACTATGTCTGCATATTATTTTATTGGTGATTTTTTTTTGAAATAGCCTATTGTATATTTGTTACTTCGTGTGCCTTCCTATTATTCATTGCTGCAGTTGCTAAATCTGCATTATTCTCCCTTTAGATATACTTACCTGATGCCAAGGAAGGGCCTAGTCCACTTTGGTGGGTTTGTATCTCTTCTTATGTCACATTTTTACCTTGAAGGTCATTTAAATGGAATAAGGACGTCAACAGATAAGGTGGCTTCCAAGCCAATAGAACTTGATAATCACAGAGAATGGTAGAAATTATATCTAGTAAAAAGGATAAAAAACCTGGACTTATTTCATTGACTTTCACTTTGCATTTTACCTCATCTTTTTTGGTGAGTATAATGTTGTGGTGATATCTTGCTTATGGTTATACCAATTACCGTTGGGGTACATTGTTTATCTACCTGTTATCTTTTTGCTATATCTTTATATATTTGCTTTCTGGCTTCCACCAGTCCATTTTCTTTTCCTTTCTTCTCCTTTCTTAGTTGGTATCCTCAATTGTTAGTCATGTGTTCTGGACATCTGGTGACTACATGCATAATCTATGACAGGATATGTTGATGAAATAAGGTTGTTTCTTACTCCTTTTTCCTGTGTCAATGACAGTATGTCCTAAGGGACAGTGTGAAGAACACAAGTGGAAAGGACAAATCAACCTACATTCTAGTGCCTCGGCGAGAAGATCAGGAGCTGACAGATAAGTCTGTTTCTTTGGTGATTGCAAGTGGAACAGAAACAGCAGAAGATGAAAAAGGTATGACTGGGACCTAACGCCTCTAAGGGGACAGATAAGTCTGTTTCTTTTGTACATTGTAGATGCAAAAGAAAACTAGCAAATGAGGTTTGTTCTAAATAATAAGTCAAAATGGTTTAGCCAACAGTTGTTCTGGGCGCAACTGTAACTCTTGTTTAATATCAACATTCATGTAATCTCTGTTGTAGTTTATATATTTTCTGTTTGGAGAGGTGGCACCTCGCGCCTCTAAGGGGATTTTCATGTAACCAATCTTTGAAATAACGGAAGATGATTTTTTTATAAAAAAAAAAAACAATTTTATTAAGTCATGGAATTGCTCGAGAGCATAATGGTTTCCATCTAACTCTCTTTATGGGCCAATTTTATAGCTAAGATTTTAGTTTCTTCTGTTCCAGTTTTAAAACTCTATTTACTTGGACATTGGCATTTGTTTTCAAAATTACTTAGTATTGAATTATATTGTGGAGCCATTTTTTGATCATTAGGAATTGACTTTACTGCAAAAATTTAGGAGAATTTACAGATCCAACCTATCAATTTTCTAAAGTCAATTGTCCAACCTATCACACTTTGACTTAATTTGTTCTAACTATCAAGTCAAGAGGTTTAGCTAACAAATTTTATTCACGGTATTGCTTGAGAGCATAATGGTTTCCATCTAACTCTGTCTTCATGGGCCAATTTTATAGCTAAAATTTTATTTTCTTCTGTTTCAGTTTTATAACTCTATTTACTTGGAAATTGTCATTTATTTTCAAAATTACTTAGTATTGAATTATATTGCGGAGTCATTTTTTGATCATTAGCAATTGACTTTACTGCAAAAATTTAGGAGAATTCACAGATCCAAACTATCATACAAAGAGTTATTGGCAGGCAACTCAAGAGTCAAGACCTCAACATCCATAAGCTAACAGACATTAAATAATCAAATAACCATTACAACTGTTTCCCCTGGACGTGGCATCCTTCCATTGCCCAATCCAGTGAGGCTGACTTCCGGGTTCTTGCTAATGTTACTACTGAAATTTTGTGGTTGCAAGTACTGCTCCGACACCTGGGTTTCGATCTCTCTTCTCCTGACACTTGGAGCCATTCAGTTCGTGAGGAGAAATTTGGATCATTCCCCCAGCACATTCAGTTCATTAATACATGAATCCAACATACTAGTGAACCTACAATGAAGGAGGTGGTTGTGGATTTGTCAGGAGATATCTACGATTGTCTCAAACTGCTGGATAGGAGTTTGGTGGGTTCCGTGTTAGAAAAATGAGTTGTGGAGTGGTAAGTTAGAAGGCCACTGATGCTATATTGGCTTGGGTTGTTTTCTTTCTTGAGGAGGAATCTCTGGCTAGCGATTCCAAGGAGATTCTTAATGAAGGATAGGTCGGGGAGAGGATGAAGGAAATTGTGATTGGTGATGCTGAATTGGGAAAGGTTTTAGGAGATGACGATGGAGGAAATGAGGATTACCACATGGTTTGCGAATCTTCCCAGGTAGAGTGCTCTAAGGCCATTCACAGTCCTGAGGAAGTGGTGATAGGAAAGTTTGGTGTGAATTTAGGAAGGTGGAGGAAAGCAGAGAGTGATGTGATCACAACTGAAGAGGTGGCTCCCAAGAAATCTCATGGAGCATGGAATACACGTTGTTCGCATTACCAAGGTCTTTTCTTGGGTGAAACTTGGTTTGGTGGGGGCAAGGCCTATAAAAAATTACAAAAAGGTTTAAAAGAGTGAGGGAGCAAGACAACAGTGCCAACAATTGTTGATGTTGGAGGTATGGACTTTCAAGTTAATAATAGTGCGGTTTCTCATATGGGAATCTTTCAGCATGAAAAGGACAATAGAATTGACTTCAGTTCTGGAGCGAGAGATCTTGATAGAAGTCTTGATGATCGGGTGGAGAGGTTTGGAAAGCTTCCTATTGAGAAGATTGCAGAGAAAAACGTTGTGGTTGGCAAAAGTCTTGGCTTGTTTATTTGGGAGGAGTTTGCTGGGAATGCCTTTGAGGAGTTTGAGAGGAGGGAAGAAAGTGGTAATTGGGGAGGGAGTAAAGATGTGGGATGAGGATATTGACAGACAGGAGGATGTGTTTGAAGGGGAGGGTTAGGAATTGGTTGCCTGGGCTTTGTGTGGTATCGAAGCTTGTGAAGGTGAGTGGGGGTGTCTGAAATTTGGATCTTCATTTTGTTGGTTGTCTTTAGTCTTGTGTCATTGGTTGCAAGTTTGTATTAGTGTCTTGTTATCTCTCTTTGGTGATCTCTTGTCACCTTCCTTTCATATTCTCTTTTTCTTTTAATGAATTTCTATTTAAATTTCCAAAAAAAATCTGGCTAGACCGTCTGCTACACTGTTAGCAGGCTAGGAACTGAAAGAGCAATTCAGATTGATAGATAATACTACTGCTTCTATGATTTGATTTTTTAAAACCCCAAAGTCCATCTCATGATAGAAACCAGATGAATGCTACTTGTCAATATCCTCTCTCAACTGTTCTATTCCGCTCGTATTTCTTTTTCTTTGCAGATCTCTGTCCACTAAGAAGAGCCTAGGATTAAGCATTTAAAGAGTTTCCAGTCCTTGCTGGACAGGAATAGCGTAATGACATATTGCCATAGCCCAAAGTAATTTCTGAACATTCCCATGCGTGACTGGCCTGGATTTCCAATAGAACTGGCATCAAAATTCAGCTTATCCTGAGCTGCTGCCCATGCCATACAGCTGATCGATCTCTGCGGGGAGAAACTAACCAACACCTGCAATTATGTTGCAGAGTTATCAAAAGATAATAATTCACAACCCATTCATATTCAGAATATTCACCTGCTAGGTTACAAATATGGTGTTTTTTGTTTCAATTGGGCTTAGTCTATCCTGATAGCTTTCTGCAATGCATTTCTTGGGACTTTGGACACAGGAAAGAGCAATTGCCTGAAGATTTTATTATTGCAATCTTTGGCATCTTTTGCACAAAGTGCTGCTCTGTCTTGAACTTACATTCTGACATTTGACACCCTAAGATTTACAAATTCATCAAGAAATGACCACTTGGACATACAGTTATCTGGATTTTAATTCACTTTTTAATCAAGACATAACAATTGAAATATATTGTTTTCTATTTTGCAAAGACCAAATTGATAAATATATTTTTTTTTTTGCAACTTGCTATAATGCAGACTCTGACTTTGTTTCTCAAGAAAATTAGAGCTTTAGTTATGGATCTCATTCTTTTAAACCAAAAGAATATCATTGATGGGAAAAACAATAAACAAGATGGATGCTCCTAAAATGTGGAATGTTTGTTGTCAAAAGGATATTATTGCATAAGGTGAAACTGTGAAAGAGAAACTGAAACTGTGGAATAAGGAAATGATTAACTTTATCAACGAGAAAGCTGCTATGAGATCTAAAATTGAGAAGATGGACAAGTTAGAGGCAGCAAAGGATATGAGTAGAAAGATATCAGAGATGGCAACTTGAAAAGGAATTGAATTAATCTTAGGTCTCGTTTGGTTTGTGGGAATAGGGGTCTTGAATCGGAATCGCTATTCTGATTCCAACTATTTGGTTGGGCAGAATTGGAATCCCATTCCCATTCCTGCTGGAATGGCCTCCCTTGGGAACGAAATCAAATTCCTGTTGATTCCAATTCCCATTCCCATTCCCTTTCCTGTCTGAACCAAACAGACTACGGGAATAGACTGTTCTGATTCCGATTCTGATTCCGACTGCTAACCAAATGGACCCTTAAAGAGGAAGTAAATAAGTTGGAGGCAGAAATCAAGGTGCAAATGGATCAAAGAAAGTAGGAAAATTTCATAGTTTTTTTTTTATCCACTCTAGCAAATGGAGAAGAAAGAAAATCCCTCTCAAGATTGGTAATATATGCAGTGGAAATAATTTACTAGGTGGAGTTATGGTAAGGGGCCATTGCTTGGTATAATGGTAAAATTTAAGGTTGACAATTTCGAGTCTGAGGGCTTCCACTTTGAACAAAAAAATACCAAAGGTTAGGATCAACATTGGATAATGGCCTTTGAGGTCCATCTTGTGGTTGTTTGAAAGCATGGTTTGCAATTTTAATATTGATTGACCCAATGGAACCTTCACTTGTGCTTCTTTCTTCAAGTCCATCTCTCAACTTTCTACTCACCAACCCTTTCCGTCAAAAGAAATTTGGTGTAGGCCAGTTCCCCAAAAATTATGGCTTTTTTTTGGGAAGTTTTCCACGGGAAAGTAAACACTTTAGACAACCTACAAAAGAGAAGACCTTTTCTTTGTATTTCTCCTAATTGGTGTATCCTCTGTAGAGCTCACGGTGAGGATTGTTACCATCTATTAGTATCTTGTCCCTTTTCTGTAGACCTTTGGGCTTGGCTACTTTCGTTGTTTGGGGGTAGTTGGAGTCTACCAACAGAAGTTCACATGCTCTTCAACCATTCTACCTTTTATTGGCCTACAAAAATAGGGAGAATTATGTGGAGATGTGCTCGTGCTGCCTTGACTTGGACTCTTTGGGAAGAAAGGAATCTTAGAATTTTTCAAGATAAGGAAAGGAACAACCAAGATTTGAAAGACTGTGTGTTAAACAGGGCAATACATTGGCTGAAGACCTTGGAAATCTTTCATCAATTATCCTTTAATGACATTTGGAGAAATTGGTCAGCAGTAGCAAGGTGTTCATCTCTAAAGGACAAATCAATTACAAGTTGGTCTCCTCCACCCGAAGGCTCAATAAAGTTGAACTTTGATGGAAGCAGCATGGGTAATCCAGGATTATCCGGAGTGGGGGGTGCTTTGAGAAATGAGAAGGGAGAGAACACCTAATAATCGGGAATTCCATCAGGGCTTTTAGCTGCTGTACAAGGGGTCCAATTTGCAAACCAGCTGGGGGTACAACACCTAATAATCGAGGGGGATTCCAAAGTGGTGGTGGGTTGGTTGAAAAATTCTGAAGAGGCTATGTGGCGATACAAGAATGAAATGAAGAAATTTAGTTGGTTGACAAGGAATATGTTGGTCACTGTACAGTGGGTGGGGAGATCAGCAAATACCTTGTCAGATGTGTTAGCTAAGCAAGGGATAAATAGGGAAGAATTATTTTGGGCTCAGTTGTGATTCTTGTTTTTCTTTCCTAGTTTACTTGTAAGTTTCAAGGAGGGGCTGCAGCTCGCGCCTCTCGTTGGGATGATGTATGAACTCACTCTAATTTGCTTCTGAATCAATAAACTTATTATTATTCATCAAAAAAAAAATTTTGATATTGATTGACATTTTGCCATGCAAACATTGGGAGTCAACTTTAAAAGAATTTCCGAGGATCTGGATATTTGGAGTGGAGAGAAACAATTGGAGGATACAGTTGGAGCTAAATACAACACAGACAGAGGAGACTGGATTACCATGTCCTCTCTCCCCTCCTTAGGTTGCACCCTATGGAGGAAAATAATGGACATTCTTCCTAGTTCCAGCAGAGGTTTATGTTCTAAACTAGGGAAGGGTGATGATGGCTTTTTGGAGAGATCCGTGGTGTTCGGAAATACCCCTCTGGCCCTCTATCAGATTTATTCCCACAGTTATTTCAGTTAGCTGACCTCCAAGATGCAGTGGTTGCGGACTGTTATGAGGCATTTGGTAATTCTGTGGTATGGTGTCCATTTAGAAGGAATTTCAGGATTGGGAAATTGCAAACCTAGCCGAGCTACTTGAATTGATCTCCCTCCAGCCCCTGGATCTGCTCAAGGAAGATAGTTGGATCTGGACTAATAGTACAGATGGCCTTTTCTCAGTCAAATCTTTTTCCATTCACCTGTCGGAAAGTAACTTGGAAGTCATGCCTGCTTCCAGAATTTGGAACCCGACCCTCTCCCTCAAAAATCAATGCCCTGGTGTGGGTTGCAGCTTTAGACAGGTATTTAACTAAAGCCCATCTATCTTAGAGAGGGATTCAACTCCAGGATCAGAGTTGTGTGATCTGTGGTCATGATGTGGATGATAACAGCCATATGTTTCTTCACTGCCCTATTTCTGATAGAATTTGCAATCATTCTCTCTCTGTGCTGGGCCTTTCTTGAGTTATGCCAGCCCCAGTGAAGGAGATGTTGTGGAGGTGGGTGTTACAGGGGCTGTCAAAGATTGCTTCTGCTGTGTGGGTGTTATTCCGGCTGCAGTAATCAGTACCTCCCAGTTGGGGGCTACTTATATCTGCAAGGACCTGGAGGATCTTATATCTATTTCTTTTGGAAAGCTGATTTCTTGTATATCGGCATCTGAGGGGATTCAGGCCCTCCCAGTTGGGGGCTAGGATGAATTTTAGGAACTTATCTTCTGTAATCTTGCATTGATTTGGCTGCTCCCCTGCCAAGTTGTTCTCCTTGGGGGGTCCCTTTGTACTATTATTTCTGTCTCAATAAAATTTACCTTACCTTTTCCCAAAAAAAAAAAAAAACTCTCTGTCTCGCTTTTATTCTTTATTTTTCCATCTTCTCTTCTTTATTTGTGTCACTTTCCATTTTGACTTGTGTCCTTTCTGCTACTAAACATTTTGATTAGATTGAGAATTCAGTTTTGTAGTCGTATGCAGTTTTCTTTTTCTTATTTCTTTTTTTTTAATTATAATGACTTAGTGAGTGAATCATGTTAAAATAGTAAACTAATCATCCAATCGCTGAATCCTCATTTGTTTTTTTTTTTCAGGAAAAGGTTTATAAAAAATATGGTGATTTTAATGAAATATCATAATGTTTCTGATGATATTCTAAAATTTTTACACCTTAAATTTATATTCTATCAATCAAATTTTAAATACTGCAAATGTATCAGCAAAATATCAGAAACATTAAGAAAAAAAGATTCTTGGAAAATTCCATGTCGCCCCCTAGCCAATTGTGGAAACTTTGGATTCGTAACCAAGGTAACTGTAATCTCCAATCTAATTGATTTCAGTGCCATTTTAATTGAGTTCAATTTAATACGCACTAATAAACTAGAGATTTAATTATTAATCTAATGTATTCAACCAATGTGCCAGAGGGTAGTTTGGTACTTGAGAATATTTTAAGGTACCATATAATTGACAAGGTTAAAATTGTTGTGGAGAAAGTTTAAATATATCATGGGGCACATGCTTTTTGGCAAATTGAGAGTTTCTGTAGTTACCAAATAATTTGAAGCAAGTCCATAGCAATTTGAAAAACCTGGGGTGGCTATTTGTTATTACTGGAAATCCTAGGTGTATTTGTAATTTACCCTTTTTGGGTGTTCTGTATATCTTTTCCTTCTATATTTTCAGTCCCTAAAACTGATGGAGCTATTTCAACAGCTACTGGTTCTGCTGATACTGGAAAGAAGAAGGTCCTGCTTCTGAAAGGGAAAGAGCGAGAAATTCCTAATGTAATCTCTCCGTCTCTGTTTCTCTCTCCATTTCTTACAACTTTTATGGTTAAAGGTTGCTTACTCGTCCATTGTGTGATTCAGTTATTGGCAGTACCTTGTTTTTTCCATATTTTTTGATGAAAATCTTTTAATACTTGCAAATGTCTTAATGCCTTGTATAGGCGCCTGAGGTGGGTGTATCACAACAACAGAGTGTAATATCTCCAATAAGAAACTCACCAAATTCAACTGCTTTCAAACAGAGCCAACGGCGTGATGTTAGTGGAAGGATGATCAGAAGTATACTATCAAAGGAAGCACGCCAGGGTCAATCAACTACAGCAATCCAATCTGATCAACAGTCCCAGACCATGAATTTAGAGAAGGAAAAGCGCCCACCTCGGCCCACCACAATGCGTTCTGTTTTGAAAGATCACCTTTCTAGCATTTCACAGGCTGCAAGTAGTTGTGATACTGAGATGAAAAGGATACAAGACGATAAGGTTGCTGTGAATGATGTGCATGGAGTTTCGTCAGTGAACGAGAAGCAAGAAAAACGTGCTAGAAACAAGGATAGACCTGACCGAGGAGTCTGGACACCTCTTCGTCGTTCAGATATATCACATGCCAGTGATGATTCATCATCATCCTCCTTTTCTGGACCCACACAAGTGCTGTCAGATTCTTTAGAAGGCATGACCATAAATCAGCTTGTGGCTCCTGGAGCTGGTAAACTTGGGGATGATGTGTTGGATGAGCCAGAATCTGGTAATAAATCATTTTTTCCCAGTGGGAAAGCACGAAGCCAGGAAGCATCTGTTCACAATTCTCGAGTAGGACGTGGTGGCAATGTTTCTTCTGCATATGATTCTTGTAGTCATGAAGTAAAATCTGAAATTCACCATGCAAGCAAAGGTGAAGTGAAAACCATTGGAAGTGGTCGGAGCAATTTTTCTTCTGCAGAGAACGGTTAGCTATGTTGTCAAAACCATAAGCTGAATACAATTTTTGAGTATAATTCTTTTAAGACAGTTGGTTTTTATGTTCTTGGTTGCAAGTGACATCTGCTTTATTATTCAGGTTCACATAGGCAATTTAGTCGCCGTGGATCAGTGCATGGAGGGAAGGATATTGATGGAAATTCCCTTAGTACGAGTGATGGAAAGCCTTCCAAAAGGGGAAATGCTACTGGCTATGGTTCCCATGAGGTGTCCTTACAACATATAATTTCTGTATAACATGCACCAATAATTTTTCTTTTTTATTACTTAGTATTTATTCTTTTACTTCCTTTTAAGTGGGAAATCTCTCTTTATCTTGTCACCTATTGTACATATATATTACCCCCACTTTGATTGGGCAAAACATGTTATTTTTGTTTCTAGGTTTTATTTTATTTGGTTAATTGGCTTTAACTTGCACCAAATTTTCTTGCAGAAACAAGTATGGGTTCAGAAGTTGGGTTCTGGTTCATAGTACTGTTAAGCTTGTAAGTGTATTTTTCTTTATGAATTTCATCTTTTTATCTTTTTTATTAATAACAGAAAATTTCATCTTTTCATGAACGAGAATTCTAAAGTTTGTCTTTAAAACAGTCATTTAAATGCATTGAAGTAGTCATGTTATTTGATTATTCATTCCAAGAGTATGTCTATTTTTCTATATGTGAATATAATCAGTAAGTTTTTCCATGATTGTCTCACTTCCAATCAAATTAGTATTATAGATTTTTTAATGGTCTGGGCAGGATAATTCTGGAGATGGTTAATTGTTGGATTTAAGCTTAGCCTCTTTCTCCTTGTTTATTTTCTGAACCCTGGTGAAGGCAGGATTTGATCCCGAGTCTCTGCTACAACTAACCTGAGACCTTACCAACTGAGTTGGCACCTAACATTTTATTAAAGCATGATTCTCACACTCTAACTCAGTTCTCTTCAAAGCCTCTCTCTTGATAACAAGAAAGAGAGGGAACATTATGTGGCGGTGCATGAGATGAACAACACTTTATGGAATGGATCAGATAAGCAGTTTTGGAAGTTATGTCAATAAAGTAGTGCCATTGTTGTCAAGGTGACACCTAGGCGGGCGCCTAGGCGACAAGGTGCCCTTGGAGGCTCGCCTCGCCTGGTTGAAAAGCAGTTTTGCATACTGTGTAATAAAATACTGTTATATTGTTATTTTTCTGAGTTATAATTATAAAATAGACATTATTAAAGAAAAATATTCATTTTTTTTGTGTTTATAAGCTTATTTCTTTTTATTATTTTCTTATTTGTTAGGGTTTAATCAACACAAACATTGCTAACTGCTGTATTGAACCCTCAATGACTTCAAAATCTGAACCAATAAGTAAGGGAAAAACTTAAAATTTTGTTTAATCAACACATTTCTTCTTCTTCTACTTCTTCTCCTTCTTCCACCTTTTCTTTTTTTTTTCTTTTCTTATAACAAAAATAGGGGTTCAGCCCCTTTATTTTTTGAATTTTCTTTCCTTTCTTCTTTTTCTTCTCATAAATATGTTGATTTTCTTGACTTAAACATGAAGTTTATAATTTTCTTATGAAAATTGTGGATAGTTATTAAAGAAAGTTGGTTATGGAACCTATGGAACTACCCTAGGATATGTGATTTTTACTTACAAAATCCATCGCCTAGGTGACTAGGCAACAAGGCGCCCCCCTGTCGCATGGCCTTGCCTTGGCGCCTTGAAAACTATGGGTAGTGCATTGGATTAAGACCTTAAAAGGATTTTTCTTAGATTCAGCAACGGGCCCTTGGGCTGTAGTCTCCTTTTGAGGTGGCCTTACATACATGCCTTTTAAGGTGATAGGTGTTCTCCCTTCCACAATGGTAGATATCCCTATCATACAACGAAGGCCTTCCATGCAATGTATGTAACATTCATGGGAACAATGTCACACCAATTAGAATTAGGATAACTACCATAAGAAATAGTAACAAGGGCTTGTTTAGTTACCGGGATTGTTGTCTTAACCTAAGCAATCTTGTATGGTTGTCGATGTGGTTGTGGTGCCAACTTTAGCCGATCCACAATGTCTTCAGAAATCACATTTATACTACTGCTACAATCTATGATAAGCTTACAATACTTGTCTCCACTCTTTACTATAGTTTGAAATATTGTTGTATGAAGCCAATCTTCCTTGATTTCTTTCTTTGGGGATGCAAGAATACACCGAACTACACCAACATAGTTGCTTTCTTCATCCAAATTATCATCATCATCAAAGAACTCCCTATTTGCTAATGTTGTTCATTCATTCATCTTAACAAAATATCTTCTTAAAAGGCAATTAAAATTATAAAATCATTATTTTTTGTGTTAGAATTAAGAATTTAAGACCCAAACATGGACTTGTTTGGACTTGCCTCGAGGGGTGTGGCACAATGGCGTACATAGAATCAAGAATGTAATATGTTTTACATCACATTAGCTACTTGAAGTAATGCAATTGAGGAAAAAAAGAGACTGTGGGCTTTACATGTTTGAAAATGTTTTATATGCTTGATTTTATTTTTAAATTTTCATTTGAATATGCTTTACATGCAATGTTTATGTATTTTAATTTTAGATAATAGGTTTTTTAAACAAATAATTTTAAAATTTAAGTTTATATTTTCTTATTAATATTATGTTTAATATATATATATATATATTGCATTTTTTTGCATTTTTTGAATTTTCTGACTTTTTTTTTTGATTTTTTAGCAATATTTTGTATTTTTGCGGCTTGCTTCAAAAAGGCACGCGCCTTGCCTTGCGCTTTTTTTGCACCTTGTGCCTTTAAAACACTGTGGTAGGGAAATCTATACAAGGTCCCTTCGTTTCCCTACTTTTTCCTTCAACGAAACACAGCCTTTGTGTATATATTTTCTTTTTTCTCTTTCCTTTCATAAGAATGCTTACTTGTTTGTGGTTGGTGAAGGTGACATCAGAATTTGATGATTTGATCCCATGCGTATATTGGAAAGGGTTTCTGAGTTGGATCTGGTAGAGAAGCTCTTTAGACAACTGACAACCTAACTAATATCCACTACATGGTGGAATCTTATGGCTACTTGAAACCATTTATTGAGTGAGTAATCTTTTGGATTACTGTGTTCACAGTTAACTTTCCCAGTCTACATCACCCTAAAACCCACTTTATAGTAGAGCTTTCCCAAATAATACGATCTTAAAATATCATAATCATCATCTAAGCCTTGTCCCTACTATATTGGGACAATTGAATAATTTCTTCACTTACATCCAAATCCAATCTTCTTAAAATATGTTGACTGAATAATTTATAGTTAAGCAGGGGGCTTAATTTGTCTTTTTGGCAAGGTTCTAACTTCTAAGCTGCAATTTGTTCCATGAATGGTGGATAAAGTAGGAGCATGTGGGGGTCAAGAACAACCCCATTGCCATGCGGAAGATTCTTTGGCTGTTTAAATCACTATTTTAGGGGGATGCTCAGGTTCACAGGTGAGGCTCATTTGTTGTGTGCGTTTCACCTGAACCCAGGCATTTC
The DNA here is from genome assembly GCF_055504915.1 of Nelumbo nucifera. Taxonomy (NCBI): domain Eukaryota; kingdom Viridiplantae; phylum Streptophyta; class Magnoliopsida; order Proteales; family Nelumbonaceae; genus Nelumbo; species Nelumbo nucifera. The sequence continues at coordinate 62,202,093 of NC_142653.1, forward strand.
ACCTTGAACTAGATGTTTGAATATGTAGCGTATTCTATTTTTGATCAATAGGAAATTTATGCCAGGAGGATCAATCATGGACACAAGCTAAAAAATTAATAGAGTTCCTAGAGAGGTAATATGGTGGGTTTTGGTAAAGAAAGGAGTACCAAATAGCTATGTGGAGCTAATTAAGCTAATTTATGGGTTGCAAAATCCAATGTTAGAGCACTTGTTGGACAGACATAGGATTTTGCAGTTACAATTGGGTCTTCATCAAGGGCCAGCTCTTGGTCTCTATTTATAGTATTAAATGGTGAAATTAATGGAAGATTACATGTAAAATTAGGTTTATGGATAAGTACAATAGAAACAAGAGGTTAAACTCGGTAGGACTAAAACAGAATATATGCAATGTAAATTTAATAATAATAGGAGTGTAAACCAGGATACAAAGGGGAGATTGAGGAGGATGCCACTCACTAGAATTGGAGCAGGATAGGCAAAATGGAGTGGTGCATCTGGAGTAGTCCTATGTGATAGGAAAATACAACTTTGGCTAAATTCATCAAAAACAAAAAATACAACTTCGGCTAAAAGAAAAATTCTATAAGTCCTAAGACAAACTATTTAGTTTGGAGTTACGAAATAGTATGTCCAAAAATGAGTGTGGCCGAAATTTGTATGCTTAGATGAATTACTGGTACAGCTAGAAAGAATAGAGTCAGAAATGAAGTGATATGAAGGAACCTAGGAATAGCTCCGAAAGGTGATAAAGTGAGAGAAAGTAGATTGAGGTGGTTTGGTCATGTTCATAGAAGACCATCTACAACACCTTTAAGAAGTGCTAGGGTTAGAACAAAAAATGATTTTGGTTGATACTAAGAAATGATTTAAATGCCCATAATTTGTTGAGGTATATGGCATTGGACAGAATGGAATGGTGAAACAGGATTTTTGAAGTTGATCCTATATAATTGGGACAAGGCTTTTAGATGATGTGGTAATTTATCTTGTATGTTGTGCTTGTGGTGTTTAGAAACAGTTTTAAACCTATGTGGGACTTGAACCTTCAAGACTACATACGACCTTGTATTAATAACTTGATGCCCTAACAATCGAACTTATACGCTTTTTAGTATTTTACTTTTATGAATTTACATTTGTGTTTTATTATACATTTTAATTTATTCGAAGGTTGTACCTCACTTCACTCAGGCACATTATCTTACCTTGCACTTATAGTTTGTATGGCTAACCAATTCATCAAATGAAACAAGTTTTTTGATTACTATACGTTAACGTGAATAATAGCTACTGACCTATATGTTTATGATAGGCAAGATCAAGGACTTGAATGTTGCATGTTGGTGTAAAATATGGTGTGGGTCAAGCTAACCATTTATTAATATGCACCTATTTGATTAGTGGAGACCTTTTTTCGTTTTCCAAAAGCCCTACCTAATTCATGCACTCTATCAAGTGGTACTACTTATCAGTGTTGTTGATTAGTGGAGAAAATTCTTTATTTCACCTGTATCAAATGGTCTAATTTTGTCTTTTCTGTATGTGTTGTGTATTTGGCGGGGGGGGGGGGGGGTGCTTTGTTCACTTTGTTTCTATGTATATTAGAACCCTCGACTACATTTTGTGTTTTTCCTGTACTACAAATTGTGTCAGTTGTGCTTGCTGGATGTTTTATGGCATAGAAAATCACATATACAAGTTATTTGGTAATTATTTTCTTATGTTGAGAGTATTGCTACTCGAGATCTTTTATCTGTGTGATTGCCTTGGTTGTTGTGGGACCATCTTATACTGTAATCTGCAAGTTATGGTTTGTTTTTCTTATTTCAATTTTAAGTTGGTAATATTTTGGTTATCTAGGCTTTGTATTGTATACATTATCAACTTAATGTTGTAAAACAAGGTGCTGTCAAAACCTTACAAACTCTCACCAGCGTGATTTACCTCCCTTGCAGCTTTGGACAAGCATGCCAACCTGATTTGGTGTTGGGGTTGCCTCTTTTACCATTTTGCAGTGTAACTGCTGGGTCTTTTCCTTGTTGGGGTACGCTGTTGTCGTATTTTCCAAGCTTCAAGGTCCAGGTTGTTTGAGTCCAGGGACTGGACAAAATCTCTTGTTTCTAGACAGATGATCAATGTAAGAAAGTAATAGCAGGAGAAAATCTTTCTTTTTGAGAAATCATAGAGGAAGTTGATCTGAATGATGCAGATAGTGAGGTTTTATGCCTGTTTGGTGGCTTGAAGAAGTTCCAATCCTTCTCTTGGCCAAAGATGACGACAGAGATAACAAATACCATCATCATCATCCTAATATTGCCATTTTTTATCACGGTGCCTCTGATGGAAACCACTCGATGAAGGAACTCTGGTTTTCTTGTTGGGTGATGTAAGATGAAAGCCCAGCTGAACTCATGTCTTCCATTGACTCAACTGGTTCTCAAGGTATTCTGGTTTTATAGGTGGATTTGTTCTTTTGGTCAAACTGTAAATATAACCTTAGATCAGTGAGTGCTGCTTGCTTTCACTGCTGTCTATATAGAAATTTCATGATGTGTGAGGCCATGGTATGTGGTAAGTTGGAACATGTTAGTTGTCAAGGTAAATAAGATATGTTTTGTACCTGGGTAACTTGGGGGACTCGCACCAGTTGTGTGTTGAGTTGGAGCTGGGGTCGCCCAACTGACTCGGAAGTTTGGGTTGGAGAGAATCACATCAATTTATTTTGGCTTGGGGTTGTTTTGTTGGGTTGGGATGTTTTATGGCACGTGATGGCTGATATGTTGGTTGTGTTATGTAACCTGTTCTCAGGTATTGCTGCTGTATATTTTGCTCAGCAGGACCTGAATATGTGGCTTGATATCGTTTTGCTTCATCTTTTCTCTGACTCACGTCTCCCCCCCATAAAAGAAGAAAAATAAACTGCCGATGATAAATAGGCTTATTTGTTTGCGCCTTTTGTAAGTATTTTTATTTTGTTTCTTGATTCAAGAACATCCGTGAGAAAAAAGGTTTCTGTTGGCAAAGTTTAATCCCAAAATATAGCCTAGGCATCTATCCGTCTAAGAGCAGGGACATAATACTAGTCCACCTTAGCACTTTGGTTGTCCATACACGCCAAATGTCTAGTCTGGTTCTGAGCAGTGACATTGTTGTACGGGCATCTAGTAAAGTGGCGTCTGGTATCCTATAAACTCGCTATGTCTGACACACTAGATTCAAAGTTCTGGTATAATGTATTGTATGGGAAGTTTGGATATGGGTCATATTGGGAATTTGAGATAAGGTTGAGATGAGTATGGAGAAGGTAGGATACACCATGACTGTGGACTGCAGTTTTGGAAGAGTACAAATGCAAATATGTACAGCGTAAATACATACAAAATATAAGGTTTTACACTATTCTTATTTGTACTCCTTCCAAACTCAGCCTAATGGATTGTATGGGATGCATTACAATCAGCCGAGAACATTTTGGCATCATAAAATATTGTTCGACTATGATACTGGAAAAACTTTAACCAATCAACCTGTATCATAGATGTGGTAAGCAATTACAGTGGGTTTAAAGGTTGAATAACTATGAAGAAGGTATCGGAAATGCCAATTTTAATGGTTTACGTGAAGAGATGCATTATAATCAACAATACCATGAGTCGAACATTTAGATATCATAAAATATAGGTTGATTTATGATATCGGAAAATCTTATAACCAATGAATTTATGTCAGACGTGGTAACCAATTAGGTGGTTATTTAACAAATTCATGTGCGGGTTTTTATTGATCAAAGCCCTTTATGATCCTGTCCTTTTGGTGGCATAGATGTTTCCCAGAAAATAACCTTACTGAAAATGTATCAACACTGATTAAGCATTCAATTTATATAAATAAATTGAAGCACCAAATTCTGATGTTTTCTGTACTGTACCGTTTATCAACACTAAACGGTAAAATGTTACTTAAAGCATCATAGATCTAACCAAAGTTTCAACAGAAATTGTTATTTATTTAGTATATTTAATTTATATAAATAATTTTATTTCTTCAAATAATCAATATGTTTTCTGTACTGTTGAAATTTTCTTTATATTTGTGGGGAAAATGCACAAATCTAATAAAAATAACAAATGCTACCATAAATATATAGGTAAGTTTAATCTATTTGTCCATGTCTTTGGGCATGAATATGATATGACATGTATTGTGTATCATGTGGATATTTTGAACCTTAAACCAATGTTCAAAGTATCAGAAATGCAAGGTGTATAGGAAAGGGAATTTTAAGAGACGTAATGGGATGCGCTTTGGAAACACAAAGATACAGACGAAGAATTAATGCACGCATGAATTCCCATAATCCACATGTGCTACTTTCTTTCGTGACCCATTTTATCAACGTGACACAAGTGACGTCATTGTTTAGTAGGCGCACCTTTAGTAGGTCCATGGGGCATCTTCTCACATGCGTAATTTAAAGATGCACATGTAATTGATATTTATTCCTAGTCTATAGTGATTTTGTGGTTCTATAATGATTTTGAACTTATCGCAACTCCACGTGTGTCTAAAGCTCATCGCAAATCTGTGCGTGTTTAAGGTTCATCACAGATTTGTCATGTCTAAAGTTCATCGCAGATTTGTTTCGAGTACGAGTTTGTTGCAGTCATGCGATGAGTTATATACTCATTGCAGACGTCCAATGAGTTATGAACTCATCGCAAGCGTTCAATGAGTTATGGAATCATTGCAAGTATCTATGTGGTATCTTCGGATGGAAATTGGAGTGTTCGTTTTGGGTTAGTTTTTCGTTCATTTTGTAATTCAGCCCCCTTATTTTTTGACAATTTGCTTTCTATCAGTAGGTAGTTTTATGCTCGGTTTGTTAGCAAAGTTCTCAACCCCCTTGTCTAATGGAGGAAGTAAATTGTCGAAAGACAAGTGATAAACATTAAAGTACAGGTGTCCATCCCCCCTGTGTTTGCCGGGATGATGCCATTCACGAATACACGGTGTGAGTTGGGAGTGTTTCGCTTGGTGGCTTTTTGCATTTGGCTACTGTTAGAGGGGTGGGAAAGCTGTTATGAGTTGATGACGTGGTGGTCATCATTAGGACTTTTTGTAACTGTCATAAATGCGATGCGTTCGTGCGTGTGGCTCAAAGAGGGGATGTAGAATTTAAAGTGGCGGTTGCCAACATGGCGCCACTATTAAATTAATACGCCGGTTTGTCCCCCCTACTAAGGGTATGATCGTAATTTTATATACTTTACTTTTCCATTAAGCGTCGGATGAGCAATTGTAATCATATCGATTCATCTTCCTCGACGGTGTTTAGCATTCTGGACACAGGCGACAGTTCTATAAGAGGGTGGTACGCTTACATCTTTTCATTTTTGTGTTTTGTTAATCTCGACCATTTGCTCTCTCTGTTTCCATCCTTGCCATTCTAGCAACTATTCTCAATCTCTTTCTTCATTTCTCCCTATCAATTTACCATGGCCCCTCGCAAAATGAAGACCGAATGCCTATTTCTTGAGTTTGTCAGAGTCATGGATTCAACATAAATGCTGTCCAAACGTGAAGCGGCTAGGGTGGCCGATGGCGGTTAGGGCTTCTGACCTCCTATGCTAGTGTTAGGGGGGAGGAAGGGGCTTTTGATGCCATTGATGAAGTGAGTTGGTCTGTTTGTATGGGCGCGTAGGCCACTCTGTGTCGTATAAGTGTTAGGAACCAAGGACCGATAATTCAAAGTCCTTGGTTAGTTATTCGGGCTGGGCTCGCTACATCCTAGAAAATTCGATGTATTGTCGTCTACTACGGGACGCCGGCCTCTTGTGCTTTGTAGATTGTTTCCTGGATCTTCCCGGGAAGGAGGGGGTAAGTCATGTGAAACCCCCCCTTTTGGAGCATTGGTGTTGCCGCACTCACACATTCGTGGGGGCATTCAGTGAGTTTGGCATAACTGTAGAAGATGTGGTTGCCTTATTGACATTATCCATCGGTGGGTCAGTGTCTGCCCATCATTTGCAATTCATTGAGTCTCTCCCTACCAATCTGTCAGGGCTTTGTGAGGAGCTTTTGGGCGAGATTGTTGCGTTCAAGGCCCAGGTGGATCAGTCAACCGCCCGGGGTAAAATGCCGCTTGAGGCATGGATTGTTTGTTGGTTCAAAACTAAAGGTAGGGGATGTGACGGTACGAGGAAAATAACCAGTGCCATCTTTCCGCATTTTCCGCATTCATTTTGTACATCATGTTCCGTTTCCTCTTCCCAGGTTTCTTGATTACGGTCTATGCACGGTATTGTTTCTGCTTGTCGTGCTCGCTTCCAGCGGTCTTCAACTCCCATTGGCATCGATGTTTTTGGGATATTTGTACGAACAGATGGATGACACAGTCCAGCAGGTGATGGATCCGAGTTGTAAAACACGGATCAATTACATTTTTCCCCCTTTTTGTACATGTATATGTGCGAGCGTCTTGACCCCAGTTTCACGCCCCGATGCCTTTCTCTTATGAGAGTTACCATAGCGACCTTGGATGGGGATGAAATAGAGGATCATTGATTGGAAGTCTGTTGGGGGAATTGTCGGCTTCGTGCTAGTAGGCATAAGCAAGTTGGGGTGAATGAGATTGAGCTCCAGCTGGCGTCCATTGAAGGTTTCATGTGGAGGCCCTATACCCAAGTTGTTTGGCATTGCATGCCGTTTTGCACTGGCACCGTTGTTCCTGAGGATGATGACTAGAAATGTATGGAGGTGACACATCCCATTGCGGGCATGGCACGTCTTATTCTTTGGCCCGGTGTCATCGCATACTTGGACTGCACCGGCGAAGCCCAAGTTGTAGCCTGTTGTCCTGATAGGATCCTCAGCCAACTCAGTTATGATGACATAGGCGCTCAGTGTCTTCAGAATGTAGGGGAGGATGTATTTTGGACCTGACGGCATGATTTGGCATTCCCAGGAAATTCACGGTTCCCTATTGTAGGGTATGGGAGGGGTTCATGCTTATAAGTCCCTCCAATTCGCCTACATGTGCTCGTTGTTTGGGGGCCTCCAAATGTTCATGTGGGCGAGTCCCCACCTGCGTTATGTTATGGCTCCTCCTCAGGGTCATGCAGTGGACCCGGAGCAGGCACAAGTTAATCGTCAACCAAGCTCACTGATTTTAGAGGAGTGAGAATTCATGGGTGTTGTTCAAGAGACCCCAACCTTGAATCCTGAAGTAAGAGACGTGACTGATACGGAATCAACACAATCTACGGTGCCGGTACCCCCATCTGAGGTTGTTTCTATCCATGTCTTAGGCGGACGTGTGAAGAAAATGTCTCCCCATTCGCGAAGGAGGGGAGTTCGAGAAGGTTGATTTGGTAATAATCTATATTTTTGATGCATTTATTTTACTACCGCTGCAATTAGCATGGCATTGCATTTACTAACTTGTTTATAGTCTTTTGTACTGAAGTGAGTGGAGGATGATGATGCTCAACCTGATGTAGAGGCCCCACAGGTCCCATCTAGAGGCATTGTGGGCGAGAAGGTATAGATAATATGGGTATTTGTGTGGTTTCCTTATTGCGATTATCTTGTTGTACTAATCGGTTGTGGTTTATCTCATCACAAGTGATTTTCTATGTGGATCCTTCCACCGTACCAGTCTCACCCATTATCAGGTGGCTAGTGCACGAGCTGCAGTCCTCGCATCCCCCCACAGAGGGTCAGGGAGTGACTAAAGACTCTTGCAACGACCTTGGGGATGCCTGAGTTGCCAAGGATGCTGCTGTTGACAACATAGCACCTTTCTTCGACGAGTTAGGAAGAGGAGAGACCCTAGTAGGTCTACAAAATCATCCCCCCAGTGAGCCAGTGGGCCAAACAATGTTCATCAAGAAGGATCTTTTGGCAGTCGGAACACATGAAGAGCCAGTCTCTAGGTCAAGACAACCTGCCAGGGAAGGGTAGGAAGAAGTTGTAGTGGAAGTGTCGTCTGAGCCTGTGTGAGGCGATAGTAGTAGACACCAGTTATAATGAAGAAACTGTGCCTACTGCTCTTGCCAAGGCTGAGACCATTGGGGACACACCTGTCGTGGACATAGGGGTTCAGCCCGAAGTTCAACTTGTGAGCTTAGACATAACATCGCCACCCAAGGTCATGTCAGAAGGAAGGTCAGATCCATCATATGGATGGCCGAACCAATAGATGGTTGGGTGAAATTTCAAAAGTTTTCTTGCAACCTTCTGGGAATCGTATTCCCAATTTTAGAAAAACTGCATTTTTTAAGGATTGTTCTTGCACCGAAACAGACCAATTTTGAAACCAAAAGAAGGGGAGAAGTATACCTGATACGGATTCCACAAGTGTAGCTCCCAAAGTAGTAGTTCACACCCAATGTGAATCCCAAAATCAGCCTCCACTGAAGATGGCACATCTTGAGATGAAGCTGGTTCAATAATGCAGTTTTAAGCAAAACTGCAATCCAACTGATTGGATCGTACAAGGGAGGTGAGTACGAAATATTATGATATTTTTTTGCAAAAAATCAGAAATTAGAACTAATCAAGACCAGTCACAAGATGGAAAACGAATTAGGGTTTGTAGGGCGGAAAGAGCAGAGAGAGAGAATTGAAAGAAGATGCGTAACTGGATCAGTTTGATCACTCCTTTTATAAGCCTTAAGTAGCACCACTCCTAATCGAATTAGGAGGCTCCTAATCGAATTAGGAGGCTCCTAATCCAAATCTTTATTTGGATTTAGACTCTCTAAATGGATAAGACTTATCATCTAATCCTAATGGGTGCTCCAAACCCTTATCCAAACCCATATTCGCTCATGTCACATGACTACTTAAGCTGTCACGTGACCACTTGATTAATCCAATTAATCATGGGCTTTAGGCCCATTAAAGAAGTGGCTCACGTTCCTAGGTAGTTGTTGGCCCATTTAGGTTCACTTTGTATGGCATGTGACCCCAATAATGACCTTACATCAGGCCACATGAGTTCGGCCTAGTCTCTGTGAAAAGGCCTGACCGAATTCATTGTCAAGTATATGAACCCCTGAGTCCATCAGTATGGGCTCTTGATGGGCCCAACATTTATAGTAAATGATTCATGAGTCCAACCATCTTATGAAGGTCCAAGGATAATGGACTTAAGTAAGATATAGTCCATTAGGTAAACAACCCTTAATGGTGTCTTACACTTAACCTCTCAGCCCATAATGTTCAAACATTGCCCAACAGGGAAGGAGCTCTCCCCTAGCTGCAAGGTGCATTGTTGCACTCTCTGCTCGGATGGGTCATGAGAATTAAAACCTTTTGCAAACACTTTTTATTAAAACATAATATATAAATATCATATAAATATATTTTGCAAAACAAATTTTAAAATTGGTTGAAATCAATTGCTGACAGTTTTGGTTTCCATCAGATGGAGTGCAGTCCTGATCATTAACTTATCCGACAAAGGGGCTGATCCTATCATTGTGATCACTCACTAAAGTGAATTCTCATACTACCTCAACATACCCAGGTTTTGACCCCCAAAGGATCTCATTGATTGGCACATCAAAGACAACCCGGTCCAACACTCAGTCCAGTACTATAATCAAGTTTAGGGGTTATGTGTACCATAATCAAGTCTAGGGCATAACTGGAAATTGGTCTGGGTTCTGTGCTTCAAACAAGCGCACACTACATGTGCTTCGGGTCTAACCCTAGCAGCTGAGACAAGCTGCCCCAACATCTTTGGTAGCACATTAGTGTTAGCCTTGCCAGGATATACTCCCAAGTCTATCCAACGGGTGAGAACATTCTAAACTAACATGAGTCTCATAAGTGTCCAATTTAAGGGGTAATTATACAGAAATATACCAATCTTAACATGAAAAAATTATGTACTTTTACTCATTTACAAATAAATGTATCAATACATCAATTTTGATTGGAGCATACTCTATTTAACAACTCCCACTTGCACTTAGGTCCTATTTGGTACAAGCCTCAGTACCATACTGTCCACGTGTTTCTCAAGCACTTTCTGTGGTAGTGGCTTAGTCAATGGGTCTGTCACATTTTCCGCTGATGCTACTTTCTGAATCTAGATATCCCCTCTTCCAACAATCTCCCAAAGTACATAATACTTTCTCTTGATGTGCTTTGACTTTGAGTGGGATCTTTGCTCCTTAGCTTGAGCAATGACTCTAGTGTTGTCTCACAACAGTGGAATGGGTGATGTGCTGGATAGAACTACTCCTAATTTGTGAATGAATTTCTTCATCCACACTACTTCCTTGCCAGTTTCACTTGTGGCAATATACTTGGCCTCGGTTGTGGAATCTGCTATGGACCCTTGTTTGTTGCTTTTCCAGCTAACTGCATAGAACCCCATCGTAAGGATGTAATCAGATGTAAACTTTCTATCATCTGGTTCTGACTAGAAGTTGGTATCAATATACCTGATCATCTCTAGGAAACTACCATCGAAGACAAAATAATACTCTTTAGTCCTCCGAAGGTATTTGTGTTTGTTTTTCACGGAAGTCCAGTGCTCCTATCATAGGTTTGATTGGTATCTACTTACTACACTCACAGCCTGAGCAATGTCTGGCCGAGTGTACAACATGGCATACATGATGCTCTCGATGGCTGAGGCATAGGGAACCTCTTTCATGCCCTTAATCCCCCCATGAGTATTGGGAGACATACCCTTAGAGAGGGTGACTACGTCACTAAAAGGGACGAATCCCTTCTAGGAGTTCTCTATGTTGTATCTATTGACAATCTTGTCAATGTAAGTAGGTTGGGGTAATCCTTTTATTCTCTTCGATCTATCTCTATAGAGTTGAAGTCCCAAGATGTAGGAGGCTTCTCCAAGATTTTTCAAGAAGAATTGCTACAAAAGCCGAACCTTCACCGTAGTCAATATTCCTACATCATTCATAATGAGCAGAATGTCGTCTACATACAGAACCAAAAATGTAATCTTGTCTCCTGATTTCCTGTAAATACAAGGTTCATTCGGATTCAACTCAAAGTCAAACTGTTTGACCATAGAGTCAAATCGGATGTTTCAACTTCTTAAAGCTTTCTTTAGTCCATAAATAAATCTGTTCAGTTTGCACACCATATGTTATTGACCAGATGCAACAAAGCCTTGTGGATGGTACATATAGATATCTCCAGTAATATCTCCATTCAGGATTGCGGTTTTGACATCCATATGAGAAATCTCATATTCATAGTGTGATGCTATGTCTAACAAAATCCGAATGGAGGTAAGCATGGCCACAGGAGGAAATGTTTCCTCATATCGACTCCTTCTTTCTGAGTGTACTCTTTTGCTACAAGATGAGCTTCAAGGGTCTCAACCTTTCCATCAGGGCCCTTCTTCCTCTTGTAGATGCATTTGCAACCAATTACTTTCACCCGGGGGGGGGGGGGGGGGGGGAGGGGTGGGTCTACGAGAGTCCAGACTCCATTGGTTTTCATTGAGTCCATCTCGACTTTCATGGCATTTATCCACTTCAAGGAATCTATGTCCAACATAACTTTCGCGTAAGTCATGGGATCTTCCTCACTGATCATGGCTTCCATCAAATAACTTTGTTGGTCATAGCAGTAACGAACTAGAGGTATAGAGACCCAGTTAGATCTCTTAAGTTGGGTATTATTTGGAATCTATGAAACATCTCTCACTACTCCTGAGCTCTCCTCATCAAGAACAATTTCCTAACGATGATTGTTCAAGATGTAATGCTCTTCCAAGAACCAGGCATTTTGACTACAAAACACCTTTTGTTCTCTTGGGTCATAGAAAAGGTACCTTACAAAGCTCTTGGTGAAGGGATGAGAGATCCATCATATGGATAGCCGAACCCTGCATGTAGGTAGGGTGAAATTTCAAAAATTTCTCTCTCCCATGTGGGAATCATATTCCTTGTTTTAGAAAACTGCATTTTCAAGGATCAATCTTGAACCTAAACCGGACCAGATCTGAAACCAAAAAGTAGGAGAGGGAAATACCTGATACAGAGTAACAGTAACTCCCAGCGAAGGTGTTCATGCCCAAGGAAAATGCCAAAGACTGCTCCCACAGAAGATGACACAGCGTAGGGTGGAGCAGAATCAGCAGGGGGTTCTTCAGCAAGAACCAAACTCTTCAGCAAGAATTCGATGGAGGGTGTGAGAGCACGACTTCAGATCAGTTTTTCACCAAAAACTGATATCAAGAACACTTCTTGATCACTCTTACTGGTGGAGAACGAACTAGAAATGGTGGCAACAATAGAGGGAGGCAAGATCAGAAGATGGCGTCAGTCTCACTAGAGTTGTCTTCTCTCTTGGTGAAGGGATGAGAGATCCATAATATGGATAGCCAAACCTTGCATGTAGGTAGGGAAAAATTTCAAAAATTTCTCTCTCCCATGTGGGAATCATATTCCCTGTTTTAGAAAACTATATTTTCAAGGATCAACCTTGAACCTAAACCGGACCAGATATGAAACCAAAATGTAGGAGAGGGAAATACCCGATTCAGAGTAACAGTAACTCCCAATGAAGGTGTTCACACCCAAAGAAAACGCCAAAGACTGCTCCCATTGAAGATGACACAGCTTAGGGTGAAGCAGAATCAGCAGGTGGTTCTTCAGCGAGAATCGGACTCTTCAGCAAGAATTCGATGAAGGGTGTGAGAGCACGACTTCAGATCAGTTTTTCACCAAAAACTGATATCAAGAACACTTCTTGATCACTCCTACTGGTGGAGAACAAACTGGCAATGGCAGCAACAATAGAGGGAGGCAAGAGCAGAAGATGGCGTTAGTCTCACTAGAGCTGTCTTCTCTCTTGAATCTGTAATCAACTTGGGTGAAGTAGGGTTCACCCTCCCCCTCTATTTATAGCCTTAAAGAGAGCTCCTCCTAATCCCATTAGGAGTTTCCTAATCCAAATGTGTATTTGGATTTGGACTCTCTTTAAGAGATAAGGATAAACCTTTATCTTATCTGCAGATAAAGATCAACCCTCCTAATCTTATTAAGAGTTTCCTAATCCAAATCATTATTTGGAACTTGACTCTCTGAGTGGAGAGGGATAACTCCTTATCCTATCTGCTGATCTAAATCCCCGAACCGCCCCGCTTTAATTAATCAAATTAAACAAGTTCAATTTGGGCTTTAGGCCATTTAAGTCCATGTGCTCATTCAACCCCCAAACTACTGCCTAGTTGGGTATCCTTGTATGGCGTGGGACCCAAACATTGATCTACACATCAGCCACATGGGTTCATCCCAGCCTCTGTTATAAGGCCTGGCCGAATTCACCGTTGGAAACAGTGAACCCTTGAGCCCATCACCGTGGACTCTTAATGGGCCCAACACTTACACTAAGTGGTCCATGGGTCAAGCCACCATATAAAAACCCAAGGACTGTGGGCAGATGCAAGATTAGCCCATCAGGTATTACCCTCAATGGTCTTACACTTAACCTCTCAGCCCATAATGATCAAACACTGCCCGACAAGAGAGGACCTCTCCCTCGGCTGCAAGGAACAGTGCTGCACTCTCTACTCACATGGATCTCGGGAATTAAAACATTTTCCAAACAATTTGACACCATAATATATATACCGTATATTAATATATTTTGCAAAAACAAATTTCAACGATCTAAATCAACTGCCGGTAGTTTTGGTTTCCATCAGAGAGAGTGCATCCTTGATCATTACCTTTGTCTGACAAAGGGGCTGATCTTGTCACTATGATCACCCACTCAGATGAATTCTCAGACCGTCCCAACATACCTTGCTTTTGACCCCCTCTAAGGATCTCATTGATTGGCATATCAAAGACAGCCCAATCCGACACCTAGTGCAGTATCATAATCGAGTCTAGGGATCAGGTGTAACATTCCAGTTTTTCCCATCAATCTCTAAGGTCCAGGGCAATACTGGAATTCTGGTCCGATTCAGGGTTTCATGAAAACCCACACTATATGTACCTTAGGTCTCACCCTGGCAGCTGAGACAAGCTACCCCAACCAACTTGGAGGCACATCAGTGTCAGCCTTGGCAGGGTAAATCTCCCCAGATCTATCCAACGGCTGTGAAGATTCTAAAATAACACAAGTCACATATGTGTCCAATTTAAGGGTAAAACATAGAAACACACCATAATAACATGAATCAAATATGTATTTTATTCATTTACAATAAATGTCATAATGCACATCATTTTTGATTGGAGCTAAGGACATACACTGTCTAACAGTTCCCACTTGCACTTAGGTCCAATCTGGTATTAGCCGGATTTCCATACTTTTCACGTGTTTCTCAAACACTTTCTGTGTCAGTGGCTTAGTTAATGGGTCCGCCACATTTTCCGCTGAAGCTACCTTTTAACATCAATCTCCCATAGATCCAGTGTTATCACACAACTATGGAATGGGTTATGTGCTGAATTCCAAATTCTAGAATGAACACCTTCATTCATTAGGCAACCTTACTTACGACAATGTATTCAGCTTTGGTTGTGGAATCCGCCGTGGACCCCTGTTTGCTCTTTTTTCAGCAAACAACACACAATCCTATCGTGAAAACATACCTAGATGTAGACTTTCTATCATCTGGATTTGACTGGAAGTCGGCATCAGTATACCCCTGGATCTGTAGTGAGCTACCATCGAATACCAGACAAAACTCTTTTGTCTTTCGAATGTACTTAAGTGTGCTTTTCACAACAGTCCAATGCTCCTGCTCTGGGTTGGCCTGGAATCTGCTTGCCACACTCACTGCCAAAGCGGTGTCAGGATGAGATCACATCATGGCATACATGATGCTCCCTACGGCTGAGGCATAGGGAACGCCATTCATGCCCTCAATCTCCTTGGGAGTCTTGGGAGACATGCCCTTGGAGAGTGACTCCATGTCTGAAAGGAACATTTCTTTTCTTGGAGTTCTCCATGCAGTATCTTTTGATTATCTTGTCAATGTAAGTAGATTGGGATAATCCTATTATCCTCTTCGATCTATCTCTATAGAGTCGAAGACCCAGTATATAGGAGGCTTTTCCAAGATCTTTCATGGAGAATTACTGTGAAAGTCAGGCTTTCACCGTAGTCAACATTCCTACATCATTCCCAATGAGTAGAATGTCATCTACGTACAGAACCAGAAATGTAATCTTATCACCACTGGATTTGCTGTAAGCAAAGGGCTCATCCGTGTTTTGCTCAAAGTCAAACTTTTTGATAGTAGAGTCAAACCGGATGTTCCAACTCCTAGAAGCTTACTTAAGTCCATATATGAATCTATTTAATTTACATACCATGCGTTCCTGACTCACAACTATGAAACCTTGCGGTTGCCGTGTATAGATATCTTTAGTAAAATCTCCATTCAGGAATGCAATTTTGACATCCATTTGCCAAATCTCGTAATCATGGTATGCTGCTACAGCTAGCAGGATCCTAATGGATTTATGCATGGCCACCGGCGAAAAGGATTCCTCATAATCGATGCCCTCTTTCTGAGTATACCCTTTCGCCACCAGACGAGCCTTGTAGGTTTCAACCTTACCATCGGGACTCTTCTTCCTCTTATAGATCCATTTGCAACCAATTGCTTTTATCCCAGGGGGCGGATCTACTAGAGTCCAGACTCCCTTGGTCTCCATCGAGTCCATCTCGGCTCTCATGGCATCTACCCACTTCAATGAATCTATGTCTGACATAGCTTCCGTATAAGTCACGGGACCCTCCTCACTTGTCATGGCTTCCTCCAAGTTGAAAGGATGAGAGATCCATCATATGGAAAGCTGAACACTACAGGTAGGTAGGGCAAAATTTCAAAAATTTCTCTCTCTTCCATGTGGGAATCACATTCTCTGTTTTAGAAAATCTGCATTTTCAAGCATCAATCTTGAACCAAGAACCGAACCAGATCTGAAACCAAATGGTAGGAGAGGGATGTACCTGATACGGAGTAGTAGTAACTCCCAGTGAAGGTGTCCACACCCAGGGAAAACTCTAAAAACTGGTCCCACTTAATATGACACAGCGTAGGGTGGAGTAGAATCAACATGTTCTTCACAAGAACCGAATCCTTCAGCAAGAATTCGATGGAGGGAATGTGAGCACGACTTCTGATCAGTCATTCTACAAAGACTGATATCAATAACACTTCTTGATCGCTCCTACAATGAAGATCAAACTGGAAGTGGCGGCAGCAGGAGGAAGGCGCAAGAGCAGAATATGGCATAGTCTTATTGTAACAGTCTTCTCTCTTTTTGTGATCTGAGATCTAATGAGATGATGTGTAGAATGGTTCGCCCCCTCCTCCTTTTATAGCCTTAAAGAGAACTCCTAATCTCATTACGAGTTTCCTAATCCAAATCTATATTTGGATCAGGAGTTCTCTTTAAGAGATAAGGATAAGCCTTATCTTATCTGTAGATTAGATCAGCCCTCCTAATCTCATTAGGAGTTTCCAAATCCAAATCTGTATTTGGATCTGGACTCTCTGAGTGGATAGGGATAACTCCCTATCCTATATGCTGATCCCAATCCCAGATCGGCCCCCTTCTTTAACTAATCCAATTAGACCAGTTCGTATTGGGCTTTAGGCCCATTAAGTCCATGTGCTCACTAACCTTCCAAATTGCTGCCCTGTTGGGTTTCCTTGTATGGCGTGGGACCCAAACATTGATCTACACATCAGCCACATGGGTTCAACCTAGCCTCTGTTACAAGGCCTGGCGAAATTCTTTGTTATGGGCAGTGAACCCATGAGCCCATCACCCTGGGCTCTTAACGGGCCCAACACTTACACTTAGTGGTCCCTGGGCCAAGCCACCTTATAAAAACCCAGGGACTGTAGGCAGATGCAAGATTAGCCCAATAGGTACTACCCTCAATGGTCTCACACTTATCCTCTCAGCCCATAATGATCAAACACTACCCGACAAGAGATGACCTCTCCCTCGGCTGCAAGGAACAGTGCTGCACTCTCTACTCATATGGATCCCGGGAATTAAACATTTTCCAAACAATTTGACACCATAATATATATATCAGTATATAAATATATTTTGCAAAAACAATTTTCAACGATTGAAATCAACTACCGACAGTTTTGGTTTTCATCAGAGAGAGTGCATCCCCGATCATTACCATTGGCCGACAAAGGGGCTGATCCTGTCACTATGATCATCCACTCAGATGAATTCTCGGACTGTCCCAACACACCCATCTTTTGACCCCCTCTAAGGATCTCACTGATTGGCATATCAAAGACAACCCAATCCAACACCTAGTGCAGTATCATAATCGAGTTTAGGGGTCAGGTTTAACATTCCAGTTTTGCCCATCAATCTCCAAGGTCTAGGGCAATACTAGAATTCTGGTCTGGTTCAGGGTTTCACGTAAACCTACACTGCATGTAGCTCGGGTGTCACCCAAGCAGTTGAGACAAGCCACCCTAACCAACTTGGTGGTACATCAGTGTTAGCCTTGGCAGGATAAATCTCCCCAGACTTACCCAACGGCTGTGAACATTCTAAACTAACACGAGTCTCATATGTGTCCAATTTAAGGGTATTACACAGAAACACACCATAATAAAATGAATCAAATATTTACTTTATTCATTTACAATAAATGTCATAATGTACATCATTCTGATTGGAGTTAAGGGTATACACCGTCTAACAGCTCCCACTTACACTTTGGTTCAATCTGGTATAAGCCGGAGTCTCATATTTTCCACGTGTTTATCAAACACTTTCTGTGTTAGTGGCTTAGTTAATTGGTTTGCTACATTCTCCATTGATGCTACCTTCTGAATCAGGACGTCCCCTCTTCCAACTATCTCCCGCAGTACATGGTACTTCCTCTCGATGTGCTTCGACTTCGAGTGGGATCGTGGCTCCTTAGCTTGAGCGATAGCTCCATTGTTGTCACACAACAACGGAATGGGTGATGTGCTGGATGGAACTACTCCCAATTCATGAATGAAATTCTTCATCCATACGACTTCTTTGGTAGCTTCACTTGCGGCAATGTATTCGGCTTTGGTTGTGGAATCTGTAGTGGACCCCTGTTTGCTGCTTTTCCAGCAAATAACACACGATCCTATCATGAAAACATACCCAGATGTAGACTTTCTATCATCTGGATCTGACTGGAGGTCGGCATCAGTATATCCCTGGATCTGTAGTGAGCTACCTTCAAATACCAGATAAAACTCTTTTGTCCTTCGAAGGTACCAAAGTATATTTTTCATAGCGGTCCTATGCTCTTGCCCTAGGTTGGCCTAGAATCTGCTTACTACACTCACTACCTGAGCAATGTCAGGACGAGTGCACAACATGGCTTTCTTGGCTGGTAGGTGCATCTTATGCTCCGTCCTACCAATTGTAGTAATGGTAAAATATTTACCCCATTTACTTAAACCTGAATTTTGGACTAGCTTAAAAGGAAATGGCTTCAGATAAGTCGTGCATTCCCTAATCATACCTCATTACTAGGTTCACAAGAATTTTCCAGAATATTGCTTCAATTGATTTCAAGAGAGTTGAGTTTTTTTTTTTTTTTTGAATTGAAATAAATACTACTTATCTAAAATCCTAAATCAAATCCGATACTCCCCCCACACTTAATCCATACATTGTCCTCAATGTATCAAAAGAAAGCTTACTAGAACAAAATTCTAGTAATACAGACATAAGGGATTTGTTGCAGCGGAAGGTGGGTGGGGAGGATTTTGCAATTCAGGATTCGATACAAACTCTTTTTCTGCTTTTTGTAATCCTTTTCGATCGCATCTTCATCTTCCAACTCAAAAGTTTGCTGCACTAAAGAGTCAATAATATCTATAGAAAAACATAATGTACATCACTAGGATATCTCATAGCATCATATATATTAAAGTTGATAATCTTATCATCAAATTCCATGGTAAGTGTCCCCTTATGCATGTCGGTTTTAGTCTTGGATGTCTTAAGAAATGGCCTTCCCAACAAAATTGGAGTTGAATTGGAAGAATTATCTTCTTCCATATCAATCACATAAAAATCAGGAGGAAAGACCAGATCATTCACTTGGACTAACACGTCCTCCAAAACCCCCTTTGGATATGTAGTGGATCGATCAACAAGTTATAGAATCACACCCGTTTCTTTCAATGGCTGATGAGAATAAAAATTATCATATTTTTATCCCTTAATATTCAGTATTTTACACTTAATTAGTACCTAATTGGACTCACTATTCTTGTATTTCGATTTAGGGCACGAAAGAAGGCATAGGGTGAAAAACAAGGCTAATCGGGTAATTTTGCACAGTTTCGGCACCGTGTAGTAATCTGGGCATAACTCTCCCATCCGGACTCCGACTGAGATGATTCAAGATGCATTAGAAAGCTCCCTCCACCTCAATCATTAAAGGATGCTAGGGGTTTTCTTGAGCATGCAGGTTTTTATAGGCGATTCATTAAAGATTTCTCTAAAATAGCAAGACCCTTGACAAATCTGCTAGTTAAAGATGTACCTTTTGAATTCGATGATAATTGTTTGCATGCATTCAACACTCTTAAGGAAAAATTGATTCAAGCCCCTATTGTATCAGCCCCTGTATGGGAACTACCCTTCGAAATCATGTGTGATGCAAGTAATGATACCTTGGGCGTAGTTTTAGGGCAAAGAAAAGATAAGAAATTTCATACCATTTACTATGCAAGTAGGATCATGACGGAAGCACAAAAAAACTATTCCACTACCAAAAAGGAATTACTTGCAGTAGTATTTGCTATTGAAAAGTTCAGATCTTATTTGCTCTTATCCAAAGTCATCGTATTCACCGATCATGCTACCTTGAGATATCTACTTGCTAAAAAAGATGCAAAACCTAGGTTGCTACGATGGATCTTGCTGTTGCAAGAATTTGATCTAGAAATTAAGGACAAGAAGGGTAGTGAAAATACAGTAGCTGATCATCTATCAAGGTTGGATGAAAATTATGTTGAAAATATTAATAATTCAGCACTGCATGATGAATTCCCAGATGAGCAACTGTATGCGATTAGCAGAAATGATGAACCTTGGTTTGCTGATTTGGCTAATTTCTTGGCAAGGAAATCTGCGGGGGAAGAAATTTTTCTCTGATGTAAAGCATTATTTATGGGATGAGCCTTACCTGTACAAAATCTGCGGGGACAGAATGATAAGGAGATGTATCCCTGAGGAAGAAGTGCGAAGTGTTATAAATTTCTGCCATGACAAAGAAGCAGGAGGTCACCATGGCGCATCAAGAACAACTTTAAAAATTCTCCAAAGCGGTTTTTATTGGCCTTCACTCTTCAAGGATGTCTACACATACGTAAGTGCTTGCGATCATTGTCAAAGGACAGGTAACATCTCCCGACGAAATGAGATGTGCTTGAACAATATTCTTGTTTGCGTAATATTTGATGTGTGGGGCATCGATTTCATGGGGCCCTTTCCAAAATCTGTTAATAATTCATACATACTTGTGGCTGTGGATTATGTGAGCAAATGGGTGGAAGCATGTGCATATCCCACTAATGATGCTCGGGTGGTCATTAAATTTATAAAAAAATTCATATTCACTCATTTTGGAACACCTTGAGCTATCATAAGCGATGGGGGGAAGCATTTCTGTAACAAACAATTCGAGCAATTGTTAAACAAGTATGGTGTTACGCATAGAGTTGCAACCCCTTACCACCCCCAGACTAGCGGTCAAGTAGAAGTCTCTAATAGAGAATTAAAACAGATTTTGGAAAAGACGGTTACCACATCTAGGAGAGATTGGTCCTTGAAACTAGACGATGCACTTTGGGCTTACCATACTGCATTCAAAACCCCAATTGGTATGTCCCCTTATCAATTAGTCTTTGGCAAGGCGTGCCATCTACCCATCGAGCTGGAACATAAAGCTTACTGGGTTACCAAATTTTTGAATTTCGATTTAAGTAATGCAGGTGATAAAAGAAAGTTTCAGCTCAACGAAATAGAAGAATGGAGGAAACAAGCATATGAGAATGCCCAGACTTACAAAGAAAAAATCAAAGCTTGGCATGACTCCCTTATTGCAAAGGAGGAATTTAAGGAAGGAGACAGTTCTGCTCTTTAACTCTCATCTCAAGCTATTTCCTGGGAAGTAGAAAACAGGTGGAGTGGACCCTTTGTAGTGGCTAAGGTATTCCCTCATGGAGCGATTGAACTGCATAATGGTAAGGGAAACACATTCAAGGTAAATGGGCAACGTTTAAAGCATTATATTGAAGGAGAGCAACCCATCCACCATGGGCCCATTCTCTCCTTGAAACAGCCATGAAAGAAAGGAGAAAGTCAAGCTCACGACTTAAAAGGAGCGCTTGTGGGAGGAAATCCATTGAGTTCAATTTTTTTTTCAGTTATTTTTTGTGTTCTTTGCTACTAAGGATTGTGTTTTTCTCTTAGGAACTTAATCGTGTGTAGCAGCTGATTTCACATCTGAAGGACCTCAACAAGGCGTTTAGGGAAGTCCCCTTAAATCTTTCTATCTTACGTACAGTCATATACATTGAGAACAATGTATACCTTAAGTGTGGGGGGATTAAGGGAAATTGATAATTTTTGGATTAACTCTAGCATGCTCCGATCATCACTTTTTAACCTTTCTTTTTGAAACTTCTGCTCCCTGGAACTTGTTTTTGAATGATTTCAAACTATCATAAAAAATGTGCTTAGGTTGAATAGACAAGATAGGATGCAAGCATGAATAATTGAATTTTTTTTGGGCTACGATAGGTACCTCATTATTTTGAATGATCAATAGGCAAGATTCAATACAAATTTAACCCTTATGTGAGCCTTTGAGCCAATGAGCATCTTGCTCTAGTTACTTTTCGATTGAGTGATTGTCAAAAACGGTTTGATTATTCTAGAACTTGCTTTGTTAGACATTTTGAGACCACATTAATGAGTTCATGAATTAGAATGAAAATGGTGGTGCTCCTGTGAAATTTGAAGAAGGATAGTTCAAGATTGTTATTTAAAAAAAAAAAATCGTGACTAGTGTGAGATGGAGCATAAAATGCACTCACACTAAAAGTGAAAGAGAAGGGTGAGATAGAGCATAAAATGCAATCACCCCTAGAAGCGAAAGAAAAGGGTGAGATGGAGCATAAAATGCACTCACCCCTAGAAGCGAAAGAAACGGGTGAGATGGAGCATAAAATGCACTCACCCCTAGAACCCCAAGCCCCATTTCACTTTTTGATTTTTAATACATTGAACTCAAGCTAAGTGGTGGAGATGTGAGGGAGGAGGACATCATGGCTGGAAACCGAACCTTGAAAGAGCTTGCTGCACCTGATTTGAATCAGCAATCTCTATGCATAACTTTTCCTACTTTAGATGCTGATGCTAATTTTGTATTGAAATCTGGACTAATACATCTTTTGCCCACTTTTCATGGTCTTGCAGGTGAGGATCCTCACAAGCATTTGAAGGAGCTGCATGTGGTATGAACGAGTATGAAACCCATGGGGGTAACTAAAGAGCAAATCAAATTGAGAGCCTTTCCATTTTCTTTGAATGATTCGGCTAAGGATTGGCTCTATTATCTACCCTCTGGGAGTATTGCCACGTGAAACGAAATGAAGCGGCTATTTTTAGAGAAGTACTTCCCAGCTTCAAGGGCGGCCAACATTAGAAAAGAAATATGCAGTGTAAGGAAATACAACGGGGAGTCCCTACATGAGTACTAGGAATGCTTTAAAAAATTATGTGCAAGCTGCCCCCATCATCAAATCAATGAGCAGCTACTTATCCAGTATTTCTATGAGGGTCTTCAACCCATTGATAGAAGTATGATTGATGCTGCTAGTGGAGGAGCTTTAGTGGATAAAACTCCCGAGGCCGCAAGAAATCTGATTGCAAATATGGCGGCCAACTCTCAACAATTCGACTATAGGCTCAACCCTTCATTATAACATGCTAATGAGGTAAATATCTCTTCCCTAGAACAACAAATTGCAAGTCTGACTTCTCTTGTTCGTCAAATGGCTGTAGGTAACATGCAAACGGTGGAGGCTTGTGGGATATGTTTGACAGTAGGGCATCCAACTAATATGTGCCCAACTCTTTAAGAGGAACCAGTCGAGCAAGTAAATGTGGTAGGTGGTTTTCTTGGGAAACCGCAAAGGAAATATGATCCGTATTCAAACACGTATAATTCGGGATGGAGGGATCACCCCAATCTAAGCTATGGGAATCCACAGAACCACCCAAGTTTCCTGCAGTATCATCTGACTTTCAAGCAATATTAGCCGCACCCCCCTAGACAACAGCCAACCCAAACTTCTGATTCAGGTATGTCATTAGAGGATATTGTTAAATCTCTTGCCACTAATACTTTGTTATTTTAACAGGAGATGAAACAATTTCAGCATGAGACAGGGGCTAGTATCTAACGATTGGACAATCAGATGGGCCAAATGGCGACCACAATTAATCGGTTAGAAGCGCAAAGTTCGGGGAAATTACCCTCTCAAACAGTTGTGAATCAAAGAGAAAATGTAAGTGCAATCGTTTTGAGAAGTGATGAAGAGGTTGAAACTCCAACAAGGCATCCCCCGCATTTCCGAACCAAGAAAAGGAGAAAGATATCATTCCCGATGATGAAGTACCTAAGCGTAAGTTTCCACCTCTTTCTGATTATAAATCGGTACCTCCTTTTCCTAATGCTTTAGCAGGTTCTAGAAAAGATGATCAGTATAAAGATTTTTATAAGACTTTTCGTAGATGCGAGGCAAATATTCCCCTTTTTAATGCTCTTAAACAAGTACCTCATTATGCTAAAGTTTTGAAAGAATTGTGTACACACAAGAGGAGATAGAAACTAAAATGATGTGAAAAGGTGAGAGTAGGGGAGAATGTTTATGCAATTATTCAAAGAAAACTCCCTACAAAGTGCAAGGATCCAGGTATGTTCACTATCCCCTGCATGATGGGTAACACTAGAATTGAGAAGGCCATGTTAGACTTAGGAGCTTCTATTAATGTCATGCCATATTCTATATATGCTTCTCTAAAGCTTGGACCTTTAAATAAAACTGGTGTTATGATTCAATTAGCTGATAGATCTAATGCCTATCCTAAGGGTGTAGTTGAGGATGTTCTTGTAAAAATAAATGATTTGGTTTTTTCTGTTGATTTTTATGTGCTAGATATGGATAATGGTGATCAAACCATTCCTATTCTGCTAGGAAGACTTAAAAACATCCAAGACTAAGATAGATGTTTATAGTGGCACACTCACCATGGAATTTGATGGTAAGATTGTTAAGTTTAATATTTATTGTTAGACAGTTTTGTATGCCCTTAGCTTCAATCAGAATGATGTACTTTATGAGTTTATTGTAAATGAATAAAGATACATATTTGATTCATGTTCCCTTGGTATGTTTCTGTGTAATACCCTTAAACTGGACACTTAATGAAACTCGTGTTAGTTTAGAATGTTTACAGCCAGTGGGTCGGTCTGGGGAGACCTATCCTGACAAGGCTGACACTGTGGTGCCACCAAGTCGGTTGGGGTGGCCGGTCTCAGCTGCCAGGGTGAGACCCCAGGCACATACAGTGTAGGATTAATTGAATCTTTGAACTGGACCAGATTTCCAGTATTGCCCTGAACCTTGGAGATTGATGGGCAAAACTGGAAAGTTACACCCGACCCCTAGACTCGATTATGATACTGCACTAGGTGTCGGATTGGGCTATCTTTGATGTACCAATCAGTGAGATCCTTAGCGGGGGTCAAAACCTGGGTATGTTGGGACAGTCCGAGAATTCATCTGAGTGGGTGATCATAGTGACAGGATCAGCCCCTTTGTCGGACAAAGGTAATGATCGGGGATGCACTCTCACTGATGGAAACCAAGACTGCCGGCAGCCGATTTCAACCGTTGAGATTTTTTTTGCAAATATATTTTATATAGGTATATATATATATTATGGTTTCTAAAATGTTTGCAAGAAGGTTTTAATTCCCGGGATCCATATAAGTGGAGAGTGCAACACTGTTCCTTGCAGCCGAGGGAGAGGTCCTCTCTTGTCGGGCAGTGTATGATCATTATGGGCTGAGAGGTTAAGTGTAAGACCATTGAGGATAACACCTGATGGGCTAATCTTGCATCTGCCCACAGTCCCTGGGTGTTACATGGTGGCTTGGTCCAGGGACCACTTAGTGTAAGTGTTGGGCCCATAGAGCCCATTTGATGGGTTTCAGGGGGTACACTGTTTTCAGCAGTGCATTCGGCCAGGCCTTGTAACAAAGGCTGGGCTGAACCCATGTGGCTGATGTGTAGATCAATGTTTGGGTCCCACGCCATACAAGGAAGCCCAACTGGGCAGTAGTTTGGAAGGCTTTTTGAGTACATAACCTTAAATGGGCCTTAAGCCCATTTCGAACTGGGCTGATTTGATCAGTCATTTAAAGGGGGCGGATTCTGAAGTGGGTCAGCTAAAAGGATTGGGCTTAGACCCTATCCACTCAGAGAGTCCAAGATCTAAATGAGATTTAGATCTGGAAACCTCCTAATTAGATTAGGAGATAGCCGATCTGATCTGCAGATAAGATAAGGATTATCCCTTATCACTAAGGGACTTCTAACCCAAATATGATTTGGATTAGCAACTCCTAATCTGATCAGGAGCTGATCCCTTTGAGATTATAAAAAGGGGAATGGGGCGGCAGCCTTTTACATGATCAATAGCATTCTTCTCTTTGAAGAAAGAGAGATTGAGAGATTTCCTACATACTGCGAATTCTCTCCTGCCGCCACCTTCCTGCCATTGCCATTCCTTCAGTTCGATCTCCAGTTCTTGGGAGCAATCAAGATTTGATCTTGATCTCAATCTTTTGGGAAAACATTGGTTGGAGCTGTACTCACAAGCCGTCCAGTTGATTCTTGCGAAGGGTCAAATTCTTTTGAAGAACATTGTTGATTCTGCTCCATCCTTCACTGCGCCATCTTCAGTGGGAGCAGATTTTGGATCCTTCCTTGGGTGTGAACACCTCCATTGGGAGATAGTATTTCTCCGTATCAGGTATAATCCTCTCCCACTCCTTTTGGTTCAAATCTGGTTCAGTTTATGGTTCAAGATTGATCCTTGAAAATATGATTTTCTAAATAGGGAATACGATTCCCAGTTGAAGGGAGAGATAAATTTTTGAAATTCGCCCCTTATTCCGCAATCTTTGGGCGTCCATAGGATGGATCTCTCATCCCTTCATTTATGATGCCATGAAATATTCTACTGATGATACTCCTATTTGTTCTGTTGATGCGAGTGATTCTTTGGCATAGAAGCCTCCATTAGTAAACATCTTGAGAAAGAGGAGCCAATGCTGAATGCTGATTTGTAGGAAACGGTTGCAACATCGGATGATTCTCCAGAGTTACAACAGTCAGGTAATGCTCCTTATAGTATGTTGCCGATTTCTGACAGGAAGCTTTTACCCTCTGTTTTGCAGGCCCCTCGTTCCAGAATTGAAGCCTCTCCCTAGTCACCTCAAGTACGTATTCCTTGGAGACGAAGAGACATTACCTGTGATCATCTCTAGTAGCCTTAGCACACCACAGGAAGAGCATCTTGTGCAGGTTCTCAAGGAGCATAAGACGGTTATCGGTTGGACGATTATGGATATCAAAGGAATCAACCTGTCTACATGCAAACATTGCATCTTACTTGAAGCAAAACTTCCTGTCAACCACAAAGAAGGCTGAACCCACCCATGATGGATGGAAGGGGAAAACACTGAAAGTTGCAACCACAAGAGTTAGAGGATCCGATTTATGCTGATTAAAAATAGGGAAGTTTGTTTTTTCTTTTTCTTCTTGTTTTTGCATTTATAGATTAGTTATTTCCACCTTCTCTTTGCATTTTACCTTACATTGGGGACAATGTAAGTTTTATGTGTGGGGGGAGGGGATTTAGGATTTAGGTTATGTTTTAAAATTTGATTTAGGTCGTGTTTTTCTGCATTTAAAAAAAAATTCAACTCTTTTGAAATCAATTGAAACAATATTCTAGGAAAATTCTTGTGAACTGAGTAAAGAAATATGATCAGGGAGTAACCATTCATCTAAAACCATCCCTTTTAAGCTAGTCCCAAATTCAGGTTTAAGAAAATAGGGTAAATATTTTACCAAGCAATTCAAGTGGTAGGATGGAGCATAAAATGCATCTACCAACCAAGCAATTCAATAGTAGGATGGAGCATAAAATGCACCTACTAGCCAGCAATTCAATCAGTAGGACAGAGCATAAAATGCACCTATTGACCAAGTAATCCTAACAGTGGGATGGAGCATTAAATGCACCCACTGACTAATTCCTAAAAGTGAGATGAAGCATAAAATGCACTCACTTCCACCAAGGAAAAAAAAAGAGAGTTTAAAGATCGGTAGGATAGTTGTTTGTTTTGTTTTTGCTTGAATTTTGTCTTGCCCAAGGACAGGCAAGGTTTAAGTGTGGGGGGATTTGATGAGAATAAAAATTATCATATTTTTATCCCTTAATATTCAGTCTTTTACACTTATTTAGTACCTTATTGGACTCACTATTCTTGTATTTCGATTTAGGGCACGAAAGAAGGCGTAGGGTGAAAAACAAGGCTAATCGGGTAATTTTGCACAGTTTCGACGCCGTTCATTAATCTGGGCATAAATCTCCCGTCCGGACTCCGATTGAGATTATTCAAGATGCATTGGAAAGATAAAGAAAAATTTTACAAATTTCATGTTTTGAGTTTTTATAAACTCGGACTGAATCGAGGTAGAACTCGAGCCCAAAGTCTAAGCCAATTCGTAGAAAAGCCCAGTTCGCAGCAGAAGTCCAATTCGCAGAGAAGCCTTGCAGATGCCCAATTCGTTGAAGAAGCCCAATACGAATGCAAGAATAAGAGACATCAAAGAGTCCTATCAGATTCAATTTTCTATTGTATTTCTAGAAGGATAAAAGAGATTAATATTACTAGTTAGGAGATATGAGTAGATTAGATCTAATGTAGGCATTATCTATTAGAGACCTAAACTCCCAATGAAAAAAGAACTCCTTAGAGGAGTAGGAGACAGCTCCCTCCTAAGTCTATATAAAGGGGGCGGACTAGCACCCAAGGCACCGCTCAACCTTGGGGGAGAAGAACTCTGCAAGCCAAGGAGAAAGAAAGCAGATTTGGAGGCCGGACCTCCTCTCTTCTTCTCTCTTCCTCTCTTCTTCTCTCTTCTCCTCTCTTCTTCGTTCTCTGATTTTCTTGGAGTTTGCACCATGACCATGCGTAGCTAAGCTCTTGTACTTGGTCGAAGGAAACAGAAGTCTCAGAATCCACCAAATTGTGAGATCTAATTTAGTTTTTATTGTCTGATTCATGCTTTGGATATCAAATGTTCTTCTATGTTTATGCCTATGATTGTTTTGTTTGATTGATAGGAAGGCCTACTAGTTTGTTATTCATTACAATCTATTGCTAGATTAGATATCAAATCCGTAATTATTTGATCCCTCTAATATGCAAAGCAACTAGGGTTTAACGATTTGCTGTGTTAGAAATTGTTAGATCTTAGGAAGAACACTGGACTGAATTAAATGCAACCGCTTGTGTTTGTGTTGTTCAGCTTCATCGATCTCTAGTGCTTAATGCTATTGCTAGATAAATCTTTAACGCTTGTTTAGGGGTTGTTCAATAGTAAGGATTAAGCGGATCGCTTGTTTTCTGATTAACTGATAGTTGGAAGAAGCAGGAAATTAATTCCTATGATGAATATTCAAAGTCTGAATTGATTTATCTTTGCATCGATGAGCAAGATTTGTTCCTTGATTAATTTCAGCACTCAAAGTTACCTAAATTCTCATTTAAATTGCGTTCTTTATTAATTCTGATTTTCGTTACATACACCCCCCTCCATCTTTGATTCACGTAGCTGAAGGGATTAGAGATCCATCATTTGGGAATCACATTCCCTATTTTAAAAAATTTGCATTTCCAAAGATCAATCTTGAACCATAAACCAAACCAGATCTGAAACCAGAAGCAGGAGAGGGATATACCTGATATAGAGAAGCAGTATCTCCCAATGGAGGTGTTCATGCCCAAGGTTGGAACCAAAGACTGCTCCCAATGAAGATGGCGCAGTGTAGGATGGAGCAGAATCAGTAATGTTCTTCCAAAAGAACCGAACCCTTCACAAGAATTCGATGGAGGCAGTGAGAACACCTTCAGATCAACCTTTCTCCAAAGACTGATATCAAAATCCAATCTTGATCACTCCTGCTAGAAACAGGAAATCAAACGGCAGTAATGGCGGCGGTAGGAAGGAGGCGGCAAGGAGAAAACAACTCAGTCTCACAGGGTGTTGTGTTCTCTCTCTGAATTTCGAATGTGATTGATCTTCTATAGCTGCCACCCCCTTCTCCTTTTATAACCATAAATGGATCAGCTCCTAATCCCCTTAGGAGTTGTTGATCCAAATCATATTTGGATCTGAATTCCCCTTAAGAGATAATGATAGATCCTTATCTTATCTACAAATTAGATCAGCCCTCTCCTAATCTGATTAGGAGGTACCTAGATCTGAATCTGTATTCCGATTTGGACTCTCTGAGTGGATAGGGTAAGACCCTATCCTATCTGCTAATCTAATCTCAGATTCACCCTTTCTTTAACTGATCAAATCAGCTCAGTTCGAAATGGGCTTTAGGCCCATTAATAGTATGTGCTCACTTAGCCTTCCAATTTGCTGCCCAGTAGGGCTCCCTTATATGGCGTGGGACCCAAACATTGATCTACACATCAGCCACGAGGGTTCGGCCCAGCCTTTTTTACAAAGCCTACCCGAATTCACTGGAAAACCCAGTGAACCCCTTGCGCCCAGTGACGGAGACAGCGACTTGTCTCGGGAAATGTGGGAAACCACATAGGGTGCATGGAGCCAACTGTTTCAGCTGCAAAACCCCACCACCTTTCTGTGAAGAATCACATCCACTCGTCATATGAGCTTTCCCTTTGGCCTCTGTTAGACAAGGTTCATAGCCATTTTAGGTTAAACCTTTTCTTCTAGTGAGTGCTCACCCATCATGTTTGTGAACACCAAGGTACCGTGAGAGAGTTCCCATTTTCTTGGGAAGCCCCTCCCACATCAGTCTATGACGCCCCTATCATCTTATGAAACACTCAGACAAATCCAACAGTAAATGGATAGCCCATTTTCTGGTGTTTTCCTCATTACTGAAGGACCCATCTTCATGCTAATGATGGAAGTCTTTTAGAGAGTTCATCATATGAATCTCCCTATCACATGCACTCATATTGCTGGAGGGAACAAAAATTACGCCCTAGTTTAATTTAGGTCAAACCAAAGTGGCTCCCACTGACTTTCATAAAGCCAGATTTTGGTGGGCCCTAATCGGCTAGGGTTCCGCACATATCCTCTTCAGGAGGTGTAGGGCCCACCACAGAGGGAGATCATCCAATGATCTTTAGGAACACCATGGCAATGATGTGCATTCAGCCATGGTGTGTGCAAGAGTCACTATCGTTTCTGCATGGACCAAGTACTTATGACCCATGTACGTAGCACATCACACATCCATACATCACATGTAGGGATAAATTGATCTAATCAATTAAATATCTGTAAGGCCAACAATTAAAGCCCATTTTAATCCATAACATTAACAATTAACATTATCTAGGTATATGGCCTGAATTAGGGTTAAACTCTTAATTAATTATCAATCCTTAGGTCCATCAATGGGAAATTAGGGCTAACAATCAGCCTCCATCGAACCCTAGATTTAGTCCAACCAGTTTGGACCAATCTGGTTCGAATGTGTCTAGGGTTTGATCTTTAATTAAAGATTTAATTCAAGAAAATGATCTGAAATTAAATACTGATCAAAGAAAACCAAGAATCAGTCAAGAAGGGTTGTTCGCACATCACATCCTGCAAAACAGAGGTTAGATCACAGAATGCAGTTTCATAAACTGTAAATTGCAGATTGCGATAACCCCATCGACGAAATCTCCTTCCTGCGCCACCATCTTCGATAAAAAAAAATAGAAACCCTAAAATTTCTATTAATATTACATCAGATCGAATCCAATACATTCAGTCTAAAAATAAAAAGTTATTTTACAGACCAAATGTAATAAATAAATCAAGAAACTACAAAATCACAGTTTTCTGCGCCAATCATGCTCGATCTCCAGTTGTACGAACAATCCATAAATCAATAAAACTATAAAGAACAATTCTAAATAAAATTCAGATTTATAAAATTTAATTTCAGATCAATCGCCCTCCATCTGGGAAACTATTTTCCAGATAAAACCCTAATTTGCGTAAATCGGGTAGAACGCCTTCTGCCCATTTGCGCAGGTTCAGATCTGCATCAATTCGGTTCAAGATTTGAACTTGGCTCTGATTCCACTGGAGGGATTAGAGATCCATCATATGGATGGCCCGAACCCTATAGGTAGGTTGGGTGAAATTTCAAAAATTTCCTTTCCCCTCATCTGGGAATCATATTCCCTGTTTTAGAAAATCTGCATTTTCAAGGATCAATCTTGAACCATAAACCAAACCAGATCTGAAACCAGTAGCAGGAGAGGGATATACCTGATACAGAGAAGCAGTATCTCCCAATGGAGGTGTTCACACCCAAGGTAGGAACCAAAGACTGCTCCCACTGAAGATGGCGTAGTGTAGGATGGAGCAGAATCAACAATCTTCTTTCAAAAGAACCAAACCCTTCACAAGAATTCGCTGGAGGCAGTGAACACACCTTCAGATCAGCCTTTCTCCAAAGACTGATCTCAAGATCCAATCTTGATCACTCCTGCTAGAAATAGGAAATCGAACTGGCAGTAATGGCGGTGACAGGAAGAGGTGGCAAGGAGAAAACAACTCAGTCTCACTGGGTGCTGTGTTCTCTCTCTAAATTTTGAATGTGATTGATCTTCTATAGCTGCTGCCCCCTTCTCCTTTTATAACTTTATAGGGATCTGCTCCTAATCCCATTAGGAGTTGTTGATCCAAATCATATTTGGATCTGAATTCCCCTTAAGATCCTTATCTTATCTGCAGATTAGATCAACCCTCTCCTAATCTGATTAGGAGGTTTCCAGATCTGAATCTGTATTCAGATTTGGACTCTTTGAGTGGATAGGGTTAGACCCTATCCTATCTGCTAATCTAATATCAGATTCGCCCTTTCTTTAACTGATGAAATCAGCCTAGTTCAAAATGGGCTTTAGGCCCATTAATAGTATGTGCTCACTTGGCCTTCCAAATTTCTGCCTAGTTGGGCTTCCTTGTATGGCGTGGGACCCAAGCATTGATCTACACATCAGTCACAAGGGTTTGGCCCAGCCTTTTTTACAAAGCCTAGCCGAATTCACTGGAAAGCCCAGTGAACCCCCTGAGCCCATCACATGGACTCTATGGGCCCAACATTTACATTAAGTGGTCCTTGGGCCGAGCCACCTTGTAACACCCAGGGACTGTGGGCAGATGCAAGATTAGCCCATCAGGTATTACCCTCAATGGTCTTACACTTAACCTCTCAGCCCATAATGATCATACACTGCCCGACAAGAGAGGACCTCTCCCTCGGCTGCAACGAACAGTGTTGCACTCACTTCTCACATGGATCCTGGGAATTAAAACCTTTTGCAAACAATTTGAAGCCGTAGCATATATATACTTTTATATCTCATATAAAATATATTTTGCAAAACAAATCTCAATGACTGAAATCGGCTGCCGGCAGTTTTGGTTTCCATCAGAGAGAGTGCATCCCTGATCATTACCTTTGTCCGACAATGGGGCTGATCCTGTCACTATGATCACCCACACAGATGAATTCTCAGACTGTCCCAATATACCCAGGTTTTGATCCCCTCCAAGGATCTCACTGATTGGCACATCAAAGACAGTCCAATCCGACACCTAGTGCAACATCATAATCGAGTCTAGCTGTCCGGTGTAACTTTCCAGTTTTGCCCACTAATCTCCAAGGTCCAGGGCAATACTGAAAATCTGGTTTGGTTCGAAGTTTCAAGTAATCCTACACTGCATATGCTTTCGGTCTCACCCTGGCAGCTGGGACAGGCCATCCCAACACTTGGCAGCACACCAGTGTCAGCCTTAGCAGGATAAATCTCCCCAAACTTATGCAATGACTGTGAACATTCTAAATTAACACGAGTCTCATTAAGTGTCCAGTTTAAGGGTAATACATAGAAACACATCACAAGAACATGAATCAAATATGTACTTTATTCATTTACAATAAATGTCATAATGTACATCATTCTGATTGGAGCTAAGGGCATACAACTGCTTGATAGTAGCACATAATTTGGGTTAGATACTCTCTGTGAGAACGATTCCTACTCGCACTACTACATTCCATCTTTACCAGTAGAGGTTTATTTTTGGGTGCCTACGACAGCGCACCAATGGCTCAAGGTTCAAAGTAGTGTAAATAGAGCGGGGCATGACATTTATCAAAGCTCCTAGATCTAACATTGCTCTTTCAATCTTAACGTTTCCTATTTCACAAGGGATAGTAAACATACTTGGATCCTTGCATTTAGGAGGTAATCTTTTTTGGGGAATTGCTGAAACATTTTCCCCTATATGGATTTTCTCATCACCTTTTAGCCTTCTCTTTGTAGTGTAAAACTCTTTGAGGAATTTAGCATAGCGGGGTACTTGCTTGATTTTATTGAGGAGGAGAATGTTTACCTCAACCTTGCGGAAAGTCTCGAGAATATCCTTGTCTTGCTCCTCCTTCTGGATTTTGCAAATCGGCTAGGAAAAGGTGGAGCGGTGACTACAGCTTGGGGTTGCTTTCCACTTGGATCTTGAGTTTGGGGTGATAGTGTCTCCTTTTCTTTATCTTCTTCAATTGTATCTTTAGGTACTTCCTTGCTAGGTTCATTCAGCACCTTTCTGCTTCTCACGGTGATTGCACTGGCATTCTGTTTTGGATTAGCTGTGGTCTAGGAGGGTAGCCTTCTCGATCCTTGAGATTCTAATCGACTCATAGCAGCTGCCAATTGGCTGAATTGATTCTCCAGGTTTCGGATGCTTGTCCTTGTCTCCTGTTGAAATTGTTGGGTGTTAGTCGCAAGTGCTTTAACCATTTCATCTAGAGACATACCTGGGTTAGACAATGAATATTGTGGAGCCGATGGCCTAGACTGATATCGTTGTTGGAACCCGAAGGGCTTGTGTCCATAACTAAGGTTAGGATGATCCTCCATCCTGCATTGTAAGTTTTTGAATAGGGATCGGAATTCGGATGGGAGAGTTATGCCCAAATTACCACGCGGCACCGAAATTGTGCAAAATTACCCGATTAGCCTTGTTTTTCACCTCACGCCTTCTTTCGTGCCCTAAATCGAAATACAAGAATAGTGAGTCCAATTAGGCACAAAATAAGTATAAAATACTGAATATTAAAGGATGAAAATATGATAATTTTCATTCTCATCAATCTTTCATGGAGAATTGTTGTGAAAGCCATGCTTTCATCGTAGTCAACATTCCTACAACATTCCCAATGAATAGAATCTCGTCTACATACAGAACCAGAAACGTAATCTTATCACAACTGGATTTCTTGTAAACATAGGGCTCATCCGGGTTCTGCTCAAAGTCAATTGTTTTGACAGTAGAGTCAAACCGAATGTTCCAACTCCTAGAAGCTTGCTTAAGTCCATATATGGATCTATTTAATTTACATACCATGTGTTCCTGACCCGCAGCTATGAAACCTGTGGTTGCTGCATATAGATATCTTCAATAAGATCTCCATTCTAGAATGCAGTTTTGACATCCATTTTCCAAATCTCGTAATCATGGTTTGCTGCTACAGCTAGCAGGATCCTAATGGATTTATGCATGGCCACCAGCGAAAATGTTTCCTCATAATCGATACCCTCTTTCTGAGTATACCCTTTTGCCACCAGATGAGCCTTGTTGGTCCCAACCTTACCATGGGGCCCTTCTTCCTCTTATAGATCCATTTGCAACCAATTGCTTTTACCCCAGGGGGCGGATCTATTAGGGTCCAGACTCCATTGGTCTCCATCGAGTCCATCTCGGCTCTCATGGCTTCTACCCACTTCAAGGAATCTATGTCCAACATAGCTTCCGTATAAGTCACGGGATCCTCCTCACTGGTTATAGCTTCCACCAGGTAACTATCCTAGTCATAGCTGAGATGAACCAGAGGCTTGTAAACCCGGGTAGATCTTCTAGGTTGGTCATTACGTGGAACTTGTGGGACACCTCCCACTGACCCTGAGCTCTCCTCATCAAGAACAACTTCCTGACGATGATTGTTCAGGATGTAATCATCCTCCAAGAAATGGGCATTTCGGCTACATAACTTCTTTTGTTCTCTTGGGTCATATAGGTAACCCACAAAGCCTTTGGGGTAGCCTATGAATAGGAAACGACTGGTTTTGGATTCCAATTTGTCCGCACTCATTCTTTTAACATGTGCCGGACAACCCCAAATCTTCAAGTTTCTCACACTTGGTTTCTTTTCGGTCCAAAGCTCATAGGGAGTCTTCAGAACTGGTTTGGTTAGAACCCGGTTTAGCACGTATATCGCAGTCTCCAATGCGAAACCCCAAAAGGATGTGGGTAACTCTGAGTGTACGAGAAGTGACCGGACCATATCCAATAAGGTCCTATTCCTCCTCTTTGAAACACCATTTAGTTGTGGTGTAGCAGGAGGAGCTAGCTGTGATACTATCCCATTGACCTTCAAGTAGTCCCTGAATTCGTCAGAGAGATACTCGCCACCTCGATCTGATCGATGGGTCTTAATTTCTCTCCCTAACTATTTCTCGACCTCTTGTCTGAACTCATGGAACTTTTCAAATGATTCAGACTTGTGTCTCATCAGGTACACCTAACCATACCGAGAATATCATCGGTGAATGTAATAAAATACACGTGCTGGTTACGAGTCCTAACACTCATGGGACCACATACATCAGTATGTATAAGGTCAAGCGTACCTGTACATCTTTCAGGCTTACCGTTAAATGGCCGTTTCGTCATCTTACCCTGAAGGCAAGGTTCACAGGTGGGAAGATCTTCTACAGTTAGAAAATCCAAAGAACCATCCTTTATCAACCTTGTGATAGGATCTATATTGATATGGCTAAGTCGGTAATGCCACAGGCACGTGAGATTGACTGTATCACAGATTCTTTTCTTGGGGATATCAACCGACGTAGTTTTGGCTATGTTAGTTTCTAGAGAAGGATGGAGAATATAGAGACCATTCACAAGTTCTTCGTATGCGATGAATTTGTTATTTCTTTTAACAGTAACCGCATTACCAAAAGGAATAGAATATCCATCCACACACAATTTTGAAACAAAAATCAGATTTCTTCTCAAATTTTGTACATAAAGACAATCTTTTAGTACACTTATTTCTTCTCTAAAAATTAACTCTACGGTTCCTATAGTCGTAACTACAACATTAAGGAAGTCCCCAAGTAAAGAGTTACTTCTCCACCACTCAGTCTTCTACTTATCCTGAACCCCTACAGTGGATAGCCCAATTTTATGGTGCGTTTCCTCATTACTGAAGGACCCGTCTTCATGCTAATGATGGAGGGCCTTTAGAGAGTTCATCATATGAATCTCCCTATCACATGCACACATATTTTAGGAGGGAACAAAAGTTATGCCCTAGTTTAATTTAGGTCAAACCAAAGTGGCTCCCACTGACTTTCATAAAGCCAGATTTAGGTGGGCCTTAAACGGCTCGCACGGTTCCTCTTTAGGGGAGGTGTGGGGCCCACCACGAAAGGGAGGATCATCCAATGATCTTAAGGACACCATGGCAATGATGTGCTTTCAGCCATGGTGTGCGCAAGAGCCACTATTGTTTCAGCATGGGCCAAGTACTTATGGCCCATGAACGTTGCACATCACACATCCATACATCACATGCAGGGATAGAATTGATCCAATCAATTAATACCTATAAAGCCCATCATCAAAGCCCATAATGATCCATAATATTACTGATTAACATTATCTAGGTATATGGGCTGAATAGCAAAGTGCAGTTTGGCCCATATAACTTTTATGCGGTTAGTGGGCTTAAGCAGTTTTAACACTTTAAAACTAGGCCTTACAGGTGTGGGCCGAATTAGGTCTTGCAATTAAATATCAATCTCTTGACCCAAGAGTGGGAAATTAGGGCTGAGAACAGCCCCCATCGAACCACAGATTCTATCCCACCAGTTTGGTCCAATCTGGTTGGAATGGGTCTAGGGTTTGATTTTTAATTCAAGAATTGATCTGAAATTAAATTACTGATTAAAGGCAATAAAAAATCAGTACTAGGGCTGTTTGCACATCTGCTACCTATGAAACAGATGTTAGATTACAGTTTGCAATTTCACCAACTGCAAATCGTAGACAGCGAATTCTCAAACTACGAAATCTCCTCCTTCTGCGCAATCAACTTCGATCTTGAATAAAATAAAATAGAAAAAACCTAATTTTATATTAATATTACATCAGATCGAATTCCTATACATTAAGTCTAGAAATAAAAAAAAATTAATTACAGACCAAAAGTTAAAGAACTACAAAATCGCAGATTTGCTGCGCCAATAAAGACTTCGATCTTCACCGTACGAACAACCCATAAATCAAGAAAAATATAAAGAACTATTCTAAATATAATTCATATTTGTAAAGATTTAATTTCAGATCAACAACCCTTAATCTGGG
Source organism: Nelumbo nucifera (assembly GCF_055504915.1). Classification (NCBI taxonomy): domain Eukaryota; kingdom Viridiplantae; phylum Streptophyta; class Magnoliopsida; order Proteales; family Nelumbonaceae; genus Nelumbo; species Nelumbo nucifera. The sequence continues at coordinate 62,239,948 of NC_142653.1, forward strand.
AATCGATTTCCCAGAAAATCAATTATTTGCACAAATTGGGTAGGACGCCTTCTGCCCATTTGCGCAGGTTCAGATTTGATCTAATTTTGGTTCAAGACTTGAACCTGGCTCTGATACCACTGAAGGGATGAGAAATCCGTCATATGGATAGCCGAACCTTGTAGGTAGGTAGGGTGAAATTTCAAAAATTTCTCTCTCTCCCATGTGGGAATCACATTCCTTGTTTTAGAAAACTGCATTTTCATGGATCAATCTTGAACCTAAACCGGACCAAATCTGAAACAAAAAAGTAGGAGAGGGAAATACCTGATATGGAGTAACAGTATCTCCCAATGAAGGTGTTCACGCCCAAGGAAAATGTCAAAGACTACTCCCATTGAAGATGACACAGCGTAGGGTGGAGCAGAATCAACGGGTGGTTCTTCAGCAAGATCCATACTCTTCAGCAAGAATTCGTTGGAGGGTGTGAGAGCACGACTTCAGATCATTTTTTCACCAAAAACTGATATCAAGAACACTTCTTGATCACTCCTACTGGTGGAGAAGGAACTGACAATGGCGGCAGCAATAGAGGGAGGCAAGAGCAGAAGATGGCGTCAGTCTCACTGGAACTGTCTTCTCTCTTGAATCTGTAATCAACTTGGGTGAAGTAGGGTTCGCTCTCCTCCTCTATTTATAGCCTTAAAGATAGCTCCTCCTAATACCATTAGGAGTTTCCTAATGCAAATCTGTATTTGGATCTGGACTCTCTTTAAGAGATAAGGATAAACCCTTATCTTATCTGTAGATAAAGATCAGCCCTCCTAATCTTATTAGGAGTTTTCTAATCCAAATCATTATTTGGATCTGGACTCTCTAAGTGGATAGGGATAACTCCCTATCCTATCTGTAGATTTAAATCCCAGAACCGCCCCTCTTTAGTTAATCAAATTAAACTAGTTCGATTTGGGCTTTAGGCCCATTAAGTCCATGTGCTCATTCAGCCTCCAAACTGCTGCCCAGTTGGGTATCCTTGTATGGTGTGAGACCCAAACATTGATCTACACATCAGCTACAAGGGTTCAGCCCAGCCTATGTTACAATGCTTGGCCGAATCCGCTGTAGGAAACAGTGAACCCTTGAGCCCATCACCATGGGGTCTTAATGGGCCCAACACTTACACTAAGTGGTCCCTGGGTCAAGCCACCTTATAAAAACCCAAGGACTGTGGGCAGATGCAAGATTAGCCCATCAGGTATTACCTTCAATGGTCTTACACTTAACCTCTCAGCCCATAATGATCAAACACTGCCCGACAAGAGAGAGTGCATCCCTGGTCATTACCTTTGTCCGACAAAGGGGCTGATCCTGTCACTATGGTCACCCACTCAAATGAATTCTCGGACTGTCCCAACATACCCATGTTTTGATCCCCTCTAAGGATCTCACTGATTGGCATATCAAAGACAGCCCCATCCGACACCTAGTGCAGTATCATAATCGAGTCTAGGGGTCAGGTGTAACATTCCAGCTTTTCCCATCTTTCTCCAAGGTCCAGAGCAATACTGGAATTCTGGTCCAGTTCAGGGTTTCAAGAAAACCCACACTGCATGTACCTCAGGTCTCACCCTGGTAGCTGAGACAAGCTTCCCAAACCAACTTGGCGGCACATCAGTGTCGGCCTTGGTAGGATAAATCTCCCCAGATCTATCCAATGGTTGTGAAGATTCTAAACTAACACTAGTCTCATTTGTGTCAAGTTTAAGGTTATTACACAGAAACACACCATAATAATATGAATCAAATATGTAATTTATTCTTTTACAATAAATGACAATAAGTACATCAGTCTGATTGGAGCTATGTGCATACACTGTCTAACAACTCTCACTTGCACTCAGGTCCAATCAAGTAAAAGCCGGAGTCCCAGACTTTTCACATGTTTCTCAAATACTTTTTGTGTCATTGGCTTAGCTAATGGGTCTACCACATTCTCCGCTGATGCTACCTCTTAACATCAATCTCCTATAAATCTAGTGTTGTCACACAACAGTGGAATGGGTGATGTGCTGAATTCCAAATTCTAGAATGAAAACCTTCATTCATTAGGCAGTCTCACTTATGACATTGTGCTTGGCTTGGGTTGTGGAATCTCCAATTCTTACTACATAGGACCTCAACATGAAGATGTATCCAGATGTAGACATTCTATCATTTAGGTCTGAATGGAAGTTGGTACCAATATACTTGACGATCTTTAGTGAACTACCATCGAATTCCAGACAAAACTCTTTTGTCCTTCAAAGGTATTTTAGTATGTGTTTCATAGCTATCCAGTGCTCTGGACCTGGGTTAGATTGAAACCTACTTTCCACACTCACTGCCTGAGCAATGTCGGGCTGAGTGCACAGCATGACATACATGATGCTTTGTATGACTGAAGCATAGGGAGTCTCTCTAATGCTCTCAATCTCCTCAGGAGTCTTGGGAGACAGGCCCTTAGAGAAAGTGATTCTGTGCCTGAAAGGAACATTTCCTTTCTTTGACTTCTCCATATTGTATCTTTGGACAATCTTGCCAATGTAAGTAGACTGGGACAATCCTATTATCCTCTTTAATCCATCTCTATAGAGTTGAAGTCCTAATATGTTGGAGGCTTCTCTAAGATCTTTCTTGGAGAATTGCTACAAATGCCATACTTTCACTGTAGTTAACATTCCTACATCATTCCCAATGAGTAGAATGTCATCTACATACATAACCAAGAACGTAACCTTATCCCCACTAGTCTTCCTGTAAACACATGGCTCATCCGTATTCTCCTCAAAGTCAAACTGTTTGATGGTAGAGTTAAACCAGATGTTCTAGTTCCTAGAAGTTTGCTTAAGTCCATATATGGATCGATTAAGTTTGTATACCATGTTTTCTTGACCTACAGTAGTGAATCCTTGCGGTTGCTGCATGTAGATATTTTTAGTAAGATCTCCGTTCAGGAACGCGGTTTTGACATCCATTTGCCAAATCTCATAGTCATTATATGTTGCTACAGTTAGTAGGATCCTAATGAACTTAAGCATGGCCATGGGTGAAAAGGTTTCATCATAGTCAATTCCCTCTTTCTGAGTGTACCCTTTTGCTACAAGACAAGCCTTGTAGGTCTCAACCTTACCATCATGGCCCTTCTTCCTCTTATAGATCCATTTGAAACCAATTGCTTTTACCCCAGGGGTGGATCTACTAGAGTCTAGACTCTATTGGTCTCCATTGAGTCCATCTCAGCTCTCATGGCATCTACCCACTTTAAGGAATCTATGTCCAACATTTCATATAAGTCACGGGATCCTCCTCACTGATCATGGCTTCGATCAAGTAATTTTCTTGGTCATAGTTGTAACGAACTAGAGGCCTAGATACCCGAGTAGACCTTCTAGGTTGGTTATTTTCTGGAGCTTGTGGGACATCTCCCACTACCCCTGGTCTCTCCTCATCAGGAACAACTTGATGAAGATTATCCAGGATGTAATCTTCCTCTAGGAAATAGGCATTTCAACTGTAAAACACCTTTTGCTCTTTTGGGTCATGGAATAAGTAATCTACAAATAGGCAATGGCTGGTCTTGGATTCCAATTTGTCAGCATTAGTTCTTTTAACATGTACTGGACAATCCCAAATCATCAAGTATCTCACACTTGGTTTCTTACTGATCCACAACTCATTTAGAGTCTTAGGAACAGATTTGGTTGGAACCCGATTCAGCACGTAAATCGTAGTCTCCAATGCGTAACCCCAAAAGGATATAAGTAACTCTGAGTGGAGAAGAAGTGAATGGACCATATCTAATAGAGTCCGATTTCTCTTCTTCGATACACCATTTGGTTGTGGTGTAGTAGAAGGAGTCAATTGTGATACAATCTTATTTTCCTTAAGTAGTCCTGAATTTGTCAGAGAGATATTCGCCTCCCCGATCTGATCAAAGGGCCTTAATGTGTTTCCCCAAAACATGAAAGTTGTGTCTTTTTCTCTTATCTATCCAGTGGGTCTTGAATCAGCCCAATTGGAGTTCGGATACGCGAGTTAGGCCTTGATTACTGAACGGTGCCGAAACTGTGAAAAATCATCCCATTTGCCTTTCTTTGCTCCTGATGCCTTTTTTCATGCCCTGAACCGAAATACAAGAAATATAAGTCCAATTAAGTACTAATTAAGTATGCAAGACAGAATATTTGGGGATAAAAATGTGAATAATTCTACTCTCATCAAATCCCCCCACACTTAAACCTTGCCCGTCCTTGGGCAAGACAAAGTTCAAGCAAAAATAAAACAGGAACAAGCTGACTGTCTACTGATTTTTAAACTCAACTCTCCTTCATCTTTTTCCACAAATATTCTAGGTTAACTATTGTAAACCGTTAAATCAACACAACCAATTCATACACGACTCATTCTTCAGTCACTCCAATTCTTGCTACTACAAACCAGGTAGTAAACCAGGGAAAACATTTTTATCTCCTCTCTCTCTCTCTCTCTCTTATTTTTTTCTCTTTGGTGGAAGTGAGTGCATTTTATGCTCCATCTCACTTCTAGGATTACTTGGTCAGTAGGTGCATTTTATGCTCCATCCTACTATTTGAATTGCTAGCTAGTAGGTGCATTTTATGCTCCATCCTACTATTGAATTACTTGACTGGTAGGTGCATTTTATGCTCCATCCTACCAAAAATATTCACCCTATTTACTTAAACCTGAATTTAGGACTAGCTTAACTGGAAATGGCTTCAGATAGGTCATGTACTTCTTAATTTTACCTCATTCTAGGTCCACAAGAATTTTCCCAGAATATTGTTTCAATTGATTCCAAAAGAGTTGAGTTTTTTTTTTTTTTTTTTTTTTAAGCAAATGCAGAAAGCAAGACCTAAATCAATTTTAAAACACAACCTAAATCCTAAATCCCCTCCCCCACACATAAAACTTACATTGTCCCCAATGTGAGGTTAAATGCAAAGAAAGGGCAGAAAAGCTAAACTAGAAATGTAAGAACAAAAAGAAAAAGAAAAAGAAAAAGAAAAAACAAATTCCCTATCATAAACCGGATCCTCCAGGTCTTGTAGTTGCAACTTCCGGTGTTTCCCCTCTCATCCATCATAGGCGGGTTTAAATATTGAATAGGGGCCTGCAAAATAGAGGGTAACAGTCTCTTATTAGAAATCGACAACATCATATAATGAGCATTACCTTGTCTTGGCTTGGACCCTTCTTGACTGGCCTCCAAATTGTTCAAAACCTCCTTAACTTCCTCATCCAAGTTATCTTTCAAAACTCTTTCAGGGTAAGGGAGAGGAAGTTTAATAGCATCTAAACTCAGTTTAGGTGTACTCCCTTCGATCTCCATTTGAGAATCGGCTGCCTCAACTTCCTTGTCATCATTCTGGGTCTCACCAACTGTCTTCCCACTTCTTAAGGCTATGGCATTTACTTGCTCTCTGGGATTTTTCTCCGTGTTGCTGGGTAGCCGTCCCTCTTTTCTTTTCAACAACAGATTTACAATCTTCCCCATTTGAACTTCTAAGTTCTTGATTGATGCTTCCTGTTCTTGGAATTTTGCTTCAGTAGCATTGATGAACTTAGAAATCATCTCTTCCAAATTACTCTTTTTTTCTTGTGGGGGCGGCTGTTGTTGGAATCCCATGGGTTCCTTTTGCTGATTGTTGCTCCATGAAAAGTTTGGATGATTCCTCCACCCTGGGTTGTATGTGTTTGAGTAGGGATTGAAATTCGACCTGCCAGCATGAGAGATAAAATTAGCATTCTCATGTGAAGTAAAAGGACTACTTAATGAACAATCAGAATTAGTATGTCCTATTTGACCACAAAAATCACATGGGATGCTAGAAGATGTATTAATTTCTGCAATATTAAAAGTATCCAATTACTTATTCAGATTAGCAAGTTGAGCAGATATGGCTGCAAGGGAATCAATGTGGTGTACTCCCCTCTGATTGGTTCGGTCATTACTCCATTGGTAGTTGTTTGATACCTTATCTTCCACTAGATCATAGGCTTCCTCTGGAGTGTTACTCATGATTGTGTCTCCTGCAGCTACACCGATAATGGAGCGATTAGATGGAGTAATACCATTATAAAAATTTTGAATTTGATGCCGAACTAGTGTTCCATGGTGAGGATACTTCCTAAGCATCTCTTTAAATAAAGAGCAAAATCCAATTTAACCAAGGTTAACAAGTTCAAATATTATTTTAGGATTAAATCCCCGGCAACGGCGCAAAAAACTTGATAGCTATAAATATAACCCTAGCAAGTGCACTAGTTATCAAGTAGTATAAAAATATCGTTCCCACGAGGATTTAACAAAATAAGTATTAGAACTACAACCTTCCTTAATTATTTGGACAATCGAATTTCAGATTTGAGAATAAGAACTAATGAAAAAGCGGAAAAAGGAAAACAAGAGCAGAAGTAACAATGCTGAAGTATGTAACGATTGGTTGAATTCCCTAGGGTTTTCGGTCCACCTAACCATTCCAATGAAGATTAATGGATGAGATTATCCAAGATAGATTGTCATTCCCATAAGCTGAAGTCTTTCCAATTTTATTTAATATTCTCTCTCGAGATATCCCAAAACTATTTCTATCAGGTAACCCCTCGATCTCTCGACTAAAGTTCTGAAGATAGAAGCACATTAAGTCCAAGGAAAAAACTATTATATTCAGATGAATCATGTGTATATACCCCTATATACCATTCAATTCACACCATGAATTATGTGGTCAGCTATGTGAATTCCTCTCTCGATTCATTCACATACGCCTGATCAATTAAGAGATGGTCACTCCTAATAGCATTAAGCAAGATAATTCATACACTACATGGAAATCACATTCTTGAATAAATCAGAATAAAAATATATTCATTGATATGATTACGCTTTCCACAACCCTAACTACAGATAAATTAGTTCATACTAGCAGAAATGAAACAAACAAGAGGAAAGAAAGAACTCATGGTTTCGCCCTTGGAGTTGAGATCTCCTCTTCTCCTTGCCACCACCTCCTTCTTGAAGACTTCTTGCTTGATAGATGGATTGCTCCTTTGCTTCTTGATGCCTCTCTAGTCCGCCCCCTACCCCTTTATATGGCTTAAGGGGAGGGGGTGGTCTCCTACTCTTTCTTGATGTTAATTTCTCAACAATAGAAAGTCCTAGTCTAATCCTACTCTTATCACTTCATCTAATGAACTCAATCTCTTTAACTTTATGGGATTATATCATAAATTTAGATCTGATAACATTCTTCTCAGTTTCTTGTTCTTGGATTCGTATTAGACCTCTTTTTCGAATTGGGCTACTGCCAGGCTTTTTTGCAAATTGGGCTTCAGCTGCGGATTCCTATGAATTTGCCCTGACTTCGGGCCCAGATTTGACTTTGGTGTAGGACGAATCTACGAAAGACCAAAACATAAACGTTGTGGATTTTTCTCTTATCTATCCAGTGGGTCTTGAATCAGCCCAATTGGAGTTCGGATACGCGAGTTAGGCCCAGATTACTGAACAGTGCCGAAACAATGAAAAATCATCCGATTTGCCTTTCTTTGCTCCTAATGCCTTCTTTTATGCTCTGAAGCGAAATACAAGAAATATATGTCCAATTAAGTACTAATTAAGTACGCAAGACAGAATATTTGGGGATAAAAATGTGATAAATTCTGCTCTCATCAATAATCGAGTCTAGGGGTTAGGTGTAACTTTCCTGTTTTGCCCATCAATCTCCAAGGTCCAGGGCAATACTAGAAATCTGGTCCGGTTCAGGGTTTCAAGTAAACCTACATTGCATGTACTTCGGGTCTTACCCAGGCAGCTGAGACAGGCCACCCCAACATTTGGCAGCACACCAGTGTCAACCTTGGCAGGATAAATCTCCCCAGACTTATCCAACGGCTGTGAACATTCTAAACTAACACGAGTTTCATAAGTGTCCAGTTTAAGGGTATCACACAAAAACACACCACAAGAACATGCATCAAATATGTATTTTATTCATTTACAATAAATGTCATAATGTACATCAATCTGATTGGATCTAAGGGCATACAACTGTCTAACAGCTCCCACTTGCACTTAGGTCCAATCCGGTATAAACCGGAGTCCCATACTTTCCACGTGTTTCTCAAACACTTTCTGTGTCAGTGGCTTAGTTAATGGGTCTGCTACATTATCTGTTGACGCTACCCTCTGAATCAGGACGTCCCCTCTACCAATAATCTCCCACAGTACATGGTACTTCATCTCGATGTGCTTCGACTTTGTATGGGCTAGTGACTCCTTAGCCTGAGCAATCACTCCATTGTTGTCACACAACAACGGGATGGGTGATGTGCTGGACGGAACTACTCCCAATTCATGAACAAACTTTTTCATCCACATGGCTTCCTTTGCAGCTTCATTTGTGGCAATGTATTCGGCTTTGGTTGTGGAGTCTGCTGTAGACCCCTATTTGCTGCCTTTCCAGCAAACAGCACACGATCCTATTGTGAAAACATACCCAGATGTAGACTTTCTATCATTTGGATCCGACTAGAAATCGGCATCAGTATACCCCAGAATTTGTAGTGAACTACCATCGGATACCAGGCAAAACTCTTTTGTCTTTTGAAGGTATTTGAGTATGTTCTTCACAGTAGTCCAATGCTCCAGCCCTAGGTTGGCCTGGAACCTGCTTACCACACTCACCACCTGAGCGATGTCAGGGCGAGTGCCCAGCATGGCAAACATGATGCTCCCTACAGCTGAGGCATAGGGAATGTCCTTCATGCCCTTAATCTCCTCAGAGGTCTTGGGAGACATCTTCTTGGAGAGAGTGACTCCATGCCTGAAAGGAACATTTCCCTTCTTGGATTTCTCCATGCCATATCTCTTGACAATTTTGTCAATGTAAGCAAATTGGGATAATCTTATTATCTACTTCGACCTATCTCTATAGAGTCAAAGACCAAGTATATAGGAGGCTTCTCCAAGATCTTTCATGGAGATTTGCTGTGAAAGCCATACTTTTACCGTAGTCAACATTCCTACATCATTCCGACTGAGTAGAATGTCATCTACATACAAAACTAGAAACGTAACCTTATCCCCACTGAACTTCCTATAAACACAGGGCTCATCCGGATTTTGCTCAAAATCAAACTTTTTGATGGTAGAGTCAAACTGGATGTTCAAATTTCTAGAAGCTTGCTTAAGTCCATATGTGGATCTATTTAACTTACATACCATGTGTTCCTGACCTGCAACTATGAAACCTTGCGGTTGTTGCATGCAGAAATTTTTAGTAAGATCTCCATTCAGGAACGCAGTTTTGACATCCATTTGCCAAATCTCATAGTCATGGTATGCTGCGACAGCTAGCAGGATCCTAATATGTATTTAAGCATGGCCACGGGCGAAAAGGTTTCTTCATACTCGATGCCTTCTTTCTGAGTATACCCTTTTTCCACAAGATGATCTTTGTAGGTCTCAACCTAACTATCAGGGCCTTTCTTCCTCTTATAGATTCATTTGCAACCAATTGCTTTTACCCCGGAGGGTGGATCTACTAGAGCCCAGACTCCATTGGTCTCCATTGAGTCCATCTCAGCTCTCATGGCATCTACCCACTTCAAGGAATCTATGTCCAACATAGCTTCCGCATAATTCACGGGATCCTCCTCACTAGTCAAGGCTTCCACCAGGTAACTATCCTGATCATAGACAAAACGGACTAGTGGCCTGGATACCCAGGTAGATCTTCTAGGTTGGTCAATACCTGGAACTTGTGGGACTCCTCCCACTGATCCTGAGCTCTCCACATCAAGAACTATTTCCTGGCGATGGGTGTCTAGGATATAATCATTCTCCAAGAACTGTGCATTTTGGCTGTAGAACACCTTCTGCTCACTTACGTCATAGAATAGGTAACCCACAGAGCCTTTTGGGTAGCCTATGAATAAGAAACGGCTGGTCTTGAATTCCAACGTATCCGCACTCGTTCTTTTAACGTGCGCAAGACAACCCCAAATCTTCAAGTGTCTGACACTTGGTTTCTTTCCGGTCCAAAATTCGTATGGAGTATTCGAAACCAATTTGGTTGGAACCCGGTTTAGCACGTATATCGCAGTCTCTAATGCATAACCCCAAAAGGATGTGGGTAACAATGAGTGTACGAGAAGTGACCGGATCATATTTAATAAAGTCCTATTCCTCCTCTCTGATTCACTGTTAAGTTGTGGTGTAGTTGGAGGAGCCAACTGTGATACTATCCCGTTGACCTTCAAGTAGTCCCTAAATTCGTCAGAGAGATATTCGCCTCCTCGATCTGATTGAAGGGCCTTAATTTCTCTCCCTAACTGTTTCTCGACCTCTTGTCTGAATTCTTTGAACTTTTCAAAGGATTTGGACTTATGTCTCATTAGGTACACGTAACCATACCGAGAATAGTCATCGGTAAATGTAATGAAATACACATGCTGGTTACAAGTCCTAACACTCAGGGGACCACATACATCACTATGTATAAGGTCAAGCGTGCTCGTACATCTTTCATGCTTACCGTTAAATGGCTGTTTCGTCATCTTACCCTGAAGGCAAGGCTCACAAGTGGGGAGATCTTCTATAGTTAGAAAATCCAAAGGACCATCCATTACCAGCCTTGTGATATGGTCAACACCGATATGGCCAAGTCGGTAATGCCACAGACACGTGGGATTAACTGTATCACAGACTCTTTTCTTGGGGATGTCAGCCGACGTAGTTTCGGCTATGTTAGTTTCTAGAGAAGGATGTAGAACAAAGAGACTGTTCTGTAGTTCCCCGTATGTGATGAATTTATTGTTTCTTTTGATAGTAATCGTGTTACTAAAGAAGACAGAATATCCATCCGCACATAGTTTTGAGATAGAAATCAAATTTCTTCTTAAATTCTGTACAAAAAGACAATCTTTAAGTACAATTATTCATTCTCTAAAAGTTAACTCTATGGTTCCTATGGCCGTAGCTGCAACATTTGCAGAAGTCCTCAAGTAAAGGATTACTTCTCCACTCAGCCTTCTACTTACTTTTATCCCCTGCAGTGAGTTACAGGCATGAGTTAAAGCCCCGGAGTCAATACATCAGGATGCAAAAGCTACCAACAAATTAGTTTATATGAGACAAGATTCGAAATTACCTTTCTTGGATTCCAGGTATTGAGGACAATTCCTCTTCCAGTGGCTGGTCTGCTTGCAATAGTGACAGGCATCTAATGCCTTGTCTTTCCTCTTCTTCTTGGGTTTGGTGGCCTTCTTTTGGGGCTTCCTCTTTTCCCTCCTCTTCTTGCCCGATTTGCCTGCTTCAACAAGCATGGCAATGGGCTCATCCTTCTTAATCAATTCTTCGGTCCTCTGCAACATATTGCTGAGTTCCTACATGCTGACATTCAACTTGTTCATGTTGTAATTCATGATGAATGGATTGAAGGACGGAGGCAAAGAGTTGAGAATAATGTCTATCTGGGTCACCAGATCCAGCCCGGATCCAAGAGCCACCAGTTTGTTAATATAACCGATCATCCGAAGACAATGGTCGTGAACTTGTTGTCCCATGGACATCTGCGCGGTCATGAACTACTTCAAGACCTTCTGTTGAGTAGAACAGTTCAGCTCTTCGTACATTGTCTGGAGATTGTCCAATATGTCTTTGGAAAGTTTGATCTGATCGAACTACCTCTATATTGGATTGTCCAACGAGGGAATGACATAGCAGCGGGCCAAGGAGTTTTTCTCCTCCCATTCTTGGTATTCCTTTCTCCAGGCCTCAGAAGCCCTATCTCCCGGACGATCCGGGGCAGGATTCTTGGCCACCTTATCCAACTTCTCAGAGGTCAAGACTAGCATGAGGTTACGATACCAGTCGACAAAGTTTGGACCCTTAAGCTTGTTGTCGTCAAGAAGCTTTGCAAATTGTCTGTTTGCCATTTTCTGATAAAAGAGCAAACATCAGTCCACAACCTAATTTGATTCATGTTCATTACATAGATATGGCTTTTAATCTATGTTCCATTCCCATTTGTTCATCTCTAAGATTTTCCTCCTATCTCAGTGATGGAGATAGCGACTTGTCTCTGGAAATGTGGGAAACCACATAGGGTGAATGTAGCCAACTGTTTCAGCTGCAAAACCCCACCACCTTTCTGTGAAGGATCATATCCACTCATCATATGAGCTTTCCCTTTGGTCTCTGTCAGACAAGGTTCATAGCCATTTTAGGTTAAACCTTTCTGTCTAGTGAGTGCTTGCCCATCATGTTCGTGAACGCCAAGGTACCGTGAGAGAGTTCCCATTTTCTAGTGAAGCCCCTCCCACATCGGTCTATGACGCCCCTATCATCTTATGAAACACTCAAACAAATCCAACAGCAAATGGATAGCCCATTTTCTGGTGCGTTTCCTCATTACTGAAGGACCCATCTTCATGCTAATGATGGAAGGCCTTTAGAGAGTTCATCATATGAATCTCCCTATCACATGCACTCATATTACTGGAGGGAACAATAATTACGCCCTAGTTCAGTTTAGGTCAAACCAGAGTGGCTCCCATTGACCTTCATAAAGCCAGATTTCGGTGGGCCCTAATCGGCTAGGGTTCCGCACGTATCCTCTTCAGGAGGTGTGGGGCCCACCACTGAGGGAGATCATCCAATGATCTTAGGGACACCATGGCAATGATGTACATTCAGCCATGGTGTGCGCAAGAGCTACTACCGTTTCTACATGCACCAAGTACTTATGGCCCATGTACGTAGCACATCACACATCCATACATCACATGTAGGGATAAATTGATACAATCAATTAAATATCTGTAAAGCCCATAATTAAATCCCATTTTAATCTATAACATTAACAATTAATATTATCTAGGTATATGGGTCGAATTAGGGTTAAGCAGTTCGGCCCATATAGCTTGTCTATAATTGTGGGCTTTTAGTAGTTTTAACAATTTAAAGTTGGGCCTTACAGGTTGGGCAAATTAAATTCTTATTTAATTATCGATCCTTAGGCCCACCAGTGGGAAATTTGGGCTGACATCAGCCTTGATCGAATCCTAGATTCGGTCCAACTAGTTTGGACCAAATCTGGTTTGAATGGGTCTAGGGTTTGATCTTTAATTAAAGATTTAATCCAAGAAACTGATATGAAATTAAATACAAATTAAAGAAAAACAAGAATCAGTCAAAGAGGGTTGTTCACACATTCCATCCTGCAAAATAGAGGTTGGATCACAGTATGCAGTTTCACAAACTGCAAATCGCAGATAGCGATTTTCCCATATGCGAAATCTCCTTCCTGCGTCGCCATCTTCCATCCAAAAATAATAAATAAAAATCCAAAAATTTCTATTAATATTACATCAGATCGAATCCTATACATTCAGTCTAAAAATAAAAAAAAAATATTTTACAGACCAAATGTAATAAATAAATCAAGAAATTGCAAATCGCAGATTGTCACGAGCCAGAAAAAGATTTCGATCTCCACTTGTACGAACAACCCATAAATCAAGAAAATTATAAATAACAATTCTAAATAAAATTTCAGATTTATAAAATTCAATTTTAGATCAATCGCCCTTTATCTGGGAAACAATTTTCTAGAAAAACCCTAATCTGCGCAAATCGGGTAGAACGCCTTCTACCCATTTGCGCAAGTTCAGATCTGGTTTAATTCGATTCAAGACTTGAACCTGGCTCTGATACCACTGAAGGGATGAGAGATCCATCATATGGATGGCCGAACCCTGCAGGTAGCTTGGCCGAAATTTAAAAAATTTCCTCTCCCCTCATCTAGGAATCACATTCCCTGTTTTAGAAAATCTGCATTTTCAAGGATCAATCTTGAACCATAAACCGAACCAGATCTGAAAACCAGAAGCAAGAGAGGGATATATCTCCTAATGGAGGTGTTCACACCCAAGGAAGGAACCAAAGACTGCTCCCACTGAAGATGGCGTAGTGTAGGATGGAGTAGAATCAATAGTGTTCTTCCAAAGAACCAGATCCTTCGCAAGAATCAGTTGGACAACACGTGAGTAAGATTTCCAATCAGCCCTTTCACAAAGGATTGATATCAAGATCCGTTCTTGATCACTCCTATGGTCGTGGAGATTTATTGGCAATGGTGGTGGCGGCAGGGAGAAATCAACGTAGTCTTACTAGATGCTGTTTTCTCTCTTCTATAATCTTTTCTCTATAGGTGAGAATGTTTTTGGAGGCTGCCGTCCCCTCCTCCTTTTATAACCTTAAAGGGATCAGCTCCTAATCCCATTAGGAGTTGCTGATCCAAATCTTATCTGGATCTAAATTCCCTTTAAGTGATAAGGATAAACCCTTATCTTATCTACAGATTAGATCAGCCCTCTCCTAATGTTATTAGAAGGTTTCCAGATCTAAATCTCATTTAGATCTAGACTCTCTAAGTGGATAGGGTTAAGACCCTATCCTATCTGCTAATCTAATCTCAGATCCGCCCCTTAGTTTAACTAATCAAATCAGACCAGTTCAAAATGGGCTTTAGGCCCAATAAGTATATGTGCTCACTTAGCCTTCCAAACTGCTACCCAGTTGGGCTTCCTTGTATGGCGTGGTACCCAAGCATTGGTCTACAGATCAGCCGCAAGGGTTTGGCCCAGCCTTTGTTACAAGGCCTAGCCGAATTCACTGGAAAGCCCAGTGAACCCCTTGAGCCCATCATATGGAGTCCATGGACCCAACACTTAAACAAAGTGAACCCTGGGCCAAGCCACCTTGTAACACCCAGGGACTGTGGGCAGATGCAAGATTAGCCCATCAGGTTTTACCCTCAATTGTCTTACACTTAACCTCTTAGCCCATAATGATCAAACACTGCCCGACAAGAGAGGACCTCTTTCTCGGCTGCATGGAACAGTGCTGCACTCTCTGCTCACATGGATCCCAGGAATTAAAACCTTTTGCAAACATTTTGAATCCATAACATATATGTATATTCATATATAAATATATTTTGCAAAACAAATTTCAACGGTTGAAATCAACTGCCGGCAGTTTGGTTTCCATCCGAGAGAATGCATCCCCGATCATTACCTTTGTCCAACAAAGGGGCTCATCCTGTCACTATGATCACCCACTCAGATGAGTTCTCAAACTGTCCCAACATACCCAGGTTTTGACCCCCTCTAAGGATCTCACTGATTGGCATATCAAAGACAGCCCAATCCGACACCTAGTGCAGTATCATAATCGAGTGTAGGGGTCAGGTGTAACTTTCTAGTTTTGCCCATCAATCTCCAAGGTCTAGGGCAACACTGGAAATCTGGTCCGGTTCAGAGTTTCAAGTAAACCTACACTGCATGTACCTCGGGTCTCACCCTGGCAGCTGAGACAGGCCACCCCAACATTTGGTAGCACACAAGTGTCAGCCTTGGTAGGATAAATCTCCCCAGACTTATCCAACGGCTGTGAACATTCTAAACTAACACGAGTCTCATAAGTGTCCAGTTTAAGGGTATGACATAGAAACACACCACAAGAACATGAATCAAATATGTACTTTATTCATTTACAATAAATGTCATAATGTACATCAATCTGATTGAAGCTAAGGGCATACACTTGTCTACCACAATGATGCCCTATCATCTTATGAAACAATCCAACAGACCCAAAAGCAAATGGATAGCCCAATTTCATGGTGCATCTCCTCATTACTAAAGGACCCATTTTTGTGCTAATGATGGAAGTGTTAGACATTGTATGCCCTTAGCTCCAATCAGAATGATGTACATTATGACATTTAATGTAAATGAGTAAAATACATATTTGATTTATGTTATTATGGTGTTTTTTGTGTAATACCCTTAAATGGGACACATATGTGACTCGTGTTAGTTTAGAATCTTTACAGCCGTTGGATAGATCTGGGGAGATTTATCCTGTCAAGGCTGACACTGATGTGCCGCCAAGTTGGTTGGGGTGGCTTGTTTCAGCTGCCAGGGTGAGACTTGAGGTACATGCAGTGTGGATTTTCTTGAAACCTTGAACCGGACCTGAATTCCAATATTACCCTAGACCTTGGAGATAGATGGGAAAAACTGGAATGTTACACTTGACCCCTAGACTCGATTATGATACTGCACTAGGTGTCGGATTGGGCTGTCTTTGATATGCCAATCAGTGAGATCCTTAGAGGGGGTTAAAACCTGGGTACATTGGGACAGTCCGAGAATTCATCTGAGTGGGTGATCATAGTGATAGGATCAGCCCCTTTGTCGAACAAAGTGAATGATCGGGGATGCACTCTCTCTGATGGAAACCAAAGCTGTCGGCAGCTGATTTCAACCATTAAAATTTGTTTTGAAAAATATATTTATATAGAGATATACATATATATTATGGTTTCAAAACGTTTGCAAAAAGTGCAACAATGTTCCTTGCAGCCGAGGGAGAGGTCCTCTCTTGTTGGGCAGTGTTCGATCATTATGGGCTAAGAGGTTAAGTGTAAGACCGTTGAGGGTAATGCCTGATGGGCTAATCTTGCATCTGCCCACAGTCTTTGGGTTATTATAAGGTGGCTTGACCTAGGGACCATTTAGTGTAAATGTTGGGCCCATTAAGAGCCCATGGTGATGGAGGCAGGGGTTCATTGTCTCCTATAGTGAATTCGGCCAGGCCTTGTAATAGAGGCTGGGTTGAACCCATGTGGCTGATGTGTAGATCAATGTTTGGGTCCTATGCCATACAAGGATACCCAACTGGGCAGTAGTTTGGAGGATAAGTGAGCACATGGACTTAATGGGCCTAAAGACCAAATCGAACTGGTTTAATATGATTAATTAAAGAGGGGCGATTCTGGGATTTAGATCAGCAGATAGGATATAGGATTGTCCCTATCCACTCAGAGAGTCCAGATCCAAATAGAGATTTGGATCAGGAAACTCATAATCAGATTAGGAGGGCTGATCTTTATCTACAGATAAGATAAGGGATTATCCTTATCTCTTAAAGAGAGTCCAGATCCAAATACAAGATTTAGATTAGGAAACTCCTAATGGGATTAGGAGAACCTCTCTTTGAGGCTATAAATAGAGGAGAAGGGCAAACCCTAGTTCATCCTTCAAGATTACTGATTTAAGAGAGAAGACAACTGTAGTTGGACTGACGCCATCCTCTTCTGTTGCCTTCTCCTGTTGTTGCCGCTATTGCCAGTTCGATCTCCACCTGTAGGAGCGATCAAGAAAGGTTCTTGATATCAGTTTTGGAAGAAAAACTGATCTGAAGTCGTGCTCACTCGCCCTCCATCAGATTCTTGGTGAAGAATTTGGTTCTTGCTGAAGAACCATCCTACTGATTCTGCTCCAACCTACGTTGTGTTATCTTCAGTGGGAGTAGTCTTTGGTGATCTCCTTGGGCATGAACACCTTCATTGGGAGTTACTACTATTCTGTATGAGGTATATCCCTCTCCTACCTTTTGGTTTCAGATTTGGTCTGTTTTAGGTTCAAGATTGATCCTTGAAAATGCAGTTTTCTAAAACAGGGAATGTGGTTCAACATGGGAGAGAGAAATTTTTGAAATTTTGCCCAACCTACTTGCAGGGTTCGGCCATCCATATGATGGATATCTCATCTCTTCAGTGGCATCAGAGCCATGTTCAAATCTTGAACCAAAATTATCCAGATCTGGAACTACGCAAATGGGCAGAAGGCGTTCTACCCGATTTGCGCAAATAAGAGATTTTCTGGGAAATCGGTTCCCAAATTTAGGTAATTTCGAATCCTTTGTCATAGAAACCAATTTTTTGGTATCTTTTGCTTCCTGGTGTATTGACTTCGGGGCTTCGACTCATGCGTGTAACAACTCATTGCAGGGGTTCAGGATAAGCAGAAGACCAAGTGACGGAGAAGTGACTCTTTACTTGGGGACTTCTACAAGTGTTGCAACTATAGCTATAGGAACTGTAGAGTTAATTTTCAAAGAAGGAATTATTGTACTGAAAGATTGTCTTTATGTACAAAATTTGAGAAGAAACCTGATTTCTGTTTCAAAGCTGTGTGCGGATGGATATTCTGTTCTCTTTAGTAATATGATTATTATCAAAAGAAATAACAAATTCCTCACATACGGAGAACTTGAGAATGGTCTCTATGTTCTCCATCTTTCTCTGGAAACTATCATAATTGAAACTACGTCGGATGATATCCCCAAGAAAAGAACTCGTGATACAGTTAATTCCATGTGTTTGTGGCATTACCGACTTGGCCATATTAACATAGATCGTATCACAAGGTTGGTCCTTTGGATTTTCTAACTATAGAAGATCTTCCAACCTATGAACCTTGCCTTTACGGTAAGATGACAAAATGGCCATTTAACGGTAAAATGATGAGAACATGGTGCATGTCCCTGAAAATGTGGGAAATCACATAGGTACATGGAGCCAACTATTTCAGCTACAATACACCACTACTTTCTGTGAAGGATCAAGTATCTACCCATCCAATGAGCTTTCCCTTTGGCTCCATCAGACAAGGTTCATTTCCATTTTAGGTTAAACCTTTCTGTTTGGTAAGTGCTGACCTGTCATATCGTGGACCCCAAGGTACCATGAAAGAGTCTCCCATTTTAGGGTAGGCCTCTCCCACCTCGGTCTATGACGTCCCTATCTTCTCATGAAGCAATCCTATCGGCTAGACCAGCAAAACGGATAGCCCAATTTTATGGTGCATCTCTACCCACCAATTTATTCAATTTTCATGCTAATGATGGAAGGCCTTTAGAGAATTCATCATATGATATTCTTTATCTCTTTGTACTTATATTAAACTAGAGAGAATGAATAAAGCAGTGCCTAAGTCTGATTTAGGTCATACCAAAGTGAAGATGGAGATCACGCAATCATCTTAGGGCATCATGGCAATGATGTGCATTCAACCATGATGTTCACAGAGAGCCACATACGTCTAAACATGGGCCAAGCACTTATGGCCGATGAATGAACCACATTCATTCAACACATCACAAGAACAAGCATAAACAAAAATTGATTCAATCAATCAAAAAGCTTGTAAAACTCTAATTAATTTAGGTTAACACACAATCATCCCATTAAATTCTGAAAAATTATACAATAATTTTATCTTGGTATATGGGCCAAAGTGCAAAATGCATTTCAGCCCACATAGCAAGTATGCTGAAAAGGGCCAATGTTGCTTTAACTTAACATAAATTGGGTTTTCAAGGGAGTGCCGAATTGCTCTATGTGATGGGCCATCAAACCCTCAGCCCATAACCAATTTTGAGCCACCAAAATGTGATCCATGGGCCTGTGATTGGACCCCATCGAACCATTGGTTTGACCCAACTGATTTGGACCAAATTAGGTCAAATCGGCCTAGGGTTTGGTGTCCAAAACATAAATAATTCATGTGAATCTGATTTGAAATTTTAACAACCAAAAATTGACAATCAATCACAGCAAATAAACAATAATCTAGGGCTGCAAGTGTCATGGTCCGAATCTGATCCAGACGAACTATGAACCTACAAAAAATTGTTAATCGCAGATTGCAGATTTTCTGCAGAAACTTCCTTCTCCTTCTCTGTGCACTCCAACACGTCTTCCAATGTAAAAAAATTAGAAAAGCCCTAATTTTCTATTACTTACATCAGAAAAACCTAATACATTTTTTCTAAAAAGAATAATTATTTACAAACCAATAATCAAATAAATAATTTCTCGGGTACGCAGATCTTGGCACCAATAAGGAACTTGGTCTCCATCACACAAACAACCCAAGAACCAACGATATCACAATAGAAGAATTCAAAATAATATCAGAATATAGTCCTAAAAATTTCAGATCAATTCGCGCAAAACTGAGAGCCGATTTCTTAGAAAACTACAAACTGCTCAAATTCGGCCAGACTAGTTCTTCCGATTCAAACCTTGGTTCAGATCTGATCATTTTTGGTTCAAGATTGAACCTTTGGCTCTGATACCACTGAAGGGATGTCAGATCCATCATATGTATGGACGACCATGCTAGATGGTTGGGCAAAATTTCAAAAATTTTCTTGCAACCTTTTGGGAATTGCATTCCTACTTTTAGAAAAATTACATTTTCAAGGATCGCTCTTGCACCGAAACTAGGCCAATTCTGAAACCAAAAGAAAGGGAGAAATATACCTGATATGGATTCTACAAGTGTATCTCCCAAAGTGGTTGTTCACACCCAAAGTGAATCCTAAAACCAGCCTCCATTGAAGATGGCGCAGCTTGAGATGAAGCCGGTTCAGCAATGCAATTTTTTGCAAAACTGCAATCCAAATGATTGGATCATACAAGGGAGGTGAGCATGAAATAGTTCTGATATTTTCTTGAAAAAAATCAGAAATCAGAACTGATCAAGATCAGTCACAAGATGGAGAACGAATTAGGGTTTCTGTGGCGGCAAGAGCAGAGAGAGAACATAAAAGCAGATGTGTAACTGGAGCAGTTCGATCTCTCCTTTTATAAGCCTTAAGTATCACCACTCCTAATCGAATTAGGAGGTTCCTAATCCAAATCTTTATTTGGATTTGGACTCTCTAAGTGGATATGACTTATCCTCTTATCCTAATGGGTGCTTCATACCCATATCCAAACCCATATTTTCCCAAGTTACATGACTGCTTAAATTGTCATGTGACAACATGATTAATCCAATTAATCATGGGCTTTAGGCCTATTAAACAAGTGGCTCACTTCCCTAGGTAGTTTCTGGCCCATTTAGGTTCACTTTGTTGGCGTGGGACCCCAACAATGACTTTACATAAGCCGACATGGGTTCAGCCCAGCCTCTGTGAAAAGGCCTGGCCAAATTCATTGTCATGTACAATGAACCCCTGAGTCCATTAGTATAGGCTCTTAATGGGCCCAACATTTACAGTAAATGATCATTGAGTACAACCATCCTATGAAGGCCCAAGGATGATGGACTTAAGCAAGATATAGCCCATCTGGTAAATAACCCTTAATGGTGTCTTACACTTAACGTCTCAACCCATAATGTTCAAACACTGCCCGATAGAGGAGGAGCTCTCCCTTGGCTGCAAGGTGCGGTGTTGCACTCTCTACTTGGATGGGTCTCGAGAATTAAAACCTTTTGAAAACACATTTTCTGAAAACATAATATATAAATACCATATAAATATATTTTGCAAAATAAATTTCAAACACAGTTGAAATCTATTGTTGGCAATTTTGGTTTCCATCAGAGAGAGTGCAGTCCCAATCATTCACTTTGTCCGACAAAGGGGCTGATCCTATCACTATGATCACCCACTAAAGTGAATTCTTAGACTGGCCCAACATACCATGGTTTTGACCCTCAAAGGATCTCACTGATTGGCACATCAAAGATAACCTGATCCGACACTCAGTGCAGTACAATAAGAAAGTCTAGGGGTTATGTATAACTTTCCAGTTTTTCCCATCAATCTCTATGGTCTAGGGCATAATTGGAAATTTGTCTAGGTTCAGTGCTTCAAACAAGCACGCACTACATGTGCTTCGGGTGTAACCCTAGCAGCCAAAACAGGCTGCACCAATCTCTTTGGCAGCACATTAGTGTCAGCCTTGGCAGGATATACTACCAAGTCTATCCAATCGCTGAGAACATTCTAAGCTAACACGAGTCTCATAAGTATCCAATTAAGGGGTAGTTACACAAAACCCACCAATCATAACATGAAACAATTATGTACTATTACTCATTTACAATAAATGTATTAGTACATCAATTTTGATTGTAGCTAAGGGCATACATTGTCTAGCATTGTCGCGTGACGAGGAACTTGTGTTAGTGTGACAAGAGTTCAAGGTGTATTGTGAGAAACACGAGACCACTCCTCTCAGGTATTCCATCATAGACCCAATCGCTATTCAGGGCCTCCGTCGAAAGGACAAGTACATTGTTACAAGTTCTATTTCGAAGGCCACTCTTGTTATTATTCAAAATGGCTGGTTGCTGTCTGCTGACAATCCTCCAGTGGTTATTGGAATGTCGTTGAACACAATCACGGCCATGATGAACTCCATCATGGATCGTTCTATAGAGGAACTGTCGTGGACTGCATTCGCCCAATGGTTAAGGACTTGTGAGTCGTTTGTTGTGCTAGGTTTTTGAATGGTTCGGATTGAGGAGTGAGTTGTGCTAATAGCTCACGTGTTCTGGAAGGTTGGTTTGAGGGGGTCACAGTCCCTTTCTACTCGATCTTTGAAGGATGCATGTCTGCATCTCAAGGTGGTTGAAGTGAACCTCTTAAAGGTGACCAAGAAGTTAAGTGCTCTCCTTGAGGAGTGTGGTCGTCAAAGGAAGATAGTGTCACAATACCAGGCGGAATAGAATGAGCTGTTAGATTTTGAAGGGCAGAAGTAGTGTTTGGCAAAGATAAGCGAGATGAGGAACGAGTGGTACATGACATGAAGTGTACACTTATTAGATGTAAGTTGCCCAAATTATGTTATGAAAAGAAATCATTTTGTTATACTTTCATGTAGTCTAACTCAAATATTCTGTTAATTGCAATTTTTCGATTAGAGGAGTTTAGGTTCTTTTAACTGAGTGCAGTGCCGGTAGGGCCTTGGTGGGCTGGTCATGATGACAGTTAGGCCACTCGGACCCTATATGAACTTTGGCAGTCCTTGCAAGGTCGTTCATAATGTCTGAGGTTTTAGCACAACTAGACGCAAAGAGGATTAAACATCATTGTAGGCAACAACTTTAGTGCAATCCCTTTCTTAAAAAAAACTTAACTTACAATGTTTTGAAAAGGGTTACATGTTTCCTACAAAGAGCAAATTGTACCTCAGTTAACATAAAAGAAAGTAAAATTAGAGATTGTCGCATGCGATGGGTCATGAGTAGTATTACGTAAGAGGAGTCGCGTAAACACCATTGTGTGTGTCAAAGTTAGGCATTATTTTAGAAATATTATGTCTAGTGACAAAACTAAAGCTAACTATGTTGTAAGGAAAAACAAATGTTATCGCAAAATCCCAAGTTAGGTTCTTAAACAAGCAAAGAACGATTTCATTACATAAAATTTAAAGTTTGTTGTAATGAAGTGTTAGACAGTTATGCCCTTAGCTCTAATCAGATTGATGTACTTATTGACATTTATTGTAAATGAATAAAGTGCATAATTGGTTCATGTTATATTGGTATGTTTCTGTGTAATACCCTTAAATTGGACACTTATGAGACTCGTGCTAGTTTAGAATCTTCGTAGCCATTGGATATATCTAAGGAGATTTATACTGCCAAGGATGACATTGATGTGCTGCCAAGAGGGTTGGGGTGGCTTGTCTCAACTGCCAGGGTGAGACTTGAGGCACATGTAGTGTGGGTTTTCTTGAAACCCTGAACCGGACCAAATTCTAGTATTGCCCTAGACATTGGAGATAGATGGGCAAAACTGGAATGTTACACTTGACCCCTAGATTTGATTATGGTATTGCATTAGGTGTCGGATTGGGCTGTCTTTGATATGCCAATTAGTGAGATCCTTGACCGGGTCAAAATTTGGGTATGTTGGGGCAGTCCGAGAATTCACCTGAGTGGGTGATCATAGCGATAGGATCAGCCCCTCTGTCAGACAAAGTGAGCGATCGGGTAATGCACTCTCTCTGATGGAAATCTAAACTACTGGCAGTTGATTTCAAAATGTTGAGATTTGTTTTGCAAAATATATTTATATAGAGATATACATATATATGATGGTTTCAAAAAATGTTTGCAAAAGATTTTAATTCCCGGGATCCATGTGAGTAGAGAGTGCAACACTATACCTTCCAGCTGAGGGAGAGGTCCTCTCTTGTCGGGCAGTGTTTAATCATTATGGGCTGAGAGGTTAAGTGTAAGACCATTGTGAGTTATACTTGATGGGTGATACCCTTGCATTTTGATGCCTTAAGGGCATCAATTCAGGGGTATTTTCGGCCTAAGTAGTCAAATTGTGTCCTTTTCCTAGTTATTTTCAATGTTGTGGCCTCTAAGGGTCTCTGTGCAAATTTTGTGCAAAAATGGGAAGTTTTCATGGCTGAAATGCAGATTTTGCGAAGCTAGTGTGAAGTCTAGCTGAGAGAGGGGGTGTTTTTGTGAAAAACTGAAAGCAGGAGGGCGCTTCCTAACTGCTAAACCCAGTTTGGCGCCCCTCCTACTGTATTAGCATTCTTCCCACACCTTAGCAAACCCTAGGGCGCCTTTTAACCCACTCATTTCACTCTTAACAAACCCTAGCCGCCCCTAACTACTAAATCCTCACCTTCCATCCCTTCTAATCTCCACCATCCATTCTAGGGCACTCTCTTTTTAGCATTCTAACCCTAGGAGCCACCTAATTTCTAATCTTAACCATTCAGCCTTTAGCCATTGAATGTCAGCCTAACATAATATTGGGTACTATGATCCTCTCTCTACATACCCAGGCTAGCCTTCTGAAACTCATGACTAACCAAAGTATAAAACTCCATTGTTGGACACAGGCCTGTACCAAATTCTTCATTGTATTCCACTTCCTGATTAGCTTTATGATTGGCATACAAATCCACCATCCATGCTATAGAATCTAGAATGTGGCTTCGGCGAACTTGGAATTTCTTACGAGACAACAGAACAGCATGTTGTTGTCTATCATTAGAGGTATTAGAGTTACTGGTGGCTGATTGCGGCCATGGATGGGGTTGAACTCGTGAGGAACCAAATGACATCAATTGGAAGTACCTGCATTTTGACTCAAAACTGAACAGAAATGGGAATCCTTTGGAGGGGACTCGTGAGTTTACATGTGCGACAAGCCAACTTGTGTTAGTGAGAATCAAGCAGATTCACCAAAATGCCTATCACATTGGCTCTCCGAAACTATGAATCTGCACTTTAAATGCCTCCATGTAACAGTAGTTCGACCATTCAAATTGTCCAGTAGGAGACCATGGTATTTGTATTTTCCCAATTTACACATAACTTCTGACCTTTTGTTTATTGAATCTTTTCTAATTAATATCAAAATTAATAAAAGTTTAAAAAAGAGGTGAAATTAGGAGCAGCAAGTCAGGGTTCAAGTTTGTTTCTTATTGTTGTTTGGATCAGCATGATGATTTCTTTTGTTTAACACATCATGTGCTAGTTAAAGTGGGCTAGTGGCAACATCTCTGTATTAGTTTAGGTTGCATTTGGATAAGCTTCAAGACTTGTGCTTTCAAAGCCCGAGCCCCAAAGCTTTGCGTTTTGGGGCTTAAAAGTGTTTTGGCATTAGATTATTGTGTTTTAAAAGCAACATTGCCTTCACTTTTAAAAGAAACTTTAAAAGTGTTTTTGGCTTATTTTTGTTTCCTACAGCCCAAAGGCAAAAGCTCAAAGAAAGCCTTAATTTTGGAAGACTTTTGTGCTTGTGCCTTGTTGGGGCCTTTGCGTCCAATGACAATCCTCCTTTGCCTTCACTACTTTTTTTCTTGCAATAAATTGCATCATTATTGTGGGAAAAATATTTGTACTTTGGTGCAAAGATACCATTATGGCTAATCAAACACAGATAAACGAAGAAGAATCCAAACCTTGGAAGTTCAGTCCACGTGTTTCTAGGTCATAATAGCGATAATACTTCGGAGACAACTCCGCCATAGTGAACACTCTGGGATGGTTTCCCCATGTTAGTTGTGGAATGTATACTGAATGCTGCAAGCAAGGTGGATGGTGAAATCAAAATTATCCTTCAAATCATCATCTTACAAAGGCAACAAATTAAAAAGGATTAGCAATTTACTTGGTGGTAATGTTTTGCCAGAAACTCAGCTCCAACCCTCAGAGAGCTAGTACTAGATAAATACTGGACAGTATCTACCCTATTTTCTTGAATAGCAGGGCTATTTTCAAAGCAAGCAGAAATTTCAAAAATTTCCTTACTCCCATCCGAGAATCCTTTTCCCAATTTAGGAAACTACATTTTCAAGGTTCGTTCTTGTAACCAAATCAGACCAAATCTGAAACCAAAATGAGGGAGGGATATACCTGATATGGAACCCACGCAATAATGCTCCTCCCAACATAGGTGTTCATGCCCAAAGAGAGTACCAACATAGGTGTTCTTGATCGAATCCAAGAACTGGAGATAGAATAGGGTGGGGCAGCAAAAGCAGGAAGAAAAAGGGCAGAAGGCAAGAACAATCTAACTGTGTTGTTTTTTCTCTATATTCAACGAATGTTTGTTTGGAGGTTAGTCCTACTCTCTTATTTATAGCCTTAAAAAGAAAACTTCCTAATCCCATTAGGAGTTTCCTAATCCAAATCTTTTATTTGGATCTAGACTCTTTAAGTGATAAGGATAATCCCTTATCTTATCTGCAGATAAAGATCAACCTTCCTAATCAAATTAGGAGTTCCTTTGATCCAAGTCTTTATTTGGATCCTGACTCTTTAAGTGGATAAGAATAATCCCTTATTTTATTTGGACCCTGACTCTTTCACCGCAATCAACATTCCTAAATCATTTCCAAAACCAAGAATGTAACCTTATCCCCATTGGTTTTCCTGTAAACACAAGGCTCATCTAGATTCTGCTCAATGTCAAACTATTTGACAGTAGAGTCAAACCGGATGTTCCAGCTCCTAGAAGCTTGCTTAAGTCCATATATGGATCGATTAAGTTTACAAACCATGTGTTCCTGACCTGCAACAAGGAAACCTTGCGGTTGCTGCATATAGATATTTTCAGTAAGATCTCTATTCAGGAACATGGTTTTGACATCCATTTGCCAAATCTCATAGTCATGGTATGCTGCTACAGATAGCAGGATCCTAATGGATTTAAGCATAGCCATGGGCAAAAAGGTTTCCTCATAATCAAATCCTTCTTTCTGAGTGTACCCTTTCGCCACAAGACAAGCCTTGTAGGTCTCAACATACCATCGGGGCCCTTCTTCCTCTTATAGATCCATTTGCAACCAATTGCTTGTACCCCAGGGGCGGATCTACCAGAGTCCAGACTCCATTGGTCTCAATTGAGTCCATCTCAGCTCTCATGGGATTTACCCACTTCAAGGAATTTATGTCCAACATAGCTTCCGTATAAGTCACGGGATCATCCTCACTAGTCAAGACTTCCACCAAGTAACTTTCTTGGTCATAGCCATAATGAAATGGAGGTCTGGATTCCCGGGTAGATCTCTTAGGTTGGATATTAACTTGAGCTTGTGGGACATCTCCCACTACTCCTAAGCTCTCCTCATCAAGAACAACTTCTTGACGATGATTGTTCAGGATGTAATCTTCCTCCAAGAAATGGGCATTTCGATTACAGAACACCTTCTGTTCTCTTGGATCATAGAATAAATACCCTACAGAGCCTTTTGGGTAACCTACAAATAGGCAATGACTGGTCTTAGATTCCAAATTGTCAGCACTTGTTCTTTAAACATGTGCCAGACAACCCCAAATCTTCAAGTTTCTTACATTTGGTTTCTTACTGGTCCAAAGCTCATAGGGAGTCTTCAGAACAGATTTGGTTGGAACCCAGTTCAGCACGTATATCACAATCTCTAATAAAGTCTGGTTCCTCCTTTTTGACACACCATTTAATTATGGTGTAGTAGGAGGAGATAGTTGTGATACTATCCCATTTTCCTTTAAGTAGTCCCTGAATTTGTCATAGAGATATTCGCCTCCTCGATCTGATCAAAGGGCCTTAATGTGTCTCCCTAACTGTTTCTCGACCTCTTGCCCGAATTCTTTGAACTTTTCAAAGGATTCAGACTCGTGCCTCATTAGGTACACATAACCATACCAAGAGTGATCATTAGTGAATGTTATAAAATAAATGTGTTGGTTACGTGTCCTAACATTCAGGGGACCACATACATCAGTATGTATATGGTCAAGGGTGTCTGTTGATTTTTCAGGCTTACTGTTAAATGGTCATTTCGTCATCTTACTTTGAAAGCAAGGTTCACAGGTTGTAAGATCTTTTATAGTTAGAAAATCTAAAGGACCATCCTTTACCAACCTTGTGATACGATCTATGTTAATGTGGCCAAGTCGGTAATGCCACGGACACGTGGGATTAACTGTATCACAGGTTCTTTTCTTAGGGTTATTATCCGACGTAGTTTTAGTTTCATTTGCTTCTAGAGAAGGATTGCAATCACATTACTAAAGAGAACAAAATAACCATCCACAAACAGTTTTGAAATAGAAATTAAATTTCTTCTCAAATTGGGTAGATAAAGACAATCTTTTAATGTAATTATTCCTTCTCTGAAATACAATTCTATAGTTCCTATAGCTGTAGCTGCAACGCTTGTAGAAGTCCCCAAGTAAAGAATCACTTCACCGTCACTTAGTCTTCTACTTGTCCTAAACCCCTGCAATGTGTTACATGCATGAGTGGAAGCCTTGGAGTCAATACACGAGGAAGCAGAAGTCACCAACATATTGGTTTCTATTACAAATGATTCAAAATTACCTTGTTTCTTGGTCTCTAGGTACTGAGGACAGTTCCTTTTCCAGTGGTCAGCCTGTTTGCAGATGTGACAAGCATCTGATGCCTTGTCCTTCCTCTACTTTTTGGGCTTATTATTTTTCTTCTGAGGTTTCTTCTTTGCCTTCCTCTTCTTCTTGCCTGATTTGCCACATTTGACAAGCATGGAAATGGGCTCATCCTTCTTTATCGGTTCCTTAGCCCTTTGCAACATATTGCTGAGTTCTTGGAGGCTAACATTTAGCTTGTTCATATTGTAATTCATTATGAACTGATTGAAAGAAGGAGACAAAGAGTTCAGAATGGCATCAACTTTGACATGATCTAGCCTAGATCCAAGAGCCTCCAGTTCATTGATGTACCCTATGATTTTAAGACAATGGCCATGAACTAGCTAGCTCTTGGACATTTGTGCAGTAATAAACTATTTTAGGACCTTCTGACGAGTAGAACGATTCTGCTCCTCATACATTATCCTTAGACTATCCATGATATCTTTGGACACTTCGATCTGATCGAATTGTCATTGTATTTGATTATCTAAGGAGGCTATGGTATAGCACCGGGCAAGAGAGTTTTTCTCCTCCCATTGATATTCCCTCCTACGGGCCTCAGAAGTCCTATCACCCAAACGATCTGGAGCAGGGTTCTTAGCAACCTAGTCCAATTTTTCGGATGTCTGGACCTGCATAAGGTTACAATACCAGTTAGCAAAATTTGGGCGCTTAAGCTTATTATCGTCCAACATTTTGGCGAATTGTCCATTTGCCATTTCTTATAAAAGGTAAAGAAAATATTAGTCGACAACCTGATTTGATTCATGTTATCTACATAGATATGACTTTTAATCTATGTTTCATTTCCATTTGTTCATTTATGAGATTTTCCTCCTATCTTAGTGACGGAGACTACGAATTGTCTCTAAAAATGTGGGAAACCACATAGGGTGCATGGAGCCAATTGTTTCATCTTCATAACCCCACCACCTTCTGTGAAGGATCACATCCACTCATCTCATGAGCTTTCCCTTTGGCTTCTGTCAGACAAGGTTCATTGCCATTTTAGGTTAAACCTTTCAATACAGTGAGTGCTTACCCATCATAATCGTGAACGTCAAGGTACCATGAGAGAGTCTTCCATGACGACCCTATCATCTTATGAAACAATCCAACAGATCCAACAACAAATGGATAACCCAATTTTATGGTGCATTTCCTCATTATTGAAGGACCCATCTTCATGTTTATGATGGAAGGCCTTTAGGGAGTTCATATGAATCTCCCTATCACATGCACTCATATTTCAGTGGAGGGAACGAAATATTACACCCTAGTTTTATTTAGGTCAAACCAAAGTGGCTCCCACTGACTTTCTCAAAGCCAGATTTAAATGGGCCCTAAATGGCTAGGGTTCCGCACTGTTCCTCTTGGGGAGGAAACTGATCTTATGGACACCATGGCAATGATGTGCATTCAGCCATGGTTTGCGAAAGAGCCACTATTGAAATAATCATGGGCCAAGTACTTATGGTCCATTTACGTAGAACATCACACATTCATACATCACATGCATGAAATAAATTGATCCAATCAATTAGAATATCTGTAAAAATCTTAATTAATTAGATTAAATCAGTATCAGCCCAACAGAGCCCATAATGTTATCAGATAACATTATCTAGGTACATGGGTTATACTACAAAAAGCAATTCGGCCCATGTAGCTAATTTAGGGCTGATTCAGTATTATCATATTAAAATTAGGTTTTACAGAGGTGGGTCAAATTAAAGATTGAAGTGGGCCATCAACTCTCTGGCCTGAATCGAATTAGGGTTAGAAAAACCAACCCCATCGAACCAACAATTTGGTCCAACTAGTTTGGACCAAATCTGGTGTAAATCGGCCCAAGTTTTGGTGTCTAGTTCAAGATTTAATTCAAGAATAATGATATGAAATTAAATTAATTCAAGATAATCAAATTATCAAGATACTAATATCAGAGGGCTGCACTGTGATTTTCTTGGATATCCTGCAAACCTGCAAAGAACAGTTAATCGTAGATTGTAGAATCAATATCTGCAAAACCGCAGATCGCAGAACTTGTTTTTGTGAAAATTTCTTCTCCTCTGGTACATGCTCCAGCGATCTCCAAATGGAAATAAGATAGAAAAACCTAATTTTTCTATTATTACATCACATCAAATTCCTATACAATTTGTCTAAAAAAAAATTCCAACCTTGGCACCATAAAGATTCGATCTCCATCACATGTGCAGCCCAAAAATTTAAGAAAAATTCACAGAACAATTCTATAAATTCCGGAGAATAATAAACATTTATTTTCTAGATCATCTGCCCATAATCTGGGAACCAATTCCCAAAAAAAGCGCTAACTGTGCAAATCGGTTAGAACGCCTTCTGCACATTTGCACAAGTTCAGATCTGTTCTATTTTGGTTCAAGACTTGAACCTAGCTTTGATACCACTGAAGAAATGGGAGATCCATCATATAGATGGCCGAACCCTGCAGGAAGGTTGAGCAAAATTTCAGAAATTTCTTTACTCCCATACGGGAATCCTATTCCTAATTTAGAAAACTGCATTTTCAAGGTTTGTTCTTGTAACCAAACCGGACCAAATCTGAAACCAAAATAAGGGAGGGATATACCTGATACGGAACCCACACAAGAATGCTCCTCCCAATGTTGGTGTTCACGCCCAAAGAGAGTAACAAATCCTCCCTCCATTGAAGATGACACAACTTAGGGTGAGGCAGGATCAGTAGGTAGTTTTCACCAAGAACTACTAATTCTTCAACAAGAATAAAATGGAACAGTGCGCACAGCTTCTAGATTGTTTCTTCTTGCAAGAAGCAATATCAATACCCAATCTTGATCCAATCCAAGAACTGGAGATCGAATTGGGTGGGCCGGCAAGAGTAGGAAGAAAAAGAGCAGAAGGCAAGAGCAATCTAACTATGTTGTCTTCTCTCTGTATTCAGCGAATGTGTGTTTGGAGGTTTGCCCTGCTCTCTTATTTATAGCCTTAAAGAGAAAATTTCCTAATCCCATTAGGAGTTTCCTAATCCAAATCTTTTATTTGGATCTGGACTCATTAAGTAATAAGAATAATCCCTTATCTTATTTGCGGATAAAGATCAACCTTTCTAATCAAATTAGGAGTTCCTTTGATCCAAATCTTTATTTGGATCTGGACTCTTTAAGTGGATAAGGTTAATCCCTTATCTTATTTGCTGTCCAAATCCCAGATCCGCCCCTACTTAATTAATCTAATTAACCCAGTTCGAAATGGGCTTTTAGGCCCATTAGGCTTTCAGCCTCACTTCCACTTTAATGTTGGCTAGCTTGGCTCTCTTTGTATGGCGTGGTGCCCTATCATTGATCTACACATCAGCCACATGGGTTCAGCCTAGCCTCTATTACAAGGCTTGGCTGAATTCACTACTGAATACAATGAACCATTGAGTCCATCACAATGGGCTCTTAATGGGCCCAACATTTACACTAAATGGTCCTTGGGTCCAGCCATTTTATGAAGGCCTAAGGACTGTGGGCAGATGCAAGATTAGCCCATCAGGTATAGCAACAAATTGAGGGGCTAGTGAGCACCTAGACTTAATGGGCCTAA
Organism: Nelumbo nucifera; assembly: GCF_055504915.1. Taxonomy (NCBI): domain Eukaryota; kingdom Viridiplantae; phylum Streptophyta; class Magnoliopsida; order Proteales; family Nelumbonaceae; genus Nelumbo; species Nelumbo nucifera. The sequence goes on from NC_142653.1 coordinate 62,272,147, forward strand.
AGCCCAATTCGAATTGGCTTAATGAGATTAATTAAAAGAGGGCGGTTCTGGGATTTATATCAGTAGATAGGATAAGGGATTATCCCTGTCCACTCAAAGAGTCTAGATCCAAATAAAGATTTAGATCAAGAAACTCTTAATTTGATTAGGAAGGCTGATTTTTATCTACATATAAGATAAGGGATTATCCTTATTTCTTAAAGATAGTCGAGATCCAAATAAAAGATTTGGATTAGGAAATTCCTAATGGGATTAGGAGAACCTCTCTTTAAGGCTATAAATATAAAAGCAGGGCGAACCTCCAAATCGACTCACATATCTGCTGAATTGCAGAGAAATACAACACAATTTGACTACACTGTCTTCTTCTCTCCTGCTCTTGCCGCCCTACCAGTTTGATCTCCACCAGTGGGAGTGATCAAAAACAGTTATTGATATTGCCTTTTGGTAGAAAAGGTAATCTGAAGTCGTGCTCACTTGCCCTCCATCATATTCTTGCTAAAGAATTTGGTTCTTTCTGAAGAATCGTCCTACTGATTATGCTTCGCCTAACACCTTAATTGGGGGTTTGTTATTACTCTGTATCAGGTATATCCCTCTACTCCCTTTTGGTTTCAGATCTGGTCTGGTTTGGTTTCAAGATTGATCCTTGAAAATGCAGTTATCTAAAATAGGGAATGTGATTCCCACATGAGAGAGAGAGAAATTTTTAAAATTTCGCCCAACCTTCCTGCAGGATTCGGCCATCCATATGATGAATCTCTCATCCCTTCAAGATTTGGATTGGGAACCTCGTAGTTCGATTAGGAGAGGTGCTTCTTAAGGTTTAAGAAAAGAGAGTTCGATATGCTCCAAATCACTTTGCTATCAGCTCTTTCGTTTGCTCTTGCCGCCCTAGAAACCCTAATTTGCTCTCCACTTTTGTGATTGATCTTGATCAGTCTGATTTCTACAAGAAAATATCAGAATTATTTTGTTCTTTGTACAGTCCAATGGATTGCAGTTTTGCTGAAAATTGCATTGTTAAACCACCTTCATTCCAAGATGTGCCATCTTTAGTGGAAGCTGGTTTTGGGATTCAATTTGGGCGTGAACTAACACTTTGGGAGCTATGTTTGTGGAATCCATATCAGGTATACTTCTACCTCTTGTTTGGTTTGAATCTGGTCTAGTTTCAGTGCAAGAACGATCCTTGAAAAGTGTAGTTTTTCTAAAATAGGATATATGATTCCCGGAAGGTTGATATAAAATTTTGAAATTTTGCCCAGCCATCTTGCATGGTTCAGCCATCCATTCAATGGATTTAACATTCCAACACTTATTATTTGCTTATTATCTACTGTCTTGATTGTGAATCTTGATTGAAAATTTTAAACTAAAGATTTCCATCACTTATTATCTTGTGAATTGCTGCATGTTTTGGACACCAATCCCTAGAAAGATTTGGCCAAGTTTTGGTCCAAACTAGTTGGGCTGAACCTATGGTTCTTTGGGGTTTGATCACAGCTCCTTGGGTCACATTTTTGGTGGCTCAAAATTGGATATAGGCCAGGGGTTTGTTGGCCCATTGCATGGAATAATTCGGCCCATACTTGAAAACTCCATTTGCATTAGGTTAAAGCAAAACCAGCCCATTTCAACATGGACTACTATATGGGCTGAACTGCTTTTTACAATTTAGCCCATATACCAAGATAAAATTATTGGATAATTTGGGTTCATTATTGGGCTGATTCTGTGTTAACCTAAATAAATTTAGGTTTTACAAGCCTTTGAATTGATTTGGACCGATTTGTCTGTGTGCTTGTGATGTGCTAAAAGAATGTGATTCGTTCATGGGCCTTAAGTGCTTGGCCCATGTTTGGACTTATGTGGCTCTCTGTGAACATCATGGTTAAATGCACATCATTACCACAATGCCCTTAGATCATTACATGATCTCCCTTTTTCGATGGGCCCCTGATCAACTTCCTCCCCAAGAGGAAGCTCGTAGAACCGAAGTTCGTTATGGGCCCATTCGAATCTGACTTTATAAAAGTCAGTGGGAGCCACTATGGTATGACCTAAATCAGACCTATGGACTATTTTACATGCTCCCTCTGGATTAATATGAGTACAATGAGATAAGGAATATCATAGGATGATTTCTCTAAATGCCTTCCGTCATTAGCATGAAAGCGGGTTGTATCGGTGGGTGGAGATGCACCTTAAAATTGGGTTATCCATTTTGCTGATGTAGTTAGTGGGATATCTTCATGAGATAATAGGGGCATCATAGATTGAAGTGGGAGAGGCCTATCCTAAAATGGAAGAATCTTTCACGGTACCTTGGGGCCCATGATATGACGGGTTTGCACTTACTAGACAGAAAGGTTTAACCTAAAATGGCAATGAACCTTGTCTGATGGAGGCCAAAGGGAAAACTCATTGGATGGGTGGGTATTTGATCCTTCATTGAAAGTGGTGGGGTTATGCAACTGAAGCAGTTGGCCCCATGCACCTATGTGATTTTCCACATTTCTAGGGACATGAACTGTATCCTCATGACTGAGATAGGAGGGAAGTCTCAAAGATGAATAAATGGAGATAGAACATAGATGAAAGTCCTTTCTATATAAGATAACATGAAACAATATTCTGCTCATGGACTAATTGTTATTGCATTTTATTAGAAATGGCACACAGATAATTAGCTAAATTGTTAGACAACAAGTTAAGAGGACCTAATTATGCAGACTGCTACTGTAACCTTAATTTGGTGCTTACATCCGAGAAACTAGATGAGGTTGCCAAGAACCCAACATCGAAACGTCCGGGTGACAGAGCTTCTGAAGCATGAAGGAGGGAGGAGAAAAACTCTCTTGCCCGATGTTACGTCATAGCCTCTTTAGACAATTCTATCCAGAGACAATTTGATAAAATTGATTTCTACAAAGATATCCTAGATAGTCTAAAGATGATATATGAGGAGAAAAATCATTCTACAAGACAAAAAGTCCTCAAATTGTTAATGACCATGAGGATGGACAAAAGCCAATCGGTTCATGACCATGTCATGCGAATGGTGGGTTATATAAATGAAATGGAGGCTCTTGGATCCCAACTTGATGATGACACCAAAACTGATGCCATCCGAAACTCTCTTCCCTCGTCCTTTAATCAGTTTGTCATGAACTACAACATGAAAAAACTAAAGATTAGCTTGCAAAAGCTCAACAATATGTTATAAAGGGATGAGGAACTAATAAAGAAGGACAAGCCGGTTGTCATGCTTGTTGAATGTGGCAAATTTGGCAAGAGAAAGAGGAAGGGTAAGAATAGGGCTCAGAAGAACGTAGGCAAGCTGAAAAAGCCAAAGAGAGAGACAAGTCAACAAATGAATGTCACTTTTACAAGTAGACTAGGCACTGAAAGAGTAATTGTCCTCAGTATCTAGAATCCCACAAGAACAAAGAAGGTAATTTCAAATCTCTTGTCATAGAGACCAATATGTTGGTCACTTCTGCATCCTGGTGTATTGACTCTAGGGCTTCCACTTATGCGTGTAACACATTGCAGGGGTTCAAGGAAAGTAGAAGGCTGAATGATAACGAGGTGGTGTTGTACTTGGGAACTTCTGCAATAGTTACAGCTATTGCTATAGGAGCAATAGATATAATTTTTAGAGAAGGAATTGTAACATTAAAAGATTGTCTTTATGTACCGTTACTTAGAAGAAATTTGATTTCAATTTCTAAGTTATATAAGGATGGTTATTCTATTTTATTTAGTCACAAGATTACAATTAAATTGGATAACAAATTTCTTACTTATAGAGAACTTGAGAATGATCTCTATGTCATCCATCCATCTCTAGAAACAAATATAACCAAAACTACGTCGAAACACCCCCCCAAGAAAAGAATACGTGATACAGTTAATCCTACGTGTTTGTGGCATTACCGACTTGGCCAAATCAATATAGAACGTATCACAAGATTGGTAAAGGATGGTCCTCTAGATTTTCTAACTTTAGAAGATCTACCAACATGTGAGTCTTGCCTCCAAGGTAAGATGACAAAACAACCATTTTACAAGTAAGCCTGAAAGATCTACAAGCACACTTGAACTGATACATATTGATGTATGTGGTCCCAAGAATGCTAGGACTCGAAACCAACACTGTTATTTCAGAACTTTCACCGATGATTATTCTCGGTATAGTTATGTGTACCTAATGAGACATAAGTCTAAATCCTTTGAAAAGTTCATGAAGTTTAGACAAGAAGTCAAGAAATAGTTGGGGAGACACATCAAAACCCTTTGATCAAATTGAGGAGGTGAATATCTTTACAATGAATTCAGGGACTACATAAAGGATAATGGGATTATATCACAGTTGTCTCCCCGTACTACACTATTAAACAATGTATTAGAGAGAAGAATCCATACTCTATTAGATATGGTCCGATCACTCCTTGTCCATTCAGAACTACCTATATCCTTTTGGGGTCTTGCATTGGAGACTGCAATATACGTGCTGAACGGGGTTCCGACCAAATCAGTTCCTAAGACTCCTTATGAGATTTGGACCAATTGGAAACCAAGTGTAAGACATTTGAAAATATGGGGTTGTCTAGCACATGTTAAAAGAACAATTGTAGAAAAATTGGAATCCAATACCAGTCATTGCTTATTTATAGGCTACCCCAAGGGCTTCATAGGGTATATTTTCTATGACCTGAGTGAACAAAAGTTGTTTGTTAGTCGAAATGCCTACTTCTTGAAAGAAGACTATATCCTGAATGATATACTTGATGAAAGAAGAGTATTTGGAGATAACCCACAGGTTCCAGATAACACCCAACTTAGAAAATCTACCTAGGTGTTTAGACCTCCAGTTCATTATGGCTATGATCATGAAAGTTACTTGATGGAAGCTACAAATAGTGAGGAAGATTTCGTGACTTATACGGAAGCTATGTTGGACATAGATTCCTTAAAGAGGGTAGATGCCATGAAAGTTAAGATGGACTCAATGAAAACCAACGGAGTTTGGACTCTCGTAGACCCACCCCCTGGGGTGAAAGCAAACGATTGCAAATGAATTTACAAGAGGAAGAAGGGCCTTGATGGAAAGGTTGAGACCTATAAAGCTCTGCTTGTAGTGAAAGGGTACACTCAGAAAGAAAGAGTCGATTATGAGGTAACCTTTCCACTAGTGGCCATGCTCAAATCCATACGAATTCTGTTAGCCATAGTTGCTCACTATGACTATGAGATTTGGCATATGGATGTCAAAACCGCGTTCTTGAATGTAGATCTTATTGAAGATATCTATATGCAACAGCTGCATGGCTTTGTTGCCTCGGGTCCGTAACATATGGTGTGTAAAGTTAACAGGTCCATATATGGGTTGAGGCAAGCTTCTAGAAGTTGGAACAGCCAATTTGTCTCTACGGTTAAATAGTTTAACTTTGAGAAGAATTCGGATGAACCCTATGTTTTCAGAAACACAGTGGGAGAAAATGTTACGCTTTTAATTCTTTATGTAGATGACATTCTACTCATTGGAAATGATGTAGGAATTTTAACTAGGGTGAAGGTATGACTTTCACAGCAATTCTCCTTAAAAGATCTTGGAGAAGCCTCTTACATCTTGGGACTTCAACTCTATAGAGATAGATATAAAAGGATAATAGGATTATCCCAATCTACTTAGAAGGGATTTGTTCCTTTCAGACATGGAGTCATTCTCTCCATGTGTATGTCACCTAAGACCCCTGAGGAGATTGAGGACATGAAAGAGGTTCCCTATGCCTTGGCCGTAGGGAGCATCATGTATGCTATGTTGTGCACTCGACCAGACAATTCTTAGGCTATGAGTGTGGTAAATACATACCAGTCAAACATTGGATAGGAGCATTGGACCATTGTGAGAAACATAATAAAAAACCTATGGAGGACTAAAGACTTTTGTCTTGTCTTTGATGGTAGTTCGCTAAAGACTATTCTATTCTGACCCAGATGGTAGAAAGTCTACATCTGGTTACATCTTTACGGTGGGGTCCTGCGTAGTTATCTTGAAAAACAACAAACAAGGGTCCGCAACAAATTCCATGACTTCTTGTTGTCATTGGTATGTTTCTGTGAAATTACCCCTGAAACTAGACACTTATGAGGCTTGTGTTAGTTTAGAATGTTATTAGCCATTGGATAGACTTGGGAAGTTTATCCTACCACGTTTATCACTAATGTGCTGTCAAAGAAGTTAGAGCAGCTTATCTCAATTGCTAGGGTTAGACCTGAAGCACATGTAGTGTGTCTTTGATTGAAACACTGAACCCCTTGGAGATTGACGGGCAAAATTTGGAAAGTTACACATAACCCATAGACATGATTATGGTACTGCACTGATTGTCGGATCAGACTGTCTTTGATATGCCAATCAGTGAGATACTTTGGGGGTCAAAACCGGGGTATGTTGGGGCAGCCTAAGAATTCACTTGAGTTGGTGATCATAGTGATAGGATCAGCCCCTTTGTCAGACAAAATGTGATCGGGAGTGCACTCTCTCTGATGGAAACCTAAACTGCGGGAAGTGGATACCAGCCATGTTTGAGATTTCGTTTGCAAAATATATTTATATGATATATATATTATGTTTTAAGAAAATTGTTTGTAAGATGTTTTAATTCTTGGGATCCATTTGAGTAGAGAGTGTGACACTACACCTTGCAATCAGGGGAGTGGTCCTTCCCTATCGGGTGGTGTTTGATCATTGTGGCTTGAGAGGTTAAGTATAAGAGACCATTAATGGTTGATTACCTGATGGGCTATATCTTACTTAAGTTCATTATCCTTTGGCCTTCATAGGATGGTTGGACTCAATGATTATTTAATTCTAAATGTTGGACCCATTTTGAACCCATAGTGATGAGCTTAGGGGTTCACTATATGATGGATCCTAACCTTCCTTCACTTGTCTTAGCTGCTAAGGTTTAGGCCCTGAGCATAGCTAGTGGGTATTTGGAAGAAACACTGAACCCTAGACATTGAAGGTGGAAGGGAAAAATTGGAAAGTTGTGTTGGAAGGGTTTGGATCCATCATATGGATGGCTGAACCATGATAGATGGTTGGGCGAAATTTCAAAATTTCCTAATCCTTCTGGGAATCAAATTCCCTATGTTTTGAAAAACTGTATTTTTCAAGATCTGTCTTCCATTGATCTGAACCATATTTGAAACCAAACAATGAGGGAACTTTGTACCTGATACAAATACCACAAATGCAGATTACAAGGTGGAAGCTGAATCAACAACAAAGTTTTCAACAAAATTGAGATCCAACTGCTTGGATCAAATTGAGGATGATGGCCCTGATATTTCTTGAATTTTTCTTGCAAAAAATAAGAGGAAAAATGATCTAAATCAGTCATAGATAGCTGATGTCAAACTAGGAAAAACTGGGAGACAAAAGGGTGTAGAGAGAACCAATAACTACAAAAATATGAACTGTCTTGGACTAGTCTACCCCCTCCCCTCTTTTACATTCTCTTATGGAGCTATCTCCTAACCTAATTAGGAGATAAACCAGATCTAAATCAGATTTGAGCTATAATTAAAGATAGACCTTACCTTTTTATAAAATTAGGTGCTCCATACCCAGATCCAAATCCAAATTTGACCCATGGTACATGACCCAAGGATGTTGCATGGCCAACATATGCATGATTTGTATGGCATAGGACCCCAAAATAACCTCACATAAGTCCACATGGGTTCGACCCAACCTTTGTGAAAAGGCTTGGCTAAATTCACTACTATACACAGTGAACCTTGAGCACATCACTATGGGCTCAATATGGACCCGAAATTTAGACAAAAATGATCATTGAATTAAGACATCCTATGAAGATGCAAGGATAATGGACTTATGTAAGATAAATCCTATAAGATAATCAGCCCTATATAATGGTCTCTGACACTTATCCTCTCAACCCATAATGATTAAACACTACCTGACAGGGAATGACCTCTCTCCTGGTTGCAAGGTGTAGTGTCACACTCTTTACTTAGATGGATCTCAGGAATTAAAATCTTTTGCAAACATTTTTCACAAAACATATATATATATATATACCCGGGTTTTTACCCTTCTTGGATCTCATTGATTGGCATATCAAAGATAGCCCAATCCAATGAAGGGATGGGAGATCCATTATATGGAAGGCCGAACCCTACAGGAAGGTTGGGCAAAATTTCAAAAATTTATTTCTCTCCCATCCGGGAATTGTATTCCCTAATTTAAAAAACTGCATTTTCAAGGTTTGTTCTTGAATCAAAACTAGACCAGATCTAAAACCAAAAGGGAAGTGAGGGATATACATGATACAAAGTAACAGTAACTCCCAATGTAGGTGTTCATGCCCAAGGAGAAGACCAAAACCCGCTTCCACTGAAGATGACACAGTGTCTGGTGAAGCAGGATCAGAAGGGTGGTTCTTCAACAAGAACCTGAATTCTTTAGTAAGAATCGAACAAGTGCTGGTGAGCACGACTTTAGATTGTTTCTTCTAGCAAGAACCAATATGAAGAACCTTTCTTAATAAGTTGCACAGGTGGAAATTGAACTAGGTAGGGGCAGCAAGAACTGGGGAGAATTTTGCAGGTTGCGGAATGTGTTTAAACTGAGGAATTTGCACCCTATTTATAGCCTTCATTGGATCAGCCTCCTAATCCAATTAGGAGAGAGTTTCTCGATCCAAATTTGATATTTGAATCTGGACTCTTAAATGGATAAGACCTATCTTATCCTTTAGCTAATCCTAATATAGTTATAATTCAGATTTTGCCCCCTTTTAATTAACTAACTTAAGCCTAGTTCAAAATGGGCTTTAGGCCCATTAAGTCACATAGCTCACTTACCCTTTAATCTGCTCGCTAACTTGGCTCTCTTTATATGGCATGGGACACTAACATCGATCTACACATCAGGCACATGGGTTCAGCCCAACCTCTGTTACAAGGCCTAGCCAAATTCATTGTAGGACATAGTGAACCCTTGAGTCCATCACCATGGGCTCTTAATGAGCCCAACATTTACACTAAATGGTCCTTGGGTCTGGCCACCTTATGAAAACCCAAGGACTGTGGGCAGATGCAAGATTATCCCATCAGGTATTACCCTCAATGGTCTTGCACTTAACCTCTCAGCCCTTAATGATCAAACACTGACCAACAAGAGATGGCATCTCCCTTAGCTGCAAGGTACAGTGTTGCACTCTCTACTCACATGGATCCCGGGAATTAAAACCTTTTTTGCAAACAATTTGTATATAAATATATTTCTATATAAGTATATCTCTATATAAATATATTTTGCAAAACAAATTTCAAACACTTTTGAAATCCATTGCCGATAGTTTAGGTTTCCATCAGAGAGAGTGCATTCCCCGATCATTCACTTTGTCTGATAAAGGGGTTGATCCTGTCACTATGATCATCCACTCAGGTGATATCTTGGACTGTCCCAACATACCCAGATTTTGATCCCCTCTAAGGATCACACTGATTGACATATCAAAGACAGCACAATCCGACACCTAGTGAAGTACCATAATCGAGTCTAGGGGTCAGGTGTAACATTGCAGTTTTTCCCATCTATCTTCAAGGTCCAGGGCAATACTAGAATTTGGTCTGGTTCAGGGTTTCAAGAAAACCCACACTGCATGTACCTCAAGTCTCACCCTGGTAGCTGAGACAAGCCACCCCAACCAACTTGGCGGCACATCAGTGTCAGCCTTGGTAGGATAAATCTCCCTAGATCTATCCAACGACTGTAAAGATTCTAAACTAACATGAGTCTCATAACTGTCCAGTTAAAGGGTATTATACAGAAACACATCAAATCACATGAATCAATTATACACTTTATTCATTTACAATAAAGGACATAATGTACATCAATCTGATTGGAGCTAAGGGCATAACACTGTCTAACATCCAACACCTAGTGTAGTACTATAATCAAGTCTAGGGGTTATGTGTAACTTTCCAATTTTACCCATCATTCTCCACAATCCAAGGCATAGCTAGAAAATGGTTTGGGTTTAGTGTTTCATCTAAACACACACTACATGTGCTTCAAGTCTAACCCTAGCAACTGAGACAATCTGCCCAAATTTCTTTGGTAGCACACCAGTGTCAGTCTTGGTAGGATAAACTCCCAATGTTTATACAATCGCTGAGAACATTCTAAACTAACATGAGTCTCATATGTGTCCAGTTTATGGGCTAATTACATAGAAACATACCAATATCAACATGAAATAATAATGTACTTTTATTTATTTACAATAAATGTATATGTACATCAATTTGATTGGAGCTAAGGGCATACACTGTTTAACAAGTTGCACTTAACCCCATACTTGATTATGATACTACACTAGTGAGATCCATCAGGGGTCAAATATCTGGGCATGTTGGGGAAATTTAGGAAATTACTTGAGTCAGTGATCATAGTGATAGGATCAGCCCCTTTGTTAGACAAAGTGAATATCAGGATTTACATTCTCTTTATCATAAATCTGAACTACTAGAAGTGGACTTCAATTGTATTTGAAATCTAATGTATCTGTACATCAAGTTGATTAGAGCTAAGGTTATACACTATCTAACAACTCCCACTTTCAGTTAGGTCCAATTAGGTACATGCCTCAGTCCCATACTATCCACACATTTCTCAAACACTTTCTGTGTTAGTGGCTTTGCCAATGGATCTGCCACATTCTCTGCTAATGCTACCTTTTGAATTTAGGTGTCCCCTCTACTAACAATCTCCCATAGCTCCAGTATTGTTACACAATAGTTGAATAGTTGATATGGTAGGATTACAAATTGTCGGATGAATTTCTTCATCCATACTACTTATTAGGCAGTCTCACTTATGGAAATGTGTTTGGCCTTAGTCGTGGACTATTTTTCTTACTACATAGGGTCTCAAAGAATCTAGGTATAGAATTTCTATCATCTAGGTTAGGATGGAAGTCAGCATCAATACAACTAGCCATCTGTAGTGAACTACAATCAAGGATAAGACAATAGTCTATGTATGCTACTACCTTTCACACCTTACTTAACCAACGTGGCGCTAGTGATGTCATTGCATAGTAGTCGACCTTTTACTAAACCTATGTGGTGCCTTATTATGCATGCTATTTAAAATTACATGTGCTGTCAATATTTAAGCCCAGGTCATAACTAACCGGGATTCCATAATGGTCTAGTATTTTTCGTAGATCGCGCTCCTCCGGAGTTCATTGCTGGTCCATGTATGTCTAAGGTTTATTGCAGAGTCGCACACATTTAGGGTTCATTGCAGAACCGAATGCGTATAAAGTTTATCGCATGTTTAACTAGATTCTGTTTTAGACTTGTGTTGAGCATAAGTCCATCGTGATCATGCAATGAACCGTGTGTTTATCATGGGTGCGCAATGCATCGTAAGTTCATCGCAGACGACTGATGAGTTGCAAGCTAATCATAAGCGTCCACGTGGTATCAATTTGGCATCTTCTATACTCTAAAGGATTGAGCGAGAACTATGTACCTGAAGGAAGGGAAAATCCATCATATGGATGTCCGAACCATGCTAGATGGCTAGAAAAATTTTCAAAAATTTCTTTTCTTCCTTCTGGTAATCATATTCCTAGTTTTAGAAAAACTACATTTTTCAAGGATTGCTCTTGAACCAAACCAGACCAAATCTAAAACCAAAAGAAAGGGAGAGGAATACCTGATATGGAATCCACACGTGTAGAGGGTACCAAAACCAGCTTCCACTGAAAATGGCGTAGCTTAGGATGAAGCAGGTCCAGCAATGCAATCCTTCAGTAAGAATTGCAATCCAATAGCTTGGATCGAACAAGGGAGTATGAGCATGAAATCTGATATGATTTTCTTGAAAAATCAGAGGTAGGAACTGATCTCTATCAATCCAAAAGGTGGAGAATGAATTGGGTATGTATGGCAGCAAGAGCAGAAGGAGAGAGGGAGAACTGAGAGTAGTGATGTGTGTAAACTGGAGCAGTTCGCCCTCTCCTTTTATAGACCTTAAAGAGCAGCTCTCCTAGTCCAATTAGAAGTTTCCTAATCCAAATCTTTATTTGGATCTTGACTCTTTAAGTGGATAAGACTTATCTTCTTATCCAATCTGCTGATCCAAACCCAAATCCATACCCAAATTCGCCCATGTCACATGATTGCTTAATCTATCATGTGACACCCTGATTAATCCAATTAATCTCTTTGGGCTTTAGACCCATTAAGGAGGTGGCTCACATCCCTTATTAATTGCTGGCTAACTTGGCTCTCTTTGTATGGCGTGGAGCCCTAACAATGACCTCACAAAAGTCCATATGGGTTCAGCCTATCTTCTATAACAAAGCATGACCGAATTCACTGTTGACATAGTGAACCCTTGAGTCCATCACTGTGGGCTCTTAATGGGCCCAACATTTACAATAAATGGTCCTTGGGTCCAGCCATCCTATAAAGACACAATGACAATGAACTTAAGTGAGATATAGCCCATAGGTATATAAGCCCTAAATGGTTTTACACTAAACCTCTCAACCCTTAATGATCAAACAATGCATGACAAGAGAGGACCTCTCCCTCGGTTGCAAGGTATAGTGTTGCACTCTCTGCTTGGATGGATCCCGGGAATTAAAACCTTTTGCAAACCTTTTCATAAAACATAATATATGTATACATTTTTATATAAATATATTTTGCAAAACAAACCTCAAAACAGTTGAAATCGACTGCCGACAGTTTTGGTTTCCATTAGAGAGAGTGCAGTCCCTGATCATTCGCTTTGTCCGACAAAGGGGCTGATCCTATCACTATGATCACTCACTTGAGTGAATTCTCAGACTGCCCCAACATACCTAGGTTTTGACCCCTGAAGGATCTCACTAATTGGCATATCAAACATAGCATAATCTGACATTTAGTGCAGTACCATAATCTAGTCTAGTGGTTAGGTGTAACTATCCAGTTTTTCCCACCAGTCTCCATGGTCTAGGGCATAACTGAAAAATGGTCTACGTTCAGTGTTTCAAACAAACACATACTACATGTGCTTCAGGTCTAACCCTAGTAGTTGAGACAAGCCACCCCAATCGATTTGGTAGCACATTAATGTCAGCCTTGGCAGGATAAACTTCCCCAAATCTATCCAATGGCTAAGAACATTCTAAACTAACACGAGTCTCATAAGTATCCAGTTTAAGGTTAATTACACAGAAACCCACCATATATAACATGAATCAATTATGTACTTTTATTCATTTACAATAAATGTTTAATGTACATCAATTTGATTGGAGCTAAGGGCAAACACTATCTAACAACTCTCACTTGCACTTAGGTCCAATCGATTACAAGCCTTAATCCCATACTATGCATGTGTTTCTCAAACACTTTCTGTGTTCGTGGCATAGTCAATGTGTCTACCACATTCTCTGCTAATGCTACATTCTGAATCTAGATGCCCCTTTTACCAACAATCTCCCATAGATCCATTGTTGTCACACAACAGTGGAATGGGTGATATGGTAGGATTCCAAATTCAGGATGAACAACTTCATCCATTAGGCAGCCTCACTTACGGAAATTTTCTTGGCCTGGGTCATGGACTATTTTTCTTACTACACAGAACCCCATCATGAAGATGTAACTAGATGTAGACTTTCTATAATCTGGGTTTGAATGGAAGTCGACATCAGTATACCCGATGATTTGTGTGATCTGGAGCGTGTCATTTACCACTTCGGAACACCAGTTTAAACATTTATAAATTTTTCCGATTCTCAACAAATATGCATGTCCCTAGAAATGTGGGAAATCACATAGATACATGGAGTTAACTATTTTAACTGTACAACCCCACCATGTTCTATGAAGGATCAAATGTCCACCCATCCAATGAGCTTTCCCTTTGGCCTCCATCAGACAAGGTTCATTGTCATTTTAGGTTAAACCTTTTTGTCTAGAAAGTAGTGACCCGTCATATCATGGACCCCAAGGTACCATGAAAGAGTCTTCCATTTTAGGATAGACCTCTCCCACCTCAGTCTATATGTCCCTATCATCTCATGAAGCAATCCCACCGACTGGATCAGCAAAATGGTTAGCCAAATTTTATGGTGCATTTCCACTCACCGATACAATCCTATTTTTGTGCTAATGACGGAAGGCCTTTAGAGAATTCATCAATATGATATTCCCAATCTCATTGAACTTAAACTCATCTGGAGGGAACGAGTAAAATAGTCCTTAGGTCTGATTTAGGTCATAACATAGTGGCTTCCACTAACTTTCGTAAAGTCAGATTTGAATGGGCCCATAATGGGCTAGGGTTCTAGAAGGTTACTCTTGGGTAGGAAGCTGATCAAGGGTCCATCGAAAAGGGAAATCATGCAATGATCTATGGGCATCATAGCAATGATGTGCTTTCAGCCAAGATGTTCGCAGAGAGCCACATAGGTCTAAACATGGGCCAAGCACTTATGGCCCATGGACGAATCACATTCATTCAGCACATCACAAACGCACACACAAATTGATCCAAATCAATTAAAGACTTGTAAAACCCTAATTTATTTAGGTTAACACACAATCAGACCATTGAAGGTTCATAGTTATCCAATAATTTTATCTTGGTATATGGGCTAAACTACCAAAGGCAATTCGGCCCATATAACAGTCCATGCTAAAATGGGTTGAATTTGCTTTAGCCTAACACAAAAGGGGGTTTTCAAGAGAGGGCCGTATTGGTCCATGTGATGGGCCATCAAACCCTTGGCCCAAATCTGATTTTGAGCCACCAAAAACGTTGCCCATGGAGTTGTGATCAGACCCCATCGAACCATTGCTTCAGCCCAACTAGTTTGAACCAAACTAGGTCAAATCGGCCTAGGGTTTGGTGTCCAAAGCATGCAACAATTCATATGAATATGATCTGAAATTTAACAGCCAAAAAATGACAATCAATCACAGAAAATAAATAATAAACTAGGGCTGCAAATGTGATGGTCCAAATCTGATCTGGACGAACTGCAAACCTACAAAAAACTGTTAATTGCAGATTGTAGTTTTTCTGCAAAATCTTTCTTCTTCTCTGCACACTCCAGCAAGTCTTCCAATGTAAAAGAAAATAGAAAAACCCTACTTTTCTATTACTTACATCAGAAAATTCCTAATACAATTTTTCTGAAAAGAAAAAAAAATATTACAAACCAATAATCAAATAATAATTTTCTTGGGTGCACAGATCTTGACACCATTAAAGAATTTGATCTACAGCACACAAACAGCCCACACCCCAAAGAAATCACAATAGAACAATTATAAATTATATCAGAATATAATATAAAAAATTCAGATCAATTAGCCCAAGACTAAGAACCAATTTCTCATAAAACTATAAACTGCTCAAATTCGGCCAAACTAGTTCTACCGATTTGAGTCTTGGTTCAGATCTAATCTTTTCCAGTTCAAGATTGAACCTTTGGCTCTGATACCACTGAATGAAGGTAAGACACATAATATGGATGGCCAAATCATGCTAGATGGTTGGGCGAAATTTCAAAAATTTCTTTCTGCTTTCGTAGAATTGCATTTCCTAGTTTAAAAAAAAACTGCACTTTTCAAAGATCATTCTTGCACCGAAACCGGACCAGATTTAAACCAAACAAGAGTGAGAAGTTTACCTGACATGGATTCCACAAATGTAGATCCCAAAGTGGTAGTTCACACCCAAATTGAATCCCAAAACCAGCTTCCACTGAAGATGGTGTAGCTTGGAGTGAAGCCGATTCAACAACGCAATTTTCAGCAATGCAGTTTTCAACAAAACTTCAATCCAACTCTTTGGATCGAACAAGGGAGGTGAGCACGTTTTTTCTGTATAATTTTCTTGCAAAATTCAGAGGTAGAATTGATCAAAATCAATCTCAAAAATTGGAAGTTGAATTAGGGTTTTTAGGGCGGCAAGAGCAGAGAGAGAAAGCTGAAAGCAAAGTTGTCTGAAATAGATTGATCTCTCTTTTCTTAATCCTTAAGAAGCACCACTCCTAATTGAATTAGGAGGTTTGTAATCCAAATTTTTATTTGGATCTGGACTCTATCTTAAGATAGGTCTTATCCTCTTATGAGAATGGGTGCTTTGAACCCATATCCAAACCCATATTCGCTCAAGTCACATGACAGCTTAAGTAGTCATGGGACCACTTGATTAATCTCATTAATCATGGTCTTTAAGCCCATTAAGTAAGTGGCTCACGTCCCAAGATAGTTGCTGGCCCTTTAGGTTCAATTTTTATGGTGTGGGACCCCAACAATGACCTCACATAACCCACATGGGTTCGGCCCAACCATTGTAAAAAGGCCTGGCCGGATTCACTATCAAATACAGTGAACCCCTGAGTCCATCAGTATGGGCTCTTAATGGGCCCAACATTTATAGTTAAATGATCCCTATGAAGGCCCAAGGATAATGGATTTAAGTAAGATATAGCCCATCAGGTAAACAGCCCTTAATGGTCTCTTGCACTTAACCTCTCAGCCCATAATGATCAAACATTGCTCGACAGGGAATGACCTCTCTCCCCGGACTGCAAGGTGTAGTGTTGCACTCACTGCTTGGATGGGTCCTAAGAATTAAAACCTTTTGCAAACACTTTTATTGAAACATAAAATTTCATACTAATATATTTTTCAAAACAAATCTCAAACACGATTGAAATCGATTGCCGATAATTTTGGTTTCCATCGGAGAGAGTGCAGTCTCGATCATTCTCTTTGTCAAACAAAGGGGTTGATCCTATCACTATGATCACCAACTCGAGTGAATTCTTAGACTGACCCAACATACCAAAGTTTTGACCCCCAAAGGATTTCACTGATTGGCATATTAAAGACAGCCCGATCCAACACTCAGTGTAGTACCATAATTAAGTCTAGGGGTTATGTGAAACTTTCCAGTTTTGTCCATCAGTCTCCAAGGTCTATGGTATAACAGGAAAATGATCTGAGTTTAGTGCTTCAAACAAACACACACTAGTTGCCCCAACTTCTTTGGCAACACATCAGTGTCATCCTTGGCAGGATAAACTCTCCAAGTCTATCCAATAACCTTCTAAACTAATACGAGTCTCTTAAGTGTCCAATTTAAGGGGTAATTACATAGAAACACACCAATGATAACATGGAAAAATTATGTACTTTTTTAAGGGAAGGAAGATCCATCATATGGATGGCCGAACCATGCAGGGTGGCTGGGCGAAATTTCAAAAAATTTCTTTCTCCCTTCCGGGAATCCTATTCCCTAATTTAGAAAAACTACATTTTTCAAGGTTCGTTCTTGAAACAAACCGGACCAGATCTGTAACTAAGATTAAGAGTGGGATATACCTGATACGGAATCCACATAAGTAGCTCCCAACGTAGGCGTTCACGCCCAAAGAGGTCACCAAATCCCACCTCCACTAAAGATGACACAGCTTAGGATGAGGCAAGATCAACAAAGCAATTCTTTAGCAAGAATTGCAATCGTTCAGCAAGGATCACACAGGAGATGTGAGCACAACTTCAGATCTGATTCTTCAAGCAAGAATCATAATCAAGGACAGTTCTTGATCAATCCAAGACAATGGAGATCGAATTGGGTAGGGCGGCAAGAACAGAGAGAAGATCTGGGATTTGCAAAAGTGTTTAACAGAAGGATTTCTCCCTTTATTTATAATCCTTCTGGGATTAGCTTCGTAATCATATCAAGAGAGGGTTCTTTGATCCAAATCTTTATTTTGATCAAAACTCTTAAGTGGATAAGACATATCTTATCTTCTTGCTGATCTAGAAGCAAATCTAAACTCAAATTCGCCCATCTCTTATTAATCTCATTAAGCTAGTTTGAATTGGGCTTTAGGCCCATTAAGTTATCAGGCTCACTTCCCCTTTAATTTGCTGGATAGCATGGCTCTCTTTGTATGGTGTGGGATCCTAACATTGATCTCCACAAAAGCCATATGGGTTCAACCTAGACTATTACATGGCATGGCCGAATTCACTACTGAAGACAGTGAACCCCTGAACCCATTAGTATGGGCTCTTAGCAGGCCCAACATTTATACTAAATGGTCCCTAGGTCCAACCACCTTATGAAGGCCCAAGGACTATGGACTTAAGCGAGATTAACCCATCAGGTAAAAGCCCTAAATGGTCTTAAACTTCACCTCTCAGCCCATAATGATCAAACACTACCCGACAAGAGAGGACCTCTCCCTCGGCTGTAAGGTGCAGTGTTGCACTCTTTGCTCACATGGATCCTGGGAATTAAAACCTTTTAGCAAACATTTTGTGAAACCATAATATATATGTATATCTCTATATAAATGGTCTGGTTCAAAGTTTTAAACAAACCCACACTACATGTGCTTCAGATCTCACCCTGGCAGCTAAGACAAGTCACCCCAACCAACTTTGCAGCACATTAGTGTCAGCCTTGGCAGGATAAACCTCCCCAAGTATATCCAACGACTGTGAAGATTCTAAACTAGCACGAGTCTCATAAGTGTCCAGTTTAAGGGTATTACACAGAAACACACCATAGATAACATGAATCAATTATGTACTTTATTCATTTACAATAAATGTCAAAATGTACATCAAACTGATTGGAGCTAAGGGCATACACCGTCTAACACATTTATTCATCTACAATAAATGTATCTGTACATTAATCTGATTAAAGCTAAGGGCATACACTATCTAACAAAAGAGACCATTATAGGGTTGATTACATGATGGGCTTCATCTTACATAAGTCCATTGTCCTTGGATCTTTATAGGGTGGCTGAATCTAAGGATCATTTATATGTAAATGTTGGGCCCAACTGAACCCAAGCAGATTGGGTTAGGAGTTCGTTGCCCTTTTGTAGGGGTGGGGTTGAACCCTTAGGGACTTGTTTGAGACCTCTGTGGATCCCATTCCATACAATGTTTAGGCCTATATGGCCTAAAGCCCATTACTAATATGATTAGTTAAGTAGGTTGTTATGAGACATGGGGCAAATTTGGGTCATGGATATGAGTATGGAGCACATATTCTTCTAATAAGATGGAGTTTATCTATAAGGATGAATTCTTTTCTAAATCAAATTTGGATTCAGCTCCTACTAGGACTAGGGGAGTAATCTATATAAGGGAAGAGAGGAATGGGTGAACCAATTACTCTCTCTCTCTCTCTCTCTCTCTCTCTCTCTCTCTTTTTCTCTTCTCCCTTGCTCCCATAAAACCCTAGTTTTTTTTAGCCTAGGGGGACTGATTACTTTCAGTTCCTAATTATGTTTTTGGAGAAAAGTATTAGTTCAAAGAAGGTTCACACAGCTGCATTGGTCTAAACAATGTTGGAGGTTCGAAGTGTAGAAACTGCGTTACTAAATCGGCTTCACTTTACTACTGCACCATCTTTAGTGAGAGGTAGGTTTGGGCCTGAGATTGGGCGTGAATTATAACTTTGGGAGCTGCATTTTGGACTCTATATCAGGTATGATCAGAAGTTAATCTAGATTTCAAATCTGGTTCAATTTAGTGCGAGATCGATCTTGAAATTTCAGATTTCAAAATCACCTGCCACTAGACATGGTTTGGCCATGTTTAGTCTAATCTCTGTCCCTCCCAACACACAAGCTGAGTTTTGAATTTAGAATCATCAATCACATGAAAGTTACTTGTATGAATGATTATCGCACTACTGATTGAGCTATTGTTCTACTCCCTTATCTCCTTGACAACCTTAGGGAGAAAAACTGTTAGACAGTTTTGTATGCCCTTAGCTTCAATCAGTTTTGATGTACTTTTGATACTTAATGTAAATAAATAAAGTACATGTTTGATTCATGTTGTGTGGTATGCTTCTATGTAAGACCCTAAAACTGGATACTAAATGAAACTTGTGTTGGTTTTAAATGTTCACAGCCGTTGGATAAGTCTGGGGAGATTTATCCCGCCAAGGCATACACTGGTGTTCTACCAACTGTTGGGGTGGCTTGTCTTAGCTGCTAGGGTGAGACCCAAGGCACACGCAGTGTAGGATTACTTGAACCCTTGAACCGGACCAGATTTTCAGTATTGCCCTGGACCTTGGAGATTGATGGGCAAAACTAGAAAGTTACACCTGACCCCTAGACCTGATTATGGTACTGCACTAGGTGTTGGATTGGGCTGTCTTTGATATGCCAATCAGTGAGATCCTTAGCGGGGGTCAAAACCTGGGTATGTTGGGACAGTCTGAGAATTCATCCGAGTGGGTGATCATAGTGATGGGATCATCCCCTTTGTCGGACAAAGGTAATGATCGGGGATGCACTCTCTTTGATGGAAACCAAACTGCCGGCAGTTGATTTCAATCGTTGGAATTTTGTTTTGCAAAATTTATATATATGATATATACTTACATATGGTTTCAAAATGTTTGCAAATGGTTTTAATTCCCGGGATCCATGTTAGTAGAGAGTGCAGCACTGTTCCTTGCAGCCGCGGGAGAGGCCTTCTCTTGTCGGGCAGTGCTTGATCATTATGGGCTGAGAGGTTAAGTGTAAGGCCATTTAGGATAATACCTGATGGTTTAATCTTGCATTTGCCCACTGTCCCTGGGTTTTTATAAGATGGCTTGGCCCAGGGACCACTTAGTGTAAGTGTTGGGCCCATGGGGTCTATGTGATAGGCTCAAGGGGTTCACTGGGCTTTCCAGTGAATTCGGCTAGGCCTTGTAATAGAGGCTGGGTTGAACCCATGTGGTTGATGTGTAGATAAATGCTTGGGTCCCACGCCATACAAAGAAGCCCAACTTGGTAGCAGTTTGGAAGACTATTGAGCACTTAATACATATTGGGCCTAAAGCCCATTTCGATCTGGGCTGATTTGATCAGTCACTTGCGGGGGTGGATCTGAGATTAGATTAAGCCCAAAAGCGGATCTAATATGCAGATAAGATTAAGAGGAGTCCTAATCCAAATACTGATTTGGATAAGGGAAACTCGTGATATGATTAGGAGGTTTTCTTAATCATTAAGAAAGAGGAGGAAAACCCTAATTTTGAATTTCTTGAATTTGAACCCTAGGTGCTTTCAGCAGACAACTTTGCATTCTTGAGATATGATCTCAAATAACCCTAGAGAAGAAAATAGCAGTTCACCATCTTCTTCTCTAGCATTCTCCTCCAACAGCCACCGCCACCTTTTCTGCCAGTTCGAGTTCTCAGTTAGAGAAAATCAAGAAAGGTTCTTGATTGTTCGTGTGGTGCTCACAGTCTTCCATCGAGTTCTTTAGAGGAACCTGGTTCGTGGGACGAACACTGCTGGTTTGGCTCCATCATCACTGTGTCATCTTCAGTGGAAGCTGATCTTGGGATCTTCTTTGGGCATGAACACCAACTTTGGGAGATACTGCTTCTCTGGATCAGGTATAATCACTCCCTTCTCTTCTGGTTCAAATATGGTCTGGTTTGGTTCAAGTAGGATCCTTGAATTTTGATTCTAAAATCAGGGAAAACGATTCCCGGATGGAAGGAAGGTAGGAAATTTTTGAAATTCGCCCACCCATTCCACAATAGTTTTGGCATCCATACGATGGATCCTACCATTCCTTTCAGTGGTATTAGAGCCACAGGTTCGAATCTTGAACCAAGAGATCAGATCTGAACCTGCACAATTCGGTGGAAGCTGTTCTACCCAGGTATTGCGCATATTGTAGTTTTATTTGAAGAAACTGTTTCTTGTTGAGGGCGATTGATCTGAAATTAATCTTTGTTAAATCTGAAAATTATTTAGAATTGTTCTTTATTTATTTCTTGATTTAATGGACTGTTCATACATGGAGATCGAAGTGCAGCCTTGGTGCAGATTGTCTGCGCATTCTTTCTTTATAGTTTCTATTCAATTTGGTCTATAAAATAATTTTTTATTTTTATTTTTCCTAGACTGAATGTATAGGATTCAATCAAGGATGTAATTAATTAATAGAAATGGGATTTCTATTTTTTATTTTGTTTTCTTGATTGGAGAAGGCGGCGGCGCTGGAGAGTTGTAGATGGAGGGATCGTATTCTATGTTTTGCAGTTTATGAAACTGCAACCCTAGTGACTAAACTCTGTTTTGCAGGTGGTGCGAATAGTCCATGTCTGATTTATGATTGTCTAAAATCAGAAATATTAATTTCAGATCTTTCCTGAATTAATTCTTGAATTGAAAATCAGTTTCGGACCATCTCAAACCAGATTGGACCAAATCTGTTTGGACCAAATCTAGGGTTTGAAAGGGGACTATTTTCAGTCCAGATTTCTCACACTTTTAGGCCCAAATTTGATGTTCAATTGCAGGGATTAATTCGGCCCAACCTGTAAAGCCATGTTTAAAAGAGTTAAAACTGCAAAAGCCCAATTTGAAAGAATGGTAGGATCCATCTAATGGACGCCATAAACGTTGCGGAATGGGGGCAAATTTCAAAAATTTTCCTACCTTCTCCCAACTGGGAATCACATTCCCTAAATTTAGAATACAATATTCAAGGATCCTACTTGAACCATAATCGAACCAGATCTAAACCTAAAAGAAAAAGGGAGGATTATACTTGATCTAGAGAAACTGTATCTCCCAAAGTTGGTGTTCATGCCCAAAGAAGACACCAAGATCCGCTCCTGCTGAAGATGACACAACTGTGGGTGGAATGGAACCAGTAGGGTAAGTCCTACACACTGGATCCTTCACAAGAACCCTCTGGAAACTCCGAACACCGAATATTTTCTAGTCTTTCTTGCAAGACTGATGTAAAGAAATGATTTATTGACTTCTTTCTTCTTCAAGATCAAATCTTGTAAGAAGCAATGGCGGCGGCGGCTAGAGGAGAACTCCAAGGACGAAGATAGCTGAATTGCTTATCTTCTCTCTAGAGTATGAATGAGATCTAATCTCTATTCGCAGGATGTATCTTTGCAAAAAACCCTTGTTCGAAATCTAATGTTTTTTTTTTCTTAGGGTTTTTCCTTCTTTCTTCTAGATTAAGAAACCTCCTAATTAGGAGTTATCCCAATCCAAATCAGTATTTGGATAGGGGATTATCTTAATCCTATCTGTAGATTAAGTTAGCTTACTCCTAATCTTATCAGGAGGTTACCAGATTCAAATCTGATTTGAATTTGGTCTCCCAGAGTGGATAAGGTTAAATGCCCAATCCTTTTACTAACATTAATCTCAGATTTGCCCCATAGATGGGTGATCATATCAGCCCAGCTCGAAATGGGCTTTTGGCCCATTAAGTGTTCATTGTTTAACTAATTTCCAATCTGCTGCCCAGTTGGTTTTCTTTGTATGGCGTGGGACCCAAGCATTGATCTACACACCAGCCACAAGGATTCGGCCCAACCTTTATTACAAGGCCCAGCCGAATTCACTGAAAAACTCAGTGAACCCTTGAGCCCATCACATGGACCCTATGGGCCCAACACTTACATTAAGTGGTCCCTGGGCCAAGCCATCTTATAAAAACCCAGGGACTGTGCGTAGGTGCAAGATTAGCCCATCAGGCATTATCCTAAATGGTCTTACACTTAACCTCTCAGCCCTTAATGATCAAGCACTGCCCGACAAGAGAGGACCTCTCCCTCGGCTGCAAGGAACAGTGCCGCACTCTCTACTCACATGGACCCCGGGAATTAAAACCATTTGCAAACATTTTGAAACCGTACTTATACATATATATATATATATTAGTTTTGCAAAACAAAATTCCAACGATTGAAATCAACTGCCGGCAGTTTGGTTTCCATCAGAGAGAGTGCCTTTCCCGATCATTACCCTTGTCCGACAAAGGGGTTGATCCTGTCACTATGATCACTCACTCAGATGAATTCTCGGACTGTCCCAACATACCCAGGTTTTGATCCCCGCTAAGGATCTCACTGATTGGCATATCAAAGACAGCTTGATCCGACACCCAGTGAAGTATCATAATCGAGTCTAGGGGTCAGGTGTAACTTTCCAGTTTTGCCCATCGGTCTCCAAGGTCCAGGGCAATACTGAAAATCTGGTCCGTCAAGGATTCGAGTAATCCCATATTGCATGTGCCTTTGGTCTTACCCTGGTGGCCGAGACAAGCCATCCCAACACTTGGTGGCACACCAGTATCAGCCTTGGTAGGATAAATCTTCCCAGACTTATCCAATGGCTATGAACATTTAAAACTAACACGAGTCTCTATAAGTGTCCAGTTTTAGGGTCTTACATAGAATTATACCAAACAACATGAATCAAAATGCACTTTAATTATTTCCACTAAATAACAAAAGTACATCAAATCAGATTGAAGCTAAGGGCATATAAAACTGTCTGACAGATCCCACTTGCACTTAGGTCCAATCTGGTACTAGCCGGAGTCCCATACTTTCCACGTGTTTCTCAAACACCTTTTGTGTCAGTGGCTTAGTCAATGGGTCTGCCACATTATCCGCTGATGCTACCTTCTGAATTAGGACATCCCCTCTACCAACGATCTCCCGCAGTACATGGTACTTCCTCTCGATGTGCTTTGACTTCGAGTGAACCCGAGGCTCTTTAGCCTGGGCGATCGCTCCATTGTTGTCACACAACAACGGGATGGGTGATGTGCTGGACGGAATCACTCCCAATTCATGTATGAATTTCTTCATCCACACGGCTTCCTTGGCAGCTTCACTTGCGGCAATGTACTCGGCCTCGACTGTGGAGTCTGTAGTGGACCCCTGTTTGCTGCTTTTCCAGGAAACAGCATACGATCCTATCGTGAAAACATACCCAGATGTAGACTTTCTATCATCTGGATCCGACTGGAAATCGGCTTCGGTATACCCTAGAGAGAGTGACTCCATGCCTGAAAGGAACGTTTCCTTTTTTGGAGTTCTCCATGCTGTATCTTTTTACAATTTTGTCAATGTAAGCAGCTTGGGATAATCCAATTATCCGCTTCGATGTATCTTTATAGAGTCGAAGACCCAGTATATATGAAGCTTCTCCAAGATCTTTCATGGAGAACTGCTGTGATAGCCATACCTTGACCAAAGTCAACATTCCTACATCATTCCCAATGAGTAGGATATCATCCACGTACAACACCAAAAAGGTGATCTTATCTCCATTGGACTTCCTGTAAACACAGGGCTCATTCGGATTCTGCTCAAAGTCAAACGTTTTGACTACAGAATCAAAATGGATGTTCCAACTTCTAGAAGCCTACTTAAGTCCATATATGGATCTATTAAGTTTACATACCATGTGTTCCTGACCAACAGCAATGAAGCCTTGCGGCTGCTGCATGTAGATATCTTCGCTAAGATCTTCATTCAGGAATGCGGTTTTGACATCCATTTGCCAAATCTCGTAACCATGGTATGCTGCTACAGCGAGTAGGATCCTAATGGATTTGAGCATGGCCACGGGCGAAAAAGTTTCCTCATAATCGATGCCTTCTTTCTGAGTATACCCTTTTGCCACCAAACGAGCTTTGTAGGTCTCAATCCTGCCATTGGGGCCCTTCTTCCTCTTGTAGATCCATTTGCAACCAATTGCCTTTACCCCGGAGGGCGGATCTACTAGAGTCCAAACCCCATTGGTCTCCATTGAGTCCATCTCAGCTCTCATGGCCTCCACCCACTTCTGGGAATCTATATCTAACATAGCTTCCGCGTAAGTTACGGGATCCTCCTCACTAGTCAAGGCTTCCACCAGGTAACTATCCTGGTCATAACCATATCACACTGGTGGTCTTGATACCCGAGTGGATCTTCTAGGTTGGTCACTACCTGGAACCTGTGGGACATCTCCCACTGCTCCTGAGCTTTCCTCATCAAGAACTATTTTCTAACGATGGGTGTTCAGGATGTATTCGGATTCTAAGAATTGGGCGTTTCGACTGCAGAACACTTTTTGCTCATTTGGGTCATAGAATAGATAACCCACCGAATCTTTTGGGTAGCCTATAAATAGGCAATGACTGGTTTTGGATTCCAACTTGTCCGTACTTGTTCTTTTAACGTGTGCAGGACAACCCCAAATCTTTAAGTGTCTTACACTTGGATTCCTTCCAATTCATAGTTCATATGGAGTCTTTGGAACCAATTTGGTTGGAACCCGATTCAGTACATAGATAACAGTCTCTAATGCATATCCCCAAAAGGATGTGGATAATTCTGAGCGTACGAGAAGTGATCGGACCATGTCCAACAAGGTCCTATTCCTCATCTCTGAAACACCATTGAGTTGAGGTGTAGTAGGAGGAGCTAATTGTGACATTATCCCGTTGACCTTTAAGTAGTCCCTGAATTCGTCAGAGAGATATTCGCCACCTCAATCTGATCGAAGGGCCTTAAATTCTCTCCCTAACTGTTTCTCAACTTCTTGTCTGAACTCTTTGAACTTTTCAAAGGATTCAGACTTGTGTCTCATTAGGTACACGTAACCATATCGTGAAAAAACATCTGTAAAGGTAATGAAATACACGTGTTGATTTCGTGTCCTAACGCTCAGGGGACCACATACATCAGTATGTATTAGGTCAAGTGTGCCTGCAGATCTTCAAAGGATTACCGTCAAATGGCCGCTTAGTCATCTTACCTTGAAGGCAAGGCTCAGAAGTGGGAAGATTTTCTATGGTTACAAAATCCAAAGGACCATCCTTTACTAGCCTTGTGATTCGGCCAATACCGATATGGCCAAGTCGGTAATGCCAGAGGCACGTGGGATTCACTGTATCACGATTCCTTTTCTTGGGATTTTGGACCGACGTAGTTTCGGTTAAGTTAGTTTCCAGAGAAGGATGTAGAACATAGAGACCATTCTCCAGTTCCCCGCATGCGATGAATTTGTTATTCCATTTAATAGTAATCATATTACTAAAATAAATAGTATATCCATCAGCACACAGTTTAGAAACAGAAATTAAATTTCTTCTCAAGTTCTGTACATAAAGACAATCTTTAAGTACAAGGACTCCTTCTCTAAAAACTAATTCTACGGTTCCTATTGCCGCAGTTGCAACACTTGCAGTCGTTCCCAAAAATAGTGTCACTTTGCCTTCATTCACTCTTCTGCTAACTTTGAACCCCTACAGTGAGTTACACGCATGAGTTGAAGCCCCAGAGTCAACACACCAGGACATAGAAGTAACTAACATATTAGTTTCTATGACACAAGTTTCGATGTTACCTTTCATAGATTCCAGGTAGGCAGGACAGTTCCTCTTCCAGTGGCCGGTCTGCTTGCAGAAGTGACAGACATCAGATGCCTTGTTCTTCTTCTGCTTCTTGGGTTTGGCAGCTTTCTTCTGGGGCTTCATTGCCTTTCTCTTTTTCTTGCCCGATTTGTTAGCTTCAGCAAGCATAACCACAGGCTCATCCTTCTTGAGTAGATTCTCGGCCCTCTGCAACTTATTGCTGAGTTCCTAGACACTGACATTCAGCTTATTCATGTTATAGTTCATTGTGAACGCATTGAAGGAAGAGGGCAAAGAATTCAGGATGGCATCCACTTGCGTGCCAAGATCTAGCCCGGATCCAAGAGCTTCGAGTTCGTTAATGTAACCCATCATCCGAAGACAATGGTCATGAACTTTCTGCCCTTTGGACATCTGTGCGGTCATGAATAGTTTAAGGACCTTCTGTCGAGTAGAACTGTTATGTTCTTCATACATTGTCTTTAGACTGTCCAATATTTCCTTGACTAGTTCGATCTGATCGAACTGCCTCTGTATTGAGTTGTCCAATGAGGCAATGACAAAGCACCGGGCTAGGGAGTTCTTATCCTCCCAATCTTGGTAGTCCCTCCTACGGGCCTTAGAAGCCCTATCCCCCGGACGCTCCGGGGCAGGATTTTTCACCACCTTGTCTAACTTTTCGAAAGTTAGGACCAACATAAGATTTCTATACCAATCGGCATAGTTTGGGCCCTTAAGCTTGTTATCGTCTAGAAGCTTTGCGAATTGACCGTTTGCCATTTTCTAATAAAACAACAAAGACGTTAGTCCACAACCTTAGTTTGATTCATGTTACCTACATAGATATGGTTTTTAACCTATGTTCCATTCCCATTTGTTCATCTCTGAGATTTCCCTCATTTCTCAGTGACGGAGATGACGGAATGTCTCTGGAAATGTGAGAAATCACATGGGGTGCGTGAAGCCAACTATTTCAGCTGCATAACCCCACCACCTTTTTGTGACGGATCATATCCACTCATCAAATGAATTTCCCTTTAGCCTCTGTCAGACAAGTTCAGAGCCATTTTCAGGTAAACCTTTCTATCCAATGAGTGCTCACCCATCATATTCAGGTTACGCCAAGGTACCGTGAGAGAGTTCCCATTTTCTAGTGAAGCCCCTCCCACATTGGTCTATGATGCCCCTATCATCTTATGAAACACTCTGATAGATCCAACAGCAAATGGATAACCTAATTTTATGATGCGTTTCATCATTACTGAAGGACCCATCATTGTGCTAATGATGGAAGGGCTTTAGAGAGTCCATCATATGGATCTCCCTATCACATGCACTCATATTGGCTGGAGGGAACTAAATTACACCCTAGTTCTAATTTTAGGTCAAACCAAAGTGGCTCCCACTGACTTTCATAAAGTCAGATTTCTGGTGGGCCTTGATCGGCTAGAAATTTCGTACGCATCCCTTTCCAGGGTTGTGGGGCCCACCAAGCAGGGAGGGGTCATCCAATGACCTTAAGGGACACCATGGCAATGATGTGCATTCATCCATGGTGTGCGCAAGAGCCACTAACGACTTATCATGGGCCAAGTGCTTATGGCCCACGGTCGCAGCACATCAAACATCCAAACATCACATGTAAAGGAAAAATTGATCCAATCAATTAACTGTTGTAAAGCCCATTTAATAGCCCAATTAAAATCCATAACATTAACAATTAATGTCGTCGACTAGGCATATGGGCGGAATCGCAGTTAGCAGTTCGGCCCATACAACTTTTCTCACAATAGTGGGCTTTTGCAGTTTTAACCCTTTAAAACTGGGCTTTACAAGTGGGCCGAATTAATCCATGTAATTGAACATCAGATTTGGAACAGCAAGTGTGAGAAAAAATGGACTGAAAAACAGCCCCCTTCGAACCCTAGATTCGGTCCAAACAGTTTTGGTCCAATCTAGTCCGAAATGGTCCGAAACTGATTTTCAATTCAAGAATTAATTCATGAATGATCTGAAATTAATAATCTTGATTTTAAGCAATCACAAATCAACTATGGACTGTTCGCACCACCTGCAAAACAGAGGCTAATCAGTAAGGTTGCAGTTTCACAAACTGCAAATCGCAGAAAGCGATTTCTCCATCTGCAAATCTCCAGCACCGCCATCTTCTTCCTTCTTCTTCAATCAAGAAAATAAAAAAAATAGAAATCCTATTTCTATTAATTACATTCTCGATCAAATCCTATACATTCAGTCTAGAAAATAAAAATAAAATTATTTACAGACCGAATTAAATAAAATAAAGAAAAAGGATGCGCAAACCATTTGCGCCAAATCTGCACTGCGATCTCCAGGTTCGAACAGTCCATTAAATCAAAATAAATAAAGAAAAGTTCTAAATAAATTTCTGATTTAACAAAATTAATTTCAGATCAATCGCCCATAACAAGAAACAGTTTCTTGAAATAAAGAAAACAAATTGTGCAAATCATGGCAGAACATCTTCTGTCCATCTGCGCAGGTTCAGATCTAATTTTCTTTTGGTTCAAGATTCGAACCTATGGCTCTGATACCACTGAAAGAATGGTAGGATCCATCCAATGGATGCCACAAACATTGTGGAATGGGTGGGCAAATTTCAAAAATTTTCCTATCTTCTCCCAACTGGGAATCACATTCCCTAAATTTAGAATACAATATTCAAGGATCCTACTTGAACCATAATCGAACCAGATCTGAACCAAAAAGAAAAAGGGAGGATTATACCTGATCTGGAGAAACAGTATCTCCCAAAGTTGGTGTTCACACCCAAAGAAGACACCAAGATCCGCTCCTACTGAAGATGACACAACTGTGGGTGGAACGGAACCAGCAGGGTGCATCCTACACACTGGATCCTTCGCAAGAACCCTCTGTAAACTCTGAACACCGAATCTTTTCCAGTCTTTCTTGCAAGACTGATGTCAAGAAATGATTTCTTGACTTCTTTCTTCTTCAAAGATCGAATCATGTAAGAAGCAATGCCGGCGGCGGCTAGAGGATGTATCTTTGCAAAAAACCCTTGTTCGAAATCTAATGTTTTTTTTTTCTTAGGGTTTTTCCTCCTTTCTTCTTGATTAAGAAACCTCCTAATTAGGTGTTCTCCCAATCCAAATCAGTATTTGGATAGGGGATTATCTTAATCTTATCTGTAGATTAAGTTAGCTTACTCCTGATCTTATCAGGAGGTTACCAGATTCAAATCTGATTTGAATTTGGTCTCCCATAGTGGATAAGGTTAAAGGTCCAACCCTTTTACTAACATTAATCTCAGATTTGCCCCATAGATGGGTGATCATATCAGCCCAGCTCGAAATGGGCTTTTGGCCCATTAAGTGTTTAGTGTTTAACTAGTTTCCAATCTGCTGCCCAGTTGGGCTTCTTTGTATGGCGTGGGACCCAAGCATTGATCTACACACCAGCTACATGGGTTCGCCCCAGCCTTTATTACAAGGCCCAGCCGAATTCACTGAAAAAGTCAGTGAACCCCTGAGCCCATCACATGGACCCTATGGGCCCAACACTTACATTATGAGGTCCCTGGGCCAAGCCATCTTATAAAAACCCAGGGACTGTGGGCAGGTGCAAGATTAGCCCATCAGGTGTTATCCTAAATGGTCTTACACTTAACCTCTCAGCCCTTAATGATCAAGCACTGCCTGACAATAGATGACCTCTCCCTCGGCTACATGGAACATTGCCGCACTCTCTACTCACATGGACCCTGGGAATTAAAACCATTTGCAAACATTTTGAAACCGTACATATACATATATATACATTCATTTGCAAAACAAAATTCCAACGATTGAAATCAACTGCCGGCAGTTTGGTTTCCATAAGAGAGAGTGCCTTTCCCGATCATTACCCTTGTCCGACAAAGGGGCAGATCCTGTCACTATGATCACTCACTCTAATGAATTCTCGGATTGTCCCAACATACCCAAGTTTTGATCCCCGCTAAGGATCTCACTGATTGTCATATCAAAGATAGCCTGATCTAACACCCAGAGAAGTATCATAATCGAGTTTAGGGGTCAGGTGTGACTTTCTAGTTTTGCCCATCTGTCTTTGAGGTCCAGGGCAATACTGGAAATCTGGTCCGGTTCAAGGATTCGAGTAATCCCATACTGCATGTACCTTGGGTCCTACCCTGGTGGCCGAGACAAGCCATCCCAATACTTGGTGGCACACCAATATCAGCTTTGGCACGATAAATCTCCCCAGACTTATCCAATGGCTATGAACATTTAAAACTAACACGAGTCTCTATAAGTGTCCAATTTTAGGGTCTTACACAAAATATTCAGGTTACGCCAAGGTACCATGAGAGAGTTCCCATTTTCTGGTGAAGCCCCTCCCACATCAGTTTATGACGCCCCTAATGTAACACTCTGACAAATCCAACAGCAAATGGATAGACCAATTTTATGGTGCGTTTCCTCATTACTGAAAAACCCATTATTGTGCTAATGATGGAAGGCCTTAAGAGAGTCCATCATATGGATCTCCCTATCACATGCACTCATATTTGCTGGAGGGAACTAAATTACGCCATATTTCTCATTTTAGGTCAAACCAAATTGGCTCCCATAGATTTTCATAAAGTCAGATTTCTGGTGGGCCTTGATCGGCTAGGGGTTCCATACGCATCCCTTTTTAGGGTTGTGGGGCCCACCAAGCTGGGAGGGGTCATCCGATGACCTTAAGGGACACCATGGCAATGATGTGCATTCAGCCATGGTGTGCGCAAGAGCCACTAACGAGTTATCATGGGCCAAGTGCTTATGGCCCACGGTCACAGCACATCAAACATCCAAACATCACATGTAAAGGAAGAATTGATTCAATCAATTAACTGTTGTAAAGCCCATTTAATAGCCCAATTAAAATCCTTAACATTAACAATTAATGTCGACTAGGCATATGGGCTGAATCGCAGTTAGCTGTTCGGCCCATACAACTTTTCTCACAATAGTGGGCTTTTGCCGTTTTAACCCTTTAAAACTGGGCTTTACAGGTGGGCCAAATTAATCCCTGTAAGTGAACATCAGATTTGGAACTGCAAGTGTGAGAAAAAATGGGCTGAAAAATAGCCCCCTTCGAACCCTAGATTCGGTCCAAACAGTTTTGGTCCAATCTAGTCTGAAATGGTCTGAAACTGATTTTCAATTCAAGAATTAATTCATGAATGATCTGAAATTAATAATCTTGATTTTAAGCAATCACAAATCAACTATGGACTGTTCGCACCACCTGCAAAACAGAGGTTAATCACTAAGGTTGCACTTTCACAAACTGCAAATCGCAGAAAGAGAATTCTCCATCTGCAAATCTCCTGCGCCGCCATCTTCTTCCTTCTTCTTCAATCAAGAAAATAAAAAAAACAGAAATCCTATTTCTATTAATTACATTCTTGATCAAATCCTATACATTCAGTCTAGAAAATAAAAGTAAAATTATTTACAGACCGAATTAAATAAAATAAAGAAAAAGGATGCGCAAACCATTTGCGCCAAACCTGCACTGCGATCTCTAGGTTCGAACAGTCCATTAAATCAAAATAAATAAAGAAAAGTTCTAAATAAATTTTTGATTTAACAAAATTAATTTCAGATCAATCGCCCTTAACAAGAAACAGTTTCTTGAAATAAAGAAAACAAACTGCACAAATCTTGGCAGAACATCTTCTGTCCATCTGCGCAGGTTCAGATCTAATTTTCTTTTGGTTCAAGATTCGAACCTGTGGCTTTGATACCACTGAAGGAATGGTAGGATCCATCCAATGGACGCCACAAATGTTGCGGAATGGGTGGGCGAATTTCAAAAATTTTCCTACATTCTCCCAACTGGAAATCACATTCCATAAATTTAGAATACAATATTCAAGGATCCTACTTGAACCATAATTGAACCAGATCTGAACCAAAGAGAAAAAGGGAGGATTATACCTGATCCGGAGAAACAGTATCTCCCAAAGTTGGTGTTCACTCCCAAAGAAGACACCAAGATCCGCTCCTGCTGAAGATGACACAGCTCTGGGTGGAACAGAACCAGCAGGGTGCGTCCTACACACTGGATCCTTCGCAAGAACCCTCTATAAATTCTGAACACCGAATCTTTTCCAGTCTTTCTTGCAAGACTGATGTCAAGAAATGATTTCTTGACTTCTTTCTTCTTCAAAGATCAAATCTTGTTAGAAGCAATGGTGGCGGTGGCTAGAGGAGAACTCTAAGGACGAAGATAGCGGAATTGCTTCTCTTCTCTCTGGAGTATGAATGAGATCTAATCTCTATTCGCAGGATATCCTTGAAAAAAACCCTTGCTCGAAATCCAATGTTTTTTTTTTCTTAGGGTTATTCCTCCTTTCTTCTAGATTAAGAAACCTCCTAATTAGGTGTTATCCCAATCCAAATCAGTATTTGGATAGGGGATTATCTTAATCTTATATGTAGATTAAGTTAGCTTACTCCTGATCTTATTAGGAGGTTACCAGATTCAAATCTGATTTGAATTTGGTCTCCCAGAGTGGATAAGGTTAAAGGCCCAATCCTTTTACTAACATTAATCTCAGATTTGCCCCATAGATGGGTGATCATATATGCCCAGCTCGAAATGGGCTTTTGGCCCATTAAGTGTTTAGTGTTTAACTAGTTTCCAATCTGCTGCCCAGTTGGGCTTCTTTGTATGGCGTGGGACCCAAGCATTGATCTACACACCAGCTACATGGGTTCGCCCCAGCCTTTATTACAAGGCCCAGCCGAATTCACTGAAAAAGTCAGTGAACCCCTGAGCCCATCACATGGACCCTATGGGCCCAACACTTACATTATGTGGTCCCTGGGCCAAGCCATCTTATAAAAACCCAGGGACTGTGGGCAGGTGCAAGATTAGCCCATCAGGTGTTATCCTAAATGGTCTTACACTTAACCTCTCAGCCCTTAATGATCAAGCACTGCCCGACAAGAGAGGACCTCTCCCTCGGCTGCAAGGAACAGTGCCGCACTCTCTACTCACATGGACCCCGAGAATTAAAACCATTTGCAAACATTTTGAAACCGTACTTATACATATATATATATATATTAGTTTTGCAAAACAAAATTCCATTGACTGAAATCAACTGCCGGCAGTTTGGTTTCCATCAGAGACAGTGCCTTTCCTGATCATTACCCTTGTCCGACAAAGGGGTTGATCCTGTCACTATGATCACTCACTCAGATGAATTCTCGGACTGTCCCAACATACCCAGGTTTTGATCCCCGCTAAGGATCTCACTGGTTGGTATATCAAAGGCAGCTTGATCCGACACCCAGTGAAGTATCATAATCGAGTCTAGGGGTTAGGTGTAATTTTCCAGTTTTGCCCATCTATCTCAGAGGTCCAGGGCAATACTGGAAATCTGGTCCGGTTCAAGGATTCGAGTAATCCCATACTGCATGTACCTTGGGTCTTACCCTGGTGGCCGAGACAAGCCATCCCAACACTTGGTGGCACACCAGTATCAGCTTTGGCAGGATAAATCTCCCCTGACTTATCCAATGGCTATGAACATTTAAAACTAACACGAGTCTCTATAAGTGTCCAATTTTAGGGTCTTACACATAATATTCAGGTTACGCCAAGGTACCATGAGAGAGTTCCCATTTTCTGGTGAAGCCCCTCCCACATCAGTTTATGACGCCCCTATCATCTTATGTAACACTCTGACAAATCCAACAGCAATTGGATAGACCAATTTTATGGTGCGTTTCCTCATTACTGAAAAACCCATTATTGTGCTAATGATGGAAGGCCTTAAGAGAGTCCATCATATGGATCTCCCTATCACATGCACTCATATTTGCTAGAGGGAACTAAATTACGCCCTATTTCTCATTTTAGGTCAAACCAAATTGGCTCCCATAGATTTTCATAAAGTCAGATTTCTGGTGGGCCTTGATCGGCTAGGGGTTCCATACGCATCCCTTTTTAGGGTTGTGGGGCCCACCAAGCTGGGAGGGGTCATCCGATGACCGTAAGGGACACCATGGCAATGATGTGCATTCAGCCATGGTGTGCGCAAGAGCCACTAACGAGTTATCATGGGCCAAGTGCTTATGGCCCACGGTTACCCCACGGTCACAGCACATCAAACATCCAAACATCACATGTAAAGGAAGAATTGATTCAATCAATTAACTGTTGTAAAGCCCATTTAACAACCCAATTAAAATCCATAACATTAACAATTAATGTCGACTAGGCATATGGGCTGAATCGCTGTTAGCAGTTCGGCCCATACAACTTTTCTCACTATAGTGGGCTTTTGCAGTTTTAACCCTTTAAAACTGGGCTTTACAGGTGGGCCAAATTAATCCCTGTAACTGAACATCAGATTTGGAACTGCAAGTGTGAGAAAAAATGGACTGAAAAATAGCCCCCTTCGAACCCTAGATTCGGTCCAAACAGTTTTGGTCCAATCTAGTCCGAAATGGTCCGGAACTGATTTTCAATTCAAGAATTAATTCATGAAAGATCTGAAATTAATAATCTTGATTTTGAGCAATCACAAATCAACTATGGACTGTTCGCACCACCTGCAAAACAGTGGTTAACCACTAAGGTTGCAGTTTCACAAACTGCAAATCGTTGAAAGCGATTTCTCCATCTGCAAATCTCCAGCGCCGCCTTCTTCTTCCTTCTTCTTCAATCAAGAAAATAAAAAAAAAAATAGAATTCCTATTTCTATTAATTACAATCTTGACCAAATCCTATACATTCAGTCTAGAAAATAAAAATAAAATTATTTACAGACCGAATTAAATAAAATAAAGAAAAATGATGCCTAGACCATCTGCGCCAAATCTGCACTGCGATCTCCAGGTTCGAACAGTCCATTAAATCAAAATAAATAAAGAAAAGTTCTAAATAAATTTTTGATTTAACAAAATTAATTTCAGATCAATCGCTCTTAACAAGAAACAGTTTCTTGAAATAAAGAAAATAAACTGCGCAAATCTTGGCAGAACATCTTCTGTCCATCTGTGCAGGTTCAGATCTGATTTTCTTTTGGTTCAAGATTCGAACGTGTGGCTCTGATACCACTGAACGAATGGTAGGATCCATCCAATGGATGCCATAAACGTTGCGGAATGGGTGGGCGAATTTAAAAAATTTTCCTACCTTCTCCCAACTGGGAATCACATTCCCTAAATTTAGAATACAATATTCAAGGATCCTACTTGAACCATAATCGAACCAGATCTGAACCAAAAAGAAAAAGGGAGGATTATACTTGATCCGGAGAAACAGTATTTCCCAAAGTTGGTGTTCACGCCCAAAGAAGACACCAAGATCCGCTCCTGCTGAAGATGACACAGCTGTGGGTGGAACGGAATCAGCAGGGTGCGTCCTACACACTGGATCCTTCGCAAGAACCCTCTGGAAACTCTAAACACCGAATCTTTTCCTGTCTTTCTTGCAAGACTGATGTCAAGAATTGATTTGTTGACTTCTTTCTTCTTCAAAGATCGAATCTTGTAAGAAGCAATGCCGACAGCGACTGGAGGATAACTCCAAGGACGAAGATAGCTGAATTACTTCTCTTCTCTCTGAAGTATGAATGAGATCTTATCTCTATTCGCATGATGTATCCTTGAAAGAAACCCTTGTTCGAAATCTAATGTTTTTTTTTCTTAGGGTTTTTCCTCATTTCTTCTTGATTAAGAAACCTCCTAATTAGGAGTTATCCCAATCCAAATCAGTATTTGGATAGGGGATTATCTTAATCCTATCTGTAGATTAAGTTAGCTTACTCCTGATCTTATCAGAAGGTTACCAGATTCAAATCTGATTTGAATTTGGTCTCCCAGAGTGGATAAGGTTAAAGGCCCAATCCTTTTACTAACATTAATCTCAGATTCTCCCCATAGATGGGTGATCATATCAGCCCAGCTCGAAATGGGCTTTTGGTGCATTAAGTGTTTAGTGTTTAACTAGTTTCCAATCTGCTGCCCAGTTGGGCTTCTTTGTATGGCGTGGGACCCAAGCATTGATCTACACACCAGCCACATGGGTTCAGTCCAGCCGTTTTTACAAGGCCCAGCCGAATTCACTGAAAAACTCAGTGAACCCTTGAGCCCATCACATGGACCCTATGGGCCCAACACTTACATTAAGTGGTCCCTGGGCCAAGCCATCTTATAAAAACCCAGGGACTGTGGGCAGGTGCAAGATTAGCCCATCAGGCATTATCCTAAATGGTCTTACACTTAACCTCTCAGCCCTTAATGATCAAGCATTGCCCGACAAGAGAGGACCTCTCCCTCGGCTGCAAGGAACAGTGCCGCACTCTCTACTCACATGGACCCCGGGAATTAAAACCATTTGCAAACATTTTGAAACCGTACTTATACATATATATATATATATATATATATTAGTTTTGGAAAACAAAATTCCAGCGATTGAAATCAACTACCGGCAGTTTGGTTTCCATCAGAGAGAGTGCCTTTCCCGATCATTACCCTTGTCCGACAAAGGGGTTGATCCTGTCACTATGATCACTCACTCAGATGAATTCTCGGATTGTCCCAACATACCCAGGTTTTGATCCCCGCTAAGGATCTCACTGATTGGCATATTAAAGACAGCTTGATCCGACTCCCAGTGAAGTATCATTATCGAGTCTAGGGGTTAGGTGTAACTTTCCAGTTTTGCCCATCTGTCTCCAAGGTCTAGGGCAATACTGGAAATCTGGTCCGATTCAAGGATTCGAGTAATCCCATACTGCGTGTGCCTCGGGTCTTACCCTGGTGGCCAAGACAGGCCATCCCAACACTTGGTGGCACACCAGTATCAGCCTTGGCAGGATAAATCTCCCTAGACTTATCCAATGGCTTTGAACATTTAAAACTAACACGAGTCTCTATAAGTGTCCAGTTTTAGAGTCTTACACAGAATTATACCAAACAACATGAATCAAAATGCACTTTAATTATTTCCACTAAATAACAAAAGTAAATCAATTCGTATTGAAGCTAAGGGCATACAAAACTGTCTAACACACTTTTGTGAGAAAAGCTATATGGGCCGAACTGCTAACTGCTATTCAGCCCATATACCTAGATGATATTATTTGTTAATATTGTATTTTTGTTGGGTTGATTAATGGGCTTTACAGTAATTAAATGATTGGATCAATTCTTCCATATCATGTGATGTGTGGATGTTGGATGTGCTGCGACCATGGGCCATAAGCACTTGGCCCATGATGATTCGTTAGTGGCTCTTGCGCATACCATGGCTGAATGCACATCATTGCCATGGTGTCCCCTAAGGTCATTGGATGACCCCTTCCTAGCATGGTGGGCCCCACAACCCTGAAAAGGGAAGCGTGCGGAAACCCTAGCCGATTTGGGCCACCATAAATCTGACTTTATGAAAGTCAGTGGGATCCACTCTGGTTTGACCTAAATTAACTAGGGCGTAATTTTGTTCCCTCTAGCAATTATGAGTGCATGTGATAGGAAGATCCATATGATGGACTCTCTAAAGGCCTTCCATCATTAGCACGATGATGGATCCTTCAGTAATGAGGAAATGCACCATAAAATTGGGCTATCCATTTGCTGTTGGGTCTGTCAGAGTGTTTCATAAGTTGATAGGGGCGTCATAGACCGATCTAGGAGGGGCTTCACTAGAAAATGGGAACTCTCTCACGGTACCTTGGCGTAACCTGAATATGATGGATGAGCAGTCACTGGACAGAAAGGTTTACTTGAAAATGACTCTAAACCTTGTCTGACAGAGGCCCAAGGGAAACTCATATGATGAGTGGATATGATCCGTCACAGAAAGGTGGTGGGGTTATGCAGCTGAAATAGTTGACTCCATGCACCCTATGTGATTTCCCACATTTCCAGAGACATTTTGCCATCTCCGTCACTGAGATAGGAGGGAAATCTCAGAGATGAACAAATGGAAATGGAACATAGATTAAAAGCCATATCTATGTAGGTAACATGAATCAAACTAAGGCTGTGGACTAACATTTTGTTGTTTTATTAGAAAATAGCAAACAACAATTTGCTAAGTTGCTTGACGACAACAAGCTTAAGAGCCCAAACTATGCCGACTGGTACATAAACCTTATGTTGGTCCTAACTTCAGAAAAATTAGATAAAGTGGCAAAGAATCATACACCGGATTGTCCAGGAGATAGGGCTTCAGAAGCCTGTAGGAGGGAATACCAAGAATGAGAGGAGAAAAAACTCCATAGCCCGCTGCTATATCATAGCCTCTTTAGATAATCCGATACAGAGGCATTTCAATCAGACCGAACTCGCCATGGACATATTGAATAGTCTGAAAACTATGTACGAAGAGTAGAACCGTTCTACTCGACAGAAGGTCCTGAAGTAGTTCCTGACCGCGCAAATGACCAAGGGGCAGCAAGTTCATGACCATTTTCTCCGGATGATGGGTTACATTAACGAGGTGGAGGCCCTTGGGTCCGGGCTGGATCTGGTCACACAGATAGATGCCATTCTTAACTCCTTGCCTCCGTCCTTCAATCCGTTCATAATGAATTACAATATGAACAAGTTGAATGTCAGCGTTCAAGAGCTCAGCAACATGTTGCAACGGGCCGAGGAACTGATTAGAAAGGATGAGCCAATAGTCATGCTTGTTGAAGCTAGCAAATCTGGCAAGAAGAGGAGGGCAAAGAGGAAACCCTAGAAAAAGGCCACTAAATCTAAGAAACAAAAGAAAGATAAAGCATCTGATGCCTGTCACTTCTGCAAGCAGGCCGACCACTTGAAGAGGAACTGCCCTGCCTACCTGGAATCTAAGAAAGGAACTTTCGAAACTTGTGTCATTGAGACTAATTTGTTAGTCACTTCTGTGTCCAGGTGTGTTGACTCCGGGGCTTCAACTCATGTGTGTAATTCACTACAAGGGTTCAAAGTAAGTAGAAGGCTAAGTGAAGGAGTGTTAGACAGTTTTGTATGCCCTTAGCTTCAATCATTTTGATGTACTTTTGTTATTTAGTGGAAATAAATAAAGTGCATGTTTGATTCATGTTGTTTGGTTTAATTCTGTGTAAAACCCTAAAACTGGACATTTGTAGAGACTCATGTTAGTTTTAAATGTTCACAGCCGTTGGATAAGTCTGGGGAGATTTATCCTGCCAAGGCTGATACTGGTGTGCCACCAAGTGTTGGGATGGCCTGTCTCAGCCATCAGGGTAAGACCCGAGGCACATACAGCATGGGATTACTTGAATCCTTGAACCGGACCAGATTTCCAGTCTTGCCCTGGACCTTGGAGATAGATGGGCAAAACTGGAAAGTTACACCTGACCCCTAGACTCGATTATGACACTTCACTAGGTGCTGGATCAGGCAGCCTTTGATATGCCAATCAGTGAGATCCTTAGTGGGGATCAAAACCTGGGTATGTTGGGGCAGTTTGAGAATTCATCTGAGTGGGTGGTCATAGTGACAGAATCAGCCACTTTGTCGGACAAAGGGTAATGATCGGGAATGCACTCTCTCTGATGGAAACCAAACTGCCGGCAGTTGATTTCAATCGTTGGAATTTTGTTTTTGCAAAATTAATATATTTACATATATATGTACGGTTTCAAAATGTTTGCAAATGGTTTTAATTCCCGGGATCCATGTGAGAGGAGAGTGCGGCACTGTTCCTTGCAGCCGAGGGAGAGGTCCTCTCTTGTCGGGCAGTGCTTGATCATTAAGGGCTGAGAGGTTAAGTGTAAGACCATTTAGGATAATACCTGATGGGCTAATCTTGCACCTGCCCACAGTCCCTGGGTTTTTATAAGATGGCTTGGCCCAGGGACCACTTAATGTAAGTGTTGGGCCCATAGGGTTCATACGATGGACTCAAGGGGTTCATTGAGATTTTCAGTGAATTCGGCTGGGCCTTGTATTAAAGGCTGGGCCGAACCCATGTGGCTGGTGTGTAGATCAATGCTTGGGTCCCACGCCATACAAAGAAGTCCAACTGGGCAGCAGATTGGAAACTAATTAAACACTGAATACTTAATGGGCCAAAAGCCCATTTCGAAGTGGGCTGATATGATCACCCATCAATGGGGCGAATTTGAGATTGAAGTTAGCAAAAAGGATTGGGCTCTTAGCCTTATCCACTCTTAGAGACCAAATTCAAATCAGATTTGAATCTGGTAACCTCCTGATAAGATCAGGAGTAAGCTAACTCTATCTGGGAAAGGGATTAAGATTATCCCCTATCCAAATACTGATTTGGATTGGGATAACTCCTAATTAGGAGATTTCTTAATCAAGAAGAAAAGAGAGGAGATTTTCGAATGAACCAAGACAGGGAAATCAGATTTCGATCCAAGAGGTTCTGGTAAGCAAGAAAGGTTCCTGCGAATTGAGATTAGATCTCATTCTCTCCAGAAAAGAAAACAATTCAGCTTTTTCGTTTCTGGAAATCTCCTCCTGCCGCCGCCATCTGCATTGTTGCAAGATTTGATCTTTGCAGAAAAGAAAGTCAAGAAACCAGTTCTTGACATCAGACTTGCAAGAAAGACTGAAAGAATTCAGTGTTTAGTACATCCAGGGGATTCTTGTGAAGGATCCAGTGTGTAGGACGCACCCTGCTGGTTCTGTTCCATCCACAGCTGTGTCATCTTCAGCAGGGACAGATCTTGGAGCATTCTTTGGGCGTGAACACCAACTTTGGGAGATACTGCTTCTCCGGATCAGGTATAATCCTCCCATTTATCTTTTGGTACAGATCTGGTTTGATTAGGGTTCAAGTAGATCCTTGAATATTGTATTCTAAATTCAGGGAATATGATTCCCAGTTGGGAGAAGGTAGGAAATTTTTGAAATTCGCCCCACCCATTCCGCAACCTTTATGGCGTCCATTAGATGGATCCTACCATTCTTTCAGTGGTATCAGAGCCACAGGTTCGAATCTTGAACCAAAAGAAAATCAGATCTGACCCTGCGCAGATGGATAGAAGGTGTTCTTTCAAGATTTGCGCAGATTGTTTTCTTTTTTTTCAAGAAACTGTTTCTTGTTAAGGGCGATTGATCTGAAATTAATTTCTATTAAATCCAAAATTTATTTGGAATTGTTCTTTATTTATTTTGATTTAATGGACTGTTCAAACCTGGAGATCGCAGTGCAGTTTTAGCGCAGATGGTCTGCGCACCCTTTTTCTTTTCTATTTATTTATTTCATTCAATTCGGTCTGTAAATAATTTTTTTTATTTTTTAGACTGAATGTATAGGATTTGATCAAGAATGTAATTAATAGAAATAGGATTTCTGTTATTTTTCTTGATTAAAGAAGATGGAAGAAGATGGCGGCGCTGGAGATTTGCAGATGGAGAAATCGTTTTCTGCGATTTGCAGTTTATGAAACTGCAACCCTTGTGATTAACCTCTGTTTTGCAGGTGGTGCGAACAGTCCATAATTGTTTTGTGTTTGCTAGAAATCAAAACTATTAATTTCAGATCATTCAATAATTAATTCTTGAATTGAAAATCAGTTTTGGACCATTTCGGACTAGATTGGACCAAAACTGTTTGGACCGAATCTGGGTTTCGAAAGGGGCTGTTCTCAGTCCAATTGTCTCACACTTTTGTTCCAAATCTGATGTTCAATTACAGGGATTAATTCGGCCCACCTGTAAAGCCCAGTTTTAAAGGGTTAAAACTGCAAAAGCCCATTATTGTGAGATAAGCTGTATGGGCCGAACTGCTATCTGCGATTCAGCCCATACACCTAGTGGACATTAATCGTTAATGACTTGGTTTTTAAATGGGCCGTTGAATGGGCTTTACAGCAATTAATTGATTGGATCAATTCCTCCTTTACATGTGATGTTTGGATGTTTGATGTGCTGCGACCATGGGCCATAAGTACTTGGCCCGTGATGACTCGTTAGTGGCTCTTGCGCACACCATGGCTGAATGCACATCATTGCCATGGTGTCCCTGAAGGTCATTGGATGACCCCCCTCTTTGCCTGGTGGGCCCCACAACCCTGAAAAGGGATGCGTACGGAACCCCTAGCCGATTAAGGCCCACCAGAAATCTGACTTTATGAAAGTCAGTGGGAGCCACTTTGGTTTGACCTAAATTAGAACTAGGCCGTGATTTTGTTCCCTCCAGCAAATATGAATGCAAGTGATAGGGAGATCCATATGATGGACTCTCTAAAGGCCTTCCGTCATTAGCACAATGATGGGTCCATCAGTAATGAGGAAACGCACCATAAAATTGGGCTATCCATTTGCTGTTGGATCTGTTAGAGTGTTTCATAAGATGATAGGGGCGTCATAGACCGATGTGGGAGGGGCTTCACCAGAAAATGGGAACTCTCTCACGGTACCTTGGCGTAACCTGAATATGATGGGTGTGCACTCACTGACAGAAGGGTTTACCTGAAAACGGCTCTGAACCTTGTCTGACAGAGGCCAAAGGGAAACTCATTTGATGAGTGCATATGATCCGTCACAGAAAGGTGGTGGGGTTATGCAGCTGAAACAGTTGGCTTCACGCACCCCATGTGATTTCCCACATTTCCAGAGACATTTCATCGTCTCCGTCACTGAGATAGGAGGGAAATCTCAGAGATGAACAAATGGGAATGGAACATAGATTAAAAGCCATATCTATGTAGGTAAACATGAATCAAACTAAGGTTGTGGACTAATGATTTTGCTGTTTTATTAGAAAATGGCAAACGGTCAATTTGCAAAGCTTCTAGACGATAACAAGCTTAAGGGCCCAAACTATGCCGACTGGTACAGAAATCTTATGCTGGTCCTAACTTCTGAAAAGTTAGA
Organism: Nelumbo nucifera; assembly: GCF_055504915.1. Taxonomy (NCBI): domain Eukaryota; kingdom Viridiplantae; phylum Streptophyta; class Magnoliopsida; order Proteales; family Nelumbonaceae; genus Nelumbo; species Nelumbo nucifera. The sequence continues at coordinate 62,316,315 of NC_142653.1, forward strand.
CAAGGTAGTGAAAAATCCTGCCCCGGAACGTCCGGGTGATAGGGCTTCTGAGGCCCGTAGGAGGGACTACCAAGATTGGGAGGATAAGAACTCCCTAGCCCGCTGCTTTGTCATTGCCTCATTAGACAACTCAATACAGAGGCAGTTCGATCAGATCGAACTTGCCAAGGACATATTGGACAGTCTAAGGACAATGTATGAGGAGCAGAACCGTTCTACTCGACAGAAGGTCCTGAAATTGTTCATGACCGCGCAGATGACCAAAGGGCAGAAAGTTCATGACCATTGTCTTCGGATGATGGGATACATCAACGAACTTGAAGCTCTTGGATCCGGGCTAGATCTTGGCACGCAAGTGGATGCCATCCTAAATTCTTTGCCCTCTTCCTTCAATGCGTTCACTATGAACTACAATATGAATAAGCTGAATGTCAGCGTCCAGGAACTCAGCAATATGTTGCAGAGGGCCGAGGATTTACTCAAGAAGGGTGAGCCTGTGGTTATGCTTGCTGAAGCTAACAAATCGGGCAAGAGAAAGAGAAAGGCAAAGAAGCCTCAGAAGAAGACTACCAAACCCAAGAAGCAGAGGAAGAACAAGGCATCTGATGTATGTCACTTCTGCAAGCAGACCGGCCACTGGAAGAGGAACTGTCCTACCTACCTGGAATCTAAGAAAGGTAATATCGAAACTTGTGTCATAGAAAATAATATGTTAGTTACTTCTGTGTCCTGGTGTGTTGACTCCGGGGCTTCAACTCATGCGTGTAATTCACTGCAGGGGTTCAAAGTTAGCAGAAGGCTGAGTGAAGGTGAAGTGACACTGTTCTTGGGAACAACTGCAAGTGTTGCAGCTGCGGCAATAGGAACCGTAGAATTAGTTTTTAAAGAAGGAGTCCTTGTACTTAAAGATTGTCTTTATGTACAGAACTTGAGAAGGAATTTAATTTCTGTTTCAAAATTGTGTGCTGATGGATATACTGTTTACTTTAGTAATATGATTACTGTTAAACGGAATAATAAATTCATCGCATGCGGGGAGCTAGAGAACGGTCTCTATGTTCTGCATCCTTCTTTGGAAACTAACTTAACCGAAACTACGTCGGTCGAAAATCCCAAGAAAAGGACTTGTGATACAGTAAATCTCACGTGCCTCTGGCATTACCGACTTGGCCACATCGGTGTCGACCGAATCACAAGACTGGTAAAGGATGGTCCTTTGGATTTTCTAACCGTAGAAAATCTTCCCACTTGTGAACCTTGCCTCCAAGGTAAGATGACTAAGCGGCCATTTGACGGTAAGCCTGAAAGATGTGCAGGCACACTTGACCTAATACATACTGATGTATGTGGTCCCCTGAGTGTTAGGACACGGAATCAACACGTGTACTTCATCACCTTTACAGATGATTTTTCACGATATGGTTACGTGTACCTAATGAGACATAAGTCTGAATCATTTGAAAAGTTCAAAGAGTTCAGACAGGAAGTCGAGAAACAGTTAGGGAGAGAAATTAAGGCCCTTCGATCAGATCGAGGTGGCGAGTATCTCTCTGACGAATTCAGGGACTACTTAAAGGCCAATGGGATAGTGTCACAACTGGCTCCTCCTGCTACACCTCAACTCAACGGTGTTTCAGAGAGGAGAAATAGGACCTTATTAGACATGGTCCGGTCACTTCTCGTACGCTCAGAATTACCCACATCCTTTTGGGGATATGCATTAGAGACTGCTATCTACGTGCTGAATAGGGTTCCAACCAAATCAGTTTCGAAAACTCCATATGAGCTTTGGACCAGAAGGAAGCCAAGTGTGAGACACTTGAAGATTTGGGGTTGTCCTGCACACGTTAAAAGAACAAGTGCGGACAAGTTGGAATCTAAAACCAGCCGTTGCCTGTTTATAGGCTACCCAAAGGATTCGGTGGGTTATCTATTCTATGACCCAAGTGAGCAGAAAGTGTTCTGCAGTCGAAACGCCCGATTCTTAGAATCCGATTACATCCTGGACACCCATCGTCAGGAAATAGTTCTTGATGAGGAGAGCTCAGGAGCAGTGGGAGATGACCCACAAGTTCCAGGTAATGACCAACCTAGAAGGTCCACCCGGGTATCCAGACCACCAGTCCGATATGGTTATGACCAGGATAGTTACCTGGTGGAAGCCTTGACTAGTGAAGAGGATCCCGTGTCTTACGCGGAAGCTATGTTAGACATAAACTCCCAGAAGTGGGTGGAGGCCATGAGAGCCGAGATGGACTCAATGGAGACCAATGGAGTCTGGACTCTAGTGGATCCGCCCTCCGGGGTAAAAGCAATTGGTTGCAAATGGATCTACAAGAGGAAGAAGGGCCCCGATGGCAGGATTGAGACCTTTAAAGCTCGTTTGGTGGCGAAAGGGTATACTCAGAAAGAAGGCATCGACTATGAGGAAACCTTTTCACCGGTGGCCATGCTTAAATCCATTAGGATCCTGCTAGCTGTAGCAGCGTACCATGATTACGAGATTTGGCAAATGGATGTCAAAACAGCGTTCCTGAATGGAGATCTTAGTGAAGATATCTACATGCAGCAGCCGCAAGGCTTCATTGCTGCTGGTCAGGAACACATGGTATGTAAACTTAATAGATCCATATATGGACTTAAGCAGGCTTCTAGGAGTTGGAACATCCGGATGAGCCCTGTGTTTACAGGAAATCCAGTGGGGATAAGATCACCTTTTTAGTCTTGTATGTGGACGATATCCTACTCATTGGGAATGATGTAGGAATGTTGACTTCGGTCAAGGTATGGCTATCACAGCAGTTCTCCATGAAAGATCTTGGAGAAGCTTCATACATACTGGGTCTTCGACTCTATAGAGATAGATCGAAGAGGATAATCGGATTATCCCAGGCTGCTTACATTGACAAAATTGTCAAAAGATACAGCATGGAAAACTCCAAGAAAGGAAACGTTCCTTTCAGGCACGGAGTCACTCTCTCCAAGAAGATGTCTCCCAAGACTTCTGAGGAGATTGAGAGCATGAGAGACGTTCCCTATGCCTCAGCTGTGGGGAGCATCATGTACGCCATGTTGTGCACTCGCCCGGACATAGCTCAGGCGGTGAGTGTGGTAAGCAGATTCCAGGCAAACCCAGGACAGGAGCATTGGACCGCTGTGAAGAACATACTCAAATACCTTCGAAGGACGAAAGAGTTTTGTCTGGTATTCGATGGTAGTTCACTGCAAGTTCTAGGGTATACCGATGCCGATTTCCAGTCGAATCCAGATGATAGAAAGTCTACATCTGGGTATGTTTTCTCGATAGGATCGTGTGCTGTTTGCTGGAAAAGCAGCAAACAGGGGTCCACTGCAGACTCCACAACCGAGGCCGAGTACATTGCCGCAAGTGAAGCTGCCAAGGAAGCCGTGTGGATGAAGAAATTCATACACGAATTAGGAGCGATTCCATCCAGCACATCACCCATCCCGTTGTTGTGTGACAACAATGGAGCGATCGCCCAGGCTAAAGAGCCTCGGGCCCACTCGAAGTCAAAGCACATCGAGAGAAAGTACCATGTACTGCGGGAGATCGTTGGTAGAGGGGACGTCCTAATTCAAAAGGTAGCATCAGCGGATAATGTGGCAGACCCATTGACAAAGCCACTGACACAGAAGGTGTTTGAGAAACACGTGGAAAGTATGGGACTCCGGCTTGTACCAGATTGGACCTAAGTGCAAGTGGGAGCTGTTAGACAGTTTTGTATGCCCTTAGCTTCAATCATTTTGATGTACTTTTGTTATTTAGTGGAAATAAATAAAGTGCATGTTTGATTCATGTTGTTTGGTTTAATTCTGTGTAAAACCCTAAAACTGGACATTTGTAGAGACTCATGTTAGTTTTAAATGTTCACAGCCGTTGGATAAGTCTGGGGAGATTTATCCTGCCAAGGCTGATACTGGTGTGCCACCAAGTGTTGGGATGGCCTGTCTCAGCCATCAGGGTAAGACCCGAGGCACATACAGCATGGGATTACTTGAATCCTTGAACCGGACCAGATTTCCAGTCTTGCCCTGGACCTTGGAGATAGATGGGCAAAACTGGAAAGTTACACCTGACCCCTAGACTCGATTATGACACTTCACTAGGTGCTGGATCAGGCTGCCTTTGATATGCCAATCAGTGAGATCCTTAGTGGGGATCAAAACCTGGGTATGTTGGGGCAGTTTGAGAATTCATCTGAGTGGGTGGTCATAGTGACAGAATCAGCCACTTTGTCGGACAAAGGGTAATGATCGGGAATGCACTCTCTCTGATGGAAACCAAACTGCTGGCAATTGATTTCAATCGTTGGAATTTTGTTTTTGCAAAATTAATATATTTACATATATATGTACGGTTTCAAAATGTTTGCAAATGGTTTTAATTCCCGGGATCCATGTGAGAGGAGAGTGCGGCACTGTTCCTTGCAGCCGAGGGAGAGGTCCTCTCTTGTCGGGCAGTGCTTGATCATTAAGGGCTGAGAGGTTAAGTGTAAGACCATTTAGGATAATACCTGATGGGCTAATCTTGCACCTGCCCACAGTCCCTGGGTTTTTATAAGATGGCTTGGCCCAGGGACCACTTAATGTAAGTGTTGGGCCCATAGGGTTCATACGATGGACTCAAGGGGTTCATTGAGATTTTCAGTGAATTCGGCTGGGCCTTGTATTAAAGGCTGGGCCGAACCCATGTGGCTGGTGTGTAGATCAATGCTTGGGTCCCACGCCATACAAAGAAGTCCAACTGGGCAGCAGATTGGAAACTAATTAAACACTGAATACTTAATGGGCCAAAAGCCCATTTCGAAGTGGGCTGATATGATCACCCATCAATGGGGCGAATTTGAGATTGAAGTTAGCAAAAAGGATTGGGCTCTTAGCCTTATCCACTCTTAGAGACCAAATTCAAATCAGATTTGAATCTGGTAACCTCCTGATAAGATCAGGAGTAAGCTAACTCTATCTGGGAAAGGGATTAAGATTATCCCCTATCCAAATACTGATTTGGATTGGGATAACTCCTAATTAGGAGATTTCTTAATCAAGAAGAAAAGAGAGGAGATTTTCGAATGAACCAAGACAGGGAAATCAGATTTCGATCCAAGAGGTTCTGGTAAGCAAGAAAGGTTCCTGCGAATTGAGATTAGATCTCATTCTCTCCAGAAAAGAAAACAATTCAGCTTTTTCGTTTCTGGAAATCTCCTCCTGCCGCCGCCATCTGCATTGTTGCAAGATTTGATCTTTGCAGAAAAGAAAGTCAAGAAACCAGTTCTTGACATCAGTCTTGCAAGAAAGACTGAAAGAATTCAGTGTTTAGTACATCCAGGGGATTCTTGTGAAGGATCCAGTGTGTAGGACGCACCCTACTGGTTCTGTTCCATTCACAGCTGTGTCATCTTCAGCAGGGACAGATCTTGGAGCATTCTTTGGGCGTGAACACCAACTTTGGGAGATACTGCTTCTCCGGATCAGGTATAATCCTCCCATTTATCTTTTGGTACAGATCTGGTTTGATTAGGGTTCAAGTAGATCCTTGAATATTGTATTCTAAATTCAGGGAATATGATTCCCAGTTGGGAGAAGGTAGGAAATTTTTGAAATTCGCCCCCCCCCATTCCGCAACCTTTATGGCGTCCATTAGATGGATCCTACCATTCTTTCAAGGAGAAGTGACACTTTTCTTGGGAACGACTGCAATTGTTGCAGCTACGGCAATTGGAACCGTAGAATTAGTTTTTACAGAAAGAATTATTGTACTTAAAGATTGTCTTTATGTACAAAACTTAAGAAGAAATTTGATTTTTGTTTCTAAACTGTGTGCTGATGGATATGCTGTTTACTTTAGTAATATGATTACTGTTAAACGGAATAATAAATTCATCACATGCGGGGAACTGGAGAACGGTCTCTATGTTCTACGTCCTTCTCTAGAAACTAACTTGACCGAAACTACGTCGGTCAAAATTCCCAAGGAGTCGTGATATAGTTAGTCCCACGTGCCTGTGGCATTACTGACTTGGCCATATCGGTATTGACCGAATCACAAGACTAGTAAAGGGTGGTCCTTTGGATTTTCTAATCGTAGAAGATCTTCCCACTTGTGAGCCTTGCCTCCGAGGCAAGATGACAAAACGGCCATTTGACGGTAAGCCTGAAAGATGTACATGCACACTTGACCTTATACATACTTATGTATGTGGTCCCCTGAGTGTTAGGACTCATAACCAACACATGTATTTCATCACCTTCATCGATGACTACTCACGATATGGTTACGTGTACCTAATGAGACAGAAGTCCGAATCCTTTGAAAAGTTCAAGGAATTCAGAAAAGAAGTCGAGAAACAGTTAGGGAGAGAAATTAAGGCCCTTCGATCGAATCGAGGTGGCGAGTATCTCTCTGACGAATTCAGGGACTACTTGAAGGCCAACGGGATAATATCACAGTTGTCTCCTCCTACAACACCGCAACTTAACGGTGTTTCAGAGAGGAGGAATAGGACATTGTTAGACATGGCCCGGTCACTTCTCACACGCTTAGAATTACCCACATCCTTTTGGGGATATGCATTAGAGACTACTATCTACGTGCTGAATCGGGTTCCAACCAAATCGGTTCTGAAAACTCCATAAGAACTATGGAACGGAAAGAAACCGAGTGTTAGACACTTGAAGATTTGGGGTTGTCCTGCGCACGTTAAAAGAATGAGTGCGGACAAGTTGGAATCCAAGACCAGTCGTTGCCGATTTGTAGGCTACCCAAAGGATTCGGTGGGTTATCTTTTCTATGACCCAAGTGAGTAGAAAGTGTTCTGCAGTCGAAATGCCCAGTTCTTAGAGACTGATTACATCCTGGACACCCATCATCAGGAAATAGTTCTTGATTAGGACAGCTCAGGACCAATGGGAGATGTCCCGCATGTTCCAGGTAGTGACCAATCTAGAAGATCCACCCGGGTATCCAGGCCACCAGTCCGTTATGGTTATGACCAGGATAGTTACCTGATGGAAGCCTTGACTAGTGAGGAGGATCCCGTGACTTACATGGAAGCTATGTTGGACATAGATTCCCAGAAGTGGGTGGAGGCCATGAGAGTTGAGATGGACTCGATAGAGGCCAATGGAGTCTGGACTCTAGTAGATCCGCCCTCCGGGGTAAAAGCAATTGGTTGCAAATGGATCTATAAGAGGAAGAAGGGCCCCGATGGCAAGATTGAGACCTACAAAGCTTGTTTGGTGGAGAAAGGGTATACTCAGAAAGAAGGCATCGACTATGAGGAAACTTTTTCGCCCGTGGCTATGCTTAAATCCATTAGGATCCTGCTAGCTGTAACAGCATACCATGACTACGAGATTTGGAAAACGGATGTCAAAACCGCGTTCCTGAATGGAGATCTTAGTGAAGATATCTACATGCAGTAGCCACAAGGCTTCATTGCTGTTGGTCAGGAACACATGGTATGTAAACTCAATAGATGCATATATGGACTTAAGCAAGCTTCTAGGAGTTGGAACATCCATTTTGACTCTGCCGTCAAATCGTTTGACTTTGAACAGAATCCAGATGAGCCCTGTGTTTACAGGAAGTCCAGTGGGGATAAGGTCACCTTCTTGGTGTTGTATGTGGACGATATCCTACTCATTGGGAATGATGTAGGAATGTTGACTTCGCTCAAGGTGTGGCTTTCGTAGCAATTCTCCATGAAAGATCTTGGAGAAGCTTCCTATATACTGGGTCTTCGACTCTATAGAGATAGATCGAAGCGGATAATTGGATTATCCCAGGTTGCTTACATTGACAAAATTGTCAAAAGGTACAACATGGTGAACTCCAAGAAAGGAAACGTTCCTTTCAAGCACGGAGTCACTCTCTCCAAGAAGATGTCTTCCAAGACATCTGAGGAGATTGAGGGCATAAAAGACGCTCCCTATGCCTCAGCCATAGGGAGCATCATGTATGCCATGCTGTGCACTCGCCCTAACATTGCTCAAGCGGTGAGTGTCGTAAGCAGGTTCCAGGCCAACCCAGGGCAGGAGCATTGGACTGTTGTGAAAAACATACTGAAATACATTCGAAGGACAAAAGAGTTTTGTCTAGTATTCGATGGTAGTTCATTACAAATTCTGGGGTATACTGATGCCGATTTCTAGTCGGATCCAGATGATAGAAAGTCTACATCTGGGTATGTTTTCACGATAGGATCGTGTGTTGTTTACTAGAAAAGCAACAAATAGGGGTCCACGTCAGACTCCACAACCGAAGCCGAGTACATTGCCGCAAGTGAAGCTGCCAAGGAAGCCGTGCGGATGAAGAAGTTTGTTCACGAATTAGGTGTGGTTCCGTCTAGCACATCACCCATCCCATTGTTGTATGACAACAATGGAGCGATCGCTCAGGCTAAGGAGCCTCAAGCCCACTCAAAGTCAAAGCACATCGAGAGGAAGTACCATGTACTGCGGGAGATCATTGGTAGAGGGGACGTCCTGATTCAGAAGGTAGCGTCAACGGACAATGTGGTAGACCCATTAACTAAGCCACTCACACAGAAGGTGTTTGAGAAACACGTGGAAAGTATGGGACTCCGACTTGTACCAGATTGGACCTAAGTGCAAGTGGGAGCTGTTAGACAGTTTTGAATGCCCTTAGCTTCAATCAGCTTTGATGTACTTTTGATATTTAATGTAAAAAAATAAAGTACATGTTTGATTCATGTTGTGTGGTATGCTTCTGTGTAAGAACCTAAAACTGGACACTTAATGAGACTTGTGTTGGTTTTAAATGTTGACAGCTGTTGGATTGGTCTGTGGAGATTTATCCTGCCAAGGTTGACACTAGTGTGCTGCCAACTGTTGGGGTGGCTTGTCTCAGCTGCCAGGGTGAGACCCAAGGCACACGCAGTGTAGGATTATTTGAACCCTAGAACCGGACCAGATTTCCAGTATTGCCCTAGACCTTGGAGATTGATGGGCAAAACTGGAAAGTTACACCTGACCCCTAGACCCGATTATGGTACGGCACTAGGTGTCGGATTGGGCTGTCTTTGATATGCCAATCAGTGAGATCCTTAGCGGGGGTCAAAACCTGGGTATGTTGTGACAGTCTGAGAATTCATCTGAGTGGGTGATCATAGTGACGGGATCAACCCCTTTGTCGGACAAAGGTAATGATCGGGGATGCATTCTCTCTGATGGAAACCAAACTGTCGGCAGTTGATTTCAATTGTTGGAATTTTGTTTTGCAAAATTTATATATATGATATATACTTACATATGGTTTCAAAATGTTTGCAAATGGTTTTAATTCCCGGGATCCATGTGAGTAGAGAGTGCAACACTGTTCCTTGTAGCCGAGGGAGAGGTCCTCTCTTGTCGGGCAGTGCTTGATCATTATGGGCTGAGAGGTTAAGTGTAAGGCAATTTAGGATAATACCTAATGGTTTAATCTTGCATCTGCCCACAGTCCCTAGGTTTTTATAAGATGGCATGGCCCAGGGACCACTTAGTGTAAGTGTTGGGCCCATGGGGCCCATGTGATGGGCTCAAGGGGTTCACTGGGCTTTCTAGTGAATTCGGCTAGGCCTTGTAACAGAGGCTGGGCCGAACCCATGTGGCTGATGTGTAGATCAATGCTTGGGTCTCATGCCATACAAAGAAGCCCAACTGGGCAACAGTTTGGAAGACTATTGAGCACTTAATACATATTGGGCCTAAAGCCCATTTCGATCTGGGCTGATTTGATCAGTCACTTAAGGGGGCAGATCTGAGATTAGATGAAGCCCAAAAACTTATCTAATCTGCAAATATGATTAAGAGGAGTCCTAATCCATATACTGATTTGGATAAGGGAAACTTCTGATATGATTAGGAGGTTTTCTTAATCATTAAGAAAGATGAGGAAAACCCTAATTTCGAATTACTTGAATTCGAACCCTATGCGTTTTCAGTAGACAATTCTGCATTCTTGAGATATGATCTCAGATAACCCTAGCGAAGAAAATAGCAGTTCGCCATCTTCTTCTCTAGCATTCTCCTCCAGCAGCCGCCGCCACCTTTTCTGCCAATTTGAGTTCTCAGTTATAGAAAATCAAGAAAGGTTCTTTATTGTTCGTGTGGTGCTCACAGTCTTCCATCAAGTTCTTCAAAAGAACCTGGTTCACGGGACGAACATTGCTGGTTTGGCTCCATCATCACTGTGTCATCTTCAGTGGGAGCTGATCTTGGGATCTTCTTTGGGTGTGAACACCAACTTTGGGAGATATTGCTTCTCTGGATCAAGTATAATCACTTCCTTCTCTTCTGGTTCAAAATTGGTCTGGTTTGGTTCAATTAGGATCCTTGATTTTTGATTCTAAAATCAGGGAATACGATTCCCAGTTGAAAGGAATGTAGGAAATTTTTGAAACTTGCCCACCCATTCCGCAACAGTTTTGGCATCCATACGATGGATCCTACCATTCCTTTCAAAAATAACCTAGGTGAACTCCTCAAGAACCCCCTCCACCTCGAGTGTGTCGGTGGGCCTGACCTTCTAGTTTCGTTGCCAAACCAAAGGCTTGGACCCTTGGGCAACTTGGGTCCTCGAGGTAGATACTAGCCAAGGAGAAGACCTGAATTGCCTCTCTGCATTGGACTCCACCTCTACAATGTCTTCATGAGGACACTTTGAGGGCTTAGGAGGAGTAATGCTCAATCCAGCTAGCTACATTAGACTCTACCTCCACTAGTCATGGTATTCTTCTAGTTCTAGGGATTTTGAAGGTGATGAAGGTGTGATGGCTCAGCCTTTCTCCCTTTCTTTGTGATCACTAGCCTTGATCAATTTCTAGTATATGACATTTCCATATCTTAAAATAGAGTCAATATTATGTCTCATTACCTGGTTGAGCCTGACATAATTTGACACTAATCAATAGAGCCTCAGACGTGTATTCCATCACATTGATTTGCAGATTGGCCATTTTACCTAGGGCCGCCCTCTCATCGCTAGTTAAGGACTAAGACTTAGGCGCTTTCACATTATTCTTTAGGGTCTACAATCTCAGCTCTAGAGGCCATCCACCCTCGTAACTAATAAGGAAAAACATACCCTTCCATCGATGGATGGAAGAGGGAGCTCTCCCATTTAGATTATTTCAAGTGAAGTACTAAAACCCTGCTTGGCTATGCTTCTTCAAAAATAAAAGGGTGTAAAAGGGGAAGGTCTTTAGCAAGCCGTGTAGAGTACAAAAGTACAGTAACTTATCAAGTACTAAAATGAGGAGTTGGACACCAATTAGACGAGTAACACCCTATGTTTGGCCAGTATCTGCACCTACCTATCATCTAAGGGGAACCTAAGGTCGGCTTCTAGACCAAGTTTAAACACACACAACTTGCCCTCCTCGGGCTCATCTGCACGTTTCCCCTCCTTCACCATCGAAGTTTATGCTCTTCGGGTATGAAGTACCAGTCCCTAATGTGGTTCATGTCCACCTTGGTCAAGCAATAGGGAGTGTCACCAAGCTCGGGGAGGGCTCAGCTAGAAATCACTTCTTCCTCCTCGGCTTCCACGTGGCGAATAAGACACTTGTCCATCCCTTGGGAACAACACTAGTTTCAAGCCTACAATGTCTATATTGACCTCAACCTCATTGGCATCAGTCTTAGGAACACTCAGCCTGATGGCCTTTCATTGAAGCGTTGTTTTTCCACTCTGCTCACTATTTGATCTTGACTCTGTAGTCCTAGAATATCTCGAGGAGTATTCGAATGAAAAAGAAGAAGATAAAGACAAAGACATCATTTACCAAGATGGATAAAAACTACTGAGGACGAGAACTACATAGTATACAAGAACTATCAAGGATGAAGGCCCTAGCCGTCGCTCTCGCTCAAAATGACAAAGTAAAATGACTCACTCCCTGCCTTATATAGAGGTAGTTAATGATTAGACCAATACTGATCAATGGCCTAGATATAATCCCAAGCCCCACATACGCACGTGAGCTTGGGAAGATGAAATGATGTGACCGCTCATTCAAATTTCAAAAATGAAAATCACTTGCACATTGGTTTGACCACAATCCATGTGGCTTGACCGGGACTTGGGTTCTCAACTAAGTTTCGCAGCCAAACACTTGTGGAGCTCATCCTCTAATACTTCATCCGAGCACCTCCCTCCTCAACTTCGGAACTAGAGGGTTGGTGATGGGTCTATACCTCGGCCTTCCTTTCACTACATGGACACTAACGTGGATGAAAATTCAGTCACGTCCTTGGCCAAGTCAGTAACGCAGAGCAGCACACATCAAAGTCGCAAGAACCCTGGGGCAAGATAGGGCACGTGGCAGTTAATAGACAGCGTGCAATCTCCTACCATGATACGAGATCGCCCAAGGGCTTCAGCCAACTCATGCCATGCATTGCCAAAATTGAAGACATAATGACACTCCCAGGCGAACGAGTATTTAAGGGCATGACTCAGAAGGTCTAGCTTTCTTCTTCTTGACTCTTCAAACGCACTATCCCTCTCGCTTTCACTTTACTACTCTTCATCATTACTCAGCTAAGACTATGTCATCCCGAACGGCTTGGCCTAGCTGATCCCTTCAGCTCTGAGCTTCGGAGTGCGTCTCCCCCGGGATCGTCCTCAGGGCCTCTAACCTTGCTTCCTCACAGGTTGCTCGGTGTCCATCACTTCGTCCTGCTCTCTTCTAGCTTGGCACACCTCCTCCAGCTCGCCAAACTTAGCAAGATTTATCTGTTGTTCGTCCATATCAATCCGAACAACATCAGATGGTTACCCCACCACTAGAGAACCAGTAACCTTCGACTTCAATAGTGAGCGTGATGTAGGAAACAGTCGATGATGATGTAGAAGTTTGATCGGAGGATGGTATTCCCACTGAACGGGGTGAAATAAGGAAGGACATCGAATTATTGATGAATTAAAGAATGAGAAAGTGGTGTTTGGATGAGAGAATGAAATGTAAGGGGTGAAAAAGAATTGTGCTCAAATGAATTGTTGTTGAATTGCCTGTGAAAGAATGGTAGGATCGATCTAATGGACGCCATAAAGATTGCGGAATGGGTGGGCGAATTTCAAAAATTTTCCTACCTTCTTCCAACTAGGAATCGTATTCCCTAATTTAAGAATACAATATTCAAGAATCCTACTTGAACCATAATCAAACCAGATCTAAACCAAAGACAAGGGAGGGATTATACCTGATCCAAAGAAATGGGCTTTTGGCCCATTAAGTGTTCAGTGCTTAACTAGTTTCCAATCTGCTGCCCAGTTGGGCTTCTTTGTATGGCATGGGACCCAAGCATTGATCTACACACCAGCCACATGGGTTCAGCCCAGTCTTTATTACAAGGCCTAGCCGAATTCACTAAGAAGCCCAGTGAACCCCTGAGCCCATCATATGGACCCTATGGGCCCAACACTTACATTAAGTGGTCCCTGGGCCAAGCCATCTTATAAAAATCCAGGGACTGTGGGTAGGTGCAAGATTAGCCCATCAGGTATTATCCTAAATGGCTTTACACTTAACCTCTCAGCCCATAATGATCAAGCACTGCTCGACAAGAGAGGACCTCTCCCTCGGCTACAAGGAACAGTGTTGCACTCTCCACTCACATGGATCCCGGGAATTAAAACCATTTGCAAACATTTTGAAACCGTACATATATATATATATATATATATATATATATATATATATATTAATTTTGCAAAACAAAATTCCAACGATTGAAATCAACAGCCGACAGTTTGGTTTCCATCAGAGAGAGTGCATTCTCGATCATTACCTTTGTCCGACAAAGAGGCTGATCCTGTCACTATGATCACCCACTCAGATGAATTCTCAGACTGCCCCAACATGCCCAGGTTTTGACCCCCGCTAAGGATCTCACTGATTGGCATATCAAAGACAACCTGATCCGACACCCAGTGAAGTATCATAATCGAGTCTAGGGGTCAGGTGTAACTTTCCAGTTTTGCCCATCTGTCTCCAAGGTCCAGGGCAATAGTGGAAATCTGGTCCGGTTCAAGGATTCGAGTAATCCCATACTGCATGTGCCTTGGGTCCCTGGTGGCTGAGACAGGCCATCCCAACACTTGGCGGCACACCAGTATCAGCCTTGGCAGGATAAATCTCCCCAGACTTATTCAATGGTTGTGAACATTTAAAACTAACACGAGTCTCAATTAGTGTCCAGTTTTAGGGTCTTACACAGAATTATACCAAACAACATGAATCAAGCATGCACTTTATTTATTTACACTAGATATCAAAAGTACATCAATTCAGATTGAAGCTAAGGGCATACAAAACTGTCCAACAGTCTGAATCTTAGTGGACTAAGCCATCGTGAGAGGCTTTGTTAGGGAATTGAGGTAAGACTATATATGTTATGATAAAATAAGGATGAGAGGGAGTAGAGAGTTGATAAGTTTCAATTGAATTAGGATTCTTAGATGGTGACAAATAAAATGCTACAACAGAGGGCCATTGGACTCAAGTTCGTGCTAAGAAAAAGCAAGTGCATAAAACTTATCCCACTGATGGTCCACATCCTGTTACTAGTTCATAGACAAGCCAAGGTTATGAGGGGTAATTTGGTCCTCCCAAGCTAATGGCGACACGTGGCCTTTATTGACATCCAGTGCTGAGTCAGCAGACCAACTCGATAGGTTAGCTTGGAGCACCTCCCATAGTCTGATTTTGACCTTGGCAAGGGCGAGCTGGCAGAGCCTGTAAGGTCACTAGCGACCTGGCCAAAGAGCCAGCCGAGCTGAGGCGAGCTAAGGTTACCCGCGAAGGTGAGCTTGCTAACTGTTCCTGCTACTTTGCCACCAAAGGCACCGGTATCATGACTATTAGAACAGCTCACCATACCGCGTGCCAAATTCTACTCGAACAAACTATAACCACCATGCGGAACTCACAACTGACACATTAATACGCCCTATATTGTAAAAACAGCTCCACCAGAGGCTCAAAGTTGTTACCAAAGTGCCATGGGCTCCCTAATGACTATAAAAGGTGTTCCAATCCACCTGGGAAGGTACGTGCACTAATACTCTCTAGCTCCCTTACACTCTTAGAGAATATCCTCATTCACCTACTGACTTAAGCATCGAAGTGCCCTCCCCAGATAAAAACTACCCAAACACTCTCACCTTCTTTCCCCTATAGCACATTTCAGCCCGAGCATCCAGACACCAGCTCACCCAGCCAAATTGACATCTAGTCAGAGTTTGAGTCACAGCACACGAAGGAGCATTTAGATTGCGCGACATCACAAGGTTGCCTAACCTCTCTACTTCTCACTGAATGGAATTTTTTGGAATGTAAGGGGGATTTGTTATGATCCCCCTATTAGGAGAATCAAAAAAAATTCTCGATTACATTATATTGATATTTTAGCTCTTACAAAGCCAAAGTCTGATGATAAAGATTATTAGGTAGCTAGGAGATTAAACCTTAATGGTTGCATAGCTAATATAAATAGAAAAATTGGTTGTTTTTTTTGGAATAATTCTTTTATAGTGTCTCTAATTAAGGATAGTGAACAACTTTTAACAGTGCGTATCAGAGAATTGAATAATACTTTATTTTATTCTTTTAGTGGTTTATGTAATATGTGATAGAACTGACATGTGTATATTGTGAAAAGATATTATTTTTCTGGTTACACAACCTTGGTTAATGCCAGGTGATTTCAATCATATCATGAATCCAAATGAGAAGATATGTGTTGGGCATTTAAATCATTTAGTAACAAGCGGAGGGGCCCTGCGGAATGTAACAGTCGACCCGTTGACCCATTGACTCGATTTTTGGTCAAAAATTGTTGAATCGGTTAATGATTTATTGATTTGAGTGGTCGAATCATTGATTCATTGACCTATTCAATGATTTTTGGCCGTTTTTTTAATTAGGAACCATCTAGGTAATCGAGTCTGTTTTATCCTAATCTTGGTCCCTAGTCAAAAATCGTTGAATCGGTCAAACCATTGACCCGTTCAATGGTTTTTGGTCATTTTTTATTTTTTTAATTTTTTTGTCAAAATGAGCCATACGTTCGAACTGAACAGTCAAACCGTCAACCTGAGAACCGGTGGCTAGAACGGTTCTGTTTTCAAGTCGTATGAGTCACGAGCTCGAATGGCATAACATGTATGGTATTAGTTAATGGACCTCACACACTCAATTTTTTGTCAGAACGGGTCATCCTTTTTTTTATCTTTTTAATTGGGAACCGTCCAGGCAACCAGTTCCGTTTTACCCCAATCCCGGTCCTTGGCCAAAAACCGTTGAATTAGTCAATGACCCATTGACCCGAGTGGTCGAACCGTTAACCCATTGACCCGTTCGATGGTTTTTGGCCATTTTTTTTATTTTTTAATTTTTGTTATCAGAATGGGCCGTCCATTTGAACCGAATGGTCGAACCATTAACCCAAAGACCGGTGGCCAAAATGGTTCCATTTTTGGATTGTATGAGTCACATGCTTGAATGACATAACACATATGATACTGCTTAATGGACCTCACACACCCAATTTTTTGCTTGTAAATTTTGTTGTTAGAATGGATCATCCGTTTGAACTAGACGATCAAACCGTTAACCTGAAAACCGGTGGCCATAATGGTTCTGTAATTGTTTTCTTATAATTTTTTGTTGTTAGAACGGGCCATCCATTCGAACCGAATGGTCGAACCGTTGACCCAAAAACCGGTGGCCAGAATGGTTCCATTTACAAGTTGTATGAGTCACATGCTCAAATGACATAACGCATGTGATACTACTTAATGGACCTCACAAACTCAATTTTTTGCCTATAATTTTTGTTATCAGAATGGAATCGTCGACCTGTTGATCCTTTGACCCGTAAAATTAGTCGGTTTTTATTTTTTTAATTGGGAACCATCCAAGCAACCGGTCCCGTTTTATCCTAATCTTGGTCCCTGGCCAAAAATCGTTGAATCGGTCAACGACCCATTGACTCGGACGGTCGAACCATTGACCCATTTAGTGGTTTTTTGTCATTTTTTTTTATATTTTTAATTTTTGTTGTCAAAATGGGCCATCTGTTCGAACCGAACAGTCGAACCATTGACCAAAAAACCGGTGGCCAGAACGATTCTATTTTCAGGTCGTATGAGTCACACGCTCGAATGACATTACACGTGTGGTATTGCTTAATGGACCTCACACACTCAATTTTTTGCCTGTAATTTTTGTTGTCAAAATGGGTTTTCCTTTTTTTATTTTTTTAATTAGGAACTATCCAGGCAACCAGTTCCATTTTACCCCAATCCTGGTCCCTGACCAAAAACCATTGAATTGGTTAACAACCCATTAACCTGAATGATTGAACCGTCAACCTGTTGACCCGTTCAATGGTTTTTGTCTATTTCTTATTTTTTTTAATTTTTGTTGTCAGAACGGGCTGTCCGTTCGAACCGGATGGTCGAACCGTTGACCCAAAAACCGGCAGCCAAAATGGTTCCATTTTCGAGTTGTATGAGTCACACGCACGAATGACATAACATCATGGTTTTTAAAATTGACCTAGAGGCCGAACCGATCAGGGGTCCGGTTACCGGGTCGAACGGTCTGATCGTTCAAATCAGATGGTCGAACCGTTGACCCATAAACTAGTGGCTAGAACATTCCATTTTCGGGTTGTATGAGTCACACGCTCGAATGACATAACATCATGGTTTTTAAAACCGAACTGGTAAGGGATCTAGTTACCAGGTTGAACGGTTGGCCCGTTCTAACAAAAAAATAAAAAAAAATTTAAAAAACGGTCAAAACTGTTTGAACGGTTCAATATCTAGTTATTAACAATATTTATAATAACTATTATATATTCATATAATTAGATATTTATATAAACAATAATTAGATAATTATAATAACAATATTTATAATTATATATAATAAATATATTCATATAATTAGATAATTATCTAACAATTTATATAGTTAATAGGAAGTGGGTGCTCTCACGTGGTTCCATTTGCTGCACGGAGAAGGCATCCCAATCGTGTGTATATATATATATATATAAGATAGGATGGCTGAGTTTGTTGACATGGTTAATATAACAGCTTTGGTCGATATTGGTTATAGTGGAAGTCGTTTCACGTGGTGCAATAATCCTGAAGGGTTGGACTGTATTTGGGCTAGATTGGACTAGATCCTTGTCAATACCGAATAGGTGTAGTGGTTTCGAATGAAACTCGATTCTCACCTAAACTTGACGTGTTCTGATCACTGTCCATTGTTGCTTTCGATTGATTAAGAAAGCCTTGTTGCAGGTCTGAAACCACTCCGGTTCCAACAGATGTGGGTTCACCATTCTAATTTTTTTAATTTGGTTAGAAGTTGGGAAGAGTCTATCTGTGCCAATCCTTTAATGAGACTCTTTTGGAAGCTTTACAGATTACGAGAAAAACTGAAAATTGGAACAAGGAAGTGTTTGGGGATATCCACGCCAATCATCTCGAGATGCTGAAGACATGGTTCAAATGGCTGAGTTGGAGTATATACAAAATAGTTCAACTGACATTCTGCAACCGATGAGGGATAAACACAGGGAATTACATGAATTTTACAGGATTTTGAAGAGATATAATTTTTGGAGACTGAAAACCAGATTCAAGTGGTTGGATGACGGAAATAGTTGAACATCCTTTCTGATGTAGGCGCATTCGTCTGGCCTATACAAGGCTGACGCGTGTGGAATAAGGGGCGCCAGCATAGGCTCACCATGAGCATGCTCAGGGTTAACTTGCGTGGACCAGGCGGGCCTCATCACAGGGCGCCGCATGGTTCTGGCAGAGCATCTTGCCAGGCCCTCATACGGCTCGCATCTGCACCATCCCCACAAGGTAAGGGATTCAAAACCTTTGTGACCTCTAGTGCTCTCTCCTCTAAGGACTTAGCATTATCGGAGACCTCGTATGGACCCCTCGGCTCCAGACTCACTGCTTACCTTGCACGCATGCTAACATGATCATCGGAGTCCTCGCCTCGGGTTCTCACCTGAGGCCTCAAACACCTTCTCCCTTGCAGATTCATCACTGTGGGAACATCACTTCGTCCTCCCTTGGAAACCCTTCTCAGTACTAGCCCTCGGCTTCTACAGCATCCGAAGGAGCGATTCACCTTGGCCTCAGCTCATCTCCCCACGACCCTCAAAGCCTTTGGCCTTCATTTGAAGCTTGGAAGCAAATTTACTTTGTTGCCTTCGGCCAAACCGAGCATCAACGATTGACGCCGTCTGTGGGAAACGTTGCCAAGATGATTCCCCCAAAACACTACAAACTCCAGATCTCCTAAGCTTTAGACACCATGGTACGAAGAGCCAGGAACCCCCAGAACCTAGTCACGAATGAATAGTTTCAGGCCATCCTCGACCGTTTGGAATACCTCACGCAGTGCGTGGAACAAGCATACCCCCGGGCAGAAGGTCCCTCTTGAGGCGACCACCCCACTAGGGTGTCAGATCTTAGGGTCGACGTGAGCACATCGAGCCACCAGCACTCGGCCTAGCCGACTCCCAACAGGTCGAGCCCACCGAGTCTGGCAGCAACCGACCCGCCGGCCCACCACATAGGAACGAAAGACCTCCCAGCCGACAAGAGGAAGAGTCGGTGCAGTCCAAAGACAGCCACCAACCTTTTGAGCAACACCACTGCCATAGGAGAGAGAACCCCTAGGACAAAGGCGGGCACCTTGGCCGTCATAGCGCCCATTCAAGGGTCGAGAGCTGACACCGCGCCTCTACCACGCCGGTCTCAAACCTCTGCGACGTCATGAATGACCACTGTGCCAGATGAGGAGTGTGTGGTCCTGCCTCAGAGCATTCCAGAGTTCGTGCTGACCCTTATCGTGCCATCATGCCCACGAAGACAGAGATGGGTGGCAAGCTCTAGCCGACCCTCAGATTGCAGAACTACGGGCTGGGATCGGGGCCATCAAGGACGAGCTCCGCTAGTTCTGAGATAGCCGAGCTAACGCCTTGACCAATCAAAGCAATCCGACAGAGAGAATGGACGCCTTCACCCCGGACATCATCTCCGAGCCACTCCCCCACCACTTCAAGGCTCCCACACTAGAGATGTATGATGAGAACTAAGACCCCGATGACTACCTGGAAAGTTTCAGGGCGCTCATGATACTCTATGGGTATTTCGATGCCTTGACGTGCCAAACTTTCCAGGCTACCTTCAGGGGGGCCACCTGCCATAGGTTCTCTAGTCTCCAGCCTCGATCAATTAGCTCATGGGAGCAGTTTTCCATCCTGTTCCTTGCTCGCTTCATCAGCAGCAGATGATGCCAAAAAAGTGTAGTCTCGTTAATGTCCATCAACTAGAAGTAGGGATAGAGTTTGCGGTCCTACATCGACCGCTTCAAAAAGGAAGAGCTCGAGGTCTGAGACCTCGACCCCATGGTCATAATGCATGCTGCCATCAATGGGCTCCGCCTCGGTTTTGCCCTGAAGTGCTCGGTCACCAAGACCCCACTGAAGATGAAGCTAGAGTTCCTCAAGAGGATTCGGCTGGCGACTACCAAGAAAAGGAGGTCGAGCGCCACAACGGGCCCCCTGAGAAGAAGAGGAAGGGTGGACCACAACAACAATAGCAACAAGGACAACAAGAGGCCACCGGCCTTAGCCTTGGCTTATAACCAATACACGCTACTCAACTCAACCAGGACCTAGATCCTGATGTAGGTCACGAAGGAGAAATTCATGAAGGAACCCCAAGAGGGGGAACCCAAAGAAGTACTGCAAGTATCACTATGGCACCGACCATGATACAAAGGATTGCTATGTTCTGAAGAAAGAGATAAAGTCTCTCATCTGCTGTGGAAACCTCAAGCAGCACATTGAGGGCAAGGCTGACGCCTCGTCCTCCCAGCAGTAGTAGCACCACCACCACCACCAACAGATAGCCAATGTCATCGACGTCATTTCCGGGGGCACGGCCTCGGCCTCAGCCCACAAGGCCTACACCAATCAGCTAAATATCCAAGGGCCTGCCCCCAAGAAGCTGAAGCAACAGGAAACCTTCTCCTTAACGGAAGAGCACTTGAAGGGGGTCACAGTTCCCCATGATGATGCTCTGGTGATCTCGGTCGTCATCGCAAAGTTTGTAATCAAGACGATTCTTGTCGACACTGGCTCCTCGGCTGACATCCTCTTCTACGAAGCCTTTCAGAAGATGAAGACGTCCCACTGGTCGACTTCTTCGGTAATGTGGTCAGACCAGAGGAAAGAATTAACCTACCTGTCACGGTAGGGACTGAGCCTCAGCAGGTAACGAAGATGAACAAGTTCCTAGTCATGAGGATCGGATCACCCAATAATGAAATCATGGGGAGACTGACCCTTCATGCGCTCAGGGCTGCCACCTCCTCGTATCACCTCACCCTCAAGTTCCCCACTCAGCACGGCATCGAAGTCATTCGGGGGGACCAACAAGTGGTCCGCAAGTGCTATGTGGCAACACTAAAGAGCAAGAACAAGGAAGCGTTGCCACTAGAGGGTCTCAACCTCAGGGAGGAACCAGCGAGCCGAGGCCAACCAGCCGAGGACTTTATCTCGGTTACCTTAGATGAGGCCGAGCCGAGAAGAGAGTCCATGTCGGGTCCATCCTTCCCTAGAAAGCCTATCCAAATTGGTAAGTTTCCTCAAAACTAATGCCAATGTCTTTGCTTGCTCCACCATTGACATGCCCGGAATTGACCCTTTGGTCATCACGCATAAGCTGTGTGGACCTGAGCTCTAGGCTAGTTTGGCAAAAGAAGAGAAACTCTGCACCAGAGTGTTGGAAGGCCATAGGAGGAAGTTGGCAAGGTACTAGACGCCGGCTTCATCCGAGAGGTATACTACTCTAACTGGTTGTTGAACATGGTTTTGGTAAAGAAAGCTAATGGGAAATGGCGGATTTGTATTAACTTCACATACCTTAACTGAGCTTGCCCTAAGGATAGTTTTCATTTGCAAAGGATATACCACCTCGTCAACACCACTACAGGGTACGAGCTACTTAACTTTGGATGCTTCTCCGGATACAACCAAATAAAGATGCACCAAGAGGATTAGGAAAAGACCTCGTTCATCATCGAGCACGACACTTACTTCTACAAAGTGATGCCCTTCATCCTCAAGAATGCAGGGGCCACCTACCAACGCCTTGTTAACAAGGTGTTTAAAAATCAGATGGAGAGGAACGTTGAAGCCTACGTGGATGATATGGTGGTGAAGAGCCTAAAAGTTGAGATGCACACCTCAGACCTGGACGAGACATTTGACACCTTATGGAAGTTCAACATGAAGCTTAATCCCAGCAAGTGTGTCTTCAACGTTACCTCAGGCAAGCTCTTAGGCTTCGTCGTTACTCAAAGGGGCATTGAAGCCAACCCTGACAAGATACAAGCCATACTAGACATGGCGCCCCCTCAGTCGATGAAGGAGACTTAGAGACTCACTGGCCAGATAGCTGCTCTCAACTGCTTCAGGTCGAAGTCAGCTGACCGCTGCCTTCCCTTCTTTCGTGCCATCAAAAAGTTGAAGGATTTTCAGTGGATGGAGGAATGTCAACACACCTTTAATGAACTAACGGTCTACCTTGCCTCACCACTCCTCACTCGGCCAGCCCCGGGAGAAACCCTATATCTATACTTATCGGTCTGGGATGATGCAGTCAGTTCTGTTTTGATAAAAGAAGACAGAACGTAGAAGTCGATATACTACATCAGCAAGGTCCTCTGCGACACCGAAACCAGATATCCCAAGGTGGAGAAATTGGCCTTCGCCCTCATGGTCTCGGCTAGAAAACTTAGGCCATACTTTCAAGCTCACACTATAATGGTCCTAACGATCCAGCCCCTTAGGGCTGTCCTCACCAAACCCGAGACCTTAAGGCGCTTGGCCAAATGGGCCATCGAGTTGTCTAAATTTGACATACAGATCTAGCAAACTTCGTAGTAGAATGCACTTTTGTCCAAGCCCTTCATCGAGCCCCCAAAGTTGTTGAAGGGGACCGCCCGACCAAGGAGATTCACCCTGAATGGACACTCTTTGTTGATGGTTCATCTAATGCCAAAGGAAGCAGAGTAAGACTCATCCTCCTTACCCTAGATGATGTAGTCATTAAGTATGCACTAAGGTTCAACTTCTCGGCATCCAACAACGAAGCCAAGTATGAGGCCCTGCTCGCTGGTTTGTAGGTTGCCAGGGACCTTGGCTCCCTACATGTCAAAGCCGTCAGCGACTCACAATTTGTGGTGAATCAAATCAATGGAAAGTACGAGGCAGGGGTACTTCTAGCCAACCCTCCACAAAGATGTAGCCGAGCTGGTAAGGAAGTGTGACCAATGCCAGAGACATGCCAACCTTTGCCATCAGCCAGCCACAACCCTCTCGGCTCTCAATAGCCCTTGGCCCTTCACCAAGTGGGGAATGGACCTCCTCGGCCCTTTCCCTCAAGCAATGGGGGGGCAGGAAATACCTCGTCATCGCCATGGACTACTTCATCAAGTGGGTAGAAGTTGAACCCTTGGCTACTACCATAGCTCGAGCAATTTAAAGCTTCTTTTGGAAGAACATCATTTGCCACTTTGGCCTCCCCCACATGCTAGTCACTGACAACGGGAAAAAATTTGACGATGCCAAGTTCCAGGAGTGGTGTTCCTCCCTCGGCATCAAGTAGTAGCACACCTCAATAGGCTACCCCCAAACAAAAGGCCTAGCCGAGATCACCAACAAAACCATATTGGATGGACTGGCGACCAGACTCGACCGAGCTAAGGGCCTATGGGATGACGAGCTAAGTAGTGTACTCTGGGCATACTGGACCACAACTTGGATGGCCACAGGAGAAACCCCGTTTGGCCTTACCTACGGTACGGAAGCCGTTATCCTAGCAGAGATCGGCCAGCCAATGCTCCGAATTGAAGCATATGATGAATCCGAGAACAATGAAGCACTCAAAGCAAACCTAGACCTGCTGGAAGAAGCTTGAGAGCAAGCACAAGTAAGGGTGGCTGCCTATCAACAACGGGTGGCCTGCTACTACAACTCGAGGGTAAAAGAGAGTTACTACAAGGAGCGAGACCTCATCCTCAATGAAGGGATAAGGGATCCATTGTATGGATTGCCGAACCCTGCAGGAAGGTTGGGCGAATTTTCAAAAATTTCTCTCTCTCCCTTTTGGGAATCGCATTCCCTATTTTAGAAAACTGCATTTTCAAGAATCATTTTTGAAACAAAACCGGACAAGATCTGAAAACAAAGGGAGGAGAGGGATATACCAGATACGAAGTAGCAGTAACTCCCAATGAAGGTGTTCACACCCAAGGAGAAAACCAAAACCCGCTTCCACTGAAGATGACACAGTGCGTAGTGAAGCAGGATCAACAGAACGGCTCTTCAGCAAGAACCGAATTCTTCAGCAAGAATGGAGTAAAGGGCTAGTGAGCATGACTTCAGGTTGTTTCTTCAGCCAGGAAACAATATCAAGAAACTCTTCTTGATCCGTTCAACAAGTGGAGATTAAACTGCATAGGGATAGCAAGAACAAGGGGCGAATTTTGCATATTGTTGTGTATAAAACTAACGAATTCGCCCCGTATTTATAGTCTTCTTTGGATCAGCCTCCTAATCTAATTAGGAGAGAGTTTCTTGATCCAAATCTGATATTTGGATCTGGACTCTTAAATGGATAAGACTTATCTTATCCTTCAGCTAATCCTAATCAGATTATAAATTAGATCTAGCCCCTTTTAATTAACTGACTTAATCCCAATTCGAATTGGGCCTTAGGCCCATTAAACCTATGTGCTCACTTACACCTTTAACCTATTGCCCAACTATCAATCTACATGGGCCCAACATTTACACTAAATGGTCATTGGGTCCAGCCACCTTATAAAAACCCAAGGACTGTGGGCAGATGCAAGATTAGCCCATCAAGTATTACCCTCAATGGTCTTACACTTAACCTCTCAGCCCATAATGATCAAACACTGCCTGACAAGAGAGGACCTCTCCCTCGGCTGCAAGGTACAATGTTGCACTCTCTACTCACATGGATCTTGGGAATTAAAACCTTTTGCAAAGATTTTGAAACCATAATATATATAGATACATTATATATATATATGTATATGTATATCTCTATATAAATATATTTTGCAAAAACAAATTTCAACGTTTGAAATCAATTGTCAGTAGTTTAGGTTTCCATCAGAGAGAGTGCATCTCCAATCATTCACTTTGTCCGACAAAGGGGCTGATCCTATTGTTAGACAGTCATTGTATGCCCTTAGCTCCAATTAGAATGATGTACTTTTGACATTTATTGTAAATGAATAAAGTGCATATTTGATTCATGTTCTTGTGGTTTGTTTCTGTGTTATACCCTTAAACTGGACACTTAATGAGACTCGTGTTACTTTAGAATGTTCACAGCCAGTGGGTCGGTCTGGGGAGACCTATCCTGATAAGGCTGACACTGATGTGCCACCAAGTCGGTTGGGGTGAACTGTCTCAGCCGCCAGGGTGAGACCCAAGGCACATGTAGTGTAGGATTAATTGAATCTTTGAACCGGACCAGATTTCCAGTATTGCCCTGGACCTTGGAAATTAATGGGCAAAACTGGAAAGTTACACCTGACCCCTAGACTCGATTATGATACTGCACTAGGTGTCGGATTGGGTTGTCTTTGATGTACCAATCAGTGAGATCCTTAGCGGGGGTCAAAACCTGGGTATGTTGGGACAGTCCGAGAATTCATCTGAGTGGGTGATCATAGCGACAGGATCAGCCCCTTTGTCGGACAAAGGTAATGATCGGGGATGCACTCTCTCTGATGGAAACCAAGACTGCCAGCAGCCGATTTCAATCATTGAGATTTTTTTGCAAAATATATTTTATATGAGATATAAAAGTATATATATTATGGTTTCTAAAATGTTTGCAAAAGATTTTAATTCCCGGGATCCATATAAGCAGAGAGTGCAACATTGTTCCTTGCAGCCGAGGGAGAGGTCCTCTCTTGTCGGGCAGTGTTTGATCATTAAGGGCTGAGAGGTAAAGTGTAAGGCCACTGAGGGTAATACCTGATGGGCTAATCTACACATCAGCCACATGGGTTCGATCCAGCCTTTGTTACAAGGCCTGGCCGAATACACTGTTGTGGACAGTGCACCCCCTGAAACCCATCACATGGGCCTTAATTGGGCCCAACACTTACATTAAGTGGTCCCTGGCAGTTGAGGCAAGCCACCCCAACCAACTTGGCGGCACATTAGTGTCAGCCTTGGCAAGATAAATCTCCCTAGATCTATCCAACGGTTGTGAAGATTCTTAACTAACACGAGTCTCGTAAGTGTCCAGTTTAAGGGTATTACACAAAAACATACCAAAACACATGAATCAATTATGTACTTTTATTCATTTATAATAAATGTCATCAAGTACATCAATCTAATTGAAGCTAAGGACATACATTGTCTAACACTCAGGAAAGTCATGGTCCCTGAACCAGGTGTGGGTAAACATGGTCCCAACTGGGAAGGCTCCTATAGAGTCAAGCAAGTCGTCGGCCCCAGCACCTTTTGTTTGGAACACTTAGATCGAAGACTCATCCTTCGGATGTGGAACTCGAAGAACCTCCGGTTGTATTACTAGTAAATGCAAATTTTGATGAATGAAATGCAAAGTTCTTCTTTGGCTCAATGTTTAGTGTGTGTTCTCACTAAGTCCCAAGAACTCCTTGGCTTTGCGACTGGCCAAAGTGCACAGGCTCTCCCGAGAACCATGCACTTGAGCTGGACCGTCGACAAGGCACATGGCTAGCGGCAAACACCCAAGCTTAATGCCTCACCAAATTAAAATACATCAGGACGGTCGAGGCATCGCACGCCTCGCTACCCACCTCGACAGCGGATGGCCTCCTGGTCGTATATACTTAGCACAATTAAATAGACGGCAACCCCGACCAACTCAGCAGTTCGCCTTGGCCCGAGACCCCGACCTACCCAGAGCACCACCTCGGCCTCGCCAGAGTAACCACTTGGGGAAGAGACTAACCAAGCGAGTTACATCTCTGCCTCGGCCTAGCCTAAGTAAACACTTGGGAGAAAAACGAGCCCAGAAAGTTGCAACTTGGTCGCATACCTTTGCCTTGGCCTCAACCTCCTCAATAATCTAAAGCGAGTGTGTATCCAAAATAGGCCATTATGAGCCATTTTTTGAACTGTGGTCTCTTCGTTGGGAGGGGCAATGACCCCTCAGCAAAAATAAATAAAAATAAAAATAATATATGTATAAAAGAGAGAAAAGGAGAGAACACATCATACAAAAAATGCTTGTATTTTTCATTCCATTCAGTATAAGCATTAACAAAAAACTCACGACCTTGGAGGTCGAGCATATTTACATCACAGAAAAAAGGGAAAAAACAAAAACAGGAGGAACCCCATCAAGCCTCACCGCCAGCCGAGGGGAGGCCGAGCATATTTTTCATTCCATTCAGTAGCCTGAGTCTCCTCATGGAAGTGAAGAATCACCTTCAACCCCTCGACGACAAAATCGGGCATCACTTGTAGGAGGGCCTTCTTGGTGTCCTCGATGCCATCCAGGTACGAGGTGGAGGCATATTCCACGAGGGCCTGCTAGTATTCGAGTGATTTCTTAAAGGCCTCCACTACCTCAGCCACTGCCTTAGCTGCTCGCTTCTCTGCCTCTACCACCTGTTTCTCAGCCTCAATGGCCTGCCCTTCGGCTTGGGTCACCTGCTGCTCAGCCTCTGTGACAATGCTATCAAGGTGGACCCTCTCCTCTTGCTCCTGTAGGAGGTGAGCCCGCGCTGCCTTCAAGTTGGCCTCCATCTTTGTCCGGAGCAGCTCTTCGTCTTTGTGGGCCTTCCTGAATGTGTCTCGCTTCTCCTCAATAGTTGCGATAGCCGCTTGGAGCTTCTCCTTCTCCTTCTCGAGCCTGCCCAGGTGCCCTAGAGTATGGCTCATCCGATCTCCCAGACCAATGAAGTGAAGGCAGGCCTGCAACAAGAGTTATCAGTAAGGACCACAACAAAGAAAGAGCCAAAAGATGAAGCAAGAGAACAAAAACTTACCTCAGCCAAGTGGTAAAGCCCCTTGTCGTGGACAGCTTGCAGCTCGCTCTGCATTATCTGGAAGTGATCCCTTGAGAGGATCACCCCACTCACCAGGGCAAGGCCGACCCCTTCCTCAGTTATTGAGTCCCCTTCGCGAACCGACCACTAGGGTCGAAAAACTTTAGAGGACTGCTTGGCTCCTCTTGCGAGCTCCTGTGCTGACGTGGGGGCGGAGGAGGGTCCCGTGGGGTACCCCTTTGCAGAAGGCTTCTTTGTTGTGGCGTCTCCAGCAGGACACTTGGTGTGGGTCACCTTCTTCGGTGGCTGCTCTCTCATGGCCTCCTCAGAAGGCCTCTTCTTACCCGCCTCGGTCACCTCGGTGGGCTTCTTGGTTACCTCAACCGGCTTCTTGGCCCCCTCAGCCGGCCTCTTCCCCTTGTCCCCTCGGCCTGTGGGGATTTGTTGTTGAGTGGCCCCCTTGGCGGGGACTTGTTGCTGAACGGCCCCCTTGGCAGGGACCGACTTCCACTCTTCTCTTGCAAGCATGACCTCGGTAGGCCTTCTTGGTGTCTGCCCTCCCTCCTTCTTATTTCTCACCTGGTCCTTCTACTTGGCACCAGCACTCTCCAGCAGCAACTTCTTGGCATCCATTGGCACCTTTGCAAAAGTAAAACAATGAATCAGTACATCAGACGAGGATGAGGGGAATGTGTAAAAAGCTGTGAAATCTCTCCTACCCAGGGGGGGCAGGGCTAAGCCCCGCGAACACCAGGGGAAGCTCCTCCTCCACCAAAGCCTTGGCCTTGACTATCCCCAGCACGAACAGGTGAGCCACGACAGCTGCCTCCCCGTTCCAAAGCGAAGGGGGACACATTTCGACTATTGTGTAGGCCTCTCCCCACCTCGACCTAAACGTCCAACCTTTGAGGCACAAGATGAAAAAGAATTTACCCTTCAAGTTGTGGACGGACGTAGGGTTTTATCTATGGGCCTGCTCCTCCGTGGTTGAAGGTAGTACATGCTATCCTCAGAAGAATGCTTTCTCGGCACAAACATAGCATAGAATATCTTCGGGGTCAGCTCCATGTCCTGAAGCCGAGCCCACACCAACATGGCAACTATGGTCCTAATAGCATTGGGAAAGAGTTGACTGATGGTGATGTTGTACCACTCCAATAGCTTAGAGATGAGGGGATGAAGAGGGAACCTAAGGCTGAACTCTAAGAAGTGTTGATATATACAAACCTAGCCCTCGTCGGGGGTCCACATCCAATCACCGACATCTGGAACCCTAAGCTGATAGGTCCGAGGTATGTGAAACCTCCTAGCTAGGGCCTTCAGTTGGTCCACGTCCAAAGTGTTGTCGAACTTCGAACATGGAAGATCAACCATCGCCACCCTTCAGGTAGCGTTTTCGACCATCGTCCCTGGGATGGGCTCCGGGATCCGCTCCCCCTCGGCTTTGGGGGACCCCTCTAGCTCCCTTAGCATCACAAATGTGGCGCTCTCATAGGGAGGCTCATCACCTCGACAACTGCCCTTGGCACCCTCGGCGGCTACCCTCTCCCTCAGCACCATCACCTCTCGCTAAAGGGGGACGACGACCATTGGACCTAAGGGAGAAAGGGGGGAAGGAGTCCGAGGAGAGCTCCCTTCCAAACCATTCAGAAGTACATAGCACTCAAGGCTAGAATCTGAGAAAGACATTATTTTCAAAGTTATCTAAAGACGAAGGAAAGAAGAGTGAAGACGGGGTGTGTTGAAGAGTTGAAGGTTTAGGAGCAGTGTTGACTTGATAGCAAGGGTGCCTAGAGACAAATGATGAAGAAAAATCATGACTAAGGCCCCTATTTATAGAAAAATGAACGGCTCAGATCCCGCCAGATCAAACAGTCGTGAGGGCTTCGCCTTCGTCGACCATTCGCGGTGTGACACTCAGGGCCCAGCCTTGGGGAAATGAAACGACGCCTAGTGAACCGGCACCGAGCAAACCGACGGACTTGTTCGCTACAACCCACTAGTTCAGGTGCACAAACCCGATTGACTCATAGACCGGTTCGCCCAGAGCGTGCCCGTCCCCCCTACGGAAGACTCTCCTTGCGCCAGACCCGTACCGGGCACGACCCCAGACTGTCACCGCGTAAGTACAAGGCACATGCTCGGCTCAGCCAGGCCCCCACCACCTCAGGCTCCCTAGAAGAAGCCGAGGCATCCACAGCTTCACCTCTCTTCAACGAACTAAAATCAGGCCGAAGCAGAAGCGAGATGAAGGTGACGCCACTGTGGGGAACACTTCGCTGAACAAGCCCGATGGCACCTACTGATATTGACACTCCCTTTGGTCGAAGTCGAGGCTCTTCCGAACCCCCACCTCGGCCTCGGGAGTGGGGGCAAGTGATGTAGGTGCATTCGATTACCCTATACAAGGCTGACATGTGTCAAATAGGGGGGCGCCAGCATAGGCTCACCATGAGCACGCGCAGGATTACCTGATGCAGACCAGGTGGACCCAATCATAGGGCGCCGCGTGGTTCTGGTAGAGCATCTTGCCAAGCCTTCATATAGCTCGCATCTGGACCATCCGAGCCCAACTACTCCCTAACAGTTCCGACTATAAATACAAGCCACCCCCCACAAGGTAAGAGATTCAAAACCTTTGTGATCTCTAATGCTCTCTCCTCTAAGGACATAGCACTACCGGAGACCTCATCTGGGCCCCTCGGCTCCAAACTCACTGCTTACTTTGCATGCGTACTAACTTGACCGTCGGAGTCCTTGCCTTGGGTTCTCACCCGAGGTCTCTGACACCTTCTCTCTTGTAGATTCACCATTGCAGGAACATCACTTCGTCCTCCCTCGAAAACCCTTCTCAATACTAGCCCTCGACTTCTACAGCATCTGAAGGAGCAATTCACCTCAGCCTCGGCTCATCTCCCCTAAACTCTCAATGCCTTTGGCCTTCCTTCGAAGCTTGGGAACGAATTCACTTTGTTGCCATCGGCCAAACCAAGCATCAACACTTTCATATCTCTATGAAGGTGCACAGGAATAGAAGTTACATCTATAGGATTAAGAATGAAATTGGAGTTAGAGTAACAGATCCTCTAGAAATTCCACAAAACTGTTGATTATTTTGATTCAGTATTAATTGATCAAGGTGTTGATGAGGATTGATCTTTTGGAGGTTATTCCTCAGGTGGTGAGTCAAAGGAGAATGATTACTTGGAAGCAGTTCCAGATCCTAAAGAGGTCAAGAGTGTAGTGAAGGAAG
Source organism: Nelumbo nucifera (assembly GCF_055504915.1). NCBI lineage: Eukaryota > Viridiplantae > Streptophyta > Magnoliopsida > Proteales > Nelumbonaceae > Nelumbo > Nelumbo nucifera. The sequence continues at coordinate 62,347,740 of NC_142653.1, forward strand.
GTGAAATCCATCATATGGATGATCGAACCATACTAGATGGTTGGGTGGAATTTCAAAAAAAAATCTTTCAGCCTTTCGGGAATTGTATTCCCTTATTTAGAAAAAATTGCATTTTCAATGATCTTTCTTACACAAAAAATGGACCAGATCTGAAACCAAACTAGAGAGAGAAGTATACCTGATATGGATTCCACAAATGTAGCTCCCAAAGTGATAATTCATGCCCAAACAGAATCCCAAAACCAACCTCCACTAAAGATGGTGTAGCTTGGAATGAAGTTGGTTCAACAACGCAATTTTCAGCAAAACTGCAATCCAACTCTTTGGATCGTACAAGGGAGGTGAGCATGAATTATTTCTGATATTTTCTTGCAAAAAACAGAATCTAAAACTGATCAAGATCAGTCACCAAAAGGGGAGAATGAATTAGGGTTTTTGGGGCGGCAAGAGTAGAGATAAAGAGTTGATAGCATAGTTATCTGGAGCAAATCGAACTCTCTTCTTAAACCTCAAGGAGCATCACTCCTAATCGAATTAGGAGGTTCTTAATCCAAATCTTTATTTGGATTTGGACTCTCTTAGTAGATAAGACTTATTCTCTTATCTAAATGGATGCTTTAGACCCTTATCCAAATCCATATTCGCCCATGTCACATGGCTACTTAAGCTATCATGTGACCACTTGATTAATCCAATTAATCATGGGATTTAGGCCCATTTAGAAAATGGATCACATCCCTAGGTAGTTGTTGGCCCATTTAATTTCACTTTGTATGGTGTGGGACCCCAACAATGACCTTACATAAGCCCACATGGGTTCAGCCCAGCTTCTAAGAAAAGGCCTAGCCAAATTCACTCTCAAGTACAATGAACCCCTGAGTCCATCAATATGGGCTTTTAATGGGCCCAAAATTTATAATTAAATGATCCTTGAGTCCAACCATCCTATGAAGGCCCAAGGATAATGGACTTAAGTAAGATATAGCCCATCAAGTAAATAGCCCTTAATGATCTCTTACACTTAACCTCTTAGCACATAATGATCAAACACTACCCGACAGGGAATGACCTCTCCCCTAACTACAAGGTGCAGTGTTGCACTCTCTGCTCGAATGGGTCCCAGGAATCAAAACCTTTTGCAAACCCTTTTTCTTAAAACATAATATATATATATATATATTATCATATAAATATATTTTGCAAAACAAATCTCAAAAACAGTTGAAATTGACTACCGACAATTTTGGTTTCCATCAGAGAGAGTGCAGTCTCAACCATTCACTTTGTCCGACAAAGGGGCTGGTCCTGCCACTATGATCACCCACTCAAGTGAATTCTCAGACTGCCCCAACATACCCAGGTTTTGACCCCCAATGATCTCACTGATTGGCATAACAAAGACAGCACGATCCGACACCCAGTGCAATACCATAATCAAGTCTAGAGATTATGTGTAACTTTCTAGTTTTGCTCACCAATCTCCAAGGTCTAGGGCATAACTAGAAAATGGTCTAGGTTCAGTGTTTTAAACAAATACACACTACATGTGCTTTGGGTCCAACCCTAGCAGCTGAGACAAGCTGCCCCAACTTCTTTGGCAGCACATCAGTGTCAACCTTAGTAGAATAAGCTCCCCAAGTCTATTCAATGGTTGAGAGCATTCTAAACTAACACGAGTTTCATAAGTGTCCAGTTTAAGGGTAATTATACAAAAACATGTCTAATATAACATGAATTAATTATGTACTTTTATTCATTTACAATAAATGTATCTATACATCAATCTGTCTAACATGCAATGTGGTCTACGGACAAAGACAGTACTCCTAGGCATGATGGTTTCAATGGGCACATCTTTGTTTCCTTCTAGGATATAATTGGGAATGATGTGGTTCAAGCAATGCAGAACGTTTTTAGGGGTGGTGAACCTCTCGTAAGCTACATTTATTGTGTCTTTGATCCCAAAGTGCAAGACTCCAAAGTCCTTTGCAGATTTGCAGTCAATTAGCCTTGGTAACTTACAAGGTTATTGTTAAAGTTATTATTGGTAGACTGTCTGGTATTCTCCCTAGAATTATATCTAAGGAACAAAGAGCTTTTGTGAAAGGTAAAAACATAATGGATAATATTGCCATTGTTCAAGAGTTGACTTTAGATATTAATAGGTGGATTCAAGGCAGCAATGTAATTCTCAAACTAAACGTGGCTAAGGCTTATGACAGATTAATTGAACTGGTTTTTCTTGGAAATGTGTTAAGAAGGTTTGATTTTAGCAAAAGGTTGATTAATTTGGTGCGTAAAATGGTTCAAAACTGCTGGTTCTCTATTATCTACAATGATATGGTTACAAGCTATTTTCAAGTCCACGAGAGCGTTAAGAGAGGACCCTCTCTCCCTTGTTTATTGTAGCAGAAGAGGTGCTGAGTATAGGACTCTCAAAACTGGAAGAGGAATTTCAGAATAGTGCTTATATTACTCATAGGGAGTACCTAGTAATTACCCATAGTCTATTAGTGGATGACATTATTGTCTTAACAAGGGGATAGAAAAGAACTCTTGTATGGAATTTATTTATGGGTATGATTAGTGTCCAAGAAAACTAGTGGGTAAGACAATAAGCAGTTCCTATTTACCTACATGGGAATACCTATCTCTAATGGGCATAAGGCAACAGATTTTGCAGAAGTTATTGATAAAATCAGTTCTAAAATCTCAGGTTGGAAAGGTAAATTTTTATCTCATGGTAGGAAGTTGATTTTGTCATGTTTTAAGTAGCATCCAAATTCACTTAAGCTTGTTGACTGCGAGGGATACCCCTAAGAAGGTTCTTAAGAGAATAGAACAACTCCTCATGCATTTTTTTTGGTCTTGGAAGGAAAGAGAAAGCACTGTTCGGTGTCATGGGACAAGATCTCTTGTCCATTTGAAGAAGTTGGGCTTCAAGCTAAAAAAATTAGGGGATGTGAGTCATGCACTGTGGTTAAAGCTCTCTGGATGGCTCTCTTCTCATATTCTATTTGATCCATTTTATTCAAGGCTAAGTATTTGAGAAGTAGACACTTATACATTTCTGTTTGTCCTCTAAACTCCACCAAAACTTGGAGAAAAAAAAAATTGAGTATGATTGATCAGGTCACTGCTTCAAAGTGGTAGGTTGGTAAGGGTTGCATTACTTTCTAGTTAGCTAAATGGTTAGATGTTGGCCCTTTAATTGACTTCGTTGGGGATTTTACTTGGGCCTCGATAAGGTGGCTGGACTCAAGGACCATTTAGTGTAAATGTTGGGCCCATTAAGATCTCATACTGATGGGCTCAGGGGTTCACTATGTTCAACAGTGAATTCAGCGCCTTGTAACAAAGGCTAGGCTGAACCCATATGGCTTTTGTGAAGATCAACGTTAGGGTCCTACGCCATACAATGAGAGCCAAGTTAGCCAACAATTAAAAGGGGAAGTGAGCCCACTTACTTAATGGACCTAGGGCCCAAGACTAATATGATTAATCAGGGTGTCACATGACAACTTAAGCAATCATGTGACATAGGGCGAATATGGGTATGGATCTAGGTTTGGATCGACAGATAAAATAAGGGGATAAGCCTTATCACTTAAGGAGTCCAGATCCAAATAATGATTTGGATTAGGAAACTCCTAATTTTATTAGGAGAAGCTGATCCTTAAGGCTTATAAATAGAGGGCGAATTGCTTCAGTTTTACACTTTTTTTACTGCTCTCAATTCTCTCCCTCTGTTCATGTCGCCCTACCCTATTTGATCTTCAGTTTCTTTGACTGATCAAGATTGGATCTTGATTCTAATTTTTGCAAGAAAAATCAAATTTAATTCATGCTCACCATCCCTTGCTTGATCTTTGCTGAAGGATTGCAATTCTTGCTGAAGGACTAGATTACTGAACCTGCTTCATCTCAAGCTGCGCCATCTTCAGTGGAGATGGGTTTTGGTACCCTCTTTGGGCGTGAACACCTACTTTGGGAACTACACGTGTGGATTCCGTATCAAGTATTGCTCTCCCATTCTTTTGGTTTTAGATCTGGTCCGGTTTGTTTCAAGAACGATCCTTGAAAATTGCAGTTTTTCTAAAACTGGGAATACGATTACCAGAAAGGAAAAAAGAAATTTTTGAAATTTCGCCCAACCACCCTGCATGGTTCAGCCATCCATATGATGGATCTCCCTTCCCTTCAATCTACTCGTGCAAGTAGATCCCACGTGCAAGCACCCATTTCCTATAGATAATAATAATTATAATTATTGTAATAATAATTACTGATTATTATAGTAATTAATTACTATAATAATATAATTACTGTACTAATAATTATTGATTATAATTTAATAATTATTGTTATATTAAAAATAATTAAAAATGTTATTAAAAGTATAGTTATTGATTAGTACATTAATTTAATAAATATAATTAGTGATTATAATTAATAATTACTGTTATATATTGTTAATAACTAGATATTTACTTCAATTTTACTTTAAATTAAAATTAATAATATTGTTATTAAAAAATACTGTTAATAAATTTAGTAACCCAGTTTTAATAATTACTGATTATTATAGTAATTTAATAAATATATAATTAGTGATTATAATTAATAATTACTGTTATTATAAATATTGTTAATAAAAAGATATTTAAATTAAATTAAAATTGTAAATACTATTAATAAATTTAGTAATTATTGTTATATTAAAAATAATTAAAAATGTTATTAAAAGTATTGTTATTGATTATTTAATAAAATATTATAATTATTGACTATTACTGATAAATGTTGTTAATTTAATTTAATTTTGGTAATTATTAATTTAATGAATATTTTTAATAAATCATATTCATAAATTTAATAATTGTTGTTATATTAAAAATAACTAAATGATATTTTTAAAACTATCATTAATGATTATTTAATTAAATAGTATAATTACTTACTATTATTGATAAATGTTGTTAATAACATTCTGACAACCGATGTTTTGATCGCCTGGTTTGAACGGATGGCCCGTTCTGACAACAAAAATTACAAGCAAAAAATTTCGAAACCATTCTGTCCACCGGTTTTCGGGTCGACGATTCGATCATCCGATTCGAACGGATAGCCCGTTCTAACAAAAATTATAGGCAAAAAATTGAGTTTGTGAGGTCCATTAAGTAGTATCATACGTGTTGTCATTCGAGCGTGTGACTCATACAACCCGAAAACGAAACCGTTCTGGCCACCGGCTTTTAGGTCGACGGTTTGATCGTCTGATTCGAATGGACGACCCATTATGACAATAAAAATTACAGGGAAAATATTGAGTGTGTGAGGTCCATTGAGCAATATCATACATATTATGTCATTCGAGCGTGTGACTCATACGACCTGAAAATGGAACCGTTCTAGCCACCGGTTTTCAGGTGGACGATTCGACCTTCTAGTTCGAACGGACAACATGTTCTAACAACAAAAATTTAAAATTATATATAAAAAAATAGCCAAAAACCATTGAACGGGTCAACAAGTTAACAGTTCGACCACTCAAGTCAATGGGTCATTGATCGATTCAACGGTTTTTTGCCAGGGACCGTGATTGAGGTAAAATGGAACTGGTTGCTTGGACAGCTCCCAATTAAAAAAAAAAAATTGGACAACCCATTCTGACAACAAAAATTACAGGCAAAAAATTGAGTGTGTGAGGTCCATTAAGCAGTACCATACGTGTTATGTCATTTGAGCGGGTGATTCATACAACCTGAGAATGGAACCATTCTAGCCACCAGTTTTCGGGTCAACGGTTCGACTGTTCAGCTCGAACGGATGACCCGTTGTGACAATAAAAATTAAAAAAATAAAAAAACGACCAAAAACCATTGAATGGGTCAATGGTTCGACCGCTCGGGTCAATGGATTGTTGACCGATTCAATGATTTTTGGCTAGGGACCGAGGTTAGGATAAAATGAAACCAGTTGCCTGGATGGGATTAAAAAAATAAAAAGACGGCCAAAAACCACTGAACAGGTCAACGGGTCAATGGTTTGATTGCTCAAGTCAATAGATCATTGACCAATTCAACGATTTTTGGCCAAAGACCAGATCAACAGATTAACGGATCAACGATTCCATTCCAGCCCCTGCGAAGCAGGGCCCTCCACTAGTTTTGTCATTAATTCTAGTGTGAAACTCTCCAATTGAAGCGATACTATCGTACGAACTAGACATTTCAATGGTAAGTTTTCTACTAAATAAGCCTAAATCAGATGTCATAAACAAAAAGTGAATTGGGTTAAGGTGGTGTGGAATAAAGCAATCCCAATGAAGATTTCCTTCTTTGTTTGGAAGCTGTTGAGAGGTAGGGTGGGTGTGGATATGGAGGCTCAATGCTTAGGAATTCTGCTGGTTTTTAAGTGTGTGTGCTGTAAACACTTATGACCTATCCATGGAAGATGCCAATCACCTTTGTGCAGAGATGTTTGGCTAAGAAATTCTGGTGTAACTTTAGTGGTGTTTTGGGGGTGGATTGTAAGAGGGACTGAAAGTAGGTGTAATGTGGGCCATGCCAGCCCGGCACAAACCACATTTTTGTGCTGCCCGGACTATAGAAGACTGTGCCGGCACGGGCCGTGCAGGTTGGTGGGGCCCAACTCGAGCTTGGGTCCATGGCCCGTGGGCCTTTTTCATTTTCTTTCTTTTTTGTTTTCACCACAAAAAAATCAAAAACTCAAAAAATTGAATTAAAAATGACAAATTCAATGATTGTAATAATAATTTGAAAAAGAAAAGGACATGTTAAAATTTTATTCCATATGAATAATCAACTCATACAATAGAAATATAAAATGATTAAAAAATTGAAAAAAATATAATGAAATTGAAAAAAAAAATGCTATAAGCCTATAACCAAATAGAAAATAAAAATTTATAATGAAGTTGAAAAAATTTACTAATAACTTAAAGGTATAAATAAAATTGATGCAAATCCCAAAATTAACAATAATCTAAAAAATTTTCTTCAAGTCTCACTAAGTTGGGATACATTGGATGACATGTCATGTTCTTTTATCTTACAATCTATCTTCGGCATCAAACCAATCTTTTGGACAAATGTACATTTTCAATGTCTCATTTGTCATCCAACTCTTCTCATCTAGAACTCTATTTCCCTAAAATAAGATTTCAATGCTACTGTGGACACCAAATGGGCTAGTAAATCCCGTGTCATAGCCACAAACATAGGATAATTGCTTCACTGTGCTTTCCAACAAGCTAAAATATCAAACGTTCTTATGTTGAAAATTTAGCGGTCTAATAGATGTCTTTTTAAATGGTTAGTGTCTTTATCAGGGCTAGTATCAGATTGTATTTGAAAGGGAGTCCAAAAGGAGCTGGCCACTTTAATAAATATTAATATTTATAAAAAAAATCTAATTAACCCAGTAATTGCTCTTCAGCCTTGGAGTTTGATCTATCGGTTTGTTATTTCAACTTAAATGGAAAGCTTTAAGTCTCCCAAATTACCAAATTCAGATTGAGACACTCATCAAGCCTCCTTGTTGAAATTAAAAAAAAAAAAAATGAGTGTATGAGAATAGAGTAGTATGATATGGGAGATTGAGAGTATGACAATGAGATTATATTTGATTGTTGTGAATTTATGATGAAAATGGTTCAGAGTTAGGGTATTTGTAGGGATTAGAAAAAATTGAATGACTAAAACTCTCCTAAACTAGTCATTTATAGTGGTTGAGAAGGCATTTGGTCATTTATAAAGTTTATTTATCACTTTACTTGAAATGCCCCACTTAACTAACTGTTTATAGTTGTTGGGGGGCATTTTAATCCTTTTTTGCATCCTCTTTGGTAAAATACACAAATGCCCCCCAAAATAGTTGTTTATAAATATTGGGGGTATTTTTGCCATTATACCCCCTTATAACAGCTATAACATGGTTGAGCTGGGCGGTGACACATTTCGTGCTAGCGCCGGGCCACAGGCAATGCCATGCCAGTATGACACATGCTGCTGTTGTGAAGTGCCACGAGCCAAAACCCCTCGGCAGAACCAGGCCTAAGGGGTTGTACTATGCCTGGCATGGGAACGACACCAATCTCATGGCAAAAGCTTTTTCTCTTCTAGATGGCCTTAATTTGGTGGAGACGGACTACAATGTTTTACAAGATATTGTGAAAGAAACCGTCTCTTTGCCTTGTCTAAAGTGCTTTGTTAGATATCACGGAGCTTATGGAGGTGGAGACCACGTCTGTGTTCATAGAGGTGAATCAAGTAGCTGATGTTCTTGCTAATCTGGGATTTGACAGTACTAAATTGGATATGAAAACTGAGATAGATAGGCCTATCCATCCATCTCTTTTACATACTCAATTGGAGGATAAATTGCTATCTCCGATTATGAACAACCATGCTCTCTGAAAATGAAGTCATTTCAAAACAAGCTTTGAAACGTGAAAGCTTACTAAATCCTAATGAAGAAAAGCTCTGAACATCTTCATTCTCCCGAACCTTTTGTATATATACACGAGGTTTTAACCATGCGTTTCCCAACCCAAAATCACAAAATGCCCCTGCTATTACCTACTGAACTTCGTCAACAGAACAATGTTATTGACTTTATTGTCAACAATACAGATTATATTAGCTAAAAGTTATTTAGCAATTCTGCAAACATAATCCGTCCAAGGCCTCATTTGGACCTCAAAGCATATCTGATTCTGCAAACAATCCACATTTTTAACGATAGATCAGAACTCCATTAGAATGGATTAGAATGGATGTGATAAATTGAAGTACCGATATACACTAGTATTGCTACTATGCCATGGTTTTCTGGATGGACCAGAGTAGGCTACTCTCAAAAAGCCCCACTTTCCTGTAAGCTAGTCCCATCTTATCTAATTACTCAGTCCCTCTCGCCAATTTAAGGGATTACAGGAGTAAATTAAATTCATCATCTAGCACATCAAAGACCTGCTTATATTCTGGTTGTCAATTGCTTGTGAGGAAGAGATCTCCAACCAATATCTCGCCGATAGAACCCTTCTGGCCAGTTGATACATTCAACAACTTGGTAAGCCCTCTCCCGAGCTTCCTCAATATCCTTTCCCATGGCTGTTACCCCAAGTACACGGCCACCAACAGCAAGAAAGTTCCCATCAGAGTCAATGGTTGTTCCAGCATGAAATATTTTAACTGATGGAGCAATTAGCTCTGCTTCTTCAAGGTTTCGGATCACAGTCCCCTTCTCATAGGTTCCAGGGTATCCCTGACTTGCCAAAACTACAACCATAGCCGAACCAGGGGACCAGCTCAGTGATACTCCACTCAACTCTCCTCTACACGCAGCAAGCAGAACTTGTGCCAGATCCGACTCCAACCGAACCATCAAAACCTGTGAAAATAATTTCATGACAAGAGTGATTTGAGAAGAGTGTTGTAACATATGGGTGTGTATCATATATGTATTGGGTTTTGAACCCACTAAAACACTGTTTACAGGGTGAAGGGGGATCTCTGTTTAATAAAACAATAAGAATCCCTCCCAACATGCCAAGCACAACTTGTGCCAGATCTGACTCCAACCGAACCATCAAAACCTGTGAAAATAATTTCATGACAAGAGTGATTTGAGAAGAGTGTTGTAACATATGGGTGTGTATCATATATGTATTGGGTTTTGAACCCACTAAAACACTGTTTACAGGGTGAAGGGGGGTCTCTGTTTAATAAACAATAAGAATCCCTCCCAACATGCCAATCCCTGAAACATATGAACAAAATAATAAAAAAATACCATGTCACCCTTTAAGAACACATGAAACACAATTTTTGTGTTTTGTGTGTATTGACACTTTGAACCATTCATAATATCACAACATATGGGTGTGTATGTTGTCATACCAAACCCCTGCACTGATACCATGTCCAAACAGATCAGAAACTGGGATATAACACAACTCCAACAAGACAAAAATAGAGATGACTTCATCCTAATCCTACAAACATCCAAAAATCATTTTTACGGCACCATAAATTAAAAATTGGTTTTCTCAATACCCTTTTACACCATTTTACCCTTACATACACAATGTCAAATAGTTTCACTAAAACTAAAATTGCTACAACCCACGTGAAAAAAAAAAAGCACGTAAACGCCTAAGATGACCCACGAAAATGTCTTGTCATCTAGGCATAGCCTTAACAACTATGGTACAGAAAACCATCCTGCGCACAAGGTGCAAAGAAGAGAGGTCCAGTGAAGGGTGCAGAGTGCAGTGTACTTCAATACCAAGGCACTTTAATATCTTTTCATCTCATATACCAATATCTTGTTCATTTCAAAAGATGCAGAAACCTTTGAAATTTTGGGAAAAATCAATTTTACTTGCATGAGGTACAAATATGATATTGCAAGAAGTGCAACTTAAGTACGTGGAATTCCTAGAACCCAGGAGCAAGGAAGGCATGCACCTAAACAAAATGAAACTGATTTTTAAAGATATAAAAGAAAAAGATAAGAATATGCAAATCTAAATTTTTGCAGAAATACAAACTGTAGCTCAATTAGTTACGGCATCAACATGAAGACCATGGCCACATATGTTGATTGCCTACATGGGAAAGGCATTTAAACATCATACAACCTGCCATACGGCAAATTCAACATCAAGTTCAAGGTTAACTCATCAAAACATTGCAACAAGTCAAAGAGCACCCTACAAAGTACAAACCAAGCAGTCAGGGCATGAATCATCAATGAATATATGGTGTAATTACATGATTCAATGATAATGACTGAAGGGCTACCATGTTTGTTCTTTTCATGAAATTAGTAAGTTTCTTTAAGAACAGAAGAAATATAAAAAAAAAGTGTTATACAAGCTGAAGACCTGTTTATAAGAATGTCAAGATACCCAAAAAAATCAAGACATCACAGATTCCAAAAAGGATGTGATCCACCAAACACCATTACTATGCAAGGACTCCTACACAATTAGGTAGAAATAAAATCAAACAAAAGATAATAGCCACAACTCAACACAACCACCTGACTGACATATTTTCTGTTGATTGTTGCTATGTCCAAGAGGATAAAAAATCAGATTGACACAATCAATTTATTCAATTGACTTCTAACGTGTGAATGTCATAGATTAAACCAACAAAAAGGTGTTTACACACTGAATCCATGCAATGCTGTCCAAAGAAGCTTTCCTTACAATGTCACTAACATTTATATTCTATAATACCCAGATTAAAGATACAATAAGAAATAGATTACCAACTAGAGATCGGTTAACTAACCTGACATTCTGGATCACCAAAACGCACATTGTACTCAATGAGCTTAGGCAATCCTGATTTCTTCTCAATCATGAGTCCAGCATACAAGACTCCAATAAACTTGCAGCCTTCTGCAGACATCCCTTTCACAGTTGGGATGATTATAGAACTCATGACCAGAGATTTAAGTTCTTCTGTTAACACGGGTGCAGGAGAATATGCCCCCATTCCACCTGTATTGGGCCCTGTATCACCATCCCCAACTCGTTTGTGGTCCTGAGCAGATTCTAGAGGTATGGCATTTTCTCCATCCACAAGGGCAAAGAATGAAGCTTCTTCCCCTTCAAGAAATTCCTCAACAATGACTCGACAACCGGCAGACCCAAAAACACCCTTCACGAGCATAGAATCAACAGCTTCATATGCCTCCTCTAGGGTCATAGCAACAACAACTCCTTTCCCAGCAGCCAGTCCATCTGCTTTTATCACAATAGGTGCTCCTTGCTCTTGGATATATTGCTTTGCTGCATGTGGGTCTGTAAATGTTTGATACTGCAGCACATAAATTATTACAACTGGAAATACAGAAATTCACAGTAAAGTTCTGCAAGATTCATAACAGTAAAAATTAAGAACAACCAAATAGTCATTTCCAGAGGAAACAATAACTTCTCAATAGGAAGAAAAGAGATTAGCACAAAAATGGCAGGGAAATTTAGCTACTTTTACATTGAAGAATCTATAGGGCAGCTTTAAACTTTGATGGCTATAGCACTGGTAATCCGGGAATGTCAGGCATAGCTGACTCCACTAGAACTGAACTATAGCCGTGTTGCAGGGGTTAAGGATGGGGCAGACCCTAAACTTAAAGAACATCAACCTATCCAGAGAAACATTAAGGAACTTCATTGTGCCGGAAGGGAAGAAAAGGGTTGGAAAAGATCAAATACTATGGATAACCTGCAAAAGAAGAACTGTTTCTTTGTTTATCCCCAAACTGGTGTATTTTGTGTAAAGTGCATAATGAGGACTGCCACCACTTGTTATCTTGTGCTTTTGCTGCTAATATTTGGAATTGGGTCTTATGATGTTTGGGTGCAAGTGGATCATGCCCTCTGAAGTAAACTTGCTTTTTGATCCGTCTACTTTTGGGCAACAAACTAAGAGATGGAAACTGATGTGGAAGTGCATCAGAGCAGCCATCTTGTGGAATATTTGGGAGGAGAGGAATGCTAAAATATTCCAAGAAAAGGAAAGCACCCATGAAGTAAAGAAGTGTTTTTTGACAAGAACAATTCATTGGCTGAAAACTTCAGATTTGTTTAGAGGTTACTCCTTTGATGATCTCTGGAAAATCTGGGCAGAGGTGGCCTCCACAACCCCAAAAAAGAATAGACTACAGACCTCATATAAAGGGTGTGGTAAATCTGAATTTTAATGGCAGCAGTCAAGGTAATCCAGGGCCTTTGGGGATAGGAGGGATCTCAAGAGATAAGAATAGCAACATCCTATCCCTATTTTCATGACCAGTGGGAGTTGGCGATTCTACAGGGGCTGAGATATTGGTTGTGGTACAAGGAATACATGTTCAACTAGGAGTGGAAAATCTGATAGTTAAGGGAGATTCTAAGGTGGTAGTGGGTTGGTTGTCAAGTCCAGAAACAGTTTTCTAGGGCTACAGGGATCTTCTTAAGAAAGTCAATTGGCTCACAAGGAATATGTCAATCACTTTTTAGTGGGCAGCAAATCAGAAAATGCCATGGCTGACTCTTTAGCAAAACAAGGGGTCTCAAGGGTCAAATTATTTTGTTCCACCCTATGATTGTATTCTGTTAAGAGTTTGCTTTGCTCTCACCTCTAAGGGGAGGTAACATCCCATGCCTCCTCTAAGGATGAATGTATACTTCCTTTCTTATCATTAATAACATTATTATTCATTTATCAAAAAATGAAGATAATAAGTTGGAATGTGAGAGGTTTAGGAGCAAGGAAAAGAGCCTTGATACAAAAAAAAAAGTTATTAGATAGGAAAAGCCGGATATTATCCTAATCCAAGATCTAAGGTGATGGATTTTGATAAAAACAAATGAGCTAGGAGTATCTGGAAAGCTAGGGGTTAGAGTTGGGCTATGTTTCTTGTGTGGGGAGCTTCATGTGGTAATGTGACTATGTGGAACAATGAGGTTGTAATCGAAATGGAGCATCTGATTGGAATTTTTTAGTTTCAATTAAGTTTAAGCAGATGTATATGGACCAAATGGGATTCCAATGTGATATGATTCCTGGAAGAGACTATATAACCAAAGTTGGAGGTTTAATTTAAGTATGAGGAGATTTAATCAAGTTTTGATGCTTTCAGGTTGAAAGAGATTCATTTGGCCCATATTAACTTTACTTTGTCCAACCTACAGGCAAACCCAGTTTGCTCTAAACTGGACAAATTCTTATTCACAATTGATTGAGAGGAGCATTGGAGAGGTCTAGTTTCTAGAGCCTTGCCAAGAGTTACTTCGGATCATTGGCCAATTTCCATTTCTAAGAAAATTTGGAGGGTAGAGGTCCTACCCCATTCAGATTTGAGAATGTGGTTACGCATTGATGAATGTAGGAAGAGAGTTAAAGTTTGGTGGGAAGAGAGCAATCCAAGGGTACATTGGGAAGGTATGAGGTTCTAGAGGAAGATGAAAGAGATCAAAGGCAAAATTAAGGAGTGGAACTTGCAATAATTTGGCAGGATTGAAAAGCAAAAGCAAGCATTGGTGTCTCAAATTGAAGTTATAGATGGGGTTGGTTTGCTGGGGGAAAGTGACAAAATTGAAAGATGGAGGTGATTAATCCGGGGCTAAACTCAACCTTTATCGCTTTGATACTGAAGAAAGTAGAAGTGTTGCATCTTAAGGATTTTAGACCAATTAGCTTGATACATAGCCTCTACAATATCATTGCCAAGGTACTATCTCAAAGGATTAGATTTGTTCTCCCCCTCATTATCTCACAAAATCAAGGGGCTTTTGTTAGGGAAAGGCAAATAATTGATCAGCTTCTGATTGCTAATTAAAGTCTTGAGGATTTGAAGAGAAGTGGGAAAGAAGGGTTTATTTGTAAATTGGATTTGGAGAAGGCTTATGATCTAATGGATTGGGGTTTCTTGAAGGATGATATGGTGAGCTTTGGTTTTGGTGATAGGTGGTGTAGATGGATCTTGGGATGTGTTAAGACCTGTCATTACTCAATTCTAATTAATGGGGCAGTGGTATATCATTTTCCAGCTAGTAGGGGAATTAGGCAAGGAGACCCACTTTCCCCTTTCCTGGCCATGTTGATTGCTGAGGTGTTTGGGAGACTCATAGAGAGGGCAAATTCAAGAAATTTAACAAGGGGATGGAGAGTGGGAAGAAATTAGGTATCAACGGTATTTTAAAAGCGCAAAGTGCAAGGGCCAATTTGCGCCTAAGGCACAAGACAAGCCACGTGCCTTTTTTAAGCAAGGCACAAAATTACAAAAAAAAAAGCTAAAAATAAAAAAAAGTCAGAAAACAATGCCAAAAATTTTAAAAATTCAAAAAAAAATATTAAACATAACATTAATAAAAATATAAATTTAATTTTAAAATAAATGTTTTAAAAAACCTATTACCTAAAATTAAAATATATAAACATAACATGTAAAACGTATTCAAATGAAAATTTAAAAATAAAATCCAACATATAAAGCATTTTCAAGCATGTAAAATCCACAATCTCTTTATTTCCTTAATTGAATTGCTTCAAGTAGCTAATGTGATGTAAAACATATTGCATTCTTGATTATATGAGTCGCCTTTGTACCATGCCCCTCGAGGCAAGGCCAAACAAGTCTATGTTAGGGTCTGAAATTCTTATTTCTCGCATAAAAAATAATGATTTTATAACTTTCATTGTCTTTTAAGAAGACATTAGCAAATCGGGGGGGTTCTCGGAGCTTTGGTGAGCAAGTGAAATAAGAATTTCATACATTGCAATAAAATATATTCTTAAAAGGCAATGAAAGTTATAAAATCATTATTTTTTTGTGAGAAATAAGAATTCCAGACCCTAACATAGACTTGTTCGGGCTTGCCTCGAGGGGTGTGGTTGGGGGTCCGAGGGCAGAGCCCCCGACCCAGTTGTTGGACTCAAAAGAAATAAAAGAACACAATTTTAAAAAAGCGCACGCCTAGGCTGAGGCGCAAGGTGCATCAGGCGCATGCCTAGGCACACCAGGCGTGCACCTAGGACTTGGGCGAGGCGCATACCCCAAAATGTGCCTCGCCTGTGCGCCTAGGCATGCCTTTTAAAACACTTGGTTTCAATTACTTACCTACAGTTCGCTAATGATACCATTTTATTTGGTGAAAAGGATGAAATTAGCCATGTGACGAACTTAATGTTGGTGGTGCAAACTTTTGAAAGAATGTCCAATTTAAAGATCAACTTAGAGGAGAGTTGCTTGGTGGGAGTGAATATAGAGGAAAGGAACATTTCAGAAAGTGCAGAAATTTTGGGATGTACTGTTTTCCCGATGGTCGATGATCTATTTGGGTTTACCTTTAGGGGATAATCCAAAAAGAGGTAAGTTTTGGGATCTTATGGTAGAGACAATTACTAAGAGGTTGGTGGGGGTAAAAGAACAATTATTTGTCCCTTGGAGGAAGAATTACATTAATCAAATCTACCTTGGCCAACTTCTTTTTTATCAACAACACAAGAAAAATTTATTATTAATTATAAAAAGGAGTATAATAAGGAATTGTGGGCAAAGATTAAGCCCAAAACCACTTTCGATATTTACAAAACAGCCCAAAACATGGACTGTCTCTGGATTCCACGTTTAGCCATCCCATCTACCACACAGTTTGCAGATCTTCTAATCCACTTCACTTGGATTATCATATCCTTACGAACCTGCTTGAAATGTCTGAATTCATTCTTTAACTGCCATATTACTCCTTCCCCCTTTTACAACCAGTCCACAACAATTCTGGAATCACCTTCAATAATCAGTCTGTTTTTTTTTTTATGAATGAATGGTATTTTATTAAATAGAGATAGAAATAGTACAAGCATGGAGCACCCTAAGAGGAGGCACGAGGTGTTACCTCCCCTTAAAGGTGGTTCCAAACCCAACTCTTTTCAGATTGCAGTTACAAATTAGCCAAAAACAGAGAATCCCTTGAAGCCCCTTGTTTAGCTAAAGAATCTGCCAAAGCATTTGCCGATCTACTAACCCATTGAAAGCAAACTGACATGGTGTTCGTAAGCCATTTGACTTTTTTGATGATGTCCCTATATCCCCAAACAACAGTTTCTGGGTCCAACATCCATCCCACTATCACCTTAAAGTCTCCTTCAACTATCAAATTAGTAACTCCAAGTTGGTTGGAAGTCTGTAGTCCTTGTACTACAGCTAATATCTCAGCCCTTGTAGAGTCTCCATAACCCACTAGACCTGAGAATAAGGACAGAATGTTGCCATCCTTATTCCTCAAGATCCTTCCTATACCCGGAGGTCCTGGATTGCCTTGATTGCTCCCATCACAGTTCAACTTCACAACTCCTTCTGGAGGGGGTAACCAACTTGCTTGTGTTCTATTTTTCTTGGATGATGTGGAGGCCACTGCTGCCCAACTCCTTCGAAGGTCATCACTAGAGTAATCCGCAAAGAGATCAGTAGTTTTTAGCCAAAGGATTGCCCTTCTCAGTATACAATCCTTATTTCAGCAATGCTTCTCTCCTCCTGGAAAATTCTGGCATTTCTTTCCTCCCAAATGGTCCATAAGAGGAATGCCCTAATACATTTCCACATTACTTTCCCTCTCTTTGTTGACCAACCAAAAAAAGACAGATCAAAAAGCAGATTTACTTCAAGAGGCAGGTTCCACCTGTACCCAAACAGCATAAAAACCCAATTCCAAATATTTAATGTAAAAGAGCATGAAATCAGTAGGTGATAACAGTCCTCATTCTGCACTTTACATAAAATGCACCAATTGGGGGACAAGCATGAATAACGTCTCTTTTTTTGTATATTGTCCACAGAATTAATTTTACCATAATACACTTCCCAACAAAAACCAGCAATTTTAGGTGGAATTGGCCTTGACCAGACTTCTTTAACTGGGAACAACAAAGGGGAAGGAGTAGAGCAAAGGGACTTAAAGAAGGAAGAACAAGAGAAGGAGCCACTCGAGGTCAAAGACCAAATTCTTCTATCTGGTTTAGGAGGGTCCAAACAAACAAAATCAAGTAAAAGTAAGAGCTCAGAGGAAAAAACCAATTCCTCATCCCTCAACCCTCTATGAAACCCAAAATCCCAATTAAGAGACAATGGGAGAATGGGGGGAGAAAGAAACCTCAAAACAGGCTCCTTTTTATAGAGGAAAATAGAAAAAAGGGAGGGATAGAGGTCTTTTAAAGGTTGGTTGCCCACCCAAACATCATCCCAAAAAAGCACAGAATCACCACTGCAGACATCATACCTTACGAACTTGAGAAATTTTGGGAGGATGCCAAAAATTGCCTTCCAAGGTGTAGCGAGTGCGGCCCGTTGAGATACCCCGGCATCCCAATCAGATTCAGAATAGCCATGGCTACTTTCCAGGTCACTAGCCTATTTTCAAACTTCTCTACCACCGGGATCCAAAACCTACTTTCCTTTGGATTTGCACCTAGGGGAAGTCCTAGATAGGTCAAGGACCAAGCAGAAATAGGGCATTCTAAGTAGGCAGCAATAGACTCCAACTCCCTTCCCTCCACATTTAGCCCCACCATTCTCAAGATTTATTTTCAGGTTTGAGACATTCTCAAAGAGGGTTATTAGATTTCTCAGATTCCTTACTGTTGACAGGTGTTATTGTACACAGGTTTAGTACCGCAAGGGTACTGTTGTAATTTCCCCATCTTTATGTTGTACGACTAGACTAGTATAAATAATATCTACTGCACACGCCTGCAGCATTCTTTGGGGCTTTCAGTCCTCTTGCCTCTCCTCTCCTCCCTTCCTCTCTTCCTCCTCTCCTCTCTTCTCTTCTCTTGCTCTTGCTCAACATGGTATCAGAGGAAGTCGTCCAGGCCTGAAGGGTGGTGCCAAGCAAAGCTGTTGTGGTCAATGTCGAGCAGATAGTCTTTTCATCTCCCAGTGTTGTATCCATCGAACTGCTAATTTGTTGTGTTCAGTTCGACCTTATGCAAGAAGATGCATGCCTGATTCTTCGTCTTCCAGCATAGAAAAAGGGTTCTAGTTATAGAAACTTTTCATCTTCCGGACCAGAAGTTGTATCCATTGTTTGTTCGACTGTAGAGAGGCTATCATCTGAGGTTTGTAGAGGAACTTCTGGTTTACAGAGAGGCTATCAACTGATGTTCAAAGAATTGGTGTTGTATTGATCTCATTGACCGACTGTTCGGCTACCCTGTTGATTGACTGTTCGGCTACCCTATTGATCTCATTGACTGTTCTACCAAGTCTGCCGATTAGATGTGGTTAACTTCACCTTGTAATTTTTTTTTTCATTCAGTTGGGGGGTCATTTGACCTCTGTAAAATCGTAGGTCATACAGACCTGGTTATGTATTGCAACTGCAGTGTTGGTTTTTTGGATTCCTACTAAACCGTAGGTCATACAGACCTGTTCAAGTACTGCAACAGCAGTGTTCAGTCTTTGCTCCCAGTGAAACCGTAGGTCAGAAGGACCTGTTGTTGTGCTATGCTGAATAGGTCCCAAAAACATACCTACAATATTTCCACTTTCCTCCCTGATGACCCCACCAATACCCGAAGGTCCAGGATTTCCCACGCAGCTGCCATCAAAATTTAATTTCTTCCATCCAGCACATGGAGGCAACCAAACCTCAGTTATTTTTTGTCTTCAAGATTATGAGAGAGCAATTTATCCCCATGAGCTAAAAAATTCTTCAACTTTAAACACTGCAAAAAGCTTTAAGGTTTTCACCCAATATGCCACCCTTAAGATTATAATGTCTAACACAGCTTCCTTGTTCCTTTCTTTGTCTTCAAAGATTCTTAAGTTCCTTTCTTCCCAAATCTACTTTGGCCAACTTACCAGTTTACAACTTGTCAGTGTTTAGAATTACCATTGGGGTGGCAAAAGTATAGAGAAGTTGATGAGGGATTTTTTGTGGGAACTAGGGGAGGAAAAGAAGGATCACAAAGTAAGTTGGGAGTTGGTGTATAGAAGTAAGAAATACGGTGGTTTAGGACTAGGGAACATACAAAAAAGGAACACAGATCTTCTAGGGAAATGGTTGTGGAGATTGTCGATGGAGAGGGACAAAGTTGTGGGCAAAGGTGATAGTTAGTATTCATGGTCTTGCAAAGGATGGTTGGGGCTCTGGAATTATGGCTAGGACTACAAGGGCTTCACCTTGGAAGTCCATTTATGATGTTCTACCACTCTTTTTACCACACATCAGGTATAGTCTGGGAGATGGAAATCAAGTGAAACTTTGAAAGCATGTTTGGGTGGGCAATGAATCACTAAGAACACAATTCCCTTCAATTTATACTATTTCCAACCATAGGGAGGAACATATTTCTTGCTTTTTGGCCTTCCTAATTCAAATGGAGAGTGTAATTGGGATTTGGGGTTGAGAAGAGGGCTACATGATTATGAAATGAACACTATCATCAACCTCCTGCAGAACTTGAAAGGGGTGTTTTTGGAAGTTACCTCTTGCAATTCCTTCTTTTCAGCCCTTATTCATTCAAGTGAAAGCCAAGGGCCTTCCTTTCCTTCCAAAGAAATTTGGTGTAATCCTATTCCTCTCAGGGTGGGTGGCTTGTGCTAGGAAATATTTTTGGAAAGAATTAATACTTGTGAGCTACTACAAAGAAAAAGACCCAAATGGTGCCTTTCCCCTCACTGGTTCTCCCTATGCAAAGTTAATGGTGAAAATTGCTATGACTTATTCATGCCCTTTTCTTCTTCAATTTGGGAATGGTTCCTTTGTTTGTTTGGGTGCAGGTGGAACCTCCTAGTGAACAAAGCCTATTTGCTTCAACTTCCTAAGCTGGTCAAAAAAGAGAAGATTACTATGGAGATGCACAAGGGCAGCAATGTGTTGGCCAATTTGGGAGGAGAGGAATCAAAGGCTTTTCCATGAAAAATCAAGAAGTATAGAAGCTGTCATTGAAGCTATCTCCATCAAGTAGTGCATTGGGTGAAGTCCTTGGGTATTTTCAGAAATATTCCTGCCATTGAAGTGATGAGGAAGTAGAGGAACGTGGTTGATTCTGCTCCTGCTAAGGAGGTGGTCAAGCCATTGTGGTCCCCACCCTTTAGTTGTTTCATTAAACTTAATTTTGATGGCAGTAGTGAAGGTAATCCAGCTCCTTCTAGCAATAGAGGAGTTTTCAGGAATGAAGAAGGAAATATATTGCACTGTTCTCAGGCCCAATTGGTGAAGGGGATTCCTTAAAAGCTAAAATTATGGCTGTTATGGAAGGGATCCAAAGGGCTAAAGAGCCAAATATCAGGAAGCTGGTGATAGAAGGTGATTTGAAGCTTGTAATTAGCTGGCTTCAAAAATAGGAGGAAGAGGGATAGTGGTGCTACATTCACAAAAAGAGAAAAGCTGTTAATTTGCTGCAAGGCGTAGAGGTGTCTTGCAATTGGGTTAAAAGAGACACAAATGCTGTTTCTGACACACTTGCTAAACAAGGGGTGGGAAAGAATGAGTTATTTTGGGTTGTTCTGTAATCTTCCTTTTGGGGAAGGCTAAGATTGTTTATCCCTCCCCTTTCTTTGTACTAAATTTCTTCTTTTATTAAAAATGATTCTGTTATTGATAAAAAAAATGAGACTCTAAGACAGTGGTGGGATGGCTAACAAACAACAGCAAGGGACATGGCAACACAAGCATAATTTGAGAGACAAGACAGCAAGGGAACTGGCTGCAAACTTCAAATGGGTCCATAGATCAGCAAACAGCTTTGCTGATTCCTTGGAAAAGATTAGGCTAACAGGAAAGAATTGTTTTGGGGAACAACCATCTAAATGGTCTCTTGTAAAAGTGTGAAAAGGGGTTAGGTGGTAGTAGCCAGCCTAACTTAAGGGAATACCTATATGTATGATTCTATGTATGTGTGTATGTGTATATATATAGCATTCTTTAAGTTCATTAATAATAATGATTACTAGTTACCTATCAAAAGAAAACTCAACACAGTCACATACAAGAATTGGTTGCATGTACACAACCCAATATGCTCAGCAGAGCCAAAGAAACACGAGTTTTTTTCTTTTCTTTTCCATTTTTTTTCCTACCTTATTTTTTTGGGGAGGAATTACATGGTGAGGATCATCCATAAAATGCCAGATATGCTCATATTCCTATCATACTGGACAGAGAATAACTTGGATGAAGAAGGTATCAAGAAACATTAAAAAAACCATACGAACCTTTGCAGTGGGAATACCATATTTGTCACACAACTTCTTCATGAAGTCCTTTGAGCCTTCCAAAACAGCAGCCTCAGATGAAGGGCCAAAAGTAGGGATACCAGCATTCACAAGGTCATTTACAAGGCCTGCAACCAAAGGAGCCTCTGGTCCTACAACAACAAGTCCCACTCCCCATGTGCGGCAGAATGAGATTACAGCTGAGCTGTCAAAAATGTCAAGGTCTGGTATACAGGTAGCATTCCCTTGGGCAGCAATTCCAGCATTCCCAGGAGCACAAAAAACAGCATCACAAGAGGGAGATCGCTGCAAGGCGTAGCATAGGGCATGTTCCCTACCACCACCACCAATGACCAACACAATGACTCTCTCTTCTACAAATCAACAAGGAAAAAAGGAAATGAATCAAATCAACGATAAAGAAGGGAGCAAAAAATATTTACAAAGATACAAACCAATGTGTTAAATTAGAAATATAAATTTTGAGGTGTTGATTTGAAAATATATTCTCCAGAATCAACTGTTATGATCTCGATGTGTACTTTGCTTCTCCAGAGTTGTTAGTGCTGGCGCTTTCACTTATTTTTAACCAAACCATGCATTGCACAAATTTCCTATTATCCATATAAAAACTAAACTTTGATGGGAGTAGCTGGGGGAATCCTGGACAATCAGGGATTGGAGATGTGTTTAGGGATGAGAATGGGTTGGTTACAGCCATGTTTTCAGGCCCAATTGGAGTGGGTGACTCTCTCAGGGCTGAGATCTTTGCAGTTTTGGAAGGAGTCCAAAGAGCTAAGGAGATGAATATAAAAAAACTCATCATTGAAGGGGACTCGGAGGTGGTGGTAGGGTGGCTAAATAAAGAAGATAGCAGGTTATGGATGTACAGTAATGAAAGCAGGAAATTCAGGTGGCTGGTTCAAGAGATGGAAGTTAAGATCAGCTGGATGAAAAGATCAGCTAACTCTTTTGCTGATGGATTAGCTAAGCAAGGAGTTGAGAGGGAGTCATTATTTTGGGCACAAGTGTAATTTTCTCATTTCTCTATTCTTGGGAGCTCAAGCTCCAATTGGAAGATAAGAAAGTTTATCTTCCTCCATGTAATTACTTTTATGATTAATTAATGAAATGTTGTTATTGATCAAAAATATATATATATATAAAAGAATAATGCATTGTACAAATTTACCTAACTGAAAACACAATTTAGTGCATCCATTCTCAGGTGTCAAAGAAAGAAAAGACACTAAGCATCAGAACATACAGTGATACATATACTAAGCAAGATTCTGCACATAACCATATTTTTTGCGGTAAAAGAACTCCATTGCAAATGAGCTATTCTAGGCTAAAAGTGAAATAATGAATGCAATAATGCCCATAATATTCTTTTGGATGATCAACACTACAAGAAATTAATGAAAGAAGTCCATGAATAATACAGTTAAAATCAGCCAAGCAGATAGCACTGAAGCCAAAATAAAAGTCCCACATAAAACACATGCAGTGATAAGTTATGCATGTCTGCCAATAGAGACTAATTCTCCAGCTACTAGACCACAGTTAGAAGTATTACCAATTTCCAGTTTTAATAATAACTAATACCCATAAACTTTACATTGAACCATTCAAACTTAAGCACATCTCACGGAATGAATCCTAACAGCACTACATACTGTATAATCTACCAAAAATAAAAATCAAAACCTCTATTTTCTGATAACTTAACATTTTTTATGAGTTCTAATAAATTTTAAATTGCACCATTCAAACTTGAGAACATTTCACAAAATGCATCCTAATAGCACCACATACTGTATAATAATCTACCAAAAACAAAAACTGTTGTCGCTCGGATTAGCCGAGGGCAACACAGTCAATTTACTCCAAAGATCTGGGACAGGACCGAGGACTTCAGTGCTCCGAGAGGTGCTGAGGCCGTGGACTAGTGGGGCTCGAGGTGTGCCAAGGCCGAGGACTTGCGAAGGAGAATACGTCAGAGGCCTCGAGTGGGGACCCGAGGCGGAGACTCCAACGGTCATGTTAGTATCCACACAAAAGGGAGGTAGAAGGAAGCCCAATGCGGGAGCGCTCAGACGAGGTCACTAGTAGACACTAGGTCCCCAGTAATGAGAATACCAAAAGTCTTTTTGTTTGGTTCCAGATCCCTTACCTTGTGGGAGTTGCCTCATATTTATATTTGGGACCACCTGGAGGTAGTCGAACTCAGGTGGCTCAGATTCGAGTCGTACAAGGGCGGGACGCGGTCATCTGGCGAGGCCATGTGGTGTCCCACGATTGGGCCTGCGAGGTCCGCTTAGAGTAACCTTGTATGCTCCGCAATTTGTCCCGGTCGATACCTGTTGGTTGGACACGTGTCGGCCCGGCGATGGCCCAGCCAAATGCGCCTACATCATTTGCCCCCCACTCCCGACGCCGAAGTGGAGGTCTAGATGGGGCTTCGGGTTTGGCTGATGGGAGTGTCATTGGATGCTAGTAGGCACCATCAAGCTCATTCGGCGAAGGGTACCCTACAATGGCGTCACATCCATTTCGCTCATGCTTTTGTCCGATCTTTGTCCATGGGAGAAGGGTGAAGTTGTAGGCGACTCGGCTTCAGCTGGGGAGGCCAAGCAAGAAGGGCTCGGATAGGCCAAACCCGTGTCTTATCCCTCATGGTGACGGCTTGAAGTCGTGCACGGTACGGTTTCTACGGGTTAATACGCTGGGGCCGTGCCCAATACGAGTCTAGCGTAAGGAGAGTCTTCCGTAGGGGGGACGGGACTCCGGATGGACCGGACCGCGCATTCACTAGGTTAACGGACCCAAACCGGTGGACTGCAGCAAACGGACCTGTCGGTTCGCCCAGTGTCATTTCGTCTCCTCGAGGGCAGGTGTCGGGTGTCACCCTGCAGATAGGTTTACGAAGGTAGAGGCCTTACGGCCGTTGGATCCAGCGGGATCTGAGCCGTCCATTCTTCTATATATAGGGAACTTAATCGCGTTTTTTTCGTCATTTGTCTCTAGGCAACCTTGCTGTTGAGTGACTTCCGCTCCTAGAGCTTTCGGCTAGTTCACTTCTCCTAGTTACCTTCAGCCTTCGTCCATCTTAGGTAACACTTCGCTCCGATGTCTTATACCGATTCTGGCCCCGAGTGTTATGAACTTCCCAACCTCTCGGAAGGGAGCTCCCCTCGAACTCCTACTCCACTTAGTTCCAACTTGGAACTGTTGGCAGCCGAGGTCTCTCCTCAGCGAGGGCTAATGGTGCTGAGGGAGAGGCTAGCCTCCAGGGGCGCCAAGGGCAGCCGCAGAGGCGATGACCCTCCCTGTGAAAGCACTGCATCCGTGACACTGAGGGAGCCTGAGGGGTCCCCCCCAGAACGAGGGGGAGCCGGTCCCAAAACCCAGCTTTAGAGCGGTAGCCGAATATGCTACCCGAGGGGTGACCATGGGTCGTCTGCCACGTTCGGAGTTTGATAGCACTATGGACCAGGACCAAGTTAAGTCTTTAGCCAAGCGGTACCACATACCTCGGTCCTATTCACTTAAAGTATCCGACGTTGGTGGCCGGCCGTGGACTCCCAAGGAAGGGGAGATTTGTGTTTATCAGCACTTATTAGAGTTCGGTCTTAGGTTTCCCCTTCATCCCCTGATTTCTGAGTTGCTGAAGTGGTAAGGGATCACCATCAGCCAGCTTGTCCCCAACACCCTTAGAACCATAACCGCCATGTTGGTAGTGTCCCGGCTTCGAGACGTAGAGTTGACGCCGAAGTTGTTTCGTGCCATGTTCGTGCCAAGGAAGCACTCCTACAAGGCCAGCATGTACTACCTTCAGCCTTGGAGGGGTAAACCTATCGACAACCCCTCGTCCGGCCATAACTGGAAGGGCAAATTTTTCTACGTTTCCTGCCCTGAAGGTTGGTCGTTCAGATCGAGGTGGGGGGAGGCTTGTACGACGGTCGAGAGGTGTGCTCCCCCGCTTCGGGACGAGGAGGCCCCTTCCATAGCCCACCTACTTGTGCTGGGGAGAGTTCAGGCCAAGCCCTTGGTGGAGGTGGAGCTCCATTTGGTGTTCACAGGGCTCAACCCTACCCCCATCGGTAGGAGAGGTCTCGTAGTCTTTTAACACGTTCGCTTTGTCTTCGGCTTTCTGACTTCTTTCTGTTTTCCTGCAAAGGTTCCCATGGATGCCAAAAAGATGTTGTTGGAGAGCGTCTATGCGCAAAAGAAGGGCCAAGGCGGTAGTACACCCGGGGAGCAGATGCTAAGGAGGTGAGGAGGGAGAGCGTCTTAGCCGGTTATTCCGTCCCCGGTGGCAGGTCCATGAGGCGGATTCCATCAACGAGGAGGGGGTCAACAAGGCTCTAATGAGTGGGGTGGTCCCTCCAAGGGACCGATATGACGTGATGCAAACCAACCCCATGCTCGTTCGCGATGAGGGTCTCACCTTCTTGGCTGAGGTAAGCTTCCTCCCTTGTACTTCGCCATTTCTTGAATTTTGTTCGTTTTACTGACAATGCTTGGTGCAGGTCTGCCGTCACTTCATCGGTTTGGGGGACCGAGTTGAGCTTTTCTGCGATCGCATCGAGCGGCTCGAGAAGATTTACGAGAAGCTTCAACTGCAAGTGGCCTCCGCAGAGAGCAGCCAGGACGAGGCTATCTCGGATCTGAAGGACGAGAAGAAGCTCCGACAAACGCTAGAGGATGATTTGAAGGCTGAGCAGGCTCGAATTGGCCACGCGGGAGGCCCTGAAGAAGTCCGAGGACAAACGGGCTTGTCTGGACAGAATTGCGTTGGAGGCCCAGAGGCGGGCAGCGGATGCCAAGGCACGGGCGGTAGAGGCCGTCTAGATCTGGAAGCAGGCGAGGGAATACCAAAAGTGCCTTGTTGATTATGCGTCCGAGACCTACCTAGAGGGCGCATCAAGGATACCAAAAAGGCAATCCTGAAGATGATGTCGGACTTCAAGGTGGACGAGCTAGAAGTGTACCCGGATTCCCCCACTCCTAAAGAAATTGCCGAGGTCCCCGACGAGGCTGCTGGTGGTGCCAAGGACTCTACTGCCCCTTGGCTGGCGATAAAGCGTAGCTAGCTTCCTGTTTCCCTATTTTTGTGTTGCCTTTACTTTTTTGTCTTTTTAATGTGTATGTGCTCGGCCTTTGAGGCCAAAGAAAAACTTTTGTAAATGCGTATACTTGCCAAATGAATGTAATGAAGAGCATTTTTTGTACATAACATCCTCTTCTTCCTTTTTCTTTTCTTTTTTTTTACCAAGGGGTCCTTGCCCCTTCCTTCGAAAAGGTCACAAGTAGACAAAAAATAGCTCACAGTGGCTCGTTACTTACACACTCGCTTTAGGTGACTGGAGGGGGAGGCCGAGGCGGAGTTGTGCTACCGAGGTGTAGCTCGCCTAGCTTGCTTCCACTCCCCAAGCGCTTACTTAGGCAAGGCCTAGGTGGTCGGGGTCACAAGCCGAGACAAACCGCCGAGTTAGTCGTGGTAGCCATCTTTCTTTTATCGCATGTGCAGAACCAAGGCGCCATTTGCCTCGGTCGGCCTAGCATACTTATGTTTGGCGAGGTGCTGAAGTTGGGTGTTCGTTATAGAACGAGTGCATTGACCGCGGCTTGTGTCTAAGGTATCCTATCCACGACTTTATTACAAGTGGATGGGTGTTTGGTTCGAAGGGAGTCATACGCCCTGGCGACGGCCCAGTCCGAGCGCATGGTCCTCGGAGGAGGTAGTGCGCGTCGGCCGGTCGCAAAGCCGAGGAGTCCTGGGGACTTGGTGAAAACACACACTGGGACTTGGGCCGAAGAGAAACTTTGCATTATACATTCATTGCTTGGCCATCAGGGTTTACAATTATAGATAGTACATCTGGAGGTTCTCCAAGTTCCACGTCCAAGGGACGGGTCTTCCATCTAAGTGCTCAAGGCGAAAGGTGCCAGGGCCGACTACTTGCTTGACTCTGTAGGGGCCTTCCCAATTGGGACCCCGCTTACCTACACCGGGCTCGGAGACCATAACTTTCCTGAGGACGAGGTCTCCTTCTCAGTAGTGTCTTTCCTTTACCCTCGAGTTATAGTAGCGGGCCACCCATTGCTGGTAGGCAGCCACCCTGATTTGTGCCTGTTCTCGGGCTTCTTCCAGCAGGTCTAGGTTCGTTCTAAGTGCTTCACTATTCTCAGCTTCATCGTACGCTTCGATCCGAAGGGTCGGCTAGCCGATCTTTGTTGGGATAACAGCTTCGGTACCTTAAGTTAAGCCGAACAAGGTCTCTCCCATGGCCGTCCGAGGTGTAGTCCGATATGCCCATAGGACACTGTTCAGTTCGTCGACCCATAGGCCTTTGACTCGGTCGAGCCTGGTCTTCAGTCTGTCTAAAATGGTCCTATTGGTGACCTCGGCTAGGCCATTTGTTTGGGGATAGCCTACCGAGATATACTGCTGCTTGATATCGAGAGAGGCACACCATTCCCAAAACCTAGCGTCATCAAACTGTTTTCCATTGTTAGACCAACATGTGGGGGAGGCCGAAGCGGCAAATGATATTCTTCCAAAAGAAGCTCTGGATTGCTCGAGCTATAATGGTAGCCAGGGGTTCGGTTTCGACCCACTTAGTGAAGTTGTCGACAGCGACGACGAGGTATTTCTTGCCCCCCGTTGCTTGGGGGAAGGGGCCAAGGAGGTCCATTCCCCATTTGGTGAAGGGCCAGGGGCTGTTGAGGACCGAAAGTGTTGTGGTTGGCCGATAGCATAAGGTGGCGTGTCTCTGGCATTTGTCGCATCTCCATACCAGCTCGGCTGCATCCTTCTGGAGCATTGGCCAAAAATACCCCTGCCTTAGTGCTTTCTGAGCCAAGGTTCTATCGTTGAGGTAGTTGTTGCAGATGCCTTCGTGAATTTCTCAGAGTACGTACTCGCCTTCCTCCTGACAGAGGCATCGGAGGTAGGGTATGGTGAATGACTTGTACAATTTTCCTTCAAGCAATGTGTAATGGATTGCCCGACGTCGGAGTCACTTGGCTTCATTCCTATCGTCAAGCAGTTGCTCGGTCAAAAGGAAGTTGATGATGGGGTCCATCCATGATGATTCGGCCTCTACCAGGAGGACCTGGGCTTCTTCTATAGAAGGCCGAGGTAGTTTTTCTACGCGGACGGTGCGGCCGAGGGCTGCATCCGAGGTTCTTGCCAACTTAGAAAGGGCATCAACTCTCGTATTCTCGTCTTGCGGGACTTATTGCATAGAGAAGAGTCGTAAGTGGCAAGCTAGCTCTTGAACTTTGGCGAGGTATTTGGCCATGTTCTGTTCTCTGGCCTCGTATTCGCCGTTGACTTGATTCATCACCAGTTGTGAGTCGCTAAAGACTTTCGATATGCTGGGAGCCGAGGTCCTTGGCGAGCTGCAATCCGGTTTGGAGGGTTCATACTCAGGTTTGTTGTTGGATGCAGAGAAGTCAAACCTCAGCGCATACTCTATCACTGCATTATCTGGGGTGAGAAGGATAAGGCCTTCCCCACTTCCCTTGGCGTTGGACGACCCGTCAACAAAAAACTTCCACGCGAGTTGAGCTTCCACGCTGACACTCCTCCGTCCACTGAAAATCTTTTAACTTCTTAATGGCTCAGAAGAAGGGAAGGCAGTGGTCAGCTGGACTATGACATGAAGCGATCAAGGGCAGCTACTCGACCGGTAAGTCTTTGAGTCTCCTTCACCGACCGAGGTGGCACCATTTCCAATATGGCTTGTATCTTGTCAAGATTAGCCTCAATGCCCCTTTGAGTGAGGACAAAGCCTAAGAACTTCGTTGGGGTTAAGTTTCCAAAAGGCACACTTGCTGGGGTTAAGTTTCATGTTGAATCTTCGCAAGGTATCAAAGGTCTTGGCCAAGTCTGAGATGTGCATTTCAGCTTTTAGGCTCTTCACCACCATATCATCCACGTAGGCTTCCACGTTCCTCCCCATTTGGTTCTTGAACACTTTGTTGACGAGGCGTTGGTGTTAGACAGTTTTGTATGCCCTTAGACAGTTTTGTAAACACCCTGTGTTTACAGGAAGTACAGTGGGGATAAAGTTACCTTCTTGGTTCTGTATGTCGATGACATTCTACTCATTGGGAATGATGTAGGAATGTTAACTACGATGAAAGTATGGCTTTCACAGCAATTCTCCATGAAAGATCTTGGAGAAGCCTCCTATATACTGGGTCTTCGACTCTATAGAGATAGACCAAAGCGGATAATAGGATTATCCCAATCTACTTACATTGACAAAATAGTCAAAAGATACAGCATGGAGAACTCCAAGAAAGGAAATGTTCCTTTCAAGCACGGAGTCGCTCTCTCCAAGAAGATGTCTCCCAAGACCTCTGAGGAGATTGAGGGCATGAAGGACGTTCCCTATGCCTCTGCCATAGGGGGCATCATGCACGCCATGCTGTGCACTTGTCCTGACATTGCTCAGGCAGTGAGTGTGGTAGGCAGATTCTAGGCCAACCCAGGGCAGGAGCACTGGACTGCTGTGAAAAACATACTTAAGTACCTTCGAAGGACAAAAGAGTTTTGTCTGGTATTCGATGGTTGCTCACTACAGATCCAAGGGTATACTGATGCCGATTTCCAGTCGGATCCAGATGATAGAAAGTCTACATCTGAATATGTTTTCACGATAGGAACGTGTGCTATTTGCTAGAAAAGCAGCAAACAGGGGTCCACTGCAGACTCCACGACCGAGGCCGAGTACATTGCCACAAGCGAGGCTGCCAAAGAAGCCATGTGGATGAAGAAGTACGTTCACGAGTTGGGAGTAGTTCCGTCCAGCACATCACCCATCCCATTGTTGTGTGACAACAATGGAGCCATTGCTCAGGCTAAGGAGCCACGAGCCCACTCGAAGTCAAAGCACATCAAGAGGAAGTACCACGTACTGCGGGAGATTGTTGGTAGAGGGGATGTCCTGATTCAGAAGGTAGCGTCAACGGAAAATGTGGCTGACCCATTGACGAAGCCACTATCACAGAAAGTGTTTGAGCACATAACCCTAATGGGCCTTAAGCCCATTTCGAACTGGGCTAGTTTAAGCAGTTAAATTAAAGGGGTGAATTCTAGGATTGGATTAACAAATGGGATTGGGTTTTAACCCTATCCACTTAGAGAGACCAGATCTAAATATGATTCAGATCTGGAAACCTCCTAATGAGATTTGGAGAAGGCTGATCCAATCTGGAGATAGGATAAGGGTTTACCCTTATCACTTAAAGGAAAGTCTGATCCAAAAATGATTTGGATCAACAACTCCTAATGAGATTAGGATGATCCCTTTAAGGTTATAAAAAGAGGGGGCGGCAGCCTTTAGACACACCATAGTATCACTGCAAGTCTTTAGAGCTGAAATCACAGAAGAGAGAATTCAGCATACCTGCGAAAATTCTCTCTTGCCGCCGCCTCTCCTGCCAGTTCGACCTCCATTCAGTGGGAGAAATCAAGATTCGATCTTGATATCAGTTCCTTGTGAAGGGACTGATAGGAAGCTGTGCTCACGTGCCATCCTGCTATTTCTTGCGAAGGACTAGGTTCTTGGAGAAGAACACTGTTGATTCTGCTCCATCCTACACTGCGCCATCTTAGTGGGAGCAGTCTTTGGATCCTTCCTTGGGCGTGAACACCTTTGGTGGGAGATATTACTTCTCCGTATCAGGTATAATCCTCTCCTACTGCTTTTGTTCAGATCTAGTTCAATTTATGGTTCAAGATTGATCCTTGAAAATATGATTTTCTAAATAGGGAATGCGATTCCCAGTTGAAGGGAGAGAATTTTTTTTTTTTGAGATATTACTTCTCCGTATCAAGTATAATCCTCTCCTACTGCTTTTGTTCAGATCTAATTCAATTTATGGTTCAAGATTGATCCCTGAAAATATGATTTTCTAAATAGGGAATGCGATTCCCAGTTGAAGGGAGAGAATTTTTTTTTTTGAGATATTACTTCTCCATATCAAGTATAATCCTCTCCTACTGCTTTTGTTCAGATCTAGTTCAATTTATGGTTCAAGATTGATCCTTGAAAATATGATTTTCTAAATAGGGAATGCGATTCCCAGTTGAAGGGAGAGAATTTTTTTTGAAATTCGCCCACCTTTTTCCGCAAGATTTGGGCGTCCATACGATGGATCTCTCATCCCTTCAGTGGTATCAGAGCCATGGTTCAAGTCTTGAACCGAATTGGATCAAATTTGAACCTGCGCAAATGGGCAGAAGGTGTTCTACCCGATTTGCGCAGATTGGATGTTTCTCTGGAAAATTTGTTTCCAGTTAATGGGCGATTAATCTGAAATTAATTTTTTATAAATCTGATTATTATTTAGAATTGTTCTTTATGATTTTCTTGATTTATGGGCTATTCGTACAAATGGAGATCGAAATCTTGATTAGTGCAGGGAATCTGCGATTTTGCAGTTTCTGAATTATCTTATAACAATTGGTCTGTAAAATATTTTTTTTATTTTTTAGACTGAATGTTAGGTATTCGATCTGATGTAATTATTAATAGAAATTAGGTTTTCTCTTCATTTTTATTTGGATCGAAGATGGCGGCGCAGAGGAGATCCTTGAAAATATGATTTTGTTCAGATCTGGTTCAGTTTATGGTTCAAGATTGATCCTTGAAAATATGATTTTCTAAATAGGGAATGCGATTCCCAGTTGAAGGGAGAGAAATTTTTTTTGAAATTCGCCCACCTTATTCCGCAAAATTTGGGCATCCATACAATGGATCTCTCATCCCTTCAATTGGTAGGTAGCTCCCGCGTTCTTGAGGCCAAAGAGCATCAATTTGTAGCAATAGGTACCATGCTCGGTGATGAACGAGGTCTTCCCCTCATCTTCGGGGTGCATCTTTATCTGGTTATATCCGAAGAAGGCATCCATGAAGTTGAGTAGCTTGTACCCTGGAGTGGCATCGACGAGGTGGTCTATTCTCGGCAAAGGAAAACTGTCCTTAAGGTAGGCTCAGTTAAAGTCTGTGAAATCAATACAAATCCGCCACTTCCCATTAGCTTTCTTTACCAGAACCACATTTGACAACCAGTTAAGGTAATGTACCTCTCGGAGGAAGCCGGCGTCGAACAACTTGTCAACTTCCTCTCCTATGGCCTTCCAACGCTTCGGTGCAAAGTTCCTCTTCTTTTGCCGAACTGGCCTAGAGCTCGGGTCCACGCTCAGCCTGTGGGTGATGACCGAAAGGTCAATTCTGGGCATATCAACGACGGACCAAGCAAAGACGTCAGCATTAATTTTGAGGAAACTTGCCAATTCAAATAGGCTTTCTGGGGGAAGGTTGGACCTGGCGCGAACTGTCTTCTCGAGCCCAGCCTCGACCAGGGGAACTGAGATGAGATCCTCGGCCGGTTGGCCTCGACTTGCTGGCTCCTCCCTGAGGTCAAGGCCCTCTAATGGCAATACTTCCTTATTATTGCCCTTTAGTGCTACCACATAGCATTGGCGGGCGGCTTTCTGATCCCGTCAAACGACTCCGACGCTGTGTTCGGTGGGGAACTCGAGGGCGAGGTGGTAGGAGGACATGGCTGCCTTGAGTGCATGGAGGGTCAGCATCCCCATGATTAGTTTGTAGGGCGAGCCAATCCTCACGACCAGGAACTCATTCGTCCCCATTACCTGTCGTGGCTCGGTCCCTATTGAGACAGGTAGGGTGATTCTTCCCTCCAGTCTGACCACGTTTCCGAAGAATGAGGCACTAGGTTCATTCATCCCCATCACTTGCTGGTGTTGTTGTTGTTGCTGCTAGGGGGATGAGGCACTAGGCTCGCCTCCGACAAACTGCTTAAGGTGTCTACGGCGGATGAGGGACTCTATTTCGTTCTTCAATTCATAACAGTCCTCAGTATTGTTGTCGGTGTCGTGGTGATACTTGTAGTATTTTTTCGGATTTCCCCTCTTGGGGTTCCTCTTCATCTTCTCTAGCTACTTCATGTAGTTCTCCTCACCGACCTGCATCAATATTTGGGTCCTGGTGGAGTTGAGTGGCATGTATTGACTGTAAGCCAAGGCTGAGGCTAGTGGCTTCTTGTTGTCCTTGCTATTGTTGTTGTTGCGGTGGTCTCCGCTCTTCCTTTTCTTCTCCGAGGGTCTGTTATGACCCTCGGCCTCCCTTTCTTGGTTCTCTCTAGCCGAAGCCTCCTCGATCGTGATGTACTTTTGGGCCTTCTTGGGGAATTCCATCTTTGTCTTCGATAGGGTCTTGGCAACTGAACACTTCAGGGCCGAGCCGGGGCGGAGTCCGTTGATAGCAGCGTGCATGGAGACCATGGGGTCGAGGTCTCGGACCTCGAGCTCTTCTTTCTTGAAGCGGTCGACATAGGACTGCAGACTTTCACCCTGCTTCTGCTTGATGGACATCAGCGAGACCACACTCTTCTGGCATCGTCTACTACTGATGAAGCGAGCGAGGAATAAGTTGGCAAAATGTTCCCACAAGCTAATCGATCGAAGCGGGAGACTAGAGAACCACCGTCGAGCGGCCCCCTTGATAGTGGCCTGGAAAGTTCAGCATGTCAATCCATCGGAATACCCATACAGGATCATGAGTGCCCTGAAACTCTCCAGGTGATCATCGGGGTCTGTGTTCCCGTCATATATCTCCAGCATGGGAGCTTTGAAGTGTTGGGGGAGCAGTTCAGAGATGATGTCCGGGGTGAAGGCATCCATCTTTCCCGTCGGATTGCTCTAGCCTACCGAAGCGTCAACTCAACTCTCTAACTTGATGGAGCTCGTCCTTGATGACTCCGAGCTCGGCTCGTAATTCCGCAATCCGAGGGTCGGGTGGAGCTTGTGCCCCATCCTTGTCTTCACGGGCTCAGCGGAGGTCGGCACGAACCCAGGAGTACTCTGACGCGGGACCGCACACCTCCCGTCTAGTGCGGCGGTCATTCAGGATATCACGGAGGTCCGAGACTTGCGAGGGAGAGGCGTGGCGTCAGCCCTCTGCTCGAGTGGGCGCTACAGCGGTCGAACTGCCCGCCTTCATCTTGGGGGTTTTCCCTTCTACAATGGTGGTGCTGCTTGGAGGGTTGGCAACTATCATTGGACCATGCTAGCTCTTCCTCCTTTTGGCTGGGAGGTCCATGTTTCTCTGTGGTGCGCTGGCGGGGCAGCTACTCCCCGATTCTGAGGGCTCGGCCCGTTGGGGGTTGGCGGGGCCGAGGACTGGTGGCACCGCAAACTCGTGTTGGCCCTGATGTCCTAACGCCCCGGCGTGGCGCTCGCCTCAAGGGTGACCTCCTGCCTGGGGCAGACTTGCTCAACGCGTTGGGTGAGGTAGTCCAAACGGTCGAGGACCGCCTGGAACTACTCGATGGTGACTAGGTTCTGAACGTTCCTGGCTTTTCGCACCATGTCGATCGGGGCTCAGGAGAGTTCTTTTAGATTCGAGGTGAATGGGAGTATCTTAGCGACATTTCCTACAGACGATGCCAATTGTTGTCGCTCGGATTAGCCAAGGGCAACATAGTTAATTTACTCCTAAGACCCAGGACAAGACCGAGGACTTCAAGGCTCCAAGGGCCTCCAAGAGGTGTCGAGGCTGAGGACTAGTGGGGCTCGAGGTGTGTCGAGGCCAAGGACCTACAAAGGAGAATACGTCAAAGGCCTTCGGTGGAGACCTGAGGCAAAGACTCCGACGGTCAAGTTAGTATCCACACACAAGGCAGGTAGAAGGAAGCCCGATGCAGGAGTGCTCAGACGAGATCACTAGTAGACACTAGGTCCCCAATAATGAGAATACCAAAAGTCTTTTTTTGGTTCCAGATCCCTTACCTTGTGGGAGTTGCCTCGTATTTATACTTGGGACCGCATGGAGGTAGTTGAACTCGGGTGGCTCAGATTCAAGTCGTACGAGGGCAAGACGCGGTCATCTGACAAGGCCACATGGCGTCCCGCGATTGGGCCTGCAAGGTCCGCTTAGAGTAGCCTTGTATGCTCCGCATTTGGTCCCGCCCGGCGCCTGTTGGTTGGACACGTGTCGGCCTGGCATTGGCCCAGCCAAATGCACCTACATCAAAAATCAAAAGCTGTATTTTCTATTTTGGCAGCTTTGACTAGAAAAGAAAAGTTTATGAGAGAAGAGAAAAGATTTTTTTTATAGATAATGATAATGAAAACTTTATTAAATAAAGAACCAAGTATTCATCATACAATTCCCCACAAAGAGGCGCGAGGTGCAGCCTCCAAACTACATCATAAAGCTTACAATTGAGCCCAAAAGAGTTGATTCCTATGTACTCCTTGTTTAGCTAGAAGGACTGCCAGCCCATTTTCCGATCTTCTTTCCCATTGAAATGTGACTGAAATATTTGAAGTCAGCCACTTAAATCTTCTCAAAGCCCCCCTGTAGTGCCAGGCTGCCGTCTCTGGTTCTTTTAGCCATCCAATAACCAATTTGGAATCACCTTCAATCATTAAATGTTCCACTGCCAACTCTCTTGCATATTCTGCTCCTTGTAACACAGCTTGGAGTTCTGCATTTACAGAGTCTCCCCACCCTAGAGGACCAGAAAATAGAGCTACAATCTGACCCTCATCATTTCTGAAGACTCCCCCTATTCCAGATGGCCTCGGGTTGCCCAAACTACTGCCATCGAAATTTAGTTTAATGACACATGCATCAGGAGGCTTCCAATCCACCACCGGCTTGCTTCTAATTGTGGAACTTTTAGCTAGTTGTTCCCAATTTCTCCTCATGTCATCAAAAGTGTAGGTGGAAAACAGATCCAAGGACTTTACCCAACTTATGGCCCTACATAAGATACTTTCTAACACACATGTTTGATCCCTCTCCTTGACATTAAAGATTCTAGCATTTCGTTCCTCCCACACAATCCACACTAAAGCAGCTCTAACACACCTCCACAAAACTCTTCCTCTTCTCTTTGTCCACCTGAAAGTTGTAGGATCAAAAAGATTGCGAATCTGTACCGGTTCTGTCCACCTGCACCCAAAAAGATCAAAAAGCTTTTCCCAAAGGCCTACAACAAAAGGGCAAGTGATTAGTATATGGTTGCAACTTCCCTCGTTAGCTTTCCATAGGGTGCACCAGTTAGGAGAGATACAAAGACTAGGTCTTCTTTTTTGCAAAACACCCAAAGTGTTGATTTTCCCGAGGGAGACTTCCCAACAAAGGGCTTCAACTTTAGGAGGGACAAGTTTGGACCAAACTTCCTTGCTATGAAAAGGTTAAGGCAATGGGAAAGGAGTATGAGGAAGCAAAGGAGGCACAAGAAAAGGAACCCAAGGGTAAAGGCTTTCAAATACGGGAGTCTATAGAAGGAGGATCCAAGCAAACAGAATCAATAGTTTTAAGGAGCAAAGCAGCCTGGTCAAGCTCAAAATCTCTCAAACCTCTTCTAAAACCCAGATTCCAGTTTATGCCAGAAGAAAAGGATGAGGATACAAACCTTTGAATTGGCTCGTTTTTAAAACACAAGATGAAGGAGGGAAAGAGGTCCTTGAGGGAACAGTCACCAATCCAAACATCCTCCCAAAACAAAACCCTATCTCCAATACTAAAATCATACTTGATCAGGTTCAGGAAAATGGGAAGAATACTATGAATAGCCTTCCATGAGGATTTTAGCATAGCACGCCGAGATACACCAGCATCCCATCCATTGTCTGCAACACCATGCACACTCCTTACCACTTTATGCCAAAGTTTCTCCCTTTCTAGAGGCCACCTCCATAGCCACTTACCTAGTAATGCTGTATTTTTCTTCCTTAGATTGCCCAATCCCAATCCCCCCTGCTCCTTCCTCCTACACACTATTTCCCACCTAACCACATGATCCTTCCTCCCTTCCCTTGACTCCCACAAGAAATCCCTCATGACTTTCTCTACCTTCAAAATCACCTTTTGTGGCATTCTAAAGACAGACAGAAGGTAAGTTGGCAAGTTCGCAAGAGTAGCTCCAATTAAAGAGATCTGACCCCCAAGGGAAATGTAGTTTCTCTTCCAAACTGCCAGCTTCTTTGTGCATTTTTCTACGATCGAATTCCAAAATCTTCTTTCTCTTGGATTATCTCCTAGAGGCATACCCAAGTACTTCAAGAGCCACAGCTAGATGTAAGGCAGCCTAAGGACTCTGCTACCTCACTCAATTCCTCCATCTCCAAATTTACCCCCACTTCACAACTCTTTTCAAAATTGACCTTCATCTTCGACACACATTCAAACAACTTTATTACTCCTTTCAAATTTCTAGCCTTTGAGGGATCTCCAGACTCACAAAAAAT
Organism: Nelumbo nucifera; assembly: GCF_055504915.1. Taxonomy (NCBI): domain Eukaryota; kingdom Viridiplantae; phylum Streptophyta; class Magnoliopsida; order Proteales; family Nelumbonaceae; genus Nelumbo; species Nelumbo nucifera. Next base: position 62,385,799 of record NC_142653.1, read on the forward strand.
GATTGTGTCATCTGCAAATTGCAAGTGTGACACCACAATACCCTCTCTTCCTACCCTCCATCCTCTAAACATATCCAACCCATCAGCTCTCGAAATGAGCCTATTAAACACATCGGCTACCAAGGTGAAAAGGAAAGGAAAAAGAAGATCCCCTTGTCTCAACCCTCTAGAGGCTGGAAAGAAGTCTCTAACCACTCCATTAACTAAAACTAAAAATTGGCAAGTTTTTAAACAAGCCTCAATCCAGCCACACCATTTCTCTCCAAACCCAAAGTTCCCCAGGGCTTCCAACAGAAAAGACCAATCGACCATGTCATACGCTTTCTCCACGTCCAATTTACATACAAAACCTTTCTTCCCCCTTCTCTTGAAGTCTTCCACACATCCATTTGCTATCAAGATTTGATCTATGATCTGTCTACCTTGAATAAAGGCCCCTTGCGATTGGCTTATTAAAGTTGGCAGGGCTAATTTTAACTTTAACAACAACACTTTAGCCAAAATTTTATAAATGCTAGTCACTAGACTGATGGGTCTAAAGTCTTTCGATTGAACAGCCTCTCCCTTTTTAGGGATCAAAGCCAAGGAGGTGGAGTTGATCCCTGGACTTATGAAGTGAGTCTCCGCAAACTACTCAAATACTACCAACAGATCTAACTTGATGATATCCCAACAGTCCTGAAAGAAAGACATAGTGAAACCATCAGGTCCGGGAGCTTTAGATCTATCCATTGAAAACACAACTCCCTTTATTTCTTCCAATTCAAATTCCTTTTCCAACTGATTTGCCAACTCTGAGTCCAATCTAGGCCACTCTAACCCATCCACTCTAAGCCTCACATCCCCTTGCCTTTTGTAAACTGCCTTGAAATGATTTGTGAAAACATTAGCAATCTCCTCTTGATCATCCACTACTTTGCCATTACTCTCTAACTTTTCCACGAAGTTTTTTCTCCTCCTTCGATTAGCGATTGCATGGAAAAATTTAGTATTACCATCCCCTTCCTTAATCCATTGATGCCTTGATTTTAGTCTCCAACACATCTCTTCCCTTAGCACTATCTCTTTCAATTCCTTCTTCAAATTCCATCTTAAAGTCCTTTCTTCTTCTGAGAGAGAGTTGTGTCCTTTTTCATCCAAAAGTTCGATCTGGGAAATAACACTTAATTTCTTCTCCTCCACTCTCCTGAAATGCTCCCTATTCTACTCTTTAATTTTACATTTTAGCCTTTATTTTCCTATGAAATTTGACACCCCTCCCAAGGGTACCCACCACTTCTTCACTCCACCACTCTAACCTTTTGGGTAAAGTCTGGATGTGTTAACCACATATTTTCAAATCTGAAAGGTTTAGGCCCACTCAGAAAATTCCTAGTTCCAATGCTTATCAACCAATGATCTGAAGTGACTCTTGGCAAGGCCCTAGCTGATAGACCGAACCAATGCACTCCCCAATCTGAACTAAAGATGAAACTATCCAACTCAGAGCATCTCGGGTTAGATTGTAGGTTGGACCAAGTGAAGACAGCTTGTTGGAGGGGGATTTCTAACAAACCACACTCATTAATAAACCCATTGAATCTCCTCATGCTAATTGGGATCGTTTGATTGGGGTTACTGGTCTCATTTGTAAACCTAATCACATTAAAATCCCCACCTAAACACCACAGTCCCTCCCACAAACCCCTTATAACATAGAGCTCTTCCCACATTTCGCCTCTCTCTCCATATCTATTCGGGCCATAGACGTTCGCCATCACCAAGGTAAACCGACCTATTAGCTCTTCCATTGGCTCCACTACCTCTTTCCTCCACAAAGTCACTAAACCTCCTGAACCCCCGCAAGACAGTAGAAAAGACCACCCTACTCCTCTAGAACACTACACACTTCTTACCCATTTCCTATCCCAAACTGCCACTTTTGTTTCTTGAAGCAAGACTATATCCGAGTTTTCCTTTCTAATCAAATCCTTTATTACCCTCCTTTTCCTAGCACTACCCAACCCTCTGACATTCCAACTCAGTATCTTCATTGGCTTACTTAAGTTTCCACCCTAGACACCATCATCCCTTACTTGGTTACTTTCCTTCTTTCCCCCCTTGTACTGAACTCCAAGTTTCCTCTTTCTTGGACAATATTTTCCTTCTTCCCTTTCTTTTTGGAATATGCTATAACTGAAGGAATGAGAGATCCATCATATGGATGGCCGAACCCTATAGGAAGGTTGGGCAAATTTTCAAAAATTTCCTCTCCCCGCATCTGGGAATCACATTCTCTGTTTTTGAAAATCTGCATTTTCAATGATCAATCTTGAACCCTAAATTGAACCAGATCTGAAACCAGAAGCAGGAGAGAGATATACCTGATACGAAGAAACAATATCTCCCAACGAAGGTGTTCACGCCCAAAGAAAGACTCCAAAGACCGCTCCCACTGAAGATGACACAGTAAATGTTGGAGTAGAATCAGCAGTGTTCGTCTGACGAACCGAACCCTTCGCAAGAATTCGTTGGAGGCTGTGAGCACAACTTCAGATCAGCCTTTCTCCAAAGGCTGATATCAAGATCCAATCTTGATCGTTCCTGCTTGAAAGAGGAGATCGAACTGGCAGTGTGGCGGCGGCGGCAGGAAGGAGGTGGCAGAGAGAAAATAGCGCAGTGATGCTATGTTCTCTCTTCTGTAACTCTTGCTCTGAAAGTGAGGATGTGATCATCTTAGAGGCTGCCGCCCCCTCCTCCTTTTATAACCTTAAAGGGATCAGCTCCTAATCCCATTAGGAGTTGCTGATCCAAATCATATTTGGATCTGAATTCCCTTTAAGTGATAAGGATAGACCCTTATCTTATCTGCAGATTAGATCAGCCCTCCCCTAATCTTATTAGGAGGTTTCCAGATCTGAACTCTCTGAGTGGATAGGGTTAAGACCCTATCCTATCTGTTAATCTAATCTCAGATCCGCCCCTTTATTTAATTGATCAAATTAGCCCAGTTCGAAATGGGCTTTAGGCCCATGAAGTCTTGGTGCTCAGTATGCTTCCAAACTACTGCCAGTTGGGCTTCTTTGTATGGCGTGGGACCCAAACATTGATCTACACATCAGCCACATGGGTTCAGCCCAGCCTCTGTTACAAGGCCTGGCCGAATACACTGTTATGGACAGTGTACCCCTTGAGCCCATCACATGGGCCCCTAATGGGCCCAACCACTTACACTAAGTGGTCCCTGGGCCAAGCCACCTTATAAAAACCCAGGGACTGTGGGCAGATGCAAGATTAGCCCATTAGGTATTACCCTCAATGGTCTTACACTCAACCTCTCAGCCCATAATGATCATGCATTGCCCGACAAGAGAGGGCCTCTCCCTCGGCTGCAAGGAACAATGTTGCACTCTCTGTTCACATGGATCCCGGGAATTAAAACCTTTTGCAAACATTTTGAAACCATAATATATATATTTATATCCGTTTATAAAATATATTTTGCAAAACAAATTTCAATTATTGAAATCGGCTACCGGCAGTCTTGGTTTCCATCAGAGAGAGTGCATCCCCGATCATTACCTTTATCCGACAAAGGGACTGATCCTGTCACTATGATCACCCACTCAGATGAATTCTCGGACTGTCCCAACATACCCAGGTTTTGACCCCCGCTAAGGATCTCACTGATTGGCATATCAAAGACAGCCCAATCCACACCTAGTGTAGTATCATAATCGAGTCTAGGGGTCAGGTGTAACTTTCCAGTTTTGCCCACTAATCACCAAGGTCCAGGGCAATACTGGAAATCTGGTCCGATTCAGGGTTTCAAGTAAACCTACACTGCATGTACCTTGGGTCTCACCCTGGCAACTGAGACAGGCCACCCCAACACTTGGCGGCACATCAGTGTCAGCCTTAGCAGGATAAATCTCCCCAGACTTATCCAACGGCTGTGAACATTCTAAACTAACACGAGTCTCATTAAGTGTCCAGTTTAAGGGTATTACACAGAAACACACCACAATAACATGAATCAAATATGTACTTTATTCATTTACAATAAATGTCATAATGTACATCATTCTGATTAGAGCTAAGGGCATACATTGTCTAACAATAACACTCACTACTTCTTTCAGTTTCAGGCCCATCTCTTCAGCCACTTGATTCATCAGTTGCTTCTCCATTCCCTCACCCTCATTCCTTTCCTTCCCTTTTCTCTGGCTAGCCTCCTGTAGATTCAAGTCTTCCTCAATGTATCAACTTCCGAATCCCTCCTAGTCAGTTCCTCAAAGGAATCACAGACTAAATCCCTGATTTTATCACCTTGTGCCTTCCATTCAGCCTCCATACTCCCTCCATTAAACCTTTCTTCCTTATCTCTAATCAGAACCTACTGGATTGTAGCAGACAATGGAAGGGTCTAGATGAAATTTGTTGCACTCACAAAAGGCTTATTAGTATTCTTAAAATCAAAGACTAACATACCTGGAGAGGATGGTTTTGTTGAAGGACTTCCAAAGTAAGTTTTTGTCTTGGGATTAGACCTACAAAAACCGGTTTCTAGAGGTTCGATGTTAGACTGAAGTTGAATGGGCAGCTGAACTTGAGAAATCGGTGCCCCCTTACTGGTTACACCCCTACTTTGCTCAGAAGAATAGTTAGAAACCAAAACCGCAACACCCCGCATCTGTTGAGAGCTCAAGATAGCTTTCGGATCCCCCAGGCAGTGTCCAATACCCAAACTGGTTGGCATCTCTTCTTCCCTACCCACCTCCAAGGCGGCTTCAAAGGTGATGATAACAGTCTCATCGTCATCTTTTTTTCATTTGTCTTCCTCCATGAAAAGCAGCTCTGTGTCGAAACTTTCATCCCCTCAAAACCCAAGGGATTTCTTTGGCCGAACACTCCCAATACTTGAAGTTTCAGATTCGTCAAACTCAAAATCTTCCTCACTAAATTCTAGAAAATCGTCCTCCTTTGCTACACCCCCTATTAAACCAGCTCGGGCCTAGCTCCAGCGCTGACACAGATCTCCACTGCAACGAGCTAAAACTCCCAGGACAACTCGCTGTGTCCCTTCGAATTGGAGAAGATGATGGACAAAAGTTAGAGTCCATCATCTATCCCTTTAGTTGGCCCACATGATCACTTAAGTGGTCACATGACTTAATTTTAAGTGAGCTGGTTGGGCCAGACCCAAACACTCCTTTAAGGGCCTATTGACAATCAGCCTTTGAAATGACTTGGCCCACCCCAACTGCCCTCTTTTGGGCTGCAGTAATCCCTTGTGTCCACGTGGGCCCACCCAACCTGCCCTCTTTAGGCCCATTAGAACAACTCGCCCTGTGGCTAAGACAAGTTCCCTCTCTACTTCTGCCCACGTGTCCCTCTACTCTTACCACCTTATCCCCTTGCTTTTTTAAAGAATGTTTCAGTCCTTTCTCTCCACCTTGACTAGAACCACTCTTATTTGGTGAAACCTATCGAATAGCCTTCTCCCTACTCCCTCTTTCTGTCAGAACCTGAGCATAAGACCTATAGCTCACCACCTTTTCCTCTTCTCCTAATGGCTCTTTCCCCTTGGTTGCTATTAACTTTCGTTTTGAGTTATCATTTCCCAAGAATACCATTTTTGTGTAAGTGTCAGCCATATTTGAATACATCAATCCCTTACTTCCACAAGGCAACTTCAATGGCTGTAACCAGCCAGGCTACATAGAACACTCCATCAACCATCAGCTTTACTGAACGAGGGATATCTTCCAGATGCACATTAGTCAAGCAAATTGCAGCTGAATGGAGGTCTTCCACAAAGGAACCTTCCAGTCTTGCCTTACACAGAGTAGCTATAGAATCAAACACCTCTGAGGTCCAGCTGAATCGGATATCTTCCAGATGCACATTTGTCCCTTGCATGCAGATCCTTAGAGTTTGAATGAGGGGTCCATTTTGTGATAGATATAGAAGCTGAGTGCAATTTACAACACAAAGCATATAGTTGTAACTCCTCTCCAACTACCTCAAGCAAGGCCTTACAAGACTCAAAGGGGGTTAAGATGATAGTACAGTTCAAGTTTAACTTCTTTAATAACTCTTCTGCAACTGTCCTCCAGTTTTCCGGAGGTACTGTAGAAGTTACTATAAACTTTTTTGTCCCACTCATTCTTGAGCTCATTGCATACTATTCTGCAATCTTTTGCTGCTTTACCCACAATTTGTACACTTGCAACCTCTTTCTAGAACTCTTGTTTCCTAGCTCCACCAACTCCATTCACTACATGTAACTATTCTTCCTTCTCAGAGCTGCTACCTTCCCCAAATCCCTCTCGGGCAAAGAAATCCTTCAAAACAGTTGACACTTCTTTCCATCCAATCCCCAACTTTCCTTCAAGGAAACAAACCATTTGTTTTTTTCCTTCCCCAAAAAACTCCAACAAAGCCACAAACCTTCCTCTAGAGTTCTTCCTCCTCTCTGCTACAAATCTCCTACCATTAACCTCATTTCATTCTTTGCACTCTAACTTTCCACTCACCTGAACTGCTTTCTCCAAGAATGTCCGAAACCAAACTACGGCTTCTTTCCCAACCAGTAATACCATAGCCTTGTTTAGTTCTCTGATTTTCAGAGCTTTCTTCCCTTTCACCCTAAAGCTTTCAAAAAGAAACTGCTTAGCCTCAACCTTCAAGGTCCTTCTCCAGCTTGTTGCCATGATAAAATCTCCTTCCTCCTTCATCCTCCCCTAGCCATCCTATCTCTCCTCTTGACAAAATCTCCTTTCAAAAAGTTTTGATTGTTGACTTTTTTGGGGGCTCCTAATGGTGTTCATATGCAAGAAAAGATAAAACTAATGAAAAGACTTTATTATGCAAATAAAGGAAGAGAAAGAGGGAGGGAGAGAGAGAGAGAGAGACCATAAAAACACTTGCTTCTGCAAGTAACTTGATACTTCCAAAATGTTCATAAAAAATTATATGCATTTAGGTTTTATTACATCATCCTTTTGCCAACCATCAAATGACAGCCCATATTTCTGTTTTATTTGGGGGGGACATATTTTTAGCCTAGACCTTTGAAATTTAAACATGGTTGCAATCATACGATTTTCGTTCACAGCATTCACACTGCTGAGACTTAATCAAATTCCCAATCTGCAGTAAAAGTCATGACAATATAAAATTAACACTCATGCAACAAATGCATAAAAGTGAACTAGAACAATCCACAAATTGTTTCATTCTTACCAAAAATCCCATCTTTATCTCCCTTATTGATGGCACCAGACTGCTCCAAACTTACTGAAAAGCACTTAAAGACTCTAGGCAATGAATGTGATTTAGATAAACTACGGACACCCACACCTCGGATAGGCCATTGTATGGAATTCCACCTCTGAGCAGTGGCAAAAGACACCGATGAATAATTCCCAGCAACGCAAGAAAGGTTCACAAGAAATGGCTTTATAGTTGTTCTTTTGTTAAGAAAATCCAGAGAAGCTCCAGCATTGTAAGCAATGGAAGCCATACCTGAATCCAACATTTTTAAAAGGTTAAATATGGAAAATATGCATATGCCTCAAGGCGATTTGAGGCAGAAGCCTTGAAAAAAAACAAAGTGTATATAATCCATAAACAATAAAGACAAAAAAGCATACCTATGATAGAAACCAGAACTATAACTGATCAAGGAAAAACAGAAACCAGAACTTTAAGAAGCAAAAAAGACTGCTTACACATAGTTTAAGAGAATTTCAAGTATTGTAAATCGTTTTTCCATCTCGCATAGAGTAGAATCCTTTTCTCTTTTTAATTGATTTACTTGAGAAGTGCCAGACTAAGGTTAAGTCAGATCAAGGATCTAAATATCAATAAAGACTGTTACACCCCATCCAACGTATTGGTCTGTATCGATAGGCGCTCTATAATTTTTTTCTTCAAACCTGTTTAGGGGGGTCAGTATAAGGTCTGTCTAACCCCTGAAACAGGTCAAACCCCGAAATAGTCCCTACAATAGCATATCGATGGTGTAAGCAAGGTTTAAAATGTTGATGTCAGTGGAAATGTCGGTCATCCAAATATAAGAAACATGTCGGAAATGTCAGAAATATCATATGGAAATATTGTAAAAATTATGGACATGGTGGAAACATTTTAAAATATGCAAAATATAGAAAGGTATTTTATGAAATGACAAAAGAAGCATAAGCACACCTTTTTAAATTATTATCATGTTGCAAATCATTAAACAGAGCTAAGAAACTAAGGTTATAAACAAAAGACTACATTCTGAAGTTGCCCTGTAAATTTAAGATTCAGAGCTTCATGATAAAATGAGTTAAAGCAAAATTTTAACTCATAGAAAATGTAAATAATTGTAATAGATCAACCAAATAATTTATTACACAAACAAAAAACTAATACTTAACTTCATGTTTGAGATGAATATTGAGCTAGCTAAAAGTGGTAATCATGTAAGTTAAGCGGACAATAAAATTTTTACTTAACATATTTAGAATATTGTACCAACTTATGTTATACTACTATCTCTTGGATTCCACATAGCACTGGTAGTGTTCGCTAGGAAATATGTAGATTCCCGTAAAATTTCATGTCGCTACCTATGGAAGTGGAAATGGAAATATGTTGTGGAAACTATTTGTTGTACTCCACATAGTGCTGGTAGTCAAGGTTCAAAATATCGATACGCCCGAATCGATACTATTTTTTTTTAAGTTTTTTTTTTTCTGAAACCTGTTCAGGGGGGCTGGTTTAGGTCTCCTCCATCCCCTGAACCGGTCAAACCCCCGATACACCCACTATAGGGGCGTAACTTCATGTTTGAGATGAATATTGAGCTAGCTAAAAGTGGTAACCATGTAAGTTAAGCGGACAATAAAATTTTTACTTAACATATTTAGAATATTGTACCAACTTATGTTATACTACTATCTCTTGGACTCCACATAGCACTGGTAGTGTTCGCTGGGAAATATGTAGATTCCCGTAAAATTTCATGTCACCACCTATGGAAGTGGAAATGGAAATATGTTGTGGAAACTATTTGTTGTACTCCACATAGTGCTAGTAGTCAAGGTTCAAAATATCGATACGCCCGAATCGATACTATTTTTTTTAAGTTTTTTTTTTTTCTGAAACCGGTTCAGGGGGGCCGGTTAAGGTCTCCTCCATCCCCTGAACCGGTCAAACCCCCGATACACCCACTATAGGGGCGTATCGGTAGGGTCCCGAAACAATACGTATCGGCCGATACGTGTCGATACTTTGAACCTTGCTGGTAGTGTTGGGGAAATGTCAATTTTGGTAAAATTTCCTATAGCTACCCATGGAAATGGAAATATGTCATGGAAATAATAGGGAAATTAGGGACATTTTAAACCCAAGGTGTGAGTGTAGGTGGGAAGACCATTGGCATGAAGGGGCAATTGTTTCAACTACCTAATATGCAAATTCACTGAAAAAATGAGAGTTATTCAAAACCTTAAAGATGCTCTTACATTGACTTTATTTGATAATAAAAGAAATTGAAACTATGAACATTTCCTAATTTATGCCATATGTACAAAAACAGTGAAGAATTCATTGTGATCATTGCCAGAACACCCAAAGCACCAGCTACACTAATTTATCCTAGCAATAACGTGCAAAATAGGAAAAAACCAATATTCTAACCTATTCCAAGGATCAAAATGAAGATATGCTGCACTAGCCCTTCTAATTGTTTTACCGAAATGCTGAGTAAAAGTAAATAGAGTAAGGTCATCCTAATGAGAATTATTCCTACCAATCCGCTTCTGATGTCTTATTCCCCATGTCAAATGAAACGCCCATTATTAATCAAGCCCATAATTCCGTTGCTTTTCAATTTGAACGAACAATCTAATAACAACCAGCATTAGTCTATTCTAACTTACATTCAAGATAGTGAAATAGTCCAATCTACCTAACACAAATGCAAACAAATGGCTAAATAATAAGTATTTCCATCAATATTTTACCATAAAACAAATTAAAACTCTAAAAGGCGAATGAAACTAAAAATATAAATCAAACCTGAAACCATCGGCGGTTGTTCAACTAGATTGAATCAAGGACGAAGTAGAGATGTGGGATGATGATATATCGCCTTCAAGATGGGATACAAGACTGAGATTGCTGCTGCAATTCGATCAGGAGAACTGGGTTCGATCAAGGTTGAACGTGAGATGCAAGCTGAAGGAGGTAGCTGTTTGCAGGTCGTGTAGGTATTCAGCGACGATATTGTTGTCGTCGACGGTGAGATGGGTTGGGCGATAGTGAAGAAAAATTAAAAAGAAGGAAGAAAAGCTGGAAGTGGTGACTCGAACGGTGGTTGAAATGGTGTTGGCGGTGGGGTCACAGTAGTTGAGTCAATGGCACAGTGAGAGACGGAGACGAAGGATAGAGTGGGAGTAGAGAAGAACGGGATGAAGAAAAAAGAGAGAGAGAGAGAGAGAGAGAGAGAGGAAGATGGGTGGTGAGAGCGGCGGTCGGGGTTCGCGGAGACGAGAGAATGAGAAGAAAGTAGAGGAAGAAGAAAAAGAAATCGGTAAATTACAGATAGATACCCTATATTTTGAGATAGTTACAGATAGGTACCTAAATTTTCAATTGTAACACTTGAATACTCTAAACTTTAAAAAATAGACACTTAGGTTCATCGGTTAGGTAAACATTACATATACCAAAAATACCCTTCTTGTATATTTTTTAGATCATTCTTAGGTAACTAAGTATCTCCCATGATGACGTTCTCAGATGGACAACAAATTATATATTCAAATTTTTAGGCATTCCCTAGTGATGATTTTATTCCATATAATGATCTTAAAAATACATAAGGGTATTTTTTGACATTATGTAATGTTTAAATAACAGAATACTAATATATGGAGCCAAGTGTTTAACTAACTGACACTGATGTACTATCAAAGAAGTCTTAACTGCTAGGGTTAGACCCAAAGCACTTGTAGTGTGTTTGGTTGAAACACTAAACTCGGACCATTTTTTCAGTTATGCCCTGGACTTTGGAGATTGATGAGCAAAATTGGAAAATTACACATAATCCCTAGATTTGAATATGGTACATCACTAGGTGATGGGACCCATCAGATTAGGAAATAGATTTGGAGTCGCCACCCATCAAATTAGGAAATTGAGGTGATGGGACCTCCGAGAATGGTATCAAAATTGTTTTGATTCAACAGTGACTCCAGTAGCCCGAGGCACTGACTAAATCGGTCCAGATAAGACTCGAATGGAAGAGGGAAGGGGTTAGGCACCCCTCTCTCGGGTCCAAAGGTGGGGTCCACATGGTGTCTCAAATAAGCACAATCATAAATATGCAACCATGTAATTAAACTAAAGACATAAGTAATAGAGAGAAGCAAAACAAGCCAAGAACAAATCAACACAAGGAAACAAACCCGGCCTACAATTTTATATTTTTTTACTTTTATATTTTCATGTTTATTTTGCCATCTTCTTATGGAGCCCTACTTATTTTATTTGTTTTATGAGATTTCTTTATTTTTTATCCCTCCCATTTTTTATTTTTTCACTTATTTTTATATTTTCTTTATTTCAATTTTTATTGTTGTTCCCCTTTTCAACAACTTATTCTCCCCCCTTTGTTAACTAAATAGCCAAACCTATTGAACTAAACCCTCTACCCCGCCTTTGCACAATTTTGTTGTAGCATTATTTATTCTTTTTATTTTTTTATTATATGTTTTTTATACTCTTTTGATTGAATTAATCTACTTCTCTCGGCCAATCATTCTTACTGTTTTGGTTCTCTTACCCTGTGAGAAACCTTGGTTCTGTTACCAATTCCCTATCATTATTTTCTATTTTTCTTCAGCTCCCTACCCTTCTTTTATTTTTTATATTTTTCTTTTTTAATTATCAAACAATGAGAACCCCACTTCTTACCAAATGGACAGTCCCCCTAACCGATAAACCCGAAATCCCTCTCTCAGTACCGTGAAGCCAAAACTCAAAAAAACTCAACAAATAATGCAATTCTAACAAATCCAATCAGCCAGGATGAAGAACAAGACAATATGCTCAGTTCCAAGAAAAAGCCGGCAAAACCCATCAAATCTCACCTTCAAATCTACTCCAAACAAAATGAACATAACAATCTATTGAAACAACTGAGAAAGAGATGCAACATTATGCGTGATTTAGCCAATAAAATTATCACTAGCAATGTTTTCAGAAAGAAAATCAAAACATGGGAGAAGATTTATCTGAATCGAATTTAGCCTCATATTAGGCACTGCAATGGAGGATTTGAGCAATTTTTCTCACCTAACCTCCCTGATAACTAAAGCTTGTAGTGGATATTGGTCTCGCCTTGAAATGGATGTTGGCCTGAACACGTTCAAACAATGGCGATGCTCAAGATGTACACAGGATTCGATAGTACGAGATAATGTTTTAGATGATCCGTGCTCAAGCTTGCCGCTGTCGGTTGGGATTTTGGCTCCAATAAGAACGAAGCAATAGAGACTTTGACCTTGGTTTATTGATCTCTAAGTAATAGAGCCGATAGGAAAATAGGGACGAGAAGATTAAAGTGAAAAGACTATCTTCTCCCAAGCACGAGCTCTGCCCGATAGATGGAGCCACGAATGATGAGGTTGAGAGATCAGAAATGATAGGGAAATGAGGGAAAAGGTCGAGGGGGAAGAGGGAGAAGAGAAAACGATGTGAGAGAAGAGTGGGATAGAGGGAATAAGAAAGAAGCTAGGAGGGGTCTCCGCTGCTCTGCTTCAGTTTGGATTCGAGAGGAAGGGGACGATGAACAGTGGATTTTCGGATGTTCTGAGGAAGAAGAAGAAGAAGAAGAAGAAGAAGTAGAAGAAGAAGAAGGAGGAGGAGGAGAATGAGGGAAAAGAGAGAAAGAAAGACTGGCCGGGAGAAGGGAGCACCGCTGGTTCACCGCCGCTCCTCTGGTTTTTGTTCGAATGGGGGAGACAGATGAACAGTCGATTCTAGATAAAGCCCAATGAGATACTTAGGTTATAAGTTTAAATTTATATGGGGCTAGTGGCAATTTCATAATTTTGGGGAAGTTTAGGGATGATTTTGTAATTTTGAAAATTCATCTCAAAATCACTCCAAAGAGGATTATGAGCAAGGAGTTATGGTATGTCAAGAGTCTAAAGGTGATCTTATCCCTTCGGATGTGTCAAAATCAAGGGAATTTGGGTTATGAATGTTTAGGCAAATGAAAGGTGTCATAATGAAATCTCAGCCTGATAAATCGGTGAATGGAGGAATCTTGAGTTCAAATTTCATGGGTAGGTGTTTTGGGAAGTCCTGGGTCTGATGGTTATGTTTGATTTGAGGGTCAAAGCGTAGATGGGGGTTGATCGGGGCCATCGGATAGGTATTGGGCAGGTTTAATGATGGATCTGAGAGCTTTTGGGCTAAAAGTTAGGATTTTTGGGGTAAGTTGGGGTAAGTTGTTTCAAAAGGATCAAATAGGTCTGATCGGGAATTTGGGGTAAGTTGGGGTTCATGCGGTGGACCGAACAAAAATTGGGTGCTGACAGCTGCCTCTCTTTATTGTGAGGTAGAAGATTACAAAACAACAAAGACAAAAAGAAGCATACAGAGATTTTTGCGAAGGACGGGCTTGGAAGAGGGGCAAGATGAGGAAGGAAGATTAAAGCAAATGAAAAGGTGAAGAAGAGGAGTTCCCGTGCAACATCATTTCATCATGTTCAATCCAGTTTTATTGTTGCGCAATTGCCTAATTCTCGAGGAATGGTGTGCCCTTAGGAAGAAAGGCTCGGTGCATGTCAAACACATCAAAAACTAACACGATAAACTGTTGTAAAAATCAGGAAATACATTTTCTATCTAAAAAGTAATCAAAATCGTTTTACGACATCATAAAGTTGTGATGCAAAATGGAAAATCCACTGTATGTCAGGAAATCAGCAAAAGGCCACGATGTGAGGTTTAAATATCTATAATATGGAAAAAAGCACGTTAAGCTATGATGCAAGACAGAAAATCCACTATATGCCAGGAAATTGGCAAAAAGTCATGATATGCCATGATGCAATGTTCAAACAATCATAATATGGAAAAACACGTTAAGCCATGATAGAAGATGAAAAATTTATTATATGTCGGGAAATCAGTAAAAAGTCATTATATGCCATGATGCAATATTCAAACAGCCAAACTTTAGAAAAGCACGTTAAGTCATGACGCAAGACTGAAAAATCCACTGCATGCCAGGAAATCAGAAAAGAGTCATGATATGCCATGATGCAATGTTCAAACAATCAAACTATGGAAAAGCACGTTAAGTTGTGACACAAGACTAAGAATCCACTATATGCTGGGAAATCAACAAAAAGTCATGATATTCAAGATTTTTAGCATGTTAAGCCATGGTGCAAATTGAACAATCTACTGTAAGCCGAGAAATCACAAAAGTTATAAGATTCAAGATTTTTAGTATGTTAAGTCGTGAGGCAAATTGGATAATCCACTATAAGCCAGGAAATCGCAAAACTTTTGATATTCAAGATTTTTAGCATGTTAAGCTGTGGTGCAAATTGAATAATCTACTGTAAGTTGGGAAATCGCAAAACTTATAGTATTCAAAATTTTTATCATGTTAAGCCGTGATGCGAATTGGACAATCCACTATAAGCTGAGAAATGGCAAAACTTATGATATTCAAGATTTTTAGCACATTAAGCCATGATTCAAATTGGACAATCCACTGTAAACTGGGAAACCACAAAAGTTAAAATATTCAAGAATTTTAGTATGTTAAGTCGTAATACAAATTAGACAATCCAGTGTAAACTGAGAAACCGCAAAACTTATAATATTCAAGATTTTTAGTACATTAAACCGTGATGCAAATTGGACAATCCACTGTAAGTCGAGAAATCGCAAAACTTATGATATTCAAGATTTTTAGCACGTTAAGCCATGAGGCAAATTGGGCAATCCACTGTAAGCTGGGAAATCACATACTTATGATATTCAAGATTTTTAGCACATTAAGCCGTGATGCAAATTGGATAATCCACTATAAGTCGGGAAATAGCAAAACTTATGATATTCAAGATTTTTAGCACATTAGTCTGTGATGCAAATTAAACAATCCACTGAAAGTTGAGAAATCGCAAAACTTATGATATTCATAATGCAAAATTTTAAACTACTAAAAAGCACGATATGCCACAACACAAATAGAAATTCACCTTATGCTAGGAAACAAACAAAAACTCAAAATATGCCATTATGCAACTAGGTAATCCACTGTATGCTAGGAAACAAGCAAAACTCATGTTATGCCATAATGCAATTTTTATCAATTGTAGACTATCCCAATCTTAGAAATAAAGGTAAAAGTCGCCATCTCCAACTAGGAAAGCGATGATCACAATATTTAAACCTCAAGGATATAAGCTAGTTATGCAATGATTGCTAATCAAAGGTTCTCATCAAGAAATACCCTCAAAAGAGGGGTTTGCTCTAATTTGGATAAGTAAAAGGAGATGTATCACAAAGAGATCAGCTGTTCAATTTAAGGTGGTGAAGCCAAAATGTACTCATGGCGATTTTTGGTGCGCCCGAGATGTGTCATCAAACACCCATGGCACCAGTTTAGAGATTTGTAAAATTTTCCAATCCTTACGTATTAAACAACGTAGTACGTGGTGAGGAAAGGGTCGAACCCACAGGGAAGCAAGAATAAAAATTATTATTTTCGTTCTAGACAAATAAAAGGAAAATAGATATGGAATTTGTAGAAAATAAGAATATAAAATGTATTAATATTGAAATTAAATGTCTTGAATTCAACAAGGCAATAATTAAAATTCAAAAATTAAAGAACACTACTAAATCAACAAAAAAAATAAATAAAAATGATCCAAAATTCGGATCCAGTGGTGGTAGCTGTCCAGGAAGACGAAATACATGCTTTCTCCCTCTGTTCAGCCCTCGAACCCCTCGAGACACCTTAGCCTTGAACTAGACGAATTCAGATCTGCAAAACACACAAACAAACATAAATTAAGTCTAAAAGATTGTCAGAATAAAAAATAACATAAAAGAAAATAAAGAAAATGAAAGGGATGGCTGATCAAATCCAGTGGTGGTAGTTGCATATTGGTTGGACTGCTTGTAGGAACCCCTCCTGACAAGATCTGGGCGTCCTTCCTTTCTACAATCCTTGAATTCATCAAGAAACCTTAGCCTTGTGAACTAGGTGAATTGACCAACCCCTTCTCCAGGGCCCTTGGAGTCCTTTTTATAGAGAAGGGTGAACAAAACTGGGATCAGAGAGAAAGAGAGGGGTGGCTAGTGGATTTATGCAGAAAAATGGGCCTCATTTTTCTTGGGGTCCTTTTAATCAAGATTATGCTCTTGCTCTCATTTTTCTTCAATTAAACACTCTTGCAATCATAAATGAAACAAAGTGCTCTTCATACCTTTAAATATTTTGGGTACTGCAATCAAGTGATCAAGGAGGACTTTATTACAGGATGAAATGCAAATGGGTAAGGTTAAAATAAAAACTGAGAACAGATGTCCCTATGGAACGATACCTTATCGATTTGATCATCACATTAGCCCTAGTTTCTTTTTTCTTTCTTGCTCTTCTCTTCATTCTTTGTAGCAATTGGTTGCCTAGTTTTTCTTTGGTGCTTTGTTTTCTTTCTTTTTCTTCTTCTTCTTCTTCTTCTTCTTCTTCTTCTTCTTTTTAATTATGCACACTTGCCCCAAATTTTCTATTTATTTCTTCTTCTCTTCTTATTTTGTCTTTCCCAAAATGTTGAAATCCACATGCACAATTAAGCATATGACATCCGCTTCCTAGGAGGGTTTATTTGAAGGAATTGTTCCTACAAAGTCTCAAAAGGAATAACTAGTGAAATGAATAATAAAAAGGGTTTGACGAAAAGGGATAAAGCAATCGGCCAAAAGAGGGCCTCCCACATCATTTCTCCATCAAATGCACAACCAATAGGAAACAACTACATGTCGAGCACAATTTAAGTTCCGTTGACTCAGGGATAGTTATGTCATTTGACATCTTTAAGAATTGAATGTTCTGAGATTATTCGAATGAGACTTATTCTTTTTCCCTTCTTTTTTCTTCTTTCTTCCTTCTTTTTTTTTTTTAAATGTGTTTTGCCCTTAGGAAAGAAGCATCTAGGGGATTTGACGGGTTTAACAAAGAAGAAGGTCTAATGAAATAGCTCAACAGGCTAACTAATGGTATTGATAGTGGTAAAGGGGTTTGAGGTAAACAAAAATGACCAATAATGACCTCCAGTCCTTTCTCTGATGAATTAGCAAAGCACTAGGTAAATATGATGCCTGCATTCTATGCTGGCTCAAGAAACAGATCAAAAGGAGTGCATACCCTATCGCAATGACTTTAACCTTATGAATGCCCCAATTTGAGCTGCCAATGATGGATTTATTTATCAATATGGTTGGGAATGGATATTGCTGTTTTGATTTATAGGATTTCCCCATTTTCTTTAGACATTCCTATCGATGGACCCTTGATTAACAATCATTATTTCACAAATCTATGCCGTTGAGGCTTATTTTAATTTAATGATCAAAGAAAAATGATTTTTTTAATCCTCTCAAAGGAAGTGGCAACTCTGTCTCCTTCCAAGTTTGGGTTGTCTCCTTTCTTATTAAAAGCTTATTACTTTATTATCAAAATGACAAAAAAGAACATCTAACCAACACTCAAAGCAACAAACCAAGGAATTTGAACTTATTATGCAAATTATGGAATGAGATGATGAGAAAAAATGAATCGAGACTTTTATTAGGTAAAAATTAATTGATTCATTTTCATTATTATAGATCAATGACAACATGTCTAGAACCTTTGGGTTAACTTTATCTTATTTTTGTTTCTTTAACATTTTATCACCTCTCTTTGGTGCTTTAGCCTTCGAATAATGGATGAAGTATGCATGCGATAAAATAATGGGAAAACAAAAAAATGCACATGCATGTGTGTGCCATTGGTGGCATGAATGAAATGCGAGAAAATGATGTAGTGAATGTGTGGCCAAGGTGGGATGGAACCTATTGGGGAGGCGACCTAGGGTTGTTCAACAGGTGCGATGAAGCATAGAATTGAAAGGTAAGATCAAGGAAAAGAAGATTATTTCACTTGATTGAAAGACCTTATTTTTATTTTATTATTTTGGTTGAACCTAAGCAACACTGCCCAGGTTGCCTATGTACCCCTCATGAGGGATCAGACCTAGTGTAGTTTGGGTTATTTACAACCTCGACTAAAAACAAGAAAACAAAGGAACAAAAAATCAAATGATCAAAAACTCGCGGTATGCTACTAAGACCGAATGATTCTTCTGTTGATAAGATTTTGTATTACAAGTAGGAAAGAGGCACACTGAATAATAGGATGTCCAAGCATTTGATGATAATCGCAAAATATACTTGATCTGAACTTTCAAGGAAGCAGATATGAAAAGGACTTGGATGAAGCAGATTTGTAATTCTCCAGGGTTATCTGATCCTGATGACCTGATATTCTTTGAATCGATGTCTGAACTCTTTGGAACTAGATGCCATGGTCCTGAAGAAACTTCTATAGTTCAGAATGTGATGACAAATCCATCTTTCTTTTCTTTTTTATTTCTTTTTGCTCTTTTTTATTTTTTATTAAAAATTGGACAACTAAAGGGAATGAGAAAACTGCTAAGGGCTATGTAGTGGGAGGTTTTACCTAAGGCCACTAAAGTAGGATATGCAAAATTCTAAATGTATGCGAAAATGATGTAATGACAACAAAACATTGAGAAAACAACGGTAAAACTGGCCTACCCCAAGTTCAGAACCAGGTGGGGTGAACACTTGGGCATACAAAGAAATATGAATGAAGTTGGGAGTGGATCGGACACCTATGAAGAGGGTAGGCTGCTATGAACGAGCTATCTAATCAAAGAGTCCAAGGGTATTAATGGAAATGTGAGTGTTAAGGAGTTGAGTGTGATGGATGTTGGTTTATTAGGCTCTAGTTGCTTTAGAATGGGAATGAGCAAAATAGGGATGGTAAGGAGAAGTAGTTTAGGACGATGGCTCATGATGACTCTATGGCTGGAAAAGCCGCTAATGCCTTTACATTCGACTAGGCTGAAGGAAATGCAAGATGCAGTACGATGCAAACGAGGTGGACCTCTATCATGAAAGGCATAAAAATTAGGAAACTATTTCCAAAACACACCAAAAACTGAGGAAAAACATGTTTCAAATTAAAACACTTGCATTAAGTGGTTTATTTAGATTACCACTTATTTGAGAAGAAAAACTCAGATCATTATTTCTTCAATTCTAACTTTAAGAAAGAACACAATTAATCATTGACAACTAGCACACATGTTTCATCAAAGCATACAAAGGAACATTTTGTTATTTTACTTGACCCATTTACATTACCTTTCTTTGTTACCTTCTACTTTTTGTTCTCTCTTTTTTATTTTATTTTTCATATTATTTTTTATATTACTTTTTATTTATCTTTATTATTTTTATCATATTTTTTTACTAGTTGTATTTTACACTTTTTTTACTTTTTAATTTAATTTGTTTTTTTGCTTTTTGTGGTTTTGTTTTGTTGTTGTTGCATTTTATTTTTGTATTGTTTTGTTTTCTTTTTTTGTTTTCTTTTTTTGTATTGTTTTGTAATTGTGTTGTTACTATCTTCTTATCCTCCCTATTTTAAAGGGCAGAAATTGACTCCACCTAAAACTGAAGCAACAAGCACTAACGCGTTTTTAAAAAAGGAAACCGAGCTACCTAGTTTGCTATGGGAAACCGAGCTACCTAGCAATGCGGGCTCCGTGGAAAGCCAAGATAATGGTTAGCTGTATGATCTCCCAAAGGATGGTCCAAACACTCTAGGTGACTGAGAGATCAGAAATTGACGTAACTAGCTAAGGGAACTGCTGAAATTCCATTTGACTTGGGTTTGAATCAAAGAGACAAAGTGATTCTGTCTTATCTTTAGATAGCACCGGGCTGACCAAATCTCATGCTCACTTAACATAACTAGGTTTGATGCCGACATTGACATAGATAAGGCTGAACTTGACACACTATGGCGAAGACTAACCAAGGGGTTTGGCTTTAACGCTGCTAGGTGGACACTGCAAATTGGAAAATCAACCTGAATTTGAGCATGACATTGATTTTGGAACAAAGACACCGAGTACACTGGATCTGGCTTCTACAATATCCGGTGGAACTTGGGCAAGAACGAGGCCTCAGGATTGAACCTAGCGTCCTAGGATTTGACACTGCTGGGTGGACACTCCCCAACTTGGACACTCTTCAAGGATAAGCTTTTCTAGAGAGAACATGTATCACTACTAGTGCTGAAAACATCAAGCTCTCTCACATCCTAATGCAGATGGGCTGCTTCTTTTGAAGTATGAATTTCTAGCTTCCTTAGGTTAGTCAATCTTCCTATGTCCAATTACTGGATCAAGGTAGGGAGCTGAGGAGTAGATGGTATGCCCCAGGTTTCACTAAACCTCTGATCTCCTAAAAGATGCGAACAAAGATCAACCTGCAGCCTTGCACAAAAGTTGAACAAGTACTCCTAGGCTGAACAGTAAACCTTCCTCTCCTAAGTAGAAAAACTCAGACCTTAGTACACACCGGCTTTCTAGGGTGACAAGCTTTGGTGAAAAGAGACACCTAGAAAGTGCTTTCATGATAGAAGTGAAAGGGATGCTAGAATCCATCGTATGGACGCCAAAACAGTTGCAGAATGGGTTGGCGAATTTCAAAAATTTTCTACCTGCCTTTCAACTATGAATCACATTCCCTAATTTTAGAATCAAGATTCAAGTATCCTACTTGAACCAGAACCGAACCAGATCTGAACCAAAAGTGAAGAGAGTAATTATACCTGATGCAGAGAAAAAATTTCTCCCAAAGTTGGTGTTTACGCCCAAAGAAGGAACCAAGATCTGCTCCTGCTGAAGATGGCACAACAACTGTGGAACAGAACTAGCAGGGTGCGTCCTACACACTGAATCCTTCACAAGAATCCTCTGGATGACAATGAGCACCAAACCGAATCAGCCTTTCAAGAAAGACTGATATCAAGAACCTTTCTTGATCTTTCTCTGGCAGAGAAAACGAACTGCAACAGATGGGTGGCGGCTGCAACTGGAGGAAGCTAGAGACATAGATGGCGAACTGCTTTTCTTTTCTCTAGGGTTTCTGAGATCCTATCTCAAAAACTACAGAATGTGTTTTGTCTCCCTAGGGTTCGAATTCATGTAATTCGATTAGGGTTTCTTCCAGTTGCTTAATGATTAAGAAAGGTTTTCCTGATCATATCAGGAGTTGCCCCTTATCCAAATCTGTTTTTGGATTAGGA
Organism: Nelumbo nucifera; assembly: GCF_055504915.1. Lineage (NCBI taxonomy): Eukaryota > Viridiplantae > Streptophyta > Magnoliopsida > Proteales > Nelumbonaceae > Nelumbo > Nelumbo nucifera. The sequence continues at coordinate 62,407,256 of NC_142653.1, forward strand.
CTCTTCTTAATCCTATCTGCAGATTAGATAAGCTTTTAGGCTCATCCTAATCTCAGATTCGACCCTTAATAATGACTAATCAAATCAGCCCAGTTCGAAATGGGCTTTAGGCCCAACAAGGTTATATACTCAAAAGTCTTCCAAACTGCTACCCAGTTGGGCTTCTTTGTATGGCATGGGACCCAAGCATTGATCTACACACTAGCCACATGGGTTCGGCCCAACCTCTATTACAAGGCCTGACTGAATTCACTGGAAAGCCCAGTGAACCCCTTGAGCCCATCACATGGACCCTATGGGCCCAACACCTACACTAAGTGGTCCCTGGGCCAAGCCATCTTATAAAAACCCAGGGACTGTGGGCAGGTGCAAGATTAGCCCATCAGGTATCATCCCAAATGGCCTTACACTTAACCTCTCAGCCCATAATGATCAAGCATTGCCTGACAAGAGAGGACCTCTCCCTCGGCTGCAAGGAACATTGCTGCACTCTCAGATGAATTCTGAGACTATCCCAACATACCCAGATTTTAACCCCCGCTAAGGATCTCACTGATTGGCATATCAAAGACAGTCCAATCCAACACCTAGTACAGTACCATAATCGGGTCTAGGGGTCAGGTGTAACTTTCTAGTTTTTCCCATCAATTTCCAAGGTCCAGGGCAATACTGAAAATCTGGTCCGGTTCAAGGGTTCAATTAATCCTACACTTTATGTGCCTTGGGTATCACCCTAGCGGCTGAGACAAGCCACCCCAACACTTGGCAGCACACCAGTGTCAGCCTTGGCAGAATAAATCTCCTCAGACTTATCCAACGGCTGTAAACATTCAAAACCAACACAAGTCTCATTAAGTATCCAGTTTTAGGGTCTTACACAGAAGTATACTACACAACATGAATCAAACATGTACTTTATTTATTTACATTAAATATCAAAAGTACATCAAAATTGATTGAAGCTAAAGGCATACAAAAACTGTCCAACAAGAAGGTTCGACCTAAACACTTTAACTAAGGTTCTTTTAAGCACCTTCAAGTCAAGAAACACGAACTAAAAAGATCTCAGGCGAGCCATTGTCCTTTGAGTCTACAAATCTCAACCTATCCAAACCCCACAGATTCGCCCAAATGAAGCTACTGGGAACACAATCGCTAGGGGATAAAGGCCTTCGGGTGACTACATTCCCCCAAGGAAGAATCAAAGATAACTACAACAGGTCTAAAGTGGGCAATACAGACTCATATACATGTTACGCCAGGCCAACAAAGCGGTGGAATTGCTGAACTAAACATCTTGTCGAAGGCTGAGAGTCATGAAGGGACCTTAATTTAAATCGGATCGGAAGAAAACTCAATAGGTTTGGGCTTTGTTCAGCCAGAACCGACAGCTCCCATAATCTTCTTGATGACTCAAAGGAAACACATAACTCCTGAAAGGCCAAAACATCTAAACGAATGGAGCAAATGAGCTAATGATCAGGAACCACCTTGACTTGAGAGATCAGAATGGATACTTTGCAGAGCTAGCTTAGCCCCACATACTTACACTACACTACTTTCTTTTACTTCCCTAAGAAATCCTCTTTTTTTTTTCTTATCATTTCTTCCCTCATCTTTATTCATTTATTCATTTTTTTTTATTACTTGGCAATACACTTTTATTACATTTCCTAAAGCTTTGGTGGTTAAAAGAAATCAAACACCGAGCAATTTGGATCACTTTCATTCTTCCCCCTTTTAATTTATTATTATTATTATCATTGTTATTTTTATTTTTATGTATATGTTTATTGATCTTTTCACTTATTTATCCCTTTTTTTAGTATTTTTATAAGGTTACATTTCCCAAAACCAAGATGCATTAAAAAAAGACTCCAAAAGATTTGGGTCAAGACAAGGAAACCTCTCACGCTTCAATAATTTCAACATACTTTCTTGTCATCATTTATTTATTTATTTACTTGTCACTATTATATATATTTTGACATTTTTGTGCTTTTGATAATTTATTTTACTTTTTTTTTTATTATTATCAATCTTTATTGTTCTTTTTTTAATGTAAGAGTTCCCTCATGACTTGAAATGCTTCACTTTCCTCCTTTCTCTTTTTTTTTTCTTTTTTTTTTGGCAATTTTTTCTCTTCTTTTTTTTAATGTTTTATTTTATTTTGTTTGGTTACTCACAAATTGTTCAACACACACATCCGTGTCCTATCCTAGAATTCTAGGGTAGGTTTACTCCCTATGCCCTTCTAACATCAAAATGGGTTCTAAGTGAAAATGCATAGGTTGACACGGTTCATGTTTAGACACAAGGATCCAACATGGTAGCTAGCCTTCAAACCTCCACCCGCCGGACAGGCGGGCTTCTAAAGTTGGTGGCTGGTTTGTGAGTTGTTGATGTTGTCCAAATGTCCTAGCATCTACTGGCCCCTCTCTTAATAGGACATAGGATTCTAAAATCTAATGCAAGTGGTGTGTGCAAATGATGAGTGAGATCAAGCATGGAAAGAGTGAAATAAGACAAACGTAGCTGAATACATCATCACATATAAATGTAAATAACAAAATTAAAAAAATAAACAAACATTAAGCAAAGAGAACACTCATTAGAAACAAGTCACACAAAAGAGATATTTATAAACATTGAACTTTCAATCTAGGAGAGTATACTTATTTGGAATGTGAAATCATTGGATGCAAATCCCCTTTTTATTTTGACTTGATTCTCCATTGTTTTATATACAGCTTTTTAGTTTTTTTCTATTTTTTTTTTGTTATCTTGAATCTTGAACACATTTCAGCTTAAGAAATTCTTTACTAAACTTCCTACAAAGCCTAAGTTATTTAATTTAAGTGGGTTTTCAAAGTCTCTTTATGATTTAAAAGATTATTCTTCTTGAATGGTTTTAATTTCTCTCCCCATTTCAGCATATGATCATGTTTATCCTCAAAGAAATAAAGCTAAAATATCTCCCAAACATATCCACCATGAGAAAGTTAACGACTTAATCAAATCCAAGAGAGCTAAACTTACCCAAGAAGCTAGAAGCTCACTCAAATTTCAGCATTCCAAGTCAATAAACATCAAAAGAACAATGTTGAAATCTCTTCCAATGTCTCCCTAATAAACAAGTTCAAGACTCAAGGATTTCAAAGAAGTCACTAACCAAAAATGAATTAGCCTGTCTTTCTTTTATTGCTTATTAGTAAGGAAACTAAAGAGGAATTAAACTTCTATACTAGCGCTGATTTTTTTACCTCACAACACACAAAACCTAATCAATCTCATTTGCTGATATTTTATTCATGATTACCCTAGAAACATCCTATTAAACCCCCCACCTACCAACCTAAAGCTAAAAGACCCCACAACTCACATCCTAACCCCCAACTTGCATGCATTATTCAACATTCTTGGATTTAACAAGTGTAGCTTAATTTATCATAGAACCCCATCCCCAAAGTTTATTTCCTTTAAGCATTGATTCCAACATTTATGTGAGGGTTCAGATTGCACAAATGATTTTCTAAGACAAGATTTTCATGAATATTATCTTCTTAACACTAGCATTTAATCAAGGAACCATCATGCCTGTCATAAACCTCAACCTTTCAACGCTCAACAAGAAGTATGTCATTTCGGCATTCAAAACAAACTTTTAGATCAATACATCCATCCCAAATAAGTTCAAAAACCACATAGAACCTCCCATTTCAGTATGGGAATGCTTCTAGAATCATGCACTACTTAAACATTAGAGCCAAAGAGTACCTAAAACCCAGAAATTTCAGCATAGAACATGCTCCTTAATCAAACATGATTCCAAGAATATGTATTTTCCATATAATGGGATCAAAGAGAGCCCAAAACCCAAAAATTTCAGCAATGGGTATGCTTTCAAAATCATCAATTTTCACATTCTAGAAACAATAAGACACTAACACCCAAAAATTCAGCATTGAACATAATCCCAAAACTTGCAATTTTCACATATTGGAGGTCAAAGAGAACCCAAAACCCAGAAATTCCTGCAATAGGGATGCTTTTAAAATTCACATGTTTCACATACTTGGGACTAAAAGAACCCAAACAACCAGAAACTTCAGCCATGAGAAAGGTTTTAAAACCAACATTTTCACACTCTTTAAGCACCTAAAACCTAGAAATTTCAGCAATGAGAAAATTTTTAAAACCAACATTTTCCCACTCTTGAATCAACAAGAAACCAAAACCCAGAAATTTCAGCAATGATAGAACTTTTAAAACCAACATTTTCACACTCTTGAATCAATAATAAACCAAAATCCAGAAAATTTAACAATGAGAAAGCTTTTGAAACCAACAAATCCACATGCTAAGAAGAAAAGAAACCTAAGACCCAAAATTTCAGCAATGACATGCTTATGAAAACAATCATCACACCCATCATGTGAAGAACAAAAGCAACCCTATACCCCAAACTTCAACAATGACATGCTTATAAAGAATCATCAAGATCCATCATGTGTTGAGTTGGTAAACCGCATGAAAACCAATGGCATTTCAGCATGAACATGTTATTACAACCATCCTATACTAGAGTCAAGAACAATAAGTACTATGAAATTTAAACATGCAAACAAGTATCCCATCATTCTCCATCATGTCATTGCTTTCAAGAATGTAAGTTCACCCAAAATTCCAAACCATTTCATGCCAAATCAAAACTTGGAGGATCCCACATATTATCAATTTGTAGCATTCAAAGAAAATGAAGCGTGAGGAAGAAATTTACCTCTTTGATAGCCCCCAACAAGCATTAAATAAAAAAATCCAAGAATACAAAACTGAAATGGAGTCTTTAAGATGCATTTCAGCACTTCCTAGCTCATTCATATTGCAATTTCCCATGATATCCTAAGAGCATGTGCATGAAAGCCCTCTTGGAGGAGTGGTGAGATTTGATCCACATGAAAGAAATGCTTGAAGTACCAATATCCTAATCCATTATTCTACTCTTCCAACTTATTCTATTAACTAAGACTTCCTCCAAGAAACCATTGTTAGAAATAAAGAGGCAAAAACATGTTATTGACAAAGGAGAACGGAAAAGAAGCAAACTAACAACTATTGTATGAGGGAAACAAGCATGCATCCATTATAGCAATTATCCTAAAAACCCACAATTCTAAACAACCCAATAAATGCAAATGAAGAGACAAACATGCTCAAATTAGAAGATTCAAACAAAAAAAAACCTAAAGCAAATATCAATCCAAAAAGATCTAACCTAAAGCCAAGCATGTTAGCAAAATAGAAAAACAAAGAAATGAGAAAGCTACCCTATTTTCAACAAGACAAGATAGAAGCGATCAATATGCAATATTCAAACAAAATACTAGCAAATCAAGGCTAATTTTATTCAAAAAGAAACAAACAACTTAAGTACCTCATGTGGGCCCCATATATGGTCCAAGAACTCCCTAGTGGAGTCACCAATCTATGAGCGTCGGAAAACGGTTCACTTGAGGTTTTTATATATATAATAAAAAAATAATATGTTGTATGCTTTGATTATGGTTACAAGTTCAAGGGTAAATGGAATCTTTACAAGGTTCTTAAATAAAATGTGTGTGCTAGTTGTTAATGATTGACTGCATTCTTTCTTAAAGTCAAAATTGAAACAAAATAATTTGGATTTTTCCTCTCAAATTAGAGGTAATACAAATAAACTACTTTTAATTTGAATCAGGTTTTCCTCAGTTTTTGCTATGTTTTGGAAACATTTCCCAAATTCTTATGCCTTTCACGATAGAGGTCCACTTTGTTTGCACCATACTACATTTTGCATTTCCTTCAGCCTAGTTGGCTATAGAGGCATTAGCGGCTTTTCTAGCTATAGTGTAATCTTGAGCCATTGTCCTAAACTATTCTCCTTACCATCCCTATTTTGCTCATTCTCGTCCTAATACAACTGGAGCCTAATAAACCAACATCCATCACACTCGGCTCCTTAACACCCATCTTCCCATTAATACTCTTGGACTCTTTGGTTAGATATTTAGTTCATAGCAGCCTATACCCTCTTTGTAGGTGGCCAACCCACTCCCAACTTCATGCATATTTCTTTTTCTGCCTAGGTGTTCACCCCATTTGGTTTTGAATTAGGGGCAAGCTGGTTTTATCGTTGTTTTCTCAATGTTTTGTTGTCATTGCATGGTTTTCACATAAATTTTGCATTCTACATATTCCCACCTTAGTGGCCTTAGGTAAAACCTCCCACTACATAGCCCTTAACAGTTTTCTCATTCCCTTTAGTTATCCAATTTTTAATAAAAAAAAACAAAAAGAGTAAAAACAAATAAAAAAAGAAGAAACTGCTAACCACCATTGTTGAACTAAAGTGTTTCTTCAAGACCATGACATCTAGTTCAAAAAGAGTTTAGACATCGATTCAAAGAATATCATGTCATCAGGATAAGATAACCCTAGAAAATTGCAAATCTGCTTCACCCAAGTCTTTTTCAAATCCGCTCTCTCAAGGGCTTACGTCATGTACATTTTGCAATTATCATCAGATACTGGGACATCCTACAGATTAGTGTCGATAATGGAATCTTATTGATAGTAGAATCTTTCGGCCTTAGCGGCATACCGCGAGTTTTGATCATCTGATTTATTGTGTTCCTTTGTTCTCTTGTTTTTAGTTGAAATTGTAAATAGCCCGAACTACACTCGGTCTGATCCCTCACAAGGGGTACATAGGCAGCTTGGGCAGTGGCACTTAGGTTCGACCATGATAATAAAATAAAAATAAGGTCTCTCAATCAAGTGAAATAATCATCTTTTCATTGATCTTACATTTAAATTCTATGCTTCGTTGCACTTGTTGAACAACCCTAGGTCACCTCCCTAGTAGGTTCCATCCCACCTTGGCCATACATTCATTACATCATTTTCTTGCATTTAATTCATGCCACCAATGGCATACACATGCATGTGCATTTTTTTTTGTTTTCCTATTATTTTATCGCATGCATATTTCATCCATTGTTCGAAGTCCAAAGCTCCAAAGAGGGGTGAGAAAATGTCAAAGAAACAGAAACAAGAAAAAGCTAACCCAAAGGTTCTAGATATGTTGTCACTGCTCTATAATAATGAAAATGTCTTAATTCTTGAATCAATTAATTTTTACCCAATAAAAGTCTCGATTCATTTTTTTTATCATCCCATTTCACAATTTTCATAATAAGTTCAATTTCCTTGATTTGATGCTTTGAGCATTGCTTAGATGTTCCTTTTTGTCATTTTGGTATTAAAGTAATAAGTTTTAATAAGTTGCCCAAATTTGGAAGGAGAAAAAGTTGCCATTTCCTTTGAGAGAATTATAGGAGAGCATTTTCCTTTGATCATGAAATTAAAATAAGCCTCAACGGATTATTAAACAAAGGCCATCGTTAGAAATGTCTAAGGAAGGGGGGGGGGGGTAATCCTATTAGTTCAAAACAGCAATGCCCATTCCCAACCATATCCACAAATAAATCCATCATTGATAGCTCAAACCGAGGCAGTCATAAGGTTGAAGTCATTGTAATGGGGTATGCACTCCTTTTAATCTGTTTCCTGATTCAACATAGAATGTAGGCATCATACGAACCTAGTGCTTTGCTGATGAATCTGGGAAAGGACTGGAGGCCATTATTGGTTGTTTTATTCCCTAGATGTTCCAATCATGGATAGCATCACTAGTTATCCCATTGAGCTGATTTCATTAGGCCTTCTTCTTTGTTAAACCAATCATATTCCCAAGATGCTTCTTTCCAGAGGGCCAGGAAAAATTAAAAGAGAGAGAGAGAGATAAATAAAAAGAAAAAAAAGAATAAAGAAGAAAAAGTAGAGAAAAAATCATTTATCCAAGTAATCTTAGAATATTCAAGTCTTGAAGATGTCAGATGACATAACTACCCTTGAGTCAGTGGAATTCAAATTGTGCTTGACATGTAATTCTTTCCTATTGGTTATGCGTTGGATGCCGAAATGATGGGAGGCCCTCTTTTGGTCGATTGCTTTATCCCTTTTCGTCAAACCCTCTTTATTATTCATTTCGCTAGTTACACCTTTGAGCCTTTTTAGAAACCAATCCTTTAAATAAACCCTCCTAAGAGGCGGATGTCATATGCGTAATTGTGGGTACAAGTCTCAACAAGTTTGTTGGAAAGAAAAAAAGAAAAAAGAAGAAGAAGAAAAATGAAATGAAAAATTGAGGCAAATATGCAAATTGAAATAAAAAAAAGTGAAAAGCAAAAAAAAAAGAAAGATGTTACAATGAGAACTGGGGCAACTAATTGCTACAAAGAATGAAGATAAAAGAGCAAAAAAAAAAAAAAAAAAAACTGGGGTAGATATGATGATCAAATCGATAAGGTATTGTTTCGTAATGACATCCATTTTCGGTTTTTATTTTAACCTTATCCATTTGCATTTCTTCCTATAATAAAGTCTTCCTTGATTACTCGGGTGCATGACCCATAACATTTAAAGGTATGAAGAGCACTTTGTTTCATTTATAATTGCAAGAGTTTTTAATTGAAGAGAAATGAGAGCGAGAGCATAATTTTGAGTAAAGCCTGAAATATGGATTCAAGCATCTGATACCCATTATAGTTTAAGTTTCTTGAGCCTTTATCCCTTGTTTCATAATGCTTGTCCTAGGCCACGTTTTGTCTTAGTCAAAAGTCCTCCTTGATCATTGAGAAATTGTTAGCTAGCACTGGACATGCCTGATAGGGCTAGCAAGGAAGGAATTGCCAAAAATAAGAAAAAGGAAAAAAACTAATAAGAGGAAAAAAGAGAGAAGAAAAGAAGAATCTCCTCATTAAGAGAGCTATACATCAGTGGATTGAATACCAAAGAAGGTGAAGTGATCACCAATTTGAAGTGTGATAGGATTACCACTTAACCTATCTTAAGCAAATTCAACCTTCTCTTTCATGAGAAAATCGCCACGAGTATCTTTCAGCTTCACCGCCTTAGATTGAGCAGCTGATCCCTTTGTGATACATCTCCTTTTACTGATCCAAATTGGAGCAAACCCCTCTTTTGAGGATATTTCTTGATGAGAACCTTTGATTAGCAATCATTGCATAACTAGCTTATATCCTTGAGGTTTGAAATGTTGCGATCATCTTTTTCCTAGTAGGAGGTGGTGACTTTTACCTTTGTTTCTAAGTTTGGGATAGTCCCCAGTTGATAAGGTGAATTTCCATTTGCATCATGGCATATCATGCTTTTTAGTAGTTTGAAAAATTGCATTATGAATATCATAAGCTTTGTGAATTTCTGGCTTACGTTGTCTAATTTGCATCATGGATTAGTGTGCTAATAATCTTCAATATCATAAGTCGGCTTACAGTAAATTGTCCAATTTGCATCACTACTTAACATGCTAAAAATCTTGAATATCATAACTTTTGCGATTTCCCGGCTTATAGTGGATTGTCCAATTTAAATCATGGCTTAACGTGCTAAAAATCTTGAATATCATAAGTTTTGTGATTTCCCTGTTTATAGTGGACTGTTCAATTTGTATTACGGCTTAATGTGTTAAAAATCTTGAGTATCATAAGTTTTGCGATTTCCCGGCTTACAATGAATTGTCCAATTTGCCTCACGACTTAACGTGCTAAAAATCTTGAATCTTATAACTTTCGTGATTTCTCGGCTTATAGTAGATTGTTCAATTTGCACCATGGCTTAACGTGCTAAAAATCTTGAATATCATAAGTTTTGCGATTACCTGGCTTACAGTGGATCAACAAAATCTCATGAAGTAATCCCATTGACTGCATCAACAAAATGGATAACCCAATTTTATGGTGCATCTCCACCCACTGATTCAGCCCGTTTTCATGCTAATGACGGAAGGCTTTTAGAGAATTCATCCTATGATATTCCCTATCTCATTGCACTTATATTAATTTGGAGGGAACATGGAAAATAGTCTATAGGTCTGATTTAGGTCATACTATAGTGGCTCCCACTAATTTTCATAAAGTTAGATTTGAATGGGCCCAAAACGGGCTAGGATTCTGCAAGGTTCCTCTTGGGGAGGAAGTTGATCAGGGGGCCCATCGAAAAGGGAGATCATGCAATGATCTATGGGCATCATGGCAATGATGTGCATTCGGCCATGATGTTTGTAGAGAGCCACTAACCTGAGAAGCCCATTTGTCCAATGGGTGGAGGTTTGAACGTTGGCGACTTTGTCAGAGCCCTAAGTCAAGGTGTCAAACTCTCACCTCATGCATCACTGTTCACATGTCAGCATAATCAGTTAGGGTGTTAGCCACCTCCGCTTTGTTTGCTTGCATGCCCCTTGTAGGGCCTACATCAAATAACAACATAAATAAAAAGTCAAGAGAAAAAAAATAAAAAAAGTAAAAAAATAAATATTAAAAAATAAAAAAATAAAAATACATATAATAATAAAAAGAAAAAAGGTAAAAATAAAAAATAGAAAAAAGGGGAGTTGTAAGGTTTAGTTAAGCACAAATATACATAAAAGAAAATTAAAAAAATGAATAATGTTTTTTTAAATCCAAAAATGTGAAATGGAAAAAAGAGAAAAAAGGTAAAAAAGAAAGAAAAATTAAAAAATTAAAAAAATTAAAAAAATCAAAATTCCCATTAAAAAAAGGAAATTCAAAATCACCTAAAGAGTAAAAACTATAATAATAAATCTAAAAAAATTCGAAGAGAAAATTAAAGGGGAGGTTTTTAAATAGGAAAAAGAAAAATAAAAAAGAATAAATATATAAAAAATGTAAAGAAAACAAAAAATAAAAAAACAAAAACAACAAATTTATGAAAAATCCAAAAATAAAGTAAAGTGTCAAAAAAATAAAATGAAAAACAAAAAATTATAAAATAAAAATTGTAAATAAAAGAAATTACAAATATATGGTAAATAAAAAACATCAAATATGGAATTAAAAAATAGAAAAAATAGAAATACAAAAAAAGGAATAGAAATGGGAGAGAAAAGAAAAAAAAAAGAGAGAAATGAAAAAAAAGAAGAAAAATGAAGGAAGGAAGATAAATTAGGAAAAAATGAATAAGAAAAAAACAAAAGAGTCATTTAAATAAGAGAAATTTTGAATATTTCTTTAGAGTAATTAAGAAAATTAATTATAGGAAAAAATAAAAAAAATAAAAAAGACCAAGAATTAAAGATATAAAAAGAAGAAAAAAAGAGAGAAAAAAAGAAAAAATTCGAGAAGAAAAACAAAAAATAATTAAAATTTTCAAGAATATTAAAAAATAATAAATTAAATTACCTTAGATCAATCAAGGAGTTACAAGTCAAAAAAAAGGGATAATAGATAAGTAGATGGTAAAATGTAGGACCTATGTAGAGTAATAACAAGAAATTAAAAAAGATAAAAAAAGCAAAAAAAATGTAATGAAAATTTGAAAAAAAATGCAAACAACAAAATAAAGAAGATAAAGTTCAAAAGTAAATAAAAATGAAAACATATTTGAAGTAAAAAAAAGAGACAAAACACAAAATACAAAAAAAGAAGAAAAATCCAAAATCAAAGGAAAATGCGAAAAAAGAGAATCCAAAATAAAAAAAAGAAAAAACCAAAATGCAAAAAACAAAAATTAAAGAGAAAAAAATTGAAGAAATTGAAGTTGCTCAAGATATGACATAGAAGAATAAGCAAAATATGAGATAATGGTGCACAATGATCTAATTGATGCCCTTTTTTAGAGGAGGTTTTTCTTGAAGATCCAGAATTCAAAAAGCACTGTGGTTCAGCCTAGATTCTTTATCATGTTTGAAGTCCCTCCTAAGACTGATTGCATCTCTCAAGCGGCAGTCCTCCTAAACACAGTGAATATAGTGTCGACTCATGTTCCTTATAGTGACTACCTCCATCTCCAAGAAACATTGAATGAGATGTCTATCAAGTTGGCCAAATTGGAAGCCGAGAAATCCCAAACTGCTCAATCTGCTCCTGCAATGGGAAACTAATCATCTTTCCCTCCTACATCTTATGCCTTTGCATCCTTTTCATCCCCAAACCCTGGTTCCATGTTAGAAACAACATACTGGTCACCTTCCTTTGTCTTTACTATGAGAACTAAACAGGCTCATTAGTTAATGACATTTCCCACCTCTAACTTTGAGAATCCGGCCATGCCTCAACCCATTACTACATCATTGGGAGGAAATAATTTGAATATGATTGCCACTCAATCTCCGCTATTGAAGAAGCTAAAAGAAGTTTGGAACTTGGGAGTTTCAAATTTTAGAGAGTTATGCTTATACCTTGATGCAGAGTTGCCTGTTAATGTCAGACTTTGAAAAGTATAACAAGAAGGGATGCCCACATACTCATCTGAAAATCTTTTGTGGTGATATATTCCAATACAGGTCAAACGAGAAATTACTCATTCAGATGTTTCAAAAGAGTCTTACAGGAAGTGCTAGGACTTGGTTTGCAAACCTGGCAGATGAAAAGAAAAAGACTTGGAAAGGTGTTTCAGAAGCATTCTTAGACCAATTTTCCTATAACATGGAGTTAGCAACGGATCAAGCAGATCTTGAGTTTATGACCTAGAAGTCAAGAAAAGTTACATGGATTATGCATATTGGTGGCACAAAATGGCAGCTAGGTTACGACATCTAATGCTAAAGGAAAAGATGGTGGGGTTGTTTATCAAGACATTAAAAGATCTACATCATACATTGTTGATTGCACAACCTTTGAAAGATTTTAGTGATGTCGTGAAGGGAGTTGTTAGAATCGAAGAGGCTCTTAAGTGGGGTCGAATCAATACAGTGATGATCCCTAAAACTTCACCATCAATTGGGAAGTCTTCTCCAAAGTATAATGAAGAGAATGAAGTGTAAGCTATTTCTGCTTTTGAATCTCAGGTACCTCAAGCCTATTATACAAAGAGTTTCAAAGTTGTAGCTTATCCTGGATCTTCTCAAACTAGTTGGACTACACCCAAGTAGAAAAATTATTCTTCGCCCATACAAGCACAACCATATCATTTGCCTCTCATAACCCCAATGACTCATTAGTCTCCTCAAAAAGAAAGAAGAAAGCTTTCCCTCTTGCCATGTTCTCATTCTCAACTACTCCCTGCTTTAATTCAAGGTGGATTTTTGTAGTTGCTTACATGGAGGCCTCCATTGGAGCCCAAACCTAGAATTATGATGATAATGCTCATTATGATTATCATCAAGGACCCAGTCACACCACTGACCACTATTGGTAGTTGAAATTTGTAATTCAAGATTTGATTGATGGCAACTTCTCACTTACCAGGACCTTATGCAAATGCAACATTTTTTAGAAATCCCCTAGAACCTATTGCTCAATTCAAGGGAAAAATTTAACACTTCTATCAATTTCTTGGGTGAAGGAAAGGCTTTTTCAGATCCTAGCATTCTCATTACTCCTGTTAGAACCCTGCCAATGGCCCATTCTTTTAGAGTTAAGTCATTAGCTAGTTGGACCTCTTAGCCTCTTTTAGAGTTTAATTCTTTGCCAACTCTCAAAGGAAGTAGTCATTATAAGGAGAAAAATTTGATGTCGTTGTAGCCTTAATTGAGCAAAGTCACCAATTCCAATTTTGAGCTATCATCAGTAATTGAAGACCTGACCTTTACGCAGACTGTAGAATGTTCTATTGAGAGCCCACCTAAGGAAGACATCTTTGTGATTGATTCAGATGTTTTGCCAAGAGTTAAGAATAATTTGTCTGTTTGCTCGACTATTTCAAATGTTGCCTCTGATATTGGGGCATCTTTGCCAGTTTATATGTAACTTCTGGAGTAGGGAGACATTGCTCTTTACCCTAGTTCCACATTCATCGAGAGCATCTTTGCATCATTGTACATAGTCCCTATCCCTTCCTATTTTTGTGTCATTCAAAGATACACACTGAACTACGTTTGGCCTGATCCCTCTTACAGGGTTACGTAGAGCAGCCCATCTCACAGGTTTGGGCTCTCACTGGGTTCCTATTTTCCCAATCTTTTTTTTTCTATCATTCGCTTTTCCCTGAATCACTTATTCATGGATGAACAATAAATCCAATTGGGTCTCGTTATCCTTAGAAGAAGATGAAGATTCCCCTTTCTAAGAAATTTGAACAATTGAAGTCTAAAAAATCGGGGATTCGCAATGATTCACAAAGTCATGTCTTCATAAACAGCTAGTTGACAATCATTGACTCACATCGGGAAATACCCAACAAAATGGGATAGCCCAATGAATAAAAGCACTGATGCCCACCCATACCCACCTCACTAAACATTCCAAATAGCCCTGAGCTTACAACTTGATCTTTTTTTCCATGAGCACCCAAATATCCTAAATTGGGGCAGTTTTGACCATTTAAGCATGAATCCTTTACCAATTTCCCAAAGCTAGCAAGAGTAAGGATATCGTCGTGACCTAGTCCTTCACCAATGGATAAAGGAAAAAACTGGAGGCCGCCTTTGGCCATTTTTCAATTCTCAAGTAACCCTATTATTTCTTAAAATCTACTAGTCAGCCTAATTGAGCCAATGCATAGATACCTTTCCCTTGGTGAACTTGTTAAATTCCTAGTGCACCTTTTGCAAGGCAAAAAAAAAAAAAAGGAATAATAAAGGAAAAAGGAAAAAGTGAAAAAAAAGAAAGAGGAATGGACAATGAAGAAGAAAATATGCCAACTTAGAATGGAGGAACGGTCAAAGAAGTTTGGAAATTTGGGAAAAATTTAAGGAAATGTAAGTGAAAGAAATTCAAAGTAGGGAATTTGGGGTAGATGAAAAGTGAAAGGGAATGATGGATAAATATTTGCAAAAAGGTTGGAAAAGAAAGAAGTGGTACAAAAAAAAATTGGGGCAGAATATATGTTTCAATCATTTTAGGATCAATTGGCTTGAGTATTCGTCTATCAATTCTCTAATATGTGATGTCCACCATGATTAGTGAAGAATCATGGTTCATATTGGAAGATGTGAAGGGTATGTAAGAAAAAAAGAGAGAAAAAGAAAAAAAAGGAAGAAGAGAACATAAACAAAAATATGAGGATAAGAGAAATAACAACCCTACATAAAGGTTAAACATTTGATTTCCCATCGTAAATATGTCTTTTGAGCCTTTTTCCCTTCATTTTAGATCCCCTGTCCTAAATTACGTTTTGTCCCATTCACTAAGTCCTCATCGATCCTTTAGAAATTGGTAATTTAGCATGGGATAGAGGTAATTGGCTGGTGATGAAGGACTTTGTTTTAAATCTTCTTCAATTAATCATTTCTCATCACAAATTTTCCTATTAACCAAGAACCGGGGCAGTTTCCCATGAAACCTGGGTGTTTCCCAAAGCAAATATATGATTGTTTCTTTCGCATTTTCGATGCACATGCCTTTGTAATTTCTAATGTTCTAATCAGCTCTTTTGAAGAGGGGCAGAATACTTTTATCTTTTTTGCTAAGGCATTAGGTCCCTTTGGACATAATTGCTCTACCTTGAATCAATGATAGTGACATATTCTATTTAGGTCTCATAGTTTTCCAAAAAAATGAACAATAAAAAGAAGATAAAAATTTCCATCTCCTTTATGTTTGAATTGCATTGTCATTCTACTCTATAAGTTACAAAGAAAAAAAAAAGGAGAAGAAAAAGAAAAGAAAAAAGAAATAAAATGAGGGCAGCCCATGGCGTTTGACACTCGAATCGAGCACAAATATGTCTCAAAGAAGAAGCTTAAGCTGCATCATTGCAAAAGTCTTTCAAAAAGGAATTCAGTTGTTCATTGTGCATAAAAAAAGAATAAAAAATAAAAAAACAAAACAAAAAAATACAAAAAAAAACAAAACAAAAAAATACAAGTAATAAAGAAAAAATGCAAAGTGTGGTAAAAATGCGAAGAGAAATGATTCCCAACAAAGAGAATTAACAAGTGAGAAATGATAATTAAGCTAAACAGAATCTGTTGAGGTGATATTTTATGATTTTTTTTAACGCATTTTACATGTTCTTAGCATTTTTGAATTTTCAATCTTATCATCATTTTGCACAATAAGTTTTCCGCTATTGCACAATAAGTTTTCTGCCATTGCATATGAGTTTTCCACATCTATCACAGAATAAATTAAGATTTTCTGCTATTGCACATGAGTTTTCCGCATCTATCACAAAATAAATCAAGATTTTCCACTATTGCACATGAGTTTTTCGCCATTGCATATGAATTTTCTGCCTTTAGCACAGAATAAATCAAGATTTTTTCGCTATTGCACATGAGTTTTCTGCCTCTAGCACATAAAAAATCAAGATTTTCCACTATTGCACATGAATTTTTCTGTTATTGCACTTGAGTTTTTCACCTCTAGCACAAAATAAATAAAGATTTTCTGCTATTAGCACACGTTTTTCCGCCTTGTTGAACATGAGTTTTTTCTCCGCTTTATAGCACATGATTTTTTCGTTACATATCACATGGACATTCTGCCCTTTTGCACATCACAAATTAGAATTTTCCACTTTTTAGCACATGTTTTTCCATTTCATAACACATGTTTCTTCGCTTTATAGCACATGAGTTTTCTACTGCACAACACATGAACATTCTGCCCTTTGGCACATTACAAATCAGTGTTTTATACTATTAGCACATGTTTCTCTACTCTATTGCACATGAGTTTTTTCCGTTGTACAACACATGAGTTTAGCACATGAGTTTTTCTGCTGTACAACACGTGGAGTTTCCGACCTTTCGCACATCACAAATCGAAATTTTCTGTTTTTTGGCACATGTTTTCCACTTTATAGCACATGTCTTCCCGCTTTATAGCACATGAGTTTTTCCGCTATACAAGACATGGATTTTCCGCCATTTTGCACATCACAAATCAAAATTTTCCGCTTTATAACACATGAGTTTTTCTACTGTATAACACATCGATATTTCGACCTTTCCCACATCACAAATAATTTTTTTTGCTTTTTTAGCACATGTTTCTCCATGCTATAGCACCTGCTTTCCCACTTTATAGCCCATGAGTTTTTCCGTTGCACAACACATGGATATTCTGCCCTTTAGAAAATAAAAAATCCGAGTTTTCCGCTGCATAGCACATAGAGTATCCGCCCCTCTGGCACATAATGATTTCTACTGCATAGCACTTAGATTTTCCTTCATTTGGCACATTGTAAATTAGATTTTCCCCTACATAGCACATAGATTTTCCGCCATCTGGCACATCATAAATCATCGATTTCCCCACTTCATAGCACATGGGTTTATTCTACTACTTTGGCACATCAACTAATTTCTTCACTTTATAGAACATAGATATTTTCCATTACACTAGCACATCACAGTTTTAATCAAGGCTTTATCGTTGTTTTCATCGCTACATGGCACATTATAGTTTTTAATTTTATGTTTTTTCACCTCATGAAAAATAGCTGACCTCACTTCACAAGATTATCTAAAACTTGTTAGAAAGTTAACTATTGCCAAAATTAAATAGATTTCATATATTGAGTTGCTTTTATCGTTATTTTTTACTTGTTTTTAATGCTTTTCTTTATGACAAATGTACTCTGATTCCGAAGGTTCTTGCACGGGAAATCCTTGTCCCAATCCTCTTTCCTCATCTCACCCCTCTTCCAAGCCTTCCCTTCACAAAAATATCTTTGTGCTTCTTTTGGTCTTTGTTGTCTCGTAGTTTCCTACCTCACAACAAAGAGGCACAATTGTTAGCACCCAATTTTTGATCGGTTCTTCGCCTAAACCTCCAGTTTACCTCAAATACCCAATCAAACCCATTCAACCTTTCCAAAACACCCAAAAACCTTAAAAACCCAAATTTTACCCCAAAAGCCTTCAAATCTACTGTTACCTGCATGATACCTATCCGATGGCCTCGATTGACCCCCACTTAAACCTCAACCATTAGATCAGACACAACCATTAGACCCAGAAGCTTCTAAGACACCTACCCATGAAATTTGAACTCAAAAGCTCTCCATTCACTCATCCATCAAGTAAAGATTCCATTCCGATGCCTCTCATTAGCCTAAACACTCAGAACCTAGTTCCCTTGATTTTGATGTATCCAAACCAATCAAACCACACGATTGAACTCTGGATACATCAAAATACCCTCCCATAAAGTTTCACCCCCAGATTTTTCCACTTGCCCTTTTATCAAATCGAGATTTCATTCTGAAACATCCAATTGACCCAAATTCCTATGATCTTAACCCCCCAAGACTAATCAAACATCACCATCAGATCCCAGACACCTCCAAATACCCACCTATAAAATTTCATCAAAAACTGCCTTTAATTGCCCCTTGATCACACCAAGATTTCATTTTAAGGCACCAGATTGACTAGATTCGAAATCTTCTTGATCCAAGCCCAATTGACTCAATTTGACATGAATAATCACCTTAGACTACCCAAAAATCTTACCTTTTGAAATTTCATCCAAACTAGACCTTGTTTTCCCCTGGATCACACAAAGATTTTGTTTCGAGGCCCTAAATTAACCGAATCGAACCCTTTCAAGATCTACCCAATCCGAGCCTAGTTGGGCCAATCTGATCCCACCAATTGACCCAGAATTCGCAAAAACCCCTCTTACAAATTTCAGATGAAAATACCCTCATTTACCCTTTCATCTAAAAGGATTCCGTTTCGGCAATCTCGTTGACCCACTTTCATAAAACCCCTCTCAACGGTCGGACTAATCTCAACCCCCACTTTTTGACCTGAAACCACCCACCATTAGACCATAACCCTGGTTCAATCCCTGGATCCGGTTTGACCCAACTTTTTGAAAATTAACAAAAACCCCCTAAATTTTCCTAAAATTTTCAAAACTGCCCCATAGCCCTACACCTAACTTTCTAATTAAAATGGATCCACTATTCACTCTCTTCCACCTTTTGACACATAGCGGCAGAGCGGCGGCAATCTCTCCCCCTCCCGGCCATTCATTCTCCATCTCATTCTCTCTCTCCAGCGAAATCAATCAGGCGAGAACTATTCATCGTCTTCCACCTCTTGACAGAGGCGGTGAACTAGCGGTGATCCCTTTCCCTCTGGCATCCCTCCTCTTCCATTTCGTCATACTCTATGCTCCTCTCTCTTGCTCCTCTCTCTTGCTCCCTTGCTTTCTTCCTCCCTCCATTACCTCTCATCGTCACCAACCGACTGAGTCGACCGAAATCGTGCAAAGTGAGAAAGTTACTATTCATCGTCTTCCTTCTTCAACGAAAATAGAGAAGCAGCGGCTGAACAGCTCGAACCAGTTGCAGCAGCAAGACATCCCTCCCCATTTTGACTTAGATCCTCTAGCTCTCACCTCCTTTGTCTTCTGTTCCGTTTCATTCTCAGGCTAGAGGATACATAGTAGCAGATCGAATCAGACTACGGTAC
This sequence comes from Nelumbo nucifera, assembly GCF_055504915.1. Classification (NCBI taxonomy): domain Eukaryota; kingdom Viridiplantae; phylum Streptophyta; class Magnoliopsida; order Proteales; family Nelumbonaceae; genus Nelumbo; species Nelumbo nucifera. Next base: position 62,426,709 of record NC_142653.1, read on the forward strand.
CCCCTGTTGCATCATTTGAATTCTGGCCAACATCGAATCTCAACTCAGGTTGTTGATTTCTTTCATTGATTAATTTCTTTCAATAATGAAGTGTTTGATTAGCAGTAAGCTCCCTTTCGATTTTCAACCTCTGTTTGCATTTTGTTAATCTTGGTCTGTCTTTTATCTTATTTATTTATTTATTTTTCTTTCTTTCTTTTCTTAATGACGGGTACTGAGATGGTTGTCGATTGGAATTGGTGGTGAGGTCTCTGCTGAACCGGTTCCGTCGATGCTATAAATTTGTGTGTTCATTTATTTCTTTGCTAGCAATTCTCCTTCCATGATGTTCGCAATGATGCATTGTTCATCTCTCTCTCTCTCTTTTTTTTTTTTTTTTAATTTCAATTTGTATTTGATTTACTCGAATGGAAGGTAAGTTTCTTATCTTAGGAGGATCTTTCTTCTCTTTTAGTTTTTAATCGTTTGTTGATTAGATTCTCACTCTACTTGGCATTGCTAAGGAGTGATACAATCAGTGGGGAATTGTTTGGTCGATTCTCTGCCGTAAGAGTGCATCCATTTGAATTGAATAATTGCATGCCAGGGTGAGAGGAGTGATAACCTATCAAATTGGAAGAATCGTAAAAAAAATAATAAATGTAAAATAATAGGAGGGAACAGAGGTCGGGTATTAGAGTACAACCGTTATGAAATAAACATAATAATAATAAAAAATTAATATAAATGATAATAAAAATCTGTAATAAGCGGACTGATTTATGGCTAATTTAGCAATGGGAAATATCAACAAGCTTGGAAGGGTTAGAGGAGAAAGAGTACGTTAGTGAGCAACTAATAAATGAATAAGGGGCCCTACTTTGGCAGGGGTTCGAATTGCAACATTAAAAAAGATAATGGTTTTAATAAGAAACTTGTAATTATAAGTACCAAGGTTTTGAAATTCATATAAAGACTTAAAAGAGGTCATCATGTGTTCGTTTTTTAAATATTGTTTTAGCAAAGCATCTCATATAAAAGAATTAATACAATCATACAGTGATAGTTCTCAGTTCTACTTCATAGCTGTCATTTGTTTTACATCGAGAACTCCCAGTTGACCCGAACAATGGAATCGTTTAGCTTGAGAGCCGTCCAAGCAACTGTTTCCGTTTTACCCCAAACCCGGTCCCTGGCCAAAAATCATTGAATCAGTCAACGACCCGTTGACCTGGGCGTTCGACCCATTCAACAGTTTTTGGCTATTTTTATTTTTTAATTTTTGTTGTCAGAATGGGCCATTCGTTCGAACCAGACGGTCGAACCGTTGACCTGGAAACCGGTGGCCAGAACGGTTCCGTATTTGGGTCATTTTTTCTAGCTATCAATAATTAGACGAAATAACTTTGTATTCATAGTCATGGGAAGGGTGGACATTGCAAGGGATTCCAAAACCTTGAAAGATAAATCCAAAGTGACCTTAAACATAGAAAAAAATTGGTGGTAAATCCACCAATCTGGAAAACCCAAAGAAAAAAAATCCGAAAATCAAGTTCAAAGTTCCGCTTTGAAATGAAGCTAAACATACATGCAATCAAAGAAAGAGACAAAGCAAATCGTCTTGTAAGAAAATAAAAAAAAACATTGCACAAGAAAACCTAAAGAAAACAAAAGGGAAGAAATAAAATGGTGTTAAACCCTAGACCGTTTTGGAGGATCTTCAAGAAGAAGACCAAACACACACACAAAAAAAAAAAAACAAAAGCAGAAAATGAAAAAAAAGGAATATACCGCACACGCTCGAATAAAGCCAACAGTAGAAGAAATATTTTAATAGTGAAAATCCAAAAGCACAAAACCATGGTTTTTGAACTGTTGTTGACTCGGATGGACGGGCATTTTGGCCCAGGAACTGTCCAGGCAACTGGTTCCATTTTACCCCAATCCCGGTCTCTAGAAAAAAAAATCATTGAATTGATTATGACCCATTGACCCGGGCGGTCGAATTGTCGATCCGTTGATCCGTTCAATGGTTTTGGCCATTTTTTATTCTTTTAATTGGGAACCGTCCAGGCAACTGGTTCTGTTTTATACCAATTCTGGTCCTTGGCCAAAAATCGTTGAATCGGTCAATGACCCATTGACCTGGGCAATCGAACCGTCAAACCAGATGGTCGAACTGTTGACCCGATAATCGATGGCCAACGGTTTTGTTTTCGGGTCGTATGAGTCATGCGCTTGAATGACATAACACGTATGATACTACTTAAGGACCTCACACACTCAATTTTTTGCCTATAATTTTTGTTGTTAGAACGGGCCATTCGTCGAACTGGACAGTCAAAACGCCGTTTTTTTATTTTTTTAATTGGGAACTGTCTAGGCAATCGATTATGTTTTACCCCAATCCCCGTCCCTTGCCAAAAACCGTTGAATCGGTCAATGACCCATTGACCCGAGCGGTCGAACCGTCGATCCGTTCAATGGCTTTTAACCATTTTTTTTTATTTTTTTTAATTTTTGTTGTCAGAACGGGCCATCCGTTCATTCAAACCGGACGGTTGAGCCGTCGACCCAAAAACTGGTGGCCAAAACGGTTCCATTTTTGGGTTGTATGAGTCACGCACTTGAATGACATAACACGTATGATACTACTTAATGGACCTTACACACTCAAATTTTTCCATGTACTTTTTGTTGTGAGAACGGGTCGTCCATTTAAACCGAACGGTCAAACCGTCGACCCAAAAATCGGAGGCAAGAATGGTTCTGTAATTTTATTAAATTCTTCATTGAGATCATTGAGAATTTTCAATGAAGAATCTTATATATATATATATATATATATATATATATATATATATATATATATATATATATATATATATACTAAAGGGGAGACCACCACCCCTATCCCTTTAATATATATATATATATATATATATATATATATATATAAGATAAGATGCCAGTAAGGCTCCATAAGAAAATTAAAAAAATACAATAGTAATTGCTAAAAGTAAAGAGAAGTGCGAAAATAATAAAAAAACTACCAAAATGTAAAAATAAATCAATAAAAAATTCAAAAATAAAATAAATAAACAATTAATCAATAAAAAAATAAAAGATTGATTAAAAAAGTTTAAACTAAAAATAACCTCATAAAATAAATAAAACAAAATAGGGTTACATAAACAATTGAGAAAATTAAAAATAAATGAAATAAAAAAAATTAGAAGGATTCTCTTGTGGTGCTTGTTCCTCACTTGTTTTGCTCTTAGTTGATTTAATATTTGTTTATTTGTGTTTGTGCTTGGTTATTAGTATACCATGTGGGCCCCACCTTTGGACTCGGGAGAGGGGTGCCTAACCCCTTCCCTCTCCCATTCGAGTCTTACCCAGACTTGTGTAGTTAGTACCTTGGGCTCTAGAGTTATTATTAAACTGAAATGAATTTTAATGCCATTCTCGGAGGTCCCATCACCTCCATTTCCTAATCTGATGGGTGGTGACTCCACTTCCAACCCAAGTGGCAAGTGAGCCATTTTTTTGATGTTCACCATCCCTGGGATGTACAGGAGAAATGAGGCATATGCTGTTGATAGGAAGCCTCGCAACATTGGAGGGCCTAGGCAGGGGCCCTATTACCGCAATAATCCACAAGGTAAAAACAACCTACCGATCCCTCCTTTCCCCTGCACGAAAGAGGAGGTAGTTATGATAATGAATAAGCTTGTAGAAGATCGAATAATTAACATGTTGCCGCCACCATCGGGGGTTGACTCGGAAAAGGAAAGGTGCGGAGGAAGGTGATGCAATTTCCATCAGTCACCACACCATGATCTTATGGATTGTTTTTCTTTAAGGCATTTGTTTGTACAAAAAGTAAAGTTAGATGATTTTGTCAAACACCTTAAAATTAGATGATTGTCAAACGCCTCTGTGCATACGCAGGGAGGAAGCATTAATGTAGTTGGAGCACTAGGCCAAGACCACCCGGATATGTTGATACAGAGGTTTGAATAGAGCTCGAAGCTCCAACAATTTTTTAGCAGCTAGGGAGCTAGTGCCTCAACGAGGAGGCTGGCCATCAAACCATTGGCAGAGACGTTCAAAAGGCCACTGAAACCCCACCGATCCGACTGGACGAGCGTAGAGTTTATACAAAGGTGATATGCTGGCCATTGACCCCCATCACAACTGGCCTTTGTACGTTATAACGAAGGTGTGGGGCTTTAAGATGAGAAGGTCTATGGCCGACCCTGGAAGCTCAGTAAATTTGATAACCGTCCACACGCTAAAGATGAATATTTAGAAGGAGATAGTCAAATGATTACCCATGGAGGTAACAGATTTCAACGACAATGTGTCTGTCATGGAGGGGTCCATCGAGTTGGTGGTTGCGATAGGGCCATTCTCGATTATGCAGGAATTTCAAGTCATCTCAGGGAAAACCGCATACCACACCCTGTTGGGGTGATCCTTGATACACGGTCTGGCCCTATTCCTGTCGACGTACCACTAGTGCATTAAGGCCAAGCACCAGGGGTGTGTGATAAGAATTTTGGTGACCTGAGTTCCCTTCAACAAGTCAGAGGCTCACTTACAGGGTGTGATTTATTCTACCGAGCTGGCTGATGAAGGGGAGACGAGGATAGCCAAGGTGGAGGGAGTACAGTTGCTGAGCCTTGTGAGCAAACCCTTAACTGTGCCAAAGTGAAAGAAAAGGACTATATGCGTGCGGGTGATCGACGACGAGAAAAGCTACTACACCATTGTCACAGATTACGAGGACGGCGAGTCACCAACATCCAAAAAGGCCATCCCTGAGGTATGACTTTATATTTGATCGCAAGTTATAATCCATCTTCTGGTAATTGTGCTAAATATGACCTTTGCTTGTTGCCATCAAAAGGCTTTGTTGTAAAAAATATATTTACCATGTGTATATTTGAGATCATACATAAAGTTGCATATAGTGTGCTCATACTAATCATGCACTCTAAGTGGAACAATTATGGCTTCTTTTAATGAAAACATGTTTGCGAACAATGTTTCAACCAGAACTATTTCATTGGGTCACCTCTACGAAAGGACATCACGATGGTTTTATCGCAAAAGGACACCTTACAACTTGAACAAATATCTCAAGCATCGGAGGTACAACACTAAAATACCAATGCATAATTAACAACAAAATTAGAAATACTAAAACTCACTTGTGATAACAGGGACAAGAAGAAGAAGCCATAAAATACTCCAATGATGTTCAAGCACCTCCCAAGTACATGCAAGATTCCATCGATGCGGGGGAAGAACCATTAGAGGAAATTAACATGGTAGCGAAAGGGACAGAGAAGAGGCTAATACATATCAGCCAAGTTAGGACCTAAAGACAGGAAAGGGTTAATAGAGCTGCTAAAAGGTAAAAGCCTTTCTTCATCGCAAAATGCTGAGATTTGATTAGGATTAGACTAATCTGTGTTTTCTTTCACAGAGTCCCAAGACGTTTCCGCTAGGTCATACGACCAAATTCCGGGGCTAGACTTAGCCCTTGTTAGACATTCCTTGTTCATAGATTCAATGTTCAAACCAGTAAGGTAACCTTAGAGGATCTTCAAGCTAGAAGTAGCCCTGAAAATCAAGGAAGAGGTCGAGCGACTTCTAAAAGTAGGGTTTATCAAACCTATAACGCACCCATAGTGGTTAGCCAATATAGTCCTAGTCAAAAAGAAAAATGGGCAACTCAGGTTAGTATCTATAGTCTAGTTACCTAGTTAAGTTCTTAAAACGATGCTGTGAACTAACTACTCCTTTCACCCCTGCCATTGGTGTTGCATCGACTTTAGAGACTTGAACAGAGCCTGTCCTAAGGATGAATTTCCCTTGCCAAACATGGATATTCTGATAGATTCGATGGAAGGGAACCCTCTATTCTCCTTCCTAGATGCCTACAACGGGTACAACAAGATCTTTATGGACCTTATAGATGCACCCCATATAGCCTTTAGGATACCAATTTGTAATTTCTACTACAAGATGATGCCTTTTGGCTTGAGGAATGTTGGGGCCACATATCAAAGGGTGATGAAAAGTGTCTTCCGCAACATGATGCACATGGACATCGAATGTTATGTCGATGACATAGTAGTCAAGGCGAAGAAGGATGATCATTCTGAAGTATTGAGGAAAGTATTCAATCAATGTAAGACCTTCAACCTAAGACTTAACCCTCTGAAGTGTGCATTAAGAGTGCAGTCTGGGAAGTTTTTGGGATACAAAGTGGATCAAACCAGAATCCATCAGGATGAGGAGAAAGTAAAGGCAATCTTAGGCCTACCACCTCCGAGTAATGAATCCTAGTTAAAAACCTTCCTAGGAAAAGTTTCATACCTCAGGAGGTTCATCCTTGGCCTTGTGTACATGGCGATGCCGCTGATGAAGTTGACCAAGAAGTCTATGGAGTTTAAATGGACAATAGAGCATCAGGATGCCTTCAACCAATTGAAAGGAACCTTGGTCAAGGCCCCAACCATGTCACCACCCAAAAGCGGTAGAGAGTTTAAGGTGTACATCGCATCAAAATATGAGGTTGTAGGATGTTTGTTGGCATAGGATAGTGATGAAGGTGTCGAATGCCCAATTTATTACACCAGCAGAACTTTGAAACCACCTGAGAGAAATTATTCCCATATGAAGCAGTAGTGTCTGGCCCTGGTATTCGCTGTGCAAAAGTTTAGGCATTACATCCTAGGACAGAAGGTGAAGCTGATCGCGTGGAGTGATCCTGTCAGGTTCTTCATAGACATACCTCCTCTCTCAGGAAGACTGGTTAAGTGGATGGTGCAACTTAGTGAATACACAATCAAGTATACCCAACCTCGAGCCATCAAGTGTCAAGCAGTAGTAGATCTTTTAGCCGCTTTCCCCACCGATGATAGTGTCCCTATTTCTAAAGAGGTATCTGGAGAATTACCCATTATCACAGTAGTCAAAGATGGGGAGTGGACATTGACCTTTGATGGGAGTAGCACTAGCACCTCAGCCAGAGTTGGAGCCACATTGACTTCACCCACTGGTGATACCTGAACCTATTCGTTCAAATTGTAGTTTCCTTGTTCCCACAACATAGCGGAATATGAAGCCCTGGTACTAGGACTAACCATAGCAAGAGACTCTAGGGCTTAGAAAGTCAAAGTGGTGGGAGATTCAAAATTAGTGATCGGGTAGATGGATGGTAGTGCTAGAACAAAGCCAAAAACAGATGCGCCGACGCACTACCCACCTTGGGGTAAAAAATCCAATCCAATGAGAATCCAATTAGTATTACTATCCAGATGCATTATGAACCCTCGACTGATAGGCTGGAGCACTTGGTAGAAAAGAAGGATGAAATCACAACAGATGATTGGAGGCACAACATGATACAGAAGCTAAACAACCCGGCAGTGGCGATGCAAGATAGCAGGGTAATTCTAAGGTTTCAGCTGGTGAACGAAGTATTGTACCATAGGCTGGTAGATGGGGTTAGGATGAGGTGCTTAGGACCTAATGAAGTGGAAGTAGTCCTAGACGAGACCCACAAGGCTTACTATGGGGATATAACTGACACATTATACAGAATATTGCAAAGATTGGGGTATTATTAGCCTACGATGAAGTCAGATGCGACCAAGATATAGAATGACTATGAAAAATGTATCCCGGAGGTGGACAAAAATGAGTGCCTTGTAGTGGGTGGAGACGACTGGAAAAGCATGTACATAAACTACATAGAAAACAAGACCGTACCAACTGACCCAGTTCTGAAAAGAAAACTTCTCGCAAAGGCAAAAGGATTTTACATTCATGATGGAGTGCTCTATAGGAAATCACTAGACCTGTTCATGGGCCAGGCCGGGCTTTTAGTGTTCATTAACGAAAAAATAATAGGCCCGAGCCCGAGCCTGGCCCGACCAATGGGCCTAGAACTTGGGCCCGAGCCCGGCCCTGATAAAAAGCCCGAAGCCCGAGCCCGAGCCCGAAGCCTGACCTAATAAAAGAAATTAAAATTTTTCCCTACATTATCTATTTTAATTCAGATGTTTTTTCCCCTATTTAAATAAACACTATTTTACATTCTTAAATCAAAAAATTTATTCAAATGGAAATCACATAACCCATTTTAATTTCATTCTTTTTTTTTTTTTACAATCAAGTGAATCAACAACCTTCTTTAAGGTTGTTTAATATATTCCCTGTTGTTTGGTTGTTTCTATACAACCAAGGCAAACCTGAAATAAAACACATAAGAGCAAATCATATAGGTTCATATTCCTACAAATAGCATCACAAACTAAAACTAAATTCATATAACTTCAAGTTCATGTTCCTCCAAAGTCATAAAAAAATAATCTGAATAAGACAAACAAAATCCATAAAACATGTTCTCCATCCATTCTTGAATTCACCAACAAGATGGAATATTCCAACTCTCAAGTTCCAAGCCATTCTAAAAAATAAAATAAAAGACTTCATTGCCCATATGACCATATCAAATAAAACATGTTCTAGGCTTCTAGCCATCTCCATTCATTCTTGAATTCACCAACAAGATTGAACATTCCAACTTCCAAGTTCCAAGCCATCCTACAAAAGAAAATAAGAGATAAATTCAATACCCATGTCACATATGTAATTTGTTATCATGCCAAATGACAAATAAATAATGGAAATATATGTTATTATAATACCTAAAACATATCATCAAGTTCAACATTTTCATCATCATCATCACTACTATTTGATTCTCCATCATCTTCTAACAAGCTTGAACCTGAAGAAGCCCCTAACAAGCTTGATCCCCCTGCATACAATTGGTAAATCTATTAGAAAAAATTCAATGAATCATATATTTTAATAAACAATAAATAAAAAAATTACTTAATACAAGGCCTTGTGCACGAAGCCAATCTTCAAGACAAACCAAAGCTTGAATTGTCTTGGACTTAAGTGAACTTCTCCAAGGATTGATCACCTTCTTTCCAATGCTAAATGCAGATTCGGATGCAACTGTGGAAATAGGAATAGTCAAAATATCTCGAGCCATTGATGCCAATTCAGGATACCTAAGTGAACTCTTATTCCAATACTCCAAAACATCAACATCTGCTTTGATATCAAGGTTTTGTTCCTCCAAATAAAGGTCTAACTGAGTTTTTTCACTTTGAATCTTTCTTTTCGAATTCAAAAATTGTTCATAATCCTCAAACCCATCACCATCATCATTTATCTCACTCATGTCAAATTGACTAGAAGATCCAATAAAGGAGGTGGAGGAAAAGTTTTCTTTGTATTCATTAAACAAATCATGGAGAGTTTTAGTTATAGCATTAACATGCTCCTCAGCTTCATCCCCATAAAGTTTATCAAAACAATACTCCACTAACCTAATCTTGCAACGAGGATCCAACACAGTAGCACAAGACAAAATCATACTATATTCAGCCCAATATTTATCGAATTTATCCTTTATTTTTCTAACCATGTCAGTCATAAAATTCTGAGGTTCGTTACTCACTAACATCAAATGTCTATGAATCATCCACACTCCCTTGAAGTAAATGTTTGAAGTAGGGTACTTAGTGGCAGAAAACATGCATGTAACATCATAAAAAACCTTTAAGAACTTGTGAAGTTTATCCACTTTTCCCCATTCTTCTTCCGAACGCATAAACATTTTAAAAATATTATCCCTTTGCCCCCAATGTTGTAAGACTTGCTTATAATAAATGGCATGTTCAAGCATCAAATAAGTTGAATTCCATCTCACACACATATCTAACCTCAATCTTCTAGTTGTGTTTAAGTGAAAATTTTTTCAGCAAGTTCATAAAATCTATGCTTTCGGGCAGCTGATTTCTTTATATTTTTCACACCATCCCGAATCTTACAAACAACATCATCAACAATATTCAAACCAACTTGCACAATAAGATTCAAAATATGGCTACAACAACGAACTTTGAAAAAATCACCACCACGCACCAAAGATTTATGTATTGAAGATCTCAATTTCAAAGAGTTAGCCATCACATCATTATAACTAGCATTATCTAATGTGATGCTAAAAATTTTCTGATCAATATTCCATTCGCTTAAGCACATGGCCACCTCATATGCTAAAGACAATCCATCAAAAGGAGGTGACAAAGCTTTAAAGCGAATAATTCTTTTCTGTAACTTCCAATTGTTGTCAATCCAATGAGCAGTTATACACATGAATTCATCATCAGTGTACTCAGATCTCCAATTATCGGAAGTTAAACAAATCCGACCAAGTGTATTAGACAAATCACTTTTCACACCCTTTCTCTCTTTCACATAACTAGACATGATATATCTTTTAGCAGTATGCCTACTCACATTTTTAAATTCAGGATTTATAGATTGAATAAAGAATCTAAAACCAGGTTCTTCAACAGTAGTAAAAGGGTGTTTTCCACATACAAGAAAAACTGATAATGCCCTACGAGACTCTTGTTGATCAAACTTGTAGTTTTTCAAAGAAGTACTCCCATCAGTGTTTGATTGAGTAGTTACTTTGTATTGTCTAATATCCTGAATTCTACGTCTAGGGCAACGCTCTAAATGACGCTTCAAGTGAGTAGTTCCCTTACTTGACTTACCTTGTAATATTTTCATGCAGTGCTTACATCGTGCCTTCTCCGAATTAATCTTTTCCATTTCTTCCCACACCTTAGATGTCAATCTTTTCTTAGTGGAAGTCTGATCAAACTCTTGATAGTCATCATCAACTATATCTACTCCAGTAGCCGCATTTTCACTTGCCATTGACATGATAGTAATTATTAAATATGAAATAACCTGCATAATGAATTCTAATTTTATCAATAAGACAAGCATATATTAAATAAAAAACTAAAAGAAATTTCTACAAATTTTTTACATTAAAAAAGAATATAATTTCTGAATCTGCAAAAAAAAAAAAACAATTGCTGATTATCCAATATAAATTCTGAATTCAATAATCAATATAAATCAGAATTTATTTACATTAAAAAAGAATATAAATTCAGTATAAATTCTGAATTCAATAATCAATATAAATCAGAATTTATTTACATTAAAAAAGAATATAAATTAAATATAAATTCTGAATTCAATAATCAATATAAATCAGAATTTATTTACATTAAAAAAGAATATAAATTCAGTATAAATTCTGAATTCAATCTTATTCTTTTCTGACTTCACAAATTGCAATCTTATTCTTTTCTGACTTCACAAACTCAGATCCAGAATCTTCTGGGGATCAAGATGATCAGATTATGGCTGTAAATGTGATGTTCCTAGTCTGAGGCACTGCAGGAATTTTGAAGTAAATCAAGCCAAATGTAATTTAAATGAATAAATTTAGGTCTAAGATGCTAATGGTAGCCCAGAGCTTACACCCTTACTCCAGATCAGATTGCCTAAAGCTTCCAAATAAGGACAAACCCAGTACTGGAAGGACATAACAGCTCCGCACTAATTGCCATGAGGAAAAGATCAAAAGGTGAGTTATTTTTTTTTTAGAGTGTGGGAGATTGGTCCTCCAGCAACATTGAGAGAGGATTGCAGAAGCGCACCCACCAGCTCATCCTGTCTCAAGACACCCACAAAAGAATAACATACTTCGGCTTCATCAGTTTTGAAAGGAATGATAATATCTCACTTCCCTTGACAGAACTGATAAAAATAAATCTTCTTTTCTGTAGTAAACACTCCTCAGTGTTGGCTGAACTGTATATAGAATTACAGAGTAAGAAAATGATTCTTTTGGACTCCTTTTCCTTGCAACTTTTCTCTACTTTTTCTTGTAAGGCTTTCCTGGTTTCCCATTTATCTAAACAAAGGCTTCTGCTCCTCATGTTACCATTTATCTAAACAAAGGCTTCCCATTTCTCTGCTCCTCATGCAGAGAAGTTAACTGAATTCATATTTAATGCAAACACAGTTATACCGCTAGAACATTTTCATATATTTTAATAGCAGTTCTGATACTAACAGAATTTGTAATGCAGAGGCAAACCTGGTGGTGGTCGACTGGAAGTTGCAGAAGTTTATAAATTTCACGTATTGAAATGAGAGTAATAAATTTCACGTACAGGAAATATTCTGTGAATTGGGTATGAATTAATCGCTGATAAAAATCATATTGAATCTTGTGTATTCTTCTTCCTTTTTTGACTTTTGATTTTTAACACAAAACACTTTTAGAGTTTAGAAAGCGCTTAATAAAATGAAAGAATAATGGGATAGGCAGATAGGTGGGTTGTGTCATTTATCTCCAACAGTTATAAAAACAGTAAACACCAAAGATTGTAATAGAATAAAATGGTAAAGAGGACTCACCGCCGCCGCCGGTGATTGTATTCGTCGGAGTGTTCACGGTGAGTCGGCGACTGTGGCTGCCTGAGAGTGACTTGATCAGTTCGCGTCTGTGAGAGAGAGAGAGAGAGAGAGAGAGAGCTCACCACCGCCGCCGGAGTTGTTGCGCCAGTAAACGTTCGCCGCTTCACCGGTTGTGGCTGCTTGAGAGTGTGAGGATGAGAACTGTGGTCTGTGGAGTGTGGAGGATGTGGAGATGGAGATGAAGGGTTCGGCTGGAAAAAAGAATGGGAAGAGTCAAAGATGTCTAGAGTAGGGTTTTAGGTTTAACTATGGTCGGGCTGGGCCGGGCTTGGGCCGAGCTCGAGCCGGGCTATTTTGGCAAATCCCGAGCCTGGATCGAATTTATTGCGGGCCGGGATTTTTGGCCCGAGGTTAAGCCCGCAGGCCCATATACCTGTTCAAGAACAGGTCTAGAAATCACATATTGGAAAACCTCTACGATGCCTAGTTGGCAAGGATGTAGAAGAATAGATGGCCTTACATAACCACATTCTACACTTAGGATTCTACTGGCCTACCACGACAGAGGATACTCAGAAGCATGTGCGAAGGTGTTACAAGTGCCAAGCGCATGCTGAGAAGATACACTGACCTGCCAGTGACCTTCACCCCATCATTACACCATGGCCTTTTCATACATGGGGGTAGATCTAATAGGCAAGATACATCCTTCTTCCCCGGGGTATTGTTTCATCATAGTGGCCACAAACTATTTCACAAAGTGGGCAGAGGCCATACCCTAATGGAGAATTTGTGCAGAAAACATCGCAAACTTTCTTAGGCAGTACATAGTCCACCGGTTTGGGGTCCTAATGAGAATTTTGATAGATAATGGCTTATCCATAAAGAATCAGGAAGTTTAAGACTTGTTAGGGAAACACGGGGCGAGATTGGGCACATTTACAACCTATTACCCATAGGGGAATGAACACGCAGAGGCCACAAACAATACATTGTTGAGAATGCTGAGGAAGATGGTGGTAGATAACCAAAAGGTCTGGTCAGAAAAGTTGTCTGAGACTCTTTGGGCTTATCACACAAAAATTAGAAAAAGCACATATGCAACACCTTATTCTCTAGTGTATGGGAAAGAAGTAGTGCTACCAGTAGAGATACAGGCAGTCTCTGCCTGCGTAGCCTTTACGATGGGAAAACAGTTCCAGATAGAGGACATGAATCAAATGCTCAGTGATAGGCTAGAGTTCATTGATGAAGAAAGGGAGAAGTCATTGTAGAAACAAATCAAGTACAAACAAACCATGGCTTCTAACTTTAACAAATTGGTAAAGCCTAGAAAATTTAAAGAAGGTGACAAAGTCCTCAAAAACAACACTCCACGTTAGACAGGGGAAATCAGTTGGAAAGTTTGCACCTAATTGGGATGGACCATACATAATTTGGGAAGCTCACCCATCGGGATACTATTTACTCAAAATTGTAGACACAGGAGAGGAGGATGAGACTGTGAATAGCCACTGGTTAAAACCATACTATGAGTAGCATTGTAAAAGATATATCATGTATACTTATAAACAAGTTGCATATTTTTTTTTGAAAAGAGCAGTTGTCATATGAAATGTGTGTTATACTCAGAACATAGTGTATTTTGATTGCTTTGTATGCATATTCAGTGTGAAATAAAATGTGATGAATTTCGAATATACATTACTGACTTCAGATTTTGCGATGGGAATATAATACCTTATGATGTATTTTGAATTTTGAGGTAAGATATATGATGCACTGTGATGTATTCTGAACTGTGTGATGTAACTCTGATCTATTATGAATATGTTATTGACTCCATTTTGGGTGATGATATATATACGTACATACCCTGGCTAGTTCCAAGATACCGTGGCCGGTTTCATGATGCCGTAGCTGGTTCCACGATGTTGCATGCTCCATACGAAGGCCCTGACAACCTCAGGTGCGCTCACACATACCCTGGCTGGTTCTAGGATGCTGTGGCCAGTTCTATGATGCTGTGGTCAGTTTCACGATGCCGCATGTTCCATGTGAAGGCCCTAGCAACCCCAGGCGTACACACATACCTTAGTCGGTTCTAGGATGTTGTGGCCGGTTCCACGATGCCACGAGCTTCATGCGAAAGGCCCTAGCAATCCCAGGTGCACACACATACCCTGGTCGGTTCTAGGATGCTGTGGCCGGTTCCACGATGCTGCATGCTCCATGCGAAGGCCCTGGAAATCCCAGGCGCACACACATACCCTGGTTGGTTTCACGATGCCGCATGCTCCATGCGAAGGCCCTGACAACCCCAAGTGCGCTCATGTTTACCTTGATCGGTTCCAGGATGCCGTGGACGGATCCACGATGTCGCATGCTCCATGCGAAGGCCCTGATAACCACAGGAGCAATGGCAAATCAGGACAGGTACACTACAACTCACGATGGATGACCTTGGTAGTCCTAGGAAAAACACATCGGAAACAGGCATGATACCGAATGATGAGTATTTTCCCTCTTCGAATAAGTATAATTACCCTAGAAACGGGGGAAGATTAACCACAATGCACAAAGTAAGGTGCCTTGATAGTGGGACTCTTATATGCACAACAAAATACATTGGAAAATCCAAGAAGTTCTTAATCTACCCCTTACATATGTGGAAATTAATATTTGGTTAAAACTCTCTCTACTCCCCTTACCATGCGCAATTGCACCCTCCTCGGGAGTTTGACAGAACACATCAGTTAACTATTGTAAGTTCGATGAAAAAATTCGGCTAACTCTTGTGGTAATATTTTAGTTACCTCAGATACAACAGTACCCGACCTGCGTTGATGCATAAGGACCTAACTTTTTAAAATCACGATGAAACCCAATTGTTCCAGTTGGGATGGGACTTTGTTTTCTAAAAATGCGATGACAATTAGGTCCCGCATACAGAGTGGGGAACTGTTCCCAAGAATGTGATGGCAATGACCCTTTCATGATGATGCTCAACATTTCTAATGGCACTTAATCCCTTCGGTATGACAAGCTGTACCTCTCAAACGCGCGATGCAACCGTATTCTTCTTATAAGATGGAATTATCTTTGTTTACCTAAAGATTTACCCTGAGCATTTGCGGTAGGGTTGGACTTCGTACAAGTTACTTAATTCCAATGGTTGCACTGGATTTTACCCTTCTCAATGACACTCAATTCTGGCACAGGCGATGGTACTTACGCAACGGTGCTTATGTTTGTCGCAACCCTCGTATAGGGTAACTTTTAACTTCACCTTTGTAGATATAATAAAGACTAAAAATATTTGTTTGGGTATAGTCTATTTATTGCAACCAATGCTCAGTCCTGCTTTCCTCATACAACAACACTCAACGTGCGCAGTAGAACTCGGGCACATAAATATACATATCTTGCTGACTAATGTACGTAAATAACTAAATCAGGTCACAGCCAAAGGGTCATGCATAAACAGAAAAGCCTTTTTCATTCAAAATCAATATGTTTTTTTTTTTTTTTTTTTTATGTACCAATGTTTCACTTCTTAAACCACTTGTCCCTCATACGGGTGATCTCGTCCAATTTCTCCTGATCAGCTGTGATTTCTTTGAGCTCCTTAACCTTCGCTTCATATTGAAAGACCAGCTTTTGTTGTTGATCAAACTCATCGATCATGACATTTAGCTTCTTTTGGGCCTTTTTAAGATTGGCTTCGACAACCTTTTTGCGGAGACTAAGTTCTTTTGTAGCCTTTGTAGTCAATGGTCGGGACTCCTTGTACCCGGCCTTCTAGAAGACGTGGGCTATCTGCACGAATCTTTGCTCGACTTGGTCCAATTGAAAGCCCATCCCCGAAAACGAAGAGCACATCTTCAGCCAGCAGGCTGACTCATGATGCAGTTCATCATGCCTGCGATAGTATTCAAAGAAGCGCCTATCACAACCGTAGGAAATTCCGTGTCAGGCAACAATCCCTGCTGCACGACGAAAGAAGCAGCCCTCGCCACAGAATTGGATACCAAGTATTTATCATTCTCGCAGATGCCTTAAATGGCCATGGGGTCGACAATTGAATAGCCCAGCGGGCAAACCTTGTGGAGCGCACAGTACCGTTCAAGGTCCTGATGAACGTGAGCCAGCTCCTCCTCAAGTGTCATAGGCTCTATCGGTGATAATACCTCAGCAGCCACGGGTTCTGAAGGGGGCAGAGCATCGAGCTGTTGCGATGAAGTTACGTCTGCTCCTGCGCTCTCAACTTGATGAGGGAGTTGTGAGGGAGGCTCTACACCAACACCCTCAACACCAGCATAGGCGGGAATTTGTCCCCAGTCCTCTGCAATAGATTGCGCTGGTTCATGGGCTAGCTCCTTAGGCACCCCAACAGCTGGCTGTTCTCCTTGAGGGATCTTGGTCGGGCCTACTGGCATGATGGGAGGCTGTTCCTCCAGGACCACAGAGGCTTCATCTCTTTCCCACGCAGCAGTGAGTCTCACGACGTTATTAGCGGCAACATCCTCGATTGCTTCAGTACCCCCAAGGTCACGGGGAGGGACCTCATTTGCTCCCTGGTCCTGAATGGGGGGGCTGCAATGACTACAACTTACGCACTAGGTGCTTGATAAATGGAGAAATTGGCACAGTGAAAGGATGCACATCAAAACTCACCTGCGATGGAATAAACACAAATGATTAGCACAATAAGTTAATCGCAATACGGAAATCATACAAACGTCCAAATTATACACACCTTCTCAACAACAATGCCTTTCGAAGGGACTTGTGGGGCCTCTGCATCAGGATGAGATTCTTCAACGTCCACCCGCTTCAAAACGAAAGACTGTAAACAAGTTAGTAAAAGCAATACCATGCTAATCACAATGGTGGTTAAACAAATATATCAAAATAGAGATTATTACTAGATCAACCTTCTCAAGCTCCATCCTACGAGGACGAGGAGCGATTTTCTTTACACGTTCACCTGAGACATGGATTGAAGTAACTTTCTCCGAAGGAATTAACACTGCTGACTGCGCTGATTTCGTATCGGCCGCGTCCCTTACTTTAGGTGCCAAGGCTGGAGGTTCCTGCTTGACCTCCTCAGGGACTTCTTGTGGTGAGCGCCTGCCTTGATCATCACCAACCCGGGATGATGCAACGCCTGATTCTAGGGGTGCTGTACAGTAGGGATAGGCAGAACATAAGCACAAGGTACTCTTGCTGATCTGGCCCTTTTCGTAATGGGAGGGCAGCTACCTTCACCTTTCTCTAGTGTAGGGCGTTTGCCCTTTCGCACAATGTGATGGGCCGCGAAGGTCGAACAGGGTACCTACGCGCAACCCAAAGTACGTGGACTGAAAACCTTCATGCATGGCCCATGCAAAACCAACCCATCATGCATGACCCATGCAACGGCCTAGTAGAGCAGGAATCGGTCAAGCCACAAGAATCGGTCAAGAAGTTAGTTGTTGATTGTTAGTTGGTCTTAAGCATAAGAATTGGTCAAATAAGTTAGTTGTTATTTCTGTTAAGTTGTTAGTATAAGAAGGCATAGGGATCGGCCATGTAGTTAGAAGACTAATCCCTTACTTTGAGGCTATCTCAGTGGTAGGAAGTTAGAAGTTTTTGTATTTAAACACCACCCCACCACATGGATGGGGCAGTTGGAAGTTAATAAACTCTTGTGGTTTCTTATTCTCACCTTAAGCAGAATACTCTATCGATCTAGCTTTGACTGGGACCTATCATTGGTATCAGAGCTAGGCACCATGGCAACTAACAAGGAAAGAATTGAGAGTTTGGAAGCTGGTCTCGGAGGACTCCAAGCAAGTTTGAGCAGGCTTGAGTTAGGGGTTAATGACAAATAACACCAGCTCGAGGCAGCCATTAGTAGGATGTCCGAAGCATTGTTGACCCGGCAGGAACCATCTCTGAGCCACGCTAATGGTCGCAACGGACAGTCCTCCTCCGGACCTTCTCGTGATAACACAGAAGGAGGTCGACCCATGTTTTCCTCGAAACTAGCCAAGCTTGAGTTTCCCAAGTATTCCGGTGATGACCCAACCGAATGGTTCGCCCCTGTTGATCAATTCTTCGAATATCAGCACACCGAGGAACCACAGAAAGTATCGCTCGCCTCATTCCATTTGGAAGGAGAGGCAAACCAATGGTGGCAATGGTTATGTTGGGCGTATCACGAAGACGGGAAGGAGGTAACATGGAAGATTTTTGTAGATGAGCTCTGGGCTTGTTTTGGCACAACTGACTATGAAGACTTCGATGAGTCGTTATCAAAAATACGACAAACGGGGTCTCTACGGGAATATCAGAAGGAGTTCGAAAGATTGGGCAATAGGGTGCACGAATGGACACAAAAGGCGTTGGTGGGCACGTTCATGGGAGGTCTCAAAACGGACATAGCCGACGGAATTTGGATGTTCAAGCCGAGATCCTTCAAAGAAGCCATCAGCCTGGCGCGAATGAAGGACGGACAACTGCGTCGTCATGAGAAGACTCTGCGTTCAACCACCAGAACCGCCGGCGACTCTTTCCCGACAAGGACAAAGACAACTCCACCATTGAAATGTCTTTCTTGGACAGAAATGCAGAGGAGGCGTGTTCAAGGTTTATGTTTCAATTGCGACGAGAAATTTGGGCCCGTACATAAATGCAAGGGGTCATAGCTGCTACTACTCGCCGGAGACTGTACCGACGACAAACCAGAGGATGACGATCAAAGCTTCACCGACACGCGCAAGGAGCCTGAAATCTCACTCCATGCCCTTATGGGATGATCGACGGCTAGAACCATGCGTGTCACGGCCAAGGTAGGAACCCACGAACTGATTGTTCTCATTGATAGTGGATCTACCCACAACTTCATCAACGACCGAATTGCCGAACTGCTGCACTTACTGGTCGTACCTACCGAGCCCTTCAATGTCAAAGTCGCGAATGGCGAACCCCTTAAGTGCCGAGGAAGATTTGAAAATGTGCAAGTTTTACTACAAGGTATCCCGTTCACCTTAACACTTTATTCTTTGCCACTGATTGGGTTGGACATGGTACTAGGAATCCATTGGCTCGAGCAACTGGGCACAATGGCGTGTGATTGGAAGAAAATGACGATGGAGTTTTCTTGGGCCAACCAACACTGGCTGTTGAAGGGGATCGACAATCAACCAATTCAGCCTGCATCCTTCAAAGCACTCTCAAGGGAGATTAAGCAGGGACATTCGCTATTTACCGTCTGTCTCCACGCAATCACGGAAGAAGCACCACCCCAACTACACCCGGATATACAACAATTACTAGTCGAATTCAATGATCTCTACCAAGAGCCCACACAGCTGCCACCACGTAGAGAGATCGACCACCGCATCAATCTCAAAGAAGAACGGAACCCGTCAATGTCCGCCCGTACAGGTTTGCCTACTTCCAAAAATCTGAAATAGAAAAACAAATACAAGACATGTTACGGTTGGGGCTAATACGATCTAGCACAAGTCCCTTTTCTTCCACTGTCTTACTAGTAAAAAAAAAGGATGGGACTTGGCATTTCTGTACCAATTACCGGGTGCTCAATTCCGTGACCGTTAAGGATCAAGTTCCTATCCCAACGGTTGACAACATGCTAGATGAACTTCATGGAGCCTCCTTCTTTACTAAACTTGATTTATGATTTGGATACCATCAGGTACGGATCCACCCGTGGGACATTCACAAAACGGCATTTCGCACACACAATGGTCACTATGAGTACTTGGTTATGCCCTTTGGCCTATGTAATGCACCTTCCACCTTTCAGGCTATTATGAATTCTATCTTCCGCCCCTACCTCCGAATGTTTATGCTAGTTTTCTTAGATGATATTCTTATTTATAGTCCCAACTGGAGAATGCATCTTGAACATGTTAGAACAACTTTTGAGGTTTTAAGGCATCACCAATTTTTTATCAAGTTTAGTAAATGTATATTCGGCCAGCCAGAGGTGGAGTATCTGAGTCACATTGTCACTTCCCAAGGGGTCAAGGTAGACCAAGGGAAAATTGAGGCTATGCTTAAATGGCTTCAACCCACTCATATTACTGACTTGAGTGGCTTCTTAGGCCTTACAGGATATTACAGGAAGTTCGTCCGCAACTATGGGATCATAGCTCGACTCTTCATTAATCTTCTCAAGAAGGGTGAATTCAGATGGACCACCGAAGCCTAAGAAGCATTTACAGCCTTAAAGAAAGCAATGACCACGACTCCCACACTGGCAATGCCTAATTTTGAGGAGCCTTTTATCATTGAGTCGGATGCTTCCGGAGCAGGTATTGGAGCAGTATTGACGCAATAGGGACGACCCATTGCATTCATGAGCCGAGCTCTAGGCATCAACAAACAAAGTTGGTTCACATATGCCAAAGAAATGCTCGCCATTGTTCAGGCAATACGGACATGGCGACCTTACTTGTTGGGCCACAAATTTTACGTCCAAACCGATCAGTGCAGCCTCAAGTATCTATTGGAGCAATGCATTGGGACACCAGAACAACAAAAATGGGTATCCAAACTGCTCGGGTACGACTATGAAATCATTTACAAGCCTGGACGGGAAAACTCTGCTACAGATGCTCTATCTAGAGTCTTGGGCAGTCCTAGCCTTAATACTCTCTATGTGCCTCAAACATCTTTGTGGGACACCATTAAGAAAGAAGCCAGCACCCACCCCTACATGATCCGCATCAGAAAGCTTGCAACGAAGAATCCTAAAGTTCCCTACACATGGAAAAATGGACTGGTATGTTACAAAAACCGGGTCGTGATCCCTCCTCGGTCCCACCTCGTCCCTACCCTCTTACAAGAATTCCATGACTCCCCCTATGGTGGACATTCAGGGGTACTAAGAACATACAAGCGTATGGCACAACGGTTCTATTGGCTCTCCATGTATAAAGATATTCAACAATATGTGGCTTCTTGCGCCATTTGCCAAAAAAATAAGGTGGACACTCTATCCCCGGCAGGACTGCTACAGCCATTACCCATTCCCTGCCAAGTATGGGACGACATTACCATGGACTTTATAGAAGGTCTACTACCCTCCAAAGGAAAAACCACTATTTTTGTGGTAGTAGACAGTCTCACTAAATCAGCTCATTTCTTGACCTTACCACACCCCTATACGACCAAATTAGTAGCCGAAAGGTTTGTAGAAGGAATTGTGAAGCTGCATGGAATGCCAAAGACGATCGTTAGTGACAGAGATCCTATCTTCGTCAGCCACTTTTGGAGGGAATTCTTTAAGATGTCCGGTACCAAATTGCAGATGAGCTCCGCCTATCATCCCCAGATTGATGGGCAGTCCGAAGTGGTCAATTGTTGTCTAGAGCAGTATCTTCGTTGCTTTGTTTTTCAAAAACCTCGGAAGTGGAGCTCCTTCCTCCCATGGGCAGAATTTTGGTATAACACCACCTATCATTCCTCTATCGGAATGATGTCCTTTCAAGCACTTTATGGAAGACCACCACCTCGTATTCCAAATTACCAAGGTGCAACATCCCCGGTAGAAGAGGTAGATCAAGCCATGCTCTCTCGCGATGCCATTTTGCAGCAACTCAAAATAGACCTGCATGCGACAATTAACCGAATGACCCAAATGGCTAACTCTAAAAGAAGAGACATCGAGTTCCAAGTGGGCGATCTGGTCTTTCTCAAGCTCCATCCATACTGACAGCAGACTATTCATAGGCCTATCACAAGCTGGCCAGTTGCTATTATGGGCCGTACCAAATTGAGGAACGAATAGGCAAAGTGGCCTATAAATTGCAACTTCCCAAGGGCTCATGCACCCATCCAGTTTTTCACGTCTCCCTACTCAAAAGACAGGTGGGTGAAACCACTACCACTAGCACCGAATTACCACCCATAAACGAGGAG
Organism: Nelumbo nucifera; assembly: GCF_055504915.1. Lineage (NCBI taxonomy): Eukaryota > Viridiplantae > Streptophyta > Magnoliopsida > Proteales > Nelumbonaceae > Nelumbo > Nelumbo nucifera. The sequence goes on from NC_142653.1 coordinate 62,449,020, forward strand.
GGAGAACTTGTCACCAAACTGCCAACTATTCTGGATACCGACTGGGTGAAGAAATGATCCACCTTTGTGGAGGAAAGCCTCGTCCAATGGAAGAACCTTCCTAGCGAAGATGCCACATGGGAGAATTCCCAAGCGTTGCACGAGAAGTACATGAATCTGGACCTTGAAGACAAGGTCCATCTACAGGATGGGGGCAATGATGGGCCGCGAAGGTCGAACAGGGTACCTACGCACAACCCAAAGTACGTTAACTGAAAACCTTCATGCATGGCCCATGCAAAACCAACCCATCATGCATGGCCCATGCAACGGCCCAGTAGAGCAGGAATCGGTCAAGCAACAAGAATCGGTCAAGAAGTTAGTTGTTGATTGTTAGATAGTCTTAAGCATAAGAATTGGTCAAATAAGTTAGTTGTTATTTCTGTTAAGTTGTTAGTATGAGAAGGCATAGGGATCGGCCATGTAGTTAGAAGGCTAATCCCTTACTTTGAGGCTATCTCAGTGGTAGGAAGTTAGAAGTTTTTGTATTTAAACACCACCCCACCACATGGATGGGGCAGTTGGAAGTTAATAAACTCTTATGGTTTTTTATTCTCACCCTAAGCAGAATACTCTATCTCTCTAGCTTTGACTAGGACCTATCACAATGCCTATGAACTCCCGCTCTTCTGGAACTGGAGGGCCTAGAGAAGGATTAACCGCTTCTTGCTTCTAGTCTGCTACATGACCTTTGAAGGGGAGCCATAACATGACGCGAGCGGGGATTCGACCGCATGAACATCTGGAGGCCCCCGAACAACGAGCAAATGTAAGTGAAGTGGAGGGACTTACAGGTCTCAACCCTCTCATACCCTACAATAGGGAACTGTGAACTTCCTCAGAAAGCTAAATCATGGCATCGAGTCCAAAAGACTTCTTCCCTTGAAGACCGAAGAAATTAAGCGCGTATATCATCATAGCCAGAATGACGGAGGACCCTATTAGGGCGATAGGCCACAACTTGGGCTTCACCGATGTGATCCAGGTATGCAATGATGCCAGGCCAAAAGACTTCTTCCCTCGAAGATCGAAGAAATTAAACACGTATATCATCATAGCCAAAATGATGGAGGACCCTATTAGGGTGATAGGCCACAACTTGGGCTTCACCGATGCGATCCAGGTACGGATGATGCCAGGCCAGAGAATAAGATGCGCTACACCTACGATGGGATGTGTTACCTCCACAATGCATTTCTGGTCACAATTCTCAGGAACAATGGTGCCAACGCAGAACGGCATCGCACGTCAGACAGCATGGGTATAAGGTCTCCACATGAATTTCTCAAGGGACGCCGACTTCAACTCAATCTCATTCACCCCAAACTTCTTATGCCAACGCTTCCCTTATAAGACTTCCACTATCTAATCCTCTGTCTCATCATCCCCTTCCAAGATCACAACTGTGACACGTATAGGAGATAGATGACGTGGTGTAACACTAAGGTCAAGGCGCTCGCACATGTACATGAATAGGAAGGGAGCAAAAATGTAACTGATCCGTCGTTTACAACTCAGATCCATCATTTTCTGGATAGTGTCATCCATCTATTCGTATAAATACCCCAAGAACATAAATGCCAATGGAAGTTGATGACCGCTGGCAGCGAGCATGGCAAGCAGAACCAATACCATGCACAAACTATAACCGGGCATCCCAGGGAATAGGAAACGGGATGCGACGTACAAAACGAAAGCGGCAAGATGGCACTGGCTATCTACCCCCCGCACCATCACATCCCCCCTACCATGGGTCTTGAACCAATATTCCACCCATGCCTCGAGTGGCATTTTACATCGGATGGTTGAATGATCCACCTGGGCTTTGAACGTGGCAATCTCACCAAAATGTTCCTTGTAGAGCCCCGACAAATCTATACTGACAAGTAATGCCAAAAAGGCAACAACATCTTCTACGATGGCAACAAATTCACCAAATGCCCCCACAAATGTGTGGGTGCGACAACACCAATGTTCCAAAAGGGGCTTCACATACTTTACCCCCTCTTTGCTTGGAAGATTCATGTAGCAGTTTGCAAAATTGAGGAGCCTGACGTCCTGCAGCAGATGATAGTACACTAGTTTTTCTAGGATGTAACGCGCCCAATCAAAATAACTAACCTAGGATTTTGAGGTATCGGTCCTTGGTTCTTAACACTTGAATGACATTGATCGATCCAAGTGCCCATAGAGACACATCAGTTCATTGCCATCAACAACATCAAAACCCCCACCCGCACCCCTTGTTACCGGCATAGGAGGCTAGAAACCCTTGCCACCATTGGCCACCCTAGCCGCTTCTCTCTCAAGCAACATTTCTGTGGTATCGACGACTCTAATGAGCTCCATAAATGGACATTCAGTTTTCTTTTGGCGAGGAGCTATGACCAGAAAGACAAGTGAACAAGGAATGGAACAAAGAAGAAAATGAACTGAGAAAAGTTTCTAAAGCGGTAAAGACAAACACAAGGAAGGCAAATAGAACTAGAATAGCAAGAGAATGTAGAAGAGAATGAATGTAGGTGCACCGGCCTTTCATAGAGCCCTCACATGTGTTTAAAATGCCATACGGCATTGGGGAAGATGAACTGATGTGATTACAGTCTCTCAACTGACGCTTAATGGAAAAACAAGGTATATAAATTTATGGTTGTACCCCTAGAAGGGTGGGACAAAACAACGCATTAATTTAAAAGTGGCACCACATCAGCAACCGCCACTTTAAATGTTACGTCTCTTATCCAAGCCACACACGCGAATACAACGCATTTATGAAGAGATGACGGTAATGAAAAATCTTAATGATGACCGCCACGTCATCGATGCATAACAACTTTCCCGCTTCCCCAATGGTAACCGAATGTGAAAGGCCACCAAGCGAAACACTCCCAACTCACACTATGCACTAACAATAGGCATCACTTTGGCAAACACGGGGGGCTTCACCCCTATACTTTATTGTTTATCGCTCGTCTTTCAACAATTTACTTCCTGCCATTAAGTAGGGGGCTGTAAACTTCGCCAACAAAACCGAACATAAAATTGCCTACTGATAGAAAGTAAATTGTCAGAAGACAAGGGCTGAATCATAAAATGGATGAAAAGCCAACCCAAAATGCCACCCAAATCCCATCCGAAGTTGCCAATAAGCCAAATGTCTGATTGCCTGTTGATTGGCTCGCAACTTGTCAACAAGCAAGGGGGTTGACAACAGATCCAAACAAATTTTCCCTCATCCACAAGATATCCAATCAAAGCAGAAATGATCACCGTGCCCAACACACAAAAATCAATACACCACTGACCCCTCTCTACATTGATCCATCACAAAACCTCAAGGCAAATCTGATGGCAAAAATGCTTATTGGTAAGATTCCACTTTCCGATAAGCAGGGGGCTAATGTAGGTACATAGTGATTAGTCAGACCATCAGAGTACTAAGGATACCAAATTGATACCACATGGACGCTTGTGATGAGTTCATAACTCATCAGTTACTTCCGATGAGCTTATAACTCATCAGACGTCTGTGATGAGGTTATAACTCATTGCATGACTATGACAAACCTATACTTGAAACATCTTGCGGTGAACCTTGGCTAATGTAAATTCGCGATGAACTTCGACTAGTGCAAATTTGCGATAAACCTTAGACATACGCAGGTTTGCGATGAGTTTTAGACATGCACAAAGCTATGATAAGTTCGAAGCCATTTCAAGATTGTGACAAACGTAGAGTCACTGTAGACCCGGAACAAATATTAGTTACACGTGCATCTTTAAATTACGTGTGTGACAGGGCATTTCATGGACATAGTAAAGGTGCACCCATTGAATGATGACGTCACTCGTACCAGGTCTGTTAAATGGGTCACGAAAGGAATTAGCACTCGTGGATTATGAGAATCCTTGGATGAAAGGAAAGTTTGTCCTTGAGAGATCTTATAAGACACATGGCAAAACCTTAGTAGTGCTCCTTAATAACTGACAATGAATCCAATATTCCCTTTCCTAGTGGGAATCAAACACTTTTGGCTTGTTCCTTTCGGGACCTTGGGATCTCTCCCAATAAATGGGCGTTTATCTCATAATGAAATCATTCATTCAATCATTCTATCCTGTCATCCTATCACTCACATTTACCCGAGTCTTCAACCTACCTCCTACATCCGATCTTCCTTTGTCCTTCAAGGAGACCCTTGTACATAGCCTAACCACCATACTTACAGAAAGTCTAGGTTGAATTAGGGTTTCTTGAGAGACAAGGGAGAAGAGAAGAGAACAAGAAGTGGAGAGAGAGAGTCTAAGACCTTTTCGCCCTCTTCTCTCTTTTTCTCTTTATGGAGCAAACTCCTAATCTGATTAAGAGATGATCCAAGTCTGATTTGGATCAAAACTTTTCTTTTCTTAATTGATAAATGTGGGCGCTAGGAAGCTAATGCTCAACTCAAAAAGATGGAGTCGTCACCCACTTTTTATAGGAAATGGGCCCTCATTTTTGAATTTGAAAGATTCAAATTAGGACTTTGATAGTGATTTCGTCCCTCATAGGAAAGGCACTGAACTGAAAGGTTTTGAGTTCCAAAGATTGGAAGAGGGAAGGTGTTAGGCACCCCTCTCTCCAAGCAGCTATAGCAGCCCACTACAAGCGTAATTCAGACTCAAATTCCAGCTATGTACACATTAACCGGATTACTTAAAGCTCCTAAAATTTGGCAAAAATGTTCTCAACTTCTCCCAAAATTGATTTGAGGTGATGTTATTGAGTCTTAGGTACTGGTTTCCCTAAGACCCTCGCCTCTCTACCTCTTTTTCCCAATATGAAGGAAGCTAGGAATGCATGTTTCCTAATATTTTAGGGCATTAAGCAATTTGGAACTAAACTAAAAGCAAAGAGAGGTCCTACCTCTCGTGTAGAACCTTGAAACAAACTTTCTAGCAACTAAAAGGTATTCAATCGAAACTTGAGCAAGGCAGGAGTTGGGTTGAGCATTTCTGGTGTTAAGTTGGAAAGCAGGAAATGAAGCTTGAGCTTGGCTTCAGGGATTTTGGGATTTCAAGTAGAATGGAGGTATCATAGAAGTTGGGAAATTGCCTTCCTCCCTTAAGCTCGATCTGGGCCTCTATTTATAGAGAAAATGGAGGGAGATGGGTTTGAAATTCCCCCAACTACAGTGTCTGTGATTCAGTAGAGTTTTTTCACTGAAATAGGCAAGGATTTAGGGCCTATAGTTCACCCTTGTTTGTGCAACAAATTTTCTCGAGTTTGGGTGGCTTCTTATGGATTTCGTGCATCCAATAATGGATTGGGGCATGCCAAACGTTGCAGCCCCGTATTTGGGGCTGATAGTGGCAAAAAACATAAATTTGAAGAACTTTTAAATGAGGTTTTGTCCTTTTTTAGTTTCAAGTGGGGGTCTGTTTGGTATTTTGAGCATTTTAAGCCTATTAGGCTTAAATTCATTGGTCCAAGTGTTTTAATGGGGTCAAGTAAGGAGCTGAAATCAGTCCCCACCCTCTTAAGATTTTAGGTTGGACTGTTGATGTGATAATTCAATCTGGTGCATCGAAATGGTATCTCTCTAGTTTAATGGTCAAACGGATGAATCTAGTCATGAGATTTGGCATGCTGGGTTTTTTTGAGTCTCTGAACATAGTAGTGAGGTCTGATTGGATAAACATGGTTGGGATGATGTATATCTATGGCTGACAAGTTCGGATTAATAAGATTTACTGAAATAAAATCTTTATTTAATGAAGGGTCAAACGAGGGAAGTTTGGGATGAAATTTGGTGGGTAGGCATTTTTGAACATCCTGAATCTGATAGAAGTGATGAATCTTTGATCAGATGCATAGATTGACTGATTTAGTTCAGATCTTGGTGTTAGCTTATGGTTTTCCAATCAACAGAAGGGCCTAAAATGGAATCTTGCTTTTTCAACGGTTAAATGAAGGTGTTTTGTCATGAATTTTGATGTGTTGGGAGTTTTATGGGTCTTTGAACATGGTGTGGTGGGGTCTAATTGGTCAAATAAGGTTTGGATGATGGAGATTTGTAACAGGTAACTTTTTGATCAATAAGATTCACCAAAACAGAATCAAGGCTTGATGTTGGGTCAAATAGGGGAATTTTGGGATAAAATTTGGCGGGTAGGTATGGATTGGGATTATGAGGCTGTTGGAATGTTTTAATCATGTTAGGTATGTATAGATCACGAGTTTGAGGTTCAAGGAGCGTCATAGTGTTAAACACGTCGAAATGGAGTCTTTGATGGATGATTAGCTAAATCTAGGAATTTAGGTTTGAAATTTTGTGTGATTGATTGTTTAAGGATTTTTTTTCACGTGATGGAGTTTGATTGGAGATCAAGTATGGTGATTTGGCATAACCAAGACCATCGAGAGTGAATCATGTAAATTTAATGATGGATTTAAGGGCATTTAGGCGAAACTTTGGTTTCATAGGGTTTTGGCATGTTTTAAAGTGATTGGTATGGACCAATCGGGCATCCAGAATGTGGGAGATGGGTCAAAGAAGAGATCGAGCAAACGTCGGGTGCTAACAACTGCCCTTCTATGTTGGTGGTAGCGAGTTGCTGAACAACAAAGAAAAAAGAAGCACCTAGAGGTTTTTGTGAGGGATAAGATGTTAGGGGAGGCAATTTTGTTGTTGGAATTTTGGTCAAGGTCAAAGTGGTGTCAACCCAGAAGAAGTAATTGATAATTTTTATCTTTGTTGACTAGATTTGATAATTTGAATACTTGCGACTTTGTGAAACCAGATTTTGAATTTTGTCATCTAATGGATTTTTGTATTTGATGAGTTTTATTCTCGATTTTTGGTAACTTGGATTATTTGATTTAATTTGGCAACTCGATTTTTGATATTTGATAAATTTGATAATTTCTGCTAATCACATTTTTGATAGTTTCAAGTTTTGTTATTTGATGAATTTGATTCAGTAATTTCAAACTTGATAACTTGGATATTTGATGAATTTTATATTTTGATGATTCAATTTTGATTTTCGATATATGAAGAATTTTTTATTTGATAAGTCTGATGAGTTTGATAACTTTGATATTTGAATTTTTATATTTAGTACTTGATATTTGATGATTTAATGAATTGGATAATTTTGATATTTGATGATTTGATTTTAATTTGATATTTGATGATTTCCTAATTTTGATATTTGATGACTTGATTTTGATTTGATATTTGATGAATTTGATGACTTGATTTTGATATTTGATATTTGATAAATTTGATAATTTGATATTTGATATTTGATGAGCTGATTATTTGATAATTTTTTATATTTGATGATTTGATTTTGATTTGATATTTGATATTTGATTTTTGATGATTCAATAATTTTGATGTTTGATGAATTTGATATTTGATGAATTTGATATTTGATATTTGATGAAATTGATATTTGATATTTAACATTTGATGATTTGATAATTTTGATTTTTGATGATTTGATTTTGATTCGGTATTTGAATTTTTGATGATTTGATAATTTTGATGAATTTGATAATTTGATATTTGATATTTGATATTTGATGTTGATTTGATATTTGAGATTTGATGATTTGATAATTTTGATATTTGATGATTTGATTTTGATTTGATATTTGATGAATTTGATATTTTATATTTGATGATTTGATTTTGATTTGGTATTTGATGAATTTGATATTTTGGTTTTTTTGATGATTTGATAATTTTGATATGTGATGAATTTGATAATTTGATTTTGATATTTGATATTTGATGATTTGATGATTTGATTTGATAATTTGATTTTGATATTTGATATTTGATGATTTGATGATTTGATTTGATATTTGATATTTGATATTTCATAATTTTTGATAATTTTGATCTTTGGTGATGGTATTCGTTTTTATTATTTTTGGATTTTATTTTATTTTTATTATCACTTTTTTTTGGGAAGAACGTTGTGGGTGCATAACCTTAAAAGAGGGGCGAGGTCAAGGTTAATTCTGTCCAGTTATGAGCCCTCACATAACCTTGGTTTAACTTTAGTCCTATTGTAATTGTTAGAATTAGGAGGTGTATCAAACACTGGAGTAAGGTCTCTTATTGATGAGACTGAAAAGAACCCTATTTTTGTCCCCTAATTTTCATTTTTTTACATTATTTTAGCACTTAAATGAACTCATTACTCTTGTATTTCGATTCAGGGCAATAAATAAGGCAATTGGAAGAAAACAGGGCAAATCGGGTGATTTTGCACAATTTCGGTGATAGTCAGTAATCTGGGCCTAACTCTCAATTCCGGACACCGAATTGGACAATTCAAGAAACATTAGCATGATGAAAGGAGGGGCCTAACTCTCAATTCTGGACACCGAACGGAGCAAGTTCGCAGCCAGGCCCATTTCACAACTTAAGCCCAACTCGCAGAAGTAACTTGAAGCAGCCCAAGTTTTAAAGCAGCCCAACTCGAATTCAAGAGTCAAGAGTCCAAATCTCAAATGTAATCTCTAAAGAGAGAGTCTTATTAGATCTAAAGTCTTGAAGGTAATCCTAGAGAGATTGAGATTAAATCATTAGATAAGATATAGGATAGGATTAGTTTAAAGAAGATCAAGACTCCCTAAAGATAAGATGATCACCTAGAAAGAGTTGGAAAATAGCCCTCTCCTTGGCTATATAAAGAGGGGGGCGAACCAGCTCTGCCATCACTCACTCTCAGATCCAAGAGATCATCAAGAAGACCAAGAAACTCAAGAAGGCAGTTCGGCTATGGAGAAGAAACGCATGGAGATTGCGCAGATCAAGAGCAGCTAAGTTTTTTTTTTCTGGTTCAAGGGGGGAGGGTCGATTATGTCATTGCGAGGTTCTGTAGTTATTTTATTTTCTTGCTTTCTAATTCAAGTATTCATTGATTCTTGTGCATAATTTTTTTTTGGATGTTGATGTTAATTAGTTTGACAAACTGAATTAATGTTGATCTTCCTATTGCTATCCATGATTTCGGTGATCTGTAATTGTCACGAATAATGGTGCAAGTAGCAATTAGGTTGATATCTTTTTGGGTCAATTGTTCGTGACAGCCTTTGACCAATGTTTTAACATGGTTCAACCTAAAGGAATTGATGGAACAAGATTCAGTAATTGCAGCTATCTCAATTATTGTTATTTCGATTTAACTGTTTTCACAAATCTTAATGCTATCACTGTTTAATATGGACACTATCGTACCCAGTTGAGTGGTGATAAGTGTTGATCGAATGCTATGTTTGGTCAACTGAATTAGGAAAACACAAGGTTTATTATGGCTATCCTAATAAATCTAAGGTTAAATGCTTGAATTGCAATAATGCTGAATTGTACCTAGGATCGATGGCCAATCGATTCAACCCGAACCCTTGAACCAGAATTCGGTAAGATTGATTTTTCTCTTGTTCGTTTAGTTTGTTATTGCTTTCTTATTCTTTTAAATTTTAGTTATTAAACTTTCCACTCAATTACTTTATCTATTCGGTTAAGAGATTACTGATTTGCTCCCTGTGGGATTTGACCTAACACCACATTTACTGCAAATATTTTATTGTGGGACTAGTACTAATTTTGAGGGCTTCGACAAACCCATCAAAATTTTGGCGCCGTTGCCGGGGAGCAACGTTAATTTCTTAGCTATTACCTTCTTTTGTTAACCTTCTTGTTTATGACTCGTGCTTCTCAACGAGGTGAACTTCAATACAACCCCAAAATTGAGAGGACCACCCGTCGTTTAAGGAAGGAGGCGAAGCAAAGCAAGGATCGTTCACCAAAAAGGGTGAACTCAGATTGTGAATTGCCCACTTGTGATTTTCCCATCTTCGAAGAAGGAGAAAAAATGGCTGACAGAGAGAGGACATTGAGGGAGTTGGCTGCACCGATTATGAACCAACAACCCTTATGCATCACATAATCCACTCTTGAGGTAGCCTTTGAACTCAAATCTGGTTTGATTCAATTATTGCATCTGTTTCATGGTTCTCAGGTGAGGACCCTCAGAAACATCTAAAGGAATTTCATGTCGTTTGTTCAAGCATGAAACCCCACAGTATGATCGAGGACCAAGTAAAACTCATAGCCTTTCCATTTACTTTAAGAGATAAAGCAAAGGATTGGTTGTATATTCTCCCTCCCAATTCAGTACGCACATGGGATGAAATGAATAGGATATTTTTAGATAAATATTTTCCTGCGTCCCGGGCTGCGAATATAAGAAAAGAAATATGTGGAGTTCGGCAGTTTAGTGGTGAAACATTATATGAATATTGGGAAAGGTTTAAGCAACTTGTTGCTAGTTGTCCCCACCACCAAATTCCTGAACAATTATTAATCCAATACTTCTATGAAGGACTTCAGCCCATGGATAGAAGTATGGTCGATGCAGCCAGTGGAGGAGCTCTAGTGAACAAGACACCTGAAGCGGCCAGGGCTTTAATCTCCAATACGGCCAAAAATTCTCAGCAATTCGGTACAAGGACAGAAGGTACCATTAGAAGGGTTAACGAGGTAAGCCATGCAAATTTAGAAAACTAGATTTCTGATTTAACTGCTTTGGTTAAGCAGCTCGCAGCAAGACAGTTACAAACTGCCAGGGTGTGTGGTATCTGTTCGATCCCTGGACATCCTACGGACATGTGTCCATCACTATAAGATGGCCCGATGCAGCAAGTCAATGCCGTGGGAGGATTCCCGGGCCAGCCCCAACGAAAGTATGATCTTGACTCCAATCATTACAATCCAGGGTGGAGAGATCATCCAAACTTAAGCTACGAGACCCAAGGAGGACAGAAGAAATATCAGCCCCAATTTTTCAGTCGACAGCCCCAGTTTTCAACACCCATCACAGCACAGCGCAAGGCCAACCCCCGAATTCAGGTATGTCTTTGGATGATATAGTTAAGGCTCTCGCTACTAATACTCAACAATTTCAGCAGGAAACGAGAGCTAGCATTCAAAATTTGGGGAACCAAATTAGCCAACTTGCCACTTCCATCAGCAAGTTGGAGGCGCAGAACTCCGGGAAACTACCCTCACAAACGGTAGTTAATCCAAAAGAGAATGCAAGTGCGGTGGTGTTGAGAAGCGGAAGAGAGTTGCAGTCCTAACCAAGTTCACCATCGAAGGCAGCCAAGGAAGAGGAAGGACAATGGTCAAACAACAGCCCCATTGAGGTAAAATCAGACCCCCCGCTCCCTAAGGTTACTAATGTTGTACCACCTTTTCCTAGCAGGTTGGCAAGTTCAAAGAAAGAGGAAAATGAACAAGAAGTGTTAGAAACCTTCAGGAAGGTGGAGATCAACATTCCCTTGCTAGATGCAATAAAACAAATCCCTAAATATGCAAAATTTTTGAAAGAGTTATGCACTAACAAGAGGAGGCTGTGAATTGATGAAAAGGTAAGAGTGGGAGAGAACGTTTCAGATGTGATCAAGAGGACCCTGCCAGAAAAGCGTGTTGATCCAGGTATGTTTACCCTACCCTGTGTGATTGGCAATAAACGAATCGAGCATGCCATGCTGGACTTAGGAGCATCTATTAATGTCACACCATACTCGATTTACTGTGCATTGAGACTAGGTCCTTTAAAAGAAACTAGAGTTGTTATACAATTAGCTGATCGTTTTAATGCATACCTAGAAGGGATTGTTGAGGATGTATTAGTGCAGGTTAACGATTTGATCTTTCCAGCTGATTTTTACATCTTGAAGATGGAAGAAGACACATCCACGAGTTCAGCCCCACTTCTATTAAGCAGGCCATTCATGAAAACGGCCAAGACCAAAATAGATGTGGATGAGGGTACCATCTCCGTCGAGTTTGACGGAGATATTGTAAAAATTAATATTTTTGATGCAATGAAATATCCTAGTGAGTGTCATTCGATCTGCTCTATTGATACTATCGATTTGATTGTGCAGGAAGTCTTTGGGGTGGAGGACATGGACGATGAGCTAGAGTATAAGGCACAATCGGACAAGGAGGAGGAGATCGAAGCATCCTATGATACTTCAGAACCAGAACAGGAGGTAAGTACTTCTGATGTTCAATCGAAAGTTTCTCACACAAGGCTGCTGCCCTCTGTTTTGCAGGCTCCAGAGTTGGAACTAAAGACCCTACCTGATCACCTAAAATATGCCTACTTGGGCGAAAAAGAGACACTGCCTGTGATCATTACAAAAGGGTTGACTGAGGAGCAAGAAGAAAGGCTCATTAAAGTCCTAAAGGACCATAAGGAGGCGATTGGTTGGACCCTAGCCAACATAAAAGGGGTCATCCCCTCATAGGATCCTTTTGGAAGATGATGCCAAACCGGTTAGAGAACCACAAAGAAAACTCAACCCGGTAATGAAAGAGGTAGTAATGAAAGAAGTGCTTAAACTATTAGATGAAGGGATAAGTTATCCAATTTTAGACAGCAAATGGGTAAGTCCTATTCATATTGTACCTAAGAAAATTGGGATTACTGTAGTAAAAAATTCAAAATAATGAACTAATTCCCATGAGGGTACAAAGTGGCTGGCGAATGGTAATAGATTTTCGAAAACTCAACTTGGCCACTCGAAAGGACCATTTTCCCCTACCCTTCATTGATCAGATGCTAGAGAGGCTGGCAGGTAAGGCTTTCTTCTGTATTCTCGATGGGTTCTCAGGGTATTATCAGATTGTTATTGCGTAGGAGGACCAAGAGAAAACAACATTCACTTGTCCATTCGGTACCTTTGCCTACAGACGAATGCCCTTTGGTTTGTGTAACGCTCTGGGCACTTTTCAAAGATGCATGATGAGCATATTTTCTGATTTTATTGAAAAATGCATTGAAGTGTTCATGGATGATTTTACTGTTTATGGTGATTCGTTTGGTGACTGCCTAAATAGTTTAAAATGCATTGAAGTGTTCATGGATGATTTTACTGTTTATGGTGATTCGTTTGGTGACTGCCTAAATAGTTTAAGTAAAATTCTGAATAGGTGTGTGGAAACAAATCTTGTCTTAAACTATGAAAAATGTCATTTTATGGTGAAGGAAGGTATTGTGTTGGGACATGTAATTTCAGCTAGAGGAATAGAGGTCGACAAGGCAAAACTTGATTTGATTGTGAGCCTACCCTACCCTACAAATGTTAGGGAGGTTCGCTCCTTTCTTGGACATGCAGGTTTCTATCGTAGGTTCATCAAAGATTTTTCAAAAATTGCCCTGCCATTATCCAGTTTGCTGCAAAAAGATGTGCCTTTCGATTTTGTTGATGAGTGCAAGGAAGCATTTAACAAGCTTAAAAATTTATTAACCATTGCACCCATCATTCAACCACCCGATTGGAACTTGCCCTTTGAGATCATGACTGATGCAAGCAATTATGCAGTAGGGGCTGTTCTAGGGAAGCGAATCGATGGGAAGAGCCATGTCATTTTCTATGCTTCCAAAATGTTGAATGCTGCACAGAGCAATTACACAACCACTGAAAAAGAGCTATTAGCTATTGTGTTTGCTTTAGACAAATTTAGGTCATATTTTCTTGGCTCTAAAGTGATTGTATTTTCTGACCATGCAACTTTGAAATACCTACTAGCGAAGAAGGAATCGAAACTGAGGCTGATAAGGTGGATACTCTTGCTCCAAGAGTTCGATTTAGAGATCAAGGATCAAAAGGGAGCTGAAAACTTGGTGGCGGATCACCTAAGTAGGTTGGTGAAAGATGAGGACTCCTTACCCATCGATGAGTTGTTTCCTAATGAACAGTTGTTTCATATGAGAGGTATGGTTCCATGGTATGCTGACATTGTAAACTACTTGGTCACCGGAGTTTTGCCTAATGACCTTAGCAAATCCATGAAGAACAAAATCAGGTATGAGGCAAAATATTATGTTTGGGATGAACTTTATTTATGGAAATTCTGTTATGATCAAATGATTAGGAGATGTGTCCCTAAGGATGAGCAGATGTTGATTCTAATGTTTTGTCATAATTATGCTTGTGGTGGCCATTTTTGGCCGAAGAGGACTGCTCGAAAAGTCTTGGATAGTGGGCTATATTGGGCCACCCTATTTAGAGATGCATACTTGTTTTGTAAAAACTGTGAAAGATGTCAACAAACAGGTACACTATCTCGCAGGAATGAGATGCCCCAAACCCCCATTCTTATATGTGAAATATTTGATGTTTGGGGTATTGATTTCATGGAACCCTTTCCTCCCTCTTGTGGTTTTTCTTACATACTTTTGGCAGTCGATTATGTCTCAAAATGGGTGGAAGCCAAAGCTACCAAAACTGATGATTCTAAATGTGTTGTAGGATTTGTCAAGTCTAACATCTTCAGTAGGTTTGGCATCCCTCGAGCCATCATAAGCGATCAAGGGACCCACTTTTGCAATAGAACAGTCGAAGCCCTGTTGAGAAGATATGGGGTACATCACCGAATTGCCACTGCTTATCATCCCCAGACCAACGGGCAAGCTGAAATTTCCAATAGAGAGGTAAAGTCCATCCTAGAAAAGACAATGAATCCGGGAAGGAAGGATTGGAGCCTACGTCTAGATGATGCTCTCTGGGCGTATCGAACAGCTTACAAGACCCCAATAGGTATGTCCCCTTACAGGTTAATTTTTGGCAAATCTTGCCACTTGCCAGTCGAAATTGAACATAGGGCCTATTGGGCAATAAAGCGATGCAACATGAATATGGAAGAAGTAGGGAAGGAAAGGAAGCTCCAGTTGCAAGAGCTAGAAGAATTGAGGTTAGAGGCATATGAAAATTCTAGAATCTACACAAAAAATACCAAATTGTTCCATGACAATGTACTCTTAAGAAAACAATTTAAAGTCGGACAAAAGGTCTTACTGTATAACTCTCGCCTCTAACTCATGCCAGGTAAGCTGCGTTCCAGATGGATGGGCCCTTTTATTGTGACTAATGTATTTCCTTATGGTGCAGTAGAGATAAAGAGTCTCGACACAGGTAAGATCTTCAAGGTGAATGGGCATCAATTGAAGTTGTTCCACGAGGATGCGAATGTCTCCTCCACGTTAGACATCTCGTTGGACATTCCCCGGTATTCATTGGATTAAAGAAGCAGAGGAGAACGTCGAGCATAACGACGCTAAACAATTGCGCTTGTGGGAGGCAACCCATTGTGATTTTTTGTTATTTTGTTTAAGTTTTGATTTTTTTTTTGTGTTTAGCAGGAACCCAACAAGACAAATAGGGAAGTACCCCCAAATCCTTCTACTTTATGCATAATCACATACATTGGGGACAATGTATAACTTAAGTGTGGGGGGATTAGGGAAATCTAATGGAAATTTGGGATACCTTACCTTCTTGAAATCTCTGCTCCCTGGAAACTTATCCTTGAACGATTTTAACTTATCAGGAATCATGTGCTTAGGCTGAATAGATAAGATAGGATGCAAGCATGACTAACTGAATCTTTCTTGGCTGCATATGGTACCTCATGATTTTAATCGATCAATAGGCAAGATGCATAAGGGTTTGATTGATTATCTGTCAAACATGGGTTGATTATTCTAGAACTTGCTGTGTTAGGCATATTGAGACCACGATCAATGAATTCATGGATCAGGCGGCGAAACCCTGTGATTCTAGTGAAAAAAAAAAATTAGAAAATAAAATCGTGACTAATGTGAGATGGAGCATAAAATGCACTAACATCTAGAAATGAAAGCAAGTGTGAGATGGAGCATAAAATTTACTCACATCTTGAAAAGAAGGCAAGGGTGAGATGGAGCATAAAATGCACTCACCCTAGAACCCCAACCCCATTCTCACCTTCAGATCCTAGGAATTCATACTAAGTGGTGGAGATGTGATACATAGCAAGCTTATGGAAATAAGCACACATTGTTTGGGCTTAAGAAACAAAGAAAGGTAAGTGAATCTGGCTGTATTGGTTTGTTAAAGCAATGAGAAACCATTCAGCCAAGGATGCTTTAGCCGGGAAGGCTTGTCTCCTTGGCTGTCGATTTAACCTAGGACCATGAGGATGGGTGATTTGCGATCACTCTTGGATGAGAAGAAGGGGAGAAAGAGATGAAAGAGGGAAGGTTACCAAGTCTTAACTAAAGCATGAAATGAACCAGGCCTCATGTAGAGAAAAAAAAAAGATTGAAAATCAATAGTTAGTCTCTCTTGTGTTACTTGAGTTTTTGCCTTGCCCGAGGACGGGCAAAGTTTAAGTGTGGGGGGATTTGATGAAACTGAAAAGAACCATATTTTTGTCCCCTAATTTTCATATTTTTATATTATTTTAGCATTTAAATGAATTCATTACTCTTGTATTTCGATTCAGGGCAATAAATAAGGCAATTGGAAGAAAACAGGGCAAATCGGGTGATTTTGCACAGTTTCGGTGACAGTCAGTAATCTGGGCCTAACTATCAATTTCGGACACCGAATTGGACAATTCAAGAAGCATTAGAATGATGAAAGGAGGGGCCACAACTTTTATGTTTTGGGTTTTAACAGATTCGGCCAACATCGAGTACAAAAACGATCCCAAAGTCGGAGCAAGTTTGTAGCCAGGCCCATTTCACAACTTAAGCCCAACTCGCAGAAGTACCTTGAAGCAGCCCAAGTTTTAAAGCAGCCCAACTCGAATTCAATAGTCAAGAGTGCAAATCTCAAATGTAATCTCTAAAGAGAGAGTCTTATCAGATCTAAAGTCTTGAAGGTAATCCTAGAGAGATTGGTTCATGGGTTATTAGGGAGCTGAAATTCTTAAAACCTCCTTGAATTTTCCCTCTTCTTCCCTTTTTTTCCTCTCTTTTTTTCTTTTCCTTCATCATCTTATTTTTTTTCTCTTTTCTTCTTTTCTTCTTCTTCCTTGCAGAAGTACCTTGAAGCAGCCCAAGTTTTAAAGCAGCCCAACTCGAATTCAAGAGTTAAGAGTGCAAATCTCGAATGTAATCTCTAAAGACAGAGTCTTATCAGATCTAAAGTCTTGAAGGTAATCCTAGAGAGATTGGTTCATGGGTTATTAGGGAGCTGAAATTCTTAAAACCTCCTTGAATTTTCCCTTTTCTTCCATTTTTTTCCTCTCTTTTTTTCTTTTCCTTCATCATCTTATTTTTTTTCTCTTTTCTTCTTTTCTTCTTCTTCCTTGCTTTTTTTTTCTTTTTTTCCTCTTTCTTGCTTCTTCTTTAATTTCTCCTTCTCTTTTTCATTTAGTAGGACTGCCTCCATGCCATACACCAAAGAATATGGCGCTGCCCCAGTTGATATCCTAACTGACGTGTGGTAAGCCAAAAGAGCATATGGTAACATGTCATGCCAAGACTTGTAGGTAAGAGACATCTTCTTCAGAATTTTTTTGATGTTCTTGTTTGTAGCCTCCAACTACTCCATTCATTTGAGGTCGATAAGGTGATGAAGGCAACTACTTAATCTTGAAATGATTACAAAGGGCCGTGACTTCCTTTCCAATGATTTTTTTTCCATTATCTGAGATGATCTCGCAAGGTGCTCCATATATGGCAATGGTGTTGCTCTTGATGAATTGAACTGTCTTGGTTATTGTTGGATGAGCTATGGACATTGATTCTACCCACTTAGTGAAATAATAAATGGTGACCAAGATGAACTTATGCCCATTTGTTGTAGGTTGCAGTGGACCAACCGTGTCAATTCCCCATACTGAGAAAGGCTAAGGTGTAGTGAAACAATATAGCTCTGAGGGAGGTGCATTTATCTTTCGATCCAAGACTTGACAAATATGACATCTTTGCACATGTCAACAACAATCCTTATCCATTGTCATCCAATAAAATCCTATTCGGAGCAACTTTTGGCCAACATATGCCTATTCATATGAGGGCCACATATACCACCATGTACCTCCTTCATCTTTCTTTTTGCTTCTTCTCTATCTAAACATCTCAACCAAGGTAAACCTGAGGACTTTCGATACAATATCCTTCATGCTATGATGAAATGCCATGCTAGCCTGGTTATAGTTCTCCTCACATTGGGATTTGCCCCTTCTAGAAATGCTTGGTGCTCTAAGAAATTTTTTATGTCATAGAACCATGGTTTACCATCTGACTAATCATCTTCTGTTGTGATTGCTAATGTGCTGCTTATGTAGGCAGGCTTAGTATCCCAACTTAAATCAATTGGTTCTACTGCCATGTTGGGAGGTAAACGCATGGCTGATCCAAGGGAGGCTAAAGCATCTGCAAAGCAGTTGTCTTCTCTAGGTAGGTAATTGAAGGAGATGCACTTAAACTTTTTGATAAACTCCTTGGGACAGTTATGATACAATGCCAGTCGCTCATCCTGTACTTCCCAATCACCCTTGGCTTGACTAATGACCAAGAAAGAGTCCCCATAAATCTCCAATTCATCGATGCCCCAATCCAGAGCCATTTGAACTGCTCTTAGGCATTCTTCCCATTCACACGCACTATTGGTGTTGGGAAAGTCCAAGCAAATAGATAAAGGAAAGTGAGTGCCTTGGGGGTCCACATGGATCATCCCTGATCCCCATCCACTTTGGTTTGATGCTCTGTCAAAGTATGCCTTCCACCTTTTTCCCACTTGTATTTCCAAAATAGTTTTGTCTGGGAAATTTGTTGGGATTGCCTCATACTTCAAGGTCAGGTAATCAACTAAATGGTCTGCAATGGCCTGCCCTTTGATTGCCTTTTGTGTAACATACTTGATGTTATATTCAGAAATGAGCATGATCCAACGGGAGACTCAACTAGTAACTACGGGTCTTTTGGAATAAATACTTTTTGAGGAGGTATCTCAACAATTGCTTTGACCTTTGTGGGTCAATCTCAATCCCTTTTTAACTAACGATAAAGCCCAATAGTTCACCTGATGATGCCCTGAATATGCATTTCTAGGGATTTAGCCTAAGGCAAAATTTCCCAAGTCTTTCAAAGAGCTTCCTAAGGTCCATTAAATGATTCTCTACCTTTTTGGACTTGGCAATCATGTTATCCATGTATATCACCAATTTTTTATGTATCATGTCATAAAAAAGCACTCCCATTGCTCTCTGATAAGTTGCCCAAGCATTCTTAAGCCCAAACGGCATGACCTTATAGGAAAAGGTTCCCCGTGGTGTTATGAAAGTCGTCTTTTCTTTGTCTTCCTTTGCCATTTTAATCTGGTTATATCCTGAAAATCCATCCATGAAAGAGAACATTTCATGTCCTGTCATGTCATAAACAAGATTGTCAATGTTTGGTAAGGAAAAATCATCCTTGGGACTAGCTCTATTTAAATTCCAAAAATCCACGCACATCCTAACCTTTCCATCCTTTTTAGGCACTGGTACAATGTTGGCTAACCATTCAAGATAGGTTTCCACTTCTAGAAATCCCACTTCAAACTGCTTCTTAACCTCTTCTTGAATTTTCAAAGACCACTTTGGAAGGAGCTTCCTGAGCTTTTTCTTTATTGGCTTCGCATCGGGATATATGGGAATCTTATGTACCTCCAAGTCTGTGTCCAATCTTGGCATATCTTTATAGGACCATGTAAACACATCCCTAAATTCTTTCAACAATTCTATCATGTCAAGTCTCTGCTTTGGGATTAAATGACTCCCAATTTTCACCATCTTTGGATCATCATTAGTTCTAAGATTAACTTCTTTTGAGTTAGCTTTTGGTCTTCTTTCCTTTTGTCATTCAATCTGATCAAGGATATTTTGGGGGATCTCCTTCTTAGGAGGTTCCTCCTCTATCCCCATGAGAGCAAAGTCTAACACAATGTTGAATTCATAAGCTTGTGAGATGGGTTTGGGTTCCTATAAGATCTAAAGGAGGAATAAACATAGGAATTGGAACTGGACAAAAAGGAGATTTTTCAAAAAAAAGCGGCTAGGCCCAGGTTGTGAACCAAGGCTGCCTACATACCCTTTTAAGGGGATCAAGCCATTCGTAGTTCTAATAGAAGGATTTTCATTTCATTTGGATTAACAAAGTATAAAAAATGCCTACCACCAAGGCCCAGGGCATGTGACCGATAGGTGTTGGCAACTTAAGTATGCAGTTCAGAGGTTGATTGATAACAGACACATCACCTTTCAAGCAAGGTAACCAAAGCATAAACCAATGGGGATCACTAGAAATCCCAGGCCACCACACGAAGCAGGACCAAACAATAGCATTCATGTATTGCCCTGCATTCACCCACCTATAGTACTAGTGCCATGCATTCACCCACCTTTTAACATCATTTGCACTATCAGACCTTCCTTCTGCATCCTAGTCCCTTCTACACAGTCTACCAATACCCCTTTCACCCCTTCCACTGTATCTAGTGGCAACCTCCCGCAAAAACCCTTTGTTATTCCCTACCCAAAACTCTGTAGAGAAAATTCATCCAAAGTCCCTTGGAACTTTTACATCGAGCCAATGGTGGCGCATGTTGGTCAAACTGACCCAGAACGCGAAGCCTTATTAAGATTTGGAAGATTTTTGCCCCCAAGACAAGTGACTGGGGTAGTGGATAAAGGAAAGGCCAAGATAGGGTAAGAAATGGATGAAGAGAGAAAAAATAAGGAGAATGATGATTTCCTAAGAGCCATTGAAAAGTCCCAATACAACGTAGTGGATCAGCTAGCAAAAGTATCGCCACAGATTTCAATACTTAGGTTGTTATTATCCTCGGAGCATCACAAGAATCAGGTTTTAGAAGTTTTCAAAAGGACTCTTGTCCTCCCAAGTATAGAACTAGAAAGGCAGCATAGATGGTCGACATGATTTTGGATCCTCAAGTCCTAATCTTTTTAGATGATGAGATCTCAATAGATGGTGTTACTCATAACCTTCCATTGTATATCATAGTGACTTGTAGAGGAATGAGGATCCCAACTGCCTTGGTGGATAATGGGTCCGGTTCAAATGTTTGCACTCTTGGAACACTACAAGAACTTTGAATGGGTATATATAATGTGAAGAAGAGACCCATTGCGGTAAGGGCCTTTAACAATTCAGTTAGGCCAATTTTGGGAGATGTAACAATTAATGTGACTATTGGAAAGGTTACTTATCAGATTCAATTCCAAGTTCAAGACATTCAAGCATACTTTACCCTATTACTAGGGAGACCTTGGCTTCATTTTGCTGGAGTCGTGCCATCTTCCCTCCACCAGAGACTAAAGTTAGTCCATGATAATGAACTCATTAAAATCCTGGGGGATAGTCAGATTGCACCAACTATAGAATCATCAGTTCAACACTAGGAGGAAGGTCTAGGTTTCTTCTTTTACCAGTTTGAAGAAGTGAATTCCATCGAGAAGGTTCAAGAGGCAAAGAAAGTTCAAGGGAGGATATCACCCCCTCTCTGAATGATGGCTCATATGAAGTTCAACCCTAGCAAAGGGTTAGGTATTAAGCAACAAGGGATATTGAACCCTGTTAAGGCTAAGGGATCTCTCCCTCGATTTGGAGTGGGCTATAAACCTGATGAACTTGACCTATTTGGCCCACGAGGTGGGAAGAAAAAGGTGTACCTCTTTCAACACCACTGCATTTTGTCAAAACCAGTAACCCAACAACCATGCTTGAACCAACACCAACCCCTCAAGACAGCCCTAAAACCCCCCTTGACATCCCAGACATTTCACTGCTTTTTCTTGAAGACCAAGAAGATCGGAAGGACATTAGCTCATCATCAAGGGACCAGGAGGAAAAGGAGATTGAGGTGATCTACAAGCCTTTTTGTCCCACCGATTGGGGCAAGGTGGAAATCCCTATCAGACCAGAGGTAATTGACGAGCTCGAGGATCGTGACATTTAGGAATCCTTGGATGGAGATGTATGTGCGGTAGGAGGTGAATTCATGGAAAACCCTACCCAGTCAATTGTCCCTTTACAAGAGCCTATTCATAATTGGATGTCTTCTCCAACTACCTGGGGAGTGGGTGGCTGGTATGGTCGTAGAGCTGGCACTGGGAAAAATGGTTGGGGTGTTCTAGACACTGGCAGTGATGGTGTAGGAAAGTAAAAGGGTGGTCGAGGGTTGCTAGAGTAAGTGACTGCACTAACTCCCCTAATTGAGGGATTGATTCTTCCTTGCATTATGGCCTCCTCAATCCTAGTGGCCCCCTTAAGAACCTCATTAAAATGCTTAAGAGGCTGGGCAATCAACATTGAATAATATGGCTTGCCTAGTGTTTTTATGAACACCCTTACCATTTCTTCCTTAGGCATCAGATACCTTAGTTTTGATGTCATTTTCCTCCACTGATACATGTACTCAAGAAAATTTTCTCCTTCCTTTAGTGACATGGCTTTTAAGTCATCTTGATCGGGAATTAGTTCCATATTAAAGGAGTAATGATCCAAAAAGGCTTTAGAAACTTGCTTCCAAGACTTCTTCTTTGCAAGATCCAACATGGCGAAATAGGTTTGTGGATCTCCTGTCAAACTTTTTTGGAACACCTGGATAAGGAGCCTCTCGTCTGACCCATATTGGAATATATCTCCACAGAAGATCCTAAGGTGGTTTTGAGGGTAACCTTTACCATCATACTTTTCCAATTCAGGCAATTTAAATTTTTCTGGGAGTACTGCATCAGGGTATAAGCATAATTCTTTAAAGTCCGTATTTCCTGGGTTATGAACCCCGTTCATTTTCTAGATTTCTTCCTTCATTTTCTCCATTTCTTCCCTCATAGGATCGCTCGTGAGTGAGGTTGGCTTGATTGCAAGGATAGACTGGGAGGCACAAGGGTCTTCTTCTTCAAAGTCATCTATTTGGTTTACTATTGGTGTTGTAGGTTGCTTGGTGAAGACAGTAGGTTGTGGCCTTGGGGTCGGCGATGCGGTACCTGCAGTAAATACGAATGGGGTAGGAATCCCAGTAGTGGTAGGGATGGTGAAGGTTAGAGCTTGGGTGGTGATTTGGGGGTTGGTAGCATTTCTTTCTGAGAGTGAATCCACCCAAGTAGACATTTCTAAAATCTTTTCTTGAAGACGAAGAAATTCATTGTATGAAACAGTAGTGGGTGTAGCGATCTCCACATTGGTCGTGTCCTACTGCCTTGAGCACTCTGAGGTCATGCCTTTCATTGCCATGGTGCGGGCAAAGGACCGGGTCACAATCTATTGGTCCTCGTGTTGGCCTAGAGTAGGTAAAAAATTATTCATTGATTGAATGAGAGAAGACAAAGAAGTCGATTTTCAACATTTGATTTTTATTTTTATTTTTTATGATTTTGATTCTATTTGATGAGTTGATTTAATGAATTTTATAAACTTAATTTTGATTTTGATATTTGGTGAATTTATTTGAAGAATTTGACATTTGATGTGTTGATTTGATTAATTTGATAATTTTTCCTTCATTAATTCAGATTTTTTATGTTTGATGAGTTGACAACTTAGCATTGATTTTGATGCTTTGATTTTGTTTTTTGTATTTGATGAGTTGATTTGTAAAATTTGATATTTGATGAGTTTATTCGATGAATTTGATAATCTTGGCTTGATGTTTGGTGACTTTTGATTTTGCCGATTTGATAAATTTGATACTTTTGGTGATTTTGATTTATGGTAATTGAAGATGCTTGAGATGGGGGAGCCGCTTGGGGATTCTCGAGGTGCTCCTTTTGCTTCGGTGGTTGCTTCATCTGCAAATCCCTTTCGTATTGTTCTTGATCCACTGGCGGTGGATATCCCTTTGAAGGTGCCTTCGATCAAGTGGGGGAGAACCTGTTATTCTATTCTCAAAGGAAGATATTGAGAAATCTCTCCCCCCTCTACAATTCGCAATGGTTGGAAAATGTTCTTATGGTCGACCTTCCCTTGCTGAAATCAGGAAATTTATGGTAGGTATTTTCAAACTTCAAAGAGCTCTTGTCGTCACTACCCTGGATCTTAGACATGTGCTTCTCAAGTTTGAAAGCGAAGAGGAATACCTTAGGGTTTGCCTGCGAGAGGTGGTTTTTGTCAAGGACTACCTGCTCAGATTCTTGAAATGGACACCTGGTTTGGAGTTAGGGTGGGAACCTTCGGTGGTGCCAATCAATCTGAATAATGACAGGTATTTGCGCTCAATCGCATAGGTATTAGGAAGAGTCCCAAAAGTGGATCCAACAACTGCTCGCTTGACTAGAACTATGGAGGCTAGTGTTTGTGTGAAAGTAGATCTATTGAAAGAAAACCCTAGTCATGTTTGGGTTGGGCTTGACAAAGAGGGTTTCTGGCAGAGAATAATCTATGAGAACCTTCCCAAATATTGCACATTTTGCTTTAAACATGGTCACAACGAGGGGGATTGCAAACTCAAACTGAAGAGATCTTCAATAATAGAGGGAGAAGTCACCAAGACCAATGCCACTTCAGCTTCAAATCTAGCAGAACATGAACAAGCTCCCAAAGAAAAAAAGATTGTGAAGCAGGTTTACCAGGATGTCCTTAGAGCTCCTATGGGTATTGCAGAAAGGGAAGTGACAGAAACCCTAATTACGGAGGAGGTCCAGGTTCAACGAATTGAGTTTTCTGAGCAGATGGTGATTCCTGTTGAATGGGTTCGAAAGATGATATTGGTGTGAAGCTTGTTCAACCATACCTTCTGGAGACGACTCCACTCTCTTCTAGGAAGGCTGATAGGCTCTAGAGTTTAGAGGATTTGTGAAATTCCAAACTAGAAGTGGATGAAAGATTGACTCGCTGGGAACACAACAATGTCAACAAATCTGATGCTGAGTTACTCGACAAAATTATTGAAAGAATGGAAGGTCCTTCTTGCGTTCTTTCTGAGGATGAAGCTGGGTTAGAGGTGGAGGCGAACTGGACACAGGTGGTTCGCAAGAAAAGGCCTCGAAATAAATATGTGTAGAGTGAGAACAAACCAATCACCAGATCACATACATGCCAAGGTAAGCCTACAACTAGCTGTACCCAATGAATGGTCTTTTCTGGAATATCCGAGGGATTGCGAATGATCCCTCTATTACTCGATTAAAAAAACTCTGCAGGTTACATAAGTTAGGTGTGGTAGCAGTGGCTGAACCCATGATTGGAGATGGTAGACTTTCCTTGATTTCTAGGAGATTTAACTTGACTGGCTTGATGGTTAATATTAGTAGAAAAATTGTTTTATTTTGGAATAGTTTTTTCTCTATACAATTGATAGAGGACTGCAATCAAATTTTGACTATGAAAATTACTACCTCTGCCAATGAGACCTTTATTCTCTTTGTGGTTTATGCCAAACGTGACCGACTGGAAAGAACAATTCTCTGGGATAGAATTCAAAATTTAGCTTCTAGAATCTCGGACCCTTGGTTGTTAGCTAGTGATTTTAATGTGATTGCATGCAGAGAGGAAAAGGTGGGAGGGAGAAGTCCTGATGTCTCCGCATTGGAGGATTTTGTTGATATGATAAATGTAGCAAGTTTGGTAGATTTGGGTTACTCTGGAAGCAAATTCACTTGGTGCAATAATAGAGAAGGTTTAGACTGTGTTTGGGCTCGATTTGATCGAGTTCTGGTTAATTCTAGTTGGGCTCAATCTTTCCCCTTGAATCCGGTAAGCCATCTTAATCATACCTGTTCAGATCATTGCCCCTTGGTTTTTTCTAGTGAGGAGGAATGGCAGACGGGTCCCAAGCCATTCAAATTACAGAAGATGTGGCTTTCTCACCACACTTTTCACAGTGTAGTTAAGGATTGTTGGAATGAGGATGTGCATGTGAATCCATTGATGAGTTTATTTATCAAATTACATAAATTAAGGAAAAAGCTCAAACAATGGAATTCAAAGATTTTTGGGAATATTCATCAAGTAGTGAAAGAGGCAAAAGACAGAGTTCAAGGTGCAGAAATGAACCATCTACAAGTGCTTAGAGAGGAATGGAAGAAGCTCCATGAAATTCACAGATTGGAGGAAATTTTCTGGAAACAAAAATCTAGAATCAATTGGTTGAAAGAGGGTGATAGAAACTCAAAACTTTTTCATCTCTCTATTAAACTGAGTAGAGTGAGAAGTAGAATTTGTAAAATCAAAGATTCTACTGGAAAATGGATTACAGATCTAGAGGAAATGAAACGGGGTGCAGTGAAATACTTTTGTAGTGTTTTATTAGAGGAAGGGGCAGATTGCGATGATGATTTGTTGGAGGTCATTCTGTGTGTGGTAAATCAGGAAGACAATGATTTGTTATTGGTTGTTCCTTCTAAGATTGAGATACATGAGGTGGTTCACGCCCTGGACAGAGAGAATGCTCCAGGTCCGAATGGTTTTATGAGACATTTTTTTTGTTTCGTGTTGGGATATTGTTGGAGCTGATGTGGTAGGGGCTGTCCAATATTTTTTTAGTGGTGGCCATTTTCTGGTGAGTTACACTTCCTCCTTTATAACTCTCATTCCTAAATGTAAAGTTCTTGAAATTTTTATAGATTTTTGTCTCATTAGCTTAGGTAAATTTTTCTACAAAATTATTGCAAATGTTGTTACTAAGAGACTTGCAAGCATTTTACCTAAGCTGATTTCACAAGAGCAGGGTGCTTTCATACAGGGACAAAATATCATGGACAATGTGGCTCTGGTGCGGGAAAGGGTTAATGATATCGAAAGAAATGTGGTGGGTGGGGGGGTATATTATACTTAACTGGATATGGCAAAAGCTTATGATCATCTGAATTGGGCTTTTCTCTTTGTTGTCTTAAGAAAGTTCAGTTTCAGTGAGGCTTGGATTAAGTTGGTTAGAACTGGTTGATAACTGCTGGTTTTCAGTTCTGTGGAATGGAGGAATTGCAGGATATTTTCAGTTCACCAGAGGTTTGTGACAAGGGGACCCTCTATCTCCTTACCTATTTATCATTGCAGAGGAAGTCCTAAGCAGGAACTTATCTAAGTTGGGTGAGGAGCACCCCACAGGTGTTTATGTGACTCACATGGGTTGTCCGGTTGTCACTCATAGTTTCTATGCTGATGACACTATTATCTTCACTAGGGGGTCCAAGCAAGTGTTAAACAAAGTCATGGAAGTAATCCAGAGGTACGAGAAGTATTCGGGTCAACTTGTTAATAAGGCAAAGAGTTGTTTTTTCATTGCAGAAAAGCATCATACAACAAAATACAGGTTATCACATCAGCCATAGGTTATATGCATAAGAAACTTCCTTTCACTTATCTTAGTATTCCAATTGGTAAGGGTCGTGTGAAAGCAGAAGCATTTGATGGGGTAGTGTAGAAAGTGGCGGTCAAAATTTTGGGCTGGAAAGGGAATGTGATTTCAGCTGGAGGTAAGCTGGTTTTAATTAGACATATTCTGAATAGTATTCCTATATATTTGATGTTGGCAGTTGCAACTCCAAAGAAGATTATAAGGCACTTGGAATAGTTGATGACAAGCTTTCTCTGGTCTAATTCGGATTCAACTAACCATCACCATTGGGTTGCTTGGAGAAAAATCGTGAAACCTCTTTCTGAAGGTGGCATCCAAATTAAAAGTTTATATGATGTGCATAAAGCTCTTCGGCTGAAAGCGCTATGGCGGGTGCTCTTTCAAAACTCTTTATAGGCTGATTTCTTTAGAGCCAAGGTTTTGAAACATAGTCACTTCTATACAGCCATCCCTCCTTGCTACACTTCTCGTACTTGGAGAGTTAACATGTATTTAAGAGGAGATTTAGTCCGCCTCTTGAGGTGGATGGTGGGAAGGGGAGAAATCAGCTTTTGGTGTGATAAATGGACTCTGGATGGCCCCTTGATTGATGAAGAAGGGTTTGGTGCCTAGATTAGGTCAGTGGTTTTCCTGATGATGAGGTCCTCAACAGTATTCAGGTCTCCGGTTTGAGACTCTCTAACAGCCATGATAAAATAGTTTGGCCCCCTGAGGCAAAGGGGTAATTTTCTATAAAATCGGCTTGGTCATTTTATAGGATTAAGCACAGGAGGGCGCCTCTTCTCTGCTAAACCCAGAAGGGCGCCCCTCCTACTGTATTAGCATACTCCCCTCCCCTTAGTAAACCCAAGGGTGTCTCTCCACTCATTCCTTTCATCTCTAACAAACCCTAGCCGCCCCTAACAGCTAAATCTTCACCTTCCATCCCTTCCTAACATATAATCTCCACCCTCCATTCTAGGGAGCCCTCTCTTTAGCATTCTAACCCTAGGGCGCCACCTAACTTCTAATCCCTACCATTCAGCCTTTATCCACTAGATCTCAGCCCTCTATTTCACTCTCTATCTCAACCATTCACTCTAGGGCGCCACCCACTCCTTTAATCTCCACCTTTCAGCCCTAGGCGCCTAAATATTCACCATCCAATCTTAGGAGCCCAAATCTCAGCAATACATAATATTGAACACCCTCTCCTTCTCTTCTTACCCTTAGGATCACCTTAGAATAATCCTAATCCTCCATTCTCAACCCTAGGGCACCCATATTTCTGCAAAAACCCAGTTGTCGCCCCCCATTTTCTCTCTAATCCTAGTTTTATCCACACTTCTCTATAAAAAGGATCCCAAGGGCCCTGTAGAAGGGGTTGGTCAATTCACCTAGTTCACAAGGGTAAGGTTTCTTGAGGAGTTCAAGGGTTGTAGAAGCGAAGGACTGATAACCTTGCATTTTGATGCCTTAAGGGCATTAATCCAGGGGTATTTTTGGCCTAAAAAAGGTCAAAATGTGTCATTTTCCCAATTAAAATCAATTATGTGACCTCTGAGGGTCTCTATGCAAATTATATAGAAAACTGGAAAGTTTTCATGGATGAAAAGTAGTTTTTGGGAAGCTGGTGTGAAGTCCAGCTGAGAGAGGGGTGTTTTTGTAAAGAATTGAGAACAGGAGGGCGCCTCCTATTTGCTAAACTCAGTTGGTGCCCATCCTATTGTATTACCATGCTCCCCTCTCCTTAGCAAACCCTAGGGAGCCTTTTTAACCTAATCTTCACTCTTAGCAAACCCTAGCTGCCCCTAGGTGTTTAAGCTCCACCCTCCGCCTCTTTTAATCTCAACCACTCATTTTAGGGCTCTCCTTTATAGCTTTTAAACCCTTGGGCGCCACCTATTCTGCTAATCCTCACCATTTAGCTCCCCTACTATTAAATCTCAGCCACTCCCTCCATCTTATATCCCAACCATTCAATCTAGGGCGCCACCTGTTCTTTTAATCCTAACCCTTCAACCCTAGATGTTCTAATCTACACCCTCCATTTCTAGGCACCCAAATCTCAGCCCTACATAATATTGGGTGCCCTCTCCTTTTATTTTCAGCCACAGGATCACCCCAAAACCATCTTAGCCATCCATTAGAAACCCTAGGGAATCCCTTACTTTTCTAAAACCTAGTTGCCACCCCCATCTTTCTCCGTATTTCTAGTTGTGTCCACCCTTCTCTATAAAAAGGGTCCCAGGGACCCTGTAGAAGGGGTTGGTCAATTCACCAGGTAAGAAGGAAGGCTGATCTTGAGAAGTTCAAGGGTAGAGGAAGAGGAGGACGCCCAAGAAAGATGAGGGGTTTCTACTTGCAGTTTGCCAACACCACTACTGCCACCTCTGGATTTGAATCCCAACCATATTTTCTTCAGTTTTAGAATTACTTTCTGTTCTTTAATTTCTAGTTTAATTTTTCCTTCCTGCAAATTTATTTTTATTAGATTTAATTTGTGTTTTATTTTTTTTTCTGCAGATCTGAAATTTGGCCAGGTAAGGCGAAAGGCCGAGCTCAAGAAGTTCGAGGGTGGAAGGAGAGATCTGGAAACTGCTACCTCCGATCGGATTCTCAGACATTTTTATTTTGTTTCTTTTATTTAGTTTTTTATGTTATTTATTTATTTTTATGCACTTGTTATTCTCAGTACTGTTCGAATTTGGTTTTAATGAATTTCATTTTTTTAATTATTTACCTTTTTATTTCTGCAACTCCCACTTGTGTTCTCTTCTCCCGGATCTAAGTACATGATTATTTTACCCTCGCTTCCTTGTGGATACGACCCGTTCTCATCACTTTACTGCGTTAGTAGTTGTTTGAGAATTGGAAAAATTTTATAAATGTCTTAACTAGTGTTCCAAAGTGTTTAACGACACGCTTCCAGACACACCAAGGACGCCTAGATCTTGTTAGGAGGGTTCGTGCAAGTAGTACGACCAATTTGCAACTACCGCCACTAGATTTGATCAGCCATCCTTTTCATTTTCTTTTATGTTATTTTTATTCCAACAATCTTTTATATTTAATTTCTATTCATTTGTGTGTTTTGCATATTTGAATTCGTCCGGATCAAGGCTAAGGTGTCTCGAGGGGTTCGAGGGCTGAACGGAGGGAGAAAGCTTGTATTTCATCTTCCCAGATAGCTACCGCCACTAGATTGAAATTTTGGATTACTTTTATTTGTTTCTTTTGTTGATTTCAATGTTCTTTAATTTTTGAACATTAATTATTGTCTTGTTTAATTCCAAACCTTTAATTTCAACATTAACAAATTTTATTTTCTTATTTTCTATAAATCCTAGATCCATTTTCCTTTTATTTGTCCAGAACAAATAAATAATAATTTTTATTCTTGCTTCCTTGTGGGTTCGACCCCTTCCTCACCACGAACTACGTTGTTTAAGGTTACGTGAGGATTGGGAAAGTTTATAAATTATTAAACTGGAGTTTCTAAGTGGTTAATGACACGGTTCCGGCTACACCAAGTTTTTGGCGCCGTTGCTAGGGAAGCAACGGAGAAAAAATTTTTATTTTCTTTGTTCGGATCTGTTTCATTATTTTTTTTTTTATTTTCATTTGATTACTTGATCTATAATCTCATTTTAATTCTTGTTTCTCTTTGATTTTGTAGGATGTAATAACAAAAGGTAGGGATTGCGATTCAGGTCTAGTGGTTCCAATTTATTCTTGTTTTTTTTGTTTTTATTTTCGAATTCTTTTTGGTAAAATAGGGTTTTCGAATTCTTAGCTAATTATTTTTTTTGATGGATCCAATTTATTTATTTTTTAGTATTATTTTTTTTGTTTTGTTCTTAGATCTATTTTTCTTTGTTTTAACTTCTTGAGCAAAATAGATTTCTGTTTAGAATTGCTAGGTTCTATTTTTTATTTTCAGATTAGAAACTCACTTCATTTTTTTTTTATTTATTGTTGCATATTCTTTTGTTTTTGTTATTTTTTGTTTAATCCTTAGAGTAGTGATTTCCCTTGTTAGTATTTATTTTTGTAGTTGTTAATTTTTTTTAGCATAATTAATCCTTTTATTTTCTGTTTACTATAATTATTTATTGCTTTACTTAATTGCCCCTTTAAATTAATTAGTTATTTATTTGAATAATTAATTGTTAATAGGAAATTATTCAAAATTTTGAATTTGAGTTTAAATTACAAATTTTAATTTTAATTTGAATTTGAATTTGAATTTGAAATTAAATTTCAAAATTTAAATGTCAAATTTTGAATTAAAAAAATAAAAAAAATTAAATAATATTTTAAAATTTTTGCATTTGCATTCCAACATTTTGGGTTTGATATGTTCTAGAGCATGCATCATATAGGATTAATTAACTGTTGAGATTATTTTGTTAGTTGTTAATGTGTTAGGGTTTTTCATTTTTATTTATTCCTTTTGCTGAGTTAGTTTGTTATTTTATTTTATGTTAAATTGCTGAATTGCATATTAGAAATAATTGTTCATGCATTGTAATTAGTTGCATTTATTCTGTTTATTGTGTTTTTCTGTTAATCCATTTAAGGGCAATCCAACTTAAATATGATAAGGTGGGGATTTCATCACCCTTCCTTGGCCCAAAAATCACCACCCTTCATGTGCGGTTCACCCTAAACCCTAATTTAAAATTTGGATAGCAAGATCCTTTAGGGAGCCTCACATTTGGTTTGAAAGTGTGCTGAATTTTAGGGAAGCTTGTAATTACTTTCCATAATCGGCAGTTGGTGTCTAAGGAAAGAGGTTAAATGGCTAAGCCTAAACAGGTTTTGTGGTTACTTAATTAGGTCCTTGCGAGAGCAAGGGGAGCCTTCCACATCCCCACCTCTTACCTGGCTAACCAAAGGAAGTTGTGTAATTCCATGTGAACTTAAGAGGATTCACATTGGTTGAACCATTAGTTTAGGAAACCTTAGTTTAGCCCTAGGTTGTGTTTTTGAATTGCTTGCATTTTTTTAAAAAAAAATTAAAAATTTCAGATTTGAATTCAAATTTCAGGAATACAAATTTCAAAATCTAAATTTGAATTTAAATTTCAAAATTTTAAATTTTGAATTTTTAAAAAAAAAATCAATTTAAAAACAAAATGAATCCAATGACCGGAGTTTGTGGAATGATAAACCACTTCCAACCTAAGCCATAGATAGATTGGAACCATGTGTCTTAACAACTAGATAAGATTAATGGGATGGCCCAAAGACTTGATCAAGTCCTTGCATTTTGTCAACAAATTGGCCCATACCCAACCTTGTCATCCTGTTCAACATGTTCCATATGTGCAAGCCCGACCCATCATGTTAGCTAGTGTCCTGCAGCGGGCCCATGTCAACCAGTCATTCTAGAGCATGTACATGCAATTAACGGACTTTTCCAACCCAATGTTAACCCATCCTTTAGTCCATATAACCCTGGGTGGGAAAATCAACCCAATTTCACTTACTAGGTCCAAGCCCAACAAACCACCTTACCAGATGTGCACTTTCAATGGTCTTAAGCCCAGACTCATTGTGAGTACAATGATTACCCTGGAACTCAACCGGCTCTGCCATATCAAACCTCCCCTCATCTTTATCAAACCAATTCACTTGATGATAGGTTTCTACAGCTCCAACAACTGATCTTAGCTTAGCAACAGTCAATTCTAAGATTAGAGAGCCAAGTAATTCAGCTCATGGAAGCTAACTTGCAGTGGAAGAATGATTCAATTCTTAGTTAGCTGATTGTAGACCCCAGAAACGAATCCCTAGCTCTTCCCCAATACCAAGATATTACAACCTCTAATGTCCCATACTTAGAAAATGCTAAAGAAATCTCAACTTTTCAAAGGGAGGGAAAGTTCGAAGACCTGTGTGAGTCCCGAAGTCCTTCTGCCTACCTAGAACAAGAATGTTATACAATGAATGTAAATAGAAACCCTAGAGAAACTGGTCCGGTCACAGCGGATGACCTGGCGAAGGAAGCTAATGTTTTAACAAAGTCTCCACACCCATTACGGTCTTGGCCCACTATTGAACCTCTCCCTAAGCTAAAGAGTGAACCATCCATGCCTTCTCTTGAATCTCCTCTACAACTAGAATTAAAAGCCTTATCGGACTCCCTTAAGTAAGTGTTTCTAGGACCCAACCAAACACTACCAGTAATTATAGCAGCCGATTTAACCCCTATAAAAGAAGAGAAACTGATTGATACCTTGAAAGAGTATAGGGGTGCCATTGGTTGGTCGGTGGCTGACTTGAAAGGGATTAGTCCATCCATTTGTATGCACTATATTTATATGGAGGAAGGTGCCAAACCAAGTAGGGAAATGCAAAAGGGGTTGAATCCAAATATGAGAGAAGTGGTCAAGCAAGAAGTAGTCAAGTGGTTGGATGTGGGTATTATCTACCCAATTTCAGATAGTAGTTGGGTAAGTCCTATGCAAGTGGTGCCTAAGAAGGGTGGACTCACAGTGGTCACCAGTGATCAAGGTGAAGTGATCCCCACCCAACTTACCACGGGATGGTGAGTATGCATTGACTTCAAGAAACTCAATGTCATCACAAAAAAGGACCACTTCCCTCTACCCTTCTTAGATGGGTATTCTGGGTATAACCAAGTAGCCATTTACCCTGAAGACCAAGAGAAACTACTTTCACCTGTCCATATGGCACAATTGCTTTTCGAAGAATGTTGTTTGGATTATGTAATGCACCAGCAACCTTTCAGAGGTGTATGATGGAAATTTTCTTGGAAATGGTAGGTGACTTTCTGGAAATATTTATAGATGATTTATCTATCTTCGGGGATTCCTTTGAAACTTGTCTCGAACACTTACAAAAAGTTCTTCAATGATACGTTGAGACAAACTTGGTACTCAGTTTGGAGAAGAGTCACTTCATGGTCCAAGAGGGTATTGTCTTAGGCCACATATTTTCCAAACAAGGGATCGAGGTAGATAAGGAAAAAGTTGACCTAATTTCTAAACTCCCACCTCCTGCCTCTGTCAAACAAATTCTCTCATTTCTCGGACATGCTGGTTTCTATCGTAGGTTCATTAAGGACTTTCTCCAAAATCTCTAAGCCTCTATGCAATCTTTTGGCGAAGGATGTCCCATTTAATTTTGACGAGGCTTGTCTTAAGGCTTCCGATTATCTGAAAGAGGCATTCACCAAAGCCCCAATCCTTTAAACCTCCCAACTGGTCATTGCCCTTTGAAATAATGTGTGATGCCTCTGACTACGCCATCGGAGAAGTTTTGGGACAAAGGGTGAACAAATGTCCTGTGGTAGTATATTATGCTAGCCACACCCTATCTGAGGCTCAGTTGAATTACACCACTACCGAGAAAGAACTGTTAGCTGTAATATTTGCTCTAGAAAAGCTTTGTTCGTACCTATTGGGCACAAAAGTGGGTGTCTACTCTGATCACTCGGCCTTAAGACATTTGTTGTCTAAGAAAGAGGCCAAAGCTAGGTTCATCAGATGGCTCCTTCTTTTGCAAGAATTTTCCCTTGAGATTCAAGATCAAAAGGGCTCTAAAAATGTAGTAGTTGATCATCTGTTTGGAATTCGAATTGAAAAGAGTGAACCTGTGCATGACTACTCTTTTCCAGATGAACACCTCTTGGTGGTTTCCCATAGTACACCCCCGTGGTTTGCTCATATTGTCAACTATTTAGCGGTGGGTCAAATTCCTGAGAGGTGGTCCAAGAATGAGAATGATAGATTCTTCTCACAACTCAAATATTATTTCTGGGAAGACCCTGAGCTATTCCGGATCTGTTCGGATCAAGTAACTTGAAGATGCGTCCCTGAGTCTAAATACCAAAGTATCCTTAATTTTTGTCACTCTTGCTTGTGGGGGACACTTTTCGGGGAAGAAAATGGTGGCCAAAGTACTGCAAAGTGGCTTTTATTGGCCAAGTTTATTTAAGGATGCCCATGCTTTTAGTAAAAATTACCTAAGATGCTAAGCTGTCGGGAATATGTCCCGTAGAGACATGATGCCACTTAATCATATTCTAACTATAGAAATCTTCGATGTTTGGGGTATTGATTTCATGGGACCATTTCTGTCATCATCCGGTTAAGAATACATCATGGTGGCCGTTGATTATGTGTCGAAATGGATTAAGGCGGTAGCAACCCAAACCAATGACCATAAAGTTATAATAAAATTTGTTCAAAAGAACATTTTCTCTAAGTTTGGGTGTCCACGAGCAATCATTAGTGATGGGGGGTCACATTTCACTAAGGCACAACTCTGTGCTTTGCACTGCATCACTCATAAGATAGCAACCCCCTACCATCCCCAAACGAATGGTCAAGTGGAAGTTTCCAATTGGGAAATTAAGAGTATTCTACAAAAATCCGTTAGGCCAGATTGAAAAGATTGGCCCGACAGATTGGATGATGCACTTTGGGCATATCGAACGACGTATAAAACTTCCATTGGAATGTCTCCTTATTGGCTAATCTTCGGCAAAGCTTTTCATCTTCCTGTAGAATTAGAGCATTAGGTTTATTGGGCCATCAAAAAGTTTAACTTTGATCTAACCCAAGTTGGATCCCACTGGGCTCTGCAATTTAGCAAACTGGAAGAACTTCACAATGAAGCTTATGAAAGCTCTCGCATTTATAAAGCCAAAATGAAAGCGTTCCTTGGTAAAAACATTTCAAGAAAAACATTTGAACCTGTTCAAAAAGTTTGGCTCTTTAATTCTAAGTTGCGGTTGTTTCCAACTAAATTAAAGTCCAGATGGGATGGGCCGTTTGTTGTTGATAAAGTGTTTGAGCATGGTGCGGTTAGAATAGTTGATCCCAAGAATGGAACCATATTCAAGGTCAATGGTCAAAGTTTTAAACCATACATAGAAGGAGTATCTGAAAGTAGAGGAGTTGAGAACTTTAGTCTGAGTGATCCAGTTGCGTTTGGCTGAAGACGGTAAACTTAGTGCTGGTTGGGAGGCAACCGAACATTGTTTTCATTTGCTTTTAGGATTAGAGTTTTTGTTTCTTGATTCAAGACTAGTTGGTAGACCTTGAATCCCTTGGGAAAACCCTCTTGATTGTTCCCCTTGGCCCAAGTCCCTTTGGATCAATCTAGTAATGCCATTGGGGATAATGGCACTTAAGTTGGGGGGTGAGGAAAGAGAGAGAGAAAAATTGAAAAATTGAAAAAAAAAATTGAAGCTAAGCCTTTAGAAATGCAGAACTAAAAATTCCATTGAAAAATTTAAAAATTCTTTCCATTAAATGAGATTCCTAAACATAAAAAGTTGAGGAAACTGATAGAAGAATACTAAATTTTGTAGAAATTGGTAACAAGTGATAGGATTCAAAATTGATTTTATTTGAACATTTTCGAAACCGTTTAGAAATTGGAAAATACTCCAAGTTTGCCCTTGTAAAGATAAGAAGAGAAAGATTAAGAAATTAGACAAAAAATTCTTCAAATTGTTAGAGATAGTGAACTACCCTGAATAGTATTTAAAAAAAAAAAGAGAATAAAAGGTCAATGGACACCTTAGACTTAGTAACCGGGTCTCTTCGCCTAAGTTAAGTGTCAAGATTCGCATCAAACGGGAAAGGAAATGCCAAAGACAATCACCTAACACTTAGTAACCGGGCCTCTTCACCTAAGGCAAGTGTCGAGATTCGCGTCAAACAGTGGAAGGTATAGATAAAAATAAGTGCACATATCATGTTTAGGGGTAGAAATCCACTGTTAGAAATGATAAGAAGAATACCTGGCTAATTTTAAAAATCAATCTCAGCTTATCGAGACAATCTGCAAATGGAAGGGTATATAAGATTTTTAAGCCAAGTTTCTATAATGTTCAAAGCAAGACAGTTTTACCCCTAAATCCCAATACCGATCTATACGAAGTTTGAGAATTCTGAAATTAGGATGCTTGGCTAATTTTGTCATAGATGATCTTACAATGGAAGGATCTCTATACTCAGTGTAATTTTAAGGCTGCATTGTTAAGGGACTAGCAATGGTTAAGTTGGGGGGTGTGATAACTCTGTAGTTTGATGCCTTAAGGGCATCATTTCAGGGGTATTTTGGGCTTTAGAATAGTCAAAATGTCCCCTTTTCCCTATTAAATTCAATATTGTGACATCTAAAGGTCTCTGTGCAAATCTTGGGGAAAACTAGGGAAGTTTCAGTGCTGAAATGTACTTTTTGGAAAGCTGGTGTGAATTCCAACGGAGAGAGGGGCTGTTTTTTTGAAAAACTGAGCACAAAAGGGCACCTCCTGTCTACTAAACCCAGAATGGCACCCCTCCTACAGTATCAACATACTCCCCTTTCCTTAGTAAACCCTAGGGTGCCCCTCCACTCATTCTTTTCATCTCTGACAAACCCTATCCACCCCTAATTTCTAAATCCTCACCTTCCATCCCTTCCTATCATCTAATCTCCACCCTCCACTCTAGGGTGCCCTCTCTTTAGCATTCTAACCCTAGGGCGCCACCTAAGTTATAATCCCCACCATTCAGCCTTCAGCCATTAGATCTCAGCCCTCTATTTCACTCTCTATCTCAGCCATTAACTCTAGGGCACCACCCACTCCTTTTAATCTCCACCTTTCATCCCTAGGCACCTAAATCTCCACAATCCAATCTTAGGGGCCCAAATCTCAGCCATATATAATATTGGGCACCCTTTCTTTCTCTTCTCAGCCTTAGGATCACCTTAGAACAATCCTAACCCTCCATTCTCAACCCTAGGGCACCCATATTTCAATGAAAACCTAGTTGCCACCCCCCTCTCTCTCTAATCTCAGTTTTCTCCACCCTTCTCTATAAAAAGGACCCCAAGGGCCCTATAGAAGGGGTTGGTCAATTCACCCAATTCACAAGGCTAAGGTTTCTTCAGGAGTTCAAGGGTTATAGAAGGGAAGGACACCAAGATCTTATTAGGAGATGTTCCTGCAAGCAGTCCAACCAATCTGCAACTACCTCCATTGGATTTGATCAGCCATCCTTTTCATTTTCTTTATTTTATTTTATGTTATTTTTATTCCAACAATCTTTTAGATTTAATTTCTATTCGTTTGTGTGTTTTTCAGATCTGAATTCGTTCGGTTCAAGGCTAAGGTGTCTCGAGGAGTTCGAGGGCTGAATGGAGAGAGAAGGCTTGTATTTCATCTTCCCAGACAGCTACCGCCACTGGATCCGAATTTTGAATCACTTTTATTGATTTCAGTGTTCTTTAATTTTTGAACATTAATTATTGTCTCATTTAATTCCAAACCTTTAATTTCAGCATTAATAAATTTTATTTTCTTATTTTCTACAAATCCTAGATCCATTTTTCTTTTATTTGTCCGGAACAAAAATTAATAATTTTTATTCTTGCTTCCTTATGGGTTTGACCCCTTCCTCACCATGTACTACGTTGTTTAAGGTTACATGAGGATTGGAAAAATTATAAATTATTAAACTAGTGTTCCGAAGTGGTTAATGACACGCTTTCGGCTACACCACTATTGTGGTAGGGATGATTTCTTGCTTTACAGTGTGGGAGATTTGGAAAAAGAGAAATTGGCGTAGAATGGAAAATAAATTCAGATGCTCCAAGTTGGTGATTTGGGTAATAGTGCGGTGGCTTCATGAGGTTTCTTCTTCTTTAACTCTAGCCCACAAGGTGAGTTTTAATCAGCAACTCTCCTTGCAGTGTTTGGGGTTGTGGATCCAACCAATTGAAGGAAGGAACACCAAAGTGGTGTATTTATTGGCGGTCCCGGAGGGTTATATGAAACTGAATGTAGATGGTGCTTCTAGAGGAAACCTGGGTCCTTGTGGTGGAGGGGGTATTATTAGAGATGGAAGTAATGGTTTTATTTGTGCTTCCTCTAACACTTATGGCACTGAAACTAGAAGAAGTGACTGATGGTTTGGAGGTACAAATGAGAAACCAAACATGTTCCAAAGTTGCTGGAAGGGGCAGCGTAGAATTGAATTTCACCTCTGGAAAGATACTGACTCTCTTGAATGTTCTCCATGTTCCTGACATTAGAAGGAACTTGGTCTCAGTAAATCTTGTCTGTAAGAGGGGATTCAAAGTTGTTTTTGAATCTGACAAACTAATCCTATCCAAGAATGGGATGTTTATTGGAAAGGGATATGGTTGTAATGGTATGTTGAAATTAAGTATTAATGAAGGAAAATGTTATGCTTATATTATAGATTATTTCTCTTTATAGCATGATAGATTAGCACACTTGAATTTTAAATCCATAAAGAACATGAGTAAACTTGGTATAATTGCTTATAGTAATGAATCAAATGAAAAATGTGAGATGTGTAAAATCTAAAATGGCCAAGAAACCTTTAGTGTTGAGAGAAATTCTCAACTTCTAGAACTAATTCATTTTGACATCTGTAAACTCAATGGTGTATTAACTAGAGGAGGTAAGAGATAGTTTATAACCTTTATAGATGATTTTTGTAGATACACCTATGTCTACCTTATGAGAACTAAAGATGAAGCCTTTGACATGTTTAAACTATACAAGACTGAAGTTGAAAATCAACTACAAAAAGAAAATTAAAATCCTTAGAAGTGATAGGGGTGTTGAATACTTTAAAAATGAGTTTAATTCTTTCTATGCATGCATGTGTGCGGTGCAATGAGGCGCACTTTGCTCACACTTTGCGTGCACCCGTGTGGCTCGCAAAGGGCGGCTTTAGTTTCGGTGCGATGCTGACCGATGATGTGATCAACAATCACAATTCGATCGGGTGTTATCAAGAGGCACAATTCATAGACTGTTAACTACCTTTTAAACAGTCACAATGTTTGAAACTGTGACTATTCAAGGTGCCTTTCTTCTATGCATGCATGTGTGCGGTGCAATGAGGCGCACTTTGCTCGCTTTGCATGCACCTGCGTGGCTCGCAAAGGGCAGCTTTAGTTTTGGTGCGATGCTGACCGATGATGTGATCAACAATCACGATTCGATCGGGTGTGATCAAGAGGCACAATTCATAGTTAACAGTCATTAACTGTTAACTACCTTTTAAACAGTCACAATGTTTGAAACTATGACTATTCAAGGTGCCTTTCTCTGATCCAACACCTTCCTTTTCATCATAACTCTTTAGAAACTATTTAAGGAGCATGAATCAGACATCTCACACACAACTTCAAAATTCACTCTCTCTCTCTCTCTCTCTCTCTCTCAACCTAGTCTACTACAGCCTTACAAAAGGTTTCTTCAAGACTCTTCAACTTTGATGGTTGCAAATTCTCGCCCAAGGCTCTATTGTATCATGGGAACGGATTTCCCTGTTACCCAACAACAAACTCAATGAAAACCGAGTAGGGGAAAATAACATTCTAAAGACAATGTCTTCAGACGCGCCTCAGAGCTTCTCCTCCAAATTTCAATGACCCCATTTTCCAAAGTGTAAGCCCTATCATTCACTTTGTCCGACAAAGGGGCTGATCCTATATCACTATGATCCCCCACTCAGATGAATTTTCAGACTGCCCCAACATACCCAGGTTTTGACCCTCAATGGATCTCACTGATTGGCATATCAAAGACAAGCCAATCCGACACCTAGTGCAGTACCATAATCGAGTCTAGGGGTTATGTGTTACTTTCTAATTTTGCCCATCAATCTCCAAGGCCCAAGGCATAACTGGAAAATAGTCAGGGTTCAGTGTTTCAACCAAACACACATTGGATTTGCTTTGGGTCTAACCCTAGCAGTTGAGACAAGTTGCCCCAACTTCTTTGGCAGCACATCAATGTCAGTCTTGGCAAGATAAGCTCCCTAAAGGGGTGGGAGATCCATCATATGGATGGCTGAACCATGCAGGGTGGTTGGGCGAAATTTCAAAAATTTCTTTCTCCCATCCGGGAATCCTATTCCCTGATTTAAAAAAACAACATTTTCTCAAGGTTCGTGCTTGTAACAAACCAGACCAAATCTGAAACCAAAAATAGGGAGAGGAACACCTAATACGGAATCCATGTAAGAAGCTCCTCCAATGTAGGTGTTCATGCCCAAAGAGGGTACCGAATCCTTCCTCCACTGAAGATGACACAGCTTAGGGTGAGGTTGGATCAACAGGAGGACTCTTTTGCAAGAACCCAAATCCTTCAACTAGAATTATGTAGGGATGTGTGCACAACTTTAAGATTGTTTCTTCCACCAAGAAACAATATCAAGATCCAATCTTGATCACTCCAAGAACTGGAGATCGAACAGGGTAGGACGACAAGAGCAAAGGGAGAGAGAACTGAATGCAAAAAGCAGTAGAATTGGTAAGCCTTTTCCAGTTCACCCTCCTCTTTATATATAATCCTTAAAGAGTTAACCTCCTAATCTGATTAGGAGCTTCTTGATCCAAATCTTTATTTGGATCTGGACTCTTTAAGTGATAAGGCTTATCCCTTATCTTATCTATAGATCAGGATCAACTTCTCTTAATCCAATTAGAAGTTTCCTAATCCAAATCTTTATTTGGATCTGGACTCTTTAAGTGGATAAGAGGATAAGAGTTATCCTCTTATCCTTATGCTGATCCATACCCAGATTCACCCCCTATTTAATTAATCAAATTAAACCCAGTTCGAATTGGGCTTTAGGCCCATTAAGCTTTCAGGCTTATTTCCCTTTAAGTGTTGGCTAGCTTGGCTCTCTTTGTATGGTGTGGGACCCTATCATTGATTTCCACATAAGCCATATAGGTTCAGTCTAGCCTCTGTTACAAGGCCTGGCCAAATTCACTACTAAATACAGTGAACCCTTGAGTCCATCAATATGGGCTTTTAATGGGCCCAACATTTACACTAAATGGTCCTTGGGTTCAATCATCTTATGAAGGCCCAAAGACTGTGGGCAGATGTGAGATTAGTCCATCAGGTTTATTATCCCTAAATGGTCTTACACTTAACTTCTCAGCCCATAATGATCAAACACTACCCGACAAGAGAAGACCTCTCTTTCAGCTGCAAGGTATAGTGTTGCACTCTCTGTTCACATGGATCCTGGGAATTAAAACATTTTTGCACACATTTTGTAAAACCATAATATATATGTATATCTCTATATAAATAAATTTTGCAAACACAAATCTCAACAAGTTTGAAATCAACTACCGGCAGTTTAGGTTTCATCAGAGAGAGTGCATTCCCCGATCATTCACTTTGTCCGACAAAGGGGCTGATCCTGTCACTATGATCACCCACTCAGGTGAATTCTCGCACTGCCCCAACACACACAAGTTTTGACCCCCTCTAAGGATCTCACTGATTGTCATATCAAAGACAGCCCAATCCAACACCTAATGCAGTACTATAATCAAGTCTAGGGATCAGGTGCAACTTTCTAGTTTTGCTCATCTGTTTCCAAGGACCAGGGCATAACTGAAAAAAGGTCTGGCTCAGGGTTTCAAGCAAACCCACACTAAATGTGCTTCAGGTCTCACCCTGGCAGCTGAGACAAGCCACCCCAACCAACTTGGCAGCACATTAGTGTCAGCCTTGGCAGGATAAACCTTCCTAAGTTTATCCAATGATTGTGAAGATTCTAAACTAACACGAGTCTCTTAAGTGTCCAATTTAAGGGTATTACATAGAAACACACCATAATAACATGAATCAACACACTTTATTCATTTACAATAAATGTCAAAAAGTACATCAATCTGATTGGAGCTAAGGGCATACACTGTCTAACACTCCCCAAGTCTATTCAACGGCTGAGAATATTCTAAACTAACACGAGTCTCATAAGTGTCTAGTTTAATGGATAATTTCATAGAAACATACCAATGTCAATATGAAACAATAATTTACTTTTATTCATTTACAATAAATGTATCTGTACATCAATCTGATTGGAGCTAAGGGCATACACTGTCTAATAAGAATGACAATCATCTACTTGATCCAACACTTTGGTACCTTGTACATTAGATGGGCAATGGTCTACTACTCCGTCTATTGCTCGTCTTGTTTCAGCTAGTTGCCTTAAGTCAATCATGAAACTGCCGAGGATGTCAGGTAATACAATGACATTGACATTTGAAGAACAAGACGAGGCAACCTGCACAACACGATAACATATGAATTAGACACTAATAAAGAAAAAGTCAAATAAATTGTAATACCTTCTCTAAACCAGTTTGATCGTAAGACAGATGCGAACCAATGAAATCACCACATCCGTCGGTGCGATGCAAACAAAACACTTGCAAATGTCCACAACAAATGAACACACTTAGCCTCTTAGCATAAGAAATGAGAAAAGAGCAGATTTAATCGCTAAGACAAAAGCTCACCAATTTAGAGCCCTTTGCAGGCTTGTCTCGGGAACGACACACCAGGCCAATTTCTTCTACCACTTGCTTGGCATTGGCTGATTACCACAAGGATTGACATTAACAACTTGGATGTCTATGAGTGGCCCCTGGGGCATAACGGGAGGAACACTCGGTTCTTAGGGCTCGTCTGCCTGTACCTCTAGACTTTATGGAAGGACCTCTGGACTTTGTGGAAGGACCATTATATTGGCATTGCTGATTACCGCCCTCCTCCACGTCCTTGCCCAAGTAGAAAGGGGCTGCACCTGCATGCGACACAGCCTCTACTTATGGAAGGTAGTTGAAGACGCCAATTCCAGCAATCTATTTCTCAATCTCATTTACTCCAAAGTCCTTTTGCCTTCCATTGGACTACCTCTTTCCCCAGCAAATGTCTAAACCATCAACAATAGCTATGTGGATCTCCAGAGGCTCCAAGTCGCGTGGAGTGACAGATAGTTGGAACCGTTAACAAAAGAACATAAAAAGATGAGTAAAAACGTAAAAATATACCCTCCTATCACTCGGGTCCATTAATTGGTAAACAGTTAAGTCCAGTTGATCATGCAGATACCCAA
Source organism: Nelumbo nucifera (assembly GCF_055504915.1). Taxonomy (NCBI): domain Eukaryota; kingdom Viridiplantae; phylum Streptophyta; class Magnoliopsida; order Proteales; family Nelumbonaceae; genus Nelumbo; species Nelumbo nucifera. Next base: position 62,493,132 of record NC_142653.1, read on the forward strand.
AAAACGTGGACGCCAGCGGAAGCTTGTAACCGGCGGAGGCCATAACAAGTAGAGCTAAAGAAATCTGTAGGCCATTAGTCAGGGCTCCCAGGGAAGACAAACTCAGACAACGTAGAGGATAAACACAACCAGATGACATTTAACATCCCCATTCCTGACCAAGACATCAACTTTATTTTTTTCATTCAAACCAGTTCTAAATCCAACCATCTAGTGTCATTTTCCTTGGGCTGATGTCATATCCACATTGGCTTTAAAACTCTATAGTTCGGTCATCAAATCTGCATAAATCCCAAGCAATTCATGAGGAAGAGACTCTGGATGCTGAATATGGAAAGCTGACACAACTCCTCGAACATGTAGCATTAGGAATCCAAAACTCACCAAACAACCCAACAAACGTATGGGTCTGGCAACACAAGTGCGCAATTAGTGGCTCCATGAAATCCACACCCTCTCAACTTGGAAGACCCATAAAACAATCTCTACCAACCTCAACAAAACGACAGAATGCAAGAGTCCATTCTCCAATACATACATCCCCAATAGTTAGACACAATCGTAGGATGATGCTTACCAAGTTAGTAAACTCTCTGAAAATGGGGGGTTACCACCCCACCCATGCCTTTTAACATCATATCACTTCTGTCAAACATCGCATAACAGGGCTGCGAAGGAACCCACACAATGGTTCATTTTCTCTCAAAAGTTGAAGAAACACGAATAGTTCAAAACTCCACTCTTTCAAATTACAAGCATACCCCCTCACATAATCATTCACACCCTCAGCGGCAATATAAAAGTTGTCATGGCCACCACCACATCAGATCCCTAAACGGCTAAACACAGAGTGGATACTCAACCAAATGTTTTGGTGAGTAATACACCAACTTAATCCGTTCATGCTCTAATCAAATAACGACATCATCACATGATAAATAACCTATTAATTAAAATTAAAATTGCTTATTGACAAAATATCTTCCATCAATAAGCAGGGGGCTAATCAACAGAGAATGTGAAGAACGACAGTACACAAAATTCATTCGTCCTATGCCGCTTAGTAGGTCCATTAACAAAAGAACTAACATGATGCACAAAACCGATAACTTGACCTAAAAGCAATAGCCCTGCATAACAAACTATCCTCTTACATACCACTCCAGGAGAAGAGCCTACAGCAAATTGACAACTACAAAAGGTAGAGATACATGCAAAATTATTAGACCCATTTCCGATTGAAAACAAGGATGTAATGAGAACCTTGATTGGTAAGAATACGAAGGTTACACCTTACGATGAGAGTTGAGATAACGCAAAAATTAATCACTATTGTAATTGTGGCAAATGTTATAATGACTAATAGTTTACCAAAGCAAAAGCTATTGAAGAACTTCTGGATGAATGTAAAATGCCTCAGAACATTAAAATGAATCATCCAACTTGCGATGAGCTAAGGTCACTGCCCATAGTCACTTAAAATAGTGATGAACAAAGAACGCTCTTCCGCCTACCGCGATGAACCACAACAGCTCGCCTGTTTATCTTATTTAAGTACATTATCCTTGGGTCTACATAGGATGGCTAAATTCAATGATCATTTGGCTCAGCTTGGAAGTAGTACAAATGCAAATATGCAGAGTGCAAAACTATGTATTTTGTATTTGTACTCCTTCCAAACTGAACTTTAGGTGTAAATGTTGGTCCATATTGAGCCCATAGTGATGTGCTCAGGGGGTTCACTGCATTTAGCAGTAAATTTGGCTAAACCTTTTCATAGAGGCTGGGCTGAACCCATGTCGACTTATGTGAGGTCATTGTGGGGTTCAACACTATACAAACTAGGCCTAATTTGGCCATACAACATCTTGGGTTGTGAACCTTTAAAGGAAATGGGCCTAAGGCCCATAATTAATAAGATTAAGTAAACTGTCACATGACAAATTAAGTAAGTTGGGTCAAATCTGAGTTTGGAAATGGGTATAGAGCACCCAACCTCTTAAGCGGATAGGGCTTAACTCTTAATAGAGTCCAGATCCAAATTAGATTTGGATAATCTCCTAATTATATTAAGAGAGTGCTCCATAAGGAGAAAAGAATAAGAGGGTGAACCAAACTAGCAGACCACTCTCTCTTGTTCTCTTTTGTCTTCTGATAACTCTGTATTTTAATGCCTTAAGCGCATCATTTTAGGGGTATTTTAGACCTTAGACTGACTAATTTGTACCATTATTCCGGTTAAATTCAATGTTGTGACCTCTGAGGGTCCTTGTGCAAATTCTGGGTAAAAATTGGGAAATTTACATAGTTTTCTGCAGATTTTGGGAAGCTTGTGAGAATTCCAGTTGAGAGAGGGGGTGTTTCTGTGAAAAACTAAGCACAGGAGGGCGCCTCCTATCTGCTAAACCTAGAAAGGCGCCCCTCCTATTATATTAGCATATTCCCCTCTCCTTAGCAAACCCTAGGGCGCCTCCCTACTCATTCTTTTCACCTCTAACAAACCCTAGCCACCCCTAACTGCTAAGTCTTCACCTTCCACTCCTCCCTAACATCTAATCTCAACCATCCAAGCCTTAGCAACCACTCATACCCTTAGATCTTCACATTGCAATCCCCACCCTCCATTGTAGGGCACCATCTCTTTAGCATTCTCACCCTAGGCACCCAAATCTCCACCATTCAATCCTAAGAGCTTAAATCCTAGCCCTCCATTCCTAAACCTTATGGGCGCCCATTTTTCTGTATAAATCCACTAGTCACCACTCTCTTTCTCTCTAATCCCAGTTTTGTCCACCCTTCTCTATAAAAAAGACCCCAAGGAAAAGGGGTTGGTCAATTCACCCAGTTCACAAGGCTCCTAGCCCTCCATTCCTAAACCCTACGGGCGCCCATTTTTCTATATAAATATACTAGTCACCACTCTCTTTGTCTCTAATCCCAGTTTTGTCCACCCTTCTCTATAAAAAAGACCCCAAGGAAAAGGAGTTGGTCAATTCACCCAGTTCACAAGGCTCCTAGCCCTCCATTCCTAAACCCTAAGAGCGCCCATTTTTCTGTATAAATCCACTAGTCACCACTCTCTTTCTCTCTAATCCCAGTGTTGTCCACCCTTCTCTATAAAAAAGACCCCAAGGGCCCTAGAGAAGGGGTTGGTCAATTCACCCAGTTCACAAGGCTAAGGTTTCTTGAGGAGTTCAAGGGTTGTAGAAAGGAAGGACGCCCAGATCTTGTCAGGAGGGGTTCCTACAAGCAATCCAGCCAATCTGCAACTACAACCATTGGATTTGATCAGCCATCCCTTCCGTTTTCTTTATTTTCTTTTATGTTATTTTTATTTTGGCAATCTTTTAGATTTAATTTCCGTTTGTTTGATTGTTTTGCAGATCTAAATTCATCCGGTTCAAGTCTAAGGTATCTCGAGGGGTTTGAGTGCTGAACGGAGGGAGAAAGCGTGTAATTCGTCTTCCCGGACAACTACCGCCACTAGATCTGAATTTTGGATCATTTTTATTTTTTTTGTTGATTTTAGTGTTCTTTAATTTCTGAATTTTAATTACTGCCTTGTTCAATTCAGAACATTTAATTTCAGCATTAATAAATTTAATGTTCTTATTTTTTGCAAATCTCATATCTATTTTCCTTTTATTTGTCCGAAACCAAAATAATATTTTTTATTCTTGCTTCCTTGTGGGTTCGACCCCTTCCTCACCACGTACTAGGTTGTTTAAGGTTACGTAAGGATTGGAAAAATTTACAAATCTCTAAATTGGTGCCACGGGTGTTTGACAACGCATCCCGGGCTCACCAAGTTTTTGGCGTCGTTGCCAAGAAAGCAATGTTTTGAAAACTTTTATTTCTTTGTTTCGGATCTGTTTACATTATTTTTTTTATTTCATTATTTTTCTGATCTTTGGAAATAAAACTCTCATAATTTATCTTTATTTTCGCAGGACGTAGTAGCCGAAGGTGGGGTGCTAGAACACTGTCGAACTACGCACAAAGAAAAAAAGAGAAATATTGGGTAGCGACTGAGGTGTGGTCGTCCTAACTTATTTCTGATTTTTCTTTTTGTTTTAATTTATCTTGGTAAATTAGTGTTTTCGAATCTTTGGTTATTTATTTTTATTTTTATTTATTAATAGATTCGGCTATATTTTTTAGGATTATTTTTCTCTTTTGTTTCATCTTTAGATCTAATTAGTTATTTAATTTCCTAATTAATTGTTAATTAGGAAATTATTAAAAATTTTGAATTTGAGTTTAAATTTCAAAATTTGAATTCAAAATTTGAATTTGAATTTGAATTTGAATTTGAATTTAAAATTCAAATTTCGAATTTCAAAAAAAAATAATATTTTAAAAATTTTTGCATTTTCGTTCCAACATTTAGGGTTTGGTATGTTCTAGAGCATGCATCATATAGGATTTTTTAATTGCTGAAATCATTTTGTTAGTTGTTGATGTGTTAGGGTTTTTCATTTTTTTAATTGCTCTCTTTGCTGAATTAATTTATTTTATTATTTTATCGATGAATTGCATATTAGAGATAACTGTTCATGCATTGTAATTAGTTGCATTTGTTTTGTTTATTGTGTCTTTTTGTTAATCCATTTAAGCGCAATCCAATTTAAATAAGATAAGGTGGGGATTTCATCACCCTTCCTTGGCCCAAAACCACCACCCTTTCACGTGCGGTTCAGCGTAAACCTTAATTTAAAATTTGGATAGCAAGATCCTTTAGGAGGCCCCACACTTTTGGTTCAAAAGTGTGCTGAAGTTTAGGGAAGCTTGTAATTATTTTCCCTAACTGGCAGTTGGTGTCTAATGAAAGAGGTTAGCCGGCTAAGCCTAAGCGGGTTTTGTGGTTACTTAATTAGGTCCTTGCGAAAGCAAGGGTAGCCTCCCACATCCCCACCTCTTACCTGGCTAAACAAAGGAAGTGGTGTAATTCCAAGTGAACCTAAGAGGATTCACATTGGTTGAACCACTAGTTTAGGAAACCTTAGTTTAGCCCCTAGGTCGTGTGTTTTACTTGCTTGTGCTTAATAAAAAAAATTAAAACAAAATAAAATGAATTCAAAAGCCGGAGTTTGTAGAATTAGAAACTACTTCCAACCTAAGCCACAAATAAATTGGAACCATGTGTCTCAACAACTGGATAAGATTAATGGGATGGCCTAAAGACTTGATCAAGTCCTTGCATTTCGTCAACAAATTGGCCCATACCCAACCTTGTCATCCTACCCAACATGTTCCATCTGTGCCAGCCCGGCCCACCAAATTCATGATTGTCCAACGGCGGCCCAATTTCTGCCATTTATCCAAGAACAGGTTCAAGCAGCCCAGAGTTTCTCGAGGCCTAATAATGACCCATTTTCAAATACTTACAACCCTGGGTGGAGAAATCACCCTAACTTTTCTTGGAGGACATGTCAACCTAACACACAGCCCCAGCAGTACCATCCATCTAAATCCATAGCCCAACAATTTCAGAGGCCACAAGTGTAGAGCCAATTCCAACAAACTTACCGTAAGAACCAACCGATCCAACCTTATCAGGTTTACCCAAAACCTCCTTAAACCAGTACGGTTGATCACAAATTCATGCAGCTTCAGTAGCTAACTCTAACTCAGCAGCAGTCCATCGCTATATTAGAGAGCCAAATAGGGCAGCTATCCGAAGCCAATGTGAGGAGAGAAGTAGGACAACTACTAAGTCAACTGGTTACGAATCCTAGAAATCAGCCACCGGGTTTTCCTCCATAGCAAAGTCAACCACCTCATAAGAACCCTCAGTTTGAAAATGCCAAGGCTATTATGACCTTAAGGAGTGGGAAGATTTTAGAGGACCTGTATGAGAAAAAAAATTGAGAATATTAGTGAAGAAGAAAAGGAACAAGAAGACCATAAGTTAGGGGGGAAGAAAAAGGAAAGGAAAATTTAGAAGAATAACCTATAGTGAACCGACCTGTAGTTCCCTTTCCAACCGCACTCACAGCCGCGTCATTGCGAAAGACGAAAGAGGCTTGCAATGCGGAGATCAGGGAGTTATTCAAGCAAGTCCATATTAACATCCCTCTCCTCAACACAATCCAACATGTCCCAGCCTACGCCAAATTCTTGAAAGAGTTGTGTACTCAAAAGATGGAGCCACAATCGGCCCCACAAAAAGTGATGCTCTCGGCAGATGTTAGTGCGGTTCTCCTAAACCAACTCCCCCGGAAAATAAAAGACCCTGGTGCTCATCTAATAAGTTGTGTCATCTTTAGAATCACTTTCAATCGGTCCCTATTGGATCTTGGGTCCAATGTAAATCTGCTCCCCTTTATTATTTATGAAAGGTTCAGGATCAGTGTCATCTCAGAGTAGAGGATTGTTACTTCCTAGTGGATTTTATTGTCCTAGACATGACCCCAACCAAGGAACTGAACCATAACTCGATAATCTTAGGACGTCCATTTCTAGCAACTGCCAATGCAAATATCAACTATAAATCGGGAGAAATGGACATTTCATTTGGGGAGCAGAAAGTCTGATTAAATGTATTTAGTGCCACTAAGTATCCAAACCTAGGGGAAGAGGAGTTCAAGGTAGATGTAGTGGACGACCTTGTAGATGCCCTGTCTACCCTTTGATTAGCCAAATCTGAGCCCTGCCTGTGTAAAGAAGAAAGCGAGTTTGAAGTGTAGATGTGAGAAGTGACTGAATGCGTCTAACTGAAGACGTTAAACTTAGCGCTTGTTGGGAGGCAACCCAACGAAGTTTTATTTTAGTTGTCTTGTTAGAGTTTGTCTTTTCTTTTGAATAAATTCCAGAGTTCAGTTCGCAAATCCTGAACCCCTATTGAATACCTATTGATAGTTCCCTTTGGTCCAAGTCCCTTTTGCATTATTCTATTCATTGCCATTAGGGACAATGGCATTTAAGTTGGGGGGTGAGGAAAGAGAGAAATTTTTGAAAAATTGAGAGAAAAATTAAAAAAAATTGAGAAGCTAAGCCTTTAAATATGTAGAATTAAAATTTCACTAAAAAATTTAATATTTTTCCATTAAAAGAGATTCCCAAACAGAAAAAGTTAAGGAAACTGATAAAAGAATATTGAATTTTGTAGAGATTGGTAGCAAGTGATAGGAGTTAAATTGGTCTTCTTTGAATGTTGTCGAAATCGTTTAGAAATTGAAAATACTCCCAAGTTTGCCCCTATAAAGATAAGAAGAGAAAGATTGAGAAATCAGACGAAAAATTCTACAAATTAATAGAGATAGTGGACGACCCCGAACAGTGTTGAATTTTACACAAAGAAAAAAAAAAAGGTCAATGGACACTCTAAACTTAGTAACCGTGTCTCTTCACCTAAGTTAAGTGTCGAGATTCGCGTCAAAGGGAAAGGGAATGCCAAAGACACTTACCTAACACTTAGTAACTAGGTCACTTCACCTAAGTCAAGTGTCAAGATTCCCGTTAAACGGTGGAAAGTAGAAATAAAAATGTGTATGCATATTAAGTTCAGGGGTAGAAATCCACTATCAGAAATGATAAGAAGAATACCTGCTTGATTTTAAAAATCAATCTCAGCTTATGGAGAGAGTTTGCAAATGGAAGGGTATATAAGAATTTTAAGCCAATTTTCTGTAACGTTCAAAGCAGGACGATTTTACCCCTTAAACCCAATACTGATCTTTACAAAGTTTGAGAATTATGGAATCAGGATACTTGGCTAATTTTGTTAGGGGTGATCTTGCAATGGGAATGATCTCTTTACTCAGTGTACTTTTAATGTTGCATTGCTAAGGGACTAGTAATGGTTAAGTTGGGGGGTGTTAACTTTGTATTTTTATACCTTAAAGGCGTCATTTTAGGGGTATTTTAGACCTTAGGCTGACTAATCAGTACCATTTTTCTGGTTAAATTCAATGCTATGACCTCTGAGGGTCCCTGTGCAAATTATGGGTAAAAACTGAGAAATTTACAGAGTTTTCTACAGATTTTGGGAAGCTAGTGAGGATTCCAACTGAGAAAGGGGGTGTTTCTGTGAAAAACTGAGCACAAGAGGGCACCTCCTATCTGCTAAACCTAGAAAGGCACCCCTTCTATTGTATTAGCATACTCCCCTCTCCTTAGCAAACCCTAGGGCGCCTCCCCACTCATTCTTTTCACCTCTAACAAACCCTAGTCGCCCCTAACTACTAAATCTTCACCTTCCACTCCTCCCTAACATCTAATCTCAACCATCCAAGCCTTAGCAACCTCCCATACCCTTAGATCTTCACCTTGCAATCTCCACCCTCCATTGTAGGGCACCATCTCTTTGGCATTCTAACCCTAGGCACCCCCAAATCTCCACCATTCAAACCTTGGAGCTTAAATCCCAGCCCTCCATTCCTAAACCCTAGGGGTGCCCATTTTTTTGCATAAACCTACTAGCCACCCCTTTCTTTCTCTCTAATCCCAGTTTTGTCCACCCTTCTCTATAAAAAGGACCCCAAGGGCCCTTAAGAAGGGGTTGGTCAATTCACCTATTTCACAAGGCTAAGGTTTCTTGAGGAGGTCAAGTGTTGTAGAAGGGAAGCACGCTCAGATCTTGTCAAGAGGGGTTCCTACAAGCAATCTAGCCAATCTGCAACTACCGCCACTGGATTTGATCAACCATCCCTTTCGTTTTTTTTTATGTTATTTTTATTCTGGAAATCTTTTAGATTTAATTTTTGTTTTTTTTGTATGTTTTGTAGATCTGAATTTGTCTAATTCAAGGATAAGGTGTCTCAAGGGGTTCGAGGGCTAAACGGAAGGAGAAAGCATGTATTTCATCTTCTGGGACAGCTACCGGCACTAGATCCGAATTTTGGATCATTTTTATTTATTTTTTGTTGAATTTAGTGTTCTTTAATTTCTGAAATTTTAATTATTGCCTTGTTCAATTCAGAACATTTAATTTCAGCATTAATATATTTTATGTTCTTATTTTCTGCAAATCCCAGTTCTATTTTCCTTTTATTTGTCCAGAACAAAAATAGTAATTTTTATTCTTGCTTCCCGGTATATCCGGAAGCGTGTCATGTCGTTAACCACTTCAGAACACCAAGTTAGAGATTTATAAATTTTTCCAATCCTCACATAACCTTAAACAACATAGTATGTGGTGAGGAAGGGGTCGAACCCATTGGGAAGCAAGGGAAAAATTATTATTTTCTCGTTCCGGACAAATTAAAAAAGAAAATGGAACTGGGAATTGCAGAAAATAAGAAAATAAAATTGATTAATGCTGAAATTAATGGTACATAATTAACAAGACAATAATCAAAATTCAGAAATAAAATAACATTGAAATCAACAAAAGAAATAAATAAAATTGACCCCAAAATTTGGATCCAGTGGCGGTAGCTGTAGATTGGATGGATGGCTTGCAAGAACCCCTTCAGACAAAATTTGGGTGTCCTTATCTTCTTCAGCCCTCGAACCCCTCGAGACACCTTAGCCTTGAACCAGACAAATTCATATTTGCAAAACACACCAATGAACAGAAATTAAATCTAAAAGGTTGCTGAAATAAAAATAACATGAAAGAAAATAAAGAAAATAAAAGGATGGTTTATCAGATCCAGTAGCGGTAGCTACAGATTGGCTTGGACTACTTACAGATTGGCTGGACTTTCTGCTCCCCAAATGAAATGTCCATTTCCCCCGATTTTCAGTTGATGTTTGCATTGGCCATTACTAGAAACGGACATCCTAAGATTATTAGGTTATGGTTCAATTCCTCGGTTGGAGTCATGTTTAGGACTACAAAATCCACTAGGAAGTAACAATCCTTTATCCTAACAATGACGTCCTCAATAACACCTCGAGGAGTCTTGATTGACCGATCAGCGAGTTGCAGAATTATCAGGGTAGGTTTTAACTCGCCAATCATGAACCTGTTGTAAATAATAGAGGGAAGCAGATTTACACTGGCCCTAAGATTCAATAGGGCCCGATCGAAAGTGATTTGAGAGATGACACAACTTATGAGAGGAGCACTAGGGTTTTTCACTTTTTGGGGAAGTTGGCATAGGGGAACCGCACTAACATCTGCCGAGAGCATCACTTTTTATGGGGCCAATTGTGGCTCCCTCTTTTTATTTGTCCGAAACAAAAATAATAATTTTTATTCTTGCTTCCTGGTGTATCCGAAAGTGTGCCGTTAATTAGAACACCAGTTTAGAGATTTATAATTTTTTCCAATCCTCATGTAACCTTAAACAGCGTAGTACGTGGTGAGTAAGGGGTCGAACACATAGGGAAACGAAGAAAAAATTATTATTTTCTCATTCTGGACAAATAAAAAAAGAAAATGGAACTAGGGATTGCAGAAAATAAGAAAATAAAATTGATTAATGCTAAAAATAAAGGTTCAGAATTAAACAAGACAATAATCAAAATTCAAAAGTAAAAGAACACTAAAATCAAAGAAATAAATAAAAGTGATTCCAAAATTTAGATCCAGTGGCGGTAGCTAAAGATTGGTTGGACGGCTTGCAGGAACTCCTCTTGACAAGATTTGGGAATCCTTCCCTTCTTCAGCCCTCGAACCCCTCGAGACACCTTAGCCTTGAACCAGACAAATTCAAATCTGAAAAACACACCTACGAACATAAATTAAATCTAAAAGGTTGCTGAAATAAAAATAACATGAAAGAAAATAAAGAAAATAAAGAAAATAAAAGGATGGTTTATCAGATCCAGTGGTGGTAGCTACAGATTGGCTAGACTACTTACAGGAACCCCTCCTGACAAGAGTTGGGCATCCTTCCCTTCTACAACCTTTGAATTCCTCAAAAAACCTTAGCCTTGTGAACTGGGTGAATTGACCAACCCTTTCTCTGGGGCCCCTGGGGTCCTTTTTATAGAGAATGGTGGATAAAACTGGGATTAGAGAGAAAGAGGGGGGCAACAGCTGGGTTTTTGCAGACATATGGGCGCCCTAGAGTTTAGAATGGAGAGTTATGATTGTTCTAAGGTAATCCTAAGGCTGAAAAGAAAAGGAGAGGGCACCCAATATTATGTAGGGCTGAGATTTGGGCGCCCAAAATTGGAAAGTTGAGATTTAGGTGCCTAGGGCTGAAAGGTGGAGATTAAAAGGAGTGAGTGGCACCCTAGGGTGAATGGCTGAGATAGAGAGTGAAATAGAGGGCTAAGAGCTATTGGCTAAAGGTTAAATGGTGAGGATTAGAAGTTAGGTGGTGCCCTAGGGTTGGAATGCACTCAAAAGAGGGTACCCTGGAATAGAGGGTTAAGATTAAAGGTTATGAAGGGATGGAAGGTGAGGATTTAGTAGTTAGGGGTGGCTAGGGTTTGTTAGAGATGAAAAGAATGAATGGAGAGGTGCCCTAGAGTTTGCTAGGGATAGGGGAGTATGCTAATATAGTAGAAGGGGCACCATTCTGGGTTTAGCAGATATGAGACGCCCTCCTGTGCTCAGTTTTTCACAAAAACACCCCCTCTCTCAATTGGAATTCACACCAGCTTCCCAAAAACTGCATTTTAACCTTGAAACTTCCCCAGTTTTCCCAGGATTTACACGGAGACCCTCAGAGGTCACAATCTTGAATTTAACTGAGAAAAGGGGACATTTTGACTATTCTAAAGCCCTAAAATACCCCTAAAATGATGCCCTTAAGGCATCAAACTACAGAGTTATCACTTCCTTGTGGGTTCAACCCCTTCCTCACCACGTACTACATTGTTTAAGGTTATGTGAGGATTGGAAAAATTTACAAATCTCTAAACTGGTACCATGGGTGTTTGACAATGCATCCTGGGCGCACCGTCTCCCAAGAAACCCTATCATGTCCTAGGTTTTCAAGGATTGATAGTGATCAGTTTTCTTCTATTTTTTGCAAGAAAAATCAGAGGAAATTTAGGCTCACCTTCCTCAGTTCAATCCAAGCAGTTGAGTTGCAGTTTTGTTGAAAACCATGTTAACGAATCAACTTCACCTATACACTGCATCATCTTCAATAGAAGTTGATTTTAGGATGGATTTGGGTGTGAATTTCCACCCTGGGATCTATGTTTGTGGTATCCGTATCAGGTATAAATCTCTCTCTTTGTTTGGTTATAAATCTGATCTGGTTCAGTGCAAGACCGATCTTGAAAAATGTAGTTTTTCTAAACATAGGGAATTCGATTCCCAGAAGGATTAGGAAATTTTTAAAATTTCACCCAGCCATCTAGCATGGTTCATCCATCCATATGATGGATCCTAACTTCCAACATTTGTAAGATAGTACAAGCCAAACTGTCGATACCAATAAAAACAAGGAATTCAACCAATATTTCATTAAAACATAAAATCACTAGGATCATTTTTGTGTGATATTTATAACTCCATGACTCAGAATACAGTAGTTAACTCCTTCACTTTCAGCGCTCTAATTGTGAAGACACGTTGTAAGATAAGTAGAGGAAGTCACAAGCTATACTTATTGATAAGAATTCTCTTATTAATAAGTAGGGGGCTAATTGTATGTATATGTAGTTTACTATAATTGGAATTTATGATATCAACAAAAAATAAGAATTGCATGAAGAAATCCTAGTAGTGATGAATGCAATTGTCAAAATAAGCAAAACAATGTATCAAAATGAGGAGTAAACCTTTGTAATAGCATGATAGCATTCTATTCTATGGAGGCAATGTAGGTCACACACACCTACGATGAACATAAAACATCATCCAAGGCTTGTGATAAGCATAAAGGATCATCAAGGGCATGCGGTGAGCATAAAATATCATTCCTGGCCTACGATGAACACAAGGTATCATTTTACAACCTATGACGAGCATACAAACTCTCCTCCGCAATTGATGAACATTTCTGATGATCACAACAAATTTCAATGGGGCATTTCAAGGACAATGTTTAAGCTATCTAAACACGTCAACCATTTAGGGATCTTACTCCTGACATGTGGCCACAGGAAAACTCACGAAGGGACATAGCCAACATGTGCTATGCAAGAACTTGGAGAAAAGGAAATCTTGTTCTTGAAGCATCTATCTAGACACATGACGAAACCCCAATGGAGTTTACTTGGCGATAGATAAAAGAGTTAAGATTCACTTCCTTAATGAGAAAAGTCTTCTTTTGGAAAATTCTCTTTATAGCCTTGAGATCACCTCTATAAAAAGTAGGAGACAAATCACGGGGGACGACACTAGAACCCCAAGATCTTCTTACCAAAATTCCTTGGCATTTCCTTCGGAAAACTAAGTCCACCCTCAATACTCTAATCCCAATTTTGAACTTGCACCATCTTCGTCTTTCATATATGGAAGATAACATTAGCGGATAACATAGAAAATCCATTAACTAAGCCACTCACACAATAAGTGTTTAAGAAACATGTGAATAGTATGGGACTATGGATTGTACTTGATTGGACCTGAGTTTAACTAGAAGCAGTTAGGTAATGTATGCCCTAGACAATCTACATTCAATTGGAGACTTGAAGTGCACATCGAATTTCACAATTGACTAGGATTGATCTCTCTAGTCTTGGACTATGCCATCTTTAGCTTGGAAATCAATTTTCGTTGAACGCTTGGGTGTATTACACCACTTTAGGAGTTGTGTTTCATTGAAAGGGTTATTGTGAGCATAAAAAAATGGCTCACTTGGGCTGGGAATGGAGTCGCCACCCATCAATTAAGGAATGGAGGTGATGGGACCTCCGAGATATACATTAGAAAGCATTTTGTTTCAATAGTGACTCCAACGCACAGGCACTAACCACTCATCTCCCGAGTCCAATAGGTTGGGTCCACATGGTATCTCAAACAGAGTAAGCATCAACATAAAAAAACAATTAATAAGGTGAAAGAAAGGTAAAGAAAGTAAATCACAAGAACAAGCCAAAAGCAAAATATTTCCTATTTTTATTCATTTTATTTGTATTTTCTATTTTATTCTTTTTGTATTTTCTAATTTTTTTACTGTTATTTCCTTTTTTATCAATTATTTATTTATTTATTTTTAGCTACAAACTCATGAAGCCCTATTTATATATTTAGTCACTAATTATCCATCAACCTACTCCCTCCCTTCTAACTCTCCCGACCTACTAATATTTCCTAACTACTAACCTAGAAAAAAATCAGTCCCATCAACAAAGATTTTTTTATTATCATTACTTTTTTCATTATCTCTTTTATTGTTTTTTATTTATTATATATATTTTTATTTCAATCCCCACTACTGTAACCGAACTCCTTTCTCTTCCTTCTTGAATCACCTCTTATCCACTATCACTCTCTTGGAAATAATCCCTCTTTTCCCCTTTCTTTCTTATCATACATAACCCTTCCACCAGTAACATTCATTTATTTGGATTCCCCCTTATCTGTGACATACATGTCAAATGACTTAATTCAAGCTACTTTTATCAACAAAACAAAGCAAATAATTACTTAACCAAAATGAAAAAACATAATCCAAACTTATCAACAATTATCCATTAATATAACAAATGAAATAGCAATCTAATATTGACCATGACGACAATCTAGAAATGTTAATCACCTGGGAATAAAATCAATCAAGCAAAAAGGAAATTGATAGGAAAGAAGGAAGGAGAAGGTTAGCATTGGGTTCTTTATCAAGGCTGGTTCAGAGGAAGCCTCTTCACCAGTTTTGCCTACTAAATCCCAGTCAGATGTTGGTTATTCCATGATAAGCATAAGAAAAAAAGATAAATGAAGGTAACACTTACCTGGTTGGGGATTTCGACCTGTAATCAATTGACGAAATAGGGGAATCAAGAACCATATCGCCTTACTCACTCTTCGAATCTTCTATAATTATCGATGGGTATGAGTAGAAGCTTGTGATGACTCAGAAACAATCGATCATTTTGGGGATTTAGTCTGGTATTGAGAGGAGATAGATCTGAAGGATTGTGAGATCCATCATATGGATAGCCGAACCATGCTAGATGGTTGGACGAAATTTCAAAAATTTATTTCTCACTTCCGAGAATCACATTCCCTACTTTCAGAAAAACTGTATTTTTCTATGATCGTTCTTGCACCGAAACAGACCCAATGGGAATTCAACATGTGTGCTACGCTCAAGAATAAGTTATACACTGTTGTTTTGAGAGGAAGGATACCAAAAACAACAGGCTCACATTAATTGGAATTTGGAAGGTGATAGATGCACAAAATTTTTTCATCTCACTGCCTTTAACTTGGTGAAGACGAAATGGCAGTCATTGTTTAGGGAAAGCTGATGGCACCTGGACATCAAACGAGTTTGAAATCTCGAACATCCTAGTAGATTATTATCAAGATCTTTTTACCTCTTCAAACCCGAAATTTCACAATTCCTGATCTTGTCTATAATGTTTCAGAGGAGAATATAGTATTAATGCGCACTCCAGATGAATCAGAGTGCGCATTGTGAAAGGTAACATTATACCATGGGTACATAGAATTTTTCAGAGCCCCCTGCAATTAGAAAGGTAAATGCTACATTCATTTGTTAGATTTCCAAAATGGAGGTGGCAGAGGGACATAAAGACTCTCTGCCCATTGGTTTAAGCAATGTTTTATATAAAATCATTACTATAATAATTACTAATAGATTGGAGTCAATCTTGCCAATGTTGATCTCCCCATTTCAAAATGCTTTCACTCCACGGAGAAACATCACAGATAACACAATTATCACAACGGAAGGTCCTGCATTCCATGAAAGTGCTAAAAAATGTTGTATTTCTTATATGAACTTTCAAAATGTCCTGTCTTTGTACTTTATTCATGGTTAGTTATTAGACCATAGATTTAGAGTTATGTATCTATGGGATTTAAAGAGTTTTTTTAGTGTTTCAATGTGTACCACACTTTGCAAGGCCAATACTTTGAACCTTGCATTTGTGCATCTACAGCACAAGCACAGATAGAAAAAGAAAATTCAGAAAATTCCGAACCCTGAACCGGGATAGAAAAATGTTTTAAATCCTCAAACTGAGATATGAGGTGTTCCTTAATTCCTCATTTATGAGGTCACTAATTATTATGCACAACAGCATTTGTCTCATTGGAAGCTCAACTATTCCATTACGTTTCCAACTCTATCGCTACTGCACAAATTGTTCTGGAATTTTCTTTGTAACACAAACAAAATGGAGAAAATAACACAAACAAAATGCAGAAAATAGAAAATAAAGCTTTGGGGAGTGGTAATGAAAGGGAAGTAAGAAAACAGAAAATTTATACATTTCTCCATGCTGGATCAGATTGCTGATGGAATGGGGAGGTGCGATCAAGTTGTAGCATTCTCCAAAAGTTGCTAGACGTGTAACGCCATGAATAAGTTCTGCTTTCTTGCATGCGCTGGAATAAGTTTTCCAAGAATCTCTGGGGGAATGCCTGAGAGCTCTGTTCAAAAGATAAAATAAATTAATGAAAAAAAGCATCCGCCACAAAAAATGAATAATATCAAAACTTGTCGTTGAGTACCATATGGTGGGTATTTTGTATGTTTGACAGTTTTTGCAAAAATAATAGTGAAGGGCTAAGGGACCTATTCTTTTTATTCTTCCCCTTATGTTCCTGCAGACTGGGTGAACAAAAGAACCACCTGATATCAACAGGCATGTAGTGAGCCTGCTAGGTCTGAAAAGCACAACCTAAGGTCTGTTAGAGCAAGAATTTCAGATCTTTATTATGCATATATTATTGATGTTTGAGTCAATAATATTTTCTAAAATTTCTAGAGAAAAAGTACAGGAAAAAAACTTGAGAAATTTCTAAAATTCTCTCTTTTTCCCCTCTTCTCTCCTTTCTTCATTTCTCTATCTTCTGTTTTTCTCTCTCTGTTCTGGTTTATGACCGATTGCAGGTTATTTGATATGGCATCAGAGACAATCCAGTAACCTGCAATTCGATTTTCTTCTTGATATCCACAATTACAGAGTCGAGAATGCAATTCTGAGAGAGAATCAGAGATGCTCCAGCTTGAAGGGGAGTGTTAGAATCATTAGAATTAGTTGACAAGGACATTCTTGTCTTTTCCTTATTATTTTTCTCTCTTATATCTGTTGTAACTTATCTAAGGGCATTGTTGTCATTTCAGCTTTAGTTAAACGTTAGTACAAACTGGGTCGACAGTAAGGAGAGTTGAGTGAGATTTCTCCTTGCTTGTCTTCCCTCTTTTCTTCTCTTTCTCTCCCTACCTTCTTTTTCTCTTTCTCTTCCACACTACTTTTCTTTATTGAAGTTGGAACAGTCTGTAAGCTGAAGAAGTCACTTTATGGCATTAAATAGTCACCAAGAGCATGGTTTAAGATGTTCAAGGCAGCTCTTGTTTGCTTTGGTTATATCCATATCACACTCTCTTTATAAAGAGGAGAGCTACTTTGGCTATATTTTTTATTGTTTATGTAGATGATAGTTGTAATTGCTAGTGATGATGTGTAGGAGGTGGAAAGTCTTAGGAGATTTCTCAATACTGAAATTGAGATTAAGAACTCAAGGGAACTAAGGAACTTCTGGGGATGAGGTTGCTCAGTCCAAAGATGGCATCTTCATATCATGGAGAATACCTTTTTGGACCCACTTTCGAATGATTCTAGGATCTGGGACCTGGGCTTTAGAAGAGGTTTAAGAGAGAGTGTGCATCTTTGATTAACCTTCTTAATATCCTAGAGAATACTTTTTTGGGTCCATTTTCGGATGACCCTAGAATCTGGGTTCCCTCACCAGATGGACTTTTCACTTGTGCCTCTTTTTTCAAATCCCCAACTTCAACTACTTCACAAGGGGTGAACTTCCTTGTGAAAGAAGTCTGGTCAAAGCCTATCCCACCTAAGGTTCAAGCTTTCTGCTGGAAATCTTTCCTTGAAAAGGTTAACACTTGTGATGTGCTGCAACAAAGACAGCATGGTAATGGACTGGAAACCCCAAAAGGTAGTAAAGTTAAACTGAAATTTGATGGAATCTCGATGGCGATCCTGGCATGGCAGGAATTGGTGGGGCAATTAGAAATTCGAAGGGCAGATTGCTGGCCCTTTATTATGGGTCAATTGGTGTGGCCAACTCCATTAAAGTTGAATTATTGGCTCTACTACAAGCCTACAAGGTCTCAGAATTGTTAAGCAGTTGGGCCTCAGACAAGTGGAGGAGGAAGGGGACGCCAAAGTTATCATCTCTTGGGAAAAAAATAACAGACATATTCCCTGGACTCTCAAGAATGCTTTCAAGGAAATAGAAAGGGCTGCAAGAGAGCTGAATGCTGAATTCAAGTGGGTTAGAAGAAGCGCAAATGGGCTAGCTGACTCCCTTGCTAAACAAGGGGTAGATAGACAGCAATGCTTTTTCACTTATTTTAATTTAATATATCATAAATTTCGTCAATCAAAAATATATATACTAATTGTAATATATATATATATGTATATTTATTATATAAATATATTCAAATTTATTCAAAATTATAAATCAAGCCAAGCTCGCATGCTTTCGAGTAGAACTTTTTATTTGTTGAACTCGAATTGAGCCTAATTGTTTCTCGATTTGTGTGTCATCCTTACGCAGGGGCCATGCTAATCTTCTTTGTATCATTCCAATTTTATCGGATGTCTCCAAAGAGACAAATTGAGTCAAGCCTAATTGAACTTGAACTCAAACTATTTGATTAAAGTTCAATTTGATTGCACCTCTGGCTGCTACACCCATTGATTTGAATCATAAACTATCTACTTCTGATGGGGAATTGTTGGATGACAGGGGAGTGTTTTAGAGGTTACTTGGAAAGTTGTTATCTCTGAGTGACTCACCCTAATAATTCCTATGTGGTTAGTGTTATCAATCAATTCATGTGCTCCTGGGGATACACATATGGCTACAACAAAGAGGATTTTGTTCTATTTGAAGGGTACACTAGGAAAGGGTATTTTGTTTGCAAAACATGGCCACATGAAATGGGAAGCCTATATAGATGATAGGCACTCCACATCTAAATATTGCACTGTGGTAGGAGGAAATTTGGTTTCTTAGAGAAGCAAGAAACAGTCAATAGTTGCTAGAGGTCTTCAGCTAAGTAGATGTTAGGGCTATATCCCATGGTATGCTAGAATTATTATGGTTGCGGTCTCTAATGGATGAAATGGGCATTGGTTATGATCAATAATATTGTATTGTGATAATCCAGCTGCCATTAATATTGCACATAACCCTATGCAGTATGATCGAACAAAACATATTGAGGTGGATAGATATTTCATCAGGGAGAGAGTGGCATCTGGAGAAGTGTGTTGACCTTCCATTGCTTCTGAAGAGAAATTAGCCAACATACTTACTAAGGAGCTCCCAAGTCTAAGTTGCAATAATATATAAGCAAGTTGGGCATGATTGTAATCTATGCTCAGCTTGAGGGGGAGTGTAGCAATATTGGGCCAGATAGGCCATAATTTATCTTATGCTATGGACCTATTAGCACCTTTTATTGTCTATTTAAGTATCCGCCCCCTTAAGGGCACTCTTGTAAATGTACCAAAATTTCTAATTAGTGCTAATAAAAGCTAATTAGGGGATGTGATGAGATTACTTGAATTTCTCATCTCCTTATCCCTTTCTCCCATTCTTTTTCTCCTCTTCTCTACTCTTGGTTTGATTTCTATTTATTTGCGTTCTTTCTTTTTCTTGATTATTTCAGATTATACTATTGCTGTTTTTCCTCTCATAACACTGACATCCAGCACTGTTCACGCATTATTGAACTTATTGTTGTTGCTCACCTTTCTGATTCAATCAAGAAATGTTGGAAGTTCTACATATTTTTTCCATATCCAACAACAACAGAGTATTATTCACCGGCTCTTGTCCTTCCAGAGAATACTGGTGACTAAATTTTGCCAATACTAGATTGTTGTTTTGAGGAGTTTTATTGCATTAATAGCCTTGCAATTTTCTTATATATCAATTGTTTTATTCTTCCAAATAGAAAATAGTTTATTATGAGTAAGTGAATCTACTTTTTAAAGTAATTAAAAGTTTATCTTTTCTTCTTAAAGTATGCATTCCCGACCTCATTTCTTTATCTGACCATGTCCTCCATGCACCCTATCATAATCCTATTCTTTTTTTACATCATATTTTCACCCCTCATATTGGTTATACGTTGTCAGCACATTGTTTAACTAATAAACAATAGTTGAAGTTTGTTTCCAGTGACTTTTTTCCCTTTACCTATCTACTTTGCTTTTAACCTCCTTTACCTTTCGTAAATTCTAAATCTAGAGTTTGGAAGGTAAGTTTTAATGGAGATCTTTTATTTTAAATATGTCAAAAGTCCCCTGATATGTTTAAATGTGTTAATGTAATTAAGATTTTGTCTTCTGTAAATGTGTGGAACTCTAATTCATTTGAGTAAACCAGAGCAAGTTACGTTGTGGCTACCTATTTACCCAGATACAGCAAGGACACACCTGAAGATGGTGTTGGATATGGAACTTACACAAGAAAGTTTAGTATCCAAGACGAGATGACACCCTTGTACAAAGAGTATCATAGGTGACTATATCTTAGTTTCCTTGACTACTAATACATTAGCATATTCTCCAACCACATTTCTTAAACTTTTGAAGGTGTATAACACTTCCTATTTCTTCTTGTGCTTTCTATTCACACATAAGGATAATGCTACTATTGCCCTTTATGACAATTGACCATATTCCTACCAACAGACTAGAAAATAAATTTCAGAAATCTCAGAATACCAAAAATTCAAATTACCGAAGATTATGAAATTGCCACATGGTAAGGAAATGGGAAAAATAGCATATTTCTCGAAGGATTTTCCATGCTTTCCATGTCTACACCACTTCAAATCATCCTTCTTAGACACTAGTGCTCCAACAACAGGCATAAATTTCACTTACAGAAGAATCATAAGCATCAAAAGTTTCCTTACCCTGTGGTTTGAAATTGAAGAGTGGAGGGAGAGGGCGACCATTAGGAAGGCGAGTATTTGGATCTCTTAATTCATCAAAGAAGGGATGAATGCAAGCTTCCAACTGCCATATTGTCACAGGTAAAAGATTAATAAAACTTCAACACATAAACAATTGACTCCAAATGATAGGATCAAACATGCCAGGAAAATTATATTTAAGTTAAACTTACAGCTGTACATCGTAGATTAGGAGAGTACTGCAGGAACCTGGAGACAAGGTCAACTGCTTCTGGGGGTAAAAGTTTCTGAAAAACCTGATGAAGAAAAATAGAGTAACAAAAGGTCTCACTCCACAGAATATCTCCAACCATAGAAAATATAAATGGATGCATAAATGACAAATATAGACATGCATATTGACAAAATAGGCAGAAGGGAAATAGCAGTTTAGATTCAAACACTGAAAGTGCATAGATCCCCAAAATGTATACTATCACAATGTGTAAAAACATTTAATAAAGATAGAGAGGCAAAGCATCTCCCAATAAACTGGATTCCCACACCATGATATCTGGATACATGTGTCATATCCCTAATATGGTCATTTGGTTCCATGAAAACAGAACTTTGGGCCTGGACATCAGGGATGTTTAGTAAATCCCTCAAGAATAACATACCAGAGGCAGTGATAAATTCCTGGTGGTTGGATTTCTATTGGATGGATGTTGGGCAAGGTATCTCCATATTCATAAAGCTAAGAGAAACAATTTAGGATACAATTTTAAAAATCCAAATAGGAAACCTAACATCAAGTCCAGATAGACATCTATGCTCAGCTTGAAGGGGAGTTTTGTGTAGCCTAGCATTATGGGCTTGGACCCATTTATGTTATGTTATGTTAGTTATCTTTGTTTCTTTCTTACTACGCTTAATGGGCCTGGGTTTATTTTGTTTTCATTAAGTTTCTTCCTACATACTAATTAGAGACAGATTGGTCATTGCATTTCTTCCTTAATGCCCTAATATAAAAAAAATGTTGGGGGCTGTTGTAGGGTGTGCCACCCATTTCATTCAAACTCTTATTCTCTTATCTTCTTCCTTCAAGGCTGAATGTAACAAGATTCAGTGTTATTAATAAATTTATGTGATTTGTATGCATTTCCCTAGCACATCCAAGCATTTCCATGCCAATTGTCCGTATCCATACATTTCCAAATGTATCCGTATCCAAACTATCCCATATGATACCCAATACTGAAACTTTAATCCTTGAATACAACTAGTAAGTGCGCTGTTGTACTGGTGGATTTTTTGCCTTTCAACCTAAAGAATAAAAATCTAGCTTCAGATCATCTTACTTGTAGTTTTATCAACATTTTGAACTTGTAGTTGAACCACTCACTTGGATTGATTAACCACTTATTTGCAAAAAAAAAAAATAAAAATAATCAGCTTTGTCAACAACCAAATGACCATTCTGGTTGAACTGCTAACCTATGTAACCAGGTCAATGGACCATGGATAAGACTTTATTCTCCTTTTTTGCTTTTTGGTATTCTTAGCCGTTTCCATCATTAACAACAAAAATTCTCAGTTTTCACACATTTTTGTTTAATATGACAAATATGTAATATTGAAGACACATTCAATTTTTTTTATTATTTAATTTATCACATCACAAGTTAACTTGTTTGATTGAAAGGGAAATGAAGTTCCAATTGATTTTTAGAATATTGGTTTTCTATTAGTGTCTTATATCCCATGGTCAAATCAACTATTAAAACCAGTCAACCCATCAACCAAGATTGTGGGTCTATTTACCATGAAACTACTTGCCTATAAAAAATTATTTACTTGGTCAACAACATGTTGACTTAGCTAATTGAGCCATTGAATTGTTGACCCAATCAATGGGGTCACAAGTTAGACATGAATTCTCTTTTTCTTCTGATGGAGAATTCCGTTTTCATCATCACTAATAAAAATAATTCTTATATATTACACTTGTTTTTTTAATATGATGAATATATAATATTGGAGATGTATCTAAATTTCTTTACAAATTTTCTACATTTTTATACCTTTATATTTTAGTCTATTATTAAATTTTTATATTTAATTATGACATCATGGGTTGACCCATTTGACCCAAAAGGTTCAACCCTTGACCAGCCACCTAGACAAAAAAACAATTTTGTTTTTCAATTGGTTTTAATTTTTTTATATCATTTACATCATTAATAAAATTAATTTTTGTTTAATATGATTAATATATAATATAAGCGGTGTGCCCAAATTTTTCTATAAGTTTTTGTAATTCCATAGTCCTCCATAACCTAACCTTCATTTTTTTGCCTATGCTTACCTAAAATTTGCACTAGTTCCTGCTCATTCTTTTAAAGCCTTCACAAGATACACTTATAAAGGCTCTTTTTGTACATGATCTTAAGGGTTGCTTGCCCTCCTTTTCATGATCGTAATACAATTATACTTATCAAAAAAAATCTATAGTAGAAATAACTCCAAGTTAGATTTTCTTCACACTAATTCCCATAATTAAATTTTGGGATTTGAACCCAAAAGCAGCAAGTTAACTCGTTTTGCCCTGACACCCATGTAAAATAGCTAGTTCTTTGGAAATTAGAAAGAACTAGAATTAAATTATATTAGAATTATGAATTAATGTGCTATGCATTGATGAAAATTATGAGCATACCTTATGCCATGGATGAGCCTTAATCTGTGGGAACTTAAATTCTGTATAGTTTGGATTCATGCATTTGATCTCCTCCCTGGTAGGTGTACCTAAAACCTGCATAAAAGTTATTAAACACATAATAAGTTCAAAATTTAGAACCATGAAACCCATTTAGGGGCCATTTGATAACAGCTGAACTGGCTGAACTGAATTGTTTATTGTTTTGTCTTTTTTTGGATAAATAATTAAATAACAAAACATTTAAGGGTATAGTAAGCAATCCAGTTCAGTTTCAGCTATTAAAGAGGTTACAACCTCCTTAACAACTTACTAAAAGACAAAGAAAAAGGTAAATTCAATTCAGCCAATTCAGCTATCATCAAACACCCCCTAAGATGTCATGGTTGGTAAATAATATCACCTTGATGATTTCAACTAGTTGATCGACTCCACTTTCACCAGGAAACAAAGGCTGCTTTAAACAAAGGATGCATTAAACAGGACACTAAATATGAAGTCAAAATTTTCGAGGGTAAAAGACTACCTGCCCAAGGAGTAGTTCTGCCATCACACAACCTGTAGACCACATATCTATTGCAGTTGTGTATTCAGTAGCACCAAAAATGAGCTCAGGGGCACGATAATATCTTGAACAAATGTAAGAAATATTAGGTTCTCCTTTCACCTAGGTAAAAATTAAGACAGAATCAACCTCAGCCAAGTAAAATGTCAAAATTAATGGCTTGTAAAACATTGGATACGAAAGCTTACTAATACTTTCGCACTCCCAAAATCACATAATTTCAGCAGATGTGTATGTGGGTTCACCTGAATGTGTTTAATAAGTCAAGTGGCATCCAAAAATAGAGCAAAAAGACCATTCATGTAAGAAACATAATATATTCCAATTTGGGATAAACCTGCTATGCTTAAAGGAGTAGAGAAATAAAAAGAACCCAAATTCATGAAACAAATGTAACTTCAGGAGTAGAAATCTTGTCATGTGCTTCAGAACACAAGTGACATCCAGAAATCAACTGAAAAAACCATCTATGTAAGAATTCTAATAAATTCTAATAAAGTGGGATTAACCAGCTAAGTTTAAGCAGTAGAACAGTAAAAAACACTCAAATGCAAAAAAAAAAAAAAAACAGATTAAACCCCAGGAGCAGAAATCCTCTAAAGGGACCATAATTGTAGGTTTAGCTACTATCTTATTTCTCTCTTTATCCATCGTAGGTGGGATCTTCCTTAGTTCTTTTTTTGGTTCTCTTGCTTTTTTATTTCTTTTCATTTTCTTTTAGTTGGCAAGGGGATATAATGTATTTAGGATCCTGTGTTGGATTGAAGTCTTTGTATGTATGAGTATTCGGCTGATAAGAGTTCTTATTAGCCTATACTTGAGTTTAAGTTGTCCTGTACTGAGCCTTTGTTAATGGGCCTAATCCTGTTTAATGTTTTAAGTTGTCTGGGTGTCCCATCACTAATCAGGGGCATTCTAGTAACTTCCTGTATCATTGTACTACACCATAATATAAATAATAGTACTGTCGACTGAGTAGAGCAGTTCGACATTCCAGCATCTCTTCTTCTTCTTCTTCTCTTTTCTACTACTTCGGCTACAGTAATTTAGCTTTCATGGTATCAAAGCATTAGCTTCTTCCTGGTTTCAGCCGGCACACACTCTCTTCTCTTGCTGTCTTTTCATCTTCTCTCTTCCTTTTCTGGGTTGCTGTAGTGAAGACCTAGGGGTGTAAGAGAGTAAAGCAAGTTCGAACCTAGGGTTTCTCTTGGTTGTAGGACTCAAGGGAAGTAAGACCCAGAAGTAGATGTCCTACTAGGTTATTTCCAGCAAATAGTAGCTATTTGGCTACTAAGAGAGGTCTGTGTAGGACAGACCTAGTTGAGGACTGATTTCAGCAGTCCTAGCACTAGCCGAAAGGGGCTTAGCTACTTCTACAGTTGCAGCTTCGGTGCTCCAGCAAGACTCGCACAGACTTTGCTTCTTCTACAGAGCCCACTGTTCACTTGCTACTGTTGCAGCCTCGAACTGTTCACTCACTACTGTACCCGAACTGTTGCAGTTTTTGGTTCAGCCCAAGTGAAGTCTATCTAGTGTTCTACCAGCACTGTGAACACTTCTACCATCATAGCAATGTGGCAAACAGCTCCAAGTTCAGGGTGGTTATCAGTCCGAAACCCCTCACCACTGCTGTGAGATTACCTAGGGAGCTGCCAGCTCCAGATTGTTCAGCACTGTGAACCCTAGTTGAGGACTGATGTCAGCAGTCCTAGTATTGGCCGCAAGGAAGGGCACTCTTTTTACAGTTGCAGTACTCAAAGTTCAAGTGGAGTCTGCATAGCACAATAGTTGAGAACCCTTAGCTTCAGGTCGGTTACCAGCCCAGAACTCCTTGCTTGCTGTTGTAACTGAACTGTTTCAGAACTGTGACAGTCTCAGCAAGTCTGAAACTGTGTCGAGTGCTGTCAGAACCTGCTGTGATCATTTCAACTAATCAGATCTGCTCCAGAACTGGTTCAGAACCTTCAGAACTGCTTCGGCTAGTCTTAATCAGTGTCACCTACACAGTGGCTGCAGTCAAGATGTCTTCAATACCCAGAGATGTTTCTTCTAGAGATAACAGGCCTGCGGCAAGTGGGAATTTTGTCGCCAGCAACAATGATGACAACTCACAAAATACACCAACAGTGTCTTCTTCTCCTATGGGACAGGTTGCTGATTCCTCTGGAACTGGTACATTGGGCTTCACTGCTAGTGAGGTTGAGATCCTTAGTAGGGCATTAGCCCGTCTAAGAAATAATTCTTTTGCTTCTACATCTCTTGCTAGATCAGGTACAGCCTCTGCCTTCAGTGCCACTGGCTCTATTGACTCTACTTCTTGGGTTATTGATTCCGGTGCTACTGACCATATGACACATGTCTTCCCTATTCTCTTCATATCATTTGTTGTCTGGTCAGGATAAGATGAGAGTTGCTGACGGGTCTTTCTCCACTATCTCTGGAAAGGGAATTGTTGACCTAAGCAAGGACCTCTCTTAAATCAGTTTTACATGTTCCCAGTCTTACCTCAAATCTCTTGTTTGTTTCAAAACTTACCAAAAATTTGAACTGTAGTATAACCTTTTTTCCTACTCATTGTGTCTTCCAGGACAGATTGACAAGGAGAACGATTGGGTGCGGTCATGAGTATGGAGGCCTCTACTACCTTGATGACATCGGCTCAGCCTTACAAGCATCTGCTGCTAGTAATCCGGAAAGTGTGGAGTCAATAGCTAAGCTGCATCTTTGGCATGCTAGGCTAGGTCATGTGTCTTTCTCCTCATTAGAAATGTTGTTTCCCGAATTGTTTAAGGGCATTCCAAGTCAGAGTCTAACCTGTGAAGTATGTCAAATGTCAAAACAATGTAGAACTGTGTATCCAATTTCCAGCAATGAAATTTGTGCTCCTTTTGATTTGGTTCATTCTGATGTCTGGGGCCCTTCACCCATTGTTTCCTTTGATGGCTTCCAGTACTTTATCAGTTTTATTGACCACTACTCTCGTTGTACATGGATCTACCTGTTAAAAGGACGGGATGAAGTACCACGGATAACCATGGCATTTTGCAAGATGATTGAAACACAGTTTAATAAGAAGATTAAGCAATTCAGGTCAGACAATGCTGCTAAATACTTTGAAAAATCCTTGAACTTATTCCTCGAAGATGCTGGCATACTACATCAGTCATCCTGTACTTATACTCCTCAGCAGAATGGGGTTGCTGAGCACAAGAATAGACATCTATTGGAGACAGCTCGAGCCTTACTATTCCAACACAAAGTCCCCAAGCAATACTGGTCTCATGCTGTACTTTCTACATCATATCTGATAAACTGGATGCCATCTAAGGTGTTGGGTATGAAAACCCCTTTCTCTGTTTTGTGCCTCACTCTTCCAGACTTTCCCCTTCCTCCTCGGGTCTTTGGCTGTATATGTTTCATACATGTAAAGGATCCAAAGAAGACTAAGCTGGATCCTAAGGCTACAAAGGAAATATTCTTGGGGTACTCTCCTACACAAAAGGGTTACAAGTGTTATGACCCTGTCTCCAAGAGAAAGTATGTCACCAGAGATGTGGTGTTCTTTGAGTCTCAACCCTATTTTCAGTCTTCTCAGAATCCTCTTCAGGGGGAGACTAGTGGGATGGAAGAGGATTCTCATTCTCCCTCCTTTTTTGTTCCCCTATCTGCCTCGGGTCTTCCATCCTCTCCTCCTACTCCTTGTTGTGACATTCCGGGTCAACCCAATGAGGCTCCCACTGTGCCGGTTACCTCTCCTGATGCTGCAGATGTTCTTGAAGGCTCCAGTAGGCAACAAAAAGAGATACTTACATACAACAGAAGAAAAAGGGGTCCTCAACCTCATGACAGCAACCAGTTGGACTCGGATCAATCTGTCTCTACAATCCAAGGTAATTTCAACTCTCATACTTCTGATTTGGATCTTCCTATTGCTCTCCGTAAGCCTATCCGCTCTTGCACCACCCGGCACCCCATTGCTGATTTTGTTTCTTACTCACATTTATCTCCTGCCTATCACTCCTTTGTGTCTGCTCTTTCCTCTGTGCGTGTTCCTTCTAGGTACTCAGAGGCTGTGTCTGATCCAAGGTGGAAAGAAGCTATGAATGAAGAGATGAAAGCCCTAATGAAAGCAAGAACTTGCGAATTAGTGGATCTGCTAGAGGGGAAGACCACTTGTTGGGTGCAAGTGGGTGTTTACTTTAAAGCACAGGGAGGACGGGTCCATTGAAAGGTACAAGGCCAGATTTGTGGCAAAGGGGTTTACTCAGAAAGAAGGGATTGACTACAAAGAAACCTTTGCCCCGGTAGCAAAGCTCAACACAATTTAGGTTCTATTGTCACTAGCAGCAAATTTTTCATGGGAACTTCATCAGCTGGATGTGAAGAATGCCTTCTTAAATGGTGACCTTCATGAAGAGGTATTTATGGAACCTCCACCAGACTATGACTTTAGTAGAAAGGTGTGCAAACTGAGGAAAGCATTATATGGGTTGAAGCAATCTCCCCGTGCATGGTTTGAGAGGCTCTGTGGGGCCATGAAGAAAGTGGGGTACACTCAGAGTGGTGCAGACCATACCTTGTTCATAAGGATACAGGATAGCAAACTTACTGCACTCATTGTTTATGTGGATGATATGGTAATTACCGGGAATGACTTGGAAGAGATAAAAAGACTGAAGGAGTTTCTAGCTTCTGAATTTGAGATCAAAGACTTTGGTCATTTGAGATATTTTCTTGGGATTGAAGTTGTCAGGTCAAGAGAGGGAATCTACATATGTCAGCGGAAGTATGTTCTTGACCTCCTAGAGGAAACAGGCATGATGGGGTGCAGGCCAGCAGATACTCCAATGGAACAGAACCATGGCCTGCAGGAATCAGTAGGGGAGGACTATTGTGATAAAGAGAGATACCAAAAATTGGTAGGGAAGCTGATATACTTATCCCTCACTCGGCCAGATATTGCTTATGCTGTGCATGTTGTCAGTCAATTTATGCACTCTCCAAAGATTCCTCATATGAAATCAGTTGAAAGGATTCTCAGGTACTTGAAGACTTGCCCAGGGAAGGGAATTCTCTTCAGGAAAAACAATAGAATTGAAATTGAAGCCTACACTGATGCAGATTGGGCTGGGTCTGTTGGAAACAGAAAGTCAACTTCGGGTTACTGTACATTTGTGGGAGGAAACCTGGTCACATGGCGCAGTAAGAAGCAGAATGTAGTGGCTAGATCAAGTGCAGAAGCAGAGTATCGAGCTATGGCCCACGGGGTTGCTGAACTCTTATGGCTCAGAACTCTTCTTAATGAACTTGGCATTAAGGCTGAAGGTCCTCTCAGGCTGTATTGTGACAATAAAGCTGCCATCAACATTGCCAACAATCCCGTGCAGCATGACAGGACAAAACATATTGAGATTGATCGGCACTTTGTTAGAGAAAGAATTGTCTTGGGTGAACTCTATGTGCCTTATACTCCATCTGAGATGCAAATTGCGGATGTACTGACTAAAGGGCTAGCAGCAGCAAAGTTTAGGGACATGCTTGGCAAGCTAAACATGATTGATATCCATGCTTAGCTTGAGGGGGAGTGTTGGATTGAAGTCTTTGTATGTATGAGTATTCGGCTGATAAGAGTTCTTATTAGCCTATACTTGAGTTTAAGTTGTCCTGTACTGAGCCTTTGTTAATGGGCCTAATCCTGTTTAATGTTTTAAGTTGTCTGGGTGTCCCATCACTAATCAGGGGCATTCTAGTAACTTCCTGTATCATTGTACTACACCATAATATAAATAATAGTACTGTCGACTGAGTAGAGCAGTTCGACATTCCAGCATCTCTTCTTCTTCTTCTTCTCTTTTCTGCTACTTCGGCTACAGTAATTTAGCTTTCACTAAGTAAGAAATTAGGTGGTAGGTATAGGAGATTTATGTTTTCTACTGTACTGATAACAAGATTTTTCTTTTTTTCTTTTTTTTCTTTTGAAATAAGTCTACTGAGAACAAGATATCAAGATCAAAGAATGTTGTTAAGAAAGCAAATAGATAGAAGAGGGTACAATAAAAATCAAAACCTCCCAATTCAAGTTGAAATAAACCAGCTAGCCAACTACCCCATCCCAGCAAACTGAAGAAGCTAATCTGGAAGGGTTTAGCCACAATAGAACACACTTCTCTCTAAAGCACCCCCTCCCAGACCCTCCAAAATGACAACTAATGTGAGAGAATCTCTGTTGCAAGCATACTCTTCACTAACTCAATTAGAAAGGAGTTAATCAAACCATTTAAAAAGGTATTTGCCTCATGTAGTCAATAATTGGGAGAATCAACATCATCATCCAAGCCTCATCCCAACTATATGGGGTCAGCTACATGAATCCTTTTTCACCAGCCAGTTTTGTTTATTGCAATATCCTTTGTTAAATTATTGGCACTTAAATCATTTCTTACTACTTCTACTCATGTCCTTCTCTACCCCTTTCCCTTCTAGCCCCTTTCAACTTGCAACAAATCACATCTTCTTACAGGTTGGATAGATAGTCAACAGAATTGGATTGGAATTCTTTCTTCCTATAAGTCAGTCAGAAGCCCTTTACCATTGTCTATCTGCCTATCTGGTTATAGGCCTATTATGTTGAGACCTAGTAAGTAGGGGCAAATACAACCAGGTTCAACCTATGAAACCACATGGAAGAAGAAAGACTTGTGTGGATCACTTGAAAGGGTCCATAATGATAAGTCACTCATTGTTGTTCTCTTCTTTTCTTCCTCTTTTTTCTCTAATTTTCCCAAGTTTACATCAGATTTAGAGGACTGATTTACAACTTGGTATCAGAGTAGGTTTCTTTCTTTCTTCTTTTCTTCTTCCTCTTTTCCCATACACCCTTCGATTAAAAAAGTGTATGGAGAGATAGGTTCTCTATAGTTCGGAGGATCTTTGGCCTAGTTGGTAGAGGGTTTGGAGAGTGTAAATCTGGCCGGATATTGCCAAGAAGTGGTGTTGTACTGTTTCTGCCCAAAACCCTAGCCGATTAGAGATTTTCGAAGTTACAAGTAAAAGTAAAGCTTTGGGTGTGGCGCTCTGTGCTTGGGAGGTGTCTTTTGACTTCTAAAAGAGGACGGTTCAGGTTTGGAAGAGATTGGGAAGCTCTAGTAGGAGTGGTTGCATCTTCTATCTTTCTCCCCAACAGTCGGACGCAGTGAAACCCTAGTTTTCAAGCATCTGGGTACTGGTTTGACTTCAAGTAAGTTTATAAGGACCAAATTTCTGGCTTTTTTTATTTTCATTTCATTAATGGAGCAATACGGAAGTGAGTTCAAGCAGGTGCCGATTTCCGGGCTTGGCTCGGTAGATTCCGTTTTGACTGGTGTGACAACAATCAAGCTAGATGGGACAAATTATTTTGCTTGGGCACAATCTATAAGGATTTATGTCTGTAGTAGAGGAAAATTAGGGTACCTCACAGGCAGTAAAGTGAAACCCGAAGAGACAGACCCTAAATATAGAAATGGATGCAGGAGAACTATACTGTCATAGGATGGTTAGTCAATTCTATGCAGCTTCATATAAGTCAGCATTATCTCTGGATGTCCTCTGCCAAGGAGATCTGGGACAGTTTTACTGAAACTTATTCACAAAAGTTAAATGTGGCTAGAGTCTACAAGCTGAAAAGTGATGTGAAGAACCTAAGACAAGGGGAGAAGAGTGTGGCAATCTACTATTCTATACTAAAATCCTTATGGCAGGAAATTGATGTTATGGAGACAGTTGCATAGGAGACTAAGAATGATTCAAAAATGTTTAGGAAGTTGGTGGAAAGAAACAGGGTGTTTAAATTTCTTACTAGACTCAACCCTGAGTTTGACATCATTAGGCAGAATATTCTAGCCAAAGATGATGTTACTCTTGCCCAGGCATATGCTATGGTGAGCAGTGAGGAGAGTAGGCGGCAAGTTCAGTTACAGAGTCCACCTACGGAACACTTTGCACATGCGGGAATAAAGTCGAAGGGTCCAACTAAGAAGAAGGAGCAAGTATGTGAATATTGCAAGAAACCGAGGCATACAAAGGACACTTGCTGGAAGCTTCATCCTGATCTTCTTCCTGACCAGTTTAAGAATAACAACAATTTTAAGAAGGGCAATCAGATAGGAAAGCCAAAGACAGCTAATGTTGCCACAGTACCGGAAGGAGAAAGTAAGGAGAGTGAAGAGAAGTCCATTGAACAGTTGGCAGCAATGAAGGCAGACTTTGAAAAGTATGGTAGGCTGTTATGTCACTTGGAGGCTACTATTTCTACATCTTCAAGCAACACATCATCATCATCAGCATTTGCTCACTCAGGCATTCGTGCTTCTGCAAACCATGCTTCAGTTTCAGGGAATCATAAATGGCTCTAGTGCATCAGACCATATGAGCAGCTTGTCTAACCTTTTCTGTTCATACCACTTGGTTCTGGTGCATCAGACCATATGAACAGCTTGTCTAACCTTTTCTATTCGTACCACCTTCTCTCTGGTAAAGAGAAAATATCCCTTGCTCCCATTTCTAGCAAAGGGGATATAAAAACCTTTGACACCCTTTATTTATCATCTGTCTCTCATGTCCCTAAACTTAATACAAATCTTTCATCTATTAGTAGCCTGACAAAATCCATGAACTGTAGCATAACTTTCTTTCCCACTCATTGTGTTTTTCGGGACCTATAGTCTCAGAGGACGATTGGGAGTGGCCATGAGGCGAACGGAATATACTTGCTGAACATACCTCATAGTGCTCTTGGACCACCTCATGGAGTTGCCTTGGAGTCAGTCTTGTTAGAGTCTATTGACAAAATCATGTCATGTCACTTTTGGTTTGGTCATTTGTCTTTTTCTGCTTTGAGTCATTTATTTCCAGAGATATGTTTAAGGGGGTGTCTTTATCAAGTCTTCATTGTGAGTCGTGTGAACCAGCAAAGCATTGTAGACAATCTTATTCAGTAAGCAATAAAAGATCTATTTCTCCTTTTCATATTGTTCACTCTGATGTGTGGGGGCCATATCATTTGCCTACTATGGGGGCTTACAAGTACTTTATCCTTTTTATTGATGATTACTCTCGTTACACTTGGATTTATCTCATGAAATCCAGGAATGAAGTATCAACGATTGTGCAAAAATTTCATGAACTCATTCTTACCCAGTTTAACACCTGGATCAAAATATTCCATTTTGATAATGCTAGAGAGTATTTTGAGAAAACCCTCTCAGCCTATCTTGAAACTTTTGGTATTATTCATCAAAGTTCTTGTTCCTACACTCCACAACAGAATGGAGTGGCGGAAAGGAAGAACCGACATGTGGTTGAAGTTGCCAGATCCCTCCTTTTTGCATCCCATGTTCCTATAAAATTTTGGGAAGATGTTGTCCTTACTGCTACCTTTTTGATTAACCGTATGCCTTCCTGGGTTCTTGGCTTCAAAACCCCCTTTAGCCTTCTCTTTCCAGATGAGGATCTCTTCTCTCTTCCTCTCCGTGTTTTTGGGTGCACTTGCTATGTGCATGTTCACAGCCATCAAAGGCACAAATTTGAACCTAAGGCTCGTAAATGTATTTTTCTGGGATATGCCCCCACACAGAAGGGATATTGCTGTTTTGATCCAGTTAATGGCACTCGTTTTGTATCTCGTGATGTCACATTTGCTGAGACTACTCCTTTCTTTAGTATTCCTCCTGAGGGGGAGAAATCTGAGGAACCCTTTGCTATGTCTCTAGCAGTTCCTCTTCTTGTTCCTTTTGAGTCATCTCATGAGGTGTCCACTTCTCTCACTGGGCCAACCTCCAATATTCCTGTCCCTCCTCCTCCACCTCATCCTCCTGTAATTCCTCCTCATCCCGTACTTCAAAGGTGGTACCAAAGGCACAAATTCAGACATGGGCAAGTTGTTTCCACTCCTACAGAAGAGCCTCTTGCTCCTCCCATCATTACTGAGGTAACAGGGTAATAGATCAGCCTTCCTCTGACCCAGCTACATCCTTCCCAGAC
Organism: Nelumbo nucifera; assembly: GCF_055504915.1. Taxonomy (NCBI): domain Eukaryota; kingdom Viridiplantae; phylum Streptophyta; class Magnoliopsida; order Proteales; family Nelumbonaceae; genus Nelumbo; species Nelumbo nucifera. Next base: position 62,527,369 of record NC_142653.1, read on the forward strand.
CTTGATCTTCCTATTGCTCTCCGCAAGGGCAAGCGGAAGTGTACAGCCCATTGAATCTCCAAACACCTATCTTATAACCTTCTATCTCCTACCTACTACTCTTTTCTTGCTTTTGTTTCTTCCCATGTGATACCCAGGTCTGTACCAGAAGCCTTATCTAAACCTAAATGAAGGGATGCTATGATGGCTGAACTGGATACTTTGCATAAGAACCATACCTAGGATATTGTTGACTTGCCTGAAGGGAAGGAACCAGATTTGCCATTAAATATCACTCTGATGGCTCTGTTGAGAGGTTTAAGGCCAGGTTGGTTGCTAAAGGCTACACTCAAATGTATGGTATTGACTATCTTGAGACATTTGCTCTTGTGGCTAAGATGACCTTAGTCCGGGTTTTGTTATCTCTAACTACTACTTTTGATTGGCCTCTCCACCAGTTTGATGTTAAAAATGCCTTCTTGAATGGCGATCTACATGAAGAGGTCTATATGTCTTTGCCTCCAGGGATGTATGGAAAGGAAATGTAGGGGAAGGTGTGTAAACTGCAGAAATCTCTTTACGGTCTCAAACAGTCTCCTCGGGCTTGGTTTGAGACGTCCAGGGCTGCTCTTGTCTCATTTGGTTACACACAAACTCAATCGGATCATACCTTGTTCTTGAAAAGAAGTGGCTCTCTGGTGACCTTTTTGATAGTCTATGTTGATGATATTGTGGTCACGGGTAATGACAAGAGGTCAGTAAACTCAAAAGATTTCTTAACTCTGAATTTGAGATCAAGAATTTAGGAGATCTCCGATATTTTCTGGGCATTGAAGTTGCTCGATCTAAAGATGGTATCTTCATTTCTCAACGCAAATATGTCCTTGACCTCCTTGTTGAGACTAGCAAATTTGGTGTTAAACCAGCCTCCACTCCTATTGATCCTAATCACAAGCTTTCTACTACAGATGGTGAACTTTTATCTGATAAGGGAGTGTTTCAGATACTGCTTGGGAAGTTGTTATATCTTTGCATGACTCGGCCGGACATTTCCTATACAGTGAGTATTATTAGTCAATTTATGCGTTCTCCTAGAGATACTCATATAGCTGTTGTAGAAAGAGTTCTGTGTTACTTGAAAGGTATTCCAGGGAAAGATATTCTATTTGCCAAACATGGACAAATGAAGCGGGAAGCATACACTGATGCTGATTGGGCAGGATGTATTGATGATAGGAGATCCACCTCAGGTTATTGTACTTTGGTGGCAAGGAATATTGTTTCATGGAGGAGTAAGAAATTGTCTATAGTTGTCATATCCTCTACTGAAGCCGAATATAGGGCTATGGCACATGGTGTGTCAGAATTATTGTGGCTACAATCCCTTTTAAAAGAATTGGGAGTTGACTATGAGAAGCCAATGATGCTCTACTGTGACAACCAAACAGCTATCAATATTGCATATAATCCTGTTCAACATGATAGATCTAAGCACATTGAGGTTGATAGACACTTTATACGGGAAAGAGTTTCCTCAGGAGAAGTTTGTTTGCCATTCATCACCTCAGAAGAGCAGCTGGCTAATATTTTGACCAAGGGAGTTCTGAGAGGGAAGCTGACACATTATAAGCAAGTTGGGCATGATTGACATCTATGCTCAGCTTGAAGGGGAGTGTAAAGAGACTGGGCTGAATGGGACCTAGTATCTTTTCTTGTAGTATGTTTTATTTATTTGTTAGCTAATCGGCCTATCTTAATGGGCCTGTTATTTCTTTTGCCAGTTCTCTTTATGTTACTGCCTAGCTGGCCGCCCACTTAAAGGTATACTTGTAATTATGTTAAGATTGAAGTTTAGTAAAAGGATTAGAAAAGGGAGGGAAGAAACATTCGAACTCTTCTTCTTCTTCCTCCTCTTTTCTCCATCTTCCTTCTCTTGTACTGCTGTTCTCTTCTTTTCTTCCTCTTTTTTCTCTAATTTTCCCAAGTTTACATCAGATTTAGAGGACTGATTTACAACTGTCTAGAAAGAGAACACTTAAGGAAGACTTGAACCCCAAAACTCAGGAAGGCATACGGTTAATACGATATGTAGTTGTCATCACTACATCACCCAAAACCTTACAGGGACATGGGAAGCAAAAAAGATGCTTCTAGCAACTTCCACAATGTGTCGATTCTTTCTCTCCGCTACCCCATTTTGTTTTGGAGTGTGGGCACAAGAGCTTTGGTGAACAACTCCAAACTTCTCAAAATAAGAGGCAAGATCCTTCTTAAAATACTCCTTAGCATTGTCTGATCGGAATATTTTGATCTGGATGTCAAATTGGGTAAGCACAAATTCATGAAACTATTGAACAAGTTTAGGCACTTCAGCACGTGAACACATAAGATACAACCAAGTGTAATGAGAGAACCCATAAGATACAACCAAATTTTTTGTAGCCTCCTATGCAAGGTAAATGGTAAGGCCCTAGCAAATTCAAGTGAACAATGTTAAAAGGAAAAATGGATCTTTTATTACTTGTTAGATAAGAGTTTCTACAATGTTTTGAAAACTCACAGGACTCACAATGTGGACTCAATATACTGACTCCTTCAAACAGTGAGGAAACAAAATCTTTAAAGAAGAAAAAGATAGATGACCCAAGCGATGATATAACATGACATAACTAACTCTGAAACTGTAGATCCAAAAGCTGATTTTTGAGGTAGTATTTGGCTCTATTCATGCATTTCCAATAGGTATATCCCATTCGCCTCAAGGCCACTCCCAATCACCTTCTGAGATTTCATGTCCTAAAAAACACAATAAGGAGAGAAAGTTACACTACAGTTCAGAGACTTGGTCAAATTACTAACTGAAAGTAGGTTGGTATTAAGTTTAGGTACATGAAGCACAAAAGTCAAAGTAAGGAAGTCTGAGGTTCTAATGTCCCCCCTTTCCTGAGATAGGGCAAGAGAACCATCAGCAAGGGATATTTTGTCACAACCATATAAGAGTTGGTAAGTAGTGAATAAAGTGGAAGCACTAGTCATATGGACAGAAGCACCAGAATCTATTATCTAGGGGATCCTACGATTACCTGAGATGGAGGCATGATTCATAGTAGCACGAATACCTAAGTGATCATTGGTAGAGGGGGGAGTTGTTACTGGGTGGAGCGGAAGCTGAAGTAGACTCCAGATGACTGATGATGCAGCCATATTTCTCATATTCAGCCCTATAGACTTCTCATCACATTGCCCCTTCTCAGCATTACAGGAGGTGGCTACATCAGCCTTGCCTCCTTTCCCATTCCCACTCTTTCTATCATTGTTATTATTATTCTTGAATTTGGGGGGTAGGAACTCTGGATGTAACTCCCAACAGGTATCTTTTGTGTGCTTTGGCTTCTGCAGTATTCACACACAACCTCCTTTCTCTTGGTGCCACTCTTTTGCTTCGTCCTAGCATTTAGCAAAGTGTTCCATTGGGGCCTCCACAATCTGAACCTGTCTCTTGCTCTCCTTAGTACTAACCATAGAATAAGCCTAAGAAAGGGTCACCTCATCCTCAGCTAACACATTTTTTCTAACTATACCATACTCAGGATTGACTCCGGTTAGGAACTCAAAAACTGATTCCTCTCCAGTAATTTCCTATGAGTTTCAACATCTTTTGTGCATCCCCATTGAATTGTCTCCATCAAATCAATTTCCTACCACATAGACCTCAATATTGAGAAATACACAACTAATGGCTTCTCCCCCTATCTCAAATTATTCATATCATTCTTAAATTTGTAGGCCCTAACAACGTTTAACTTCTATGAATAGGTCTCCTTAACAATATCCCATACCTCCTTAGCAGTCTCTAACCACAAGTAGTGTTGACTAATATGAGGTTGCATAGAGTTCACCAACCATCCTAAAACAGTGTAATTATCCTGCACCCACTTCTAATGGGTAGGATCATCCTCCTTGGGTTTTGTCTTACTCATAGTGATATACCCCCATTTTCCTCTACTACAAACATGAATTTTTATTGATTGAGACCATGCCAAATAGTTTGTGCCATCTAGCTTCATAGTAGTCATTGCCCCACAAAGATTCTCTACAAACCCCTGACCACATCCGGAGTCTGTAGGGTATTTTGTCTCACTTCTAGTATGCTCCATTGATCAAACAGAGGCAAACGAATATCAAAATAAGATACTACTAATCAAAAAACACTAACATGAGATTTTATGTAGTAGAAAACTAGGGTTTCACAGCACCCGGCAGAATGGGAGAAAATGGACAAGAGAGGGAATTTGTGGCCACTCCTACCAGGGACTCTAGAAACTTCTCCAAATGGGTCAGTAAACTCCCTTTTAAGCCCCAAGCGCCAGCTTCAAACTATCTCTAAACCCCTTAGTCTGATTTCTCCAATCAGCTAGGGTTTCTGGGAAAAATCTCCAAGAACCTGCCTTGGGCCTCAATTTAAATGATAAATCTTCTCCAGAAATCTCCCCTAACTAGGCAGCACCGATCTTCAATCAATCAGCATCTTACTTCTCCATACACATTGTATATGGGCCTAAGAGAAGAAAAGCAATAAGTGGGAACTTGCTCTGGTACCAAGAAGAAAACCAGTCCAAGAATTTCCTACTTGTATAACAAGAAAAATAAGAAGGAAGAAGAGAGAGAGAGAGTTGTTCAAGACAAAGAAGAAGAAGTTGGAGAAAAGAAGAGAAGAGAAGAAAAAACATCCCTCTCTCACTCCCTTAGTCTCTTTATATATGTGCCGGACTAATTTAAAGGAAAAATTACATAGGTGCCCTTGGTTAGGCAGCTGACCCAATAAACATAAGAACTGATGTGTTAAGGGCCCATAAAGATAGCCAATTACAGTAGAAATAAAACAATAAACAGCTGAACTAAAGCAAGGCCCATTCGGCCACCAAACTAAGGCCCATTTGGCCCAATCTCTCTACATATCCCTCTACCTCTGCTCTAACTGCTGCTAATGTCTCCAGGGGAAGAATCTGAAGTAACTGCAGGAATAGCATTCCCCTTCATGTTCTAGAGTCTCTTTGGTACCAATGAGAATATAACTTCCAACAAGTGTCCCTAGTATGTATTAGTTTCTTTGAGTAGTCACATACAACTTCCTTGTTATCTTCCCATTTGCTCTCCTTTTCCTTTAACTGGGAGCCTTAGGTTTCACTATAGCTGTGTAGCACGAGCTGTAGAATTAACAAAAGGGGTTTGCAACATGAGCCATCACCTATTCTCCTCAGAGTGTATTACTAATAATAAAGTATGAATAAAATGTATGAAGAGCATTTTGGGGATAAAAAATAAGAATGTTGTCATGTCTGTTGTCTAAACTTAAGTGCTAAGACCTCTTTAAAGAACAGTCTGAAGTCCGAAAAAAAAATAATATTTTTCAGACTTCAGACATGTAAAACAGACCAAAAGAACAACCCCTAAGTCATATTGTCACAAGTAATAATTTCCTACCTGACAATACGACACAATACATTAAGTCCAGACAAAAACTCAAAGGCTTCATTCCTTTCCAGTAACTTCCTGTCTGTAGCTGCATTTTTTTACATTCCCACAAAACAGTCTCTAAGAGATAAATCTCCTGCAAAAAGAGTTCAGTATAGAAAAGTGAACCAATTAAGGTTCCTCTGCCTATTTCAAATTATTCACTTCAGTACTTCACTAGTAGGCCCTTGAAACATTTAGAGCCTGAGAATAAGTCTTTGTGACATTATCCTAAGCTTCTTTGGCTGTCTACATCTATGGACAATTCCTACTAATGTGAGGATGTTTGAATTACAAAGTCAGGTCATTACCATATAGTTTTTTTGGTAATAAATTAAAAAGAAAATTTATCCATTTAAAAGAGAAAGGAGTACAGAAAGAGGTGATAAGATATCACCAAAAGAAAAAACAACAAGCTCACCACCCACCAAAACAACTTTCAAAGTACAAAATTGAGCCCTTGCCCAGATGTTTCAAAAGAAAAATAAGTCTGCCCACAAGCCTCCCACGACTACTCCCCAATTCAAAATTCACATCCAACTCCCAAAAATCAAGGCCTTCCCCTAGATGCAGAAAGAAAAAATATGAACTTCTCTAGTGAATAAGTATTCAACAGGATATTCCCTTTCCAGTTCCTTAAACAATTTCCTTGCAACTGCCTCCCCTCCCACAAAATTCTGCCCTAACAATTTACTTACTTGGACCTCTTCTTCAACGACTTTTTCCAAATCATCATTCTTCTCTACCTCCCTCACTCTATCAAAAATCACCGCGTTTCCTCTTGACTCTTATCATCCTTTTCCCCAATCTCACTCTCTTTCTTCTCTTCTTCTGCATCCATACACAAACCTTCATCTTGAGAACTAGAACTCGTTTTCACCTTACTCTTCTTAATCTTACTCTGAACTTTATTGAAAAAAGTACTCTTCTTACTGCCTTTCTGCATTTTGTTTTTGAGCTTCAGTTACAGGTGAAAAGACATAAATGCCCCAAGGCAGCAAAACATAAGAAACAAAACAAAATAAATATCATACTGACATAAACAGCATATGGCTAGCAAGGAAAAAGCATAGAAACAAAAAAGCATAATAATCTGATGACAATCTCAACACATTTAAAGCTAGACTGAGTGTGAACACCACTGGAAGTCTTTGCACTTGTAGAGCTTCATAAAAAGTATTCTTCCATAAGTTATAACTTGAATTGATTGCTGTAATTTGGGTTGGGGATTCTGCTGCTTAAAGAAGTTCTAGTCCTAGAGAAAACATCCCTCGTGTATGGAGATTTGCTCTTCATAAGAGCAAATAGATTTTTCTTTGTATTAAAATTTTGAAAACCAATTTTCAGCACTTTCTTTAGAAATTCCTCTCACACTTTTTAATTCTAAGTTCAGGCATGCAATATTGCTTCAACTCCCCATACAAAATTTTACAGGCTTCTTAATGCAGTAATCAAGATGTAGCTACTGCTTATGGTATAACAAGCAGGGTAGCCCTGCTTCTTAATGCAGCCATCAAGAGAGTAGCCCTGCTATACAATCCACCAAGCAATCCCTAAGCTACTTGCTTAGGGAAGAAGGGGCTGAGTTCTAGCAGTGTCCAAACTGCTAATATATGAAGAATCTGACAGAAACCAGGGTTGATATCCTGTGGTTTTGTGCAGGAAAATAGAGAAGAGAAGAGCAAAAATAAATAAATAAACTGTATTTATTCCTTCCAGAAAAAAAAAAAAAAAAAAAAAAAAAAAAACTGCCTTACAATCTGTTCTAGCTGTCTTAAGTAGACCCTACCATACTTGGACTTGGAAAACAACTAGGAAATCAATATTAGAAAGACTACTAAGCTGAAAATAATTCAGACTTAGAAAACAATTAGAAAGACTCCTAAACTGAAAATAACTCTTATGATAAGAATCATAGACTGACAAATAACTCTTATAAGACTCCGAAACTGAAAATAACTCTTATGATAGGAATAATAACTTGACAAATAACTCTTATAATGAGAACCATAAGTTGGCACCTAAAAGGGCCTTTTCAAAAATGAAACCGAAGATGACATAGGTCCACTTGGTTGAACTAACAAGTACGCCTCAGGGCAGGCATTGCCCCCTTTGAGAATGCAATTTAGCCCCCGTGGGGTGGTCCCGTTGTTTAAAGAACTGACTTGTGGCCTCCTCAGGGTCTGATGGAGGTTGAATGGGCTGCAATCGATTATTTTGGGGTAGCAGGGTTGATGCTCTGCATCACTTCTTCCCTGCAAGAAAAAATGAAAATAAACAAACCTCCACCTAAATTTCTGACCTTTACCAGTGTCACAATAATCCATTCTTTAGAAACCCATTCATCTTCTTTCTTCTGGTGGATTTAATAAAATGACCCACCAGAAAAAGATTAAAAGAAAATTGCCCTCCCTATGTGTCATCCCTACAAGGATTTCTTTATGGAAAAGATTGAAACATCCAACCCAGAGCATTCTAAGTTGTAACCAAAAGAGAAGGAAAGATCATATTCTTCATCCTGAAATTAATGATAAGTCCAAATTCTCCACTATCATATTCTTCAAAATGGTTTCAATTTTCAATGGAAACAAAAGCATTCAGTACATGGCAATTTGCATACAGAATAAGGACTTTGATTTAATTGCATATTCCATCTTTAGGTTATAACCTTCATCACACGCCACCTTGATTCAAGGTTTCCATTCTGAATATAAATAAAGTCATTTCACTCCCAACATTACATTACCATGCAAAGATGCAACAAATCGACTTGCATTCGTAAGTAAATATAGCACATTGACTTGCACTCTTAAGAGTTAAACACCCAATTCCAATTTTCGATAATGACAGGAGCCGCACTGCTTAAGGCATTAAATTTGAAATTAGAAGGAAATTTAAAATAAAATATAGCCACCAAACCAATGAAATGTGGACCAATTCAAAAGAAATTGCATCACTCAAGTATACACACATGGTAGTGAAAAGCAACAATTTTACTCAGTGCAGTAGGAAGCACCATACCAGTAAGTTCTGGGGCTTAATATCACGGTGACAAATACCAACACAGTTATGTATGTAAGCAAGTGCCCTGCAGATCTGCACCAAAACCAAAATGGGAAAAAGAATAGCACTGAGAGAACTGAAGCCTGTATATCAATGAAAAAGGTAAGAATGTATTCACGCCAGTATCAGATCAACTCTACCAAATAAAAAGAACATTTGTGCTGGACATGATTGATTCTATAACTCAGTGGATTCTCAAGAGACCATTCAAGATCTCATTTTATGCTTTCCCTTTCTTTTCTGACATAGACTAATAACAAAGGAATATTTTCTTGTTTTTGCCAATTAAAGAAAAGGATCAACTGTAGCATTTCTACCAAAAATTAACTTCATTTGACTAATTATGCCCTCTTCTACAAGCATATGTGATACAGGACTAGGATATGAAAGAAGTAGAACCCAGGAAAATGTCAGCAATGACAGTTCTATAATTTTTGGATATTCTATATTTTCTCAATTTTGGTTTTTCTGTGTAGTTTTCTAATTTGTAACATTAGGTAATGACCTTTCTTTATGTATTTTTCTACTTTAAACTTGTTATAAGTGTCTTTAACTAGTCTAGTGAATAAAAAAAAACATGTTAAAAAGTATTATAGAGAGTTTTTAAATTTTGGATAAAATGAAGTTGATCTCTTCCAGTTTTATTTATGCCTATTATCAATGGGTTAAAACTTTCACGTTTGGGTTGATTTGGTATCTTTAAAAAGGTTTTCAACCATCTATGCAACAGCAAGATCTTATGAATCAAATGTTATAGAAAAGAGATTACAATTTTATTGGCAGGAGGGATCCCACTATTTTCAGGCTAATGATGTCGCACTCTACTTCCACCTCGTTGCAAGAGGGTTTCCAATTTTCTACCATTGCTATTCCCTCTCTAGTGGCAGCTCTGAGCAGATTCTCAAATCGGCTGCCCCTTCTATTGCCGGAACAAAGAACATTATATCCTGCAAAACTCCTCCCCAGTCAGCCACCTTTCTATCCAATCTAACCACCTTTCTTCTTCTTCACTCCTCCATACTCCCCTCAGCCATCAATTTCGAGCATATGGAACTTCCACAAATCCCTCCTCCTCCTACCGGTTTCTTCGCGCCGTAGGTATTCTCAGACGAGTGTCTCAACTTGGGGATTACCATAGGAGCCTTCATGCGTTCTGCTCAGTTCTCCAGAAGCCACATCCTCTGTTCATAAATGTCCAGGGCCTCCGCAAACATCAGCCACCCTTGTTCTTTTCCAGAAGGAATACAAACTATCTGCTTCTTACCAGGTCTGAACATTTCTGTCAATTGAATGAAATCTCCCATCATTGCTCTTCTCCACAATAAATTTTTTCATTTGCAGATATAGTTCCCCTTTCCATCCAGTCTCTGTGATGGAAGATAAAGTGCCATCGATGAACCCTTTCAACCAACTTGAAGGTTCCCCACTTAACACCACTACAGATTTTCTGTCTTCTCTGATTTTGATTGCCGAGCTACCACCTGTCTCTTTTAACAGGAATCTCTTCTTTTCCACAACAAAAAACTTCTTCCACCTATTAGCCAGAACCAAACCTCTCCTCCATCCTTCATTAACGTCCAGCCACTGAAGACCTTATTTTCTTTTTATCTTCCCAAGAAAATTCAAGCTATTCTTCTCTTGTATCCCCTCACAAAACACCTTGAGAGCTTTTTAATAGAACCCAGAATCCAGAAAGATCCAGAAATTCTTTCTACCGCCTGACGAGCAACCTTTGATGCTCCAACTGGTTCGCTAAAGCCAAAGTAGGGAATCGCCACCTGTTGCCCCATATCTAGTAGAGGAACCTACATTTCCCATTGGCTCATCTGAGATTCCACGTCGAGCTGATAGAGATACAGGTATGGCCCCTGTGCCCAATAATGTTTCTATTCCTGTTGATGCTACACCTATTTCTGGCATTGTTGCATCTCTCCAGTGTGTGTGAGAAAATGGCTTGCTGGTAGGATCTGGGAATATTTGTGACAGACAAACACATCAGAGAAAGAATTATGGTCTGAGGGAAAACCATAGCGGTCAGGTGATCTGGAAACTCTAGTAAGACGGCATAAGGTAGGAACATCAGTAGATGGAGAAGTTGTGGTAACAAGAGGGATGGCATACTTATACGAGCTGGTCTAGATGAAGAACCATCCTCCCCTCCCATCACTACTTTGAGGTCATACAATTCCCTTGCAAACTTAAGTGTCAACACACTTGGGATACAGGAAACCTCATTCACCTCCACCAGGATTCTTGCCATGTCCAGCTTATCCTAAGCACTATTTCTGCTATCAAATGCAGGGGATTTCCTACAGCATTCCCTAATCTCCTGACAGGTGAGAATGCTCCATGCATGCAGAGGGATGCTACCACACCAAGCCACATTGCACATCTTCTCTTTTTATCACTTACCATCCCTGATGGCAAGAACCACTTCCCCAAACGTAAATCAATCTCTCTGCATTTCTGCTTTTTGTGTCCAGAACCCAGTCCACAACTTCTCTACTATGAAAATAAACTAGAAGAGACCACCATTTAGTCTCCTCACCCCCCATCACCCTTTCCTTTCCCCATTCCAAAACTGCCCAAGATTCAACCTTCTCAGCACCCAGCTCATTTCCCACAAGTCTCCCAACTAGCTTCGCCTGGAGGACATTCATCCTCTCCTCCATTGCCCCCACCTTCCTAACATCCAATCAAACTACCAGTCTTCCTCTCCTCCACCTTACTAAACCAACCAAATTTACACTCGTACAAACTGGTTGATAATGATTACATCATTTTTGTGAATAATTCAATTAACCCTAGTTCAGTTCTAGGTCTGAAGTAAGAATGGAAGAAGAAAAAGAACAAGAAGAAGAGAGAGAGAGAGAGAAAAGAAGGAGAAAAGGTTCAGTCTGAGAAGAAGAAAAGTCACCTCTCTTAGCCGACCCACTTTGTATTTATTCTCTTTGTATTAGATTACAAAAGACAGAGTTGTCCCTCATTAAGTATGGGACACACAACTTAAATCCAGACAAAATAGACAACTTAACCTTAATTAGATAGACAAAAGACTTAACTACCCTCGTACTGTCGATTCTAACACTCCCCCTCAAGCTGGAGAGTATATATCATATAGTCCCAGCTTGTCACATATGTAATCCACCCTTCCCCGACTCAGCCCTTTTGTAAACAGATCTGCCCACTGGTTTCCTGAACTCACATGAGTTGTATTTATCACTCCGTTGATCACCTTTCTCTCTTACAAAGTGGCAGTCAACTTCGATATGCTTTGTTCTCTCATGAAAGACTGGATTAGAAGAAATGTGGACAGCAACTTGATTATCACAGTACAATCTCATGGGCCTGTCAATTGAGAACCCCATTTCCTACAAAAGATTTTTCAACCACACTAATTCACATGTAGTATGAGCCATAGCCCTGTATTCAGCTTTTGCATTGCTTCTTCCCACCACTGTTTGTTTCTTGCTCTTCCAAGTTACCAAATTGCCACCAAGGAAGATGTACAATACCCTGTAGTGGATCTCCGATCAAACATAGATCCGGCCCAGTCAGCATCTGTGTACCCCTCTATGTCAAGAGTTCCTCCATTTTTGTATAACAGTCCACGATCTGGAGCTCCCTTCAGGTACCTAACTATTCTTAGAACTGCTTCCCAATGCAGGAGTCGAGGATGTTGCATAAACTGACTCACCATCCTTACAGCAAATGATATATCTAGCCGAGTAATAGTCAAATAGTTCAATTTTCCTACCAACCTCCTGTACCTTCTAGGATCATCAAACTCTTCACCTGCATCAATACTCAACATTCGGTTCCATGGGTGTTTCAGCTGGTTTGGAACCCAACAACCTTGTTTCTTCAAGTAAATCAAGGACATACTTCCTTTGGCACAAGTTAATTCCATGCCTTGACCTTGCAACTTCTATTCCCAAGAAATATTTCAGCTTACCTAGATCTTTTGGGTGAAAGTGATCCTGTAGAAAGTTTTTCAACCTGTCAATCTCATTGTTGTCACTACCAATTATGACAATATCATCCACATACCCCACTAACAAGATTTTCCCAGCTTCTGATTCACAATTGAACACAAAATGGTCTACTTGACACTGTTTCATGCCAAAGTTCTTCACTACTCCACTGAATCTGCCAAACCACACATGTGGAGATTGTTTCAGTCCATAAATCGCTTCTTAAGTCTGCAAACTTTACCATCCTCCCCCTAAGCAACAAACCCTAGTGGTTGTTGCTCCATATATACTTTCTCAAATAGATCACCATGTAAGAAGGCATTTTTTATGTCAAGCTGAAAGAGAGGCCAATCATAAATTGTTGCTAAAGAAATCAACACCTAAACTAAACCAATTTAGCCACAAGAAAAAATGCCTTCGTATAGTCAACACCATATAACTGAGAATAGCCTTTGGCCACTAACCTATCTTTCAACCGTTGTAGACCCACTTACATCCAACAACATATTTACTGGGAGGGAGAGTGGTAAGTTCCCATGTGTGGTTGTGTGCCAAAGCAGACAATTCCTCTTCCATTGCTTGCCGCCACCCTGGAGAAGTGATGGCTTCTTGGACAGTCTTAGGAATGGAAATAGATGATAACAAGGATATAAAATGTCGATGGGAAGCAAAAAGGTGAACAATAGAAACATAATGAGAAATAGGATGAGATGTACAACTACGTTTACCTTTCTGCAATGCAATAGGAAGATCATGGCCAGAAGGAGGAGGTGCAACCACAGGATCCGTCAACGAGGGCTGAACTGGAGGAGGAGCTAGTGCTCTTTTGTGAGTATACACTTGTGTGATTGGTGGCCTTGTAGTATTAACCTGCATTGGAGAAGACGATGACTAAGATAGAATAGGAACCATAAGAAGAAGGTCCTCAACTGGGACTGGAAGTGGAAACATAGGAGCAGAAGGAGGGACATCAGCATTCGAGAAGAATGGGACCGACTCAAAGAAAGTGACATCAGAACACACAATGAACCAATGAGAGCTAGGGTTATAATACTTATACCCTTTCTGGGTTCTGGAGTAACCAAGGAAAATGCATTTTGTAGCACGTGCATCTAACTTGTCTAGTCCAGACCCTAAATTCTGAACAAAACAAACACAACCAAAGACTTTAAGAGTAAGAGAAAGGAGAAAGAGTAGGGAACAAGATTGAGAAAGGAGATTGACTTCCAATGATGCACATGGGCATCCGATTGATGAGAAAACTTGATGTAAGGACAGCATCACTCCAAAAACGCTTTGCAACATTCATATCAAGCATAATTGACCAAGCAGTTTCAAGTAAGTGTTGGTTTTTCTGTTCAGCCACGCCATTCTGTTGTGGGGTATAAGAATAAGAAGTTTGGTGAATTATCCCATGGTGCTCTAAGTATTTCTGAAATGGTGTTGAGGTGTACTCTTTTGCATTATCCAAGTGAAGAAGTTTAATATGAACTCCAAATTGGGTACGAATTTCAGCATAAAATTTTTGAAAAATAGAGAACAATTCACTTCTGCCTTTCATAAGATAGAGACATGTCATCCTTGAAAAATCATCAACAAAAATTACAAAATGCTTATAACCATTGTATGTCACAACTTTGTTTGGACTCCAAACATCTGAATGGACTAAAGAAAAATGACTCAAAACACGACTATCAACTCTAGGACTAAAAGAGACTCTATGGTGTTTCCCAAACTGACACAACTCATAATCCAACGGTGGAAGACGACTTAAAAACGGGACCAAAAACTTCAGAGCCTTGAGCGACGAATGACCAAGTCTGCAGTGCCACTGGAGAGGAGTAAAAGATGACTAAAGAGTTGCTTTCGGACCACCACCATCAAGATAATACAATCCACCTGCCTCATGCCCTCCACCAATCTTCATCCCCGTCTTGAGATCCTGAAACACACAAGAAGATGGATAAAAGGTTATAGAACAATTAAGTGACTTGGTTAATCTACTAATAGACATAAGATTAAAAGGGAACTTGGGTACATATAAGACAGAGGGTAAAGATAAGGAGGTAAGATCAATATCACCAACAACACAATTGGGAGAGGTAGAACCATTAGCAAGAATAACTGTTTGGGATGTAGAAGACTGAGAAAGTGAAGAAAAGACACTCGAGGTCCCAATCATATATGATCAGAGGCTCTAGAGTCAATGATCCAGTATGAGGGTTTGGAAGCCAAGCAAGCCATACCTGAATGTGCAAGAGTAGTGCAAGAGTAGTTGTGTTCTGCTGAGAGGATGTCTGAAGAAACTTCTCATATACCTTACATGGGACACTCACCATTTCCTTCCAGAAGCACCAATAGATGTGGAGGGGGTCTAATCAGCTTGCTAATTCTCACTAGCAGTACCACCACTACTAGTCACAACATGATTAGCCCAAGTGTTGGGTGGACCATGTAAGTCATAACAGAAGTTAACAGTATGTCCCTCTAATCCATAGTATATGCATCTCCTAGTACTAGTACTTCTTTCTCTACCACGTGATGTGGGCGCCGGCAACAACAACAGTAATTTAGTGCAGCAGCAATAGTAATTTAGTGTTCTCAGCAGCAGCAATTTAGTGTTCTCATCCTATCTTATCTATTCAGTATTCTTACCTTATCTGTTTTCAGTAGCAGGGATTAGTAGGAGTCTTATCTATTCAGTGTTCTTATCTTATCAGTTCAGTAGTATGGATTAGTAGGGAGTCTTATCTTATCTTATCAGTTTAGTAGGATAGATTAAGGGAGTCTTATCATATCTTATCTTATCAGTTCAGTAGGATAGATTAAGGGAGTCTTATCTTATCAGTTTAATAGGATAGAGTAGTAGATTAGCAAGGAGTCCTCCTAAAAGTAGGATTCTACCTCTTGTAATCTCCTATTTAAGGAGCTGATATTATTCAATAAAGGTATCGAAAATTTCAATCAAGAAAGAGAGCAAAGGAGAGTTGGTGATCTCTTGAACAAATCACCTTTAGGGCAGCAAGATAGGTTCTTCAAGGAAAGGGAGGAACAAGGGAAAACAGGAGGTTTTCCCCGTGGACCGACCCGTGACGAGATCCTATTCGCGGGCCCATAACACCACGACCTCCCCCTAACTCTCAACCTCCATTGCAGCCACCAATACAATTAAACATAAGACCACCTCGGGTCCCTGGAAATCCAAGACCACCTCCACCACCTCTATTTCCACGACCCCCCCCCCTCTTGTCACCACAAAACCAGACCTGTCCAAGATAGAGGAAGACTCTGTAGGGTCAATAAAAATCCTCCAAAGTCGGGCAAACACTTCCTCAAGAGAGGGGAGAGCAGATCCACCCAATATTTGTGCTCGAGCAAGTTCATTCATATTTAGGTTTTAAACCCACAAAAAACCTTGTCACATCAAGTTGCTCTCACTGTTGCTACTGAATTTGAACATCTGGAGTTAGAAGATGATACACATTAAGCTCATTACGGAGGTTTCTCATGCTTGCATAGTACTTTTCCAAGCTTTGATTACCTTGCTTCAGGTTAAAATACTCTTTGGTAAAGTTGGTACACTCTAGTGGTATTATCTTGGCCAAAATAGAGTTTCTTAGCATGGTCCCAGATTTCCTTAGTTGTATCCAAGAACATAAAGTTCACACTAATTTTAGGTTCCATGCTATTCCACAACCAGGCCATAATCTACGCATCCTCTTGTTCCCACTCACTAAACCCTCAAGAATCAGAAGAGGGTTTCTCCTCTCACATGTTTCATCTTTTTCTTGGCTCTCAAAAACACTTCCATAGATTTAGCCCAAGGCACATAGTTCTCACCATTTAATTTGATAGAGGTCATTTGAACATTCAGGTAACCGGGAGAAATCATAACACCTATCTTATTATCACTACCCTCTCCAGTTGTTGCTATCATAACAAAATCACCTCACACCATAAAAGAATTCAACTATGATAAGCAAAAAATCGCCCTTCACTATTCAGCACTACACCACACACCACACAATACAGTACTGTTATGACCACACTGCTGCTGTCATGGGTTCAGCACCTGAAAACCCTACTATCACCACACGTATCCAGACATAAACAGAGAAAAGAAAAAGGTTCATATGCATATCTACCAATCAACACTACCACATGGATGAAATCCAGCCCAAAAGGAAGAGAACACACTCCACTATTAGTCGACTAGAGATTTCTGTTCACACCTGTCCACAACCAGCTCCCTTCGTGTCATTGAGTAAAGGGCTTCTAGCAAACCACCACAATGGCCACCACCACAGCAACTGGAAGCATCATATTTACCTCGAAAAAGGAAAAACGACCACTCTTTTTTGGTCCCTTATCGATCCTCCAATTCATTTAGAAGTTACTTCAAAGAGAAGTTCTGATATGGCGATATCAAGAGGACGAAGGGAGAGAAAATAAAACTGAGTTCTAAACTGATTTCCTATGGCTCTGATACCATGTGAATAATTCGATTAAACCCTAGTTCAGTTCTATGTCTTAAGTAAGTAAGAAGAGAAGAAGAGGAAGAAAAGAGAGAGAGAGAGAGAGAGAGAAGGAGAAAGGGTTCGGTCTGAGAAGAAGAAAAGTCACCTCTTTCAGCCGACCCAATTTGTATTTATACTCTTTGTATTAGATTACAAAAGATAGAGTTGTCCCTCATTAAGTCTGGGACACACAACTTAAACCCAGATAAAATAGACAACTTAACCTTAATTAGATAGACAAAAGACTTAACTACCCTTGTACTGTCGATTCTAACAATTTTTTTATAACTTTTTATCATGATGGGGTTGCCTCATTCAAGACTAGCACACTTGGATGTTGACAAGGAGGAGCTATAAGAACTAAGTAGATGAGTAACAACCATTTACCATTAAAAGAAGGTGAATTTGCAACAGGATTTATTAATAAACAAGAAGTTACTGTTATCTCCAGCAAAACAGAATTCATGCAGCCAATGATGGGGGTGGGGGGATGTTGGATGGCACCAGGAAGGATGTACCAACCTGATAGGTATAGAGCTTCACATATATCAAAGGGATTCGCTGGTTGATCCTACTGTAGTGCCTTGCAATACGGTTAACAGTCTCAGGGACAAATTCAAGTACAAGATTTAGGTAGAGTTCTTCCTTGTCTGTTGTTGAAAAGAAACAATGCTTGAGGGAAACAATGTTAGGGTGATCCATCATTTGCATTATCTGCAATTCCCTATTCTTGTAGCGTTTGTCTTGGAGAACTTTCTTTATAGCAACAATTTCTCCAGTTTCTCTACATTTTGCCTGCACACAGTAGTAATGAATTATCTAAAGAATAAACAATTTAAGGATGTGAAGAAACTAAATTTCCATTCTGCTTACCTGGAAAACAACACCAAAAGAACCTGTTCCAACCACATGTTCTGCTATGTAACTAATTGTCTGTCAATGAGGTCGAGACATCACTAAAATGCATATTTATCAAGGAAGATCATCATGGCATGTGTTGAACAAAAGAATAAATCTCTTCAAAGGTAATTTGCTTTCAACCTGCCTGGATTGACCACTTCGACCACCAATAGTTGTTGCTATTACATGTCCTGCCTCAGCACCATTGCCATCAATTATATCTGGTTCACTATCCTGCAACAGAAATAATGACAATAATTAAGTAAACAAGCTAATGCGAAAGGCTCCTGCATTTCGATTACCCAAGTTTCCAAACCGTTTCTCACAAAGCAAGGGGCCAACAGGGATCACATTGTTGGATACCTGATGTAATATATGTGGTGCAAAGCACTACTTTTTTTGTAAATATTACCTATTCTTTCTCACAAATAAATAAAGTTTTCCATGTTAAACAAGGGAAAAATTAAAGGTAGGTTGCACACTCAAAAGAAATTCCAGAAAAAAAAATGTAAAAAGAATCACAAGATATCTAAATAGGGGAAAATCTATGATGCCAGAAAGACATGGTACTAGAAGAGCTTTGACAAATCAAAAACCACCTATGGATTTTGATAAATGCCACCTGATTGATTAACATGTTTATGATACTGGTTGATTGGTCATAAGTTTTTTGGATATTATGTCTTTTTGGTATCATAGTCGAACCCATCTAAATAGTTACATGAAGAATTAACTATGAAACAGAATGTTACTTTATCATCATCCTGATCCAGCCTGTTGTCCCTCAGCCTCATCTCCAGCATCTCTCTCCCAAGCCAGTCAACTGAGCTAGATGACCCCTTGAAGCTGTTCGCTGCCCTTGAACTGCCTACACCACCATGTCCTAGATCAGTGGACGCCATTAAATATGCCTCCTCGTAAGCAGACACTAATATTTGCTACACTCTTATTATTCTTTATGATTCTTCACTCCATATTGTCCAGGCAACAATCCTCCTGATGGGACAATAGCATCCTAAAGTCAAAAAACAAAAGGCAACATAAATAAGAAATATTTAGAAGATAGTGAATGTCTTCAGTTTTCTTTTTTTTTTCCTAGAAGTAGAATAAATGGATTAGTTCTGGTCCAGAAAATGCTCTGAAATAAATCCAGGCCCAAAATGATTTAGACGAAGGTACTGAGAAAGATCTGAAGACATATTCTACAAAAATTAGGACTCAATGGGAAAGATAGAATATGTAGCCAATATGTGTCTTTTTATTTATAGAATCTTAGGAAGAGAATTATCACACTTCAAGATATCAAAAAACCTTGCTGCATCTAAATTTCTGATTCTAACCAAGTTATAAAATATATTAAACTAGAAACAGCTACCTTACAAAATGATTCTAAACCTCAAATAAGCCAAAGAGCTTAAGGACTATTAAGGGAAGAGAAAAAAAAAAGGAAAAGATTGTATTTTAACTTTTTTAGAGCAATCAGTTAACACCAAACAAATAAACATTGTAGTAACTTTTTACAATAATCAGTTAATCCCAAATAAAGTGCTATATTGAATGTCTAGAAGATGTTTGCAGTTGCTAACTTGCTTCCTTGAGGGAAAATCAAAGGATGGTCATACATGATCTAATCAAAGAATGCTTTAACCAAGAAATCATCATTCCTATCAGTGTTTTAAGAGCACAAGGTGCAAAAAAAGCAGAAGGGGAAGGCGAGGCATGCACCTTTTTCAAAGCAAGGTGCAAAACTATAAAAAAAATGTCAAAAAATTCAAAAAATTAATAAAAATACTAATCATAATATAAATAAAAATATAAACTTTAATTTCAAAATAAACATTTGAAAAAAACTATTATCTAAAATTCAAAAAAATAAACATAAAATGTAAAGTGTATTCAAAAGAAAATTTAAAAATAAAATCAAACATACAAAACATTTTCAAACATGCAAAACCCACAATTTCTTTTTTTCCTCAATTGCATTACTTCAAATAGATAATGTGATGTAAAACATTTTGCATTCTTGATTCTACAAGCTGCCCAAGCCCCTCTAGGCAAGCCCAAACAAATCCATGTTAGGGTCTTAAATTCTCAATCCTTACACAAAAATAATTATTTTATAATATAAATTGTCTTTTAAGAAGATATTTTACTAGGATGAATGAATGAACAACATTAAAATCATTTATTTTTGTGTAAGGATTGAGAATTTAAGACCCAAACATGGATTTGTTTGGGCTTGCCTCGAGGGGCTTGGGCAGGCCCAGTCGTTAGGTTCAAAAAAGAACAAAAGGTGCAAAAAAATTAAAAAGGCGCACTAGGAAAGCGCCTTTTGAAAGTGCTGCGCCTAGGACCTAGGCGAGGCACATACCTTAAAATGTGCCTCGCCTGAGTGCCTAGGCGTGCCTTTTAAATCACTGATTCCTATCACCAATCAAAAGAGAGAAAGAGCCATCACTTCATTCCATTTACAACTCTGATTAACATTTGTATTAGGGTCCACTGACTCTTCTTCCAGCCACAAAAAAAAAGTTCAAGGATATATTCTAATCGCCTATCATTTAGAACTCTACAAATTGCCTTTATAGTAGTGAAATTAGTGAAAAAATAAATGATACAAAGGGGAAGAGATTTCACTTAGAGAAAATCATAACTGAACAAACAACAAGCTGGAAAAAAAAATGTAAACATTAGCAACCACAATGATCAGTTTTGTCCTAAAATCTGACCCCAAGCAAACATGTACAGTAGCAGTTACAACATCTGCATCTTTGTCTGGCCTAAACATACAGATATACCATTGCTAAGATGAAGGACACTAACAGATTTCCTACTGAGCCTATAATTTTTTCACTTTCCTTACCTAAAAAGCAGTACCTCAAGAAAAATTCCCATCAAGCTTTAAAATGCCCTTCCACAAAAGCCTCATCACCATGGATTAAACTACTGTACAAGCTTTCTCACTTTTTTCCAATTTAAGTCATTAAAATCCCAACAAGATCAATTCACTGCACTATTTGAAGAATGGCAATTCAGGGAAACAGACCAGCCCACTATCCGATAGCCTATAAGATCTTAACAGGTTTTTTCAATAATAAACAGTAGAATTGTATTAATATCACAATAATGTTATAAGATCCTAACAAGTTCAGTTGATATTTATTATGAATTCTGATAACCTTTCTTAGTTAGTTACTCTGAACTCTAAAGTATCATCTTAGAGCGCTTAATATTCTTTATATTCCTAAACAAGTTGTCCTATTTCTGTGCCCAATCCTTTGATAATGCTTTGTACACACTAGCACACCGGACCATGAAATGAGACTTTTTGCTAATTCTGCAACCGGTTTTTCTGTTTGTAGTTTTTAAACATGTAGAATTTGATACTGCTGAGGCCCCAACAGTGGATCTTTGGGTTGAGCCATACTCCATAGTGATGTGGGGCTCCTTTTAAGAATGAACTATAAATATTTTATGTATCAAGTTTACTTAGATATATGTCATTCATAATAAATTTGAAGTTTGTTTTACTTACTGTTGAGGCCCCAATTAAACGGCAAAGTCAAATTCTTTCTTTTTGTTTATCTTTCAAATACCACTTACCCTCAAGGAGGAAATAAAATCCTGCTTTTCTGAGAACTGTAACCATTAACTTTAGACACCCTATTGATTTTCTTCCATTGCCAATTTCTCGTCCAATTTCCAAATCTTTGACACATTTAAAAGGAAACGCAATAAATCTCTTAACAGTACCAAACTGGAGATTTTATACATATAAAAAAAAGAAACATGTAACTAATTTAAGTAACGACTCTCTCCCATAACAATTAGATAGCATTTGTCAAGGATAATTAAATTCTTAGAGGACCACTTGCAATATATTACATAGCTTGTAACATAAAGTGAGGAATTCTGTCAAACTGCCTGACCTCCCATGTTTACAAATTGCCTATGTTTTTGCACCACCAAACAAGAAATTCCTTTTGACAGCATAACTAAAGCCAGAGAAGCTTTAATTCTTCCAGCAAAAATTTAAACTTACTCGATCAGATTGTTAAGATATTGGTGCATTTTTTCAAAGAAATCACATAACTAGAATTGAAAACAACAATAAATAATTCCATCATTTGGCATTACAGACTGAGACTCATCTATAATTCTCTGGTTCTAATTAGTTTCATAGGCAATAGATAGAGAACAGAAATGTCTTGATCAAAAGACAGCCCTAGATAGTTGAAGATTCTAAGCAGATCCTTCGAAGATCTTGTCTCACCGACCTGGAAAGAGTTAAAGAGAGAATCCGAGAAGAATTGATGCATTGTAGCTTCTCCCCAGATTGTACGACACAGGAAGAAGGATCCAAAGATGTGTGTGTGATGGAGAGAAGGATAGAGCTTTGAGATGGTAATTTGATAGCTATTCACAATCTGTCTCTCTGGCTTCGCCTTTCGATAACTCTGCTGATTGTCTTTCTTCCACCTTTCATGTCGGCCTTTTTTAATTTTTATTTTTCATCTTTCTTCCCTCTTTTGAAGTTTGACGTTAGGCTTGACGCCCGACGACGCCGGATTTTGTCTGTTGTTTTGACGCCAGTCACGCCACCATCACTTTCTTTGGATTTACTTCAGTTAAATTCCCACTTGCCCTTGTTCTTTTTATTAAATGACTATATAGTCCTTTTATCTCCACAAGGGATCGGACTTCTACCAATCAAACCGAACGACTATGAATGTGTCAATAGTTGGGTAAAATTTTGTTTTAATGTTTCCTCCACCAGTTAAGTATTTATCCAACATTTATGGTATTAATAAAAGTTCATCTTGATTTATGTGTACGTCAACCGTTGGGTGAAACTTCGTTTTAATGTTTCCTTCACCCAACAATTAAGCGTTTATTCACTATTCCGCTAATGTGGCGCCTAATGGGCACTAGTTGTCAATAAAGGGACCAACCATTTTTCTCAGCTTTGACACCAAATTAAGTACAAATGTTTATTTAATAAATGCCCAGGAACCAAACACATACTTTGTCCCGATTAACAATTTTCGAATATAACCCTAAAAAATATAGGGGTTTTTACAACCAAGTCAACCTTAGAAAACGAAATCTCAAGTAGCCCAGTATAGCATTCGAAGCCCCCATCGACACCACTTAACAAATTAGTATTTATGGGCGACTCCACCTGTCTCACACGTCAACGAAAAATTTGGTTGTTTTCCCATTATACCCCTGAATTCAAAAAGAAGAAGAAATTTCTTCGCTCTCCATCTTCCCAAGTTTTTGAATGTTGCAAGGATTCTTAGAGCCCTCTTGTGTTCACCGTTCACTAGCCGTTGAAGACACCCTTCATTCACCAACCATTGGAAGGAAGCTCAAAGCTGGGTTTAGCGGCCATTGGAAGGATTCTTAGAGGCCCCCTGTGTTCAACGGTCATTGAAGGCCCCATTTGTTCATTGGTCTCCTTCATTTTCAGGCTTTGATCGTTGGAGGCCCCCTCCCTTCGTTCACCGTTGGAAGGTAGCTCAAAGCTACTAGGTTTAGCGGCCGTTGGAAGGATTCTTAGAGGCTCCTTGCGCTTAATTGTCGTTGAAGGCCCCATTTGTTCATCAGTCCCCTTCATTCCCAGGATTTGGCCTTTGGAGGCCCCTGTGTATACCGATCGGTAGAAGCTTCTCGATTTACCGAACGTTTGAAGTGTTCTGTTCTCTGCCAGTTTGGTTATTGATTTCTGGTATTTGCCCATTGTGAGTGAAGTGGTGAGGGGGGTGAGGGTAATGGTCTCCTTGAAGGACAGAATAGGCTAGGGAAGAGCAACCAAATAGAAAGTCGAGGCGGAGAGGATAAAGAGGGAATTGGATGATAGGGTTAACCAATGATTGGATGATTGTCCTCCCATGCGAGAAGGTTCTCTATTTATAGGGAAGATCCCGAGATCCTGAAAGGAATGAGCCAGAGGTGCTCATTTTCTACTAGGAAAGGGAATATTGTATTCGTTGTCAGTCATTAAGGGCACTATTGGGGCTTCAACACGTGTCTCTATCCAAGGATCAGCTTCCCTTTCACTCAGAGGTCCTCATAATGCGTGTGTGCTACTGCCTCGTGCATGCCTCACTTAACTGACATGGCGAAGGTGACGTCACCGTTTGGCGGTGGTGTCTCACTAGATTTATCGTAGTCCTGCGGTGCACTCTTTAGGTTCATCGCAAGGGGAGGGTTGGTTGTAAACCGGTCACGAGTGTCTATGTAGTACCAATACTATTAGACAGTGTATGCCCTTAGTTCCAATCAGAATGATGTACATTATGACATTTTAATGTAAATGAATAAAGTACATATTTGATTTATGTTATTATGGTGTGTTTTTGTGTAATACCCTTAAATTGGACACATATGAGACTCGTGTTAGTTTAAAATCTTCACAGCCGTTGGATAGATCTGGGGAGATTTATCCTGCCAAGGTTGACACTGATGTGCTGCCAAGTTGGTTGGGGTGGCTTGTCTCAACTGCCAGAGTGAGACTTGAGCTACATGTAGTGTGGGTTTCTTGAAACCCTGAACCGGATTGGAATTCTAGTATTGCCCTGGACCTTGGAGATAGATGGGTCAAACTGGATTGTTACACCTGACCCCTAGACTCGATTATGATATGATACTACACTAAGTGTCGGATTGGGCTGTCTTTAATATGCCAATCAGTGAGATCCTTAGAGGGGGTCAAAACCTGGGTATATTGGAATGGTCTAAGAATTCATCTGAGTGGGTGATCATAGTGACAGGATCAACCCTTTTGTCAGACAAAGTGAATGATCGGGGATGCACTCTCTCTGATGGAAACCAAAACTGTCGGCAGTCGATTTCAACCGTTGAAATTTGTTTTGCAAAATATATTTATATAGATTATGGTTTCAAAATGTTTGCAAAAGATTTTAATTCTCGGAATCCATGTGAGTAGAGAGTGCAGCACTGTACCTTGCAGCTGAAGGAAAGGTCTTCTCTTGTCGGGCAGTGTTTGATCATTATGAGTTGAGAGGTTAAGTGTAATACCATTGAGGGTAATACATGATGGGCTAATCTTGCATCTGCCCATAGTCCTTAGGTTTTTATAAGGTGGCTTGACCCAGAGACCATTTAGTGTAAATGTTGGGCCCATTAAGAGCCCATGGTGATGGACTCAGGGGTTCACTATCCCCTATAGTGAATTTGGCCAGGCCTTGTAACAAAGGCTAGGCTGAGCCCATGTGACTGATGTGTAAATCAATGTTTGGGTTCCATGCCATACAAGGATAACCATCTAGGCAACAGTTAGGAGGCTAAGTGAGCAGATGGACTTAATGGGCCTAAAACCCAATTCGAACTGGCTTAATGAGATTAATTAAAAGGGGGCGGTTCTCGGATTTAGATTAGAAGATAGGATAAGGGATTATCCCTATCCACTCAGAGAGTCCAGATCCAAATAATGATTTGGATCAGGAAACTTCTAATTAGATTAGGAGGGTTGATCTTTATCTGCAAATAAGATAAGGGATTATCCTTACCTCTTAAAGAGAGTTCAGATCCAAATACAAGATTTGGATTAGGAAATTCATAATGAGATTATGAGAACCTCTCTTTAAGGCTATAAATAGGAGAGCAGGGTGAACCATCAGAACAACAGAAATCATCAGACTGACTGCTGAATTCCAGAGAGAGACAACACAATTTGACTGCACTGTTTCCTTCTCTCCTGCTCTTGCTGCCACACTAGTTCGATCTCCACCTGTGGGAGCGATCAAGAAGAATTCTTGATATTACCTTTTGGCAGAAAAGGTAATCTGAAGTTGTGCTCACTAGCCCTCCATCAGATTCTTGCTAAAGAACCATCCTCTTGATTCTGCTTCATCCTGCTCCGTGTCATCTTCGATGGAAGCAGGTTTTGGATTTTTCCTTGGGCGTGAACACCTTCATTGGAGGTTATTATTACTTTGTATCAGGTATATCCCTCCACTCCCTTTTGGTTTCAGATCAGGTCTGGTTTAGGTTCAAGATTGATCATTGAAAATGCAGTTTTCTAAAATAGGGAATGTGATTCTCACATGGGAGAGAGAGAAATTTTTGAAAATTTGCCCAACCTTCCTGTAGGGTTCGGGCCATCCATATGATGGATCTCTCATCCCTTCAGTGGTATTAGAGCCAGATTCAAATCTTGAACCAAAATTAACCAGATCTGGGTCTGCGCAAATGGGTAGAAGGCGTTCTACCCGATTTGCGCAGATTAGCGTTTTTTGGGAAATTTGTTCCCAAATTTTGGGCGATTGATCTGAAATTAAATATGATAGGGAGATTCATATGATGAACTCTCTAAAGGCCTTCCATCATTAACATGAAGATGGGTCATTCAGTAATGAGGAAACGCACCATAAAATTGGGCTATCCATTTGCTGCTGGATCTGTTAGATTGTTTCATAAGATGATAGGGGCGTCATAGACTGATGTGGGAGGGGCCTATCCTAAAATGGAAGACTCTCTCACGGTACATTGGCGTTCATGAATATGATGGGTGAGCACTCACTGGACAAAAAGGTTTAACCTAAAATGGCAATGAATCTTGTCTGACAAAGGCCAAAGGGAAAGCTCATAAGATGAGTGAATATGATCCTTCACAGAAAGGTGGTGGGATTATGCAGCTGAAACTGTTGGCTCCATGCACCCTATGTGATTTTCCACATTTCCAGAGACATAATTCGCAGTCTTCGTCACTGAGATAGGAGGGAAATATCATAAATGAATAAATGGAAATGGAACATTGATTAAAAGCCATATCTATATAGATAACATGAATCAAATAAGGTTGTGGACTAATATTTGTTTTGCCCTTTATCAGAAATGGAAAACGGACAATTCGCTAAATTGTTGGACGACAACAAACTTAAGGGCCCAAACTACACTGACTGGTATCGTAACCTTATGCTGGTCGTGACGTCCGAGAAATTGGACAAGGTAGCTAAAAACCCTACCCCAGAACGTTCGGGTGATAGGGTTTCTGAGGCCCGTAGGAGGGACTATCAAGAATGGGAAGAGAAAAATTCCCTTGCTTGCTGCTACATCATAGCCTCCTTAGATAATCCGATACAACAACAGTTTGATCAGATTGAATTGTCCAAGGATATCTTGGATAGTCTGAGGATGATGTATGAGGAGCAGAATCATTCTACTCGTTAGAAAGTCTTGAAATAGTTCATGACCGCGTAGATGTTCAAGAACCATCAAGTTCATTTCCATTGTCATAAGATGATGGGATACATCAATGAACTTGAGGCTCTTGGATCCGGGCTTGATCATGTCACCAATGTGGATGCCATCCCAAATTTCTTTGCCTCCTTCCTTTAATCAGTTCATCATGAACTACAACATGAACAAGCTAAATGTTAGCATCCAGGAACTCAGCAATATGTTGTAGAGGACCGAGGAACTGATAAAGAAGGATGGGCCCATTGCCATGCTTGTTGAAGCTAGCAAATCAGGCAAGAAGAAGCCCCAGAGGAAGGTTAGCAAGACCGAAAGGCAGAGGAAGGACAAAGCATCAGATGCTTGTCACTTCTGCAAGCAGGCCGGCCACTGGAAGAGGAACTGTCCTCGGTACCTGGAGACTAAGAAACAAGTTAATTTCGAATCCTTTGTCATAGAAACCAATTTGTTTGTAACTTCTGCTTCCTGGTGTATTGACTCTGGGGCTTCAACTCATGCGTGTAACACACTACAGGGGTTCAGGATAAGCAAAAGAGTGAGTGACGGAGAAGTGACGCTCTACTTGGGGACTTCTACAACAGTTGCAGCTACAACCATAGGAACTGTAGAATTAGTTTTCAGAGAAGGAATTATTGTACTGAAAGATTGTCTTTTCGTACCAAATTTAAGAAGAAATTTGATTTCTGTCTCAAAATTGTGCATGTGGCATTACCGACTTGCCCACATTAATATAGATCGTATCACAATGTTGGTAAAGGATGATCCTTTGGATTTTCTAACTGTAGAAGATCTTCCAACCTGTGAACCTTGCCTTCAGGGTAAGATGATGAAACGGCCATTTAACGGTAAGCCTGAAAGATGTACAAGCACATTTGACCTTATACATAATGATGTATATGGTCCCATGAATGTTAGGACACGTAACCAGCACGTTTACTTCATAACATTTACCAATGATTACTCACGGTATGGTTACGTGTACCTAATGAGACATAAGTCTGAATCTTTTGAAAAGTTCATAGAATTCAGACAAGAGGTTGAGAAATAGTTAGGGAGAGAAACTAAGACCCTTCGATCAGATCGAAGTGGCGAGTATCTCTCTGACGAATTCAAGGACTACTTAAAGGACAATGGGATAGTATCACAACTAGCTCCTCCTACTACACCACAAATAAACGGTGTGTCAGAGAGGAGGAACCAGACTTTATTCGATATGGTCCGATCACTACTCCCTATGAGCTTTGGACCGGTAAGAAACCAAGTGTGAGACACTTAAAGATTTGGGGTTGTCAGGCACATGTTAAAAGAATGAGTGCTAACAAATTGGAATCCAAGACCAGCCATTGCCTATTCATAGGCTACCCCAAAGGCTCTGTGGGTTACTTATTCTATGACATAGGAGAACAGAAGGTATTCTGTAATTGAAATGCTCATTTCTTGGAAGATAATTACATCCTGAACAATCATCGTCAAGAAGTTGTTCTTGATGAGGAGAGCTCAAGGGTAGTGGGAGATGTTCCACAAGCTCCAGTTAATGACCAACCTAGGAGATATACCCGAGTTTCTAGGCCTCTAGTTCGTTTCGGCTATGACCAAGAAAGTTACTTGGTGGAAGCCATGACCAGTGAAGAAGATCCCGTAACTTTTACGGAAACTATGTTGGACATAGATTCCTTGAAGTCGGTAGATGCCATGAAAGCTGAGATGGACTCAATGGAGACCAATGAAGTTTGG
The DNA here is from genome assembly GCF_055504915.1 of Nelumbo nucifera. Taxonomy (NCBI): domain Eukaryota; kingdom Viridiplantae; phylum Streptophyta; class Magnoliopsida; order Proteales; family Nelumbonaceae; genus Nelumbo; species Nelumbo nucifera. Next base: position 62,556,275 of record NC_142653.1, read on the forward strand.
ACTCTAGTAGATCCGCCCCTGGGGTAAAAGCAATTGGTTGCAAATGGATCTATAAGAGGAAGAAGGGCCCTGATGGTAAGGTTGAGACCTACAAGGCTCATCTTGTGGCGAAAGGGTACACTCAGAAAGAATGAATCGATTATGAGAAAACATTTTCGCCGGTGGCCATGCTTAAATCCATTAGGATCCTGCTAGCTATAGCAGCGTACCATGATTACGAGATTTGGCAAATGGATGTCAAAACTGCGTTCCTGAATGGAGATCTTAGTGAAGATATCTATATGCAGCAACCGCAAGGTTTCATAGCGTGGGTCAGGAACACATGGTATCCATATATGGACTTAAGCAAGTTTCTAGGAGTTGGAACATCTGTTTTGACTCTGCTGTCAAATCGTTTGACTTTGAGCAAAAATCCGAATGAACCCTGTGTCTGCAGAAAAACCAGTGGTGATAATGTTACGTTCCTGGTTCTGTATGTAGATGACATTCTACTCATTGGGAATGATGTAGGAATGTTGACTACGGCGAAAGTGTGGCTTTCACAGCAATTCTCCATGAAAGATCTTGGAGAAGCCTCCTACATACTGGGTCTTCGGCTCTATAGAGATAGATCGAAGATGATAATAGGACTATCCCAATCTAGTTACATTGAAAAAATAATCAAGATATATAGCATGGAGAACTCTAAGAAAGGAAATGTTCCTTTCAGGCATGGAGTCACTCTCTCTAAGGGTAAGTCTCACAAGACACATGAAGAGATTGAGGGCATGAAAGATGTTCCTTATGCCTCAGCCGTAGGGAGCATCATGTATGCCATGCTGATGTTGCCAAGTCGGTAATGCCACAGGCACGTGGGATTAATTGTATCACAGACTCTTTTCTTGGGGATTTCAGCCAATGTAGTTTCGGTTATATTAGTTTTTAGAGAAGGATGTAGAACATAGAGACCGTTCTCCAGTTCCCCGTATGCGATAAATCTGTTATTTCTTTTAACAGTAATCATATTACTAAAGAAGATAGAATTACCATCCGCACATAGTTTTGAGACAGAAATCAAAATTCTCCTTAAATTCTGTACATAAAGACAATATTTCAGTACAATGATTCATTCTCTAAAAATTAACTCCATGGTTCCTATGGCCGCGACTGCAACAGTTGCAGAAGTCCACAGGTAGAGCGTAACTTCTCATTCACTAAACCTTCTGCTTACCTTGACCTCCTACAGTGAGTTACACGCATGAGTTGAAGCCCTGGAGTCAATACACCAAGATGCAGAAGCTACCAATAAGTTGGTTTCTATAACACAAGATTCGAAATTACCTTTCTTGGATTCTAGGTAGGCAGGACAATTCCTTTTCCAGTGGCTGGTCTTCTTGCAGAAGTGACAGGCATCCGATGCTTTGTCTTTCTTCTGCTTCTTGGGTTTGGCAGCTTTTTTCTGGGGCTTTTTCTTTGCATTCATTTTCTTGCCCAGTTTCCCAGCTTCAACAAGCATGGCAATGGGCTCATCCTTTTTAATCAATTCTTCAACCCTCTACAACATATTGTTGAGTTCTTGCAAATTGACGTTCAGCTTGTTCATGTTGTAATTCATGATGAATGGATTAAAGGATGGAGGCAAAGAGTTGAGAATAGCATCGATCTGTGTTACTAGATCTAGCCCGGATCTAAGAGCCTCCAGCTCATCGATATATCCTATCATCCGAAGACAATGATCGTGAACTTGTTGGCCCTTGGACATCTACACGGTCATGAACTGTTTTCAAGACCTTCTGCCGAGTAGAACGATTCTGCTCTTCGTACATTGTCTTGAGACTGTCCAATACATCATTGGCAAGTTCGATCTGATCGAACTACCCTTGTATTGGGTTGTCCAAGGAGGCAATGATATAGCAGCGGGCAAGGGAGTTTTTCTCCTCCCATTCTTGGTATTCTCTTCTCCGGGCCTCAGAAGCCCTATCTCCCGAACGATTTGGGGTAGGATTCTTGGATACCTTATCCAACTTTTCAGAGGTTAAGACCAACATAAGGTTCCTGTACCAGTCGACATAGTTTGGGCCCTTCATCTTGTTGTCATCAAGCAGCTTTGCAAATTGTCTGTTTTTCATTTTCTGATAAAAGAGCAAACATCAGTCCACAACCTAATTTGATTCATGTTCATTACATAGATATGAATTTTAATCTACGTTCCATTCCCATTTATTCATCTCTGAGATTTCCCTCCTCTCTCAGTGACGAAGATTACGAGTTGTCTCTGGAAATGTGGGAAATCACATAGGGTGCATGGAGCCAACTGTTTCAGCTGCATAACCCCACCACCTTTCTGTGAAGGATCATATCCACTCATCATATGAGCTTTCCCTTTGGCCTCTGTCAGACAAGGTTCAGAGTCGTTTTCAGGTAAACCTTTCTATCCAGTGAGTGTTTACCCATCATATTCGTGAACGCCAAGGTACCGTGAGAGAGTTCCCATTTTCTGGTGAAGCCCCTCCCACATCGGTCTATGACGCCCCTATCATCTTATGAAACACTCAGATAAGCCCAACAGCAAATGGATAGCCCATTTTCTGGTGCATTTCCTCATTACTGAAAGACCCATCCTCATGCTAATGATGGAAGGCCTTTAGAGAGTTCATCATATGAATCTCCCTATCACATGCACTCATATTAGCTGGAGGGAACAGTAAATTACGCCCTAGTTTGTTCTAGGTCAAACCAAAGTGGTTCCCACTGGCTTTCATAAAGCCAGATTTCGGTGGGCCCATATCGCTAGGGTCCCGCACGTAACCTCTTCATGAGGTGTGGGGCCCACCACTGAGGGAGGTCATCCAATGACCAAAAGGGACACCATGGCAATGATGTGCATTCAACCATGGTGTGTGCAAGAGCCACTGTCGATTGAGCATGGGCCAAGCACTTATGGTCCATGTACGTTGCATATCACACATCTATACATCACATGCAAGGATAAATTGATCTAATCGATTAATTATCTGTAAAGCCCATTTTCAATCCATAATATTAACCATTAATATAATCCATGTATATGGGCCGAATTAGGGTTGATGGGTTCGGCCCATATAGCTTTATCTGCAGAGTGGGCTTTTAGCAATTTTAACAACTTAAAACTGGGCTTTACAGGTTGGGCCGAATTAAGCATTTAATTAAATATCAATCCTCAGGCCCATTAGTGGGAAAATTATAGCTGACATTCAGCCTTGATCGAACCCTAGATTCGGTCCAAACAATTTGAACCAATCTTGGTTCGAATGGGTCTAGGGTTTGATCTTTAATTAAATTTTTAATTCAAGAAAATAATCTGAAATTAAATACTGATAAAAAGAAAATCAAGAATCAGTTAAACAAGGCTGTTCGCACAATCCATCCTGCAAAACAGAGGTTAGATCACAGTTTGCAGTTTCATAAACTGCAAACCACAGATTGCGATTCTCCCATCTACGAGATCTCCTTCTCTGCGCCACCATCTTCGATCCAAAAATAAAAATAAATAGAAATCCTAATTTCTATTAATAATTACATCAGATCGAATACCTATACATTCAGTCTAAAAATAAAAAAAAATTATTTTACAAACCAAATGTAATAAAATAATCCATAAACTGCAAAATCGCAGGTTCCTTGCGCAAATCAAGAATTTGTTCTCCTCTTGTACGAACAACCCATAAATCAAGAAAATCATAAAGAACAACTCTAAACAATAATCAGATTTATGTAAAAATTAATTTCAGATTATTGGCCCATAAATTTTGGGACAATTACCAAAACCCTTTATCTACGCAAATCGGGTAGAACGCCTTCTGCCCATTTGTGCAGGTTCAGATCTGAAACAAATTGGTTCAAGATTTGAACCATGGCTCTAATACCATTGAAGGTATGAGAGATCCATCGTATGGATGCCCAAATCTTGCTGAATAAGGTGGGCGAATTTCAAAAAAAAATTTCTCTCCCTTTCAACTAGGAATCAAATTCCCTATTTAGAGAATCATATTTTCAATGATCAATCTTGAACCATAAACTGAACCAGATCTGAACAAAAGCAGTAGGAGAGAATTATACTTGATACGGAGAAGTAATATCTCTCAATGGAGGCGTTCACGCCCAAGGAAGGATCCAAAGACTGCTCCCACTGAAGATGACGCAGTGTAGGGTGGAGCAGAATCAGTAGTGTTCTTCTCCAAGAACCTATTCCTCCACAAGAAATAGTAGGATGGCACGTGAGCACAACTTCCTATCATTCCTTTCACCAAGAGCTGATATCAAGATCAAATCTTGACTTCTCCCACTAAACTGGAGATCGAACTGGCAATGTAGGCGGCAAGAAAGAATTCTGCAGGGTTGCTTGATTCTTTCTTTTGTGATTTCAACACTAAAGAGGATGTGAATATCTGTGTTCTAAAGGCTGCTGTCTCTTCCTTCTTTTGTAACCCTAAAGGATCAGCTCCTAATCCCATTAGGAGTTGTTGATCCAAATCTTATTTGGATCAGACATCTCTTTAGGTGATAAGGATAAACCCTTATCTTATCTACAGATTAGATCAGCCTTCTCCTAATCTCATTAGGAGGTTTTCAGATCCAAATCACATTTAGATCTGGACTCTCTAAGTGGATAGGATTAAGAGCCTAATCTATCTGCTAATCCATCTCAGAATTCGCCCCATGTTTAACTAATTAAAACAGCCCAGTTCGAAATGGGTTTTAGGCCCATTAATGTTATGGATCCCAGGAATTAAAACCTTTTGCAAACATTTTAGAAACCATAATGTATATATACTTTTATATCTCATATAAAATATATATTTTGCAAGGCAAATCTCAATGATTGAAATCGGCTGCCGGCAGTCTTGGTTTCCATCAAAGAGAGTGCATCCCCGATCATTACCTTTGTTCGACAAAGGGGCTGATCCTGTCACTATGATCACCCACTCAAATGAATTCTCAAACTGTCCCAATATACCCAGGTTTTGACCCCCGCTAAGGATCTCACTGATTGGTACATCAAAGACAGCCCAATTTGACACCTAGTGCAGTATCATAATCGAGTCTAGGGGTCGGGTGTAACTTTCCAGTTTTGCCCATTAATCTCCAAGGTCCAAAGCAATACTGGAAATCTGGTTCGGTTCAAAGATTCAATTGATCCTACACTGCATATGCCTAGGGTCTTACCCTGTCAGCTGAGATAGGCCACCCTAACCGACTTGGTGGCACATTAGTGTCAGCCTTATCAGGATAGGTCCCCCCAGACCGACCTACTGGTTGTGAACATTCTAAACTAACACGAGTCTCATAAAGTGTCTAGTTTAAGGGTATTACACAGAAACATACAAAGGGAACATGAATCTAATTTGTACTTTTATTCATTTACAATAAACTCATAATGTACATCATTCTGATTGAAGCTAAGGGCATACAAAACTGTCTAACACACCCATTCCCCTGTTATGTTACAAAACTGGATCTACGGGAGATTGATGTTAAAAGGTAGCATCAGCAGAGAATGTGCAGACCCATTGACTAAGCCACTAACGTAGAAAGTGGTTTAGAAACACGTGGAAAGTCTGGGACTCTGACTTATACCCGATTGGACCTAAGTGCAAGTGAGAGTTGTTAGACAGTGTGCCCTTAGCTCCAATCAGAATGTAAATGAATAGAGTACATATTTGATTCATGTTATTATGGTGTGCTTCTGTGGAATACCCTTAAACTGAACCCATATGAGACTCGTGTTAGTTTAGAATCTTCACAGCCGTTGGATAGATCTGGGGAGATTTATCCTGCCAAGGCTGACACTGATGTGTCGCCAAGTTGGTTGGGGTGGCTTGTCTCAGCTGCTAGGGTGAGACTTGAGGTACATGCAGTGTGGGTTTTCTTGAAACCCTGAACCAGACCAGAATTCCAGTATTGCCCTGGACCTTGGAGATAGATGGGCAAAATTGGAATGTTACACCTGACCCCTAGACTCGATTATGATACTACACTAGGTATTAGATTGGGTTGTTTTTGATATGCCAATCAGTGAGATCCTTAGAGAGGGTCAAAACTTGGGTATGTTGGGACAGTATGAGAATTAATCTGAGTGGGTGATCATAGTGAAATGATCAACTCATTTGTCGGACAAAGTGAATGATCGGGGATGCACTCTTTCTGATGGAAACCAAAATTGCTGGTAGTCGTTTTCAGCCATTGAAATTTGTTTTGCAAAATATATTTATATAGAGATATATTTATATATATTATGGTTTCAAAATGTTTGCAAAATGTTTTAATTCCCAAGATCCATGTGAGTAGAGAGTTTAGCATTATACCTTGCAGCCGAGGGAGATATCCTCTCTTGTTGGGCAGTGTTTGATCATTTTGGGTTGAGAGGTTAAGTGTAAAATCATTGAGGGTAATACCTGATGGGTTAATCTTGCATCTGCCCACAGTCCTGTCGGGTAGTGTCCTTTTTTCGATTTTGTCTGAGAAGTTGACACAGCCGAGTTACTGTCAGAAAGGGAGGCAACCTTGGTTGCTGATGGTGGGGAGGGTTTCTGGCCTCTAGTGCCCGTGTTTAGGGGTGTGGAGGGCATATTCAATCCTATCCATGGATCTGAACTAATGTGCCTTTGCCGTCGTCCTGACCGCTCCGTTACTTATAAGTGTCAGGAGCCTAAGACCACCAGCTCCAAGTCGTCTACTATATATTAAGGAACCCTATGTATTGTTGCACGTTGCAGGATTGCGGTCTCCTTCGGTGTATGGACTGCTATATGAATCTTGTCGGTAGGGAGGGGGTGAAGTAAGTTCCTCGTCTTCTAGAGCACCGGTGTTGTTGTACCCATACTTTTGTGGGCGCATTTGGTGAGTTTACCATTAGGGTAGAGGATTTGGTTGTCCTGTTAGGGTTACCGGTTGGGGGTGCCGTGTCTGCTCCGCACCTTTAACATGTTGAGTCTATTCTCGCCAATATGAGGTGGCTTTTTGACGAGCTTTTGCGCGAAATTGTGGCTTTTGAAGTTCGGGTCAATCGCACCACTGCCCGTGGTAAGATGCCATTGGAGGCTTGGGTGGCGTTTTGGTTTGAATCTCATGGTGGCGCAAATGTTATGGTGCATTGTGCCAATTATCAATGCCACCTTGCTGCCTTTATCTTGTATATATCCTCTCCGTTCCTTTTTCCTGGGTTGCCTAACTGCGGTTTACGAACGGTCCTGATCCCGCTTGCTGTCTTAATTGCTAGTGGTCATCAGCTGCCATTGGCTTCCATGTTCCTAGGTTACCTGTATGAGCAGATGGACGATACTATTCAGCAGATAATGGACCAGGCTGTAAGAGGCATGTAAGTTACATTTGCGCTCCTTTTCTTTTGGATGTTTTGCTACGAACGCTTCAGTCTTAGCATCACGCCCTTCGCTTGTCTCCTCTTCGAGACGCCATTGCCACTATGAAGGGTGATGAGTTCGAGGAGAAACAACTCGAAGTCTATAGGGGGAAACGCTGGCTTCAGGCTTCCAGGAACAAAGACTTCAAGTTGGATGAGATCAACATGAAGCTGGCATCTCTTGATGGATTCACTTGGCAGCCCTATGCTGAGGCTGTTCAACATGCCCTGCCTTTATGTGTCGGGTTGCCTATTCCGGAGGGTGGTGACCACCAGTGTGGATGACTACTCTCCCGCTCAAATACCGAATGACCCCTATCGCGCTTTACCCCGGCCTTCTGTGGCAAACACGATGAAGTAGATGGTGGAATATTTCCCCGATCAGCAACATGACCCACCGGGGGAGACATTACGTGACGAGGTTGGGGGTCCTTCCTCACGAGCTCCTGAAATCCCCTAAACAGAGAACACAGGTAAGCGAATTGGAGGGATTTGTAGGTCGATGCCCTCTTGAACCCAGCAAGGGGAAATGTTGTGATGTTGTGCATTTGGGGAAAGCCAAGTCGTCACGATGGGTCCAGAACACGTCCTCTCCAGAGGACCTTAAAAATTGCCTGCCCTTATCGTCATATCCAAACTGGCGCATCACCCTATCTGGACGGTATACCGCCAATTGTGCCTCCTACTGCGATCAAGATAGGCTATGACACTGGACCATGTCACCAGATGTACTGCGCTCTATGGGCCCAGATGTGGCCTTGTCGCAGGCACTTGTTTGTCACGCCAAAGGCAGGCCACCATCTTCAGCATCACCTACTGCGGAGGCGTCCGTACCAGCCACGGGGTCAACCAAGTTGGTTATAGTGGCACCCTCTGTAAGGGTAGCCTGCATCCGCTTTTCGAGCGGTAGGACAAAGAGGATGGCTCCTCCCCGACCAAGACGCGGTTCTTTGGTGGACGATCTGGTAATATAGTTGAAAAACTGTCTATCTGGACGGTATACCGCCAATTGTGCCTCCTACTGCGATCAAGATAGGCTATGACACCGGACCATGTCACCAGATGTACTGCGCTCTATGGGCCCAGATGTGGCCTTGTCGCAGGCACTTGTTTGTCACGCCAAAGGCAGGCCACCATCTTCAGCATCACCTACTGCGGAGGCGTCCGTACCAGCCACGGGGTCAACCAAGTTGGTTATAGTGGCACCCTCTGTAAGGGTAGCCTGCATCCGCTTTTCGAGCGGTAGGACAAAGAGGATGGCTCCTCCCCGACCAAGACGCGGTTCTTCGGTGGACGATCTGGTAATATAGTTGAAAAACTGTTGTTTCCCTTAGTTTTATGTAATATACGCTGCTATTGTTAATAATTGTTTGAACTGATGTTTACTCTGATGCTATTGTAGTATGTGGGGAACGAAGATGCCCTGTCAGCCTTAGAGGCTACTGCAGTTTCTCCTAGAAGGTTAGATTTGGTGAGTATTAATGTTCTCTACAGACATCTATTTTCTAGGCTTGTATTTAGGGAATGAGGTTGTGACTTAAATGTGCGCAGTCATTTGTTTTGAAGCGTGTCGAAGATGAAGAGACGTGGCCTAGCGCAGAAACTTCAGAAACTCCCATTGTGAGTAAGTAGGTATGTGGGAATTTTGTTGATATGTTGCTTTATCACGTTTAGGCTTGTTATACTGACTACTTGTGTGCTGTTTCATTGCAGGCTCCGCTTCATGTAGATATCCCCATTGTGCTTGTTGCTCCTATCATCAGGCATCTAATGGAGGAGTTGAGATCACCGCAGCCTCCTGATCAGGACCCTGAGGCTGTTGAGAATGCTGGTTCTGGTGACGCCACTGTAGATGCTGCAGCGCGAGAGGATGGAACTTCAGTAGCTGTGGAGCCGAAGCAGGTGGTTTGAGCCCTCCGTCGAGAGGGTCGGGGTTCCTATGAATGCAGGGGACCAGGCTAAATGTGGGGATGTAGAAGTGGTTGGATCACCAGTCAAAGAGCTGACCTATGAGGAGGAGCTTTTGCAAATACGACAGGAGCTTTCCGAGTTCTATGACAAGAATGACGTTCCCCCTCTAGGTTATGCCATTGTGGATCCTGTTGAAGTTCAGTGTCATCGCTGCTACGACAAGTACTCTATATCGCGTTTGGTGACAGAGTTTGCTTCCCTGGTCATACGTGCTGGGTCGTTGCCGTCTACGAAACTTCATCCAATGGTTGTCGGGCTTGCCCTGAATACGATTGCGACTATGATGGATCACATAATGAACCGTCCTGTCGAAGAACTCTCTTGGTTGGATTTTGCTCGTTGGATGGAAGCTTATAGATCTTTTTCAACTATTGGCTTTGGGATGGGCCTGATTGAGAAGCGTGTTGTGATGTTAGCCCATGCGTTCTAGAAGGTTGATCTGAAGGTATCACAGTCGGTACTATTCCGTTCTCTCAAGGACGCATGCCTTCACCACAAAGTCATCAAGGATAGCCTTGCGAAGGCCACCGAGAAATTGGAGACTCTCATGGACGAGTGCGCACAGTAGCGAAAGGTGGTGGCGGAATATGAAGCGAAGCTAGAAGATTTGGACAGATTTGAGGAGTGTGCCCCGACTTTAGAGAGTATCACAGCAATGAGAGAGGAATGAACCAGAGTATAAAACTGTTGTAAATACTTTTTGTTTCCTGTAAAGGCTTTTGTATTGTTGTGAAGTAGAACATGATTTGCATATTGTTGTTCCCGAGGTCCCTTGGTCTTTACACGTTTCTGTTAACCGTAGTTATTTCGAAGGACGCTCATGATGTTATGGAAATCTTGTGTCACTTTTGGGGTTGCCAAGGAAAACTTTCACGTTAGGGTTTTGTGTATGTGAAAGCCGTGTGGTCTGTGAGTTTTTATCGTAGTTCGTATCAGGGTGAATGTCAAGTAGTAATAAAATCTTTTTGGGATGATCATTTTGTGCGCTCCGTCATAAACGGGTTCCTTCTTATAAGTATTCTGGAGTATTCAGTGCCATTATGAGTGTAATCAACCTTTAATTGCGAACTAATTTAGAAAGAGATGTTGTGTAGGCCTCTTAGTGTAGAGGCTTTGCGCAGGTATTTAAATGGTGTTGATAAGAAGGGGAAGTTGCAAGTGTCCACTAATCGTTGGAAAGGTACTTCGCGGGCCTTTAGGTAGCCTTGGGCAGTAGAAATCGAGCATGGGGACACCCATTGTTCACTATCGTAATCAAGTGTTAGTACAGGCGTAGTGGGCTTCATCGCAGATCGTTAAAAGATACAAACGATGTTATTCCAACATCTGAGTTACTGTCAAGTCTAAGGGAGCTAGCCCAAATAAGTGGGTAAGTAACGTATTCATAGAAACGGGGTGTCTCAGTATCAAAGCATGATCAAGTGCGAAAGAACATCGCAAAGGAAATAATGAATTGTGGAGTGCGTAGTGAAGTCCATTTTGTAGAATGGAGCTCAACTTTTGTAGGGAAACGATGGTTCTACAAAACTATTGTTTCCCACTATCACCCTTCCCTGTGAGCTCGAGGCAGCTCCACCTCTTACAGGGATGTCGAAGGGAGCTCACCCCATGTTGAGGATGTGGTACCGCCACCCATCTACCCCCGCACCACCTATCCAGGACAATGTGTCAGAAATGGAAAAACCACCCATTGGTTGCTTCGGTGGGTTTATAGCTCTTTTGTGCTGACCAAACGCACACCCTCTATTGCCACTCACCCATTGAGCATCCCGGCATCTTCTGTCTGCCCATCAGCCCAATGACCCAGACCGATAGTGGGAAATGGTGGTTCTAACCGTTAGCCTTCTCCATGAGCTCGAGGTGTCTTGGCCTCTCACGGGGTGGTTCCCCGAATTCTGAATACTGGCTCTTGTTTCCTACTGAAATTGCTGAGTATTAGTAGCTAGAGCCTTGATTATATCATCTAATGACATACCTGAATTCGGGGGTTGGCCTTGCACTGTGATGGGTGATGAAAACTGGGGCTATTGATTGAAAAACTAGGGCTGATATTTTTGCTGTCCTCCTTGGTTCCCGTAGCTTAGATTTGGATGATCTCTCCACCCCGGATTATACTTTCGTTAGGGTTGGCCCAGGAATCCTCCTATGGCACTTACTTGCTGCATCGATCCATCTTGTAGTGATGGACACATGTCTATAGGATGACCAGGGATTGAACAGATATCACACACCCTGACAGCTTGTAATTGTCCTGCAGCGAGTTGCCTAACCAAGGCAGTTAAGTCAGAAATCTGATTTTCTAAATTTACATGGCTTACCTCATTTGCATGCCTAATGGGATCATCTGTCCTTGCACCGAACTGCTGTGAATTTTCGGCCATGTTGGAAATTAATTCCCTGGCCGCTTCGGGTGTTTTGTTCACCAAGGCTCTGCCATTGGCTGCATCTACCATACTTCTATCCATGGGCTGGAGCCCTTCATAGAAGTATTGGATTAACAGTTCGGGTATTTGGTGGTGCGGACAGATGGCAACAAGTTGTTTAAATCTTTCCCAATATTCATATAGCGTTTCACCACCAAATTGCCGAATTCCACATATTTCTTTCCTTATATTTGTTGCCCGAGATGCAGGAAAATATTTGTCCAAAAATATCCTATTCATCTCATCCCATGTGCATATTGAACCGGGAGGAAGAATATACAACTAATCTTTTGCTTTATCACGTAAAGTAAATGAAAATGCTATAAGTTTTACCTGGTTCTCGGTCATACCGTGGGGCTTCATGCTCGAACAAACGACATGGAATTCCTTTAGATGCTTATGAGGGTCCTCACCTGGAAAACCATGAAATATAGGCAATAGTTGAATCAAACCAGATTTGAGTTCAAAAGCTACCTCAAGAGTGGGATACGTTATGCATAAGGGCTGTTGGTTTATAATCAGTGCAACCAACTCCCTTAATGTCCTCTCTCTGTCAGTCATTCTTTCTTTTTCTTCGAAGATGGGTAGATCACAAGCAGGTAAATCGCAATCTGAGCTCACCCTTTTAGGTGAACGATCCTTCCTTTGTTTTGCCTCCTTCCTTAAACGACGGGTGGTCCTCTCAATTTTGGGGTTGTACTCGAGTTCATCTCGTTTAGAAGCATGAGTCATAAAACAAGAAGGTTAACAAAAAGAAGGTAATAGCTAAGAAATTAAAGTTGCTCCCCGGCAACGACGCCAAAATTTTGACGGGTTATCAAAGCCCTAAAAATTAGTACTAGTCCCACAATAAAATAATTGCAGTAAAAAGTGGTACTAGGTCGAATCCCGCAGGGAGCAAATCAATAATCTCTTAGCCGAATGGATAAAGTAACTGAGTGGGGGAATTAAATGCTGAAATTAAAAGAACAGAAAGTAAATAACAACTTAAACAAAAGAAATCAGTCTTACCAAATTCTGGTTCAAGGGTTCGGGTTGAATCAATTAGCCATCGATCCTAGGTAAAATTCAGCAGTCTTGCAATTCAAGCATTTAACCTTAGATTTATTAGGATAGCCATAATAAAACTTGTGTTTCCCTAAATCAGTTGACCAAACCCAGCATTCGATCAACACTTATCTTTAATCAACTAGGTATGATAGCGCAAATTAATGATAGCATTAAGCTTTGTGAAAACAGTCAAACCAAAATAACAATAATTGAGATAGTTGCAATTATTGAATCTTGTTCCATCGATTTCCTTTAGGTTAAAACATGTTAATGCATTGGTCAAAGGCTGTCATGAACAATTGACCCAAAAAGAAACCTAATTACTACTTGTACTACTATTTGTGACAATTACGGATCACCGAAATCATGGATAGTAGTAGGAAAATCAACATTAATTCAGTTTGTCAAACTAATTAACATCAATATCCAATAAAAATATGCACAAGAATCAATGAATACTTGAATTAGAAAGCAAGAAAATAAATTAACTACAGAACCTCACAATGACACAATCAAACCTCCCCCCTTGAACCAGAAAAAAGAATCTTAGCTACTAATGATCTGCGCAATCTCCATGCTCTGTTTCTCCATGGTCAAATTGCTTTCTTGAGTTTCTTGATTTTCTTGATGATCTCTTGGATCTTGAAGTGAGTGATGCTAGAGCTGGTTCACCCCCTCTTTATATAGCCAAAGGAGAAGGCTGTTTTCCAACTCCTTCTAGGAGATCATCCTATCTTCAGGGAGTCTTGATCTTCTTTGAGGTAATCCTATCCTATCTCTTATCTAATGATCTAATCTCAATCTACTTATCTCTCTAGGATTACATTCAAGACTTTAGATCTGATAAGACTCTCTCCTTGGAGATTACATTCGAAATTGGGACTCTTGACTCTTGATTTCGAGTTGAGCTGCTTTGATAACTTGGGTTGTTTCAAGGTAGTTTTACGAGTTGGGCTTCAGTTGTGAAATGGGCCTGGCTGCGAACTTACTCCGACTTCAGGCTCATTTTCGTACTTAATTCGTGTCGAGTCTGTCAAAACCCAAAACATAAAAGTTGTGGGCCTTCCTTTCATCTTTCTAATGCTTCTTGAATTGTCCAATTCAGAGTCTGGAATTGAGAGTTAGGCTCTGATTACTGACTGTCGCCGAAATTGTGCAAAATCACCCGATTTGCCCTGTTTTTTCTTCCAATTGCCTTCTTTATTGCCCTAAATCGAAATACAAGAGTAATGAGTTCATTTAAGTGCTAAAGTAATGTAAAAAGATGAAAATTAAGGAACAAAAATAGGGTTCTTTTCAGTCTCATCAGGAGTACATGCATGAGGTTAAGGGGGGGCTGAATATGTCTTTCATCTTGACCAGCCCTAACTACCTTCATGTGTATGAAAGCACTTGATTTCATTATTAATGGTCAGTCGAGCTAGTTCACATATGAACTGTTAATGCATGAGATTCAACATCTGCAAAAGGACAAAGTCCAATTGACTTTGCTATTTCGAGTTGAATAGTACTACTAACAGATTGGAATATGAGTCCTGTTATCTACCTCAAGCCTATAACTAGTGTGAGATGGAGCATAAAATGCACTCACACAAAAAAAAAGTGAGATGGAGCATAAAATGCACTCACACCTAGAAAACAATTGAGGGAAGAAAAAAGAAAAATTGGTGACGGCTGAGGTTCAAGGGGACAAAATACAGTTGAACTCTCAATGAAGTGCATTTACAGATTCGAACCTAGTTCAAATTGATGGTTAATTTTCGTAGTCAAGGAGTTGATCTACATATTGAACGGGAGTGAAAACTAGATCTTGAAGAATCTCATATTCTCTCTTTCCTTGGCTCTTATGCATGTGTTAAATAGTAGTTTACATGAATAGGAGCTGAATACTTACAAATGTTTCCCGACCACTCAATGCAATTCCCTTCTACAAACTCATCCGGTAAATGGTGAGAATAAAATTGGGAGATGATCAGTTTATGGCTGATGTCTTTGCTTGAGGACAAGCAAAAGCTTAAGTGTGGGGGTATTTGATGAGTACATGGTTTACTTACAATTATGCAATTTTTGTATGAATTTTATGCCGGTTTGATTGGATTTCACCCTATCTTAGTTCAATTTCGAGAAAGAATTCAGGGGAAACCAACTCAAGAAAAATAAGGCATAAAGTAAGAAAAGATAGCCAAAATTTAATCAATTTATCCCAGCCTAGCCAAGAGAGCAATGGAGGAGCAATCAGTCCATGTAGCCCATGCTACAATCTTTGGGGGAACCCAAAGAGAGAGCCTAGCAAACAAGCTAAATTCGGCCCAGCAAAGAGGAGCCCACTTTCAGCCCAAAATCAGCCTATAGTACAACCAAAATATGCTCAAAACTCAGCTTAGTTGTAGCCCAAAATGCAGTCCAAAGGGAGCAAGGGGCGGCAACTTCTAGAGGTTTCAAGAAGAAGAGAGAAGAGCAATCTATTCTAGAAGATTCAAAAGAGGGGTGAGGTGGCAGCATCCTAGGCTCCTTGAAAGCCTATTTAAGGAGGCCTCTTGAAGGGGGAGAGTGTTCAATTGCTGGAATTCAAGGCTCTCCCCTTGGGTTCGAAATTCTTGAAGAGAAGAGAAGAGAAGAGGAGAGGAGAGGAGAAGGAGCTAGGCGCAAGAAGGAGAAGGGCTAAAAAGATCCAAGAAATCAAGAGAGAAGAAGGTGAGTTTGAATTGGGGAAAAGCATGATTGAGAGATTCTTTGTTTTATTTCTACTTAATTTGTGTTTTCTTGAGTTCGAATTCAACTTCAATTCATGAAATTTCTCTTCCTTTCTTTCATTCCTTCTTGTTGTAATCAAATGCTGTAAAATTCAGATTGTAATCAAGTTCTTTGAAGCATTCAAATAGACTAGATCTAATCTTGTTGTTTCTTGAATAAAGTATGAATTGTAGATCAGATTGGCCGAATTGATCTCTTAAAAATCTAGATCTGAAATTTCAGATATGAGATTTGTAAGGACTGAATTGCTTGGGAAAGAATTTAGACCTTCATATTTCAGCTTGGCCGATTTGATCTAACTCTTGGAATTTCTAGAGTGCTTGAGAGAGACTCTAGAAATTCAGATTTGTTATTCAAGAACTGAATTGCATGCAAGGTTAGAGATAACTTGCACAATTCAGTTGGTGATCAATTCAAATCTGAATTGATGCCCTTGAAGTGTTTGATTAAATGCATGAATAATTAGATTCTTGATAGAAATATAAGAATCATCATTCTTGCATAAGATGAACATGTACTTGAAAGATGATGTTCATTGCCTTGGGGTTTCACCAAGCCAAGGCTGAATTATGTCCTATTCAAATGAATTAAGAAGGTTGATTGCTGAATCATGAATTTGGATTTTTAGCTTACTCTTTCATCTTGAATGCAAGGTATTTGAGCCAATGCTTCTTAGGTAGATTGTAGCTTAGGATTTTGGATTTGAATAAAGTTGTAATATTTTGTTAATTAGATAAGAATTAACCAATTTAGTATTAATAGTTGCTTCCTAAATCCTCGCGGGAACGATACTCTACTCATCTCTTTATTACTTGAACAACTAGTGCACTTGCTAGTGTCACAATGACCCACCAACTTCAGTCACCCCATTTGCCATAGCTCTATACTTTGCTTCAACACTTGACCTTGCCACTACATTTTGCTTCGTTTTTCTCCATGTCACTAGATTTCCTCCTACAAAGGTACAATACCCACTTGTGGATTTTTTATCATCCACAACACCTGCCTAGTTAGCATCTATGTAGACTTCCACTTTCAAATGATTATGTTTGCTGAATAGTAATCCTGTTCCTGGATACTTCTTCAAGTACCTAAGAATTCTCCCTACTGCCTCCATGTGTTGTCTTTTAGGGGAATACATGAATTGGCTTAGGACCCCAACTAAGTAAGCAATGTCAGGGCGAGTAGTAGACAAATAAAGCAACCTCCCTAGTAGTCTTTGAAATTGTTTCACATCTTTTAGCGGTTCACCATCACAATTTCCCAGTTTATGGTGAACATCCATAGGGGTATTGGCTAGTTTTGCACCTAACTTACTTGTATCCTGTAACAGATTTAGGATATACTTCCTCTGAGAGATGAAAATGCCCCTTTTTGAGCAGGCAACTTCAATTCCAAGAAAGTAGTTTAGGGGATCTAGACCTTTCACTTCAAATTGAGAGGCTAGGAATTCCTTCAACTTTTGTATTTTTGTGCTCCAGTTTCCTGTAATGATGATATCATCTACGTGTACTATTAACATAACCACTTGTTCTTGATGCCTCTTCACAAAGAGAGTGTGATCAGACTGACATTGTTTGAACCCCACCTTGTTGAACTGCTATATGAAATTTACTGAACCACGCTCGAGGAGATTGTTTTAGGCCATAGAAAGGCTTTCTTAATTTGTACACCATACTTTCACTTCCTTTTGCACAAAAACCAGGGGGTTGAACCATGTACACCTCCTCCTCCAAATCACCATTTAAAAAGGAATTCTTAATATCCCGTTGATGCAATTTCTAGTCAAGGTTTGCAGCCAATGATAGAAGAACCCAAATTGAGATCATCTTGGCTACTAGGGAAAATGTCTCGTCATAGTCAACACCATAAACTTGGGTGTACCCTTTAGCTACCAGCCTTTCTTTGTACCTTTCAACTGTCCTGTTTGCCTTGTGTTTCACTGTAAATACCCACTTACACCCCACTGGGTTTTCCCCTATTGGATGATCCACCAACTCCCATGTTTGATTCTTATGGAGGGCATTGATCTCTTCCTTCATATCATCTGTCCATTCAGGGTATTTTAAAGCTTCTACCACGTTTCTAGGTATGAGAATACTATCAACTACAAAAAAGAAGGAATGGTGAGAGGGGGAAATGTTGTCATAGGACACATACTGGGTAATGGGGTGTTTGGTAGTGCATGACCTGACTCCTTTTCTATGAGCAATAGGAATGTCAAGGTCACCCACAACCGAAACGAGGGCTATGGGATCAATAGGTGTTGGAATTACCTCCTGGAAATCAGACTATTGGTTGCTCAATGTTTGGTGTCTCCACATCCTTGTCACATTGCTAATATATATGATGTTGACATTGGAAGACACGAAAAGGATCGAGATCCGGAATAAAAGCAAGGAAGACTTGACGAACCTAGGCCTGCTTCTCCTCTTCCACATTACTCTCCCCCTGAGGAGAATCAGGGAAAAATAGTTCAAACTCAAAAAAAGAGAGACATCCATGGAGACAAAGAACTTATGGCCAATGGGATCAAAGCATCAGTAACCCTTTTGCAAAGAGGGATACCCCAGAAAGACCCATGGAATAGACCGAGGATCCAACTTACCACGGGACGGGGACAAGTCATATGGCACAAGGCCCTACCATATGATTCCAAGTAACTACAGAAGGATTCATAATGTCTTCCTTGGGGTCAGAACCAATGAAGCGTTCTCGAGTAGTATCAGTTGGCACCATAGTAGACTGAGTTTCTTGGGTTACCACATTTGCTGCATTATGAGTTGCATTAGGCTTCTTCTGACTTTGTACCTTACCCTGTTCTTGGTTCTTTACAGCCCACTTTGGTCTCCCATGAAGCTCCCAACATGTGTCATGAGTATGTCTTGAACGACGACAGTGAGTGCAGAACAACTTATCCTTATCTTCGACTTTATTGGAGTCATTTTTCTTTCCCATCTTATTTTCACCCATTGTAGCTAATGCTACCGGTTGCTCCCCCTCAGTTGTAACCATCACACTCCTCCTACTACTTTCCTCAGACTGAACAAGGGCATACACCTCTTAGACTGAGGGTAACTCTTTACTTCCTAAAATCTGAACTCGGGGTTCATATATGGGCTTTAGCCCCAAGAAGAAGGCAAAAACCTATTGTTGAGAAACCAACTTCTTATAGGCTCTAGAATCATCCTTATGTTTCCATTCTATAGCTTGATAGTGGTCTAATTCTTTCCACATTGAGGTAAGAGATGAATAATAGGCTGATAGGTTGTGGTTTCCTTGTTTACAGGTTGATGATTCAGCTTGTAACTGGTAGATCTTAGCAAAGTGCCTTTGCTTTGAATAGGTGGTTTTGGCCTGTTCCCATATCTCATTTGCAGTATCTTCCCACATAAAATTCCTTTTCACATCAGATTCCATGGCTGCAAGAAGCCAGAACATCACCATATTGTTTTCTTGGTCCCACCGATCATGTTCAGCAGTCCCACTCTTGGGTTCCTTCACCGTTCCATTTATGTAGCCAACTTTTCCCCTTGCTGTTACATAAAGTTTTGCACCTTTGGTCCATTCCAAGTAGTTCAGGCCATTCAATGGAGTGATCGGCATAGGGAACATCATGCTTTCAGTCCCCATACCTGCTGTACCTTGGGTTGATGTAACCCTAGATGATGCAGAATCATCGTTCGCTATTTTTCAAAGGCAGGTCTACAAGCCAGAACAAAAAGCTATAGGTACACAAAACCAGTACTCACATGAGTACTACTTCTAATAGTCACAATTAAGGCATAAAACACCACACCCTACTTTGAAAGCATATACACACTACTGCAACACATAAATAGTCTAGGAAGAAGAAAATTGTTGTACCAAGTATACTGCTGTAAATTCCACACTTCACACACTAATTTTAGCACATACTTGGACAAAGGGGACCGCACACCCCTGTACAACACCTATATAAAGCTACAAAAACATAACCAGACCTTTACAACATCAGTCGAAGGTCAAAAAAAGGAAGTTGTTTAGTCTTCACAGCATCAGTGAAAGGAGCCAAGCCTTCACAACACCAGCTGAAGGTCACAACATCATCCGAAGGTCAAAAATAGGTTTTATAGATCTTCACAGCATCAATAGAAGGAGACAAGGAAGCTTCATAGCACCAACTTCCACCAATTAGGGTTACCTTGGTGCTACGACCAAGGAAGAACCTAGAAGAAGAAACAAGAGATGTTTCTCATCAATCCGATTTCAAGTTTTTTGTCTTCATAGTCCAGAAAAAAAAAAAAAAACTGATGCCTGGGTTGAGAGAATACTCTTTAGCAAAAAGAAGCTATTGCCCAGAATCAATGTTTGCTCTAATACCTTGTGATCATTCAGGGAAGAAGAATAAGAGAGAAAAGAGAAGAAGAAGAAGAAGAAGAAGAGAAAGATGAGAGCTGGCGGTGCCCAACTTCTCTTTTATTTAAAATTTGTCTTATAACAATTACAAGAAATTGCTCATAGGCTGCTAACGGCACACCCTAAACAAAAGAAAAGAACATGCTGCCAACAGTCTTAGCAAACACCAATGTAACAACATAAATAAAGAGAAAAAATAGTTTAAACTAACAACACATCATTAATATCTGTTTACATTGGTTAGATAAGAGATAAAGAAAAAAATAAAAGGTTTTGAAGACATCTTCCTATTTCACTGTAAATACCCACTTACACCCTACTAGGTCTTCCTGAAGGGATGAGAGATCCATCATATGGATGGCCGAACCCTACATGAAGGTTGGGAAAAATTTCAAAAATTTCTCTCTTTCCCATGTGGGAATCACATTCCCTATTTTAGAAAAATGCATTTTCAAGAATCAATCTTGAACCTAAACCAGACACCAGACCAGATCTGAAACCAAAAGGGAGTAGAGGGATATACCTGATACGAAGTAATAATAATAACCTCCAATGAAGGTGTTCACGCCCAAGGAAAAATCCAAAGACTGCTTTCACCGAAGATGACACGATGTAGGATGAAGCAGAATCAGCAGGATGGTTATTCAGCAAGAACTAAATTCTTCAGCAAGAATTTGATGAAGGGCTAGTGAGCACGACTTCAGATTACCTTTTCTGCCAAAAGGTAATATCAAGAACCCTTCTTGATCGCTCTCATAGGTAGAGATTGAACTGGTATGGTGGCAAGAGCAGGAGAGAAGGAGACAGTGCAGTCAAACTGTGTTGTCTCTCTCTGGAATTCAGCAGTCAGTCAGATGATTTCTGTTGTGTCTGAGGGTTCGCCCTGCTCTCCTATTTATAGCCTTAAAGAGAGGTTCTCCTAATCCCATTAGGAGTTTCCTAATCCAAATCTTGTATTTGGATCTGGACTCTCTTTAAGAGATAGGGATAGTCCCTTATTTTATCTGCAAATAAAGATCAGCCTTCCTAACCTAATTAGGAGTTTCTTGATCCAAATCTTTATTTGGATTTGGACTCTTTGAGTGGATATGGATAATCCCTTATCCTATTTGTTGATATAAATCCCAGAACTGCCTCCTTTTAATTAATCTCATTAAGCTAGTTCGAATTAGGCTTTAGGCCCATTAAGTCCATCTACTCACTTAGCCTCCTAACTGCTACCCAGTTGATTATCCTTGTATGGTGTGGACCTAAACATTGATCTATACATCAGCCACATGGGTTCAACCCAGCCTCTGTTACAAGGCCTAGCCGAATTCACTGTAGAAGATAGTGAATCTCTGAGTCCATCACCATGGGCTCTTAATGGGTCCAACATTTACACTAAATGGTCCCTGGGTCAAGCCACCTTATAAAAACCCAAAGACTGTGGGCAGATGCAAGATTAACCCATCATGTATTTCCCTCAATGGTCTTACACTTAACCTCTCAGCATAATGATCAAACATTGCCCGACAAGAGAGGACCTCTCCCTCAGCTGCAAGGTACAATGGTGCACTCTCTACTCACATGGATCCCAGGAATTAAAAAATTTCGAAACCATAATATCTTTATGTATTTCTATATAAATATATTTTGCAAAACAAAATTCAATAGTTGAAATCAACTGCCGACAATTTAGGTTTCCATCAGAGAGAGTGCATCGCTAATCATTCACTTTGTCTGATAAAGGGGCTGATCCTGTCACTTTGATCGCCCATTCAGATGAATTCCTTACCCGTAGCTATGAAACCTTGCGGTTGCTGCATATAGATATCTTCACTAAAATCTCCATTCAGGAACACAATTTTGACATCCATTTGCCAAATCTCGTAAACATTATGCTACTACAGCTAGTAGGATCCTAATAGATTTAAGCATGACCACTGACGAAAAGGTTTCCTCATAATCGATTCATTCTTTCTAAGTGTACCCTTTCGCCACAAGATGAACCTTGTAGGTCTCAACCTTACCATTGGAGCCCTTCTTCCTCTTATAGATCCATTTGCAACCAATTGCTTTTACCCTAGGGGCGAATCTACTAGAGTCCAAACTCCATTGGTCTCCATTGAGTCCATCTCAGCTCTCATGGCATGTACCCACTTCAAGGAATCTACGTCCAACATAGCTTCCGTATAAGTCACGGGATCCTCCTCACTGGTCGTGGCTTCCACCAAGTAACTTTCTTGGTCATAGCCGAAATGAACTGGAGGCCGGGAAACCTGGGCAGATCTTTTAGGTTGGTCATTAATTTGTGCTTGTGGGACATCTCCCACTACCCCTGAGCTCTCCTCATCAAGAACAACTTCTTGACGATGATTGTTCAGGATGTAATCATCTTCCAAGAAATGGGCATTTCAACTACAGAACACCTTCTGTTCTCCTGGTCATAGAATAAGTAACCCACAGAGAATTTGGGGTAGCCTATAAATAGGCAACGACTGGTCTTGGATTCCAATTTGTCAGCACCTTTTCTTTTAAAATGTGCCGGACAACCCCAAATCTTCAAGTGTCTCACACTTGGTTTTCTTACCGGTCCAAAGCTAATAGGGAGTCTTTGGAACTGATTTGGTTGGAACCCGGTTCAGCATGTATATTGTAGTCTGTAATGCATATCCCCAAAAGGATGTGGGTAATTTTGAGTGTATGAGAAGTAATCGGACCATATCCAATATAGTCCAGTTCCTCCTCTCTGACACACCATTTAGCTGTGGTGTAGCAGGAGGAGGTAGCTATGAGACAATCCCATTGTCCTTTAAGTAGTCCCTTAATTCGTCAGAGAGATACTCGCCGCCTCAATCTGATCGAGGGGTCTTAAATTCTCTTCCTAACTATTTCTCAACCTCATGTCTGAATTCTTTGAACTTTTTAAAAGATTTAGACTTATGTCTCATTAGGTACACGTAACCATATCGTGAGTAATCATCGGTAAATGTTATGAAGTAAACGTACTGGTTATGTGTCCTAACATTCATGGGACCACATACATCAGTATGTATAAGGTCAAGTGTGCTTGTCGATCTTTCAAGCTTACTGTTAAATGGTTGTTTCGTCATCTTACCCTAAAGGCAAGGTTCATAGGTTGGAAGATCTTCTATAGTTAGAAAATACAAAGGACCATCCTTTACCAACCTTGTGATACGATCTATATTAATGTGGCTAAGTCGGTAATGCCATAGGCACATGGGATTCATTGTATCACGGGTCCTCTTATTTGGTTGAGAGAATACTCCTCAGCGAAAAGAAACTATTGCCCAGAATCAATGTTTGCTCTGATACCTTGTGATCATACAAGGAAGAAGAATAAGAGAGAAAAGAGAAGAAGAAGAAGAAGAAAAGAAGAAGAAGAAGAAGAAGAAGAAGAAGAGAAAGATGAGAGGGTTGAAAGATGAGAGCTGGCGGCGCGTGCAAATCACAAAATACAGTTCCAGATGAGCAGTCTTAGTTAACACCATTGTAACAGCATAAATAAAGAGAAAACATAGTTTAAACTAACAACACATTGTTAATATCTGTTTACACTGGTTAGATAAGAGATAAAAAATAAAATAAAAGGTTTTGAAGACATCTTCCTATTTCACCACAATCACACTGTGTTATACGAACCCACATCTTTCCTCATAGCGTGTGCAAATCAAAAAATACAGTTCCGGATGAGTTGAGCCTCTATCTCCCACCTAATAACATCAATCATTCCCTACAACAAAGGTATCATAATTTAGTAGTGATGGGATATAGTTCTATGTGTTCTTACACACGGAATTCATATGTACCTACTGGATCAAAGTTAAAATCCACACCCCGGGTGATCTCCTCCATGTACTTCACCACAAACACACCACACTCGCTTCCACTACAAAATATATATCACTTTTTTCCTCATATATAATAACTATCATACAATGACCCCAACACCTAAGCGTTCACCACATAACATGTACCCAAATTGTTTTGGGGGCTGACTCCACAAATTCAAAGGGTCAACTGGTGACCCTGACAACAAACGATGCCAATTTCTCCCTCAATGTAGCTTGCTACCAGTTAACGCGAAATCAAATAGACATGTATCAACAAATTGAGTTATTATCTTCTACCCAACCAATGGTGTAAAAATCAACACCATGGTACATACCATGGTCTTTGGATACGCTTGGTGATAGTTGTTATTTAGGGAACTATACACTTTGAATTTTTGGTGCAAAATATCCACCACCATCAGTTGCCAATGTGAGTGATCCGAATGTGGTATGAACACCTTGTCAGACACCAATGTTTCTTCGAGTTTCAGCTACTGATACAAAACATCATGGTGGGTGTCCAAGAAATTCAATTGCATTACAAATACAAAACATTGAAATTATATCACAAAATGCATCGCCAAGTTGTATGGATTTTAACTACATTGCAAGCAACAACCCATACCGGTGTCATTGAAGACATAGCATATCTTGATGGTGTTGGTGGGTCTTGCCATAAGCAAAAACCCATACGCATCTATCACCTATAAAACCAATAATGTCAAATAAGCACAAGTAAAGTAATGGGATTTTTTATGGGCAAGTTCACCTCAGAAACTAGATTGCCAATTAGCCTTATACGACATACAACACCCACTTAAACCAAAATAGTACATCATCCTAGACCCATGCTTCAGGGTTGAAGAGGGCAGCAAGCAATCTAGGGTCAGAAACACCACACTATCATTCCATACTAATTGTTCACTACCATGAGAATAACCATTCATCAGCCTCATTAGACAATAAAAATTGAATGGACAAAATAAACTATAAAGAAAATCAATTAAATAGACAAAATCTAGTATATAATCATGTGCACTTGCCCTCGCTTGGAGTTGTTCAATAACTATTTCACAACTGCCAAATCCTCCTTCAAAAGCAATTCCTTCCTCTTAAAAGAAGACCACAAAGGTTGTGCACCCACAGACTGCACCAAATACTCCACAAGTCACTACAATACTAATCAACTCAACCCTAGACACAAGACCAAGACAGCACTAATGGTTATCACTTCACTTTCCCCTTCTCTACTCTTTTAGACCTTGTAGCAATGGCAAACTCTTTCGCTACATGCCTTTACTGCCCAGGAGCTAGGTAAGGCGACACCACTGTGATGCTTTTCTTCCACTCTCTCCTTGATCGGGAAAACCTACATTTGTAGGTAGAGGCAATGGAGGGAGACATATTAATGATTTCTATGATGGGGCTCCAACATCTGTGCTAGCCCTTTTAGGATATTGCTCTACCTTCATAGTTCCTCCTACGACTCCAACAAACAGGTTTGCACCATAACCATTAAATTCCAGCATGCAGGTTGCCAAAGCTTTCAAGCCTTTACTCAATGGTACTCCATCTAGATCCAGACCATTACTTGTTAACATTGCATGGAGCCTCGTAACTTCATCACGAAATGATTCATTCTACTTTCTTGTTGAGGCATATTGGCTGGCCTCCATACACATAATTTGATATATAGATTCAACACAAGATTTGTGGAGTCCTTGTAAAATCAAGTTAGGAATTGGTTAATAAATCTCAACACTAGCAACTCGTCAATTTATATATAACTCAAAACATGTAAGCTGCGCTAATAATACTTTCTGCCCCTTTTGACCCCACCCATGACCAAGGTCCTCACTGTCGCTCAATGGTTCCTTACCCATGCTATGGCCCCTTTACTCCACAAACTGCATATGAACACTAAAGGTTTATTGCTCTATTAAAATTCAACTTACATGACCCTCCAACTGAACCTCCACCAAGGTCTTCTCTTCACTAGTAGGGTTCAGAACCTCAACAATCTATAACAAGTTCAAAAATCCATGCGAGCTCTTAGTTCTCACCATAACTAAACGAATAGAAACTACAAACACCACAAGTAAAGGAACAGAAGTGAGAACCATTTTTTGCTTAACTTTCATCAACAAACCATCTCTCTTCACGTTCCATTGATAGCCCATGTTCCCCCACTTGAATAGACGAGGACTGGCACCGAGAACTGAAGGAGTCAAAAGCATTATGTGCTCGTAAAGCCATGACTACAAAAAGGAAACAACCAATAAGCAATGGTCAATTGAATGGGATTTACGTAAAGTATAAATAAAAAAAGAATGAATACCATCGACACTAACCATAACTACAATACTATATCCAAATAGGTTTTTTTGAAAGTGGATGCACCTCTACTCGATCCAGAACCAACATCGGATACAATCCGGCCAATACCACTAACCAGGTAATCATGTACACATTTTCCCTAAACATAATCATTGATGCATTGTAAATCATCAACGTATCCAACCCAGAAGGAACTCACCCTCGAGCTGCCAATAAGAAAAAAATAATCAGCTTCACCACCTCCTCAATGTGCTCCTCACCATCCAAGAGAACAATTTCTTTAGTCTACACCACACCACATCTAACTCTACAAAGGCATAGTGATTTTCATCCAATCCAAACGAAGCCATGAAAATTATCCTACTAGGAAGGCCTTTACGATAGAGCATTAGTACTATCCGACAGGATAAGCCCCGTTATCAATGCAACATCAGTCTTAGAAGGTTTCACAATCCTTCCACCAACTATAAAGCAACGACTATCTGAGTCCCATGATTTTAGTAGATCACTTAGAAGGGATGCTTCCACAAGCACATGTGGAAAATCTAAGAAATGATCAAAGGGAGTTTGCTGAAGTCTTCGTTTGGGTTCCAAACTTAGTGGCAAACTATTCACCATCTCTCTAAACTGTTTAGTGGAGCACCTTGTCCCAATTTTCACACCTGACATTTCCTATCAGGAATTTAACCCCCATACATTAGCACAAGAGACAATCCTCACACAGTGTATCATTTCAATTAGATATAAGAAATGACAAAACTTAACTATCACTTAACCAAACCAAGAAATCAACTCTCAAAAATAAACTATTCAATACAAGGTATTCCCCAAACAAATGATCTGTACAATGTGGTTTGTATAATGCATGCAATAGTGTTCCAATTTGTATTGAACATTGGTCCTAGTACCTATTGCTTGAATACCTACTAAAATGGAGCTATTCCAACTCTAGTTTGAGAGACAACACAAAGGATAATGGGAATTGGAAATTAAAACTTCCACATTAAGGATTAACACTAAACAATTCCTTCTTAGATAGGTCCTTACCGCACTGAAGGCAATGGAATAGGGGAGGCTCTCACAATCCTTTCAACTCTCAAAGGTAGGGGAAGAAGGAGATTGAAGATATTTCTGTCTGCAAACCAAGCTTCGAGCTTTCTTCCAATGATTAATGAGTGGTGCCTCTGACAGTCGGTGAACATAGAGGGCCTATGAGAATCCTTTCAACAGTTGAAAGTTAGTGAAGAAGGGATCGAAGAAATGTCTTCACTTTCTTCTTTTTGGCATTCAGGGGTATAAATCAAGATTTCTTTCAATGGCTGGTGAATGGAGGTGAATGTAGGGGGTCTCTGAGAATCCTTCCAACGTTCGAGCACTCGGGAAAAAGGAGAGCGAAGAGGGAATCTTTGAGAATCTTCCAACATTCGAAAACCCAGGAAGAAGAGATCTTCCAACATTTGAAAACTCAAGAGGAAGAGAGTGAAGAAGAGTGCTTTTGACGACCGGTGAACAATGAACACAAGGGGGCTTTCGAAAACTCGAAAAATTTCTTCTTTCTTCTTCGTTCTTCTTTTTGCGTTCAAGGGTATAATGGAAAAACAACCAAAATTTCTCATTAAGGTGTGTGGCGAGTGGAGTTGCCCACAAATACTGACTTGTTAAGTGAGGTCGACGGGGTTTCGAATGTCATATCATGTTACTCAAGATTTTGTTTTCCGAGGTGGACTTGTTCGTAAAAACCCCAAAAATATTGTCCACCATATGAAGCATAGTATCCATAACCCATATATGTACGAGTACAATAATCAATACAATTCCATGTTAATAAAAAGATACTAATTTTGGTAATAATTTTAATAATTTAAATTCAATTAATTCCTATTAACAAAAAATTTCCATTAATGCAAAGTTGTCTAACATTAATAGAAACTAACAAGTGTAAAAAAATAAGAAAAAATAATTTTAATAATTTACTAGTTTTACAATTTTTTGAATTTAAGTTCTACATAAAATGATTCATTATTTCTAGAAATGAAGACCAAAAACTGAATAAAATGTTAATAAAAATTAATAAAATTGTCCAACAATAAAATATCAAGAAAATAAAAAAATACTATCAATGTATTATTCCTACAACTTACTTTTAGGAATTTAAATTATAGTTTAAAATAAAAATAAAAAATCTAACAATAATTGGTGAAATTATAAACAAAATTTATAAAACTAATTTCAAGTATAACTTCGAAAAGTAAATACTAGAATCCATCCAAATTCCATTTAAAATAATGAAAATTAACTTAAGTATGAAAATCCATTTAATATTTTAATTAATAAAAATATGTTTATTAATTGACATACAATTATAATTTAAAATTTATTTAAGTTTCACTTAGAAATAAAAAAAATTAGTAAAAAGACACTAAAATTAATAAAAGATATTAAAAGTTAACTAATTTGTATCTAAGAATCGTTAAAAAAAAAGAAATAGAGCTAGTGATTCATAAATTGAAAATAAAAATCCATTTAAAAATAACTAATATTAATATAAAATTAAAATATGTTAATAAAAAGTAAAATTTTTAAAAATAATAAAAGTAGCCCAATTACATTCTATATTAAAATAATAAAAAAATGGCCCAATTAAGAATAAGATGGGGTTCCTTGTACTTCACTTTCGCTTAACAAGGCCTTGCATCGCATGGTTGGAACTACTGGATATTTAGTTTGAGATTCATATCCTGCTATTTTATAATAATATAGAAAAAACAAATTTTAGGAAGTTGAAGTTTTGGGTTGTGTTAAGTTGTACATTATAAGGACTTATCTCCTTTTGATGTTAAAAACTCAGTATTTATAGGAGCATTTTAACTGTGAAAAGGAGATAAGTCCTTAAAATAAGGAATGCCAAATGTAGCCTTAAGGGGTAGAGATAGGATAGGGTTTACTTAAGGTTCATTGCCCTGTTGTTATGAGAATTTGATCTCACACCTCCAATTGGGCCTAAGACCCAAGCCAGAGGTCAAACCCCGATTTATCCAACTTGAGTCTAACCTGTACTGAAATTTGATGCATTCAGGTTGGGATCGACTCCAAGCTGAACTCAGGTTGGTCAATCAGCCCATGCTAAAATTAACATACATGTGTGCATGAATGTTGGTAGATATGCAAATATGTATGCATATGCATGTATATATATGAAAATATGTATGGTCAGGTTGAGTTAGGGTTGGGATAAAATTAGATCATGCTCACGCTACCTAAGTGCTAGGTCTAGACCTAGCAAAATAAATAAAGCCCAAAATTTTGGGCCCAGTTCGAGGGTTGAAAATCCAAGCCCAACCAGTGCAAAACTGTGAGCTGGATCGTTTTGGTTTCAAGAGGTCCTGCTCTTTTTCTTGGAGTGGTACTGTTCAAATTGTACCCTTATTTTATGTTGATCCGAGAAATTGTAATTTTCACTAGAACATTCCCTTAGGTTATGTTTAGTTTGAAGGAAAAAGTAAGGAAAGGAAAGGAAAGGAAAGGTGGGGAAGCCTTTACAAACCTTGTATACTGTATACGTATATTGTCCATACCCAAGAAGAACTTCCATACTTTGTGGTGATAAGGGTTATTGCCCAAATATAAGCTCATGCCCAGGACTTTGGGCTTATGTCATCTAATAATAAAAATTTAATTATTTGGAAAAATTTAAATTATATAATGTATAATACATATATACTATATTATAAAGTGATTATGTCCCATGTCAGCAGCCCTCTCTTTCTCCCATTCCCCCTTCTCTCTTTTCTCCTTAAACCTCTCTCCTTTCTCATATACCCCTTCCCAACCCTCTCCTTATTGCCACATCAGCACCCCTATTTTCTCTATCTCTATCCCCTTTACGTTTTTTATCAAAGAAAATTCTATTCTTTCTTTGCATAAAAGTCATCCTACAATATCTCCCACTCCTAAAACCTCTCCTTAACTATTTCTCTCATAACCCCCATCTCTCTCTCTCTCTCTCTCTCATTATTCATATGATTTTAACAAATAAATTTTAATAAATGATGGCTCTTTATTAGATTATATCTCTGCCACCCTTGCCTCCACATCCCTACAATCTCTCCCCCATTTATTGCTTCCTTTTCCTCCTCTATTTAATTGTTGTTTTAATTATTAAGAAAAGGGTAAATTGCTAAAACCTCCATTGAAGTTTCTGGCTGTTGCTGAAACCTTTGTTCAAGTTTTGACATAGTTGCAGGTAGGCCCCCTTTGTTAGAATCTTCCAAAAAGAGGCATGGGCAAGTCCAAAATACCCATGTAGTTATTTTTGACCAAAATATTTATTTTCCAATTTTCTCTTCATATGAATTGCTATCCCAAACCCTTCCAATCTCTTTTTTGAAAATTGATTTATTTTCCAAAAATTTGCCATTCATATCAATCACTCAAATGTAAAGTTGCAGCTTTAAATTCTCTATTTTTTATTTTATTATAAAGTTTGTATTCTTTTTCTTTAGAAACCAACCTTAATAGTAATTTCAGGAGCATTTTGGACATTTTTGTGCTTCTTTTTAGAAGATTCTACTAGAAGGGGTCTACTTGCAACTATGTTAGAAAGTTCAGGGGAGGTGAATGCAATTACCAAAGTTTAGGGGAGGCTTCAACAACAGTGAGAAACTTCGGGGGAGGTTTCAGCAATTTACCCTTATCTCCCTAAACCTCTCAAAATTACTAATTTATTGCTCTTAAACTCTCATTTTATCTCCTCCTTTTATACTTTTCAAAATTACTCAATAAACGTCTCTCCTAATTCCTAAAACCTTTTCTCATTCCTAAAATATTGCTAATAACTAAGTCTTTTTGTTAGACTATTAACTAATCTCCACTTCCCTACTTCTAATTAAGACACATTATATATGGTTGACCACTTTTGCCTCTGGGTCGCAAGTCACCGGTTCGACCATATAGGTTGAACAGATTAGACCATTCTATGTATGTGTGTGTGTGTGCAAATACATATTTTATCAATAAATAGAATACAATTATGTTTTACATATAATATTTGTATTATTTTATATTTAATTTATGTTTTTAATTCAGTTTCAATATTTTATTTGTAAAAATATTAAAAATTGTGATTTAAGGCCAAAATAGGGGTTTTTCGTGAAAATAGCAAGGCAAGGCACCCATAGCACCTAGGAACACATAGATCTTGAAAGGTTACCCAAAATAGAAAAAAGAAGGATCACCTCAATCATACATTGAAGTGCAAAGTTATGGCCCACGAAAGTTTGCGCATACATTAAGTGTGCAACCGTAACCCTGTGACTGAGTCAAATGGGTCAACGGTTGAACCATTTGGGTCAAACGATTTTTGATTGAAGGGCAGGTTTCAACAGAACCAAACCCAAAATCAAGGTTAGACTTGGTTTGACTTGGCTTGCTTATCCTTGTATAGATCTCAAGTCCCACATTGCTTAGAAATGAGAATGAAGGCCTTGTTTATATGAACTCTCATATATGAGTTTATTATTGTGTTGGCATGTCAACTCATGAATATGTAAACATGAATTAAAACTTTTATATAAATTTAATATAAAATAAAATATATTTGTATATATAATACATGATATAATATATTTATCATCACCATCCAAGCCTCATCGATTCCAATTGAATTTTGTGGGCCAGGTCGGTCTGAGCCTGAAGCGTTGGGCCCATGCCTAACTAGAAATTTGTGTATGATGCCAACCTAGGCAGGGGTGGGCCTACACACACAGAACTGGGACTGGGCCCACAGATTTGTGAGATGGGCTGGGTCATGAACGATCACCTCTATACTTGGCTTCATGTCCTAGGTCATAAATATTTTTTCATTCTTTTGTCTGTAAAAGCAAGTGTATCTTACACAGATATGGCTGTATCGTATCGGACTACATCGACACAGGATACTCTACGATTGCATGTGTATCCTTCCAGTCATGTGTATCGGTTCGATACACCATCATATCGATGCATATCGGCTGATACAGAAGCGTATCGACCATGGTTTCAACAAATGAGTGCCTCACTTAAAAGGAATGACATGATTTGAACCTAATTTAATTTATGCTTAAGCACGCTAGTACTTTTAACCATAAAGTCATTTCTTATTTCATGTCAATAAGTGTAATAAGTTATCCTTTATTAAATTAATGTCTACATGCAAAACAAAAAAAAAAAAAAGAAACAACATACATTTATTTTCAACAACTCCAACGAGAAATTAAAAAGAGCAATATTCAAAATTAGTATTTTATAAATCAATGGAATAAATAATTTATAAAATTTACATATATATCAAAGGATGAAATTTAATTTAAAAAATTTATACAAATAAAATATTAAAAATATAATAATTATTCTTTTGACGATAATAATAAAATAATTATTTTAATACTCAGAATTGATGAATTTGCACAAGATATATATCTTAGAATTTTTATAAATTATTAATTAATATTTTAATTTGAATTAAATAACAATGTATTTATTATTTACAAAAATAAAAATATTGTTTACAAAGTACTTTTGAATATAATATAAATTGAATCCATCAAATCCATTAATCTACATTTTATTCAAATAATATTTTTTTAATTTAGAAATTATATAAAAATAAAGTATTAATAATGGAATAATTATTTTAGTAATTAAAATATATGAATTTTCATATGATATGCATCTTCAAAATTTTAATAGATTTTTTAAGTTAAGATTATATATTTTTATAAATTATTAATTGATATTTTAATTTACATTTTATAATTGCACATTTATTGTTTAAAAATTTAAAATATTGTTTACCAAACATTTGAGAATTAATTTTTAGTTGAATGTTTTTGTTAATGTTAACAAATAAAAATAGAAAATAGAAAAAAAATAATATAATAGTTGCATATGCTTTATGCCTTACACTTTAATAGATAATAAAATAATGTTGGATTTTTCATGTATTAATTTGTAAAAATCTATATAATATGTGCCTTGGACTCTTGATTGATGCTTTATTAATAAAACTTTGTAATATTTACTTGTCCCGCTATATTAATTATAATATATTTCTTCATATATATCTTTTAAATACAATTCCTTTGTATTTATACTTTATTTATAGTTATTTTGACATTAAACTTTATGTTATTAATATATTTATAGAATTGGTATGCATTTCCTTAGCGTATCCAAACAATTCCATATTTTTCGTCCGTATCTATGCGTTTCCCATGCGTGTCGGTATCTCTATCAGTATCTAAGTTATTTGATATGATACCCAATACTAATATTTTAATCTTTGGGTAAAAGACTTAAATGCATGCCCTAAGTTTTTAGAAATTTACTTAAAGATACATTGAGATTTTAAAATGGACTTAAAAATACCTTATGATTCTTTTACCCTTCATTTTCTCTTAAATTTTGAGAAAGAACCAAAGAGAAGACAAACCCATTTTTTTAGTGTGATTTCTAATTTCCATCCTTTAGATGTCTTTCTGTTGTTACTATTAGCTTGTGAGTAATAAAAGCCTAATTTGAAAAAATAAAGGAAAATAGAACAATTCTTCTCGATATAGTATATTGTTATTATTGTTTGAGTTGGGTTTTGGGTTTACCTAGGCTGAACAATTGAAGTGGTATTTTCTTTTGGGAAAACATGCACCTTGATAGACAAACCTCAAGTTTCAGATTAGTGATTGTGGGACCAATTGTATCATGAATAGCGGGATTTTGTGGTTCACCTGGATGGTGGGCATATCATGGTTCACCTAGGTTGAATGACTTTTGATGCAGCACGATCTGGGCACTCCTAGCTGGTGACGAACGGTACCTGAGAAGAAGAGGGAGCTCGCCCGGCGGGAACACTCCGATGCTTAAGTTAGAACTCTGAGAGAACTGTAGAGAATGCAAAGAGAGAGCTAAGAGTGCAGATGGCGCAATTGCTCCTTGGGGATCGGGGTCCTTTTATATTGGAGTTCTGTCAAATCAGGCGTAACCGCCTCTGCCGCAGCCGTTACTGCCAGAGCTGAGGTGGCAGGTGTAGGCAGCCGTTGCAGGGTACGAACCTGTCAGGCGTGCCATATCTTTTAGAAATGGTAGGCATGACGCTGCCTGATGAGGGATGTGGGCGCAACCTCTAGATTCGACAGGTACTGTTGTCAGGTAGATCTTTCCTACAGGTTGCCGAGCTACTTTGTACCGAGCTACCTTACACCGAGGTGCTGGAGTGCGCCGAGGTGCTTATGCTTGAGGCGGGCCTTAGGCAAGTATGGACAGGAGTGTTAATGGTGTTGACCCGAAGTGTTTCCACTTCGGGATACTTAGCCGTAGGTCTGGGTGTTCCCTTTTTAGGAAGAGCTCGGGGCTCAATGGGAGGAGCTCGGATCTTAAGAGGAGCTCGGGTCCCCTCGCTGAGGGGGGAGCTTGGTTCGCTCCACCTTTGGAGAGAATTCGGGGTGAACTAGATGTTATTTCTCGGCGAGTTGCCTCGTCCGTCGAGCTGTCCGGCTGGGCTCCGGCAAGTTCGTTACGCCGAGTTATGGCCAGATTGTCACACTGAGTTGTCACTTATGCCAGGTCATGTCCACGTGTTCCCATGCTACGAGGTCGGGCCAAATCACCCTCCATCAATTGCCCCCCACTCCCCGTGCTGGGGGTTCTGACCTAGCGCGGGGAGTCCGCGGTGTGCCGGGTGGATTTGGCTAAGAGCTCAGGCCTTCTTGTCAGGCAGCTCATTGGTCGGACCACTTCAATGCTCGGCTCAACCAAGAGCAGCCCGGGTCGCGTACAGTTCACGCGTGGACGTCACGTGATCTATGGACTCCGCGGACATCAAAAAACGCGCTAAACCAATTTCGCCTCGGGGGTCACGTAGCCGGTTTTCTTGAGAGCCGTCATATCGTCTTGTTCTTGACCGTTGATGCCTGAGTATAGTGGCTATAAATAGTGGGGGTCCTGGTCATTTTTCCCTCGCCATAAGTTCTTAGAATTCGTCTTCAGCTCGTGTCTAAGGTCTCCAGCTCGGGTCAATTCTCGGTTGCTTTTCCTTGGTGAGTCCCCTTAGCTTTTCTTTTAGTTTCCTTATTTCGTCTAGTTCGTTTCTCTCTATCACCATGTCTAGTTTTGATAGTCAACTGGATGAGCCCGAGGTGGGTACCATGGCTCAGGGTGACCCTACCGAAGTCTAGCCTCACGAGGCACGGGAGGCCTCGAGTAATCTGACGTCCACCTCTTACCGAGGTCGATTGCCAGATAGGTTCGGTCCTTCCACCATGACCCTAGAGAGACTTTGACACCTTATCCGACAGTACAACTTACCTAGGTAGTATACCTATAGTCTGCCTGCGGGTAACTTCCCATGGGAGCATAGTCCTGACGAGATCGTGATCTTCCGAAAGCAGCTCATAGCCGGGCTCCGTCTTCCTCTCCACCCCCTTACCATAGAGGTTCTGAATCACTTTAATGTCACAATAGACCAGCTTCATCCGAACTCCATTCGTAATGTGGTCGGGACCATTTCCCTCTGCTTTTATTACGCCCTCCCTTTAGACTTAGATATTTTTTGTTCAATTCTCTCAATAAAGAAGAGCACTTCAAGCATTCTCCCCGAGCACAGGCGGGCCTACTACCTGTCCCCTCGCCCGGGTTTCAAGTTACTACACAAGCTTCTCAGCGAAGTCCCGGCTTGGAAGCAGGACTACTTTGTAGTCCGGAACACCGTGGGGTGGCCCTTCCCCACTCATTGGAGGGTGGTTGTTCAGGACCCCGACGTTATACTGGACAAGGAGACAAGGTAGTCGCTCCAGTCATGGGCTGAGCTTGGGTTTTATTACAAGGATTATATCATCGAGAGCAAGCTCATACAGACCGACTTGAGCCCGGGTAGGTCATCTTACCTAGGGTTAAACATTTTACCTTAGTAGCTTGTACCTTTGAGTTGCTGACGCCGAGCTTTGTTGCAGGACCCATGGAGGAAGAGAAGCTTAAGGGGGAGAGGCTTTTCAGCCATATGAAGGGGAGAAAGAAGCGAGCTACCAAGAGAGCTCACGTTGAGTCTCCGCAGGTCCCTACCTCTGAGCCCGAGCTTCTTGATGCCTCTTTGGTCATTGACTTGGAGGAGGATTTACCACCTCGGGAGTCCGAGACAGCGGTATAGCCTGTTTCTAAGGTAGCTATGGAGCCCGAGGATGCTGCCGAAGCCACTGACACAGCCGCTGATGCCTCTACCGAGCCCATTCGCGCAGGTGAGACGGAAATTTCCAGCTCGGGGAGCCAGGAGGGAGCCCAGAGTATCCTGATCCCATAGTGCAGCCTTCAGAAGAGTAAGGGGGCTGTATACCCCGAAGAGGTTACCGAATGGGCCAACCTCACCTGTTCAGCTTGGGGCCTGGACTACCACCCACTCTATGGTGGTAAGTTCTAAAGACTTCTCTCATTTTCCTTTTTTTTGTCATTATCTCTTCGGTGCTAACCGACCTTCTCTTGTCAGGTGAACTTTGCCGTGCACGCCTTGACCCTTCAGTCCGAGAGGCACCCAAAGCGGGCTCTGGCTGCCGAGGACTGGGCTCGCGCAACCCATACCGATATGAGGGCAGCTTGCGACCAAATCCATCGGCTGGAGAGTGATGTTTCAACTCAGAAGAACGTCATCGAAGCACTGATGGTGGAGAAAGAAGAGTTGGCATGTGAGAGGGGCGGGTTGAGGAGTGAGGTGAACACCCTCAAGGCAGACAAGGGGACCTTAGAGCATGGGGTGGAGTTCCTCAAGGCTGATATTGAGGAGAAAACCGAGATCTTCACCCAGGCCATAGAGGAGACGAAGGTCAAGGCTGTTATGGACTATGTCAAGTCAGACAGGTTCGATGCCGTGCTGGGGGAGGCCTATCGTAAGGGCTTCAAGCTTAGCAGGTGGTTAATAAGGCACACGTACCCCGAGCTCGACACAAGTGCCATCACCACTTCACGGATCACAAATGACATCGCCCGTCAAGCTACAAGGGATCCGGATTCTGAAGAGGAGGGTGGCAACAAAGAGGTAGATGTCACCGACCTGGCTGAAGCTCCCGAGGAGGTCCCAAGTAGAAACGATGAGCCCCCAAAATAGTTGTCCTTGTACTATGAGCCTGCGAGCTCAGCTTTAGTTTCCTCTTCTCTCTTTTTTTTTTGTATATATCAAGCTCATTGTATAGAACTCTCCATCAATGAAATTTGTTTTTTGCTAAGTGTTGTCACTTTATTCTTATGCCGAAATGATTGCTTTATCCGAGCTATTAGAGTTAAGTGCCCGAAGTAGGGGTTCTCAACTGTCGTCACCCCGAACTGTCTCCCAGTACTTTTGTAGGGGTGATTTTTATAACGTACACCGAGGTGAGCGACATAGTAAGGCATATGCTCGACCTGTCTACTCCTAGGTTATTTGAATCGATAGTTGTCCCTAGCGGGTCCAACCTGCTGTATATTGAGCTGCCTGCATCCTTGGCATACTAAGCCTACGCTGACTAGGTCTTATAGTGCTGAGGTCATCGTTAGCTCGACGTTTTGGTCCTTAGGTTGGGGGAGTGACTTATAGTCACACTCTCCTAGAGTTTGCCCATTCCGAAGAGGCGATTGGGTCTTGTAGTGCCGAGGTCATCGTTAGCTCGGCGTTTTGGCCCTTAGGCTCTGGGAGCGACTATGGTCCGCCCCCTCTTGGAGTTTGCCTCTGCCGAAGAGGCAGCTGGGTCTTATAGCGCCGAGGTCTTTTTGTTAGGTCGGCATTTTGGCCCTTAGGCTCAGAGAGCGACTTGTAGTCCACTTAGTTCGGTAATTTATAGGTAATATTGCCTTAAGTTGACAATATTCCATGCCCGAGGTACTTGTTTCCCTTCTAGGGTTTCGAGCTCGTACATTCCTTCCCCACGCACCTGCTTTACTCGGTAGGGTCCTTCCCAATTTGGCTCGAGCTTACCAACACCGGGCTCAGGCACCATAACTTTACGAAGGACCAGGTCTCCGATGCGGAGGTTCCGCTTTTTGACCCTGGCGTTATAGTACCGAGTTACTCTCTGCTAGTAGCCCGCGATCCTTATGTACGCGAGGTCCCATACCTCGTCAAGTAGGTCGAGGTTGGTGCATAGCTCGTCTTCATTTGCTTTGTCATCAAGCGCTTCTAGACGTAGCGTGGGAACCTCGGTCTCGGTTGGGATAACTGCCTCGGTGCCATAAGTGAGGTTGAAGGGAGTCTCTCTTGTAGCGGTCTTCACCGTGGTCCGATAAGCCCATAGAACACTTGGTAGCTCATCTGCCCATAGTCCTTTAGCTCGGTCCAGGCGTGCCTTCAGTCCGCAGAGGATGGCTCTGTTCGTGACTTCCGCTTGGCCGTTTGCTTGAGGGTGTGCTACAGAGGTAAAGTTTTGCTGTATCCCCATGTTTTTGCACCAGTTTTGGAATTTGATGTCCTCGAACTGCTTACCATTGTCGGAGATTAGTACTTGGGGTAGTCCGAAACGACATACTATACTCTTCTAAAAGAAGTTTTGCACATTCCGAGCTGTAATCGTCGCGAGAGGTTCAACCTCAACCCACTTAGTAAAATAGTCGACTGTCACCACTAAGAACCTTCTCTGCCCTGTTGCTGGTAGGAATGGTCCGAGTATGTCGATCCCCCATTGTGCGAAGGGCCACAGGCTGGTAAGATATTTTAGATCAGCGGTAGGCTGGTAGTGGATGTTGGCATGCTTTTGACACTTGTCACATCTTCTGACGAGCTCGATTTCATCTACCTTCATCGTTGGCCAGTAATACCCCTATCATAGCGCTTTTTGGGCGAGAGACCTGCCCCCCAAGTTCACGCTTGGTCTAACTAGGAGAGATGCCGTACTGGTTGCTACTTCACGGTGCTCGAGCTTAACCGGCCTGGGAACCTCGGGCTTGCCCGAACTGGGGGCCTCGTGTTCAACCGACCTGGGGACTTCGGAGTTGAAAGTGCATTCCACGACAAAGTCTGCCAAGGCTTGGGCCTTGATAGCAGTTCACGGCATGTATTGGAGATCGTACTCGCCGAGCTCAATGGCCCACTTCGTCAACCTACCAGAGACCTCGGGCTTGAGCAAGACTTGCCTCAGAGACTTGTTGGTGAGGACGACGATAGTATGAGCATGGAAGTACGGGCGAAGCTTCCGAGGTGCAATGATTAGTGCGTACACCAATTTTTCGATCTCCGGGTACCTCTTCTCAGCTCCCTGCAACACTTTGTTAACATAGTAGATAGGTCGCTGGACCCGATCTACCTCTTTTATCAGTACTGAGATGACCACCTCGTCACTGGCCGAGAGATACAACTCCAAAACATCACCCTCCCAGGGTTGGGTTAAGATCGGTATACTGGTGTGGTGCCTTTTGAGCTCGTCGAATGCGAGCTGGCATTCTTCGGTCCATTTGAAACCTTTGCTTTTAATTGCCTTAAAGAAAGGCAGGCAGCGATATGCCGATTTGTACATGAAGTGGTTCAGAGCGGCTATACGGTCATTCAACCTCGGAAGGGGTGGGTGAATTTCAAAAATTTCCTACCTTTCTTCCAATTGAGAATCATATTCCCTACATTTAGAATATAATATTCAAGGATCTACTCGAACCAAACCAGATCAGATTTGAACCAAGAACAAAGAGAAGGGTTATACCTAATATGGAGAAGATCTCCCAACGTCGATGTTCACGCCCAAAGAAATATCCAAGATCCGCTCCCGCTGAAGATGACACTGCGACGGTGGAGCGAAACCAACAGTGTTCGTCCTACGAACCAAACTCTTCACAAGAATTCATTGGAGACTTAGAGCACTGAACCAAATCAGTCTTTCAATAAAGACTGATATCAATAACTAATTTCTTGATCGTTCCTTCAAAGAGATTCAAACTATGTAGTAAGGTGGCGGCGGCTAGAGGAGAACCCTAGAGCTAAAAGTGGCGTGAATGCTAATTTCACTATAGGGAAGGTGAGATCCTATCTCAAATTGCAAAAGTAGTTACTGCTTCAACCCTGGCTCGAATTCTTGTAAATATTTTTTAGGGGTTTTCTCCTTTCTTAGTGATTAAGAAACCTCCTTATCCTATTAGGAGTTGTCCCAATCCAAATTTGTATTTGGATAGGGGATAATCTTAATCTTATCTGCAGATTGGGTTAGCCTACTCCTGATCTCATCAGGAGGTTACCAGATTCAAATCAT
The DNA here is from genome assembly GCF_055504915.1 of Nelumbo nucifera. NCBI lineage: Eukaryota > Viridiplantae > Streptophyta > Magnoliopsida > Proteales > Nelumbonaceae > Nelumbo > Nelumbo nucifera. Next base: position 62,596,641 of record NC_142653.1, read on the forward strand.
ATTTGAATTTGGTTTCCAAGAGTGGATAGGGTTAAAACCCTAATCCTTTTAGCTAACCCTAATCTCAGATCCGCCCCCTTAAGTGGTGGTCATATCATCCCAGTTCAAAATGGGCTTTAGGCCCAATAAGTAATCAATGCTCAATAAGTTTTCAAACTGCTACCCAGTTGGGCTTCTTTGTATGGCGTGTGACCCAAGCATTGATCTACACATCTTCCACATGGGTTTGGCCCAGCCTTTGTTACAAGGCCTAGCCAAATTCACTAGAAAGCCTAGTGAACCCCTTGAGCCCATCACATGGACTCTATGGGCCCAACACTTACACTAAGTGGTCCCTAGGCCAACCCATCTTTTAAAAACCCAGGGACTGTGGGCAGATGCAAGATTAGCCCATCAGGTGTAACCCTAAATGGCCTTACACTTAACCTCTCAGCCCATAATGATAAAACACTACCCGACAAGAGAGGACCTCTCCCTCGGCTGCAAGGAACAGTGCTGCACTCTCTATTCATATGCATCCCGGGAATTAAAATCATTTGCAAACATTTTGAAACTGTATATGTATATATATATCATATATATAAAATTTGGAAAACAAAATTCCAACGATTGAAATCAACTAACAGCAGTTTGCTTTCCATCTGAGAGAGTGCATCCCCGATCAATACCTTTGTCCAACAAAGGGGCTGATCATGTCACTATGATCACTCACTCAGATGAATTTTCAGACTGTCCCAACATTCCCAGGTTTTGACCCCCGCTAAGGATCTCATTGATTGGCATATCAAAGACATCCCAATCTGACACCTAGTGCAGTATCATAATCGAATCTAGGGGTCAGGTGTAACTTTCTAGTTTTGCCCATCAATCTTTAAGGTCCAGGGAAATACTAGAAATCTGGTCCGGTTCAAAGATTCAAGTAATCCTACACTGCATGTGCCTTGGGTCTCACCCTGGCGGCTGAGACAAGCCACCCCAACATTTGGCAGCACACCAATGTCAGCCTTGGTAGAATCTGGTACAAGCCGGAATCCCATAATTTCCACGTGTTTCTCAAACTCCTTCTGTGTGAGTGGCTTAGTTAATGGGTCTGCCACATTATCCGCTGATCCTACCTTCTGAATCAGGACGTCCCCTCTACCAACGATCTCCCATAGTACACGGTATTTCCTCTCCATGTGTTTTGACCTCGAGTGGGCCCGAGGCTCCTTAGCGTGCACAATCGCTCCATTGTTGTCACACAACAATGGGATGGGTGATATGTTGGACGGACCACTCCTAATTTGTGAACGAACTTCTTCATCCACACGACTTCCTTGGCAGTTTCACTTGCGGCAATGTACTCGGCCTCGGTCGTGGAGTCTGCCGTGGACCCCTGTTTGCTGTTTTCCTGACAAACAACACACGATCCTATCGTGAAAACATATACAGATGTAGACTTTCTATCTTCTAGATCTGACTGAAAATCGGCATTAGTATACCCCATAATTTTTAGTGAACTACCATCGAATACCAGACAAAACTCTTTTGCACTTCGAAGGTATTTGAGTATGTTCGTCACAACAGTCCAATGCTCCTGCCTTGGGTTGGCCTGGAACCTGCTTACGACACTCACCACCTGAGCAATGTCAGGGCGAGTGCACAGCATGGCATACATGATGCTCCCTACGGCTGAGGCATAGGGAATGTCTTTCATGCCCTCAATCTCCTCAGAAGTCTTGGGAGACATCTTCTTGGAAAGAGTGACTCCATGCCTAAAAGGAACGTTTCCTTTCTTGGAGTTCTCTATGCTGTACCTTTTGACAATTTTGTCAATGTAAGAAGCCTGGGATAATCCAATTATCTGCTTCGATCTATCTCTATAGAGTCGAAGACCTAATATATAAGAGGCTTCTCCAAGATCTTTCATGGAGAATTGCTACGAAAGCCACACTTTGACCGAAGTTAACATTCCTACATCATTCCCAATGAGTAGGATATTGTCCACATACAACACCAAAAAGGTGACCTTATCCTCACTGGACTTCCTGTAAACACAGGGCTCATCCAGATTCTGCTCAAAATCAAACGATTTGACGGCAGAGTCAAAACGGATGTTCCAACTTCTAGAAACCTGCTTAAGTCCATATATGGATCTATTAAGTTTACATACCATGTATTCTTGACCAGTAGCAATGAATCCTTGCGGCTGCTGCATGTAGATATTTTCACTAAGATCTCCATTCAAGAACGTGGTTTTGACATCCATTTGCCAAATCTCGTAGTCATGGTATGCTGCTACGGCTAGCAGGATCCTAATGGATTTAAGCATGGCCACGGGCGAAAAGGTTTCCTCATAGTCAATATCTTCTTTTTGAGTATACCCTTTCACCAACAAACGAGCTTTGTAGGTCTCAATCTTGCCATCGGGGCCCTTCTTCCTCTTATAGATTCATTTCCAACCAATTGCTTTTACCCCGGAGGATGAATCTACTAGAGTCCAGACTCCATTGGCCTCCATCGAGTCCATCTCAGCTCTCATGACCTCCACCACTTCTGGGAATCTATGTCCAACATAGCTTTCGCATAAGTCACGGGATCCTCCTCACTAGTCAAGGCTTCCACCAGGTAACTATCCTGGTCATAACCATAACAGACATGATGGCCTGGATACTCGGGTGGATCTTCTAGGTTGGTCACTACCTGAAACTTGTGGGACATCTCCCACTGCTCCTGAGCTCTCATCATCAAGAACTATTTCCTAAAGATGGGTGTCCAGGATGTAATCGGTCTCTAAGAACTAGGCATTTCGGTTGTAGAACACTTTCTGCTGACTTGGGTCATAGAAAAGATAACCCACCGAATCCTTTGTCTAGCCTACAAATAGGAACCGGCTGGTCTTGGATTCCAACTTGTCCACACTCGTTCTTTTAACGTGCGCAGGACAACCCCAAATCTTCTTCAAGTGTCTGAAATTTGGTTTCTTTCCTGTCCAAAGTTCATTTGGAGTTTTCGAAACCAATTTGGTTGGAACCTGATTCAGCACACAGATAGCAGTCTCTAATGCATATCCCCAAAAGGATGTGGGTAATTCCGAGCGTATGAGAAGTAACTAGACCATGTCTAACAAGGTCCTATTCCTCCTCTCTAAAACACCATTAAGTTGTAGTGTAGCAGGAGGAGCCAATTGTGACACTATCCCGTTGACTTTCAAGTAGTCCATGAATTCGTCAGAGAGATACATTGACTTTCAAGGTCCTATTCTCTCCCTAACTGTTTCTCGACTTCTTGTCTGAACACTTTGAACCTTTCAAAGGATTCAGACTTATGTCTCATTAGGTACACGTAACCGTACCGAGAATAATCATCGGTAAATGTAATGAAGTACACATGCCGGTTATGAGTCCTAACACTCAGGGGACCACATACATCAGTATGTATAAGGTCAAGTGTGCCTGTACATCTTTCAAGTTTACCCTTAAATGGCCGTTTTGTCATCTTGCCTCGGAGGCAAGACTCACAAGTGGGAAGATCTTCTATGGTTAGAAAATCCAAAGGACCACTCTTTACTAGCCTGGTGATTCGGTCAATACCAATATGGCCAAGTTGGTAATGCCATAGGCATGTGGGACTAACTGTATCACGAGTTCTTTTCTTGGGGTTTTCGGCTGACGTAGTTTCGGTTAAGTTAGTTTCTAGAGAAGGACGTAGAACATAGAGACCATTCTCCAGTTCCCCGCATGTGATGAATTTATTGTTCCATTTAACAGTAATCATATTACTAAAATAAACAGTATATCCATCAGCACACAATTTAGAAACGGAAAGCAAATTTCTTCTTAAGTTCTGTACATAAAGACAATCCTTAAGTACAAGAATTATTTCTCTAAAAACTAATTCTATGGTTACTATTGCCACAGTTGCAACACTTGCAGTCGTTCTCAAGAAAAGCATCACTTTCCTTTCACTCAGCCTTCTGCTAACTTTGAACCCCTACATTGGATTACACGCATGAGTTGAACCCCGGAGTCAACACACCAGGACACAGAAGTGACTAACAAATTAGTCTCTATGACACAAGTTTCAAAATTACCTTTCTTAGATTCCAGGTAGGCGGGACAGTTTCTCTTCCAGTGGCCGGCCTGCTTGCAAAAGTGACAGGCATCGGATGCCTTGTTTTTCTTCTGCTTCTTAGGTTTGGCAGCTTTCTTCTGGGGCTTCTTTGCCTTCCTCTTTTTCTTGCCCGATTTGCTAGCTTCAGCAAGCATAGCTACAGGCTCATCTTTCATAATCAAATCCTCGGCCCTCTACAACATATTGCTGAGTTCCTAGACGCTGACATTCAGCTTGTTCATATTGTAGTTCATTATGAACGGATTAAAGGAAGGAGGCAGAGAATTGAGGATGGCATCCACTTGTATACCAAGATCTAGCCTGGATCCAAGGGCTTCAAGCTCGTTGATGTATCCCATCATCCGAAGACAATGGTCGTGAACTTGTTGCCCCTTGGACATTTGCGCGGTAATGAACTGTATCAAGACCTTCTGCCGAGTAGAATGATTATGCTCTTTGTACATCGTCTTTAAACTATCCAATATGTCCTTGGCTAGTTCGATCTGATCGAACTGCCTCTGTATTGGATTGTCCAGGGAGGCAATGACATAGCAGCGGGCTAGAGAGCTTTTATCCTCCCACTCTTGGAATTCCCTTCTTCGGGCCTCAGAAGCCCTGTCACCCAGACGCTCCGGGGCAGGATTTTTAACTACCATATCCAACTTCTCGAAAGTTAAGACCAGCATAAGGTTTCTGTACCAGTCGATATACTTTGGGCCCTTAAGCTTGTTATCGTCAAGCAACTTAGCAAATTGTCCGTTTGCCATTTTCTGATAAAACAACAAAACATTGGCCCACAACCTTAGTTTGATTCATGTTACCTACATAGATATGGCTTTTAATCTATGTTCCATTTCCATTTGTTCATCTCTGAGATTTCCCTTCGATCTCAGTGACGGAGACGGCGAAATGTCTCTGGAAATGTAGGAAATCACATAGGGTGCATGAAGCCAACTGTTTCAGCTGCATAACCCCACCACCTTTCTGTGAAGGATCACATCCACTCATCGTATGAGTTTCCCTTTGGCCTCTGCCAGACAAGGTTCAGAGCCGTTTTCAGGTAAACCGTTTTGTTCAGTGAGTGCTCACCCATCATATTTAGGTTACGCCAAGGTACCGTGAGAGAGTTCCCATTTTCTGGTGAAGCCCCTCCCACATCGGCCTATGATGCCCCTATCATCTTATGAAACACTCTGACAAACCCAACAGCAAATGGATAGCCCAATTTTATGGTGTGTTTCCTCATTACTGAAGGACCCATCATTGTGCTAATGACGGAAGGCCTTTAGAGATTTCATCACATGAATCTCCTTATCACATGCACTCAGATTTGCTGGAGGGAACAAAATTACGTCCTAGTTAATTTAGGTCAAACCAGAGTGGCTCCCACTGACTTTCATAAAGTCAGATTTATGGTGGCCCAATTCGGCTAGGGTTTCCGCATGCATCCCTTTTTAGGGTTATGGGGCCCACCATGAGAGGAAGGGGCCATCCAATGACCGTATGGGACACCATGGCAATGATGTGCATTCAGCCATGGTGTGCGTAAGAGCCACTAACGAATCATCACGGGCTAAGTGCTTATGGCCTATGGTCACAACACATCATACATCCACACATCGCATGTATTGGAAGAATTGATCCAATCAATCACATATTGTAAGGCCCATTAATCAGCCCATTTAAAATCCATAACATTAACAATTAACATTATCTAGGTATATGGGTTGAATCGCAGTTAGCAGTTCAGCCCATATAAATTATATGGAAAACTGGGCTTTAACAGTTATAACCCCTTAAAACTAGGCTCTACAGGTTGGGCCGAATTGTTTCTTCCAATTAAAGATTGGTTTCAGACCTAAAAGTGGGAAAGTACAGGACTGAAAACAACCCCCTTCGAACCCTAGATTCGGTCTAAACAGCTTTGGTCCAATCTGGTCCGAAACGGTCCAAGAACCAATTTTTAATTCAAGAATAAATTCAAGAAAGATCCGAAATTAAATTTCTGAATTTAGACAATAAAAAAAAAAACAGATCTGGACTGTTCGTACAACCTGCAAAACAGAGGTTAGTAATCAGGGTTGCAGTTTCATAAACTGCAAAACGCAGAATGTGATATCACGATCTACAAATCTCTAGCGCCGCTACCTTCTTTAATCAAGAAAAAAAAATAGAAATCCTATTTCTATTAATTAATTACAATCTTTATTGAATCCTATACATTCAGTCTAGAAGAATAGAAAAAATTATTTTACATACCAGAATGAATAGAAACTACAAAAAAAAGGGAATGCGCAAACAATCTGCGCTAGTTCTGCACTTCGATCTCCATGTACGAACAATCCATTAAATCAGAAATAAATTAAGAACAATTCAAAATTAATTTCAGATTTAACGAAAAATAATTTCAGACCAATCGCCCACAACAAGAAACAATTTCTTGAAATAAATAGCAATCTGCGCAAAACCCGGATAGAACAGTTTCTACTGATTTGCGCGGGTTCAGATCTGATTTCTTGGTTCAAGATTGAACCTATGGCTCTGATACCACTGAAAGAATGGTAGGATCCATCGTATGGACGCCAAAAAGGTTGTAGAAGGGGTGGGCGAATTTCAAAAATTTCTTACATTTCTTTCAACTGGGAATCGTATTCCCTAAATTTAGAATACAATATTCAAGGATCTACTCGAACCAAACCAGATCAGATTTGAACCAAGAACAAAGGGAAGGGTTATACTTGATACGGAGAATCAAGATCTCCCAACGTCGGTGTTCACGCCAAAGAAATATCCAAGATCCGCTCCCACTGAAGATGACATTGCGACGGTGGAGCAGAACCAACAGTTTTCGTCCTACGAACCAAACTCTTCACAAGAATCCGTTAGAGACTTAGAGCACCGAAGAAAGACTGATTTCAAGAACTGATTTCTTGATCATCCCATCGGAGAGATTCGAACTATGCAGTAAGGTGGCGGTGGTTGGAGGAGAACCCTAGAGATGAAAGTGGCGTGAATGCTAATTTCACTCTAGGGAAGGTGAGATCCTATCTCAGATTGCAGAAGTAGTTACTACTTCAACCTTGGTTCGAATTCCTGTAATTCCTTTTTAGGGTTTTTCTCCTTTCTTAGTGATTAAGAAACCTCCTAATCCTATTAGGATTTATCCCAATCCAAATCTGTATTTGGATAGGGGATAATCTTAATCTTATCTGCAGATTGGGTTAGCCTACTCCCGATCTCATCAGGAGGTTAACGGATTCAAATCATATTTGAATTTGGTTTCCAAGAGTGGATAGGGTTAAAACCCTAATCCTTTTAGCTAACCCTAATCTCAGATCTGCCCCCTTAAGTGGGTGATCATATCATCCCAATTTGAAATGGGCTTTAGGCCCAATAAGTAATCAGTGCTTAATAAGTTTTCAAACTGCTGCCCAGTTGGGCTTCTTTGTATGGCATGGGACCCAAGCATTGATCTACACATCAGCAACATGGGTTCGGCCCAGCCTTTGTTACAAGGCCTAGCCGAATTTACTAGAAAGCCCAGTGAACCCTTTGAGCCCATCACATGGACTCTACGAGCCCAACACTTACACTAAGTGGTCCCTGGGCCAAGCCATCTTATAAAAACCTAGGGACTATGTGTAGATGCAAGATTAGCCCATCAGGTGTAACCGTAATTGGCCTTACACTTAACCTCTTAGCCCATAATGATAAAACACTGCCCGACAAGAGAGGACCTCTCCCTCGACTGCAAGGAACAGTGCTGCACTCTCTATTCACATGGATCCCGAGAATTATAACCATTTGCAAGCATTTTGAAACCGTATATGTATATATATATATATATATATATATATATATATATATATCATATATATAAAATTTGCAAAACAAAATTCCAATGATTGAAATCAACTGCCGGCAGTTTGGTTTCCATCAGAGAGAGTGCATCCCCGATCATTACATTTGTGCGATAAAGGGGCTGATCCTGTCACTATGATCACCCACTCAGATTAATTTTTAGACTGTCCCAACATACCCAGGTTTTGACCCCCACTAAGGATCTCACTAATTGGCATATCAAAGACAGCCCAATCTGACACCTAGTGCAGTATCATAATCGAGTCTAGGGCTCAAGTGTAACTTTCTACTTTTGCCCATCAATCTCTAAGGTCCAGAGCAATACTGGAAATCTGGTCCGGTTCAAAGATTCAAGTAATCCTACACTGCATGTGCCTTGGGTCTCACCCTGGCGGCTGGGACAAGCCACCCGAACATTTGGCAGCACACCAGTATCAGCCTTGGCAGGATAAATCTCCCCAGACTTATCCAACGAACTATGAACATTTAAAACTAACATGAGTCTCATTAAGTGTCAAGTTTTAGGGTCTTACACAAAAACATACCACACAAGTTCCCGACCTCCTCGTCAACTGCTCTCCATCGTTCTGGGGCTAAGTTGCGTTTCTTCTGTCTAACGGGCCTAACTACAGGATCAGTATTAAGCTTGTGAGTTATGATGCTAGAGTCTATGCCGAGCATCTCTGCCGCGGACCATGCAAAAACTTCTAAATTTTCAAGTAAGAAACTTACCAGTTGGGATCGCAGAGGCTCCTCAATAGAAGCGCCAATCTGATGTGTCCGAACTGGGTCCTCTGTCGATGACAGGATGGAGACAGTCTCTTCGGTGGGTGCAGCTCGCTCCTCGCACTGGTCCGCAGGTCGCTCCAGCTCGAGGTCATCTACCACCTTGGCTTTTCCTTTGAGGGTGGCGACGTAGCATTTGCGGGACTCAAGCTGATCGCCTCGCGCCACCCCAACTCCGAAGTCCATAGGGAACTTCATCGCTAGGTAGTAGGTGGAGACCACCGCGCGTAAGGCGTGGGTGATGGGCTGACCTACTATGGCATTGTACGGGGAGGGAGTCGTGACCACCAAGAAATCATGGTTGAGCCTTACCATGCTAGGCCAGGTGCCGACCTCCACAGGTACGGTGACTCTTCCCAGGGGCCTAACTTCCTCTCCACTGAAACCTTCCAAGGGAGTGTTTGCAGGCTTGAGATTGCTCTCCCACAGCTGAAGTTTGTCGAATGTTGCTTTGAAAGGGATATCTGTCGAGCTGCCAGAGTCGACGAGGACTCGCCTGACTTCAAAGTCATTAATCTTTATCTTTATGATGAGTGCATCATTGAGGGGCTAGTGGACCCTGCGCGCATCGTCCTCTGTGAAGAAGATCGGGTCTTCCATCCTTGGCCGCTTTGGGGGATTCTGCTCTTCCCTAGTGGCCTCACGAGCTGATATCCGAGATGCAGTCGAGGTGCAACCCACGACGATCGAACTTCCGACGATCACATGAATAGTTCCCCGAACTGGTCTTTCTTCTGGTGGCTGCCTCTGCGGCTTCTCTGCTTGCCTGCTGGATTCGGGAGCAACTCTACTCTACTCCCCCTGCCGACCTGCTTTATTATTATTATTATTATTCTATACAAAATTTGTTAAGTATCTACGACGGAAGAGCTCCTCTATCTCGTCGTGGAGGTTTTTACAATTTTCAGTTCTATGACCGTGGTCTTTATGGAAATTAGAATACAAATTCTTATTTCTTACATTAGGATCCGCCTTTAGCTGAGGTGGCCACTTCACATATGGGGCATCCTTGATCGCCATGAGGATCTCAGCCCACTTCGCGTTCAGTGGCGTGTAGTCCGTCCTCTCTGTTGCTGGAGCTCGGAAAGGCTGACCTAGCCTTGCCCCCCGAGCTTGATCCTTCTTTTTCTTGCTATCACCCTAAGTTGAGGACTCCGTCGCCCTTTTTCTTTTCTCAAGGGCCTATTCACCTTTCTGGTTGATCTCCTCCTCCGTCCCTATAAACTGATCCGCGAGCTTGAGGAACTCGTTCACAGTCTTGGGCTGATTAACAACCACATGCCACTTGAACTCTTTTTGCGTGATGCCCCTCTTGGCCGCTGTGAGCCGAACTGCGGGGTCCAGATGGACTCTCCTTCCCTTTGGACTATGCCAAGGAGGCTCTCTTGGGTTCTGGGGCACCGCTTGCTAGTGACAAAATGAGAAGTGAAGACTTGCATGAACTGCGCCAGCTTCTTATTGATCCGGGCACAAGGTTTCGGTACCATGTGCGGGCCACCCCTTTGAAGGTGGTGGAGAAAGCCACGCACATGCAGCACTCGCTGGCCCTCGCCAAGTGCATCTAGGACTGGACGGCGTCAACATGGTCATTCGGATTGAAGGATCCATCATACATCTCCAATGGGGGAACGTTAAAGTCCTTGGGCATAGGAACAACAAGGAGTTTTGGAGAAAGGGGGATGGAACTGAGAGAAGCAGAGTAGCTTTTACTTCACCCAAGATTACCTCTTCCTTACCCTTGAGCTCGGGCAGGTCGTGAGTGGCAGCTCGGCGAGCTCGGCAGCGCCTCCGCTGCTTCTTTGTTGGCTCGACGTTAGTGCTGCTGGCTTCTGTGTAACCATGCTCGATGGGCCCAGGGAGAGGCTCGGACTGCTGCTGGTAGCTGGGAACTGGGGGCCTTGCCTGAAATCCGTGGCCAGTACCTCGAACTGGTTTTCGGCAAGTGGGAGCTCGAATTGCAAATGCCGAGGCGATGCGGGCCTAACTGGCTGAGAGGCCCCCGACCTGACTGCAGGCTGCGAGGCAGGCGTCGCTGGTCTCTCTTTCCTGCCGTGAGATGATGCCGAGGTCTCACGCCTGCGAGAAGGACGTTCATTCCAACGGCGGGGCATGGGTTGATGCGCGGCCGGATGTCGAGGAGGAAGCGGCTGCTGAGCCTGAGGTAGTGGAGGAAACTGTTGTTGATATTGATACTGGGAAACTTGATGCAACACTTGCTGCTGATAGAGTTGAAACTGTTGGAACTGCTGCATTTGAGCTTGCATAGCTCGCATGCATTGCTCCAGGTTTTCAAGCTAGTTTTGGCTGGTCACCGGAGGAACGATGGAGAGTTCAGTGAAGGTTATTCCAATCGTGGAAGGAAGTGGAATGTTCATAGGTGCCACTGTTTGAGGCATATTCAGGCTGGGAACTCCGTCAACAGAGAGGGGGACAGTGAACTGTCCAATGCAGATAGTGGGAAGCTGAGGATGTTCCTCAGAGGCGTTTTGGTCGGCACCTCGTCCATCATTGTTGGTGGAAGCCATGGATACTGAGTTCTGAGAGTTGTAGAGATTGGAGAAAGGTGAAAGGGATGGTAGAATCCATCGTATGGACACCAAAACTATTGCGGAATGGGTGGGCGAATTTCAAAAATTTCCTACCTTCCTTCCAACTGGGAATCGTATTCCCTGATTTTAGAATCAAATTCAAGGATCCTACTTGAACCAAACTAGACCAGATTTGAGCCAAAAGAGAAGGGAGTGATTATACCTGATCCAGAGAAATAATATCTCCCAAAGTTGGTGTTCACGCCCAAAGAGGACACCAAGATCTGCTCCTACTGAAGATGACACAGCAACTGTGGAACAGAACTAGCAGAGTGCGACGTGCACTGAATCCTTCACAAGAATCCTTTGGGAACGATGAGCACCACACGAACAATCAAGAACCTTTCTTGATTTCTTCGAACTGGCCGAAAAGGGTGGAGGTTGCTGGAGGAGAATACTAGAGAAGAAGGTGGCGAACTACTATTCTCTTCTCTAGGGTTCGAATTCAAGTCCAATGAATTTAGGGTTTCCTCCTGTTTCTTAATGATTAAGAAAACCTCCTAATCATATCAGGAGTTGCCCTTATCCAAATCTGTATTTGGGTCAGGACTCTTCTTAATCTTATCTGCAGATTAGATTAGCTTTTCGGCTTAACCTAATCTCAGATCCGCCCCCTCAAGTGACTGATCAAATCAGCCCAGTTCGAAATGGGCTTTAGGCCCATTAAGTAATAAGTGCTCAATAGTCTTCCAAACTTCTGCCCAGTTGGGCTTCTTTGTATGGCATGGGACCCAAGCATTGATTTACACACCAGCAACATGGGTTCGGCCTAGCCTCTGTTACAAGGCCTAGCCGAATTCACTAGGAAACCCAGTGAACCCCTTGAGCCCATCACATGGACCCTATGGGCCCAACACTTACACTAAGTGGTCCCTGGGCCAAGCCATCTTATAAAAACCCAAGGACTGTGGGCAGATGCAAGATTAGCCCATCAGGTATTATCCTAAATGGCCTTACACTTAACCTCTCAGCCCATAATGATCAAGCACTGCCCGACAAGAGAGGACCTCTCCCTCTGCAGCAAGGAACAGTGTTGCACTCTCTACTCACATGGATCCCGGGAATTAAAACCATTTGCAAACATTTTGAAACCATATGCAAGTATATATCATATATATAAATTTTGCAAAACAAATTCCAATGATTGAAATCAACTGCCGGCAGTTTGGTTTCCATCAGAGAGAATGCATCCCCGACCATTACCTTTGTCCGACAAAGGGGCTGATCCTGTCACTATGATCACCCACTCAGATGAATTCTCAGACTGTCCCAACATACCCAGGTTTTGACCCCTGCTAAGGATCTCACTGATTGGCATATCAAAGACTACCCAATCCGACACCTAGTGCAGTACCATAATCGGGTCTAGGGGTCAGGTGTAACTTTCCAGTTTTTCCCATCAATCTCCAAGGACCAGGGCAATCCTGGAAATCTGGTCCGGTTCAAGGGTTCAAGTAATCCTACACTACGTGTGCCTTGGGTCTCACCTTGGAGGCTGAGACAAGCCACCCCAACAGTTGATAGCACACCAGTGTCAGGCTTGGCAGGATAAATCTCCCTAGACTTATCCAACGGCTGTGAACATTTAAAACCAACACAAGTCTCATTAAGTGTCCAATTTTAAAGTCTTACACGGAAACATACCACACAACATGAATCAAACATGTACTTTATTTATTTACATTAAATATCAAATGTACATCAAAACTGATTGAAGCTAAGGGCATACAAAAACTGTCCAACAGCTCCCACTTGGACTTAGGTCCAATCTGGTACAAGCCGGAGTCCCATACTTTCCACTTGTTTCTCAAACACCTTCTGTGTGAGTGGCTTAGTTAATGGGTCTGCCACATTATCCGCTGACGCTACCTTCTGAATCAGGACGTCCCCTCTACCAACGATCTCCCGCAGTACACGGTACTTCCTCTCGATGTGCTTTGACTTTGTGTGGGCCCGAGGCTCCTTTGCCTGGGTGATCGCTCCTTTGTTGTCACAAAACAACGGGATGGGTGATGTGCTGGACGAAACCACTCCTAATTCGTGAATGAACTTCTTCATCCACACGGCTTCGTTGGCAGTTTCACTTGCGGCAATGTACTCGGCTTCGGTTGTGGAGTCTGCCGTGGACCCCTGTTTGCTTCTTTTCCAGCAAACAACACACGATCCTATCGTGAAAACATATACAGACGTAGACTTTCTATCATCTAGATCTGGCTGGAAATCGGCATTAGTATACCCCAGAACTTGTAGTGAACTACCATCAATTACCAGACAAAACTCTTTTGTCCTTCGAAGGTATTTGAGTATGTTCTTCACAGCAGTCCAATGCTCCTGCCCTGGGTTGGCCTGGAACCTGCTTACGACACTCACCGCCTGAGAAATGTTAGGGCGGGTGCACAGCATGGCATACATGATGCTTCCTACGGTTGAGGCATAGGGAACGCCTTTCATGCCTTCAATCTCCTCAGAAGTCTTGTGAGACATCTTCTTGGAGAGAGTGACTCTGTGCCTGAAAGGAACGTTTCCTTTCTTGGAGTTCTCCATGCTGTTACCTTTTGACAATTTTGTCACTGTAAGCAGCCTGGGATAATCCAATTATCCGCTTTGATCTGTCTCTATAGAGTTGAAGACCCAATATATAGGAAGCTTCTCCAAGATCTTTCATGGAGAATTGCTGCGAAAGCCATACCTTGACCAAAATCAACATTCTTACATCATTCCCAATGAGTAGGATATCGTCCACATACAACACCAAGACGGTGACCTTATCCCCATTGGACTTCCTGTAAACACAGTGCTCATCCAGATTCTGCTCAAAGTCAAACGATTTGACGGCAAAGTCAAAACAGATGTTCCAACTCCTAGAAGCCTGCTTAAGTCCATATATGGATCTATTAAGTTTACATACCATGTGTTCCTGACCAACAACAATGAAGCCTTGCGGCTACTGCATGTAGATATCTTCACTAAGATGTCCATTCAGGAACGTGGTTTTGACATCCATTTGCCAAATCTCATAGTCATGGTATGCTGCTACAACTAGCAGGATCCTAATGGATTTAAGCATGGCCATGGGCGAAAAGGTTTCCTCATAGTCGATGCCTTCTTTCTGAGTATACCCTTTCGCCACCAAGTGAGCTTTGTAGGACTCAATGTTGCCATCGGGGCCCTTCTTCCTCTTATAGATCCATTTGCAACCAATTGCTTTTACCCCGAAGGATGGATCTACTAGAGTCCAGACTCCATTGGCCTCCATCGAGTCCATATCAACTCTCATGGCCTCCACCCACTTCCGGGAATCTATATCCAACATAGCTTCCATGTAAGTCACGAGATCCTCCTCACTAGTCAAGGCTTCCACCAAGTAAGTATCCTAGTCATAACCATAATAGACTGGTAGCCTGGATACCCGGGTGGATCTTCTAGGTTGGTCACTAGCTGGAACTTGCGGGACATCTCCCACTGCTCCTGAGCTCTCCTCATCAAGAACTATTTCCTAACGATGGGTGTTCAGGATATAATCCGTCTCTAAGAACAGGGCATTTCGACTGCAGAACACTTTCTGCTCACTTGGGTCATAGAAAAGATAACCCACTGAATCCTTTGGGTAGCCTACAAATAGGCAACGACTGGTCTAGGATTCCAACTTGTCTGCACTCGTTCTTTTAACGTGTGTAGGACAACCCAAATCTTCAAGTGTTTGACACTTGGTTTTTTCCGGTCCATAGTTCGTATGGAGTTTTCAAAACTAATTTGGTTGGAACCCGATTCAGTATGTAAATTGCGGTCTGTAACGCTTATCCCCAAAAGGATGTGGACAATTCCGAGCGTGTGAGAAGTGACCAAACAACTTGGTTTCTTTCCAGTCCATAGTTCGTATGGAGTTTTCAGAACCAATTTGGTTGGAACTCGATTCAGTACGTAAATTACGGTCTGTAACGCATATCCCCAAAAGGATGTGGGCAATTCCGAGCGTGTGAGAAGTGATCGGACCATGTCTAACAATGTCTTATTCCTCTTCTTTGAAACACCGTTAAGTTGGGGTGTTGCAGGAGGAGCTAACTGTGATATAATCCCATTGGCCTTCAAGTAGTCCCTGAATTCGTCAGAGAGATACTCGCCACCTCGATCTGATCGAAGGGCCTTAATTTCTCCCCCTAACTATTTCTCGACTTCTTGTCTGAACTCCTTGAACTTTTCAAAGGATTCAGACTTCTGTCTCATCAGGTACACGTAACCATATAGTGAAAAATCATCAGTGAAAGTGATGAAGTACATGTGTTGGTTACGAATCCTGACACTCAGGGGACCACATACATCAGTATGCGTAAGGTCAAGTGTGCCTGTACATCTTTCAGGCTTACCATTAAATGGCCGCTTTGTCATCTTGCCTCTAAGGAAAGGCTCACAAGTGGAAAGGTTTTCTACGGTTAGAAAACCCAAAGAACCATCCTTTACCAATCTTGTGATTTGGTCAATACCGATGTGGCCAAGTCGGTAATGCCACAGACACATGGGACTGACTATGTCACGAGTCCTTTTCTTGGGAATTTCAACCGACGTAGTTTCGGTTAAGTTTGTTTCTAGAGAAGGATGTAGAACATAGAGACCGTTCTCTAGTTCCCCGCATGCGATGAATTTGTTGTTCCTTTTGATAGTAATCATATTACTAAAAGAGATAGTATATCTACCCACACACAGTTTAGAAACATAAATCAAATTTTTTCTTAGATTTTGTACATAAAGACAGTCTTTTAGTACAAGAATCCCTTCTCTAAAATTTAATTCTACGGTTCCTATCGCCGTAGCTGCAACACTTGTAGAAGTCCCCAAGTAAAGTGTCACCTTTCCTTCACTCAGCCTTTTGCTGACTTTGAACCCCTGCAATGAGTTACACTCAAGAGTTGAAGCCCTAGAGTCAACACACCAGGACACAGAAGTCACTAATAAATTAGTTTCCATGACACAAGTTTCGAAAGTACCTTTAGATTCTAGGTAGGCAGGATAATTCCTCTTCTAGAGGCCGGCCTGCTTGCAGAAGTGACAGGCATCGGATGCCTTGTCTTTCTTTTGTTTCTTAGACTTAGTGGCCTTCTTCTGGGGTTTCCTCTTTGCCCTCCTCTTCTTTCCAGATTTGCCAGCTTCAACAAGCATGGCTATCGGCTCATCCTTCCTTATTAATTCCTTAGCTCTTTGCAACATGTTGCTAAGCTCTTGGATGCTGACATTCAGCTTGTTCATATTGTAATTCATAATGAACGGGTTGAAGGATGGAGGTAGAGAGTTGAGAATAGCATCAATCTGTGTGACCAGATCTAGCCCGGAACCAAGGGCCTCCAGCTCGTTTATGTAGCCCATCATCTGAAGACAATGGTCATGCACTTGCTGCCCCTTAGTCATCAGCGCGGTCATGAAATGCTTCAGGACCTTTTGTCGAGTAGAACGGTTCTGCTCTTTGTACATAGTCTTTAGACTATCCAATATGTCTTTGGCGAGTTCGATCTGATCGAACTGCCTCTGTATCAGATTATCCAAAGAGGCTATGATATAGCAGTGGGCCAAGGAGTTTTTATCCTCCCATTCTTGGTATTCTCTCCTTCGGGCCTCAAAAGCCCTATCTCCCGGACGATCCGGAGTAGGATTTTTAGCCACCTTATCTAGTTTTTCTGAAGCTAGGACCAACATAAGGTTTCTGTACCAGTCGGCATAATTGGGTCCCTTAAGCTTGTTGTCGTCAAGCAACATAGCAAATTGTCTGTTTGCTATTTTCTAGTAAAACAACAAAATGTTAGTCCACAACCTTAGTTTGATTCATGTTACCTACATAGATATGGCTTTTAATCTATGTTCCATTTCCATTTGTTCATCTCTGAGATTTCCCTCCTATCTCAGTGACGGAGACGGTGAAATGCCTCTGGAAATGTGGGAAATCACATGGGGTGCATGGAACCAACTATTTCAGCTGCATAACCCCACCACCTTTCTGTGATGGATCACATCCACTCATCATATGAGTTTCCCTTTGGCCTCTGTCAGACAAGGTTCAGAGCCATTTTCAGGTAAATCTTTCTGTCCAGTGAGTGCTCACCCATCATATTCAGGTTATGCCAAGGTACCATGAGAGAGTTCCCATTTTCTGGTGAAGCCCCTCCCACATCGGTCTATGATGCCCCTATCATGTTATGAAACACTCTAATAGACCCAACAGCAAATGGATAGCCCAATTTTATGGTGCGTTTCCTCATTACTGAAGGATCCATCATCATGCTAATGACGGAAGGCCTTTAGAGAGTCCATCATATGGATTTCCCTATCACATGCACTCATATTACTAGAGGGAACAAAAATTGCGCCCTAGTTCTAATTTAGGTCAAACCAAAGTGGCTCCCACTGACTTTCATAAAGTCAGATTTCTGGTGGGCTTAAATCGGCTAGGGGTTTTGCACGCAACCCTTTTCAGGGTTGTGGGGCCCACCATGCAAGGAAGGGGTCATCTAATGACCTTAGGGGACACTATGGCAATGATGTGCATTCAGCCATGGTGTGCGCAAGAGCCACTGACGAAACATCATGGGCCAAGTGCTTATGGCCCATGGTCGCAGCACATCAAACATCCACACATCACATGATATGAAAGAATCGATCCAATCAATCACTAGCTGTAAAGCCCATTAATCAGTCCAACCAAAACATAGTATTAACAATTAATATCATCTAGGTATATGGGCTGAATAGCAGTTTGCAGTTCGGCCCATATAGCTTTTCTCACAAAAATGGGCTTTTGCAGTTTTAACTCTTTAAAACTGGGCTTTATAGGTTGGGCTGAATTAATCCCTGCAATTGAACCTCAGATTTGGGCCTGAAAGTGTGAGAAATCTGGACTGAATATAGTCCCCTTTCGAACCCTAGATTCGGTCCAAACAAATTTGGTCCAATTTGGTCTGAGATGGTCCGAAATTGATTTTCAATTCAAGAATTAATTCAGGAAAGATCTGAAATTAATATTTCTGATTTTAGACAATCATAAATCAGACATGGACTGTTCGCACCACCTGCAAAACAGAGGTTAGTCACTAGGGTTGCAGTTTCATAAACTGCAAAACGCGGAATGCGATCCCTCCATCTACAAATCTCTAGCGCCGCCGTCTTCTCCAATCAAGAAAATAAATAATACAGAAATCCTATTTCTCTTAATTAATTACATCCTTGATTGAATCCTATACATTCAGTCTAGAAAAATAAAAAAAAAATATTTTACAGACCGAATTGAATAGAAATTACACAAAAGAATGCACAAACAATCTGCGCCAATTTTGCACTTCGATCTCTAGGTACGAACAATCCATTAAATCAAGAAGTAAATAAAGAACAATTCTAAATAAATTTCAGATTTAATAAAAATTAATTTCAGATCAATTGCCCTCAACAAGAAACAGTTTCTTGAAGTAAAACAACAAACTGTGCAATACCCGGATAGAACAGCTTCTACTGATTTGCGTAGGTTCAGATCTGATCTTTTGGTTCAAGTTCGAACCTGTGGCTCTGATACCACTGAAAGGGATGGTAGGATCCATCGTATGGACGCCAAAACTGTTGCAGAATGGGTGGGCAAATTTCAAAAATTTCCTACCTTCCTTCCAACTGGGAATCGTATTCCCTGATTTTAGAATCAAATTCAAGGATCCTACTTGAACCAAACCAGACCAGATTTGAGCCAAAAGAGAATGGAGTGATTATACCTGATCCAGAGAAATAATATCTCCCAAAGTTGGTATTCACGCCCAAAGAGGACACCAAGATCTGCTCCTGCTGAAGATGACACAACAACTGTGGAACAAAACCAGCAGAGTGCGTCACACGCACTGAATCCTTCACAAGAAACCTTTGGAAACAATGAGCACCACACGAACAATCAAGAACCTTTCTTGATCTCTTTGAACTAGCAGAAAAGGGTGGCGGTGGCTGGAGGAGAATGCTAGAGAAGAAGGTGGTGAACTGCTATTTTCTTCTCTAGGGTTCAAATTCAAGTCTAGTGAATTTAGGGTTTCCTCCTGTTTCTTAATGATTAAGAAAACCTCATAATCATATTAGGAGTTGCCCTTATCCAAATCTGTATTTGGATCAGGACTCTTCTTAATCTTATCTACAGATTAGATTAGCTTTTTGGGCTAAATCTAATCTCAGATCCGCCCCCTCAAGTGACTGATCAAATCAGCCCAGTTCGAAATGGGCTTTAGGCTCATTAAGTAATAAGTGCTCAATAGTCTTCCAAACTACTGCCCAGTTGGGCTTCTTTGTATGGCGTGGGACCCAAGCATTGATCTACACACCAGCCACATGGGTTCGGCCTAGCCTCTATTACAAGGCCTAGCTGAATTCACTAGGAAGCCCAGTGAACCCCTTGAGCCCATCACATGGACCCTATGGGCCCAACACTTACACTAAGTGGTCCCTGGGCCAAGCCATCTTATAAAACCCAGGGACTGTGGGCAGATGCAAGATTAGCCCATCAGGTATTATCCTAAATGGCCTTACACTTAATCTCTCAGCCCATAATGATCAAGCACTGCCCGACAAAAGAGGACCTCTCCCTCGGCAGCAAGGAACAGTGTTGCACTCTCTACTCACATGGATCCCGGGAATTTAAACCATTTGCAAACATTTTGAAACCATATGTAAGTACATATCATATATATAAATTTTGCAAAACAAATTCCAATGATTGAAATCAACTGCTGGCAGTTTGGTTTCCATTAAAGAGAGTGCATCCCCGACCATTACCTTTGTCTGACAAAGGGGATGATCGCGCCGCTATGATCACCCACTCAGATGAATTCTCAGACTGTCCCAACATACCCAGGTTTTGACACCCACTAAGGATCTCACTGATTGGCATATCAAAGACTACCCAATCCGACACCTAGTGCAGTACCATAATCGGGTCTAGGGGTTAGGTGTAACTTTCCAGTTTTGCCCATCAATCTCCATGGGCCAGGGCAATACTGGAAATCTGGTCCGGTTCAAGGGTTCAAGTAATCCTACACTGTGTGTGCCTTGGGTCTCACCCTGGAGGCTGAGACAAGCCACCCCAACAGTTGGTAGCACACCAGTGTCAGCCTTGGCAGGATAAATCTCCCCAGACTTATCCAATGGCTGTGAACATTTAAAACCAACACAAGTCTCATTAAGTGTCCAGTTTTAGGGTCTTACAAAGAAGTATACCACACAATATGAATCAAACATGTACTTTATTTATTTACATTAAATATGAAAAATACATCAAAACTGATTGAAGCTAAGGGCATACAAAAATTGTCCAACGAAAGGCTTTTTCAAGCGATTCCCACAGAGGATGCCAAATGATGCAACGCGATCTGGGCAGTCCTAGCTGGCAGAAACCTGGCTCCTAGCTGGCGATGGACGGTACCTAAGAAGAAGAGGGAGGTGAAGAATTCCCGAGGAGCTCGCCCGACGGGAACACTCCGATGCTTAAGTTAGAACTCTGAGAGAACTGTAGAGAATGCAAAGAGAGAGCTAAGAGTGTAGATGGCACAATTGCTCCTTGGCGATCGGGGGTCCTTTTATATTGGATTTCTGTCAAATCAGGCGTAACCGCCTCTGCCGCAGCCGTTACTGCCAGAGCTGAGGTGGCGGGTGCAGGCAGCCGTTGCAGGGTACGAACCTGTTAGGCGTGCCATATCTTTCAGAAATGGCAGCCACGACACCGCCTGATGAGGGACGTGGGCGCAACCTCCAGATTTGACAGGTACTGTTGTCGGGTAGATCGTTCCTGTAGGTTGCCGAGCTACTTTGCATCGAGCTACCTTGGGCCAAGCTACCTTACACCGAGGTGCTTATGCTTGAGGCAGGCCTTAGGAAAGTATGGACAGGAGTGTTAATGGTGCTGACCCGAAGTGTTTCTACTTCGGGATACTTAGCCGTAGGTCAGGGTGTTCCCTTCTTAGGAGGAGCTCGGGGCTCAATGGGAGGAGCTCAGATCTTAAGAGGAGCTCGGGTCCCCTTGCTGAGGGGGGAGCTCGGTTCGCTCCACCCTTGGAGAGAATTCGGGGTGAACTAGATGTTATTTCTTGGCGAGTTGCCTCGTCCATCGAGCTGTCCGGTCGGGCTCCGGCGAGTTCGTTACGCCGAGTTATGGCCAGGCTGTCACGTTGAGTTGTTACTTATGCCAGGTCATGTCCACGTGTCCCCATGCTACGAGGTCGAGCCAAATCAACCTCCATCAACTTTATTTACTCAATGTTCAGTTGAACTCATGTGGCCTACTATGTGGTTGTATCATAATGACAGCTACACCCAGGTCTATTACTATTCGATTGTAGATATGTATAGTCTCAAATTAAAAAAAAGGACTCATTTATTAAAGAACATAGAATGTCAAAATAAGATTTTAAAATTCCTTTATGAACTTATATTTAACTTTCACCAATGGTGGGTATATTAAAGTCTAATAGGATCAACACACAAGATATATTTAAGTTCATTTCCAAGGGAGGTGGCTTTTAAAGCTCAAGGCTACCTCTAATGGGATTTCACGTCTGAATGATGCCAGAACGACGCTGGGGGTCATTATTTCTAACAAAATTGACCCATAACAGGGGCAGTGGTTTTTAAATCTCCCCTGCTTTGATCCTTAATGTCGATGAATAACTGGACTATCTCTAGTCGAATTTCATGTCAAAAATAGAGTTCAATCGCTAGAACCTAACCTATTTGGACAATATCTCTAGCAAACCCGACCTGTTTGGTAATGTTTTGGGGTACAAATCTCCCCTGTTTTGGTCCTTAAAATCGATGCTCTATAATGGTTTGGCATAAATAGTTATGAAAGAGGTGGTGATCGGACAGACTGGATTCGGTTAACATACCCAAAATACAATGTGTAGGTACGTGATGATCACCTAAACCAACCAGAGTATAGAAGGTGCTAAACCAATACCATACAAATGCCCGCGATGAGATCAGAACCCATGTAGACATGGGATGAGCTCATGACCCACACGGACTTGTGATGAGCTTAAGTCCATCGCACACCCACGATAGGTGCAAGCTCATTGTTAGGACAGAAGTAAGTAAAATAAACATGTCTGTCACTAATAACGTGCATGACGGGATGCCTCATAGGCTTAAAGAGGACACACAAGATAAGTAGTAACGTCATTCGCGCCATGTCAGTTTAAAAGGGTCACAAAAAGAAGTAGCACAAATGTATTATGAGAATCTTCAGACGAAAGGAAAGCTCATCCTTGAGATATCTCACAAGACATGTGGTGAATCCCTAGTAGTGTTCCCTGATAATTGACATCGAATCCAAGATTCCCTTCCCTAATGGGAATCAAACACTTTTGGCTCTTTCCTTTCGGGACCTCGGGATTTCTCCCTATAAATAGTGGTCCAACTCATAACGAGATTATCATTCCATCACCTCATTTGCCCTAGCATTTAGCCTACCTACTACTCTCGGCTTTCCTTTGTCCTTCAAGGAGACCCCCGTACATTGCCTTACCTCTCTACTCACATTAGAATCTCTGGTTATTCCTTGAACATAGAGGATAGTCGCCCGTAGGATTAACCTTTCCCCCATTCTTGAAGAGCAGATCAATGAGCAAAAAGACGTCAACCTGGAGACTGGAGATCAGGTTGGCTCAGAGTCGCTAAACAAGTGGGCATCGAGATACTCTCGAATAAAATCTACGAGATTGAATCCCATTTCAACCGAATGGAGTAGATGTAGAATGATATGAGGACCACCTTACAACTCCTCCTCCAATGGTTATCCAGGATCGAACGATCTCCTTTCACCCTAACCACTCCCTTGGCATCTATCCCTGCTAGTCACTAGTCCGCCAACCAGAACCCTATCATCCCCAAGTAGCCTACCAGAGCCAGCACCACGACTGCACAAACCAACCTACCCCCTATCGAACAGCCCCTGGCCACTCCACAGACCAACCCGGTAACAGAAGCACCACTCAGCTGCGATGAACTGAAAGAATATGTTCATGGGCTGATGGTGGAAAACCAAAACAGGTCCCAAACCTCACTCCTTCAGAAACCTTATTCCGATCAAATCTTTTAGAAGTTGTAGGTATACAATGTTCGCTCAGACCCTTAGAGAACATCAAACATCAAAACTAACACCACAAAGTTGCGTGCAAGCAACCCACAGTCAACCCTCATTTTGCAATGAACCCGCAACACACCACAAACCCTGCGATGAACTCACAATGCGTATCGCAAAACCATGATAAACCTGTGGTTCATCGAGTCCACTCAATGCCTGAACCAAAGAAAACCACAACTGAATCCATCCAAGGGCCCTAGGCTTGCTTGGACATGTGATGAACCTACGCCGCTAAAGCGCGCGATAAACCCATGGCTCCCGAACTCACTTGCGACCCAAACCGGGAGAAGCCTAAGTTGAGCCCTTGGCGAGGCCCATGTGCGCCCAGAGCCACGTGGAACCTACAATAGAAAAAGGCATAGTGAAATGCCATGTGGGGTCAATAAGACGTCACCTGTCAAGCGGTGACGTCAGTAATGCCACATCAATTAAGTTAAACTGCGCTAGAGATAGTAGCACACATGAGTAAGGAGGAATCTTGAGGAGAAGGAAAGCCGATCCTCGGAAAAATCCTCATGAGACACATAGCGAAACACTAGTGGTGCACTTAATGATTGACAACAAATCTAATATTTCCTTTCCCGATAGGAGACAAGCACCTTTATCTCCTACCTTTTAGGATCTCAGATCTCCCTTCATAAATAGAGATCCTCCTCGTATTGAAATTCATTTGACACTTAGCATTTGACATCCGGTACTCAAACACTCTCTCTCACTTTGATTACTTTCTTCGACATCTTTAGCTCCAAAAGCCTATTTCCTTACTCACCGGCCACTCTCTGTCTTTCAAAAAGACCACTTACACTCAAGCCTGAGATGGAGACGCCTATCCAGGCTGATATCGAGACACTCTCGAACAAAGTCTATGGGTTCAAGGAACTCTTTGAAAGTAGATTCAAGATGCTCGAGCAAAGCCAGGAGGAAAGAAGGAGTGCCTTCCAGATCCTACTCAACCAATTGGCCCACGCCGAACAGACTCCTGCTACCACTCTTCCCGGTGTCCCCAACTCCAATCCCATCCCTAGCCGCCATGCCTTCAACCCGACCCCTACCTTCCCTAAGCAATAACAGAGCCAACCGGACCTCAACCTAGACAGACCACCAACCATCCCACTAGTCTCATGCCTTTCCTTGCACCGACTCGATAGCAGAGATCCCTCTTAGTTGAGACGAACTGATGGAATATGTCCAAGGGCTGGTAGTTGAAAGCCACAATCGGGCCCAGGATTTGGCTGACCTACAAAAGCCTTACTCTGATCATATCTTGTACAAGCCCTACCCTGTCGGGTACGCCCCCCCTCAATAATGGCCACAATATGACGGGGAGAGAGGCAGCCCGCAGGAGCACATCAACAAGTTCGAGGACATCCTCGGTTCCTTCGCCCTTAATGGGAATCTCCTCGGTTCCTTTGCCCTCGATGGGGATCTGAAGGTACGAGAATTCTCGAAGTCACTAACTAGTCTAGCGTACACATGGTTCGTGAGTCTCACCCCTGGGAGCATTGATTCCTGGGTGAACTCGCCAAGAAATTCCTATCGAAGTGGTTCACCCTGGAAAGAAAATTGACAATGGACGACCTACGAAATGTGGAGCAAGGACCAGGGGAAGATCTTTTGGCCTACGTTATGAGGTTTCAGAAACTTACACAATCCATCTTCGTCGAACACGCCACTAAGAAGAGTTTTATCGAGCAGTGCGTGTAAGGCATGCACCCTACCTACAGGATCAGCATCGAGAACATCAAAGTCGAGACCTTTAGCCAGCTCTGGAGGTGTGCAAAGAGGACAGCGTGAACCATCAAGGACACCTCTCCATACAACAAAAACGAGGCATATGCAATCAACAGAAAGTTCAGAAACAATAGAGGAGCCAGATAGGGGCCATACCGGCATGATAACACCCAAGGAAGAAGGAGTACCGCTCCCCCCTTCCCCTACACAAGGGAAGAAGTTATAATGATATTAAACAAGTTAGTTGAAGATAGGGCTATCGGCCTATTACCACCACCACCAGGAGTGGACCCAGAGAAAGACAAGTGCGGCGGGAGGTGGTGCAACTTCCATCTGACACCACATCATGACCTGATGGATTGCTTCACCCTACAAAGGCTATTTGTATAGAAGGTAAAGTTGGACCGGTTCATTAAAAAAGACCTAGCACGTGTGGAAACCGACCCCCTCCTAGCCCATACCCAGGAGGAAGTATCAATGTAGTCGGAGCAGCCGATCAATACTAGTTCGATGACTTGATAGAGAAACTAGAGCTGAGTGAGGAGCTGCAGCAGTTCTTCACCAAGCAAGGGGCCAACACGACAACACAGAAACTGGCCATTAGAGCATTGGCAGAAGTCTTCCGGTACCCGCTACTGCCCTACAGCCATGATCGCAACAGCGCAGAATTCACAACAGAGGATATGTTAGCCATTAACCCCACCATAACAGTCGTTTGTACATGATGGCGAAAATAGGAGGTTTCGAAATGAGAAGATCGATGGTTGACGATGGTTGACCCAGGAAGCTCTGTCAATCTTATTTCCATCCACATGCTGGAGTTAATGAACGTCTGGAAAGAAGACAAAAAAGGATTGCCACTAGAGGTGATAGACTTCAATGGGAACCTGTCCATCACGGAAGGATCCATCAAGCTGCAAGTAGCGGTAGGCTCATTCAGCATCATGCAGGAGTTCCAGGTAGTCCCAAGGAGGACTTCTAACCTTGCTCTCTTTGGACACTCATTGATACATGACTTGGTCCTCATCCCGTCGACATATCATCAGTGCATTAAAGACAGATACCGGGGACACTCAATAAGAATCCCAACCACCAAGGCCCCTTTCGATGAGTTAGAGACACACCTACAGGATGCCATTGACTTCATAGAATTGGCAGATGATGGGGAGATGAGGATAGCCAAGGTTGAAGGAGCA
This sequence comes from Nelumbo nucifera, assembly GCF_055504915.1. Taxonomy (NCBI): domain Eukaryota; kingdom Viridiplantae; phylum Streptophyta; class Magnoliopsida; order Proteales; family Nelumbonaceae; genus Nelumbo; species Nelumbo nucifera. Next base: position 62,623,037 of record NC_142653.1, read on the forward strand.
AAGTTACCTCATCCGCCAGAGAAGCAGATGCGTCTGGATGATGGGGAGCGACAAAAAAGACTACTACACCATCGTCGGGGTACATGAAGATGATGAACCACCCGTAGCCAAGAAGGCCATCCCTGAGGTATGATTTTATTACGATATATCTTGTTTAACATAGCCTCATCGCAACTTGTACTAATAAAAAATCCTTTTCAAAAAGTTAATCCCTAATGCATGATTCATTATTGATGTTTTCCCAAATCAAGTACATATCTGTTTAATCAAAATCACTATAATCCTTTAATGGAAGGCTCTAAGTAATGTTTCAACCAGCACCATTTCACTACATTGCAAATTGACATCGCCGTAGTAGCATCATCGAACAATAACTCTACCCTTGAGAATGATACAAAGGTAGAACATTTAACCACAAACTCATTAGACACGAAACCCTAGAATTTGAGACAAATAATAATGTGGGCCATGACAGGAGTTGAAGGAGGACACTGACACATTCCACTGACACAGTAGAAGAGCCATTAGAAGAGATTCCACTGACACAGTAGAAGAGCCATTAGAAGAGATCAACCTAGTGGCCGATGGGACAAACAAAAGACCCTTATATATATCCGCTAAGCTAGTAGATGAAGACAAAGAAAAGCTTATCGCACTCCTAAAAGGTAAAGAATTACCCTTATTGCAAAAGCCTCAAAACTTGAAAATAGTCTAACCCGAGTATGCTCACTGAATTTCAGGATGTATTCACCTGGTCCGACACTCCCTGTGTATAGACCCGAAATTATGGCTGGTAAAGCAGCCACAGAGGATTTTCAAGCAAAAAATAACCCATAAGATCAAAGAGGAGATAGAACGACTCTTGAAGGTGGGTTTTATCAAAACAATAGCACATCCTCAGTGGCTAGCCAACGTAGTCCTAGTAAGTAAGAAGAACGAACAACTAAGGTTAGTATCGAAAACTAACTTGACCTTATCGCAGGTGTTGTGTTGACTTTAGAGACCTAAATAAGGCCTGCCCAAAGGATGAGTTCCCTCTACCTAACATGGAAGTTTTGATAGATTCAACCATGGGACATGAGCTTTTCTCCTTCCTAGATGCCTACAGTGGGTACAATCAGATCTTCATGGATCCTGTAGACACGCCCCACACAACCTTTAGGACACTGATAGGAAATTTCTATTACAAGATGATGCCTTTCGAACTGAAGAACATGGGGCAACATACTAGAGAGCGATGACTAACGTCTTCCATTATATGATACACAAAGAACTTGAATGCTATGTGGATGACATAGTCATCAAAGCAAAGAAGGAGGATCAAGGTTTTAACGAAAGTCTTCACCAGAAGCAGGGAATTCAAGTTGTGGTTAAACCCACTAAAATGTGCATTGGGGGTGCGATCAAGGAAGTTCTTAGGCTATAGAGTAGATCAGACAGGGATACACCCAGATGAGAGCAAGGTCAAAGCCATCCTAGACCTCCCACCCCCAAACAATGAGTCTCAATTAAAAACTTTCTTAGGAAAGATTTCATACCTAAGGAGGTTCATCCCTGACCTCGCACATGCAGCGCTACCACTCATGAAGCTGATCAAGAAGTCCACCGAGTTTAAATGGACCCGGGAGCACCAACAGACATTTTTGCAACTAAAAGTAACACTCGCTAGGGCCCTGATGATGTCACCACCTAAAGACAAATGAGAATTCAGAATATATATCGCAATAGGGTCAGAAGCCATAGGATGCCTACTGGCGCAAGAGGATGATGGTAGAGTGGAAGTCCCGATATATTACGCTAGCAGAATGGTGTGTCCGAAAGTGTGTTGTTAAGCACTCCGGAACACCAGTTTAAACATTTATAATTTTTACCATTTCTCAAAAAACTACTAATGTAGTAAATGGGTGAGAACGGGTCGTATCCACAGGGAAGCAAGTGAAAAATCAATAGATACTTAGATCCGGACAAGAGAATACAATAAAAAATTGCAGAAAATAAGAATATAAATCTATTATTGCTGAAATTAAATGTTTTAAATTTAAACAAGACAATAAATAAAAATCAGAATTTAATAAAGTATGGGAATCAACAAAGGAAATAAAAGAAATAAATAAAAAATGATCCAGAATCCGAATCCGGTGGCGGTAGCTACAGATCGGCCAAACAACTTGCAGAAATCCCTCCTGACAAGAACCGGGCATCTGTCCTTTTTATAACCCTCAAACCCCTCGAGACACCTTAGCCTTGAACCGAACGAATTCAGATCTGCAAAAAAGAGAAACAAACAAGAATTAAATCTAAAAGATTGCAGAAATAAAAATAATAGAAAAGAAAACAATGGTTGATCAGATCCAGTGGCGGTAGTTATAGATTGGTTAAGCAGCTTGTAGGAATCCCTCCTGACAAGATTTGGGCATCCTCCCCTTTTACAACCCTTGAACTCCTCAAGAAACCTTAGCCTTGTTAACTGGGTGAATTAACCAACCCCTTCCAGAGGGCCCCTATGACCCTTTTTATAGAGAAGGGTGGACACAACTAGAAATAGGGAGAAAGATGGGGGGCGGCAGCTGGAATTTAGCAAAGGTAGGAATGCCCGAGGGTTTCTAATGGATGGATAAGATGGTTTTGGGGTGATCCTATGGCTGAAAATAAAAGGAGAGGGCGCCCAATATTATGTAGGGCTAAGATTTAGATGCCCTGAAATGGAGGGTGTAGATTACAACATCTAGGGTTGAAGGGTTAAGATTAAAAGAATAGGTGGTGCCCGAGATTGAATGGTTGGGATATAAGATGGAGGGAATGGCTGAGATTTGGAGGTGGGGAGTTGAATGGTGAGGATTAGCAGAATAGGAAAGCCCTACGATTTAAAAGCTATAAAGGAGAGACCTAAAATCAGTGGTTGAGATTAAAAGAGGTGGAGGGTGGAGATTAAACACCTAGGGGCGGCTAGTGTTTGCTAAGAGTGAAAAGAATGGGTTAAAAAGGCTCCCTAGGGTTTACTAAGGAGAGGGGAGCATGGTAATACAGTAGGATGGGCGCCAACTAGGCTTAGCAGATAGGAGGCGCCTTGCTGTTCTCAATTCTTTACAAAAACACCCCCTCTCTCAACTGGTCTCCACACCAGCTTCCCAAAAACTGCACTTCAGCCTAGAAAATTTCCTAGTTTTTTACATAATTTGCACAGAGACCCTTAGATGTCACATAATTGATTTTAACTAGGAAAATGGTACACTTTGACTATTCTAGGCCAAAAATACCCCGGAATTGATGCCCTCAAGGCATCAAAATGTAGGGTTATCACACCCCCAACTTAGACATTGCTAGTCCCTTAGCAACGCAGTCTTAAAATTACACTGAGTATATAGATCTTTCCCATTACAAGGTCATCCCTAACAAAATTAATCAAGCATCCTGATTCTAGCATTCTCAAACTCTGTATAGATCGTTATTGGGGTTTAGGGGTAAAATTGTCTTATTTTGAATATTACCGAAACATGGCTTAAAAATCTTATTTACCCTTCCATTTGCAAACTGTCTTGATAAGATGGGATTGATTTTAAAATCAAACAGGTATTCTTCTTATTGTTTTTGATAGTGGATTTCTACCCTCGAACTTATTTTTATTGTTACCTTTCACCTTTTTATACGAATCTCGACACTTGACTTAGGTGAAGAGACCAGGTTACTAAGTGTTAGGTAAGTGTCTTTCGCATTCCCTTTTCCGTTTGGCGTGAATCTTGACAATTGACTTAGGTGAAGAGACCCGGTTACTAAGTCTAGTGTGTCCATTGACCTTTTATTCTCTCTCTCTCTTTTTTTTTTTTTTTTTTTTTTGCAACACTGTTCAGGGTAGTCCACTATATCTTAACAATTTGAAGAATTTTGTCTAATTTCTCAATCTTTTCTCTTCCTATCTTGATAGGGGGAAACTTGAATGCATTTTCTAATTTCTAAACGGTTTCGACAATATTCAAACAAGACCAATTTTTGACTCCTATCACTTGCTACCAATTTCTATAGAATTCTATATTCTTTTATCAGTTTCCTTAACTTTTTCTATTTGGGAATCTCTTTTAATAGAAAATTTTAAAAAATTCAGTGAAATTTTAATTCTCCATCTTGAAAGTCTTAGCTTCACAATTTTTTTTTTCAATTTTTCTCTCTTTTTCCTCACCCCCAACTTAAATTCCATTGTCCCTATTGGCATGACTAGAATGATGCAAAGAAGATTTGGTTCAAAGGAAACAATGAGTAGGGTTTTCCTGAGGGGTTCAAGGTATGACACCTGGAGGAGCAATGCCTGGCACATGATAGAGTATACCCAATCAAGTTCTTTATGGACAGACCACCCCTTTTTGGTAGACTCGTCAAGTGGATTATGCAACTCATTGAATACACGATAGAGTATACCCAACCATGGGCCATCAAGTGCCAAGTAGTAGCGCACCTATTGGCTGCTTTCCCATCATACATTGACTTTCCCATATCGGATGAAGTACCCGGAGACACGCCCATGATTTCCATGGCTAAAAGTAAAGAGTGGGTTCTGACCTTCGACGGGAGTAGCACTAGCACCTCGGCTAGCGCCGGGGTAACCCTATCCTCACCTGACGGATGAACCTCTTCCTATTCCTTCAAACTACAATTCTCCTGTTCACACAACATAGTCGAGTATGAGGCCTTATAGAAGTCGGTGCAAAGAAGATAAAGGTGATTGGTGATGCCAAACTAGTAATCGGGCAGCTTGACAGAAGTGCAACAATAAAGGAGGTGACCATCCTCATATAGGACCCTGATCCAAAGGTTAGTTTGCAACCTAGACGTAGATTTCAAACACCAAAATGGAACCAAAAATAGGTTCGCTGATGCTCTAGCCACTTTAGGGTCCAAGATACAAGTTAGCACAAAGCCAATAGAAATCACCATCCAGTCTATCGATAAACATTCAATCTTCACCCTAAAGGATTGGGTAGAAGAGGAGCATGAAATAACAATGGATGATTGGAGATACGAAATAATCCAAAAGCTGAAGAGTCAGACTATAGGGACATAAGATATCAAGCTAATTGCAAAGTTTCAACTTGTGAATGGAGAACTATATCGCAGAGAGCCAGATGGAGTAAGGATGAAATGCCTAGGGAAATCAGAGGCTGAAGCAACGCTGAACGAAGTACAAAATCAATTGCGGGGTATCACAACTACCCTATTCTGAAGACTACAAATGTTAGGGTATTACTGGCTTGTGATGAAGTGTGACTCTACCAAGGTGCAACGGGAATGTGATAAGTGCGTCCCACAAGTGGACGGCAGAGAATGCCTCGTGGTCTGTGAAGAGGACTAGAGGAGGATGTATATAGAATACCTGAAAGACCACACGTTGTTCATTGACACTACATTGAGGAGGAGGCTACTATCCAAAGTTAGGCGGTTTTACCTCCAAGACGGAATGTTGTACAAGAAATCACACGCACAAAAACCTTTGCGATGCCTGGCGGGTGATGAAATTGACGAGATATTAGAGGCAACTCATAGCTCTGAACCTATAGGCCATCAAGGACAACTTGCGCTACATAATCACATCCTACACTTAGGCTTCTACTGGCCAACCATAATGGAGGATACGCAGCGACATGTAGGCAGATGCCATAAGTGCCAGGTCCATGGCGAAAGAATCCATAAACCCGCCAACAGTCTCCACCTAGTCATCACACCCTAGCCATTCCATACTTGGGGGGTAGACATAATAGGCAAGATTCACCTAACTTTCAAAGGGTATTGCTTTATCATAGTGGCTACATAGTATTTCACCAAATGGGTAGAGGCCATACCCTTGCAACGAATCTGCATAGAGAACATAGACAATTTCCTAAGACAAAACATAGTCCATAGATTCAAAGTCCCAATGCGGATACTGACAAATAATGGCCTATCCGTCAAAATCCAAGAAGTCCATGACCTCTTAGGGTAGTACGGTACACGATTAGGAACATCAACCACATATTACCCATAAGGAAATAGGTAGGTAGAGGCCACAAATAAAACTTTACTCAGGATGTTAAGCAAAATAGTGGCCGATAACCAAAAGGATTGGGTAGAAAAGTTGTCAGAAATCCTTTGGGCTTATCACACCTCTATTAGAAAGAGTACATAGGTGACACCCCACTCTTTGGTGTATGGTGAAGAAACAGTACTCCCAACAGAGATATGAGCCATATCCACTAGAGTAGATTTCTTGATGGGCAAGAAACTCAAGCCAGAGGACATGGATTAGTTACTCATAGACAAGCTCAAAGTAATCGATGAGGTTAGAAATATAACCTCACAAAAATAGAGCAAATATAAACAGGCCTTAGCCACAAACTTCAACAGGCACCTAAGACCCAGAAGCCTCAAAGAGGGAGATAAAGTACTAAAGACAACGCTTAATGTTAGGCAAGGAAAATTTGTAGGAAAATTCACCCCAACATGGGAGGGAACGTACTTGATAAAAGAAGCCCATACTTTGGGCTACTATGTATTAAAAACTGTAGACATAGAAGAAGAGGATGAAACAATCAACAGCTATTGGTTGAAACCCTACATCGAGTAACTCTGTATTTCTGTAATTCCACCACTACATGTACAAATTCTATAAATAAGTGTGCAATGTTTCAGTAAACTTACTTCTTTATTGAACTCTATTACTGATGCATATGTCAAGAATCCACATATTTGAGGTAAAGTTTATTTCCTTTCACGTGGTTCTGATTGTGGTGAGGTTTCTTTCCTTTCACATGTTTTGATTAAGATAAAGTACACGCAACACAACAAGAACACATCAAAGAATGAATAGAATAACAAGAAAATTTTAGCCTTTGGAGGTCGAAGACAAGTGAGCAACTAAGACTTCCTCCCTCTTGAATTCGGATTCTTCCTCTCCTTCTCTGGCGTGCTGAAATTGCTTCCTCTTCTCTTCTGATGTGCTGAGACTGCTTCCTCTTCTCTTCTCTTCTGAATTCTCTATAAGGATTGCCCCTTTGCCTTGAGTCTATGGTCCTTTTTATAGTGCAGCCTCCCCTCAATTGCTTCTCAATTCAGATTCCTAATTCAACCCAAATTAGGTCTCTTAGTCTTTATCTCAGTTGACTGCCAACTACCAGACCCGAAACTTGAAACTTGAATTTCACTTTGCTGGCGGCGGAATTAGGTTGAGACACAAGAGTTGTAGCCCTATCTCTTAGCTTTAATTATCCGTTTGAATCACCTCAATCCGAGTTGTAGGCAGAACGTTATGCCCAAAATACGGGAACTATATCAAAGCAGGAAATTTCTCGATTTTTGTGCATACATATCAAATCCGATTTCAATGGATTTTCTCCTTCATGGATAAATCATGGAGCATCATTGCTGCATGGTCCTTCCTTTATGATTATCTTGATCAATTAAATCGAACTCCTCCTTAAAATTGCACAATTAAGCTCCAAATCATCTTGCAAGGCAATTTCATCATAATTAGTGCAATACCATGCTAATTCCAAAAACATTACTACCCAAAATCGTCAAGTTAGAAGTATGAAAATATGTACAAATATAGCCTTATCAAATTCCTCAGCCAGATGCCTAAGGAAAGGCGTGCTTGGCACCCCAGGAGGTTACACATCGAAAGGTACCTATGATAAAGTTAGACACAAACGATCTGTCATAACGAGTCTGACTACGCTCAAGATAGTAAAACGGATAACAAAGGACAAACAACGCTTACCTCTCGACCCGACTCACCAACCCCCAAGACATCCTCGTTGGACTGAGCCTCATCGCAATCCATTCGCTTCAAAACAAAAGACAGTTTAACAATTAGTCCCCACGATACACAATGAACATAACAATTCAAAATAAAACATACGCACTAAGCTACTCACCACACTCACCCTATTAGGGGAGTTAACTGGAACTCCCGTCGACTGCTCCGGAGGAACCACCAGAACCTCCATGTGCAAGTGAGAACCACCACTCTCCGTAGACTACAAGGACGAAAAGCAAATAGTGTTAACTTAGTTTCATCGCAATAACACAATTTTGAAAGACAAACAGAATGTAGTAGTAGGATTCACGTACTGAATCATCATCCCCAGAACCCCGCTTTGGCTGGGGAGGGGCCATCCTGTTCATTCGCCCGCTTGAGAACCAGACGATGGCACCCCCGGGAGAGTGTACCACAAGTGGCAATTGGTGTGTTCGGAAGCGCGTCGTTAATCACTCCGGAACACCAGTTTAATTATTTATAAAATTTTTCCGATTCTCAAACAACTACTAACATAATAAATGGGTGAGAACAGGTCATATCCATAGGGATAGCAAGTGAAAATTTAATATATACTTAGATCCGGACAAGAGAATATAATCAAGAATTGCAAAAAATAAGAAAATAAAATCTATTATTGCTGAAATTAAATGATTTGGAATTAAACAAAACAATAACTAAAATTCAGAATTTAACAAAGTGCAGAAATCAACAAAAGAAATAAAAGAAATAAACAAAGTTGATCCAGAATTCGGATCCAGTGGTGGTAGCTACAGATCGGCCAGACAGCTTGCAGAAACCCCTCCTGACAAGAACAGGGCGTCCGTCCTTTCTACAACCCTCGAACCCCTCGAGACACCTTAGCCTTGAACTGAACGAATTCAGATATGCAAAATAGAGAAACGAACAGGAACTAAATCTAAAAGATTGGAAAAATAAAAATAATAGAAAAGAAAATAAAGAAAAGATAAGAATGGTTGATCAGATCCAATGGCGGTAGTTATAGAATGGTTGAACAGTTTGCAGGAACCCCTCTTGACAAGAATTGGGCGTCCTCCCTTTCTATAACCCTTGAACTCCTCAAGAAACCTTAGCCTTGTTAACTGGGTGAATTGACCAACTCCTTCTCCAGAGCCCCTGGGGTTCTTTTTATAGAGAAAGGTGGATATAACTGGAATTAAAGAGAAAGAGGGGGGTGGCAGCTGGGTTTTAGCAAAAATATGGGTGCCCTAGGGTTTAAAATGAGGGGTTAGAATGGTTCTAGGTTGATCCTAAGGCTAAGAAGAAAAGGAGAAGACACCCAATATTATGTAAGGCTGAGAGTTAATGGCTAAAGGCTGAATGGTAAAGATTAGAAGTTAGGTGACTCCTAGTGTTAAAATGCTAAAAGGAGAGTGCCCTAAAATGGATGGTGGAGATTAGAAGGGATGAAAGGTGAGGATTTAGTAGTTAGGGGCGGTTAGGGTTTGTTAAGAGTGAAAAGAATGGGTTAAAAGGCGCTCTAGGGTTTGCTAAGGCGTGGGGAGCATGCTAATACAGTAGGAGGGGCGCCAAACCGGGTTTAGTAGCTAGCAGGCACCCTCATGCTTTCAATTTTTCACAAAAACACCCCCTCTCTCAGCTGAACTTCACACCAAATTCCCAAAATCTACATTTCAGCCATGAAAACTTCCCAGTTTTCTACATATTTTACACAGAGACCCTCGAAGGTCACATAATTAATTTTAACTGGGAAAAGGGTACACTACGACTACTCTTAGGCTGAAAATACCCCTGAATTGATGCCCTTAAGGCATCAAAATGCAGAGTTATCACACCCCCAACTTAAACATTGTTAGTCCCTTAGCAATGCAGCCTTAAAATTACACTAAGTATATAGATCTTTCCCATTATAAGGTCATCCCTAACAGAATCAATCAAGCATCCTGATTCCAACATTCTCAAACTCTATATAGATCGGTTTTGGGCTTTAGGGGAAACTGTCTTATTTTGAATATTACCAAAACATGGCTTAAAAATCTTATTTACCCTTCCATTTGCAAATTGTCTTGATAAGATGAGATTGATTTTAAAATCAAACAGGTATTCTTCTTATTATTTCTGATAGTGGATTTCTACCCCTGAACTTATTTTTATTGTTACCTTTCACCATTTTATGCAAATCTCGACACTTGACTTAGGTGAAGAGACCAAGTTACTAAGTGTTAGGTAAGTGTCTTTGGCATGCCCTTTTCCGTTTGACGCAAATCTTGACACTTGACTTAGGTGAAGTGACCCGGTTACCAAGGGTTTTTTGACTCCTTTTCTTCTTCTTTACTTTCTTTCTCATACGGGTCTTCCAAAATTCTCCCACTCCTTAAAGTTGTTATAGCTTTGGCATTTTCGAATTGGGGATTTTGAGGAGGTGGTTGAATTTGTTGAGAAAAACCCAGTGGCTGATTCCTAGGGTTTGCAACCGGTTGACTCGATAGTTGCCCCACTGCCCTCCTTGCATTAGCTTCAACTAGCTGTCCTATTTGACTTTCTAACCTAGCAATGGATTGCTGTTGATTTAGGATCAACTGCTGCAGCTGCATAAATTGATCGTCTACTGATCAGGATTGAGGGGGTTATGGGTGGCCCTGATATGGTTGGGCTGGTTGACTCCTAGGGTACACCTGCTGGAACTGGTTTTGTACTATTGGCCTCTAAAACTATTGGACCATGGAGTTGGACGGATGCTGATGGAACTGTAGATTGGGTTGATGTATCCTTCAAGAAAAGTTAGGATGGTTTCTCCACCTAGGGTTATAAGTATTAGAATATGAATCATTATTGGGCCTTGAGAAACTCTTGGCCACCTGAACTTGTTCTTGGATAAAGGGTGGAAACTGGGCCATAGTAGGACAGTCATCAACTTGGTGAGCCGGGCTGGCACAAATGGAACATACTTCGGGATAAAAGGTAGATGGGCTCGATTGCTGGTTAAGAGTGAAAAACTGGTTGAGTTTCTGGGCTAGAAGGTCTACCCTATCCAACTTTCTAGAAATGGCATTCAAGTCCGTTTTTGCCTTGGGCTCTATATTATTTATGACCTTATAGAGCCCTGCCCTCTTTGATGGTCCTACTGACCTTTCATAGGAATACAACGACGCGTTATTGATAGAATTCTCACTCAGGGTTTCGAAAAAATTATAAGCTTCATCATCACTCTTACTCATAAATGCCCCCCACACGATTCATCTATCATCTGCCTGTATTGATCTATCAGGTCTTCATAGAAGGCCTGGACAATTTTCCACTAGGATAGGCCATGGTGTGGGCACTTTCTCATTAACTCTTTCATCCTCTCCCAAGCCTCATGAATTTGTTCACCTGGTGTTTGGGTGAATCCCGTGATAGCTCTCCTCATGGTATTGGGTCTGCCTATAGGATAGAACTTCCTAAGGAATTCTTGTTGCATTTCTTCCCAAGTCCTAATGGGTCTCCCTATAGTCTCTAACCAATGCTTGGCCTTGTCCTTCAAGGAGAAGGGGAAAAGAGTCAATCTAAGGGCATCATCATTGAAATTCTGAATCCTTACAGTTGAACATATTTCCAGAAACTCATCTATGTGCTTGTATGGGTCCTCACTTGGGTTCCTATAGAAGGATGGGAGCATTGGATTGTACTTGACTTAATTTCATACTATAAGGCATGAGTATCAGGTAACTGGATGCAGGATGAAGGGTTGTATTGTGATGGAGTGAAGTACTCCTTCAACTTTCTAGGTTGGGCTCATTGATTCCGGCCTTTTGATTTCGGTGTTGATGATGGAGGTATCTCTCTATTTCAGGTATAGGTTCTATTGTTTCTCTCCTTAGAGATCTCCTTCCCAACATACAACACAGAAGTACCTTTTCTTCTTATTAAAATTTTGAGTTTAATTTCAAATGTGGATTTTGAAATTTGAACTCTGAAATTTAAACTCAACTTTTGAAACTTTCTCTTTTTTTTTCTGAAATTTAAAGTCAAACTCAGCCTTTGAAATTTAAATTCCTGAAATCTAAATTCAAGTTGGAATTTAAAAAAAAAAACTCTTCTTTTTTTTTGTTTTTTTTAAGGCAAACAAATCAACCCCACGACCTAGGGACTGACCTAGGGTTTTCTAAAGTAGTGGTTCAACTAATGCGAATCCTTTTAGTTTCACTTGGAATTACACCACTTCCTTTGGTTAGCCAGGTAAGAGGTGAGGATGTGGGAGGCTCCCCTTGCTCTCACAAGGACCTAATTAAGTAACCACAAAACAAGCTTAGGCTTAGCCGTTTAACCTCTTTCCTTAGACACCAACCGCCGGTTATGGAAAATAATTTCAAGCTTTCCTAAAATTCAACACCCCTTTGAACCAAATGTGAGGCTTCTTCCCTAAAGGATCTTGGTATCCAAATTTTAAATTAGGGTTAGGGTGAACCGCACGTGAAGGATGGTGATTTTTGGGCCAAGGAAGGGTGATGAAATCCCCACCTTATCTTATTTAAGTTGGATGCCCTTAAATGGATTAACGGAAAGACAAAATAAACACAACAAATGCAACTAATTACAATGCATGAACAATTATTTCTAAAGTGTAATTCAGCAATATCATAAAAGAATAAAGCAAACAACTAAGCAAAAGGAATGAAAATTTCAGCAAATAAATAAACCTATATGATGCATGCTCTAGAATATCAAACCCTAAATAATGGAATGAAAATGCAAGAAAAATATTAACCAAATATTTTTTTTCGAATTTTTTTTTTATTTTTTTTAATTCGGAATTTAAAAAATTTAAATTCAAATTCAGATTTTGAAAATTTAAATTTCTAAAATTTAAATTTGAATTTTTTTAATTTTTTTTTTATTTTTTTGTAAATTAAAAAATTAAAAATTTAAATTTCGAAATTTGAAATTCAAATTCAAATTCATATTCATATTAAAATTTAAATTTAAATTCAGATTTGAAATTTAAACTCAAATTCAAAAAGTTCAACAATTTCCTAATTGGCAATTAATTATTCAATTAAACAACTAAAAGAAAGGAAATTAAATAAAGCAAAAATAAATTCAGATTGCAAACAGAAAATAAAACAACAATTAATTGTGCTAAACAAAATTAACAACTACGAAAAATAAATTCTAACAAACTAATTGCTAATCTAAAAATTAAACTAAAAATAAAATGATCAAAAAGAAATTTATGTAAGAAATAGATAAAATAAAAGAAAAAAATACAAATATAAAAAAACTAAACCAAAAATAAAATAAACAAAAGAAAAAAATATGCTGAACATTTTTTTATTTATATTTTTTTCGTTTCTTTCTTAATAAAAGAAAAACACAAATCTAAAAATTATTACAAAAAGAAAAGTACGTTGCAAAAAATAAATAAAATAATATAAACAAAATTTTTTTCTTTCTTTTTTTCTTTTTTATTGTTTCTTTATCTGAAACAAAAGAGAAAAAATGAATCTAAAAAATAAACAAAAAATAAAATAAAACAAAAGAAAATTATGCTGCAAGAAATAAATTAAAATGAAATAAACAAAAAAAATTATTTGTTTTTTTTTAAATCTGAAATAAAAGAAAAATACATACCTAATAAAGCAAAAAAATCAAACAAGAAATTAAAATAAAGAAAGAAGAATAGATCTAGAAACAAAATGGAAGCAAATTAATACTAGATGAAAAAAATAAATCTTATCTAAAAAAATAATTAAATATTCGAAAATCACTATTCAACTAAAAAAAAGAGTTCGAAAATAAAAAGAAAAAATCAAAAGTGAAATTGAACGACTACACCTAAAACGCAATCCAATTTCTCTTCTCTTCTCTTCCGTCTCGCAGTCCCGCAGCGCTCTGGTACCCCACCTTTCGCTATTCCATCCTATAGAATCAAAGAGAAACAAGAATTAAACTGAGATTATGGATCAAGTAATAAAATGAAAAAAAATAATGAAACAGATCCAGAAAAAGGAAATAAAAACTTTTCTCCGTGCTTCCCCAGCAACAGCGCCAAAAACTTGGTGTGCTCGGAAGCATGTTGTTAATCACTCTGGAACACCAGTTTAATTATATATAAAATTTTTCTGATTCTCAAACAACTACTAACGTAGTAAATGGGTGAGAATGGGTTGTATCCATAGGGAAGCAAGTGAAAAATTAATATATACTTAGATCCGACAAGAGAATATAATCGAGAATTGCAAAAAATAAGAAAATAAAATATATTATTGCTAAAATTAAATGATTTGGAATTAAACAAAACAATAACTAAAATTCAGAATTTAACAAAGTGCAGAAATCAACAAAAGAAATAAAAGAAATAAACAAAGTTGATCTAGAATTTGAATCTAGTGGCGGTAGCTGTAGATCGGCCAGATAGCTTGCAGAAACCCCTCCTAACAAGAACCAGGCGTCCGTCTTTTCTACAACCCTCGAACCCCTCGAGACACCTTAGCCTTGAACTGAACGAATTCAGATCTGCAAAACAGACTAACGAATAAGAATTAAATCTAAAAGATTGTAGAAATAAAAATAACAGAAAAGAAAAGAATGGTTGATCAGATCTAGTGGTGGTAGTTGTAGAATGGTTGAACAGATTGCAGGAACCCCTCCTGACAAGAACATGGCCTCCTTCCCTTCTATAACCCTTGAACTCCTCAAGAAACCTTAGCCTTGTTAACTGGGTGAATTGATCAACCCCTTCTCCAGGGCCTCTGATGTCCTTTTTATAGAGAATGGTGGATATAACTGGAATTAGAGAGAAAGAGGGGGGCGGAAGTTGGGTTTTAGTAGAAATATGGCCGCCCTAGGGTTTAGAATGAAGGGTTAGGATGGTTCTAGGATGATCCTATGGCTGAGAAGAAAAGTTGAAGGCACCCAATATTATGTAAGGCTGAGATTTAATGGCTAAAGGCTGAATGGTAAGGATTAGAAGTTATGTGGCTCCTAGGGTTAGAATGCTAAAAAGAGAGTGCCCTAGAATGGATGGTGGAGATTAGAAGGGATGGAAGGTGAGGATTTAGTAGTTAGGGGTGGCTAGGGTTTGTTAAGAGTGAAAATAATGGGTTAAAAAGTGCCCTAGGGTTTGGTTAGGCATGGGGAAAATGCTAATACAGTAGGAGGGGCGCCAAACTGGGTTTAGCAGCTAGCAGGTGCCCTCTTGTTTTCAGTTTTTCATAAAAACACCACCTCTCTCAGCTAGACTTCACACCAGCTTCCCAAAATCTGCATTTCAGCCATGAAAACTTCCCAGTTTTCTACATAATTTACACAGGGACCCTCAGAGGTCACATAATTAAATTTAAATGGGAAAAGGGTACACTTTGACTACTCTAAGGCCGAAATCACCCATGAATTGATGCCCTTAAGGCATCATAGTGCAGAATTATCAACAATCCCACCGGCTTCACGACCAGTGTAGTCCTTCTCACAGGAGCTGACCCTACAGACTCCTGGCCACCTTCATGCGCATGCGATGAGGCCGCAACCGAAGGCTCCGATGCCTTACCAAACTTAAAACAGCGGGGCACCCTTGCAAATCTTGTCGTTTTCACAAGAGGGGGATAGCTATACTCCCCCTCATCAGCAACTAGTTGTTTCCCGTTGCATTTGGTTGGCAATTTTCTCGAAGAACTGGGATGAAGAACGACTGAATCCACCCTCTAGTTGGCAGCTTAACCCTCAGGAGGAGCCGATGAATGAAAAAGACAGGGGATCATCTACAAAAACTCCTGGAACCCCCCAAATAGTGCACAAAGATTCGAAAGGTGAAGGGACTTATAGCCTTGCACCCTCCCATAAGCAGCCACTGGAAACTGCACGCACCCAAGGAAGGCACGATTGTGGCGCCGCACCTAGAACACATCTTCCCCAGCAGACCTCAAAAACTGGCCACCCATGTCATCATACCCAAACTGTCACAGCATTCGGTCCAAGTGGTACACAGAAAGCTACGCTTCACCTGTGCGATCAATGTAGGCGATAACACCAAGCTAGGTGACCAATTGCGCCATACCCGCAACACCACTCTTGATGTTAAGCATAGATTGGTTATCTCCAACCTCTGGAATAGGCACATGTTAGACAGTGTATGCCCTTACCTCCAATCAGCATGATGTACATTATGGCATTTATTGTAAATGAATAAAGTACATATTTGATTCATGTTATTATGGTGTGTTTCTATGTAATACCCTTAAACTAGACACATATGAGACTCGTGTTAGTTTAGAATCATCACAGCCGTTGGATAGATCTGGGGAGATTTATCTTGCCAAGGCTGACACTGATGTACCGCCAAGTTGGTTGGGGTGGCTTGTTTCAGCTGCCAGGGTGAGACCTGAGGTACATGTAGTGTGGGTTTTCTTGAAACCTTGAACCGGACCAAAACTTCAATATTGCCCTTGACCTTGGAGATAGATGGGCAAAACTAGAATGTTACACCTAACCCCTAGACTCAATTATGATACTGCACTAGGTATTGGATTGGGCTGTCTTTGATATGCCAATCAGTGAGATCCTTAGAGGGGGTCAAAACCAGGGTATGTTGGGACAGTCCGAGAATTCATCTGAGTGGGTGATCATAGTGACAGGATTAGCCCCTTTGTCGGACAAAGTGAATGATTGGGATTGCACTCTCTTTGGTGGAAACATAAACACCGGTAGTTGATTTCAACCATTGAAATTTGTTTTTGCAAAATATATTTATAAATATATATATATATATATATATATATATATATATATATATAAAGACCATTGAGGATTATACCTAATGGGCTAATCTTGCATCTACCCACAGTCCTTGGGCCTTCATAAGATGGCTGGACCCAAGGACCATTTAGTGTAAATGTTGGGCCCATTAAGAGCTCATGATGATGGACTCAGGGGTTCACTATATTCAGCAGTAAATTCGACCAGGCCTTGTAACAGAGGCTAGGCTGAATCCATGTGGCTGATGTGTAGGTCAATGATAGGGCCCCACACCATACAAAGAGAGTCAAGTTAGCCAATATTAAAGAGGAAGTGAGCCTGAAAGCTTAATGGGCCTAAAAGCCCATTTTGAACTAGGTTAATTAGATTAATTAAATAGGGACGGATCTGGGATTTAGATCAGCAGATAAGAAGGGATTATCCTTATCCACTTAAAGAGTCCAGATCCAAATAAAGATTTGGATCAAAGGAACTCCTAATTTGATTAGGAAAGCTGATCTTTATCTGCAGATAAGATAAGCGATTATCCTTATCGCTTAAAGAGTCTAGATCCAAATGAAAGATTTGGATTAGGAAACTCCTAATGGGATTAGGAAATTGTCTCTTTAAGGCTATAAATAAGAGAGCAGGGCGAACCTCCAAAGACACATTCACTGAATACAGAGAGAAGACAACACAGTTAGACTACTCTTGCCTTTTGCTCTTTTTTCTTCCTGCTCTTGCCGTCCTACCCTGTTCGATCTTCAGTTCTTGGATTGGATCAAGATTCGATCTTGATATTGTTTCTTGACAGAAGAAACAATTTAGAAGTTGTGCTCATTGTGCCATTTGATTCTTGCTGAATAATCACTAGTTCTTGGTGAAGAACTACCTGCTGATCCTGCCTCACCCTAAGCTGTGTCATATTCCGTGGAGGGAGGATTTGGTACTCTCTTTGGGTGTGAATACACCTATGTTGGGAGGAGCTTTCTTGCGTGGATTTTGTATCAGGTATATCCCTCCCTTAATTTGGTTTCAAATTTGGTTTGGTTTCGTTACAAGAACAAACCTTGAAAATATAGTTTTCTAAATTGGGAATAGGATTCCCGGATGGGAGTAAAGAAATTTTTGAAATTTTGCCCAACCTTCATGTAGGGTTCGGTCATCCATATGATGGATCTCCCGTCCCTTCAGCACACTGATACAGAATGGCGTGGTGTAGCGCACTGCCTGGGCATAAGGTCTCCACACAAAGCCGTTGAGAGAAGCCAACCTCACGGTGCGGTGTAGTGCATCGCTTGGGCATAAGGTCTCCACACAAAGCCATTGAGAGAAGCCAACCTCACGGTGCGGTGTAGCGCACCGCCTGGGCATAAGGTCTCCATACAAAGCCGTTGAGAGAAGCCAAGCTCACGCCAATCTCATCCATCTTAAAGTTCTTATGCCTCTTAGCCTGGAACCAGTGCTTCCGCCTGCACACCTCAAAGACCTTCTCCTCTGCTTCGTCACCATCAAGAGTAGCAACATGCACATGAAGTGGATGCAGACGTTGCGGCATCAAAGATCTCAAACTGCTCATAGAGGAACATCCAAAGGAATTGAGCAAAAACATAGCTCAGATGCCTCTTGCAACTCGGGTCATTAAGTTGTTGAGTAGTGTCATCCAGTTGCTCGTACAGATAACCAAGAAACATTGACACCAACGAACATTGATGTCCACTGGTAGCAAGGATAGGCAGGGGAGTCAATACAGTGTGGACACCATAATTGGGAATTCTTGGGAATAAGAAACAAGATGCCACATAGAGAATATACGCTGCCAAGTGACACTATGTGCCAGCGCCTCACACCATGACATTCTACCACGAGACTCAAACCAAAAGCCCATCCACTAATCCAATGGAATTTTCCCCTAAGAAGTGGATTGATCCACCAACACTTTATAAGGAGGAACTTCCTCAAGAAACTCCTTACACAACCCCCTCAATTCCGTAGGAATTGACTCAATGTGCTGCAAATGTTGCGCATGAAAGAATGGTAGGATCCATCTAATGGATGCCATAAAGATTGCGGAATGGGTGGGCGAATTTCAAAAATTTTCCTACCTTCTTCCAACTGGGAATCGTATTCTCTAAATTTAGAATACAATATTCAAGGATCCTACTTGAACCATAATCGAACCAAATCTGAACCAAAAGGAAATGGAGGAATCATACCTGATCCAGAGAAGCAGTATCTCTCAAAGTTGGTGTTCACGCCCAAAGAGAACACCAAGATCCGCTCCTGCTGAAGATGACACAGCTGTATGTGGAACGGAATCAGCAGAGTGCATCCTACACACTGGATCCTTCGCAAGAATCCTCTAGAAACTCTTAGCATCAAATCTTTTTCAGTCTTTCCTGCAAAACTGATGTCAAGAACTGATTTCTTGATTTCTTTCTTCTTCAAAGATCGGATCTTGTCAGAAAGAATGGTGGCAGCTGGAGGAGAACTCTTGAGACGAAGATGGCTGAATTGGTTCTCTTCTCTCTAGAGTGTGTATGAGATCCAATTTCAATTCGCAGGATGATTTCTTGCACACAACCCTAGGTTCGAAATCTGATTATGATCTCTTAGGGTTTCTCCTCTTTTCTTCTTGATTAAGAAACCTCCTAATTAGGAGTTATCCCAATCCAAATCAGTATTTGGATAGGGGATGATTTTAATCCTATCTGCAGATTAAGTCAGCTTACTCCTAAACTTATCAGGAGGTTACTAGATTCAAATCTGATTTGAATTTGGTCTCCCAAAGTGGATAAGGTTAAAGGCCCAATCCTTTTGCCAACTTTAATCCTAGATTCGCCCCATAGATGGGTGATCATATCAGCCCAGCTCGAAATGGGCTTTTGGCCCATTAAGTGTTCAGTGCTTAACTAGTTTCCAATTTGCTGCCCAGTTGGGCTTCTTTGTATGGCATGGGACCCAAGCATTGATCTACACACCAGCCACATGGGTTCGGCCCAGCCTTTATTACAAGGCCCAGCCGAATTCACTGAAAAACTTAGTGAACCCCTGAGCCCATCACATGGACCCTATGGGTCCAACACTTACATTAAGTGGTCCCTGGGCCAAGCCATCTTATAAAAACCCAGGAACTGTGGGCAGGTGCAAGATTAGCCCATCAGGTACTATCCTAAATGGTCTTACACTTAACCTCTTAGCCCTTAATGATCAAGCACTGCCCAACAAGAGAGGACCTCTCCCTCGGCTGCAAGGAAAAGTGTCGCACTCTCCACTCACATGGATCCCGGGAATTAAAACCATTTGCAAACATTTTGAAACTGTATATATATATATATATATATATATATATATATATATATATATATATATACATTTAATATAAATTTTGCAAAACCAAAATTCCAACGATTGAAATCAACTGTCGGCAGTTTGGTTTCCATCAGAGAGAGTGCATTCCTGATCATTACCTTTGTCCGACAAAGGGGCTGATCCTGTCACTATGATCACCCACTCATATGAGTTCTCAAACTGCCCCAACATGCCCAGGTTTTGACCCCCGCTAAGGATGTCACTGATTGGCATATCAAAGATAGCCCGATCCGACACCTAGTGAAGTATCATAATCGAGTCTAGGAGTCAGGTGTAACTTTCCAGTTTTGCGCATCTGTCTCCAAGGTCCAGGGCAATACTGGAAATCTGGTCCGGTTCAAGGATTCGAGTAATCCCATACTGCATGTGCCTTGGATCTTACCCTGGTGGCCAAGACATGCCATCCCAACACTTGGCGGCACACCAGTATCAGCCTTGGCAGGATAAATCTCTCTAGACTTATCCAATGGTTGTGAACATTTAAAACTAACACATGTCTCATTAAGTGTCCAGTTTTAGGGTCTTACACTGAATTATACCAAACAACATGAATCAAACATGCACTTTATTTATTTACACTAAATATCAAAAGTACATCAAATCGGATTGAAGCTAAGGGCATACAAAACTGTTTAACAACGGAAACACAGTACCTCCAACTATCAATTCCAACAAGGCTGCCACATCCTTGACTGTGATAGTAAATTCCCCAAATGCACCCACGAAGGTGTGGGTGTGCCAACACCAGTGACCCAGAAGATAGTTGACATACTTGACACCCTCCCGACCCTTGAGATTTATGTAACAACCCACAAATCTGAGAAGCCTGGCATCATGCAACATTCGAAATTACATAGGGTTCTCAAGAATGTATTGCATCCAGGTGGTATAACCGTTGGGGGATTTTGAACTATCAGTTCGGGGTTCCTGACATTTGTACGACATAGACACTTTGACACGTTCGCAGAGGCACATTAGCTCTGTACCGGTGATAACATCAAAGGAATCACCCTCACCCCTGGACACGGGCATGGGAGGCCAGAAACCCCTCCCACCATTGACCACTAGGGCTGCCTCCCTTTCCACTAGCAACTTGGTAGTATTGACTTCCCTAACGAAAGCAGCAAAAAGGGAGTCTGGTTTTCCTTGACGAGCAGCCATGAGGAGGAAGAAACAGATGTAGAACAGAGAAATGGGAAACAAGAGAAAAGGATGGAAACAACTTAGGGCACAAGAAACTCTACGAAACAATAGCAAAAGGAACCCCACGAAAACGATGGCAAGTGGTAAAAAGAAAACCAATGCGGTTCCCCTTCCCTGATTTTATAGTGAGTACCCTTCCCTCATGCATGTAGAACACCAAACAACGCTAAAGAAGATGAAGGGACGCTTGTATGAGACCTGACATGATGCTTACCGAAAAAGCAACCGATACAATTTACAAAAACACCCTCTATGAGGCGGGACAGAATGGCACATTAATTCCAATATAGCGCCATGTCAACAACCATAATCTCAAATATATCGAGTAAGCTGTTAGATAGTGTATGCCCTTAGCTCCAATCAGATTTATGTACATTATGACATTTATTGTAAATGAATAAAGTACATATTTGATTCATGTTATAGTGGTGTGTTTCTGTGTAATACCCTTAAATTGGACACTCATGAGACTCATGTTAGTTTAGATTGTTCACAGCCGTTGGATAAGTCTGGGGAGATTTATCCAGCTAAGGCTGACACTAATGTGCCGCCAAGTGTTGGGGTGGCCTGTCTCAACTGCTAGGGTGAGATCCGAGGTACATGCAGTGTAGGTTTACTTGAAACCCTAAACCGGACCAGATTTCCAGTATTGCACTAGATCTTAGTGATTAGTGGGCAAAAATGGAAAGTTACACCTGACCCCTAGACTTGATTATGATACTGCACTAGGTGTCGGATTAGGCTGTCTTTGATATGCCAATCAGTGAGATCCTTAGCGGGGGTCAAAACCTAGGTATGTTGGGACAGTCTGAGAATTCATCTGAGTGGGTGATCATAGTGACAAGATCAGCCCCTTTGTCGGACAAAGGTAATGATCGGGGATGCACTCTCTCTGATGGAAACCAAGACTGTCGGTGACTGATTTCAATCGTTGAAATTTTTTTTGCAAAATATATTTTATATTCGAAGATAAATATGTATATTATGGTTTCAAAATGTTTGCAAAAGGTTTTAATTCCCGGGATCCATGTGAGTAGAGAATGCAGCACTGTTCCTTGCAGCCGAGGGAGAGGTCCTCTCTTGTCAGGCAGTGTATGACCATTATGGGCTGAGAGCTTAAGTGTAAGACCATTGAGGATAATACCTGATGGGCTAATCTTGCATCTGCCCATAGTCCCTGGGTTTTTATGGCTTGGCCCAGGGACCACTTAGTGTAAGTGTTGGGCTCATTAGGAGTCTATGTGATGGGCTTCAGGGGGTTCACTATCTTTTCAGTGAATTCGACCAGGCCTTGTAACAGAGGCTGGGCTGAATCCATGTGGTTGATGTGTAGATCAATGTTTGGGTCCCACGCCATACAAAGAAGCCCAACTGGGCAACAGGTTGGAAGCAGTTTGAGCAACTTAGACTTATTGGGTCTAAAGCCCATTTCGAACTGGCCTAGTTTGACTAGTTAAACAAGGGGGTGGATCTGGGATTAAATCAGCAGATAGGATAGGGTCTTACCCTATCCACTCAAAGAGTCCAGATCTGAATTCAGATATGGAAACCTCCTAATAAGATAAGGGCTTATCCTTATCTCTTAAAGAGAAATAGGAAACTCCTAATGAGATTAGGAGCTCTCTTTAAACCTAGAAAAGGAGGAGGGGGCGAACCATTCAGTTCATCCTCAGCATCCCAAGCTTTTCAGAGATTAGATCTCAGAGCACCCAGAGAGACTGTGCCATCTTCTCCCTGCGTTTCCTCCAGTTGCCGCCATACTGCCAGATCGATCTCCTTCCTTTGTAGGAGCGATCAAGAGGTGTCTTGATATCAGTCTTTGGAGAAAGGCTGATAAGAAGTCGTGCTCACTGCTTTCATCGAATTCTTGCTGAAGAATTCGGTTCATTGGACAGGCCCTGCTGATTCTGCTCCACCATTCACTGTGTCATCTTCAGTGGGAGCAGTCTTTGGAGTCTTTCTTTGGGCGTGAACACCTTCGTTGGGAGATATTGCATCTTCGTATCAGGTATATCCCTCTCCTATAGTTTTGGTTCAGATCTGGTTCGGTTCTTGGTTCAAGATTGATCCTTGAAAATGCAGATTTTCTAAAACAGGGAATGTGATTCCCAGATGGGAGAGAGAAATTTTTGAAATTGCGCCCTATCTTCCTGTAGGGTTCGGCCATCCATATGATGGATCTCTCATCCCTTCATAAGCAAATGTCAATGCACGAGAAACTAGGACTCATTAATTGAGGTCTAATTAATGACAAAGTTGCTAATCATGACCGCCACGTGGGCAATCAGCAACAGCCATCCCTGCACCCATCGGCAACATAACATGCTAATAGATCAACCATGCACCATCAATCGAATAGCCCGTGTGCCATCACTCAAGGGGGGCTTCGCCCCTACCAAGCTAGTAACAATAGAACTAATTGCTTGTACCTTTCCGTTGACATCAATTAGGGGGGCTCAACACTCCAATAGATAGCCCTCGACAAACGACCAGAAGAGCCAAAACTTTACAAAGCAAACACAAGTACCACCATTAGTAAAGGGAATCGGGTAGGACCAGCAACTCTTTCCCCCTTCTCCTGATGTCTTTTGTCATTTTTCTTCCTGTCAATAGTCAGGGGGGCTGGAACGCACTAATAAAGCACAACATTGACCATCGACAGGAAGCAAATTGCCAAAAGACAAGGGGCTAAGCCATAAAAGGCAAGAAACCACAACTGAGAACACAAGGCACATAAGATTTGTACAAAGCCACACAACAGGGAAAATCCCCAGACCCAACACTGCAAAACCCAAAAATGAAGAACAAGATGCTTATCGATAAGCTCTCACTTACCGATAAGCAGGGTAGCTAATGTAGGTATACAGTCTTCGCTTAGACCCTCAAAGAACATCAAATATCAAAACTAACACCACTATAGGTATGTATAGCTCACCCAGACCCTCAAAGAACACTCAGACACCAATAGTAACACCACATTAGCACTAAAGAGCAGCTTGCAATCAACCTCCATGCTACGATGAACTTATAGTACACCGCTACCTTTGCGACGAACCCGCAACACATTAAACAAAACCGCGATAAACCTATGGTCCACCAATGCCAGTCAACACCCGAACATAAATAAACCTCAGAAAGACTCGTCCAAGAAGATCCAAGCACACCTAAGTGTGCGGTGAAGTCACACCTGCTATGACGTGCAAAGAACTCACAACCTGCAAGCCCACTCTGGATGACGGGTTAGAAAGGACAATAGGCTGAGCCCATGGCGAGAACAGTGTGTGCCCGGACATGCGAACCCACGATAGCAAATGACTTTGTGAACCGCCATATGGAATTGACGAAGTACCAACCATCGAACGGTGATGTCACCGTTGCCACATAGGATTAGTCATGATGCACAAAAAGGTAGTAGTGAGTAATGAGGGATCTCAAGGATAAGGAAAGCCAATCCTTGAGAAGATCCTCATGAGACACGTGGCGATACTCCAGTGGTGCACCCAATAATTAATAGCGAATCAAATATTCCCTTCCCCGATGCGGAGCGAATATCTTCATCTCCTTCCTTTTAGGATCTTGGGACCTCCTCCATAAATAGAGATCCTCCTCACATTAGAACTCATCTGATCCTAAACATTTACCATCCAGTACTCTCGAGCATGCCTTAACACTCCTATCGTGCAATCCCAACTTAAGAACCTCGCTCTTCATTCCTCATGGGGCCTTCCTCTGTCTTTCAAAGAGACTGCTCTTCATCTCAGCCTTACACCCCGCCTACAACCACAAAGTTGCATGCAAGCAACCCACTGTCAACCCTCATGTTGCGATGGACCCGCAACACACCACAAACCCTGCAATGAACTCACAACATGTATTGCAAAACTGCGATAAACCTGCAGTTCACCGAGTTCACTCGGTGCCCGAACCAAAGAAAACCACAGCCAAACCCATCCAAGGGCCCCAGGCTCGCTCGGACATGCGATGAACATACGTCTGCTAAAGCGCGTGATAAACCCACGGCTCACGAGCTCACTCAAGATACAAATAGAGAGAAGCCCGGGTTGAGCCCTTGGTGAGGCCCGTGTGTGCCCCTAGCCACGTGGAACCTACAACAACAAAAGACATAGTGAAATGCCACGTGGGGTCAATAAGATGCCGTCCATCAAGCGGTGATGTCAATAATGCCACGTCAATTAAATTATATCACGCTAGAGGTAGTAGCACACGTGAGTAATGAGGAATCTTGAGGAGAAGGAATGCTAATCCTCAAAAAAATCCTCATGAGACACGTGGCAAAACCCCAGTGGCGCACTTAATGATTGACAGCAAGTCTAATATTTTCTTTCCCGATAAGAGACAAGCACCTTTATCTCCCACCTTTTAGGATCTTGGGATCTCCCCTCATAAATAGGGATCCTCTTCGTATTGAAATTCATTCGACACTCAGCATTTGACATCCAGTACTCAAGCACTCTCTCAAACTTTGATTCCTTGCCTCGGCATCCTTAGCCCCAAAATCCGATTTCCTTACTCATCGACCTCTCTTTGTCTTTCAAAGTTATGACATGTTGAATTGATGTGCACAATTAACAACAAAAACAAAAGATACTAAAAATTATTCCAAATAACAAGGGTAGAACAAAGAAATCATAGAATACTACGATGAGGTCCACACGCCTCCCAAACATAGGCAAGACTCTATCAACGCCGTGGAAGATCCCATAAAGGAATAAACATGGCCGCAGAAGGAGCAGAGAAGAGACCATTATATATCCCAGCCAAGCTAGGATCTAAGGAGAAACAAAAATTACTTGACCATTTGAAAGGTACATAAACCTTTCCTTAGAGAAAACACTAGGCGTTAATTAAAACGAAACTAAACTATGTTTTATCTCATAGAGTTTTAGGATGTCTTTGCTTGGTTGTACGACCAGATGCCAAGATTGGACTTGGCCCTTGTCAAACATTCACTGTGCATAGATCCAAAATTCAAACCTGTGAAATAACCACAAAGGATCTTCAAACTAGAAATAGCTCTGAAAATAAAAGAGGAGGTCAAACAACTTCAAAAAGTAGGCTTCATCAAGCCCATCGCAAATCCATAGTGGTTAGCCAATGTGGTTCCAGTCAAAAAGAAGAACGAACAACTAAGGTTAGTATCCGAGCTCTAGTACACTAGTTTTTGTTTATCATAACAGAAATTAGCACACTAACTTCTCCTACCCATACCCTAGGTGTTGTGTCGACTTCAAAGGGTTGAACAAAGCCTGCACCAAGGATGAGTTCCCTCTGTCGATTATGGATATCCTCATAGACTCAACGGAAGGAAACCAATTCTTCTCCTTGTTAGATGCCTATAGTGGATACAACCATATCTATATGGACCCTGTAGATGCACCACACACAACAATCAAAATGCCAATTGAGAACTTCTGCTACAAGATGATACCCTTTGGCCTAAAGAATGTCGGAGCCACATACCAGAGGGCAATGACGAGCATATTTCATGATATGATGCACAAAGAGATAGAATGCTATGTAGATGACATAGTGGTCAAGGAAAAGAAAAGAGAAGGCCATTTTGGAGTGCTTAGAAATCTATTTAATAGATGTAGAACATTCAACCTGAGACTCAACCCATTAAAATGTGCATTTGGAGTACAGTCCAGAAAGTTCCTGGGCTACAGAGTAGATCAAACCAAGATCCACCTAGATGAGGTCAAGGTGAAAGCAGTTCTAGACTTACCCCTCCAAACACGGAGTCTCAACTGAAGACCATCCTAGGAAAAGTCTCCTACTTTAGAAGGTTTATTGCCAGCCTATCACACATAGTGATGCCGCTTTTAAAATTGACCAAGAAGTCTACAGAGTATAAATGGTCAACAGAACATCAGAATGCCTTCAACCAACTGAAACAGACTTTGGCCAAAGCCCCAACCATGTCACTACCTAAGAGTGTGAAGGAAGGTGAAATCCATCATATGGATGGCCGAATCATGCTAGATGGTTGGGTGAAATTTCAAAAATTTTCTTCAACCTTCCGGGAATCGCATTCCCAATTTTAGAAAAATTGCATTTTTTAAGGATTGTTCTTGCACCAAATCGGACCAGATCTGAAAC
The DNA here is from genome assembly GCF_055504915.1 of Nelumbo nucifera. NCBI lineage: Eukaryota > Viridiplantae > Streptophyta > Magnoliopsida > Proteales > Nelumbonaceae > Nelumbo > Nelumbo nucifera. The sequence goes on from NC_142653.1 coordinate 62,650,203, forward strand.
CAAAAGGAAGGGAGAAGAATACCTTATGCAGATTCCACAAATGTAGCTCCCAGAGTGGTAGTTCACGCCCAAACTGAATCCCAAAACCAGCCTCCACTAAAGATGGCGCAGCTTGAGATGAAGCCAGTTCAGCAACGCAGTTTTTAGTAAAACTGCAATCCAACACCTTGGATCGTACAAGGGAGGTGAGCACGAAATTATTCTGATGTTTTCTTGCAAAACAAATTATAATTCAAGACTGATCAAGATTAGCCACAAGATGTATAACGAACTAGGGTTTCTGGGGAGGTAAGAGTAGAGAGAGAGATAGAGAATTGAGAGCAGTTGTGCAACTGGAGCAGTTCACCCTCTCCCTTTTATAAGCCTTAAGAGAGCACCTCTCCTAATCGAATTAGGAGATTTGTTATCCAAATCTTTATTTTGATCTGGACTCTATAATCAGATAAGTCTTATCCTCTTATGATAATGGGTGCTCCAAACCCATATTTGCCCAAGTCACATGATTGTTTAAGCTAACATGTGACTTTTTGATTAATCCAATTAATCATGGGCTTTAAGCCCATTAAGCAAGTGGCTCACGTCCCTAGGTAGTTACTGGCCCATTTAGGTTCAATTTGTATGGCGTGGGACCCCAACAATGACCTTACATAAGCCCACACGGGTTCAGACCAGCCTCTGTGAAAAGGCCTGGCTGAATTCACTACTAAGCACATTGAACCCCCGAGTCCATCAGTATGGACTCTTAATGGGCCCAACATTTACATTAAATGATCATTGGGTCTATCCATCCTATGAAGGCCCAAGGACAATGGACTTAAATAAGATATAGCCGATCAGGTAAAACAACCCTCAATGGTCTCTTACACCTAACCTCTCAGCCCATAATGATCAACCACTGCCCGACAGGGAAGGACCTCTCCCTTTGGTGCAAGGTGCAGTGTTGCACTCCCTACTCGAATGGGTCTTGACCTTTTTGCAAACACTTTTCTTAAAACACAATATATATTATCATATAAATATATTTTGCAAAACAAATCTCAAACAAGTTTGAAATCGACTACCGGTAGTTTTGGTTTCCATTAAAGAGAGTGCAGTCCCGATCATTCACTTTGTTCGACAAAGGGTCTGATCCTATCACTATGATCACCCTCTCGAGTGAATTCTCAAACTGCTCCAAGATACCCAGGTTTTGACCCCCAAAGGATCTCACTGATTGGCATATCAAAGACAGCCCGATCCAACACCCAATGCCGTACCATAATCGATTCTAGAGGTTATGTGTAACTTTCCAGCTTTGTCCATCAGTTTTCAAGGTCCAGGGCATAACTGGAAATCGGTTCGGGTTCAGTGCTACAAACTAACACACACTACATGTGCTTCGGGTCCAGCCCTGGCAGCTGAGGGAGGTTGCCCCAACCTTCATGGCAGCACATTAGTGTCAGCCTTGGCAGGATAAACTCCTTAAGTCTATCCAACGACTGAGAACGTTTAAAACTAACACAAGTCTCATAAGTGTTCAATTTAAGGGGTAATTACACAAAAACACACCAAACATAACATAAAACAATTATGTACTTTTATTCTTTTACAATCAATGTATCTGTACATTAATTTGATTGGAGCTAAGGGCATACACTGTCTAATAGAGTGGCTGAGAGTTCAAGGTGTACATCACATCGAACTCAGAGGTCGTAGGATGCCTATTAGCCCAGGACAATGATGAGGGTGTTAAGTGTCTAATATACTACGACAATAGAACCCTGAATCCAGTAGAGAAGAATAACTTCCACATGGAGCAGCAGTGCCTGGCGTTAGTATTTGCAACACAAAAGTTCAGACACTACATCCTAGTCTAGAAGGTGAAGTTGATCGCAAGGAGTGATCCCATCAAATACTTCATAGATAGACCTCCACTCTTAGGAAAGCTGGTTAAGTGGATGTGCAGTTGAATGAATATAGTATCAGGTACACCCAACCAAAGGTGATTAAATGCTAAGTGGTTGCAGTTGCCTTTCCTACCAACCCTAGGCACGATCTCTTATACCATGGCAACCCTAGGTGTGGTCTTTTATACCTTGGCAACCCTAGGAAGGCACTAACAACCCTAGGTGTGATCTCTTATACACTGACAATCCCAGACACAATCTCTTATACCCTCGCAACCCCAGGAAGGCCCTGGCAACCCTAGGCACGATCTCTCATACCCTAGAAACCCTAGGAAGGCCTTGGCAACCCCAGACGCAATCTCTCAAATCCTAGCAACCCCAGACGCGATCTCCTATACCCTGGCAACCCCAGGAAGGGCCTAGCAACCCCAGGCATGATCTCACATACCCTAGCAACCCCAAGATTGCCCTGGCAACCGCATGAGTGATCTCAAGTACCTTGGCAACCCCAGGCACAATCTCACATTCCCTGACAACCCCAGGAAGGCCCTGGCAACCCTAGGTGCGATCTCACATACCTTGGCAATCCTAGGCACAATATCATATACCCTAGCAACCCTAGGCACGATCTCATATACCCTGGCAACCCCAAACACGATCACACATACCTTGGCTATCCCCAGGCGCGATCTCATATTCCCTGGCAACCCCAGGTAGGTCCTGGAAACCCTAGGAGCAATAAAAATAAAGCACATAGTGTTCTAAAATGCGATGAGTTACCTTGGCAGTTCTAGGACGAACTTGGCAGATACCAAGTTTGATGACAAAATCTCGATACATTATTTTTTTAAAGTTGTATAGTTTTTCCTTATCTTTCCAATGCATCTTGAATCATCTCAGTCGGAGTCCGGATGGGAGAGTTATGCCCAGATTACTACGCGGCGCCAAAACTGTGCAAAATTACTCGATTAGCCTTGTTTTTCTCCTGACGCCTTCTTTCATGCCCTAAATCGAAATACAAGCATAATGAGTCCAATTAAATACTAATTAAGTATAAAAGACTGAATATTTAGGGATAAAAATATGATAATTTTTATTCTTATCAGTTGCAATTTTGTTGAAACCTGTGTTGTTGAATCAGCTTCACCTACGCACTGTGCCATCTTTAGTGGAATCTGGTTTTAGGACTGATTTAGGCATGAACTTCCACCTTGGGATCTACATTTGTGCTATCCATATTAGATATACATCTCTCTCTTTGATTGGTTTTAAATTTGGTCCAGTTTGGTGAAAGACCGATCCTAAAAAATGCAATTTTTCAAAACATAGGGAATTTGATTACTAGAAGGATTAGGAATTTTTTTAAATTTTGCCCAGCCATCTAGCATGGTTCAGCCATCCATATGATGGATCCTAACCCTTCCAACAACAAGAAAACATAAACAAAAAAAAGGGGCAAAAACATAGTTGCAATGACGCTTGCAACTCGGATCCATCATCTGATGGACAGTGTCGTTCATCTGGTCAATCAAATAACCCAGAAACATGAAAGCTAAAGGTAGCTGATGGCCACTTGTAAGCACCTAATTTTTTCTCAGCCCCCTTTCTAACCCACTTCTCATACTCTAAATGCCCGATTAGACCTTGCCAACATCTTTAGAATATGCCAAAACCCTAGAAACCCAACTTTAACTCAAATACCCTCAAATCCACGATTAAATCCATAAGATTCTCTTTCGATGGTCCCGGTTGCACCACATTACCATGACCTTTACTCGATTAGACCCCATCACATGAAACCAAACCTTCAAACAACCAATCACACCAAATTTCAGCCATAAATTCTTTGATTTCGACATTCATCAATTAGAGATTCCATTTTGACACATATCACACTATAGTACTTCTCGAACAAAAAACCTATGATCCACACATCCTTGAAACCTTCTCCACAACCTTGTAATTCAAATCCATAACACTCTACCAAGCTTAAATCTAAAATTCCCCCTCATTTACCCATCCATCAATCTAAGATTCCATTTTGAACCCCTTTATTAGTCGAAAGACTCACGACGTAAATTCCCAAAATTCCAACACCCTTAAAACCATCAGACACTCCCGTTAGACCCCAAATACCTCAAGATACCCACCACCCAAATTCCAGATCCAAAAATTCCCATTTTGCCCTTCGTACGCAAAGATTCCAAATCGATCACTCTCGTTACTCATTACACTCAAAATCTTAGATCTCAATCATGATACCTCTCCCAAGACATTCAAACCTTCCCAAAATATTCAACTACCACTTGATTGACCACCCACCAAACTTTAGACCTCAAAATGTCAATTTTGCCCTTTATCCAAAAGATTCCAAATTGATAATCCTCATTAGCCACCACTCTCCTAATCCGAGATCTTCATCGAGATACTCTATCAAAGACCCCGAAACCTCCATCAACTTCCCGATCAACCATCCACCCAGCTTCAGACCTCAAAATACCCATTTTTCCCTTTATCCAACAAAATTCCAAATTGGCGATCCTCGTTGGCCGCCACTCTCCAAATCTAAGATCTTTGTCGAGACACATCATCTAGGACCTTCAAAACCAACCAAAACCTCCCGATCGATGATCCATCACATTTTAAACCTAAAATGGCCATTTTACCCTAGGCTTAAAAAGATTCCAAATGGATCATCCTCATCACTCAATACGCCCCAAATTCAAGATCCATCATCACACATCATATGAAACCTTCAAACCCCATCAAAACCATTTGACCATCGATCTATTAAACTTCAAGCCTTAAAATTACCATTTTACCCCCATCTATAAAGATTCCAAATCGATGGCTCTCATTGGCCGCTACTCTCCTATTTCAAGATCTGCATTGTGGTACACCTTCCGATACACCTAGACCACGTCATCACCTTCCTAGACACCTAGATAAACCCTCCTCCATCTTTAGACCTAAAATTACCATTTTACTCTTCTATCAAGAAAAATCCTGATTCGACAACCTGCATTGCTCGACACACTCCAAATCATGATTTCTCACTTTGATACACGCCTTGAGGCCATCAAACCCATCATTTCCCTTTTTAGACACCTTAAAATTTCATTACAAAATTCTCCATTTTACTCCTCCATCTACGAAGATTCCAATTCGTGCGATCTCGTTGGTTGAGAAAAAACCCTAATATCTTGAGTTTCAATCTTAACCCTTGAATCCTGCACACCATACCCCTTAGACTTTCCGTTTCATTGCAAAAACCACCCTACACATTTTCAATTAGGAGCCTACACATTTTCGAAAATCACCCAAAGCCCCCACTAAACCTAGAATCAGTCATAGCTTAGATTTGAACCCCCTTTCTTTTCCACCCTAGGATCGACCCAACCATTATTTAGCATCCCAAAACCCTAGCCACCCTCCTTTCATTTCTCCCTTAAAAATTCGGTTAAGCCATTTTCAATTCAAAATTTGAATTTAAATTTGAAAACTCCCTCCATTTAGGCATTAAAGGAAAGAGGACAAGGGGGATAAAATCAAGGGGAGTTGTCCCCAAGGCATTAAATTCAGTCAAAAGGGAAAAGACCAATGAGAGAAAAACAAAGAACAAGAAAAAACATGGCAACCCTCTCATCTCTTAGATTAGTATAAAAAAATTCTGGCGCATCTCCTTTGAAAGCCTAACCCTAAAACCCTAACCTTCCCCACTCAAACCCTAACTAGCCCTCTCTAATTTGGTCCAAACCTAACTAATCCTCTTCCACTTGGTCCAAGCCTAACCGAACTAAACAAATCCGGTCCTAACTAAACTAAGCACACCATCCTCATTTGGTTTAAACAAGAAAAACAATAAAAAAACCAAAACTAAACCTAAAAAAAAGGAGAACTCTCAATCTCCCACGGATTGTCTCGTTGATGTGTGCACATGCTACACATTATTTTTATTGCTTTATACACGGTTTTGAGGATGATTTTTAATGGTTTTACCCTAATTGAGCAAGATTTCAGGAAATTAGGAATTTGGGACAGTCTAGGGTGAAGAGAGCGTGAAGACATGTTGATATGGTGGAAAGGGAAGCATTTCGGCCCATCAAGAAGAAAGGTCTAGTCGAAACCCTATGGGAGAACACTTCGGCCCAACAAGGAGAGAGGCCCATCTGCAGCCCAACCGAAACCCTATGGGAGGCTCCAAAAGGTGGCTGACTTTAGTAGAATTGAAAATGAGGACTCAAAACAAAAGGCTAGGAGGGAAGAGTATAAAAGAAAAAGAAAGAAAGGAAATTAGGGTTCGAACCCCTGAAGACAAAATCAAAGAGGAGAAGTGCTACAGAGGAGAGAAGGCTGCTGAATGCAAATTGAAGAGGAGATCAAAGATTGATGCAGAAATCCTAAGTTGTATTCTTCTTTGATTCTGCGAATTCGGTAACCTAGATTCAATTAAGGTTTAATGATTTTTCTTTGTTAAATCTTTATTTCTTTCTATTATTCGAACCATGGTGGATGTTAATTCAGATATAATTAATCTTTTAAGCTGTTCGATTGATTGTGATTCATTCTTGGGATTTCTTGATTAGGGTTTTCAATTAATAGAGTAATCTTGGCCGAATTATTCTTGTTTCTTGGATTACTTGAATTGCTTGAGAAAGGGTTTAGGTAATCGGATTAAATGATCAAGAAAATGAATTGAATGCATCTTAGAGATAACATGCATGATTTGTTTGGCATTCATTCACAAGAATGGGTTCCCTTCGAATTCTTTGTTCTTAATGCATCTATGGCGATTAAATTCTTGATAGAAATATAGGAATTGTTGCGCATAAATAGAGTGGGTTGTGCTCGAAAGAGGCTACTCATACAACTAGGAATTAGCCAACCCATGACTAAATTCAACTTCAGTTGGATAGCTTAACGGTTTAATTGCTGAACCGGTTCTACTAGTATTTGCATGCAGCATTTCTTCTCATTGCTTAAGGCGGTTTGATCCGAAGAATACTTAGGGTAGTTTTCTAATTAGGAGTTAAGTTTGTTTCTGTTTAACCTTTCGGATTGTCAGATAACAAAAGGCTGATTCAATACTACTAGTTGTTGGATTAATCCCTGTGGGAACGATACTCTACTCATCAATATATTACTTGATCGGGTAGTGCACTTGCTAGTGTCTTCTAAGCGCATCAAGTTTTTGGCGCCGTTGCCGGGGATTGTCACAATAATATTAGGAACCATCTACTGTTGTTAATCTGATTTTGCACAATATGTTCATGATATGTGTGTATTAGTATCTCTATGACTTTGACTTGTACAATTTATGACATGCAGAAGTGAAAAGGAGAGCATCATCTACGATCCAGAGATTGAACGAACTCTTCGCCGCCGCCTTAGAGCTTCTAAGCAAGGGAAAACTGAAAGTATAGAGATGGCTGAGCAAAGGACCATGATGGACTACGCCAAACCAACCCTCACCGGGGTAGCCTCGAGCATTGTGAGACCAGCAATAGCTGCTAACAACTTTGAGATCAAACCAGCAATCATTCAGACGATCCAGAACACAGTTCAGTTCTGCGGCTTGGCTAATGAAGATCCGAACACTCACATTGCCAACTTCTTGGAGATATGCGACACATTCAAGCACAACAGAGTTAGTAATGATGCTATGAGGCTCATATTATTTCCGTTCTCATTGAAGGACAAGGCTAAGATTTAGCTGAACTCTCTACCAGCTGAATCAATCTCTACTTGGGATGAAATGGCCAGCCGCTTCCTATCCATACATATATATATATATATATATATATGTATGTATATATATAAAAGTTGAATTTCTTCATCTCATAGGCGGCTAGTGTAGATCAAATCTGATTACATTAGCTGTGATTTCTGAAATCAGAGATCAGATCTTAACTCATTATAGTTGCTATAGCTTCTGCTCTTTTTGGTCTGCATATCTTATGAAAATAATGTGGTTCAGATCTGATTACCTTACCTATCACTTCTGCAATCAGATCTGAACACATGCCGAATCATATCTGTTATAACTTGCTGCTATAACTTTCAATTATCAGTTTCAGATCTGTATCTGTGGTATATACAGATCTGAAACTTTGCTACCATGCATAGTATAGCCACAGATTCAGATCTGTATACACTAGCTCTTACTTCTGAAATCTCATATCAGATCTAAGCACACTAAATGTCTTTTTACTGCTAATTGATTTCGGTTTTGTACAGATCTGTATACAGCATGCTTCACTGCTGATATCAGTGGGTTATCTTGCTGAATTGCTCAGTTTTATTATGGCCACTTTAGCTGGTGTTTGGTGATGCATAACTCATAAAAACAGTGGGGTCAGATCTGATATTTAATAGCCTTTCAATATGGAAATCAGACCTGAACACAGCTGTACTACTCTCAGTGGCTACTGAATTCAGATCTGATCTCAGTAGCAATCACAGCTGTTCTAAGTATCAGTCACTGATGTTCTGTATTTTGTTGTTCTCAGCAGTTCAGCTATTTGTAATTAAACCTCATTGTTGATTTCAGCAATAAAATCAGTTATGAAAAAAAAAATTGAAAATTGCAGCAGCTAACTGCTTTCAGATTTGTATGGGTAAACTGCTGTTCTACTCTCAGTGGTTACTGATTTCAGATCTGATCTCAGTAGCAGTCGTAGCTGTTCTGTATATGGCTATTCTCAGTAGTTGCTAAGATTTCAGAATTGATTTCAGATCTATATATTGCTGTTCTCAGTAGCTTCTGAGATTTCAGATCTCAACAGTTCATATCTTTGTACTTCAATCTCATTGCTGATTTCAGCAATGAAATCAGATCTGTATAATGAAAAGGAATTTGTAAACTGCTGTTCTACTCTTAGTGGTTACTGATTTCAAACCTGTAAACTGAGAAAATAAATTTTGTAAATTGCAATAGCTAGTTGATTTCAGATCTGTATATTGACCTTCAGTAGTGTAGTTTCAGCAGTTCAGATCTGTGTAATTAATTTTCATTGCTGAAATCAAGAAGATTGCATACTACCCAAGATATATACAGATTGGAACCCGAAGAGCAGCCTAAAGTTCTTGATTTCAGTCTTGTTTCAGATCTGTTTGCAGTAGATTTCAGATCTGCTTACTGCTATTAAGCTTGGAATTTTGTATTCTCAGATAGCATCCAGTATTTGCCTTGAATTATTAACATTTTTGAATTATGTATATTAGTCTTTTTATTGCTTTGACTTCTATAGTTTATGACAAGCAGTCCTGAACTGGTTTTCTCATCTATAGCATTTCACTTTAGATTATTTTTAGGATGTTGGTTAGAATAAAGCTTTTGATCCCTCCTTCTAGTACTTGGTGATTTTCCACAGCGAGACCCCTCATCAACAGAGCCATTGCAAAATTTGAAAATAAACTTCAGGGAGTCCTCTATACCCCTCTCCTTACTTGATAATGCGCTTGCTAGATTTATTGTTACTCCCTAACACTAGTAACATTGAGGACAATGCTCATCTTAAGTGTGGGGGAGTTAGGCTGAGGCCAGGGTGTGGGGCTGGAACCATGCACCTCAATCACCCCAACACACACATCCAGGCAATGACATGACCAATTAGACTGAAATCCCCAAGTTCATTGCTGTTTATTAGGTGAATTTAAAGAGAGAGTATAAAGAGTTGAGGGAGACCAATGTATGTATCAGTTTTTATTTTTGTGAATAGTCCAATTTAGCACATGCATGAGGTTAAGGGGGATGAATATGTCTTTCATCATGACCAACCCTAACTACTTTCATGAAAGCACTTGATTTCATTATTTACGGTAAGTCGAGCTAGTTCACATCTTAACTATTAATGCATGAGATTCAACAACTGCAAAAGGACAAAGCCCAATTGACTCTGCTATTCCGAGCTGAATAGTAAAACTAGCAGCTTGGAATATGAGTCTTGTTATCTGCCTCAAGCCTGAGACCAGTGTGAAATGGAGCATAAAATGCACTCACACCCAAAAAAATTGAAGAAAGAAAGAAAATTTGATGACAGATGAGGTTCAAGGGGACAAAATGCAGTTGATCACTCATGAGGTGCAGTTACAGATTTGAAACCTAGTTCAAAAGTGATGGTTAATTCTGGCGGTCAAGGAGTTGATCTACATATTGAACGGGAGTGAAAGCTGAAACTTGAAGGATCTCATATTCTCCCTTTCCTTGGCTCTTATGCATATGGTAAAAGGGTAGCTTATAGGAATAGGAGCAGAATACTTACAAAAGTTTCTCGACCACTCAATGCATTCCCCGCCTAAAAATTCATCTGGTAATGGTGAGAATAAAAGGGGGGATGATCAGTTTATTGCTAATGTCTTTGCTTGAGGACAAGCAAAAGCTTGAGTTTGGTGGTATTTGATGAATATATAATTTACATATAATTTATGAAGTTTTATGCATGATTTTAATGGTTTGTTTGAGTTTCACCCCATTTTTAGTTTAATTTTAGGAAATATTTCAGGGAAACCAATTCAAGAAAAAGAAGACATAAAACAAGAAAAAAAAAGCCAAAATTAAATTAATTTAGCCCAACCCAGCCAAGAGAGCAATAGAAGATCACTCGGCCCATGTAGCCCATGCTACACTCTTTGGGAGAACCCAAAGAGAGAGCCTAGCAATAAAGCGAAATTCGGCCCAGCAAAGAGGAGGCCCATTTCAGCTCAAAAGCAACCTACATTGCAGCCCAAAATAACTCAAAATTCAGTTAAGTTGCAGTCCAAAGTATAGCCCAAAGGGAGCTAAGGGTGGCAACTTCTAGAGGCTTCAAGAGAAGAAAGGGGGGCAGCACTCTAGAAGGTTCAAGATGAGAGAAGGGCAACCAATTCTAGAAGCTTCAAGAGAGGCCTCTAGGCTCCTTGAAAGCCTATTTAAGGAGGTCTCTTGAAGGGGGGAAGGTGTTCATTTGCCTAAGTTCAAGACTCTCTAGTCCCTTGGGTTCGAAATTCAAGAAGAGGAGAAGAGAGAGATAGGCACAAGAAGGAGGAGCTGAGGAGATCCAAGTATCCAAGAGAGAAGAAGGTGAGTTCGAAGGAGGGGAAGCTTGATTGAGAGGTCTAGGTTACGTTCTTACTCAGTTTTTGTTTTCTTCGAATTCGAATTCAGCTTTAGATCATGTAGTTTCTCTTCCTTTCTTTATTTCTTTCTTGTTGTAATGGAGATTGAATGTTGTAAATTCAGATTATGTAATTAAGTTTTCTTGAATCATTCGAATGGATTAGATACAGCATTTGATGTTTCTTGAATTAGAGAATTGATTGTAGAATTGATGAGCCAAATTGTTCTCTTACAAATCCAGATCTAAAATTTCAGATCCGAGATTTGTAATGTCTGAATTGCTTGAGAAAGAATTCAGACATTCATTATTCAGCTTAGCCAATCTGTTCTAACCTCTTGGAATTTCTAGAGTGCTTGAGAGAGACTCTAGAAATTCGGATCTGCTACTCAATAACGGAATTGAATGAAAGGTTAGAGATAACTTGCACAATTCAGTTGGTGATCAATTCAATCTGAATTGATGCCCTTGAATTGTTTGATCTAATGCATGCATTAATGATTAGATTCTTGATAGAGATATAAGAATCATCATTCATGCATAGGATGAACATGCACTTGAAAGAGGTTGTTCATTGCCTTGGGATTTCACCAAACCAAGGCTGAATCATACTTCATTCGAATGATCTAAGAGGGCTGATTGTTGAATCATGAATTTGTAATTTTAGCCTATTCTCTCAACTTGAATGTAAGGTGTTTGAAACAATGCCTATTAGGTAGTTTGTAGTTTAGAATTTCAAATTTGAATAAATTGTAGTATTCGGTTAATCAGATAAGAGCTGCCTAGTCTAGTATTAGTAATTGCTACCTAAATCCTCGTGGGAACGATACTCTACTCATCTCTTTATTACTTGAGCGGCTAGTGCACTTGCTAGTGTCACAAGGACCCACCAGTTTGTTTTTGTTTAACCTTTCGGATTGTCAGATAACAAAAGGCTGATTCAGTACTAGTAGTTGTTCGATTAATCCCTGTGGGGACAATACTCTACTCATCAATATATTACTTGATCATCTAGTGCACTTGCTAGTGTCTTCTAAGCGCATCACTCCTCTTCCTCACCAAGACTCTTCCAATCGAACTACACCTTCCTCATCTCTCTCAACCTCCTTCCTCCACCACTGAACTCCCTTGCTCTCATCTCTTCTCCTTCACACTCAACAACCAAAAATCCTAGCCTCCTCCTTCTCTCTCACTCACTCCACCATTCTCCTCCATCTCCTATCTCCCTCTCCAACCCCATTTGATCTCAACCCCTCAAAATCCCCATTTCCTTTATCCCTTAACCTCTCTTACACCCAAAGCAAAACTGAAATCCCTTCATCTCCCTCAACCTCTACCAACACAGCACCACCTAACTGAAATGCCACCATCAAATCTCCACACCCCAACCAAAAACAAAAGAAAGAAAAGATAAAGAAAAATAGAAAGGGACCTCCATTCGGCCAACAAAGAAGAAGGAAGAAGAAGAAGAAGAGGAGAAGAAGAAAGAAGAAAAGGAAAGGAGCAAGTCCCTTCACAGTTTTTGGCTAAGGTAAAGAATCCATTTCCCTATATATCTCTCTCATTGAAATCCCTCTCTTTCACTCGCTAAGGTCTCTCTTTAGCCTTCTATTTCCACAACTGAAACCCACTTTCCCCCACCAACAAATGTCCACTTCCATCAGTCCTCCACCACCTTCCGTCCTACTCCTTTCTCCTACCCGAAAAAAGCAAGAGCACCATTCGGCCCTATAGACACCCCATTCTTGTGCTCTTTAGTCTTTTTACAGCACTTTGAGCATCAAGCATGCTTCAGCTAACCTCGTGGTCGACCTGGGGGTATTTTTGGAATTTTACAAAAGTTGGGGCCTCGAGGATCCAAGACCATAGGTATGTAGAGCCTAGAAACCCAAACCCAACGACACCAAGATCACCCAAGTCCGACACCGTTTACCCCATCATCCTAAGACCCGAAGCCGGAACCGATTCTGATTGTTCGATCGGAGTCATTTTGATCCTAATCCTCATTTCAAATCAAATCCAAAATCTGAGACCATAGGTACGTAGATCCCAAAAATCCAAATCCAATGACACTAAGATCACCTGAGTCCGACACCATTTACCCCATCATCCTAAGACCCAAAGTCGGAACTGATTTCGATCATTCGATCGGAATCATTTTAATCCTAATCTTCATTTCACATCAAATCAAAAATCCAAGACCATAGGTACATAGAGCCCAAAAATCCTAATCCAACGACACCAAGATCACCCAAGTCTGACACCGTTTACCCCATCATCCTAAGACCCAAAGTCGGAACTGATTTCGATCATTCGATCGGAATCATTTTAATCCTAATCTTCATTTCACATCAAATCAAAAATCCAAGACCATAGGTACATAGATCCCAAAAATCCTAATCCAACGACACCAAGATCACCCAAGTCTGACACCGTTTACCCCATCATCCTAAGACCCAAAGCCGAAACCGATTTCGATCGCCCGATCGGAGTCATTTTGATCCTAATCCTCATTTAACATCAAATCAAAAATCCGAGACCATAGGTAAATAGAGTCCAAAATCCCAAATCCAACGACACCAAGATCACCTGAATCTGACACCGCTTACCCCTTCATCTCAAGACCCGAAACTGGAACCAATTCCAATCATCCGATCGGGATCATCTCTGATCCTAAATATTAACCTCCATAAAATCTGAAATCCAACCTTGTAGATGGATAGAGATCGAAATTCTGAGTCCAACGGTACCAAGATCATCCAATTCCGACACCGTTAGCCCCTCCATCTTGAGACCCGAAGGTATACTCGATCTGGGCCCTCCGTTTAGAATCCTCTTCACAATAACTTCGAACGTGGGCATTCCACGACCTAGACTTCCCCTCAGCCTCTAGAAACATCTTAAAAATATAAGATTTGACCAGCTATGGCTTCCAATCAATCAAGCCAATAACCTAAATTTGGAGTGTCCAGTTTAGGTAAATTGGTGAAATCTTTCACTCTCTGTCTTGATTGATTGAGAGAATCTCTCACAATGCTGTCTTGACAGCCTATTCTCTCAATCAATCTCCATCCAAAAACCATTCAAACATCAGCCATTGATCACCCTGATCTTCCATCTCATCCCTCCATTCCCCTCTCAAAAAATCTATAAATACCACCCCTTTCTCACATCCAAAATACACAATAAAGCCTAGAACAATTACTCTATACTCATTAGTATAGAGAATACCCCCTTCACGTCCAAGAATTCCTCCATTCACATTCCCCACATCCTTCTATCCCACCACATCAATCTTAAGTCTAAAAACCCCTATATCAAGCCACATTGAAGAAGAAAGCCGAAGCATTCTTGAAGACTGAAATTGTTGCAGAAATGTTGAAGGCGTCCGACATCGTTTATTGAGCTATATGAACAACACTTTCTCATTCCTCGGGCCAAACATATCTGCTGCTAAATGCATCACTCTTACCTCTGGATCGATCATATTCAAGGTGAGTTCACAATCTTGGGTTGATTTGTTTGATCAGTAATTGTTAAGGGTTTATTTTGTCGGCTTGATAAAAAAATCGTATGTTTCTTTCAAGGATTTCTGCAACATCTTCGTTATTAGTTTGACCGATGATGGATTGTTTTCACTAGTAGTTATTTATTTTTTTAATGATAATCAAATTTCTAAATAGTCATCAATTCAGATCACCAAGGTTGCCTAGATTTCAACAATAGTTAGTTAGCGTACGGTTGATTTTCAAGTCTGTAGCATAAGTTTTATCATTCTGATTATTATTAGTCTCAAGTGTTAAAAAAGGCTTAATTAACTGATTTGTTTATAATATGGACATGCATGCATATGTTCAATTATTATAGTTCTCATGTGGTTAACCGATTGTTTATATCTTTTCCACCATTCCCATTATATGCATTAATTAGGCCTTAACATTTATTCCGTTTAATTTTTTTTTATTGCCATGCACTTGTTAGTTTCAAGGCTAGATCATTTGTTTATGTATTCATCCATCTTTTCTTCTTTTCAATTTTCAGCATACAAGGTAGAAAATATCTTTAGAAATTTTCCATTTAGATTTGATAGGTCACGTTCTTAAAGGTTGCATTTAGAAATTTTTTATAAATAGGAAATTTAGTAGATAGGTTTGTGTTTCTAGTTTGCTAGTCATTTAATCCTCTAATTAGTATTATCTTTCTATTTTGAGTTTTCTTCTTGTATATATTTGATTCCTGGATTTACTACGTCTTTCACAAAATCGCCAATCTCTTAGTTTTCATAACTCCTTTTCCTATTTTGTTTACTAATAAATTCCTTTTCATGTAATACTAGATCTTTTTCTCTTACTTGTGTTATGTTTGTTAATTTGAATTAGTCCTCTTTAGAAATTTTGTTTTTTAATGCCCAAAAATTATAAAATTAACCTTGGAACATTGGTGAAGTAGAGGCCGGTTCAACTGGGCACGTGTGGGGTGCCTAACACCTTCACACACCGTTCCTTGGTCCCTAGACCCTAAGAATCTCATCCCCATTGGACAACGAGTCACCAAGAAAAAAAATGTTTTTTCTTGAAAAATACCGGGTTTTCCTAAATTCCCAATTCAAAAAAATTAGGTGGCAACTCTAAACTCCATATCCAAATCTGCCCCCTCCCTCTGGGTCGGAAAGCCACAGGCCCTACTGTGAAGAAGAAGGAACAACAAAAGGAAAAGAAGAAAGAAGAGACGAAGTGATTCAACTACCCCATTCCCATCAATATTTCAGCATTATTCACCACAATCGAATTCATCAGTCCTTGTTCTTGGAGTGTATGTCAAAATTCCACAAGGAGGTGATCGATTCACCTCACCCTTTTCACTTTTATTTTTAGTATTTTTATTTTCTAGAACTTTATTGGTATTCTAGGTAGTCTCTATTTTTCAGCATTGTTTATCTTTTGATGTATGGCTGTTGTGTTCTTTTTTTTACTTAGTTCATGATGATTTGATATAGGGAAGCATTAGAGTAGTTTGTTGATCATTTTGAATGAAAACCCTATGTCTCATAGTGTTTATTTTAGTTTAATTTGCATCTATTTACTTTCATAGCTTTTCAACTTGATTTAGTCTAGGTTAATTAAATTTTTTTTTCTTGAACTTTTTAATGTTGGGAATCACATTTGGAAAGGATTTTCATAGGGAAGCAAATCAATTATGGCTTCCCTTTCCCATTTGCTTGGTAGGAATGAGGGGAACCTTGGATAAAGAAGGAGGGTGGCATGTAGTTGCCAAACTCCTTTGCTCCTTTAAGGGTTTCCCACACCCGAATTGAGAATGGGAAGATTAAATCATTTGAGAGAGGAATCCCCTATGACAATCACCTTCTTTAATCCATAAAATTACTAGCATTCGTGTAGACTTTATTCTTTCTAGTTTTTTCTTTATTTTTTTTTTTCTTTTTTCTTCTTTTTTACTAATTCATGGGAATGGTACTACTTATCAATTGTGGGAGAGGGGTGCCTAATACCTTCCCTCTCTCCCCTAAAAAGTACCTAGATTAGCTATGTTTTTGGGTGTGAGTCCTGTCTTGTTTTATTTCTTGAACTTGGGAAGCCCATCACTCCGATGTTCTTTTCTTTGATGGGTGGGGCTCCAATCCATTTCAGCCATGAAGTGAGCTTCGAACTCACTTTGGATGTTCACACCGCCAGTAGCAAGAATAGCAAGTGGAATTAGCACTGCATGTAAACCATAGTTCAGGGTACCTGGGAAAAGAAACCGGGACGCCACATAGAGAATGAATGCTGCAAGGTGACACTAGCTATCCCCTCTTCAGACCATAATGTCACCCTCGTTGTTGGTCTCGAACCAATAGGCCACCCACGCCTCCAACAGCATCTTCCCATGGGCGGTTGATTCGTCAACTTGAGACTTGAATGTGTGGAGCTCCATCAAGTCCTTACAAAGATCAAACAAGTTGGTTGGGACAGACTCAATGAATTGCAAGTGATGTGCAGACACTGCCCCACTGGCTGGAAGAACCAAGAACACAGCAATGTCCTCAATGGTGAACACAGCAATGTCCTCAATGGTGATTCCGAACTCACCAAAAGCACTCACGAAGGTGTGAGTATGGCAGCACCAATGCTCCAACAAGGGTTCCATATAGCTGACCCCCTCCTTGCCAGGGAGGTCCATGAAATAGTCTACAAAGCACAGAAGACCAAAATCTCAAAGCAATTGATAGAACATTGGGTTGTCCAAAATGTACCGTGCCCAACCAAAATAGTTCATCAGTGACTTTGAACCGTCTATCCTAGGCTCATGGCAACGGAATGAGATGGAGCGGTCTAGACAGCTGTACAAGCACATTAGTTCTTTACCCTCCACATCATAAAATACCCTGTCCTTACCCCTGGACACTAGCACAAGAGACCAGATACCCTTCCCACCCACTTCACGCTCTAAAAGCATCTCCACTATGTCCATAACCCTAACAAACTCGACGAAGGTACATTCAGACTTCTTTTGCGAGCATGGCGCCACTACTAAGAGCAAACAATGAAAAGGAAATCTAAAGAGAAACGGATTCAGAAAGAGAAATGCAGATGAAAAGAGGCAACAATAGACTCAAAGGAAGAAGGTAAATAGAAAGCACAAACAATTCACAAACATTGCCCTTTTATAAAATCTTCGCACGAGCATGGAATTTCAAACGACGTTGTAGAAGACAATGATTACAACTCTCCCACTATCACTCAGCCGAAAAGAATGCAAAAGAAAATTACAAACATACCCTCTAAAAAGGTAGGACATTCGGCACATCAATTTAAAAGGACCACCATGTCAACAAACCACCATTAAGAAAAGGGAACATTGTTAGACAGTTGTATGCCCTTAGCTCCAATCAAAATGATGTACATTATGAGTTTCTTGTAAATAAGTAAAGTACATATTTGATTCATGTTCCTGTGGTGTGTTTTTGTGTAATACCCTTAAACTGGACACTTATGAGACTTGTGTTGGTTTTAAATGTTCATAGCCGTTGGATAAGTCTGGGGAGATTTATCTTGCCAAGGCTGACACTAGTGTGCTGCCAACTGTTGGGGTGGCTTGTCTCAGCCGCCAGGGTGAGACCCGAGGCACACGCAGTGTAGGATTACTTGAACCCTTGAACAGGACCAGATTTCCAGTATTGCCCTGGACCTTGGAGATTGATGGGCAAAACTGGAAAGTTACACTTGACCCCAAGACCCGATTATGGTAGGTGTCGGATCGAGCTATCTTTGATATGCCGATCAGTGAGATCCTTAGCGGGGGTCAAAACCTGGGTATGTTGGGACAATCTGAGAATTCATCTGAGTGGGTGATCATAGTGACCGGATCAGCCCCTTTGTTGGGCAAAGGTAATGATCGGGGATGCACTCTCTTTGATGGAAACTAAACTGCCGGCAGTTGATTTCAATCGTTGGAATTTTGTTTTGCAAAATTTATATATGATAATATACCTAAGTATGGTTTCAAAATATTTGCAAATGGTTTTAATTCCCGGGATCCATGTGAGTAGAGAGTGCAGCACTGTCCCTTGCAGCCGAGGGAGAGGTCCTCTCTTGTCGGGTAGTGCTTGATCACAATGGGCTAAGAGGTTAAGTGTAAGGCCATTTGGGGTAATACCTGATGGGCTAATCTTGCACCTGCCCACAGTCCCTGAGTTTTTATAAGATGTCTTGGCCCAGGGAGCACTTAGTGTAAGTGTTGGGCCCATAGGGTCCATGTGATGGGCTCAAGGGGTTCACTGGGTTCTCCAGTGAATTCGGCCAGGCCTTGCAACAGAGGTTGGGCCGAACCCATGTGGCTGGTGTGTAGATCAATGCTTGGGTCCCACACCATACAAAGAAGCCCAACTGGGTAGCAGTTTGGAAGACTTTTGAGCACTTTATTCTTATTGGGCCTAAAGCCCATTTCGAACTGAGCTGATTTGATCAGTCATTAACAAGGGGCGGATCTGAGATTAGGATGAGCCCGAAAGCTTATCTAATCTGTAGATAAGATTAAGAAGAGTTCTAATCCAAATACAGATTTGGATAAGGGCAACTCCTGATATGATTAGGAGGTTTTCTTAATCATTAAGCAACTGGAGGAAACCCTATTCGAGTTACAAGAATTAAAACCCTAGGAATTTTCAAGAGAACACCCTGCAGTTTTGAGATAGGGTATCAAAAACCCTAGAGAAGAAAAAAGCAGTTCGCCATCTTCTTCTCTAGCTTTCTCCTTTTGCAACCGCCACCATCTACTGCAGTTCGATTTCTCTGTCAGAGAAAGATCAAGAAAGAGTTCTTGATATCAATCTTTGCTGAAAGATTGATTCAGTTCGGTGCTCATTGCTTCCAAAGGATTCTTGTGAAGGATTCAGTGTGTAGGACACACTCTGCTGGTTCTATTCCACAGTTGTTGTGTCATCCTCAGCAGGAACAGATCTTGGTGTCTTCTTTGGGCGTGAACACCAACTTTGGGAAATATTATTTCTCCGGATCAGGTATAATCACTCCCTTCTCTTTTGGTTCAGATCTGGTTCGGTTCTGGTTCAAGTACGATCCTTGAATCTTGATTCTAAAATCAGGGAATGTGATTCCCTGTTGAAAGGTAGGTAGAAAATTTTTGAAATTAACCCACCCATTCCGCAATAGTTTTGGCGTCCATACGATGGATTCTACCATCCCTTTCATAACCGCGTAGATGACTAAGGGGCAGCAAGTGCATGACCATTGTCTTCGGATGATGGGCTACATAAACGAGCTGGAGGCCCTTGGTTCTAGGCTAGATCTGGTCACACAGATCGATGCTATTCTCAACTCTCTACCTCTGTCCTTCAACCCGTTCATTATGAATTACAATATGAACAAGCTGAATGTTAGCGTCCAAGAGCTCAGCAATATGTTGCAAAGAGCTGAGGAATTAATAAGGAAGGATGAGCCGATAGCCATGCTTGTTGAAACTGGCAAGTCTGGCAAGAAGAGGAAGGCAAAGAGAAAACCCCAAAAGAAGGCCACCAAGTCTAAGAAACAAAAGAAAGACAAGGCATCTGATGCCTGTCACTTCTATAAGCAAGCCGACTACTAGAAAAGGAATTGTCCTGCCTACCTGGAATCTAAGAAAGGTACTTTCGAAACTTGTGTCATGGAAACTAATTTATTAGTGACTTCTGTGTCCTGATGTGTTGACTTTGGGGCTTCAACTCATGCGTGCAATTCACTGCAGGGGTTCAAAGTAAGCAGAAGGCTGAGTGAAGGAGAGGTGACACTTTACTTGGGGACTTCTACAAGTATTGCAGCTACGTCGATAGGAACCGTAGAATTAAATTTTAGAGAAGGGATTCTTGTACTGAAATATTGTCTTTATGTACAAAATCTAAGAAGAAATTTGATTTTTGTTTCTAAACTGTGTGTGGATGGATATACTGTCTCTTTTAGTAATATGATTACTATCAAAAGGAACAACAAATTCATCACATGCGGGGAACTGGAGAACGGTCTCTATGTTCTAGATCCTTCTCTAGAAACTAACTTAACCGAAACTACGTCGGTTGAAATCCCCAAGAAAAGGACTTGTGACATGGTTAGTCCCATGTGCCTGTGGCATTACTGACTTGGCCATATCGGTGTTGACCGAATCACAAGATTGGTAAAGGATGGTCCTTTGGGTTTTCTAACCGTAGAAAACCTTCCAACTTGTAAGCCTTGCCTTAGAGGCAAGATGACAAAGTGGCCATTTAATGGTAAGCCTGAAAGATGTACAGGCACACTTGACCTTATACATACTGATGTATGTGGTCCCCTGAGTGTTACGACCCGCAACCAACACGTGTATTTCATCACTTTTACCGATGATTTCTCACGATATGGTTACGTGTACCTAATGAGACATAAATCTGAATCCTTTGAAAAGTTCAAAGAGTTTAGACAAGAGGTCAAGAAATAGTTAGGGAGAGAAATTAAAGCCCTTCGATCAGATCGAGGTGGCGAGTATCTCTCTAGCGAATTCTGGGACTACTTGAAGGCCAATGGGATTATCTCACAGTTAGCTCCTCCTGCAACACCCCAGCTTAACGGTGTATTAGAGAGGAGGAATAGGACATTGCTAGACATGGTCTGGTCACTTCTCACACGCTCGGAACTACCCACATCCTTTTGGGGATATGCATTAGAGACCGCAATTTACGTGTTGAATCAGGTTCCAACCAATTTGGTTCCGAAAACTCCATACGAACTATGGACCGGAAAGAAACCAAGTGTCAGACACTTGAAGATTTGGGTTATCCTACGCACGTTAAAAGAACGAGTGCGGGCAAGTTGGAATCCAAGACCAGTCGTTGCCTATTTGTAGGCTACCCAAAGGATTCAATGGGTTATCTTTTCTATGACCCAAGTGAGCAGAAAGTGTTCTGCAGTCGAAATGCCCTGTTCTTAGAGACTGATTATATCTTGGACACTCATCGTCAGGAAATAGTTCTTGATAAGGAGAGCTCAGGATCAGTGGGAGATGTCCCGTAGGTTCCAGGTAGTGACCAACCTAGAAGATCCACCCGGGTATCCAGGCCACCAGTCTGTTATGGTTATGACTAAGATAGTTACCTGGTGGAAGCCTTGACTAGTGAGGAGGATCCCGTGACTTACGCGGAAGCTATGTTGGACATAGATTCCCAGAAGTGGGTGGAGGCCATGAGAGCTAAGATGGACTCGATGGAGGCCAATGGAGTCTGGACTCTAGTAGATCCGCCCTCCGGGGTAAAAGCAATTGGTTGCAAATGGATCTATAAGAGGAAGAAGGGCCCCAATGGCAGGATTGAGACCTACAAAGCTCGTTTGGTGGCGAAAGGGTATACTCAGAAAGAAGGTATCGACTATAAGGAAACCTTTTCGCCCGTGGCCATGCTTAAATCCATTAGGATCTTGATAGCTGTAGCAGCATACCATGACTACGAGATTTGGCAAATGGATGTCAAAACCGTGTTCCTGAATGGAGATCTTAGTGAAGATATCTACATACAGCAGCCGCAAGGCTTCATTGCTGTTGTTCAGGAACACATGGTATGTAAACTTAATAGATCCATCCATATATGGACTTAAGCAGGTTTCTAGGAGTTGGAACATCCGTTTTGACTCTACTGTCAAATCGTTTGACTTTGAGCAGAATCCAGATGAGCCCTGTGTGTACAGGAAGTCCAGTGGGGATAAGGTCATCTTTTTGGTGTTATATGTGGACGATATCCTACTCATTGGGAATGATGTAGGAATGTTGACTTTGGTCAAGGTGTGGCTTTCATAGCAGTTCTCCATGAAAGATCTTGCAGAAGCTTCCTATATACTGGGTCTTCAACTCTATAGAGATAGTCAAAGCGGATAATTGGATTATCCCAAGTTGCTTACATTGACAAAATTGTCAAAAGGTACAGCATGGAGAAATCCAAGAAAGGAAACGTTCCTTTCAGGCATGGAGTCACTCTCTCCAAAAAGATGTCTCCCAAGACTTCTGAGGAGATTGAGGGCATGAAAGGCGTTTCCTATGCCTCAGCCATAGAGAACATCATGTATGCCATGTTGTGCACTCGCCTTGACATAGCTCAGGCGGTGAGTGTTGTAAGCAGGTTCCAAGCCAACCCAGGGCAGGAGCATTGGACAAGTGTGAAGAACATACTCAAATACCTTCGAAGGACAAAAGAGTTTTGTCTAGTAATCGATGGTAGTCCACTGCAAACTCTGGGGTATACTGATGCTGATTTCCAGTCGAATCCAGATGATAGAAAGTCTACACTTGGGTATGTTTTCACGATAGGATCGTGTGTTGTTTCCTGAATGTCAGAAAACAAGGGTCCTAAGTAGCAAATTAATAGTCCACAACCCAAGCCGAACACAATGTCGTAAGTGAGGCTGCCTTATGAATGAAGGTGTTCATTCCTGAATTTGGAATTCAGCACATCACCAATTCCACTATTGTGTAACAACGGGAGGTTGATGTTAAGAGGTAGCTTCAGCGGAGAATGTGGCAGACCCATTGACTAAGCCACTAACACATAATGTGTTTGAGAAACACATGGAAAGTCGGGGACTCCGGCTTGTACCAGATTGGACCTAAGTGCAAGTGGGAGTTGTTAGACAGTTGTATGCCCTTAGCTCCAATCAAAATGATGTACATTATGAGTTTATTGTAAATGAATAAAGTACATATTTGATTCATGTTCCTATGGTGTGTTTCTATGTAATACTCTTAAATTGGACACTTATGAGACTTGTGTTGGTTTTAAATGTTCACAGCCGTTGGATAAGTCTGGGGAGATTTATCCTACGAAGGCTGACACTGGTGTCCTGCCAACTGTTGGGGTGGCTTGTCTCAGCCGCCAGGGTGAGACCCGAGGCACACGCAGTGTAGGATTACTTGAACCCTTGAACCGGACTAGATTTCTAGTATTGCCCTGGACCTTGGAGATTGATGGGCAAAACTGGAAAGTTACACCTAACCCCTAGACCCGATTATGGTACTGCACTAGGTGTCAGATCGAGCTGTCTTATATGCCAATCAGTGAGATCCTTAGCGGGGGTCAAAACCTGGGTATTTGGGACAGTCTGAGAATTCATCTGAGTGGGTGATCATAGTGACGGGATCAGCCCCTTTGTCGGACAAAGGTAATGATCGGGGATGCACTCTCTCTGATGGAAACCAAACTACCGGTAGTTGATTTCAATCGTTGGAATTTTGTTTTGCAAAATTTATATATGATATATACCTAAGTATGGTTTCAAAATATTTGCAAATGGTTTTAATTCCCGAGATCCATGTGAGTAGAGAGTGCAACACTGTTCCTTGCAGCCGAGGGAGAGGTCATCTCTTGTCGGGCAGTGTTTGATCATTATGGGCTAAGAGGTTAAGTGGAAGGCCCTTTGGGATAATACTTGATGGGCTAATCTTGCACCTGCCCACAGTCCCTGGGTTTTTATAAGATGTCTTGGCCCAGGGAGCACTTAGTGTAAGTGTTGGGCCCATAGGGTTCATGTGATGGGCTCAAGGAGTTCACTGGGCTCTCTAGTGAATTCGACCAGGCCTTGTAACAGATGTTGGGTCGAACCCATGTGGCTGGTGTGTAGATCAATGCTTAGGTCCCACACCATACAAAGAAGCCCAACTGGGCAGCAGTTTGGAAGACTTTTGAGCACTTTATTCTTATTGGGCCTAAAGCCCATTTCGAACTGGGCTGATTTGATCAGTCATTAACAGGGGGCGGATCTGAGATTAGGTTGAGCCCAAAAGCTTATCTAATCTGTAGATAAGATTAAGAAGAGTTCTAATCCAAATACAGATTTGGATAAGGGCAACTCCTGATATGATTAGGAGGTTTTCTTAATCATTAAGCAACTGGAGGAAACCCTATTCGAATTACAAGAATTCAAACCCTAGGGATTTTCAAGAGAACACCCTACAGTTTTGAGATAGGATCTCAGAAACCCTAGAGAAGAAAAAAGCAGTTCGACATCTTCTTTTCTAGCTTTCTCCTTTTGCAGCCGCCACCATCTACTGCAGTTCGATTTCTCTGTCAGAGAAAGATCAAGAAAGAGTTCTTGATATCAGTCTTTTCTGAAAGGCTAATTCAGTTCGGTGCTCATTACTTCCAAAAGATTCTGGTGAAGGATTCAGTGTGTAGGACGCACTCTGCTGGTTCTGTTCCATAGTTGTTGTGTCATCTTCAGGAGGAACAGATCTTGGTGTCTTCTTTGGGCGTGAACACCAACTTTGGGAGATATTATTTCTCTGGATTAGGTATAATCACTCCCTTCTCTTTTGGTTCAGATCTGGTTCGGTTCTGGTTCAAGTACGATCCTTGAATCTTGATTCTAAAATCAGGGAATGTGATTCCCTGTTGAAAGGTAGGTAGAAAATTTTTGAAATTCACCCACCCATTCCGCAATAGTTTTGGCGTCCATACGATGGATTCTACCATCCCTTTCACACACCTAGTCCTCGAGCCATACGTACGTCTATAGCGCATTAATGGGAGATGACAATTATGTGAGAGACAAGATGAATACCACATCACCCACGCATAATGGTCATTCTCACCGATCCACCTAATAGACAAATGTGAGAAGACACTTCATCGCACAATGAATCACCATATAAACCAGGTTGCAACACACCATGCATACCCTTCAACACAAATGGAGACAGAGAAGAGCCCCACACAGATAATCGATTCAACCAATGTATTTCTTGATAGACAATGCTCTGCCAAAGATAGGGAGCTAAGAATCAAAACCACGATTTCAACTATCTTTGGAAAATCATTCCCCTATTGCGAAATAGGGGGGCTAAAATCAAAATTGATAGACTTCCCTTAACCAAAGGGGGGCTGGAAACTTAGATCACGCTCTAGCAGTTATCTTTTAACAAGTCACTTTCTTTCTAGAGGTAGGGGGCTGAGAACTTTGCCAATCAATTGAACACAAAGCTCCTCCTCGATAGAAAGCAACTTGTCAATAGACAGGGGGGCTAAATCACAGAGAAAGCAAAAAGTTAACCCAAAACAAATGCTCTTGATTCTCATCCAAACAACAACACTAAATTGAATGCAAGAATGCTTATTGATAAGCTCAATTGAGATGCCACGACTCCTATAGTCCCCTATTCTATTCACTCTGCCACAGACCTCCAAAGCAAACCCAGTAACATAAATGTTTATCAGTAAGCTCCCACTTACCAATAAGCAGGGAGGCTATTGTAGGTACATGATGGTCACCTAGACCATCAGAGCATACAAGGTGCTAAACCAATACTGCACAAATACCTATGATGAGGCCCTAACTCATCGCACATCTGTTATGAGCTCAGAACCCACGTAGACATGTGATGAGCTCATGACCCGAAATGAGCTACGATGAGCTCAAGACCTGCATGGACTTGCGATGAGCTCATGACCCGAAATGAGCTACGATGAGCTCAAGACCTGCATGGACTTGCGATGAGCTTAAGTCCATCACACAACTACGACAAGTGCAAGCTCATTACAGGATAGAAGCAAGTAAAAGAAACATGTGCATCGCTAATAATGTGTGTGATGGGATGCCTCGTAGGCTTAAAAAGGACATGCAAGATAAGTAGTGAAGTCTGCCAAGCCACGTCAGTTTAAAAGGGTCACAAAAGAAAGTAGTACACGTGTATTATGAGAATCCTCAAATGAAAGGAAAGTTTGTCCTTGAGATATCTCATAAGACACGTGGCGAAACCCGAGCAATGTTCCCTGACAACTGACACTGAATCCAAGATTCCCTTCCCTAATGGGAATAAAACACTTTTGGCTCTTTCCTTTCGGGACATCAAGATCTCTCCCTATAAATAGGGGTCCAATTCATAATGAGATCATAATTCTATTACCTCATTTGCCCTAACCTTTAGCCTACCTGTTGCTCTCGACTTTCCTCTGTCCTTCAAGGAGACCCCAAACCCTCGTATGTAGCCTTACCTCCCTACTCACACAATGATGTAAAAGAAGCCAAATTTCAAGCGTAAAAGCCGATTCTCTACTCTTGTTTGGAATCAGTTTGTTGTGTTGTAGCAGAGAGACTGATTCGGTTGAATTCTTTAAACCCAATTGTAGAGAGAAAATAATAAAGGGAAGATTTTAAGTTTGATTATAAAAATCGTGTTTTTGGAGTAAATCACGACCTAGAATCATGTTTGATTCTAACTGGAGTGAAGTGGGAAAATCTATCAATGGGGTTTTGTGGTGAGTTTTGAAATTGGGAGTGAAATACACATGGACTGAGTCTCTTTATATATATAAAACTAGCATGTCCGTGCGATGCACAAACTTGGACTTAAAACTTATTGTTTTATGGAGCTACACAACTTGGGGGTAGGGATGGCAATTTTCTCCATCCCTGCCAATTACCCAGCCTCCTCAATCAGGCGGGGATGGGATGGAGATTGCCCTAGCAGGGATAGGATGGGGGTGGAATTAATAGGAATATGTGATTGGGGATGCCAGGACGAAGAGTGAAGTCCACACCCCACCTCACCCCCAATTATATATATTAAATATGTGTGTATATATTATATTAAATATATAATATTATTTATGTTATTTATATATATATATATATATATCAAAATATATTTAAAATATTATTTGCATTTTAATTATTCATTTATTTTAAATAAAATACCTTTCTAAAAACAAACTTTTAATTAAAAAAATTCAGGGATTCAGGTCCCCGATGGGGAAGCCCTCTTTGTCAAGGACAGGGGATGCAAGCTAAACTTTTTTACAAGGTTTAATTTAAAACTTGTGGTCGGGATGGGGCGTATGGTTGTCACTCTGAACTCGTCCATTGCCATTCCTACCCTAGGGATCATCCCCTAAACCTATAACACCCCTCAAACCCATTAATATAGTTCCATTAATTATGGTAATTATAAAAGTAGTATCCAATACTTAGAAATTATTAAAATTTTCCAATTATTTATTTTAAAAGTTGGAAGTATTATCATTTAAGTTTCACTAAATTAACAAAATCACTAATTATTACAAAAAATTTATAGTAAATATCAAAATTACTGAACATATAAAAAATAATTTTCATCGATATTAATTTTCCACTAAAAATTACTGAAAAAATTTAATAATTGTTTGATAATGTCATTAAATATTAATAAATTGACCAAAATTTCTGAAAATATCAATAACTACTTATTTCTAAAAGTTACTGATAATTTTTAATTATTAAATTTGTATTTATTAATATTTTAATTAATTATTAATTTTTAGTAATTATTGATTTCAATAATTAACTTTCAAAAATTCTAAAATTAAATTACCAGAATCAGTAATTTTCAGCAAGTAATTCTTAGTAATTAAATTATTCAATTTACTAAAATTATGAAAAAATCATAGTTTAGGTGTTGATATTTACTAAATAATATTCAGTAATATCAGTAATTATTGAAAATATAAAAATATTTCACAAATTAATTTAACTACACAAATTAATTTAATTAATTAATTTACCCACATTTTTGGTGTTTAGATGGCTTATAATATAGATTAAGATGTGGTTTAGGAAGAATTTTAGGTGAGAGAGATAGTTTAGGAGAAATATTAGGAGGGGGTTGGCTAAGTGGTTGAGGACATGAGAAAGAGATTTAGAGTGGCACTCTGGTGTAGAAGAGAGAACTGCCACGTGACTATGTGGAAGGACTACGAAGGGATAACGGAGAAAGGAGAGAGGTTTAAGAAGAGAAAAGAGAAGGGGAAATGGGAGAAGGAGAGGACTACTGATGTGGGACCTAATCACTTTATAATATAATATAGATAGATAGATAATGCAAATCCATGTTTGGGCTTGGTTATGAAAAGCCCATATTATATTTTTGTCCACGTGGCCTTGTAGGGAACGTGGCAAAAACAAAAGACCAGACTAAGTCATGTCATGTTCAAGAGAAAGGGTAAAATGAAAATAGCGCGTAGTCAACCTTACATGAGCTGGCCGGAATATTTGAAAAGTATTAGAGAGAACGAATTTGTGTTATTTTTGGGGTTAATGAAAATAAATTTGTGTTTCGACAACATATTAAGAGAATAGATTCCAAACATCTACTACTGCAAAATTGTGTTTGTTTGCTTAATTCTCTGTGTCAACAAACGTGTAGGATTACGGGTCATTGGATTGGGATGGATCCGCTCTAAACTAACCCATAAACCTGGCAATCGGGTCGGGTTGAATTGGGTTAAGGCAATTTTCAAGTCATTTCAGCTTGCGTCAGTTTTTGGGTTGGGTTAGTAAAGGTTGCACCTTTACCTTAAATATTCAGATTAGAATTGACCCAGGGGTTAGGTCAATGGTTCAATTGCCTCGATCAGTTGCTTTTACCAAGTCAACAATTTTTTAGCAAACAAATGGATTTAATCATCCAGTTCAAATGGTTTGATCGTTTGAATTGTTCAACTATCTGGGGTTAACAGTAACACCAGTTTGAAAATAGGTGGCCCGGTGTGGCTCAACTCAATCCAACCCAATTCCAATTTTTTTAGGTGAGGCCAATCCGGTTTCTAGTTAAGGTCACTGCACAGGGTAATCAACTTTTTGCCGGGTCTACTAACCCGGAGGAAATTAATGAGCCGCATTTAATTTGATCAATCTGGGAATCCCAACAAGAATTCGATTTGAATTTAAAACGGGTAAGAGCAGGCATGAAGAAAGGACAAAAATTTTGTGGTATATTGATCGAATAGTGTGGTCAAGAGTTTCGCGTTCAGAATGATTCAAAATTCTCTCGTTTAAGCAGTCAAAATTTAGACTAGACTCGAGGTTTTTTACCAGCTAGCGTTAACTGGACAAATTAACCCAATAACAAATCTATATATGTATTCTCTGGTTTTAGTTGTTCATCATCATTGAATCCATTCATACTTCATTCATATCCTGCAACAGAGAAAAAAAAACAGCTTACTTGTTCATAAGAAAAATGGAGTCTTTCAGAAGAAATCTGTTGAGAGTTTTGATCACTCTGATCATCTTGTTTCCAGTTCTATTCTTGCCTCTTGCAGCTTCTCGCCCTCTTGATGGAGGTGAGTGGTTAATTAGAAAGGAAGATATCGTGCTGCAACTTCAATCCCTAAGAGGCCCAGTACCACCTTCCGGGCTTTCATGCACCACAACCCGACCAAACAACAAATGTCCATAAACTGAATGAAACCAACTTCAGATCCAAGTATGATATCCGATGACTCGTGTGCTTCACTGAACACTGAAGATGGATCGAAGCTCAAAGAGATACAGAAAGAATAATTTAATTAAATTTTGTTTTATTTACTTTTAATTTATTCTTTTCCTTTGCTTTGGGGCCTTCCTCAAAGGGTTGTGCCAATGTTGTAATATCTTCATTTACGTAATTAGCACATTCATTTTGGATAAAAAAAATTCAGAATCAATGCCAATATTTGATGTTCGAATCTGATTAACTTTCATGGCAGCACCTGACAATTTAGGGGTATAGTTTGATTAGTCAAAGCTCTTCTATCTGGTATCACGTCTTTTCGGTATTGTAGATCGATTTACCATTTTGTATATTAATATTGGGCTTAATTTTTCTATGTTTTCGGACCTAAAAATCTTTTTAAAGTTAAGGGATTTCTGCAATTGCTCCCTTAATTTATTGGGTAATCAGCCCGAAATGGTAGAGGTGTAAAGTGGGTCGTGCCGGGCCGGCATGGCAAGGCCCACGCAAAAGGTGGGTCATGCCGTGCTGGCCCATGGGCCATGCCTCCATCCTCGGTGGAAATTTTGGGGGTCGGCCCAGTACGGTCAATGGCCCAGGCCTGGGCCGGGCTAGGATGCAGACCTTGCCAGGCTAGGCCACATGGCGGGCCTTGGACCTAGGCTGAACCGGGCTACACTATTTTTTTTTTGTCTTTTTTTGAAAATTTTGATTTCTTTTCTAAGTAAAATTGTAAAACTAAAATATTTAACTTTTCTTCGAACTTTGTGAATTGGAAACTATTTAAAAAATTAAGAAATGAGAAATCTAAGTTATCTAACACATAAATGAAAAAAAAAATACTTAACCAAATTAAAAGAAGAATGATGGAATAACACATTGGAAGAAAAATAGGAATTTTATTCCATTTAATTTTGAATGGTACAAATTACAAATATAATGATTGGTCATTGGATACATGGATGAATGAAATATAAAAATGGAATAAATTAATAAAATATAAAAAATGTAATATAGTTACAAATTGAAAATACAAAATAACATTGTTAAAAAATTAAAAAAAAATATATCAAATAAATTAAATAAAATTTACAATAATTTGAAAAAAAATTCTATACAAGTAGTCAAATTCATGAGCCATGATTCATGACTTTCATCATCTGCTTCGGGTGAAATATCCAGTGTAGTATCATGCCATCCTTTGTCTTGTAATCTATTTTCTGCATCTACCCAATCCTTGAAGCAGATGCACATCTCTATGCTTTCATCATTCATGTAGCTTCTTTTGTCATCTAGCACCCTAGTACTTACACTAAAACAAGACACTGATGGAACTGTAGACACCGGAGGGATTAGTAGATCACGTGCCATGGCGGCGTGAACTGAATAATTTTTCGAATATTCACTCCACCATGCTAAACTATCAAAATTATTTGATCCTTCACCTAAATTAGAAAAATTTGCTTGTAAATAAAAATTAAGTTCAGTAAATGAACTTGTTGTAGAAATAGCAGATTTCTGCCTTCTACTTATTAAATAAAAAAGTTTTTCTCTTCTAATACTGGGCTCAAGGTCAAAAGTAGAAGATGCTGTACAGGTGTTTAGATTCATATAAACTGTACATTTCAAATAATAAATTATTAATTTCTTCTTTTTTATTTCCTATATCAGTATTCATATTTTCACAATATGATTCAAGTAAAATATCTAAACCATTTTCCTAATCCTAGGGTCTAATATTGTAACTAAACAATAAAGGGGAGAAATGTTCTCCCAATATTTTTTAAATTTATTTTTCATTATTTCAACAATACATTGAAATTATGGATTATTTCTATATTTTCCAAAACAATCACTAATTACCATTAATTGATAAGGTAAATTACAACTAGTTGGATAATAAATTCCAGATAATTCATTAGTTGCATCATAAAATGTTTTAAAAAATCTCTTATACAGACTGCTATTTCCCAATCTTCCTCAAATATCATATCATTAGGTATTTTTGAATTATAAAAATCAATAAGAATTTGTTTATGAAAAATACAAATTTCTAACATCTAATATAAAATGTTTATATTTTAAACCATAATTTTGACATTAATATTTAAATTCTTGTTTTCTTGCCCTGAACTTTTTATATATGTAATATAATTTCTAATTTTTGAAATATGAGGAGAAATAATATTCAAGGAATCTTAAATACATAAATTTAAGGTGTGACATGCACATATAATATGAAATAATTTACCATTTAAGCATGGTTTTAATTAAGATTTTAAAATATTTATTGCAGAATCATTATTGTTGGCATTATCAAAACTAATAGAAAATAATTAATTTTCTATTCCATAATCATGCAAAGTATTTAAAATACTTGCAACAATAGCTGGGCCAGTATGTGGCCATTCAAGTCTAGTAAAACTTAAAATTATTTTATTCAAAAGCCAATTTTCATCAATAAAATGGCCGGTAACACAAATATAACTTATATTAAATTTGGATGACCAAACATCCGAAGTAATCGCAACTTTAGAATTAAAACTTGTTAACAAAGAAATTAAATTTTGTTTATATGAATAAAAAATTTTTAAAGCATCCGACCTAATAGTATTCCTAGAAACTTTTTTATATTGTGGGTTTACAAAATTATGCAACCATTTTTCAAGCTTTGGATCTTCAGCTAATATAAATGGTTGTTCTACATGTACAATATACTTAACAAGTTCTTGTCTCATTTTTTCTTGTGAATATTTAAAAGTACCAAAACTACTCCCCCTCCCAAATTGTATTTGAGTTGCTTCTCTCCCTTCATCTTCTTCTTTCTCATGTGTGAGTAGATGTCTGCTCAAATGACCCGTACCACCCTTGCTACAATAACTAAAGTCCTTCCAACATTTTTGGCAAACTGCCATTTTCCCCTTCCCCTCAATATCCTCTACTTTGAAAATTTTCCAAACCAGGCTACTCAACTTAGAGGCCCTCCTTTCTCTCCTAGTATCAATACCGGGGGTGAAAGTTCCACTTCCATATCGACATCAATCGCATCAGTGCTAACACTATCATGATGCGATTGAATATCATCAATGGTGAACATGTTGGGGAATTGGTTCTAAAAAGATAAAAATTAATCTAATTTGACTTACCCGGATTGCCGGTTCAAAGTCCCAACTTGATTTCAACGGTTGAAGCTATTCAACGTCCAAGCCTCCCAAATTGAGATACTTGAGCTGGTTGAGCAAACCTTCTTCTTGTTGAAAGTTGAAACTTCAATAAAGTTGAGACTTGAGAATTGTAGAATGCAGAATCAGACAATCAGCTAATTAGAATTACTCTGATTGCAGAGAATTGAGAATGTATGAGTATGAGAGAGAGAGATAAGAGATTAAGAGAATTGTTGAATTGGTGTGAGGAGAATGGTGGAGGATAGGGCTATTTATAGGAATTGAACATAATTCAATTGCCTAAAATACCCAAAAAACTAGTTGTTATTTAGTTGTTGGAGGGGTATTTTGGTCATTGTAAAGTTATTTATAACTTTATCCAAAATGCCCCCTAAACTAGTTGCTATATAGTTGTTGGGGGGGCATTTATGTCATTTTTTCAACCCCATAAGCAAAATGCACAAACACCCCCCTAATATGATTGTTTATAGTTGTTGGGGAGGTATTATAGAAATACCCCCCCAAAAAAGCTGAAACTAGTTGTTGGACCCCTTGGCTATATTTCGGGCGGGCTAGGCTGTGCTGGCATGCGGGCTGCGGGCGGCAAAACACGAATAGTCATGCTGTGCCATGCTGGCTCATGGACCTCGAACCCCTAGCCCAACACAGAATGAACCTTCGTGTCGAGCCTGGCACGGCCGGGCCTGATTTACACCTCTACGAAATGGAGTTACACTTTCAAAATTTCAAGAGTATATATGAAAATTGATGAATCAATGGGAAGAACAGGGAAAAATTAATTGTTTTTATTGGAAATTGGGGTCACAAAAACTTGGAAGATGAGTGCTCTGAACTGTGTCTGTCTTTATGTTCGTTCCCAAGATACAATAGAGCGTTGGGTGAGAATCTACAATCACACACCAAAAGTCAAAGTTTCTCTTTGCAAACCACATGCGAAGTGTGAGCAAAGTGTGCCGCTAAAACACCTCATTGCATCGCACACATGCATGCAAAGCAAATTAAGTAAATAAGCTCATATTTAAAAACTCTTCTCTTATATTTCTAAGGAGTGTAAATAAGCTCCTATTTAAAAACTCAAAGCAAATTGAGTAATTTTCCAATGTGGGACATATCAAAAACTGATTTTATATGAGAAAAAACTATTTTTCAGGACATATATGCAGGTGTCTTTTTCATGTAATTGATCAATCAAACCCTATTAGATTTAATCTCTAATGAGATTAAAATCCAGCAATACTATAATAAGTTGATGAGGCTTTGTTAATGCATATATACAGGCATATGTATGTAGATTGATGTATTATAAGGTTTATAACATGCATGCATGGCTTGGTGTTATTGCATGCTTATCAGATTATGTACATGTTTTCATATATGCATGGATATGCTCTATAGGAGAGGATTTAGATTTGGTTCTCTCACAAAACCGTCCTCATACCATTTTGATCATAAGTCTTTTGTATTGCGGATTGAGAATATCTCTATACTTGTATGCTTGTATTCATCGAAAATATTTCCAAATATACGAATGCAAAGGGATGTAAAGACCGTCTAAAGACCAAATACGATCTAATGAAGAGAGTTGATCATACATAATTTAAGTATTTCATGTATGCATATATACGTATATTTGTGCATATCGACATTAATGATGCAAGAATCAGAAGAACAATCTATAACTGGAGAGTTCTTTCATTTCCCCGGTCTGCTTGAACCAGGAATTAGGTTAATTAGTTGATTGAGATCATGGATTTCTGGAGGAAGTTTTGAAGCTAAGTCTAACAAATTTAATCCGAGTCTCTAGGGATTAGGGTCAAAACATGGTTTTTGAACTGTCATTGATGTGGTCAGTCAAACTGTTTGGCCCAGAAATCGTTCAGATAAATGATTCTGTTTTACCTCAAATTTGGTCTTTGACCAAAAACCGTTGAATTGGTCAATGGAGTTGATTCGGGTGATTAAACCATTTATCTGTTAGACTCATTTAATAGTTTTTTATCATTTTATTATTTTAATTATAAATTTCGTTTTTTATCAAAATAGGCTATTCGTTTAAATTGGATACTCGAACCATCAACCCGAAAACCAATGACTAAAACAATTCCAATTCTGGCCTCTGGGACGTTTTTTAAAACATTGGGTAAAATTGAGAACCATGTTAGTGTTCCAATTTCCATATACATGAGTGCGGGCCCATGTACATTGACGCATGATTGATCATCAAATGGGCCTTCCACTTCCAGCTGTTTGTTTGTTGTTTCAATAACTAGCATTAGTTTTCTATAGAATGTCTTGGAATTGTGCCATGGCTGGCTGTGGAGTCAGACTTAACCAGAACTGAATCTGGCCCTGGGTGTAGCCTATCGGGCTTATTATCTACTTTGTATTCAAACTTTTCACACTGACTTTCCTTTAATAGGCCATGTGTTTGGTTTGAAAGAAAAGGTAGGGAAAGGTGGGAGTGTAGGTTTCCCTACCTTTTCTTTCAGAGTTTGGATTGTCTCCCCATGGAGCACACCCCACAACACATCTTAGCCCAAGGTTTTTAAAACCGTTAGGTCGAACGGCCCAATCGTTCAAATCAAACGGATTGCCCATTTTAATAAAAAAAACAAAAATAAATAAAATATGACCAAAAACTGTTGTGGGTTGATGGTTCGAATGGTTTGACACCCAGGTCAGTGGTTTATTGACCAAATCAACGGTTTTTTGTCAAAAGATGGTTCTGAGGTGAAACAGAGGTGATCGGTTCCTAATTTTTCCGGTTCGACCATCCAATCTGGACCGATTTTGAAAAATATTGTCTTAGCGTGCATTGAGAACATCTCCCATACTTGTCATGTGGAGATGTTCCCAATGCACGGTTGGGATGTGTTGTGGGTAGACCTGTTCACGGGCCGGGCCGGGCCAGGTTCAGGCCAGGTTTACATTAATAGAAAATGTTAAGTCCCGAGCCCGAGCCCAGCTCGACTATAAAGCCCGAAGCTCGGGCCCGAGCCCGAGCCCGACTAGAAATTTGGAAAAAAAGATTTTTCCTTTTTAATTCAATTAAAAGTTGTTTTATTTATATTAAAAGACCTCAAAACCTAAAAAATAATGAAAAGTCTCATTATTACTAGAAAAAAGAGAAGAAAAATATATTATATATATGCTTTTTTATTATATAAAATATATTTTTATTAATATAATACATAATACATTATCAAGTCAGGTTTGGGTCGGGATTTTTTGAAAAAGCCCGAGCCCGGCCCGAAAAAAATTGGGCCCGACATTTTAGGCCCGAGCCCAAGCCCGCGCGCTTGAAATCTTGCCCAAGCCCGACTTAAATCGGGCCGACCCGGGTTGGCTCGTGGGGGTGTGAGGAGGGGGCAATGATCTATGGGGAGCCAATGGTAATTCTTTTTTTTCAAACCAAACATAGCCTTAAACCTAGGATTTTGGCTGATCCAAATGATGGGTTTGTTTTATAGCCCATCTAGTAGACTTACTCTTGTCCTACCCTTTGAGTTCTAGTGCTCGTTTGAGAGGGCTGAGCTGAACATTCAGCTAAGGAGTCTGGATTTTGTACCAAAGACAACTCTACCCACACCTATCTACATAGCATCACAGCCATACATGGGGAACATCTCATCCTCTTACATGTTATTATGAATAGAGAGATATTCCTAAAGCATAGAGGTAGTGTTTTGTGGATAGGCATGGGAAATTGTTGTGGATAGGAGATCTGAAGTCTCAGCTAAGCGGGTTGAACTGCTTTGAGGTGCTCTCCCGATAAGCTATCTATAGAGACCAAAGAGAACGACCCAAAAATAATGAGTGATTGATAATTGATTTGGCCTCTCTGGATTTTACCAAATATAACTTAAAGGCTTCCTTGATTTCAGCCCTCCAAATAGGATAAAAATAACAGCTGAAATGGCTAAACTAAATGCTTTATTGCTTATTTATAGGCATTACAGATATAACATTTTGTATTAAGGTCAAAGGCCTTGAAGCTAGGGGTGTCAATTGGACTGGATTTGGTCCAATCCGATCCAGTCCAATGTCAATCCATTATAAATGGACTAGGTCCAATCCAATCCAATGAATGTTTTGGACCAATTTGGATCGGTCCAATTCAATGTCTGGACCGTCCAATATGTTTAAATTCATTTTGATTAGATTGCTTTCAACCCAAACCTAGTCCATTTACACTTATATTCTTATCTTATATCAATGGACTAGATACTGGCTTAATCCAACCCAATCCAATATAAATTTGATACGGACAGACCAGGTCTAATCCAATCTAATAAATATTTTGGACTGGATTGGTCCAATCTAATATGTCTTGTTGGTCCATCCAATCCGTCCAAATTGATTTTGGACTGGATGGGGTCCAATCCAAAACCGATCCATTGACACCCTTATTTGAAGCCCAGCCCCAGCCAAGGCCCAGGTTCATATTTCAGGCCCTCAATCACCCTTACCCTATTCAATAATGGTGTCTAATTTCATTAAAATTAACCTCCATGTTGGTCATGACATGCATATATATGAGATACTCTCTCTCTCTCTCTCTCTCTCTCTCTCTCTCTCTCTCTCTCTCTCTCTATCTATATATATATATATTTTCTCCTCTTTTTTGAATTTTTTATTTTTTACTCCATGTCATTTTTGAAACAACCAATGAGATGCACTTTCCCAATAACCTAAATAATCTCTTCTCCAAAAATTTCTCCTAAATTACCTCCCCCACTTTCTCCAAAATTATCTCTAATTCCCATTTATCTTCTAAACAATCTCTAATTCCTATTTATCCCCAAAATTATCTCTAATTCCTATTTATCCTCTCCCCTACTTTTATCTATATCTATCTAAAGAAAGCTTTAATTAAAAAATTTAAGAATTATTTAAATATTCTAATAAAGTTATATAATACCTTTAAAATATCTATTAAAAACACAAAAAATAAATTATGTTTTTTTTTTCCAGATTATCAATTTAAATGTTTTTTAAATAAATAAATATTTTAAATAACAAAATATTTAACATAACTAGATTTTAAACAGTTAAAATAAATAAATTATGTAATAAATTTAAAAAATTATAAAAAGTAGAAAAATAATTATAACATAATATTGAAATTAATAAAAATTTAATATTTTACATAATATTGTAAATAATTAATTTCACTTATATCAAGTAATAATTCGAGAAAATAACTTTCAAAAAAATTAATATTTATTAGTAATAATTTTAAACTCTTAATCTATATTTATTATATAATTATATATACTAAAATTAATATTTATTGTCTTTGTGATAAATGTATTTCCAATGATTATGTATAAATTTATTTTGTTTTGTTATTTAACAGAAAACTTTCAATAATTATTGGATATTAGATTACTATTATTGAAATTTTTAAATTTAATTTATTGTACTTATTGTATTTATTGTATTTTTGTTATAATTTATTGATTAATATTTTTTAGATACTAAACTATTATTTGAGATTATACTATTTACTGAATAAGTTAATATATTTTTAGTACTTATTGTATTTTTGTAATTTTTGTAATTATTGTACTTTTCATTATCAATATATTTTCAATAATTGTGTATTTTTTCTATAATTTTTCAATAATTATCGAAGATTAAACTATTGTTATTTATCAAAGATAAGACTACTAATTGAGCTAAAATAATGAGTGTTCATGAGTTGGTTCAGTTTGGTCGTAGACTATTTGGCCAATCAAATTGACCTGGTTAGGTTAGGGAGTTGGTCAGCTAAAACCGACTGACCTTTAGTGAAAACCGACCCACTCAAGTTGTATCGGTTTGGGTCAATTTATTGGTTTGGCCAGTCTGTTCAAAAGATTTAAACTTAAAAATTTAATTTAATTTTAAAAATTATAGTGCAATTATTAAAAATAAATTTAAAAATTAGATTTATGATATAAAACATTTTAGACTAAGAAATATGGGAAATTTTTCACTTTTCCATATTAAAAATTATATTTAAAATAAAAAATATTAATATATATCCATGGTTAGGTCATTCGATTTTGGTTGGTTTACAAATGGCCAAAGTGAAACTAATCCAACTTGGTCGAATTAGGAAGTTTTTGAACGAAAAACGAACTCCGGTCAAGTTAATTAGGTTGGTTGGTTTCATCAGTTTGATAAATAAACCTAACTGAATTTAATTATTTTTATTTTTGTATTATAAAAATTTTATTAAAAGTAGTATATAAAATATTAATTATTAATTATTAAAAAGTTGAAAATATAAAACAAATATAAACTCTTATGTGTTTTGTTCAGGTCATGGCTAAGCTGGTCCTAAGAGACACGTGGCCGCCCAGTCATCGTCGGGCCACGTCGACATAGCTCGACCGATCTACACTATTATTGTGGCCAACCTTATCCTTTCAGCCACGTCGGCTACACATCAAACGGAAGAGCACAACTACGGATAAAGAGGAGTAAGGAAGACGACTCCACTGGGGAATGGGACTCTATCCCGAATACCTCGGTTGCTAACCTCATCCCAACAACCCCGGAAGCCCAATTTGACTAGGACACAGATCTCCAACTATAAAAAGGTACTCCATGCTCAAGGTAAGGGATCCCAACTTCTGACACCCATACTATTACCCAACTCGGACCAACATCTACGTAGCTCGACCCGACCATTCACTACTTCATACTGACTTGAGTGTTGGAGTACCTACCCGAGGATAACTCCTCGAGCCTCTGACTTCTCCTTTCTTGATCATAGGTCTTGAAGTGTGGCCTTGTCCTTGTAGCTTGGCCCTGCCCTGTCAGCAAGGATTATCTGGTTGCTCTCCTCAGTTCGTGCACCACCTCAGATTGAGAAGCATCAGATTGGCGCCGTCTGTGGGAAATAAACAAAAAGCCTTTCCCAAAAATCCTTCCTTCCTCACCGCTCAACAAAGAAAGTGATCAAAATGCCCAAGAACCAACCCGAACAATCAACAGGCCGATCCCCATCTCTGGAGTCTCGACATCGCAGCCCTCCACATCAAGAAATTCCACAGCCTCTAGTCGCGGTCGATCCTATGCAGTTCCGAGCAATGCAAGAGAAGGTCAACAAGATCTTCAAAATAATGCAGAACCTAGGATCCGTGGCACCGCTCAACAAGACCATCCCCCCTCATGCCCTGACGCGTACAAAGGATGATCCTCGCCTCGAGGACCCCAAAACGTGCCAGGTGGACAATGGTGTAGTGCAGTCCAACTAAGAAAAGCAAGATACAACAAGAAGGTCGGCCCCCTCCATCCGCTCTCACAATAGAATGCACCAAACCACACGGATCCCCGCCAAAGAAAGGCTCGGTAGACGAACGCCACCTTGCGTGGCCTCTGTCGTCAAGTCCAGCTCCTTGAAAGACCGCACTGCGTGTCCTAAGAAGGAAAGGGCAGCGTACAATGCAACCCCGAACCATAGGGATAATGAGATTTGGGAACTCTGATAGCGCTTGGAAGAGCTGGAGTGTAGCCAAGGCCAAAGAAGCACGACGTCGGTTGTAGATCAGCCCACGCAACCAACTGCCAAGGAACCACCTTTCACTCAGGAAATTGTGGACGAGGTACCTCCCATAGGATGGCAAGCACCTCAGCTTGACAAGTATGATGGAAACACTGATCCTGCCGACCACATCGAGCCATTGAAGGCTCAACTAATGTTGCATGGGTCTTCCAAGGGCCTAATGTGCAAAGCCCTAGTGGCCACCCTCACAAGTCCAGCCCTAACCTGGTATTCTTCTCTGCCTCCATGCTCAATAGCGTCGTAGGAGTAGTTGGAAACTCAGTTCCATGCACAGTTCACAACAAATCAAAAGCACTAGAAGACCTTGGCCAACCTCATGCAAGTACGACAGAGGAAAGCCGAATCTCTTAGGGACTACATTGTGATATTCAACAAAGAGGCACTATAGGTCAGAAACCTGAATCAGTCCGTGGCTGGCACTGCTATTCAACACAGCTTTCACCCATCGCCATTCAACTTCTCCATCTCCAAGAACCCTCCACAAACCCTGGCTATGCTAATGAGCCATGAGCAGAAGTACATCAATGCAGAAGAGGCGCAAACACAGTTGCGGGACAAGGAAGAGAGGCCCGACAAGAAGAGGAGAGATATTGAGGAGCGGATATCAGAAAGATCAGACCAGGACCATAAGAGGCAAGACTGCTGACTCGATCATAGACCACGAACACCCCCGCTGACCTATTGGAACTTCATGACGCTCAATATACCGCGGTCTGAAGTCCTGATGCAAATCCGCAACCGCAATTACATTTGTTGGCCTGAGAAGATGAAAAACCAAACCAACAAAAGGAACCGCAACAAGTAT
This sequence comes from Nelumbo nucifera, assembly GCF_055504915.1. Taxonomy (NCBI): domain Eukaryota; kingdom Viridiplantae; phylum Streptophyta; class Magnoliopsida; order Proteales; family Nelumbonaceae; genus Nelumbo; species Nelumbo nucifera. Next base: position 62,691,476 of record NC_142653.1, read on the forward strand.
TGCGAGTTCCATAGAGATCATGGCCACAACACAGAGAACTACTTTGACTTGTGCTACCACATCGAAGACCTAATCAGGCACGGGTACCTTGGCGTGTTCGTCGACAAAAGCGAGAAGCCAGCATTGGAAGAACAACATGTGGAGAATGCTCGGACATCGCCCCGAGCCCCTCCTACTAGTGTGATCCACGTCATATCAGGAGGAATCACCACAAGAAGGGAGAGTAGCTCGAGGCACAAGAAGTATGCGTAACTATACAAGATCGACAACCAGGGGCACAAGAAGAAGCACGACCAATCTATCACATTCACCGACGATGACCTCCAGGGGGTTCAGATCCTGCATGACAACACCTTGGTAATCACAACCGAGGTTGCCAACTTCAAGATACGACAGATTCTGGTTGATACAGGCAGCTCTACCAATGTACTCTTCAAGGACGCATTCGAGAAGCTCGACAACAACAAACAACGCCTCACCCCCATCAACACTGCCCTGATGGGCTTCTCTAGGGAGCCCCTCCTGCCCATTGGAAGGATAACCCTTCTCATACTGATCGGAGATGATGACATTACTGTGACGACAATGGTGGACTTCATTGTGGTTTGTTGCCCCTCTTTGTACAACATCATGCTTGGTAGGCCGACCCTTAATGCTCTGTAGGCTACGGTCTCCACATTCAACCTCGCCATGAAGTTCCCCACCAAATATGGCATAGGGGTAGCATGTGGAGACCAAAGAATTGTGCAGCATGAAGGGATGAGAGATCCATCATATGGATAGCCGAACCCTGTAGGTAGGTTGGGCGAAATTTCAAAAATTTCTCTCTCCCATGTGGGAATTACATTCCCTATTTTAGAAAACTACATTTTCAATGATCAATCTTGAACCCTAAACCAGACCAGATATGAAACCAAAAGGTAGGAGAGGGAAATACCTGATACAGAGTAGTAGTAACTCCCAATGAAGGAGTTCACGCCCAAGGAGATCACCAAAGACTGCTCCCACAGAAGATGACACAGCGTAGGGTGGAGCAAAATCAACAGTGTGATTCTTCAACAAGAACCTAATTCTTCACCAAGAATCTGATGGAGGGTGAGGGAGCACGACTTCAGATCAGTTTTTCTCAAAAAATTGATATCAAGAACCTTTCTTGATCGCTCCTACAGGTGGAGACCGAACTGGCAATGGCGGCAACAATAGGAGAAGGCAAGAGTAGAAGATGGCGTCAGTCCAACTGCAACAATCTTCTCTCTTGTATCAGTAATCTGATTAGGTGAACTGGGGTTCGCCCTTCTCCTCTATTTATAGCCTTAAAGAGAGCTTCTCCTAATACCATTAGGAGTTTCCTAATCCAAATCTTGTATTTTGATCTGGACTCTCTTTAAGAGATAAGGATAATCCCTTATCTTATTTGTAGATAAAGATCAACCCTCCTAATCTTATTAGGAGTTTCCTAATCCAAATCATTATTTGGATCTGGACTCTCTGAGTATCCCTATCCTATCTGCTGATCTAAATCCCAGAACCGCCCCTCTTTAATTAATCATATTAAACCAGTTCGAATTGAGCTTTAGGCCCATTAAGTCCATGTGCTCTCTTATCCTCCAAACTGTTGCCCAGTTGGGTATCCTTGTATGGCGTGGGACCCAAACATTGATCTATACATCAGCCACATGGGTCCAGCCCAGCCTCTGTTACAAGGCCTGGACGAATTCACTGTAGGAGACAGTGAACCCCTGAGTCCATCACCATGGGCTCTTAATGGGCCCAACATTTACACTAAATGGTCCCTGGGTCAAACCACCTTATAAAAACCCAAGGACTGTGGGCAGATGCAAGATTAGCCCATCAGATATTACCCTCAATGGTCTTACACTTAACCTCTCAACCCATAATGATCAAACACTACACGAAAAGAGAGGACCTCTCCCTCGGCTGCAAGGAGTAGTGCTTCACTCTCTACTCACATGGATCCCGGGAATTAAAACCTTTTGCAAACATTTTGAAACCATAATATATATATGTATATCTCTATATAAATATATTTTGCAAAACAAATTTCAATGGTTGAAATCGGCTGCCGACAGCTTTGGTTTCCATCAGAGAGAGTGCATCCCCGATCATTCACTTTGTCCGACAAAGGGGTTGATCCTGTCACTATGATCACCCACTCAGATGAATTCTCAGATTGTCCCAACATACCCAGGTTTTGACCCCTTCTAAGGATCTCACTGATTGACATATCAAAGACAGCCCAATCCGACACCTAGTGCAGTATCATAATTGAGTCTAGGGGTCAGGTGTAACATTCCAATTTTGCCCATCTATCTCCAAGGTTCAGGGCAATACTGGAATTCTTGTCCGGTTCAGGGTTTCAAGAAAACCCACACTACATGTACCTCAGGTCTCACCTTGGCAGTTGAGACAAGCCACCCCAACCAACTTGGTGGCACATCAGTGTCAACCTTGGTAGGATAAATCTCCCCAGATCTATCCAACGGCTGCGAAGATTCTAAACTAACATGAGTCTCATATGTTTCCAGTTTAAGGGTATTACACAGAAATACACCATAATAACATGAATCAAATATGTACTTTATTCATTTACAATAAATGACATAATGTACATCATTCTGATTGGAGCTAAGGGCATACACTGTCCAACAACTCCCACTTGCACTTAGGTCCAATCTGGTATAAGTCGGAGTCCCATGCTTTCCACGTGTTTCTCAAACACTTTCTGTGTCAGTGGCTTAGTCAATGGGTCTGATACATTCTCCGCTGATGCTACCTTCTGAATTAGGGCGTTCCCTCTTCCAACTATCTCCCGCAGTACATGATACTTCCTCTCGATGTGCTTCGACTTCGAGTGGGCTCGTGGCTCCTTAGCCTGAACGATAGCTCCAGTGTTGTCACACAACAATGCAATGGGTGATGTGCTGGATGGAATTTCTCCCAAATCATGAATGAACTTCTTCATCCATACGACTTCTTTGGCAGCTTCACTTGCGGCAATGTATTCGACTTCGGTTATGGAATCCGCCATGGACCCCCATTTGCTGCTTTTCCAGTAAACAACGCACGATCCTATTGTGAAAACATACCCAAATGTAGACTTTCTATCATCTGAATCTGACTGGAAGTCAGCATCAGTATACCCCTAGATCTGTAGTGAACTACCATCGAATACTAGAAAAAACTCTTTTGTCCTTCGAAGGTACTTTAGTATGTTTTTCACAGCAGTCCAATGCTCCTACCATGGGTTGGCCTGGAATCTTCTTACTACACTCACTGCCTGAGCGATGTGAGGACGAGTACACAGCATGGCATACATGATGCTCCCCACGGCTGAGGCATAGGGAACGTCCTTCATGCCCTCGATCTCCTCGAGAGTCTTGGGAGACATGCCCATGGAGAGAGTGACTCCATGCCTGAAAGGAACATTTCCTTTCTTGGAGTTCTCCATGCTGTATCTCTTGACTATCTTGTCAATATAAGCAAATTGGGATAATCCTATTATCCTCTTCGATCAATCTCTATAGAGTCGAAGACCCAGTATATAGGAGGCTTCTTCAAGATCTTTCAGGGAGAATTGCTGTGAAAGCCACACTTTCACCGTAGTCAACATTCCTACATCATTCCCAATGAGTAGAATGTCATCTATATACAGAACCAGGAACGTAACCTTATCCCCACTGGATTTCCTGTAAACAAAGGGCTCATCCGGGTTTTGCTCAAAGTCAAAACTTTTGACGGTAGAGTCAAACCGGATGTTCCAACTCCTAGAAGCTTGCTTAAGTCCATATATGGATCTATTTAATTTACATACCATGTGTTCTTGACCTACAGCTATGAAACCTTGCGGTTGCTGCATGTAGATATCTTCACTAAGATCTCGATTCAGGAATGCAGTTTTGACATCCATTTTCCAAATCTCATAATCATGGTATGCTGCTACAGCTAGCAGGATCCTAATGGATTTAAGCATGGCCACCGGAAAAAAGGTTTCCTCATAATCGATTCCCTCTTTCTGAGTGTACCCTTTCGCCACAAGATGAGCCTTGTAGGTCTCAACCTTACCATCGGGGCCCTTCTTTCTCTTATAGATCCATTTGCAACCAATTGCTTTTACCCCAAGGGGCGGATCTACTAGAGTCCAGACTCCATTGGTCTCCATTGAATCCATCTCAGCTCTCATGGCATCTACCCACTTCAAGGAATCTATGTCCAACATAGCTTCCGTATAAGTCACGGGATCCTCCTCACTAGTCGTGGCTTCCACCAAGTAGCTATCCTGGTCATAGCCGAAATGGACTGGAGGCCTGGAAACTCGAGTAGATCTTCTAGGTTGGTCATTACCTAGAACTTGTGAGACACCTCCCACTACCTCTAAGCTCTCCTCATCAAGAACAACTTCCTGACGATGATTGTTCAGGATGTAATCATCTTCCAAGAAATGGGCATTTCGACTACAGAACACCTTCTGTTCTCCTGGGTCATAGAATAGGTAACCCACAGAGCCTTTGGGGTAGCCAACGAATAGGCAACGGCTGGTCTTGGATTCCAATTTGTCCACACTCGTTCTTTTAACATGTGCTGGACAACCCCAAATCTTCAAGTGTCTCACACTTGGTTTCTTACCGGTCCAAAGCTCAAAGGGAGTCTTCGGAACTGATTTGGTTGGAACCCGGTTCAGCACGTATATTGCAGTCTCCAATGCAAAACCCCAAAAGGATGTGGGTAACTCTGAGTGTATGAGAAGTGATCGAACCATATCCAATAAAGTCTGGTTCCTCCTCTCTAACACACCGTTTAGCTGTGGTGTAGCAGGAGGAGCTAGCTGTGATACTATCCCATTGACCTTTAAGTAGTCCCTGAATTCATTAGAGAGATACTCGCCATCTCGATTCGATCGAAGGGTCTTAATTTCTCTCCCTAACTGCTTCTCGGCCTCTTGTCTGAACTCTTTGAACTTTTCAAATGATTCAAACTTGTGTCTCATTAGGTACACGTAACCATATCGAGAGTAATCATCGGTAAATGTTATAAAATAAACGTGCTGGTTACGTGTCCTAAAACTCATGGGACCACATACATCAGTATGTATAAGGTCAAATGTGCATGAACATCTTTCAGGCTTACCGTTAAATGGTCGTTTCGTCATCTTACCCTGAAGGCAAGGTTCACAGGTTGGAAGATCTTCTACAGTTAGAAAATCCAAAGGACCATCCTTTACCAACCTTGTGATACGATCTATGTTGATGTGGCCAAGTCGGTAATGCCACATGCATGTGAGATTAACTGTATCACGGGTTCTTTTCTTGGGGATATCATCCGACGTAGTTTCGGTTATATTAGTTTCCAGAGAATGATGGAGAACATAGATCTCAAGTTCTCCGTATGTAAGGAATTTGTTATTTCTTTTAATAGTAATCGTATTACTAAAGAAAGCATAATATCCATCCGCACACGATTTTGAAACAAAAATCAAATTTCTTCTCAAATTCTGTACATAAAGACAATAGTACAATAGTTCCTTCTCTGAAAATTAACTCTACAGTTCCTATAGCTGTAGCTGCAACACTTGTTGAAGTCCCCAAGTAAAGAGTTACTTCTCCGTCACTTAGTCTTCCGCTTATCCTGAACCCCTGCAGTGAGTTACACGCATGAGTCAAAGCCCCTGAGTCAATACACCAGGAAGCAGAAGTTACCAACAAATTGGTTTCTTTGACACAGGATTCGAAATTACCTTGTTTCTTGGATTCCAGGTACTGAGGACAGTTCCTCTTTCAGTGGCCGGCCTGCTTGGACAGAGCATCTCTTAGACTTAGTAGCTTTCTTCTAAGGCTTTCTCTTTGCCTTCCTCTTCTTCTTGCCCGGTTTGCTGGCTTCAACAAGCATGGAAATGGGCTCATCCTTCTTAATCAGTTCTTCGGCCCTCTGCAACAAATTGTTGAGTTCCTGGATGCTAACATTTAGCTTGTTCATGTATAATTCATGATGAACTGATTGAAGGAAGGAGGCAAAGAATTTAGGATGGTGTCCACCTTCATGACATGGTCAAGCCCGGATCCAAGAGCCTCAAGTTCATTAATGTAATTCATCATCTTGAGACAATGGTCATGAACCTATTGGTTCTTAGACATCTGCGTGGTCATGAACTGCTTCAAGACCTTCTGCTGAGTAGAACGATTCTGCTCTTCGTACATCGTCCTTAGACTATCCAACATATCCTTGGACAATTCAATCTGATTGAACTGTCGCTATATCGGATTATCCAAGGAGGCTATGATGTAGCAGCGGGCTAGGGAATTTTTCTCTTCCCACTCCTGGTAGTTCCTCCTACGGGCCTCAGAAGCCCTATCACCCGGACGTTCTAGGGCAGGATTTTTAGCTACTTTGTCCAACTTTTCTGAAATGAGGACCAACATAAGGTTACGGTACCAATCAACATAGTTTGGGCCCTTAAGTTTGTTGTCGTCCAACAGTTTAACGAATTGTCTGTTTGCCATTTTTGATAAAAAACAAACATTAGTCTACAACCTAATTTGATTCATGTTATCCACATAGATATGGCTTTTAATCTATGTTCCATTTCCATTTATTCATCTCCGAGATTTCCCTCCTATCTCAGTGACGGAGACTACGAATTATGTCTCTGGAAATGTGGGAAATCACATAGGGTGCATGGAGCCAACTGTTTCAGCTGCATAACCCCACCACCTTTCTGTGAAGGATCATATCCACTCATCGTATGAGCTTTCCCTTTGACCTCTTTCAGACAAGGTTCATTGCCATTTTAGGTTAAACCTTTCTGTCTAGTGAATGCTCACCCATCATATTCGTGAACGCCAAGGTACCATGAGAGAGTCTTCCATTTTAGGATAGGCCCCTCCTACATCGGTCTATGACGCCCCTATCATCTTATGAAACATTCTAACAGATCCAACAACAAATGGATAGCCCAATTTTATGGTGTGTTTCCTCATTACTGAAGGACCCATCTTCATGCTAATGATGGAAGGCCTTTAGAGAGTTCATCAAATGAATCTCCCTATCACATGCACTCATATTTCAGAAGGGAACAAAAGTTACGCCCTAGTTTAATTTAGGTCAAACCAAAGTGGCTCCCACTGACTTTCATAAAGCTAGATTTCAATGGGCCCTAAACGGCTAGGGTTCCGCATGATTCCTCTTGGGGAGGTGTGGGGCCCACCATGAGGGGAGATCAATCCAATGATCTTAAGGACACCATGACAATGATGTGCATTCAGCCATGGTGTGCGCAAGAGCCACTGTCGTATCAGCATGGGCCAAGTACTTATGGCCCATGAACGTTGCACATCACACATCCATACATCACATGCAGGGATAAAATTGATCCAATCAATTAATATCTATAAAACTCATTATTAAAGCCCATAATAATTTATAATATTACTAATTAATATTATCTAGGTATATGGGCTGAATAGCCAAGAGCAGTTCGACCCATATAGCTTTTATGTAGTTAATGGGCTTAAGCAGTTTTAACGCATTAAAACTGGGCTTTACAGGTGTGGGTCGAATTAGATCTTGCAATTAACTATCAATCCCTTGACCCAAGAGTGAAAAATTAGGGCTGAGAACAGCCCCCAAACCACAGATTTGGTACAACCAGCTTGGTCCAATCTGGTTCGAATGGGTCTAGGGTTTGATTTTTAATTCAAAATTTTAATTCAAGAATTGATTTGAAATTAAATTACCGATATAAGACATTCAAGAATTAGTACTAGGGCTGTTCGCAGACCTGCTACCCTGCAAAATAGAGGTTAGTTTGCAGCTTGCAGTTTCTCAAACTGCAAATCGGAGATGGGCGAACCCTAATCTGCGAAAATCCTTCCTTCTGCGCAATCAACTTCGATCTTGATTGAAATAAAATAGAAAAACCCTAATTTTCTATTAATAATACATCAAATCGAATTCCTATACATTCAGTCTAGAAAATAAAAAAAAATAATTACAGACCAGAATATAAAAAGAACTACAAAGCGCAAATTTATTGCACCAATCAAGATTATGACCTCCACTATACAAACAACCCATAAATCAAGATAAATATAAAGAACAGTTCTAAATATAAATCAGATTTAAAAGATTTAATTTCAGATCAATCGCCCTTAATCTGGGAACCGATTTCCTAGAAAATCTCTTATCTGCGCAAATCGGGTAGAACGCCTTCTGCCCATTTGCACAGTTTCAGATCTAATCAATTTTGGTTCAAGATTTCAAACTGGCTCTGATACCACTGAAGGGATGAGAGATCCATCATATGGATAGCCGAACCCTGAAGGTAGGTTGGGCGAAATTTCAAAAATTTCTCTCTCTCCCATGTGGGAATCACATTCCCTGTTTTAGAAAACTGCATTTTCAAGGATCAATCTTGAACTCTAAACCAGACCAGATCTGAAACCAAAAGATAGGAGAGGGAAATACCTGATACAGAGTAGTAGTAACTCCCAATGAAGGAGTTCACGCCCAAGGAGATCATCAAAGACTGCTCCCACTGAAGATGACACAGCGTAGGGTGGAGCAGAATCAGCAGGGTGATTCTTCACCAAGAACCTGATTCTTCACCAATAATCCGATGGAGGGCGAGTGAGCACGACTTCATATCAGTTTTTCTCCAAATACTGATACCAAGAACATTTCTTGATCGCTCCTACAGTTGGAGATCGAACTGGCAATTGTGGCAGCAATAGGAGATGGCAAGAGCAGAAGATGGCGTCAGTCCAACTGTAGTTGTCTTCTCTCTTGTATCAGTAATCTGATTGGGTGAACTGGGGTTCGCCCTTCTCCTCTATTTATAGCCTTAAAGAGAGCTTCTCCTAATCCCATTAGGAGTTTCCTAATCCAAATCTTGTATTTGGATCTGGACTCTCTTTAAGAGATAAGGATAATCCCTTATCTTATCTGCAGATAAAGATCAACCCTCTTAATCTCATTAGAAGTTTCCTAATCCAAATCTTTATTTGGATCTGGACTCTCTAAGTGGATAGGGAGTTATCCCTATCCTATCTACTGATATAAATCCCAGAACCGCCCCTCTTTAATTAATCATATTGAACCAGTTCGAATTGGGCTTTAGGCCCATTAAGTCCATGTGCTCTCTTATCCACCAAACTATTGCCCAGTTAGGTATACTTGTATGGCGTGGGACCCAAACATTGATCTACACATCAGCCACATGAGTTCAGCCCAGCCTTTGTTACAAGGCCTGGCCGAATTCACTATAGGAGACAGTGAACCCCTGAGTCCATCACCATGGGCTCTTAATGGGCCCAACATTTACACTAAATGGTCCCTGGGTTAAGCCACCTTATAAAAACCCAAGGACTGTGGGCAGATGCAAAATTAGCCCATCAGGTATTACCCTCAATGGTCTTACACTTAACCTCTCAGCCCATAATGATCAAACGCTGCCTGACAAGAGAGGACCTCTACCTCGGCTGCAAGGAATAGTGCTGCACTCTCTACTCACATGGATCCCGGGAATTAAAACCTTTTGCAAACATTTTGAAACCATAATATATATATATGAAAACAAATTTCAATAGTTGAAATCGGCTGCCGGCAGCTTTGGTTTCCATCAGAGAGAGTGCATCCCCGATCATTCACTTTGTCCGACAAAGGGGCTGATCCTGTCACTATGATCACCCACTCAGATGAATTCCCGAACTGTCCCAACATACCCAGTTTTTGACCCCTCTAAGGATCTCACTGATTGGCATATCAAAGACAGCCCAATCTGACACCTAGTGCAATATCATAATCGAGTCTAGGGGTCAGGTGTAACATTCTAGTTTTGCCCATCTATCTCCAAGGTCCAGGGCAATACTAGAATTTTGGTCCGGTTCAGGGTTTCAAGAAAACCCACACTGCATATACCTCAGGTCTCACCCTGGCAGCTGAGACAAGCCACCCCAACCAACTTGGCGGCACATCAGTGTCAGCCTTGGCAGGATAAATCTCCCCAAATCTATCCAACGGCTGTGAAGATTCTAAACTAACACGGGTCTCATATGTGTCCAGTTTATGGGTATTACACAGAAACCCGCCATAATAACATGAATCAAATATGTACTTTATTCATTTACAATAAATGTCATAATGTACATCATTCTGATTGGAGTTAAGGGCATACACTGTCTAACACGGCAGTGCTACTTGTTCTCCTGTCGAGGACCACGCCCAACCGCAGAAACATTGATAGCAGAAGCCTATGACCTATGGGATGAGGTGACAACACAACGTGGCCAACCCATCGAAGACCTCATCCAGGTGCCGTTCAACGAAGAAGACCCCAAGAGGATAGTCCAGGTCGGCTCTCTTCTAGATAACCACCTCCGGGAAGAAATTGTGCAACTGCTAAGAGATCACGCCGACCAGGAGAAAATGACTTTCATCGCCGACCGTGGCTTGTACTGCTACAAGGTGATGCCCTTCGGCCTCAAAAATGCCAGCACCACTTATCAGCAGCTGGTGAATGAGGTATTCAAGGACCAGCTCAGCTGCATGTAGAAGCGTACATCGACGACATGCTCATGAAGAACAAAAAAGCCGAGCATCACCTTGCCGACCGAAAGGAAGTCTTTGACACCCTCGAGAAGTATAAGATGAAGCTGAACCCAACCAAATGCGCCTTCGGGGTCAGCTCCGGCCAATTCTTGGGTTCATGGTGACACAAAGGGGGATTGAAGCAAATCCAGAGAAAATACAGGCCATCTTCAACATGCAGTCACCCCAGACACACAAAGAGGTGCAATGGCTCACCGATAGAGTAGCCGCCTTTAGCAAATTCATGTCCAAATCTGCGAACCGGTGTCTGCCCTTCTTCAAAGCCCTCAAACAACCAAAGGATTTCTAGTGGACCGAGGAATGCGAATGGTCCTTTCAAGAACTAAAGCAGTACCAGAGTTTGCCGCCTCTCCACACCAAGCCAAGCCCAAGGGATGAGCTACTACTCTCCCTCTCGGTCGAGGATGAGGTCGTAGGCTCGGTGATGGCTAAGGAGGAAGACCGAGTATAGAGACTGATCTACTACACCAGCAAAGTCCTTAGCAGCGCAGAAACCCGGTACTCTAACTTGGAAAAATGGTTCTAGCTCTAGTTACCTCGGCCAGAAAGCTCAGGCCGTACTTTCAGGCCCATAGTATTTGAGTGCTCACTGACCAGGTGCTCAAACAAGTCCTCCAAAGGCCGGAAGCATCTGGCAACTTGATCAAATGGATCATAGAGCTATGTGAATTCGACATCAAATACGCACCCTAACCTGTGATCAAAGCTCAGTCCCTAGCCGACTTCATTGCCAAATGCACATTTACTGTCGAGGATCCTTCCCTGCCGCCGCAAGTATGGACCCTGCATGTGGATGGCTCATCAAATCAACAAGGCAGCGGGGCCAGCCTCATTCTCCTCAGCCTAGATGACACGGTGTTAGAGCATGCTCTCAAGTTCGAGTTTAACGCATCCAACAACAAGGCCGAGTATGAGGCCTTGATCGCCGGACTACACCTCGCCCTTGACCTGGGAGCTTGGAGAATAGAAGCCTTCTGTGATTCTCAGCTAGTACTCAACCAAATCCATTGACAATTTGAGACACGAACGCCCATAATGGCAAACTATCTACAGAAGGTGCAAGAGCTCATCCACCGATTTGAGCACTTCAATATCTAGCAAAACCCTTGAGCCGAGAACATACGAGTCGATGCGCTATCCAAGATAGCAAGCTTTCCAAAATTCTATCTCGGCAAGACAGAACGGTTGGACACACTGGCCCATCTAAGCATCGCACCGACAGCTCTCCTCATCCTCCTGGTACAGCATGATCCGTCATGGATGGACCCCATCGCACAATACCTCTGAGAAGGTACACTTCCAGAAAATCGGGCAGAAGCAAAGAGACTCCAGAATATATCACCTCGGTACTGCCTTATCCAAGGTCAACTCTACCGCTGGTCACACACTCTGCCTTACCTGAAATGCCTCTGGCCAACGATGAAGCAAGACGCAGCCTAGCTAGTTCGGAAAATGCGATAGTTGTAAATGACACTCCAATCTCCATCATCAGCCTGCAGTTCCCCTGAAGCCGATCACCATCCCATGGCCGTTTGCACAGTGGGGGATGGACATCCTCGGCCCTTTCCCCACTGCGGTTGCACAGAAAATGTTCCTCCTGGTGGCAGTAGATTACTTTACCAAATGGGTGGAAGCCGAAGCTCTGGCATGCATTATTGTGCACAATAAAGACCAAAATGATGAGGATCCCTACGCAGAGTTAGACCTGATTGAGGAAGTTCGGGACCGAGCACATGTCAGGATGGTAGCACAGCTGCAGAGGATGGCAATATACTACGACACCAAAGTTAGAAGACGTGAGTTCAAGACAGGTGACCTCATCCTCCGCAAAGTCATTGTACTCACGCCCAAGGAAGACAAGCTCAGACCAAATTGGGAAGGGCCATATAGAGTCACCAAGGTTCTTGGTCCAGACACCTATAGGCTCAAAGACCTTGATGGCCGACAAATATTGAGGAGTTGGATGATAATTATGTTAGGGATATTTTCGGCCTTAGGATAGTCAAAGTGTACCCTTTTCCCAATTAAATTCAATGTTGTGACCTCAGAGGGTCTCTATGCAAATTATGGGGAAAACTGGGGAAGTTACATGGCTGAATTATAGTTTTTGTGAAGCTGGTGTGAAGTCCAGCTAAAAGAGGGGGTGTTTTTGTGAAAAACCGAGAGCAGGAGGGCGCCCCCTACCTACTAAACCCAATTTGGCGCCCCTCCTACTGTATAAGCATGCTCCCCTCCCCTTTGCAAACCCTAGGGTGCCTTTTAACCTATTATTTTCATCCTTAGCAAATCCTAGCCGCTCCCATCTGTTTAATCTACACCCTCCACTTCTTCTAATCTCCACCAGTCATTTTAGGGCACTCTTTTTGTAGCTTTTAGATCCTAGGGCGCCACCTAACTACTAATCCTCACCATTAAGCCCCTAACCACTAGATCTCAGCCCTCCATTCCATCTTCTATCTTAGCCATCCACTCTAGGGTGCCACCCACCTCTTTTAATCTCCACCTTTTAGCTCTAGGCGCCTTAATCTCCACCATCTATTTCTGGGCGTTCAAATCTCAGCCCTACATAATATTGGGCGCCCTCTCCTTCTATTCTCATCCTTAGGATCACCCCAAAACCATTCTAATCCTTCATTAGAAACCCTAGGGCGCACATATCTTTGCTAAAACCCAGCTGCTACCTCCCTCTTTCTCTCTAATCCCAGTTGTGTCCACCATTCTCTATAAAAAGGACCCAAGAGCCTGAGAAAGGGTTGGATTCTGCTCCCAGGTAAGACAGAAGGCTGATCTTGAGAAGTTCAAGGGTAGAGGAAAATGAAGACGCCCGGGCAAGATGAGGGATTCCAATTTCCAGTTCGCCTAAGCCACTACTGCCACCTCTGGATTCGGATCCCAACCATTAGTCTTAGATGTTTTGTTCTTTCAATTTCAATTTCGCTATTTCCTTTTTGCAATTGATTTTCATTCTGTTTGATCTTCATTTTCTTTTCTGCAGATCTAGAATTCGGCCAGGTAAGAAGGAAGGCCTAGCTCAAGAAGTTTGAGGGTTGAAGGAGAGATTCAGAGACTGCTACCTCTAATCGGATTACAGAATTTTTTTATTTCATTTCCTTCACTTATTTATTTTTCTGCACTTTTAATTTCTGCAATGTTCGAATTCTATTTTTTCCAGTTTAATTAATTAATTCTTATATTTCTACACTTCCCTCTTGTGTTCTCTTGTCCGGATTTGAGTACGGATTAATTTTTCCCTCGCTTCCCTGTGGATACAACCCGTTCTCATCATTTTACTACATTAGCAGTTGCTTAAGAATCGAAAAAATTTATAAATGTTTAAACTAGTGTTCCGAAGTGGTTAATGACACACTTCCGGACACACAAAGTTTTTGGCGTCGTTGTCGGGGAAGCAACGGAGAAGAATTTTTATTTGCTTTATCCGGATCTGTTTCATTATTTTTTTTTTTCATTTTATTACTTGATCTGTTATCTCATTTTAATTCTTACTTATCATTAATTGCGGGAATACGGGACAGAAGAGAAGAGAAGATAAATTGGGTTGCGTTTCAGGTGTAGTCATCCCATTTTATTTTTATTTTTGAATTCTTTTTTTTGGTAGAATAGTAATTTTTTATTTTTTTAATTAATTTTTTTCTAGATATAATTTATCTTTTTTAGTATTATTTTAATTCCGTTTTGTTTGTAGATCTATTTTTTTTCTTAATTTTAATTTCTTGTTCAAATTTATGTCTTATTAGGTTTGTATTTTTCTTTTATTTCAGATAAAAGAATTTTTGTTTATTTTATTTTATTTTATTTATTGCTGCATAATTGTCTTTTGTTTATTTTATTTTTGGCTTAATTTTTAGAACAACAGTTTTCTTGTTAGAATTTATTTTGGTAGTTGTTAATATTTTTAGCATAATTATTTCTTTTATTTTCTATTTGTAATAATTAATTTTTACCTTATTTAATTTCCTTTTTGTTAGTTATTTAATTGAATAATTAATCGTTAAATAGGAAATTGTTTACATTTTTGAATTTGAGTTTAAATTTTGAATTTGAATTTAATTTTAAATTTTAATTCGAATCTGAATTTGAATTTGAATTTGAATTTGAATTTAAATTTCAAATTTTGAATTTCAAAAAAAATAAGAAAATTTAAGAAAAATAATAAAATAATAAAAAAATTAATCAATATTTTATAATTTTTGCATTTGCATTCCAACATTTAGGGTTTCATATTCTAGGGCATGCATCATATAGGCTTATTTAATTGCTGAAATTATTTTGTTAGTTGTGAATGTGCTAGGTTTTCTTTTTATTTTAATTGTTTCCTGTGCTTAGTTTATTTTATTCTTTTATGTTATCTTGTTGAATTGCATTTTAGAAATAATTGTTCATGCATTGTAATTAGTTGCATTCATTTTGTTTGATTGTTTTTGTTTTGTTAATCCATTTAAGGTTACCCAACTTAAATAAGATAAGGAGGGGATTTCATCACCCTTCCTTGGCCGAAAAATCACCACCCTTCACCTGCGGCTTACCCTAAACCCTAATTTAAAATTTGGACAGCAAGATCTTTTAGGGAAGCCTCACACTTGGTTCAAAGGTGTGCTGAATTTTATGAAAGCTTGTAATTACTTTCCACAACCGATGGTTGGTGTCTAAGAAACAGGTTAAATGGCTACGCCAAAGCGGGTTTTGTGGTTACTTAATTAGGTCCTTGCGAGGGTAAGGGAAGCCTCCCACATCCCCACCTCTTACCTAGCTAACCAAAGGAAGTGGTGTGATTCCAAGTGAACCTAAGAGGATTCACATTGGTTGAACCACTAGTTTAGGAAACCCTAGGTCAGCCCTAGGTTGTATGGTTGATTTGCTTGCATTTTTTTTTAGTTTTAAAAATTTTAATTTGACTTTCAATTTTAGGAATTTAAATTTCAAAATCTGAATTTTTAATTTAAATTTCGAATTAAAAAAAAAGAGAAAATCAAAAATAAAAAAATAAAAAAATAAAAACATAAAAAAAGAGAAATTTTTCAAATTTGAGTTTAAATTTCAGAATTTAAATTTCAAAATCTAAATTTGAAATTAAAATTCAAAATTTAAAATTCAAATTCCAACAAAAAAGGGGATTAAAACAAAAGGAATTCAATGGCCAGAGTTTGTGGAACGAGAAACTACTTCCAACCTGAGCCATAGATAGATTGGAACCATGTGTCTCGACAACTAGACAAGATTAATGGGATGACCCAAAGACTTTACCAAGTCCTTGCTTGTTATCAACAAAGTGGTCCATACCCAACCTTGTCATCTTATCCAACTTGTTCTATCTATACAAGCCTCGGCCCATCATGCTAGCTAGTGCCCTACGGCGGGCCCATGTCAACCAGTCATTCCAAACCAAGTACATGCGGCCAATAGATTTTTCCAACCCAATGCTAACTCATTCTTTCGCCCATATAATCCTGGGTGGGAAAATCAACCCAACTTCACCTATAGGGCCCAAGTCCAAGAAACACCCCTGCCAGATGTGCACTCTTAATGGTCTGAAGCCCAAACTCACTGGGAGTACAATGATTACCCTGAGACCCAATCGAATCAACCGTGTCAAACCTACATATAGTCCCAACAGTATCATCATCCATCTAACTCCATGGCCAAGCAATTTCAAAGGCCACAAGTACAGAACCAATTCCAGCAGATGTACCCTATGAATCAATCGGCTCAAGCTTATCAGGCTCACCCACAACCTCCTCAAGCCCATACAGTAGATGACCAATTCATGCAGTTTCAGTAGCTGATCCTAAATCAGTAGCAGTCCATCAACAGATTAGATACCCGAATAGGACAGCTGGCGAAAGCCAAGGCAAGGAGAGAAGTGGGTCAAATAACTAGTCAACCGGTTGCGAATCCTAGAAATCAGACACCAGGTTTTCCTCCACGGCAGATCCAACCACCTCCTAAGAACCCTGAGCTTGAAAATACCAAGGCTATTACAACCTTAAGGAGTGAGAGGATTTTAGAGGATCCGTGTAAGGAAAAGAGAGTTAGTGAAAAAGAAAATGAGTAAGAAGACCATAAGTTGGCAGGGGAAGAAAAAGGAAAGGAAAATTTAGAAGAAGAGCCTATAGTGAACCAACCCGTAGTTCCCTTTCCAATTGCACTCACAGCTGGGCCGTTGCGGAAAAAGAAAGAGATTCGCAATGAGGAGATCAGGGAACTCTTCAAACAAGTTCATATTAACATCCCTCTCCTCGATGTGATTCAACATGTCCCGGCCTACACCAAGTTTCTGAAAGATCTATGCACTCAAAAGAGGGAGCCACGGTTGGTTCCACAAAAAGCGATGCTCTCGGTAGATGTTAGTGCGCTCCTCCTAAACTAACTTCCCCGGAAGATGAAAGACCCGAGTGCTCCTATCATCAGTTGTATCATCTCTAGAATCACCTTAGATCGGGCCTTATTGGATCTTGGAGCTAGAGTAAATCTTCTTCCATCCATCATCAATGAAAAGTTCAGAATCAGCGAGTTGAAACCTACCCCGATAATTCTACAACTCGCCGATCGATCGGTCAAGACTCGAGGTGTTATCGAGGATGTCATTGTCAGGATAGAGAATTGTTATTTCCCTATAGACTTTGTTGTCCTAGACATGACCCCAACCAAGGAATTGAGCCATAAACAAATAATCCTAGGACGGTCGTTTCTAGCAACGACCAATGCAAACATTAATTGTAAATCGGGAGAAGTTGACATTTCATTTGGGGAGCAGAAGGTCCAGCTGAATGTTTTCAATGCCTCTAAGTATCGTAGGGGAATATTAGTGCAATGTGGATACAGTGGAAAATCTTGTGAATGACTTGCCTACCCTCAGGTTAGCCCAGTCTGAGCCCTATTGGTAAGAAGAAGAAAGTGAGTCTGAGAGTTTAGATGGAAGAAGTGAGTAAATGCGTTTGGCTGAAGACATTAAACTTAGCACTGGTTGGGAGGCAACCCAATGAAGTTTTTAGCATTTCTGATTTTAGGATTTGAGTTTTTTATTCTTTCTTTTGATTCGAGACCAAGTAGCAGACCTTGAACCCCTCAGGAAAACCCTATTCATTGTCCCCTTTGGCCCAAATCCATTTTGCATCATTTTAGTCATGCCATTGGGGACAATGGCACTTAAGTTGAGGGGTTAGGAAAGAGAGAGAAAAATTGAAAAAAAATGAGAAGCTAAGCATCTAGAAATGTAGAATTAAAATTTCACTGAAAAATTTTTTTAAGTCTTTCCCAATAAAAGAGATTCCCAAACAGAAAAAGTAGAAGAAACTAATAAAAGAATATTGAATTTTGTAGAAATTGGTAGCAAGTGACAGGAGTTAAATTGGTCTTATTTGAATATTGTCAGAACCATTTAGAAATTGGAAAATACTCCCAATTTTTCCCCTGCCAAAGTAAGGAGAGAAAGATTGAGAAATTAGACAAAAATTCTTTAAATTGTTAGAGACAGTGGACTACCGTGAACAATGTTGCAAAAAACCAAAAAAAAAGAATAAAAGGTCAATGGACACCCTAGACTTAGTAACCGGGTCTCTTCACCTAAGTCAAGTGTCGAGATTCGCAGCAAACAGAAAAGGGAATGCCAAATACAATCACCTAACACTTAGTAACCAGGTCTCTTCACCTAAGGCAAGTGTCGAGATTCATGTCAAACAGTGGAAGGTAACAATAGAAATAAGTGTGCAAATCAAGTTCAAGGGTAGAAATCCACTGTAAAAAATGATAAGAAGAATACATGTCTGATTTTAAAAATCAATCTCAGCTTATCAAAATAGTCTGCAAATGGAAGGGTAAATAAGATTTTTAAGCCAAGTTTCTGTAATATTCAAAGTAGAACGATTTTACCCCTTAAGCCCAACACCGATCTATACGAAGTTTGAAAATTCTGAAATCAGGATACTTGACTAATTTTGTTACGGAGGATCTTGCAATGGGAAGGATCTATATATTCAGTGTAATTTTAAGGCGACATTGCTAAGGGATTAGCAATGGTTATGTTGGGGGGTGTGATAACTTTGCATTTTGATGCCTTTAGGGCATCAAATTAGGGATATTTTCAGCCTTAGGATAGTCAAAGTGTACCATTTTCCCAATTAAATTCAATGTTGTGACCTTTGAGGGTTTCTATGCAAATTTTGGGGAAAACTAGGGAAGTTACATGGCTGAATTATAGTTTTTGTGAAGCTGGTGTGAAGTCCAGCTAAAAGAGGGGGTGTTTTTGTGAAAAACTGAGAGCAGGAGGGCGCCCCCTATCTACTAAACCCAATTTGGCGCCCCTCCTACTGTATTAGCATGCTCCCCTCTCCTTAGCAAACCTTAGGGTGCCTTTTAACCTATTCTTTTCATCCTTAGCAAACCCTAGCCGCCCCTACCTGTTTAATCTCCACCCTCCACTTCTTCTAATCTCCACCACTCATTTTAGGACACTCTTTTTTGTAGCTTTTAAACCCTAGGGCGCCACCTAACTGCTAATCCTCACCATTCAGCCCCTAACCACTAGATCTCAACCCTCCATTCCATCTTCTATCTTAGCCATCCACTCTAGGACGCCACCTGGTGTGTTCGGAAGTGTGTCATTAAACACTTCAGAACACTTGTTTAAACATTTATAATTTTATTTCAATTCTCAAGCAACTACTAACTCAGTAAATTGATGAGAACGGGTTGTATCCACAAGGAAGTAAGGGAAAAATAATTTCGTACTAAATCCGGGAGAGAAAACACAAAGGTGAATTGCAGAAATATAAAATTAATTAAATAAAAAGAAAAACAAATGGAATTCATTAAAATCAAATTCGAACAGTACTGAGAATAACAAGTGCATAAAAATAAATAATAGAAACAAATAAATAAAAGGAACGAAATAAAAATGTTTGAGAATCCGATCAGAGGTAGTAGTATCTGGATCTCTCCTTCAACCCTCGAACTTTTCGAGCTAGGCCTTTTGTCTTACCTGGCCGAATTCTAGATCTGCAAACAAGAAATAAAGTACAAATTAAATCTAATAAAAGTAAAATTTGCAGGAAGGAAAAAGGAACTGGAAATTAAAGAACATAATGTATTTCTAAAACTGAAGAAAAAATGGTTGGGATTCAAATCCAGAGGTGGCAGTAGTGGTGTTGGCAAACTGCAAATAGGAATCCCTCTTCTTGCCTGGGCGTCCTGCTCTTCCTCTACCCTTGAACTTCTCAAGATCAGCCTTCCTTCTTAACTCGGTGAATTGACCAACCCCTTCTACAGGGCCCCTGGGACCCTTTTCATAGAGAAGGGTGGACACAACTGGAAATAGGGAGAAAAATGGGGGCCAACAGCTAGGATTTAGTAGAGTTAGGGATGCCCTAGGGTTTCTAATGGATGGCTAAGATGGTTTTGGGGTGATCCTATGGCTCAAAATGGAAGGAGAGGGCACCCAATATTCTGTAGGGCTGAGATTTGGGCATCCAGAAATGGAGCGTACAGATTAGAACATCTAGAGTTGAAGGGTTAAGATTAAAAGAATATGTGGTGCCCTAGATTGAATGGTTGAGATATAGGATGGGGGGAGTGGCTGAGATTTAATGGTGAGGAGCTGAATGGTGAGGATTAGCAGAATAGGTGGCACCCTAGGGTTTAGAAGCTACAAAGGAGAGCCTTAAAAGGATGGTGGAGATTAGAAGGAGTAGATGATGGAGATTTAACATCTGGGGTGGCTACGATTAGCTAAGGAGGAAAAGATTAGATTAAAAAGGCTCCCTAGGGTTTGCTAATGAGAGGGGAGCATGGTAATACAGTAGGATAGGCACCAACTAGGTTTAGCAGATAAGAGGCGCCCTCCTATTCTAAATTCTTTACAAAAACACCCCCTCTCTCAACTGGACTTCACACCAACTTCCCAAAACTGCATTTCATCCATGAAAACTTCCCAATTTTCTACATAATTTGCACAGAGACCGTCAGATGTCACATAATTGATTTTAACTGAAAAAAGGCTGCACTTTGACTAATCTAAGGCCGAAAATACCCCTGAATTGATGCCCTAAAGGCATCAAAATGCAGGGTTATCACACCCCCAACTTAACCATAGCTAGTCCCTTAGAAATGCAACTTAAAAATTACCCTGATTATATAGATCTTTCCCATCTCTAGATCATCCCTAACAGAATTAATCAAGCATCCTAATTCCAGCATTCTCAAACTCTGTATAGATTGGTATTGGGCTTTAGAGGTAAAACTATCTTATTTTGAATATTACAAAAACATGGCTTAAAAATCTTATTTACCCTTCCATTTTTTGACTGTCTTGATAAAATGAGATTGATTTTAAAACCGGACAGGTATTCTTCTTATTATTTCTAATAGCGGATTTCTACCCCTGAACTTATTTTTATTTTTACCTTTCACCATTTTACGCGAATCCCGGCACTTGCCTTAGGTGAAGAAACCCGATTACTAAGTGTTAGGTAAGTGTCTTTGCCATTCCCTTTTCCATTTTACGGGAATCTCGACACTTGACTTAGGTGAAGAGACCCAGTTACTAAGTCTAGGGTATCCATTGACTTTTTATTCCTTTTCTTCTCTTTTTTTTTTTTATTTTGCAAACATTGTTCAGGGTAGTCCACTGTTTCTAACAATTTTGAAGAATTTTTGTCTAATTTCTCAATCTTTCTCTCCTTATCTTGGTAGGGGAAAATTTGGGAGTATTTTTCAATTTCTAAATGGTTTCGACAATATTCAAACAACACCAATTTTGACTCCTATCACTTGCTACCAATTTCTACAAAATCCAATATTTTTTCTCAACTATTTCTGTTTGGGAATCTCTTTTAATGTAAAAAAAAATTAATTTTCAGGAAAATTTTAATTCTACATATTTGAAGGTTTAGTTTTTCAATTTTATTTTTCATTTCTCTCTCTCTCTCTCTTTCCTCACCCCCCAACTTAAATGTCATTGTCCCTAATGGCATAACTAGAATGATGCAAAGAAGATTTGGGCCAAAGGGAACAACGAATAGGGTTTTCCTGAGGGGTTCAAGGTCTACCACCTATCCTCGAATCAAGAAAATAAAAAAATAAAAAATACAAAAACTCTAATCCTAAAACTAACTGAAAAAAATTACATTGGGTTGCCTCTCAACCAACGCTAAGTCTAACGTCTTCAGCCAGACACATTCATGCATTGTTCCCATTTATACTCCCCGACTCACTTTCATCTAAAAGATCATCCACTATATCCACCTTGCACTTATCTTCCCCTAGGTTTGGATACTTAGAGGCACTAAAAATGTTTAATCGGACTTTCTGCTCCCCTAATGAAATGTCCATTTTCCCAATTTACAGTTGATATTTGTATCGGTCGTTAATAGAAATGGACATCTTAAGATTATCGGGATGTGGTTCAGTTCCTCGGTTAGAGTCATGTCTGGGATGATGAAATCCACAGGGAAGTGACAACCCTCTTCCCTGACAATGACATCCTCAATAAAACTTCAAGGAGTTTTGAATGACCAATCAGTGAGTTGTAGAATTACCAGGGTAGGTTTTAACTCACCGATCCTAAACCTATCATAAATGGATGGAAGCATATTTATATTGACCCCAAGATCCAATAGAGTCCGTTCAAAGGTGATTCCAGAGAAGACATAGCTTATGAGAGGAGCATCACGATCTTTCATTTTTCGGGGAAGTTGGTTTAGGAGAACTGCACTAACATCTGCTGAGAGCATCATTTTTTGTGGGGCCGATCGTGGCTCCATCATTTGAGTACACAACTCTTTTAAGAACTTGGCATAGGCCGAGATATGTTGGATCGCGTCGAGGAGAGGGAAGTTAATATGGACTTCTCGGCTCTCCTCGTTGTGAGATTCTTTGTTCTTTAGCACTGGCCCGACTGTGAGTGCAGTTGGAAGGGGAACTACGGGTTAGTTTACTATAGGCTCTTCTTCTAAAGTTTCATTTCCTTCTTCTTCTCCCCCCAACTTAGGGTCTTCCTGCTCCTTTTCATTAACTCTTTTTCTCACACGAGTTCTCTAAAATCCTCCTACTCCTTAAGGTTGTAATGGCCTTGGTATTTCCACACTAAGTGTTCTTAGGAGGTAGCAGAATTTGTTGTGGAGGAAAACCCAATGGCTGATTTCTAGGAGTTGCAACGGGTTGACTCGGTATTTTTCCTACATCTCTCCTCGCCTTGGCTTCGGCTAGCTGTCCTATTTGGCTCTCTAATATATCAATGGACTGGTGCTGATTTAGGATCATCTGCTAAAGCTACATGAATTGCTCATCTACTGTACATGCTAGAGGAGGTTGTGGGTAAGCCTGATAAGGTTGGGCCGGTTGGTTCCTAGGATGCATCTACTGGAATTGACTTTGCATTTGTGGCCTCTGAAATTAGTGGGCCATGGAGTTACATAGGTTGTATTGGGACTATGTACAGGTTTGACATGGTTGAGCCATTTGAGTCCCATGGAAATCATTGTACTCCCAGTGGGTCTGTGCTTCGAACCACTAAGAGTGCATATCTAGTAGGGGGTTTTCTTGGACTTGGGCCCTATAATTGAAATTAGGGTGATTTTCCCACCCAGGGTTATATGGACTAGAGAATGGGTTAGCCTTGGGTTGGAAAAATCTGTTGGCCACATGTATTTGGTTTGGACGGATTGGTTGACATGGGCTCGCCACAGGGCACTGCCTGACATGATGGGCTGGGGTTGCACAAATGGAACATGATGGATAGGATGACAAGGTTGGGTAAAGGCCACTTTGTTGACAACGTGCAAGGACTTGGTCAAGTCTTTGGGCCATACCATTAATCTTGTCCAATTGTTGAGATACATTGTTCCAATCTATTTGTGGCTCAGGTTGGAAGTAATTTCTCATTCCACAAACTCCGGCCATTGAATTCATTTTATTTTAACCCCCTTTTTATTCTTTTTTTTTTAAATTTGAAATTTAAATTTTGAATTTTAATTTCAAATTTAGATCTTGAAATTTAAATTCTAAAATTTAAACTCAAATTTGATTTTTTAAATTCTTTTATTTCGAAATTTAAATTTTTAAAATTTAAATTCAAATTTAGATTATGAAATTTAAATTCCTAAAGTTTAAATTCAAATTTGAATTTTTAAAATTTTTTTATTCTCTTTTCCTTCTTTTTTTTATTTTTTTATTATTTTTTAAAGGCAAACAAATCAACCACACGACCTAAGGACTGACCTAGGGTTTCCTAAACTAATGGTTCAAGCATTGTGAATCCTTTTAAGTTCACTTAGAATTACACCACTTCCTTTGGTTAGCTAGGTAAGAGGTGGGGATGTGGGAGGCTCCCCTTGCTCTCGCAAGGACCTAATTAAGTAACCACAAAACCCGCATAGGCGTGGCCATTTAACCTCTTTCCTTAGACACCAAATGCCAGTTATGGAAAGTAATTTCAGATTCGAACCGCACGTGAATGGTGGTTATTTTTGGGCCAAGGAAGGGTGATGAAATCCCCACCTTAGCAACCCCTTCATTCAGAGAAAACCTCAGCCCAACTTCCAAACTGTTCTCGTACACACAAATTTTGTCGGGCCGAGCATAAGTTTCCATCTCACCGGGCTGCGGGCACCTCATCTGAAATTCCTCGGAGATGTGGTACATAGCTCAGATCCGAGCCAAATCCTCGATGGTCAAGACACAAGGTGTGGTCCCAAACTGGTGACCAACCCGCAAGGGTAGCTCGGCTTCCACCCTAGAGGGACCAACCTCGGCATCCTCGAAATCTCCAACCTCAGACTCATAATCAGACTCACTAGAACCAGAAGAGCTAGAAGCAGAAAAAGAATGGGAGGATGAGATTTAATGGTAAGGAGCTGAATGGTGAGGATTAGCAAAACAGGTGGCACCCTAGGGTTTAGAAGCTACAAAGGAGAGCCCTAAAATGGATGGTGGAGATTAAAAGGAATGGATGATGGAGATTTTACATCTGGGGTGGCTAGGGTTAACTAAGGAGGAAAATATTAGGGTAAAAAGGCTTCCTAGGGTTTGTTAATGAGAGGGGAGCATGGTAATACAGTAGGATGGGCGCCAACTGGGTTTAGCAAATAGGAGGCGCCCTCCTGTTCTCAGTTCCTTACGAAAGCACCCCTCTCTCAATTGGACTTCACACCAGCTTTCCAAAACTGCATTTCAGCCATGAAAACTTCCCAGTTTTTTACATAATTTGCACAGAGACCCTCAGAGGTCACATAATTGATTTTAACTGGGAAAAGACTGCACTTTGACTAATCTAAGGCCGAAAATACCCCTGAATTTATTTCCTTAAGGCATCAAAATGCAGGGGTATCACCACCCACCTCTTTTAATCTCCACCTTTCAGCCCTAGGCACCTCAATCTCCACCATCTATTTTTGGGTGCCCAAATCTCAGCCCTACATAATTTTGGGCGCCCTCACCTTCTATTCTCAGCCTTAGGATCACCCCAAAACCATCCTAACCCTCCATTAGAAACCCTAGAGCACCCATATCTTTGCTAAAACCCAACTGCCGCTGATGTGGCTCATTGTGACATTAGCAATTGCACTAGCCATTCAAGTAGAAAAGTAATGATTAAAGTATCGTTCCCACGAGGATTTATGAAACAATTACCAATACTAAATTGGGCACTTCTTATCTGATCAACAATAAATCAAAACTTTATCAAAAGCTAAAAATCCTAAACTAAAATCTATCTAAATTATTGGCCCAATTGCCTTCAATTTAGGTTAGAAGAGTAAGCAGTTAATGTTAATCTCAGATTTCAGAAATCAATCAAATTGAATTATTCGAATAGATTGTGATTCAGCCTTGGTTTGGTGAAACCCCAAGGTCATAAACAACTTCTTTCGAGTGCATGTTCATCCTATGCATTAGTGATGATCCCCATATCTCTATCAAGGATCTAATCCCATGCATGCATTTCTTCAAACACTTCTAAGGCATCAATTCAAATCTGAATTGATCACCAACTGAATTGTGCAAGTTATCTCTAACCTTGCATCCAATTCAGTTCTTGAATAGTAGATCTGAATTCCTAGAGTCTTTCTCAAGCACTCTAAGAATTCCAAGCTTAGATCAATTTGGCCAATCTAAAAATTTGCAGATCTGAATTCTCTTACAAACAATTCAGATCTTGCAATCTCAGATCTGAGAATTCAGAACTGAGTTTTGAAAGTTTAATTGGCTGAATTGATCTACAATTAACCCCTATTCAAGAAACTTCAAGAACAATTCACACCCATTCGAATGAATAAAAAAAAATTGATTGTTGAACTGAAATTTTACAAACTTAATTACATCAAAAAAAGAATGGAAGAGGGAGAAAGAAAAAAAAATTACAACAAGGAAATTGAATTCGAATCAAAGGAAAATGAAACTAGAATGGAATTATTACAATAGATCTCTGAATCAAAAGCCCCCAATTTCGAACTTACCTTCTCTTCTTGCTAGCTTGACTTGAACTCCTTCAGCCCTTCTTCTTCTCCTCCTTGTGCCTAGGCCTTCTTCTCTTCTCTTCTCTTCAAGGTGTTCGAACCTTCTAGGAGTGAGAGAGCCTTGATCTCAAGCAATTGAACACCTTCCCCCCTTCTAGAGGCCTCCTTATATAGATTTTCAGGGGGGCTCTTGCCCCTTCTTGAAGCCTCTACAATGGGGTGTATTACACCCCCTTCTTGAACTTTCTAGAGTTCTCTTGAAAGCCTTTTAAGGGTTGTCGCCCCTAGCTCTTTGGGCTGCACTTAGGCTCCCTCTTAGCACATGATAGCTACACTCTAGGCTACTCTTTTGGGCTGAGAAAGGGCCTTCTTTGCTGATCCGAATTTTACTCTTTGCTAGGCTTTCTTTTCTTGGGTTTTTTCAAGGAATCAACTTGTATTTCTTGGGTCGAAGTGTGTTCTCTTGCTTCCATAACCGGGCTTGGCTGAATTTGGTATTTTTGGACCTTCTTTTCTTACCTTTTGCCTTCTTTTTCTTGGATTAATTACCCCTAAAATATTTTCTTAGCATTAAACTAAATTAGGGCAAAATTAAATAAAACCGGCATAATAATCCATGCAAAGTCCTCATAAATTATAGATAAATTGTATGTTCATCTAATACCCCCACATTTAAGCTTTTGCTTGTCTCAAGCAAAGACATCAACCATAAACTGAACATTCCCCCCTTCTATTCTCACCATTTACCGGGTGAATTTTTAGGATATAAATGCATTGAGTAGTCGGGGAACTTTTGTAAGTGTTCAGCTCTTATTCTTGTAAATTACCATTTAACACATGTATAAGATCCAACGAAAGGAGAATGTGAATTTCTTCAAAGTCCAGCCTTCACTCCCAATCAATATATAAATCAACTCCTTAATTGTCAAAGTTAATAATCTAATTGCAATAAGTTTCACATCTGTAACTATATATTAATGAGAGTTCAACTTTAGTATGCCCCTTTGAACCTCAGTTGTCACCATAATTACTTATTTCTGGGGGTGAGTGCATTTTATGCTCCGTCTCACCCTTTTCTTCTTCTTTTAGTGTGAGTGCATTTTATGCTCCATCTCACACTCTTCTTTTTCTCTCTCTTTTTCTTTTTTTTTTCGTGTGAGTGCATCTTATGCTCTATCTCACACTGGTCACATGCTTGAGGTAAGACTCATGTTCTGAGCTGCTAGTTTTACTATTCTGCTCAAAATAGCGGAGTCAATTTGGGCTCAATTATTGAACCTCATGTATCAGCAATTCAAATGTGCACTAGCTTTCTTGACCATTAACAATGAAATCAAGTGCTTTCATACACATGAAGGTAGTTAAGATTAGTTATGCTGAAAGACATATTCAGCTCCCCCTTTTTCTCATGCATATACTAAGTTGGGTCATTTGCAAGAATAAAAACTTAACAATTACATTAGTCTCCCTCAACTCATTGTATTCCTTCTTAAAAAACACCTAATAGCAATGAACTTGAGGGGTTCCAGTCTACTTGGATATGTCATTGCATGCATATGTGTGTTGGGGTGAATGAGGTGCATGGTTTCAGTTCCCACACCCTAGCCTCAAGCTCACTCCCCCACACCCCCATGCGAGAGGAGGGGTTCCTACTTGCAGTTCACCTAAGCCATTACTGCCATTACTGTCACCTCTGGATTTGGATCCCAACCATTAGTCTTAGATTTAATTTATTTTCTTTCAACTCCAATTTCGTTATTTCCTTTCTGCAATTCATTTTCATTCAGTTTGATCTATGCTTTCCTTTATGCAGATTTGGAATTCGGCCAGGTAAGACGGAAGGCCTAGCTCAAGAAAATCAAGGGTCGAAGGAGAGATCCGGAGATTGCTACATCTGATCGGATTACAAATTTTTTTATTTCGTTTCCTTCACTTATTTATTTTTGTATTTATTTATTTTTCTGCAATGTTTGAATTCTATCTTTTTTAGTTTAATTAATTAATTTTTATATTTCTGCACTTCCCTCTTGTGTTCTCTTGTCCGGATTTGAGTACGTATTAATTTTTCCCTCGCTTCCCTGTGGATACAACCCGTTCTCATCATTTTACTGCGTTAGTAGTTGCTTGAGAATTGGAAAAATTTATAAATGTTTAAACTAGTGTTCTGAAGTGGTTAACAACTCGCTTCCAGACACACCATCGGAACACAGGAAACCTTTGGATTTACTATCAATGATTCAATGATAATGCAGAGCACCTCATTCAAGAAATGTGTTGATTGCCCGACACACAACATACACGCACCCTAAACGATGCAACACAACACACACACATCACTGCATGAACATCGCGCCACACAACTGCTCTACACGACCGTACACGACCGAGCTACACGACCGTGCTACACGATCGCACAACACATGTGTAGCTCGGTACGACTTACTGACTCAGCTGATCTCCGAATGGCCCGAGCCCATAACGCATAGCTTGGCAGCGTATTGCCGACCAACGTGACTCGGCTGCCCATGGCCTGAGCCTAAAGCGGAGAAGAACGCCCCCACCCATCAAGACCTAAGGATGGTCAATAAACTATGCTCACCTACCGACTAACAGTCGGTCAGAGCTAGCCAAGCAATGGCTAGCCCTCGAAGGGCCCCAAAGCCTCCCAAGACCAGAAACTGAGCATCCCAAAGATGAGAGCTTGGAATACACTCCCGCTTCACCAGTCGAAGGCTGAAGATCTCGGCCAACTCAAACCTCGGCCAAGGCGAGGCCGAGGAACCTAAAAAAAATTTATGAATGTGCACAAGTTTAGAACCACAAAGTTTCATTAAGTCAAATAGTCAGTACAACAGATGAAAGCTCGGCATACCGAGCCATTACAAGAGAAAAAAAATGGAGAGAAGAACCCGTAACAGTTCAACCCGCGGAAGGGAGATTAGCGGCCTTGTCGCCACCATCTTCATCATCATTGTGGCCTCCGCCATCCTCATCAACGAGTCCATTCGAGACTGGGGGCATTTCATCGTCGTAGGCCTCCCAAGTTTGCGCAACATCGGCTAGCTCGGGACAGTGGCGCATTGCTCTCCACCAAAAGACATTGAACCCAGCCTCGGAGGAAGCCGAGGTGTACTGATCCATGTCCTGCCGAAGCTCCATCGAGTCTTTGTACCGCACCACTGCCTCCTCGATGGCCTCTCGCTTCAATCGTTCCCTCTCTACCTTCAGCTCGGTAATCTCATGCTTTAGGCCATGGACCAGGTCTACTTGCTCGTCCAGTCGAGCCTTTAGCTTGGCCACCTCCTTCTCCAATGTAGCGGATCGGTCCCCGGTCGCCTGAAGCTTGGCCAAATGAGCCTTCACCTGCAGGTACTCGGAATGCTCCTTCTCATACAATCACCACAACTGACGAAGATGATCAATCACGGCAATGGCCGAGCATGTGTTCTGCAAACACAAGAAGCATTTTTAATACGAAGAAATGTGCTTAAAACAATGAAGGCAAGTAGGAACTTACCTGAGCCGCAGCCCGAATAAGTGTGCACTCTAAGGCGCTGCTCCCAGTACTCCCGGCCTCTTCGGTGATGTATGCCATCATCATTCCACGGAGTAGCTACTCGGGAAATCTGGGGGTCTCTAGCTCGTTCCAGTTGTGGACCGTCCAGCGTGGCATATGGATATATGAGCTACTGCTCTCCACCTCAACTTGCGAAGGCAAGCCAGCCTGGCGAGCTTCCTCGGGATCCACGACCACAAAGTCCTCATCGTCATTTCCCTGCCACTGAGCTCTTTTTTAGCGACAAGGCGCCCTTTTTGAAGACCTCAGAGGAGGAACTGCCTCGGGATGGACCTGTGGCAGTGCACTAGCCCGGTTCTGCCTTTGGCGATTCTCCTTCATCCAACATACAATTTCCTCCTCACTTGCCATTTCTATACCTGCACCGTAGAAGCACGGCAATAAGTACAAGATCAAAGAAGCAAATAAAGTATGAGCAAACAAAGCAATGAAAAGGATGGACCAACCACCCTATGCATCAGCCCGTTGAGCATCAACATCTTCGAGCATGTGTACGTAGCCACGTCTATCTCGTGAATCATGCCCAGAGCCGACCTCTCCTCCCAGGTAAGTGCAGACCATTGAGGTTGGTGCACTCTCATCCTCGGCTCTTGTAGCATGGCCAGGAAAGGGAGGCCCCCGGGATAGTGGACAAAGGAGAAAGTCTCCTTCCAGTGCTTCATAGAGGAAGGGGCCCCGACCAGCACTTTGATGTTCTTCCTAGTCGAGAAGTAGTAATAGCCCTACTAGTGATGTTTAAGTTGAAGAAGGAAACTCGCCATAGAGGAAGGGGCCCCGAACGGCACAGTAGGACATAAGGCTGAACAAAAACCTAAAGGAGTTCAGCATCAGCTACATCGGCAATACTCGGTACCATGCAAGAACCTCAGCAACCCCTTCATTCAGAGGATACCTCAGCCCAACTTCCAAATTGTTCTTGTACACACAATTTCGTCAGGTCGGGCATCAGTTTCCATCTCACTGAGCTACAGGCACCTCATCTGAAATTCCTCGAAGATGTGGTACATAGCTCAAATCCGAGCCATATCCTCGATGGTCAAGACCCAAGGTGTGGTCCCAAACCGGTGACCAACCCGCAAGGGTAGCTCGGCTTCCACCCTAGAGGGACCAACCTCGGCCTCCTCAACCTCAGACTCATAATCAAACTCACTAGAACCAGAAGAGCTAGAAGCGGAAGAAGAATGGGAGGATGAGGAAGGGATCTTATCGAGCTTGAAGCCGAGGAATAAAAAACAAATGCCGAGCAACGCTGACAACACCTCGTCGAGCTATCCAAGCAACTTCTCTCGCAAATGGCAAAGAGGAAATGCTTGTCCACCCCTTCTTATAACCCATAGGAACACGAATCGGAGCCAGATCTACAGTGAGGATCAAGCACCGCTCTGAAAAAGCTTGGGAAGACCAATCAACATGACTATTACCGCATGCACAAGGCCTTGAGAACCGAAGCGACAACCTTGACAAGCAACGACTAGGGCATTAATTTCCTCGACCCACCCCATAGCAGCGATCCAACCAATGTCGTAGATGCTTGAGGTTCGCCTAGGACCACTGAGTCAACCAGTTTCTTTGGTTTCTTTGGGATGCCCAACATCAAATACCGAGCAAAGGAGGCCTCGATGTGCCTGAACCGAGCACCCCACCCTTTGACTTCGAAACTGGGGGAGTGGTGCTCGGATTCTGAAATTTCAAGTACGAGTTCCTCAGCCGAAGAGCAGAGACCTTGACTCCGTAGCTCGGCACCTCTGAGGCCCCCAACTTTGAAGCTCGGCATACCATGGCAAAGCATCACAATGGCCTCAGCCTCCACAGTTCGTGCACCTACGAGGCTCCTAACTTCGAAGCTCGGCATACCATGGCTGAGCATCACAATGGCCTCAGCTCTGTAGCTTAGCACCTCTGAGTCCCCCAACTTTGAAGCTTGGCATACCATGGCCGAGCATCACAATGGCCTCAACTCCGTAGTTTGTGCACCTCTGATGCTCCCAACTTTAGAGCTCAGCATACCATGGTCGAGCACCACAATGGCCTCATCTCCATAGCTCGGCACCTCCGAGGCCCCCAACTTCGAAGCTTGGCATACCATGGCCGAGCATCACAATGGCCTCAGCTCCGTAGCTCGGCACCTCTAAGGTCCCCAACTCCGTAGCTCGGCACCTCGGAGGCCCCCAACTTCGAAGCTCGGCATACCAAGGCTGAGCATCACAATGGCCTCAACTCCGTAGCTCGGCACCTCTAAGGTCCCCAACTTCATAGCTTGGCGCACCATGGCCGAGCATCACAATGACCTCAACTCTAAAGCTCGGCCTTCCACCGGCAGCAGAAAGCCTTTCCTCGGCACCCAACCAAGCTAAGCCCTAACTTTGGAGCTCGACACATCATGGTCGAGCATCACAGTGGCCTCAACTCTAAAGCTCGGACCCCAACTCCAGAGCTCGGCACACCATGGCTGAGCATCACAGTGACCTCAACACCGAAGCTTGACTTTCACCAGGAATCAGAGAGCCCTTCCTCAGCCCCACCGGGAAGATGGACCTCGAATCTTAGTTCGACACCTCGGTGCTCTGCCGAGCTACTCGACCGTGCAACACTTCGGACCAAGAACTCCCTCTCCTCGGCTCCAGAACTGGGGAAGTGGTGATTGAATTCCAATGTTAGAATTCTTGGAGTTTTGCAGTTGACGATGGAAGGATTCCTCAGCCACATTCCATATTGCCCAGATCCCAAGATTATGGCAGGCGCCGAGGAACACCAAATGGACCAAACACTCAACCAGACTTCAACTTGGAAGTTCCTCAGCCGAGGAACAAATTGGGAACACTTCATTCCTCGACTTCAAAACTGGGGGAGTGGTGTTCGGGTCATGGCTGAGCTGGTCCTGAGAAACACGTGGCCGCCTAGTCATCGCCCGGCCACGTCGGCATAGCTCGGTCGAGCTACGCTATTATTGTGGCCCCCCCATCTTATCCTTTCAGCCACATTAGCTACACATCACACGGATGAGCACAACTACTTATAAAGAGGAGTAAGGAAGACGAGTTCGCTGGGGAATGGGAATCTATCCTGAATACCTTGGCGACTAACCTTATCCCGACAACCTTGAAAGCCCAATCCGACTAGGACACGGATCTCTGGCTATAAAATGGTACTCCATGCTCAAGGTAAGGGATCTCTACTTCTGACACCCATATTGTTACCCAACTCGGACCAGCACCTACGTAGCTCGGCCCGACTATCCACTACTTCATACTGACTTGAGCATCGAAGTACGTACCCGGGGATAACTCCTCGGGCCTCTGACTTCTCCTTTCTTGATCACAGGTCTTGAAGCACGGCCTCGTCCTTGTAGCTCAGCCCTGCCCTATCGGTAAGGACTATCCGGTTGCTCTCCTCAGTTCGTGCACCACCTCGGATTGAGTAGCATCATGTTTCTATTAGGGTCATTTATTAGAACACACTTTTAGGGATGGCAATTTTCCCCATCCTCAACAGGGACCCAACTTCCCCAACCCAATGGGGCTAGGGATGGGAATTGTTTTGGCGGGGCGGGGGCAGGGGCAAGGATTAATAGGAATCCTCAGTCGAGGTCGGGGTTGGAGTCAAGGATGGGGATTGACGTCCCCGACCCCGATTATATATATATATATATATATATATATATATATATATATATGTTATTTATATTAAATATACTATTATATTATTTATATATATTATATGTATATATATCAAAACATATTTGAAACATTATTTATAATTTAAAATTTTTATTTATTTTAAATAAATTTATTTAAAAAAATACTATTATCTAAAAGCATTTTGGGGATTTGGGTCTCCACGGGAAACCCATCACTGTCAAGGATCAGGGATGGGGGTTAATTTCAGAATCGGGGTTAGGGATGGAGAATATGATCCTTGCCACGTTACCATTCCTACACACCTTATAGTTTTACATATTTACTTAAACCTACCTTATAGTTTTCATTTTACTAAAACATCCCATATATTTTACAACTTGTTTACTTAATCAACCTTTCATTAAGGAGTGTTTGTTTTGCCATTAGGCCTATGATTTTTTATTCCAAAAATACCCTTAACACTTTTTATATAAAAAACAAAATTGATCAAATATAGCCAATAGAGTGGTTTTCTGTGTCTTATTAAGGGAAAAATGGTATTTTTATTTTTATTTTTATTTTACTTTGATTAAATTTATTTAAATGAACATTAGGGTCAACGCTATCATTTTCCACTGTCATCTAATTGAAGATTGATTAAATCCATTGCAAATTATAAGTTGTGTTTTAATAAAATGCTAACTATAGGGTAGATTTTAGTAAATCCATGAAGCTATAAGGGGTATTTTAGTATATGACCCTATCTATTATTTAGCTTTCTATTAATAAATCTCGTGCATTGCACGGGTCCCTGCTAATATATATATATATATATATATATATATATATATATATATATATTAAAACAAAGCGATCAAGAAATTTTCTCCTTTTTTTGAAATTTTTATTTTTTTATTCCATGTCATTTTTGAAACAACCAATGAGATGCACTTTCCCAATAACCAAAATAATTTCTTCTCCTAAAATTTTTCCTAAACTACCTCCCCCACTTTCTCTAGAATTATCTCTAATTCCTATTTATCCTCTCCCCTACTTTTTATCTATATCTATCAGAAGAGAGTTTGGATTAAAAACGTTAAGAATTATTTAAATATTCTAAAAAAATTATATAATAACTTTAAATATTTATCAAAAACACAAAAAATAATTTTATATTTTTACAAAATATATCACTAAATTGTGTGCTAACAATTTAAATTATGTTTTTCCAAATTATCAATTTAAATTCTTTTCAAAAATTTAATAATAAGTAATAGCTTTAAATAAATAAAATTCAAATAACAAAAATGTTAAATATATATTTTATTTATTATTTAAATAACTATATTTTAAAAAGTTTAAATAAAAAATAATTTTATATTTTTACAAAATATATCACGAAATAATGTACTAACAATTTAAATTATGTTTTTCCAGATCATCGATTTAAATGTTTTTCAAACATTTAATAATATGTAATAGCTTTAAATAAATAAAATTCAAATAACAAAAAAATTAAATATTTTATAGATTATTTAAATATTTAAATAATTAGATTTTAAATATTTAAAATAACGAAATTATGTAATAAATTTAAAAAATATATTTAAAGTAGAAAAATAATTATAACATAATATTTAAATTAATAATAATTTAATATATTACAAAATTAATAATGAAATTATGTAATAATAGCTTAAATTATGATTTTATGGATAATTAAATTCCACAAAATACTAATATTTTAAAATTTTAATATTTTACATATTATTTAAGTCTTTAAATAACTGGGCATTTTAAATAACAAAATATTTAACATAACTAGATTTTAAATAGTTAAAATAAAGAAATTATGTAATAAATTTAAAAAAAATCTGAAAAGTAGAAAAATAATTATAACATAATATTGAAAATTATAATAATTTAATATTTTTACATAATGTTATAAATAAATAATTTCACTTATATCAAGTAATAATTCGAGAAAATAACTTTCAAAAAAATTAATATTTATTAATAATAATTTTAAACTCTTAATCTATATTTTTTATATAATTATATATACTAAAGTTAATATTTAGTGTATTTCAGTAATTATTTATTGTTTTCATGATAAATGT
Organism: Nelumbo nucifera; assembly: GCF_055504915.1. NCBI lineage: Eukaryota > Viridiplantae > Streptophyta > Magnoliopsida > Proteales > Nelumbonaceae > Nelumbo > Nelumbo nucifera. The sequence continues at coordinate 62,726,874 of NC_142653.1, forward strand.
ATTTTCAATGATTATGTATAAATTTATTTTGTTCTTTTATTTAATAGAAAACTTTCAATAATTATTGGAGATTAAAGTACTATTAGTGAAATTTTTAAATTTAACTTATTGTACTTATCATATTTATTGTATTTTTGTTATAACTTATTGATTAATATTCACTATTGATTAAACTATTATTTGAGATTATACTATTTATTGACTAATTTAATATATTTTCAGTACTTATTGTATTTTTGCAATTATTATATTTTTTCATTATCAATATATTTTCAATAATTGTGTATTTTTGCTATAAATTTTCAATAATTATTGGAGATTAAACTATTGTCATTTATTAGAGATGAGACTATTAATTTAGCTAAAATTATGAGTTCCAAATCCCTGAATTTTTTTAATTAAAAGTTTGTTTTCAAAAAGGTATTTATTTAAAATGCAAATAATATAATATAAATAATCTTATAAATAACATAATAATATTATATATTTAATAAAATATAGATGCACGCATATTTAATATATACCCTTTCAGGGATGGGGACAAGGACGAGGAGTGAAGTCCATGCCCTGCACAAACCACACCTAGTCGGGGAGGCCGAGTACTCGATAGGGCATGGGGAAAATTGCAATCCCTACCCTTGGATTGTGTAGCCCCATAGAGCAATAAATTTAAAGTCCTATAAACCCTAACATTTTTTCCCATGCATCGTATGGGGGCCTGCTAGTACTATATTATATAGCAGTATAGGCCATGTAGCAGCCCTCTCCTCAGTCCATTAACCTAATCATGGCTTCTCCTTCCTCCCTTACCCCCTTCCCAGCCTTTCCATATGCCACATGGCAAACCTCTCCTCTTCACTATAGTTCCACTATGACCCCCTCTCTCTCATGCTCCTAATCACTTAGCTAATCCCCTCCTAAACTATCTCTCCCACCTAAAATTCCTCCTAAAGCACCTCTTAATCTATCTTACATGCCCAATCTAGCCACGTGTCACCACTATCCCCTATTTTCTTCTAAATTATCACTTATTATCTCTAATTCCTATTTATTTCCTAAATTATCTTTAATCTAGTAAAGACTTTCTATTCTAAATTATTTCTAATTCCTGTTTATCATCTCCCTCACTTTTCATCTATATTTATCTAAAGAATGAATTAAAAATTTTAATCATTATTTAAATATTATAATAAAATTATATAATAACTTTAAAATATCCAAAACACAAAAAATAATTATAATATATTAAATAATTTTCAAATTATCAATAATTTTATATTTTTATGAAATTCCTAATGAAATTATGTAATAAAAATATAAATTATAATTTCATGGATTAAAAATTTTGTAATAACAATATAAATTATAACTTGATGGATTAAAAATTTCAATAACAAAAAGTTACTAAATTTTATTTCAATAAGAAATTTAAAATATTATTTAAATATTTCATTGACTAAATATTTTAAATAAAAAAATATTGAAAATAGCTAAATAATTATATAACAAAATATTTAATATTATTTAATCATTAAATAATTTTTTAAAATTTTCAATAAAAAATTATTTAAATTTTGTATAATTAATAAAACTTTAAAAAATTAAAATATTTTTAAATATTCCAATAACTAAATGTTTTAAATGAAAAACTATTAAAAATAACTAAATAATTTTATAACAAAATATTTAATATTATGTAATAACTTAAAAATAAATAAAATTTAAATAATGAAAAATTTTAAATATTTTATTGTATCCATTTTTAATCATTGTAATTATTGTATTTTCATTATAAATTTATTTTCAATAATTGTGTATTTTGGCTATTAGTTATTGGAGATTAAGCTATTGTTATTTATTGGAGATTTAACTATTAATTTTTTTACGAGAAAATAACTATTAATTTAGCTGAAATTATGAGTATTCATGGGTTGGTTTGATTTGGTTGCAGATTGTTTGGCCAACCAAACCAACTTGGTCAGATTGGGGATTGGTCTCCCGAAACTGACCGACCATTAGTGAAAATTGGCCAACTCGAGTTGGTTTGGGTCATTTTTTAGATTGGTTGGTTGGTTCAAAAGATTTAAACTCTAAAAATTATATTTAAATTTAAAAATTATAGCAGTATTATTAAAAAATAAATTAAAATTTTTAAATTTACACTATAAAATATTTTAGACTAAGAAGTATGGGAATTTTCACACTTTCCCATTTTGTAATTATTGTATTTACTGTATTTTCGTTATAAATTTATTTTAAATAATTGTGTATTTTGGTCGGTCCACAAATGACTAAACTAAGATTGACCCAACCTGGTTGGGTTGGGAACTTGTTGGACCGAAGCCAACTGGAAATACTAGAAAACCGGCCGTTTTGGGTCGAGTTGGATCAGGTTGGTCAGATTCATGGGTTTGATGAACAACCCTAGTTGAAATTAATTATTATTAGTTTTGTATTTCTAAAAAATTATTAAAAGTAGTATATAAAATATAAATAATTACTAATTATTTAAAAAATAAAATATAAAACAATTGTCTACTATTATATGTTTCTATTGATTAACTTTCGCTTAACAAGACTTGTGCACAGGTCCCCACTAGTGAGATATATGAGCTTAAATTTTCAAGACTGAATCTCTTGAAAGCAAAAATCTTGTACACTCTGAGAACACGGTATCTGATCGCACATAATGTTCAGGTAGATGCTATTCTCTTAGGCTATGTTTGGTTTGAAGGAAAAGGTAGGGAAAGGAAGGGAAAGGTAGGGAAGCCTTTACAAACCAAACACGGCCTTAGGGTGTTTATATGATTTATGCTTTCAAGAGATCCAGGCTATAAATTTTCATCTAAGAAGTTCCATTTCTGGTAATTTGGTATTTTGGTTGCACCCTCTGAGGACATTCATTTGGTTTCACGATATCTTGCAAGAAAGAAGCTAGAAACAAAAGATGGTGGAGATAAAAGGCTGAGAAGTATTGATTGCTTTTGCCATTGGTTCCTTATGTATGGTGACTTGTATATATTAGTAAACATGAAATTGTATACATCTTCAAATTTAGGAGGCACTCTTTATGTACATGTTCCTTTGGATAGAAAGCAAGCCAAGTACGATAGACACCGTTCAACATATTTTATTTGATCCAGCATTTTATCATTTCATCTTGCATATTGATGATTGAGGGAAAATCTATGGTACCGGAAAGACATGGTACAGGAAAAGCTTTGACCAATCAAAGCGTCCCCAATAAACTTTTCCAATATTATATCTTTCTGGTATCTTAGTCGAAACCTTTAATTAAAGGCATGCAATGATTTGAAATAGTTTGTAAAACAAACTTAATCAAAGATTGCAAACCAACCTAAGAGAAACATATGACAGTCAATATATTTATTTTAGTTCCAAATTTATCCAAAATGAATTTCAAGGAAACAACTTTATTTTTCCTCCAAAATCCAAGTTAAGCGAATCTCCAAATATTTAGGCTATGTTTGGTTTGAAGGAAAATGCAGGAAAAGGAAAGGGAAAGACAGGGAAACCAAAATCCAAGTGTATGTTTGGCGAAAAAGTACCTATTCCATAAGTACTTATTAGTGTTTGAAGGTCTTTTTACAAACCATTTATACTTATTTTAAGTATTTATTTGTGTCTCAGTGTTTGGTGAGCCGTTTATTCCATAAGTAGTTATATTTGCAGAAATGATAATTATAGCCCCAACTTAACAAAGGCATATATATTGAGTTTCACACACTTGAAGATGTGAGAGTACTAAGAAATTTGTTGTTGCTCTTGGAGTTTGAATGGAGTAGATGATAGGTTTCTATCGCCCTTTAATTTGAAAAACAGAGCAGTCCCTGAAAATTACAGAAATATTTGGGGACATTTTTGTCTAAAAAAAAAGAAATAAGTATTTGTTGAATAAGCACTTAAAAAAAGCCACCGCTCCTTGCTTATTTTCAAAACACACACTTTTTGTGAGCGTTTTTGCGAAATAGGAATTAAGCACTTATTATCCATTTATTGTATGGTGCCACCATTTAAAATAAGTACTTATTTTTAAGTGTTCCCAAACAAGGATTACGCCTGTTTGTTTCCTCTTAACTCTTATTTCTTAAGAAGAAAATAGGTTTTGTTTATTTTTATCTTATCTCTTATAGTGGAATCTTAAACTTTTTTTTTTAATAATACCCTCAATACACAAATAAAAGTTCTCATATATGGGGTTAAAATGGACATTTGATCATTTTTAGAACTCAAAACAACATTCTCTACACTCAGAGTTTAGAGAAAAGAAAAGTTCATTAACCGATATATTTCTTAATGTAACTATTGCACTTTCAAATGTTAGACATCACGAACAAATCGTAAAACACTGCAAAAAATTATGCTAAGAACACAAGTGTGCAAATAAAATATGCATGCCATTATTCTATAAACATCTGACCGAGACACATGTATGAAACACTGGTATATTCACTCATGTTCAGTAAAAAAAAAAAATCTGGTATTTAGTGTTAGCATAGTTAAACGTTGAAATTTCTTGATTATATCAGAGAAAACGTGCAGTCTAAGGCGAAGGTTGACCTAAACACGGTAGATTAACTCATATTCAATGGAATAGCGTGTAGCCTCATGAGCTGACCGTAATGCTAAAAATTTTTACAAATCTTCTCTTCATTTCTTTTTAAATTTTTTATCACTTTTTTCTTCTTTCACATAAATTGCCTGTAGTTTAATATAAAACCGAAATGATATAACCCGATACTACTTTCTTTTGGTATTTAAATGACCCGATACCATGAGTCACTACATATTAGTCCAAATAACACTCATTGGTAATTCTAAAATCATTTATTAGTTTAATTAGTTTTTAAGAAAATTATGGTCCAAATAACTAGGTCCATTTTTCAGTCAGATGATCTTAAGGGTCGACCTTAATCTAGCTGCTGGTTCATCTCTCTTCTAACTCAAATTAAAATGGAAACGGGAAGAAGAAAAAGGGAATCCCCAGTCAATTTAAATTGGGTCGGAGCTAGTTTAATGGCTGTGTTTCAAGAACTGAGAGACCCACATATCCAAGTCTACGCAGATATATACTTTTATAATTTGTTTGTTTATTTATTTATTTTTTCTTAATTTTTTTGGTTGATTCAAAACATGGAGAAGACCTGGCCTACTACTGTCTTTCATTCAATTGTTTTATCATTCAGACACTGAACCCTATTATTTTACCCAGAAAATCCACATTATAAACAACCCAAAACCTGGCTTATTTGTTCAGAAAACAGATGGGTTATCATAGAAGATCTCTCTTCAGAATTGTTGCCATTCTCCTCATCCTAGTTTCAGTACTTTTCCAGACGCTTGTGGCGACAAGGCTTCTGGACGGAGATACAGTTCTTCAGCTTCAGTCCCTCCAGCGAGGCCCACTGCCACCTTCTGGGCGTTCAGGATGTACAAACAGACCCAACAATGGCGGTGGCATCTGTCCACCAATCAAATCCAAGAAAGTTGCAGGTCATGTCCTTGTTGCACCACCGGTGTTTCCCGGTGTGGTTTTCGACTTCGGCACTGCTGTTTCGGCCGATAACGAGACTCGCCATGAACACGAGGTGTCTTGATATCATCATGATATATTCGATCTATTCCAATACCCAAATGTTGAAGATGAAGAAAATTCAAAAGATCCTACAGAATTATCATCATTAATTCGTTGTATTTCGCTCTCTTTTATTTTGATTCTTTCCTTGGCCCTATCAAAGAGTTGGGCGTGTTGTTAATCGGTTTTGATTTATGTAATTAATAGATAAGTGTTTCATTTAATTAATCAGTTTAGGTAACAATGCCAACACCCAAACACAATACTGCTCAAAGCACTGCCTAGTTAGTAGTATAAGTTTCAACAAAAAGAAAGTTTCATGTCAAAACGCCCATATTGGTGTTTTGACATAAAATGGCATTACAACATTTAAGCCCGAAATGGCAATTAATGAAAGTAACCAAACACAACCTGACTAAACCTGGTTCCAGAAACCGGTAAAACAAGGAACACTCTAGCCAGCTAGCTAGACTCCCCTTCTGATTCTTGTATCATTTTGTCTGCATACACTAAGGTTATGTTTGGTTTGAAGGAAAAGGTAGGGAAAGGAAGGAAAAGGTAGGGAAACCCATACAAGGTTTATAAAGGTTTCTTTATCTTTCCTTTCCTTTCCCTACTTTTTCCTTTAAACCAAACACAGCCTAAAAAATCTATACACAATGCATATTTTACATGCATGTATGATTTTCTTGGTAGAATTTATGTACGAAAATATGCACATAAGCATGCAATATGATATAACATCAAACTCTGCAATGTATACAAATATAGATGAATATATATTACAAGCATATTCAATGTTGATCGGTAAAGCACATAATCTACATCAAAACAATACAAGCTTCTGATCTGGTTAAGCTGATGAAGTTTGGTTTTAGTTTATAGACATTTCCGGTTTGGAAGGTTTGTGCCACATGAAGGCCCAGAAGGGGGTACTGGGCCTCTTTGGAGGGATTGAAGCTGAAGCACCCAGTGATCACCATCAAGAGGCCGCGCAGCTACAAGAGGCAAGAGAACTGAAAGCAAGATGATCAGAGTGATTGAAACTGTCAACAGATTTCTTCTGCAAGTGCTCATTCTTCTGATGAACAAGTTAATTAGCTTTTCTTTGGTACAGGAAATGAATCAAGTATATATGGATGGATTTAATGGTGCTTAATTGGAGTGTAGGATGATGAACAACTGAAACAAGAGAATGCATATATATAGATATAGATCTGTTGGGTTTTTAGAAAACTGGGTCTAGTCTAAATATTGACTACTGAAACAGAGAGAATGGTTAGGGGCTTAAGATCATTTCCTCGTTTTCAATCCTACTGAACGCGAAACTCTTGACCCCAATCGATCAATACGACCAATTAATACACAATTTTGTTCTCTCTTTGAAAACTTTTCAAATATTTGGGTCAGTTTGTGTAAAGGTTGACCACGCGCTATATATTTCCATGTTTTTGTTCTCTTTAATTAACATGACTCAGTCCGGATTTTCATAATCGAGATCAAACATGGTTTAGTGTTTTTCAATTAAAATTTCATCAGAAAAAATTGTTTTCGTTAACTGGAAACCTAGCTACTTCAGCCTATTCGATCAAATTGAATCTGATTTATAAGATTTATATAACACTAATTGGAATATCAGATTAATTCAGATGTTATAAATATTCTTAAAATTAATTAAAAGGAAAAATCTATGATGCGAAAAAGACATGGTATGAAAAGAGTTTTGATTAATTAAAACCCACCTTAATTTTGATAAATAACAATTAATTCATTACCGCACTTATAATTCCAGTTGATTGATTAGAAGTTTTTCCAATATCATGAGTCTTGTCGAACCCCAATTGAAATGTTGGGTCAAGGTCAGGATTGGACAGGAAAGCTTGTAAAGAAAATCAATTGAAAATGCCCTCAATTTTTAACTAATTAGGATTACATTGACCAGCGAGATGACTTATTTTTTTGAAGTCTGATAGCCATAAGGCTTTAATTAATAGTGCTCAACAATACAATCCTCAAGAAAGATGGAGTAAAATGAACTGAGCAACAGAAGAATGATGAGATAAGAGCTTTGCAATCAGCAAAATGAACTGACCAGCGAGATGACTTAGAATTGCGATCTGGTTATAAATCTAACAGTTATTCATGCCGGATTAGCTTTGAGCCCCATTAACATTTTGTGATTTTTAAATTTTTAAAATAGAAAATACATATGAAGCTATTTAAAGCTCATCAACAGCCAATTTAGGGCCCTTTTGGTATGTCTTTCCGTGCGATCTTTCGGCTGTTTATAATCTGGGAAGATCGAAAGCCGTCTATTTTCATTTGGCATGCAGAAGATCTAACTGCCAAAAGACGAGATACCGAAAAGACGCGAAAAGCCCATTTTGGGCTGATTTCGGGAAGTTCCAAATAAAGCTTTTCGCGTCTTTCGCATTTTAATCCCGCACGAAAAGGCCCGAAACGATGCACAGAAAAATGCGCGTCTACCAAACGGTCTTCGGGCTGCCCAGATCTTATGTCAAAAAGCTCAATGTGTCCTTTGACTTTCAAAGCTAGAAGATCTTCTCAAAAAGACTTGCTAAATGGCCCATTAGTTAATAAACTGAATGTAACGAGACATAGGAGTATTCATGAGTCGGGCCAGGCCAGGCTTTGTACCTGTGACAAGGGATATACATTGCCTCGGGTTCTAGGCCTAAAACATAATCTTGGGCCTGTGCCTGACTTTGGGCATATAATATGGATATGAAAATGAAAAATATGGATACAAATAATGCATGGATAACGCTTTGAAAACACATAGATACAAATGAAAATAGGGAAAATGCTTGGATAGGCTAGGGAAATACATGCAACTTTCATAGATACATTAATAACACTAAATTTAAGGTCAAAATAGCCACACCACAAATAATATAAAAACATATGAAAATTTATAGATTAATGATATATAATAAGAAATATATTACAGCTAATATAGAGGGAAGCATAGATGTCAAATAATTTTAATTGATAATGCATCAATCAAGAATCCAACACACATATTATGTATGTGTTTGGAACCATGGGTGATTATTCACTAAACATTTGTACTTGATTTGTTTGCAAAACCAAAGAAAGCAGTAATGAAGCCATTTATTGACACTTAGGCACCACTAGGCGCCATTAGACACCACATCAGCAAAACATTGAATAAACGCCTACCCGATGGGAGAAGCGCTAAAATAAAGCTTCCCCCAACGGTAGGCATGCACATAAATCAAGGCCTTCTTTTGCAATTTCTATGTGTACAAATCCACATAATGGGGGAATGTTGAAGTGGTGCCTATGTTGCAACGCTTATTCAATAAACGTCCACGATTCCAAACACCACCTAGATAGATTTTTACAAATTAATGCATGCACAAAATTATTATTTTGTTATTTTCTATTTTAAGTCCAAGGCACAAAATATATGCAACTATTATATTTTAATTATTATATCAATTCTTTTTCACTTTAATATTTTTACTTTTTAACATTAACAAAAAAATCAAGTAAATATTAAATTCATAAATGTTTGGTGAACACTATGTTCATTTTTGTAAACAACAAATATGTTATCAAAATTTAGATCATATGCAAATTTATAATTTTCAATTACTAATATAATTATTTCATTATCAATATTTCTATTTCTATATTCTTTTTGAAATAAAAATCATTTTTTGATATAAATGTAGATTAATAATTTAATAGATTCAATTTAATATTATATTCTTGAATACTTATAAACAATATTTATTTTTTGAAATAATAAATATGTTATTATTTAATGTAAATTAAAATAATAATTTATGATTTTTAAAAATATATAAAAATTGTAAGATACTTATCATGTACAAATTTATAAATTTTAAGTACTAAAATAATTATTCTACTATTAATACTTTTATATAAATTTCTTGAGATTAAAAATCATTTTTAGATAAATGTGAATTTGATAGATTATTTATTCCATTAGTTTACAAAGTATCAACTTTGAATGTCATTCTTTTTAATTTTTAGTTGTTGTTAAAAATAAACATATGCATTCTACCATGACCCATCCCATATTAATAAATTCAACTCATAATGCATAATTACATATACCTTACAACAACATTATACAGGTCAAGAAGGGTTGAATTCACCCCAAGTACCTTAACTATACTCATAATCCCATGGCCCATCCCGATAGGCCATATCAAAACATACACATACAACTCATATATATATATAGAGAGAGAGAGAGAGAGGATAGTCTGGTCATAAAATGATTATGCATGATGATCATCATGTATGAATTCCTCCATTCTAGAAGCAAAATATATCTTAGAAAGAAGAGTCATTAATGGTTTATCATGCATGAACCATTCCATCATGTTTTATCATTTTGAGGATCACTGAGGCATACCTAATTATATATATATATATATAGAGAGAGAGAGAGAGAGAGGATAGTCTGGTCATAAAATGATTATGCATGATGATCATCATGTATGAACTCCTCTATTTTAGAAGCAAAATATATCTTAGAAAGAAGTCATTAATGGTTTATCATGCATGAACCATTCCATCATGTTTTATTCATTTTGAGAATCACTAAGGCATACCTAATTTTATATATATATATATATATAGTGGTAACCAAAGGAAAATGTATATCGAGTTACTTGATTGATGCATTACTTCCTTCATTTTCAACACAATGGGACGAACCCTAAAAAAAAATGCCACCTCCATTCTATTGCAACAGATCTCTCTCTGGTTGGATCCTACATCATTTTGGCTAAAAGGGTAGAGTGGCTACACTATTGCAATGACATACTAGGATCTTTTCACAAAAAAAGGCTTCAATGTTGTCAGTGGCAAAAATTCATCGACTTCCCCGACCCAATGGGATCAGGGATGGGGATTGCTCTGGTGGGGCAGGGACGAGGATTAATAGGAATCCACGATCGGAGTCAGGGTCAAGGATGGGGATAGAGGTCCCCACCCCACCCCAACCTCAATTATATATATTAAATATTATTATTATATATAATATTATTTATATTATATATATATATATCAAAACATATATAAAATATTATTTATATTTTATAATTTTTATTTATTTTAAGCAAATTTATTTTCAAAATATAGTGTTATTTAAAAAAAAATTCAAGGATTCAGGTCCTCATCGAGGATTGGGGATGGAGGACAACTTTTATCCCCAACAGGGAACGGAGATGAGGATTAATTTTAGAATTGGAGTCGGGGCGGGGACGTCGCTGCCATTTGTAAAATTCCTGCATATCCAATAGATTACAGAGTTCATCGGGAGGATCTTCAAGAAAATTTTCAAAAATAGTACTGACAAGAGTATAATCAAGAAGAAACAGACCTCAATCTTTGCATTAGCCAAAACAGTTTCACTAAAAAAAGTACAATTAAATAAGAGAAATCTAATTATTTACGGTATCCTCAAGCCTCAGCAGAGCTAAATCACGTTGAAAGGAATGCAATTCATTAATTACATCCCCACAACCATCCCTCCAATCGGTTTATGCTCAAAGTTTTTAGTATTTGGTTTGTAAAATAGTTTCCATTGTGTTACTTGTAAACCAGTTCTATTTGCCTATTCTGCAATATCTTGTTTTTCTCCTTTGATAGATAGATTAGAATCAAAAAAGAATTGCATTAATAAATAGCCTGTGACAAAGCAATATAGTTTTTCCAATATATTGACAACTCTAGAAGTGCTTAAGTAATCCAATGAAAATAATTGACAACAAATTCACTCACTTTAAGTTAATTCAGATATCAAACATATTAATCATTCAGTAATGGTTTCGGAGATCTATATGCCCGGTGCTATATAACAGGAGGATCCTGCTTCAGAAGCCACCGTTGACTGATAAGCAGACTCACCAACAATTTGATCAAGTGCAAAGTCGATGAGTTTTGATTCAAAGTCCATGTCCAGAAGAATGTTCCTTGATTTGATATTCCTATTAAGTGTGGATGAAGGCAAACCAGTCCTTGGGCAGCTCCTACAACAATCTTCAATCTAATACTCCATTTTAATTGAAAGTCTGATCTACATATCAAATTTCCTAAACTCCCTCTTTGTATAAATTCATATACCAAGAGAAGTGAATCATCATAATAGAAAAAAACCCAAAAGCTTTGTGATATTCTTATGCCTGATCTTTGCTAAAGTCTTGATCTCAGCCTTCAAAGTTTTCGAAGATTGACCTCTTACACTCTTTAACTTCTTAACAGCTCCACCATTACATATTGCACCTTTCTCGTCCATTCCCATTATCAAGTCCTGTTCAGTAATGGATATCAACAGACCTTTCTCGTCCATTCCCAGATGAGATTTCTTCTTGGAGGAACGGTACATTACAAAGAAGCCAACAACAACCACAAGAGAGACAGCAAAAGCAATGGATATCAGCACAAATGTCAATTTGTCTGGCCCCTCTTCTGAGCAAGAATTGGGTAAAATCCAAATCCACAAAGGTCTAGATTTCCCTGAAGGAACGAAGCTAGAAGACCAGATATTAGAAAGTATGGGACCCTACCTGAGAGCTTATTGAAGGAAACATTGAAAAGGGCAAGCTTTAGGTTCTGTAGCTCTTGTGGAATTGGTTCAGTGAGATTATATCGGAGAAATCCAGGTAGGTCAACATCGGCAATTCCGCTAGAGAATACGGGATTTCTCCGCTAATCTTAAGCAAATAGAAAGTCTTCTACGTAAAAATAAAAACAAAACTTCACTCTAATTAGATCAAGAAAGGAAAACTATATTAAAACCAATGTCTTGATTAGTAATAAACATATATCAAAACCAAACTAAACCAACAAAGAAAAATAAATATAAAAATCAACATCAATTCAATCTCTTCTATCACTTAATTCCCCAAAATAAAATAAACAAAACAATGAAGATAAAACAAAAACCCAGAAACCATTAAACCTACGAGAAAGAGAAAATGAATAAATCCTCTATCCCAATAAATTGGAACTCTCAACAATGAAAAAAAATCGAAGCTTTCGAGAACCCAAGTGTACAATGGTGGTGCCGTTGAAGAAAATTGAAAAACAAGAAAACATACATTGGGCTGGAAAACCGAAATCCATGAAGAAATCCCACATTATATATATATATTGAAAATCCCAACCAGGAGGAGAAAACGGAAGCTCCTAATGAACTGTACCTGTACGCTAGGGGCTTTTCTTCACCGTGATTTCATGAAAGAATTCATCTCCCTTTTTCATTTAGAGAGAAGACGGTTTCATTCACCTATCATAAATTCGCTAGAGGGTCAAGAACTTATAAGTTAGAATACGTTTCAAAAAAAAAAAAAACTTTAATCATAAAAAGGAAACTAGGTATTTCCAACAATAATAAAGCATTAATTAAAATGAATTAAAACTGATATTAAGCAGGTGAAAATTGAACGGAGGACAGAGAAAGGTGAACGGACCTCACCCCCCCCCCCCTCCTTTGGACCCTTTCAACATAAAACAAGGTCCTTTTTTCCCCGTCATCTTTTGCTGCACTTCATCATAATCTTATCCATAGCCGTGTCCAAATCCATGATCAAGCCCTTGTCAAGAACCCTAAGTGCCGTATTGCAGAAAATTGTATTGCATGAGCAGAGGCGAGAGAGAAAACTTTGGCCACTAGAGAACTTACCCATTCACAAAGAAACACATGTGAGAAAGAAGGAATAGAGAGAGAGAGAGAGAGAGAGAGGAAGTGTGAAGAGAGAGAGAGAAGTAGGTAGAGAACAGAGGAAGAGTGTGAAGAGAGAGAAAGAGAGAGAAGCGGGCAAGAGAAAGGGGGAGCGAACCTGAGAGCGGGGTAGAAGAGGAAAGAGAGAAATGGGGTGGGAGAGTCGCACATGCGTAAATTAGGAATGTTTTCGCATGCTGACTTTATTCTCCACTCGTGTAGATTCCATTTACTCTACGCTCAGGCCATCCACGAATCATCATTTCATATATATATATTGATTGTTACAGACGAAGACAACTAATTATCGACAAAAAGGTCAAAACATAATATTCCAAGCAACGAATATGATAGAGATGTACGAGAAAAAACTTGAACAAAAGATATGAGGAAAATAATGGTTTGTCTAAGTCGACAAACCCAACCCAACAGTATAAATATTTGGGTTCGTTGACAAAATGAACCCTAGAAACTTTAACTTTGAATATTCAATAAATCAATAAATAATTGAAATAGGTAGTTTCTTACCCCATATTCGACCAAAAATTGAACAAGTTACCTTCTTCAGTGACGACGAAAAAAAAAAATAAACTCCTTCCACCTATGACCACAGGGAGTGAAAACTTCTACTCTGAATAAGATGTAAATAATCAGCAAATATTACGGTTCCTTCGTCTATACGACTCACCGTTTCACAATGAGATTTCATCAAGAACTTTGATGGAAAAGAGTCCTTGGTGAGACCAGAATGATATTACAAGTGTTTACTAAAAATCTAACATTTGGTATTTTCCTATTTGGGTGTAGGATGGCCATTTTGGTCATTCTGAATAATTCATTGCGTGCTGCTAGACTTAATGCTTAGGAAGGAGTACAAATACACAAATATGTACAGTACAAATACATACAAAATATACAAGGGTGGTATTTGTACTCCTTCCAAACTGAACCTAACGGAGTATTTTGGTAAAATAACACCTTTTATCAGCCGAGATAAGGGATAAGGGGGTCTTTGTCTAATGACCAAAGTTCAGGGGTCTTTGTCGCAAGAAAGGTATAGGGGTCTTTGTCACTAATTCCACATTACACGGGGGTCGGGGCCTTTGTGATGAGGGCAAATTTGGCCCTCCAGTGAAATTGTGACACATGGCACCTCGTGACGACTAGGCGACACCCAGGCAATAATTTACCAAGTTGGTGTCCCACCCGGGCACCGGCCTGGTCAGCTTGGCGCTGCCTGGCGCGACCTGGCGCGGCCTGCGCGACCTGGCCGACCTGGAAGACCTAGCCGACCTGGATCAGCCTGACGCACAACCCGACCTAGCCAACCTGGCAACCCATAAGACGTGCCCACTGATAAACTCGGCATGCATACCCCACGATCCGATAAACTCAGTAGCTCACCAAGGAGCTCGCCAAGGAGCTCGGTAGCTCACCAAAGAGCTCGCCAAGGAGCTCGGCATCTCACCAAGGAGCTAGCCAAAGAGCTAGGCAGCTCTCCAAGGAGCTCGGCAGCTCTCCAAGGAGCTCGGCAGCTCGCCAAGGAGCTTGGAAACTCTCCAAGGAGCTGGCCAAGGAGCTCGTCACCAAGTAGCCACTAGGGAGCTCATTGCCATAGGCAGCTCACCACTTGCAGGGTAGCTCGGTATAGAAGAGCAGTTTGGCATATCACAGGAAGATCTCCTGCCTGACAACTGTACCTGACGGATCAAGTGGCAGCGCCCATATCTCTTGCCAGGCGGCGTCGTGTCTGCCGTCTCTGAAAAGCATGACACGCCTGATGAGTCTGTACCCTGTAGCAGCAGCCTGCACCTACCACCTCAGTCCTGGCAGTAATGACTAGGGCAGTGGCGGTTACGCCTGATGTGACTGGGCACTGCTATATAAGGACTCCAACCCCCAAAGCCAAGGGGGGGAGAAGGGAAAAATGGAGGTAATCCCTGTTCTCTAGCTCTCTCATTTCTCTCCAAGCTCTCTGCAATCAGAATGCTAACTTAGGCATCGAAGAGTCTCCGTTGGGTAAATACCCCCGGGTCCTCTGATTCAGTTCTCGCAGGTTCCTCAGCTCCCGCCGCCTACAAAGAGGAGGAAAAGATGGAGTTCTCGCAGGTCTCTCAGCTCCCGTCGCCTACAAAGGAGAGGAGATCACCTCATGCAGAGGGCAGTCGGGTTTCGCTGCACCAGGGAGCTCCACCATCCTCTGAGTTACAGGCCGCCTAGGAGTAGGTCAAATGACGAGTCCACCAAGGTAGCTCACATCAGGGAGCTCGGCATAGTTCTCCCCAGCTCGGCCTAGTACTCTCCAACTCGGCATAGTTCTCCCCAGCTCGGCCTAGTTCTCCCCAGCTCGGCCTAGTACTCCCCAACTCGGCATAGTTCTCCCCAGCTCGGCCTAGTTCTCCCTAGCTCGGCCTAGTTCTCCCCAGCTCGGCATAGTTCTCCCCAGCTCGACATAGCTCTCACCAGCTCAGCATAGCTCGGGCAGCTCGGCATAGCTCTCCCCTAGGCAGTTCACCACCAGGGAGCTCCACCATCCTCTCCTGGGAGCAGGTCAAATGACAAGGTACTTAGCCAAAAAAATTGATACATCACAAAAATTGGTACGTGACCAGAAACGGTTACATCACTTTGTAATTTACCCATTTTGTTACTAATTGGTACTCACTTCTCACCTTCTCCTTCATTAACAACTAAAGAATGACCCCATACTAAGTTCGAGGCTAGTATTTTTTGATAATTTTTATTTTCTTTAAGCAAAACATGTATAACTTTTATTATTATTTTTATATTTTTTAAAGATTATTTGTATTGTAATATTTAGTTAATTAATTATTGTTGTTATTATTAAGTATTTAATTAAATATTTATTAATATAATAATTATTATAATTAAAATCTTTATCGTAAAAATTTAAAGATTAATCAAAATGTAATATTTACTTAATTATTTTATTAAAGATTTAATATTATTTTTAATTATTAATGGTGATAATTATTTTCTTATATTCTTATTAATAATCAGTATTTAATTACTGAGTATTGTTGTTGGGAAAATTTATGATGTGGAAAAGATATGGTATGGAAAGATTTTTGACCAATCAAAACCCACCCATTAATTTTGATAAATAACACTTTATTCATTACCATGTTTATGATTCCAGTTTGTTGGTATACTAAATTCTTGTAATTTACATAACTTTAATGCATAATCAAATTTTAAACCATAAGGCTCTTAACTAAAATTAAAATTAAAATTTATTTGACTGAAAATAACCACTTTGATAGATTTTTTAGGAGTGGATGAGCCCACTTCTGGGATGTTGTTCAATTAAATTTTAAGATGTCATATGTTTAATTAAATTTTATGGATAAACATGTGTTAAGCTAATAAATAACTGTATATTGAAAATGTTTGGAGTGAAACTACCCACTTTTTTAATCTTATTTCTTGAATTAACAGGATGCCACGTGTCTTAAAAGGGAAGGACTCTAGCTTGACGACCTTCGTTTAATATAGATTAGAGAATGACCCCCGTACAAAGTACGGGGTAATTAAATGTGTGCATAATTTAGTTTGAAGTTTACTATTTAGTTATCAAAAATTAAATTAAAAAAAAAACTAATATGGGTCTTGCATCTTTATAATTGACAATCTATTCTGACCTATTTTATTTGAAAATCATTATTAATTTATGTTTTTTTTAGTTTGATTTAAGATATTAAATGAGATCTGTTGTTGCTCGATCTAATGTGGTGCACGAACCGAGGAAGGCAATCAGATAATCCTTGCCAATAGGGCAGAGCCGAGGTGGAAGGATGGATTGCGCTTCAAGACCTGTGATCAAGAAAGGGAGTCAGAGGCCCGAGGAGTTATCCCCGGGTAGGCACTTTGACGCTCAAGTCAATAGAAGGTGGTGGGTGGTTGGGTCGAGCAATGAGAGTGCTGGTCCGAGCAAAGTAACAGTATGGGTGCTAGAAGTTGGAATCCCTTACCTTAAGCGGGAGATACCTTTTCATAGCCGGAGATCCGTGTCTTGGACGGATTGGGCTTCCATGGTTATCAGGATGAGGTTAATCGCTGAGGTCTTTGGGATAGAGTCCTATTCCCCAACGGAGTTGTCCTCACCCCTCCTCCTATCCTTGGTCGTGCTTATCCGCGTGACGTGTAGCTGACATAGCTGGTTAGGCCGTGCTGACGTGGCCGGAGTGATCAGGCGATGACTAGGCGGCTACGTGTCGCCTAAGGCCAGCTCGACCATGACCCAAACACCACTCCCCCAGTTCTAAAGTTGAGGAATGAAGTGTTCGGCCGAGATATAGCACGGGAGGGTGCTTTGTTTCTCGACTGAGGAACTCCAAGTTGAAGTCTGGTTGAGCGTCTAGTCCACTTAGTATTTCTCGGTGCTTGTCAAAATTCGGGATCCGCACAATGTGGGTTATAATTGAGGAGTTCTTCGATCGTCAGCTACGGAACTTCGAGAATTCCAGCTTCGGAATCCGAACACCACTCCCCCAATTCCGGAGTCGAGGAGAGGGAGTGCTCGGCCGAAGTATTGCGTAGTTGTTTACTCCAGTCAGGCATCGAGGAGTTAAGTTGGGCTCCGAGGTCTAGGCCTCTCTGATGCTCGACTGTGCTGCGTTGTGGAAGGGCTCTTTGTCCTTTGGCTGAGGAACTTGTGCTTGAAATTTCAGAATCTGAACACCACTCCCCCAGTTCCAAAGACGAAGAGTGGAGAGCCCGGTTAGGATGTAGCACGGGCTTCTTTGGTTAGGGTTCGTCGTTGGGCGTCTTGAGGAGACCCGAGGAGTTGGTTGGACCGACGGTCTTGGGCGGATCGCGGGGGTCCACAGATTTGGTTGGACTGGCACTTCAAGGTGGACCAGCGTAGTTAATGCCTTTATTGTTTCTTGTTAAGAATGTCACTTCGGTTCCCGAGGCCTCGCGCATGCGATGACAGTCACATTGATTGGTCTTCCCGAGCTTCGTCAAAGCAGCGCTTGATCTCCACCATTGATCTGGCTTCGATTTGCGCTTATGGGGGTTATAAGAAGGGGAGGAAGGGCATTTCTCCTTTGCCATTTGCGAGAGGAACTGCTTAGATAACTCGACAAGGGGTTGTTGGCGTTGCTCGACTCTTGCTCTAATTTCGCGGCTTCAAGTTCAGTAATATATCTTCCCCATCTTCTCGTTCCTCTTCTTCTTCTTCTGGTTCTTCTTCCAGTTCTAGTGGCTCCAACTATGAGTCTGAGGTTGGGGAATTTGAGGCAGCCAAGGTCGAGGAGGCTGAGGTTGGTCCTTCTAGAGTGGAGGTCGAACTTCCTGCGCGGGCTGGTCATCGATTCGGGACCACCCCCTACATTTTGACTCCCGAGGACATGGCTTGGATCTAAGCCATGTATGACACTCCCGAGGAGTTTAAGATGAGGTGTCCACAGGCCGGTGAGAGGCCAACAGATGCTTGGCTAGGCGAGGTATGCATGTACAAGAGTAGCTTGGAGGCCGGGCTAAGGTTTCCTTTGAACGAAGGGGTAGCCAGGGTGTTTAAATGGTACTGAGTGTTGCCGGTGTGCTGATGTCGAACTCTTTTAGATTTTTGTTTGGCCTTATGTCGTATTGTACCGTCCGTGACATCGAATTGACCATGGGTATGGTGAGCTATCTCCTCCAACTGAAGCTTCACCAGCAGGGCTATTATTATTTCTCAGCCAGGAAGAACATCAAAGTGTTGGTTGGGGCCCCATCCTCTGTAAAGCATTGGAAGGAAGAGTTCTTCTTCATGCACTATCCTAGGGACATACCTTTCCCAGCCGCGCTGCAAAAGCCGAGGACGAAGGTGCAGCAGCCCAAGTGGCACATGCTTACCTAGGAGGAGAGGTCGGCCCTGACCATGATCAGTGAGATAGATGTGGTGGTGTGCACATGCTCTGAGATGTTGATGCTTGTCGGACTAATGCGTAGGGTGGCCGGTCGGTGAGATAGATGTGGTGGTGTGCACATGCTCCGGTTTACTTGTGGAATCCTTCTTTTTTCAATCTTATGCTTACTCTGTTACAATTCCGCGGTGCAAGTGTGGAGATGGCGAGCAAGGAAGAGATTGTCCACCGAATGAAGGAAAACCAAAGGCGAAGGGGGGTGTGTGGTCCCAGTCGCGTTCGGAGGTGGTCCCGCAGTCGAGGTCTTCCGAGAGGTCATCCCGTTAGCAGAAAAGGGCTCAACAATGAGGTGATGATGAGGACGTGGTGGTGGTGGAACCGAAAGTTTATCGGGCTGCCATTCCTCCTTCTCCGTAGATGGAGATGGGTGCAACAGCTCAGCCTACCATATGCCATGGTGGACGGTCTGTCCCAAAGATAGGCTTGAGATGACTGGGGTGCCCGAGCAGCTTCTCCACAGAATCATGATGGCATCCATTACTCGGGAGGCCAGGGAAACTGGAAGCGGTGCCTTTGAATGTTCACTCATCCGGGCTATGGCTCAGGTAAGTCTGTGCTTGTTTCTGTTGTTTTAACTAAGTTTCTTCGTGCTAAAATCGTTTCTTGTCCGTAGAATGCGTGCTCGACAATCACTCTGGTGGATTGCCTTCGGGATATATGAGGCATGTATGAGTGAGACAGCCACGTTGGAAGCGGAGGTGGCTGAGCTGAAGGGCCAGATAGCCGAGTAGGCAAATGTTGTTCATAGCCTAAAGCAAAAGATCATCGAGTTGAAGGCAAAGAGGGAGCGGCAGAAGCAGGAGGCCACCGAAGTGGTGGTGACTCAATTCAAGGGCTCGGTTGAATACTGACAAGAGATGGATGAGTATGCCCCGAGCTCCTATGAGGCGGGGTTCAACATCTTCTGGAGGAGGGCGTTGCATCACTGTCTGGAGCTGGTTGATATTGCGCAAACTTGGGGTGCGTATGGCGACGAGATTCCACCTGCTATTGACAACCTTGTTGCTGATGAGGGCGATGGGGACGAGGATGGAGAGGAAGGAGAAGAAGTTGTTGATCCCCCTGCCGAGGAATGAGTTGCCGCGGGATTTCCTTCGATTTTCTCTTGTTGTTTTCTGCTTGTAGTGGTTCGGTATGCCGAACTTAGAACCATGTACTGACGAAGCTAACTTAATGAAAATGTGCTTTTTTATGTTTTAAACTTGCGTACCACTCTTCTCTTTTTTTTTTCTTTTTGCCAGTTGGGTTCCTCGATCTTATCGTGGCTGAGGTTTAGGGTTGGTCGAGATCTTTAGTCTCTAGTTAGTGGGGCCAGAGTATGTTCCGAGCTCTCATCTTCGGGATGCTTAGTTACTGGTCTCGGGAACTTTTCAGCTCTTTAAGGGCTAGCCGTTGCTCGGCTAGCTCTGGCCTAACTATTAGTTAGTGGGTGTGTGAAGTTCACTGACCGCCCTCAGGCCCTGATGGGCGGGGACGTTCTTCTCCACTTTAGGCTTGGGTTGTGGACAGCCAAGGCGGTTTGCTTGGTCGGTGATACACTGCCGAGCTACACGTTGTGGGCTCAGGCCGTTCGAAGATAAGTCAAGTCAGTGTTGTGCACCGAGCTACGCGTATGTTGCGCGGCATGTGTTTATGTGGCATGTGTTGCGTGGCGTGCGTGATGTGTGTGTTGTGTGCAATGTGTGTGGGGCGTGTATCGTGCGTGGTGCGTGTGTGCGGTGTACTAAGCAATCAACATGTAGCTTGAACAAACTCTTTATTGATAACGAACTATTGGTAGTACATTTGGAGATTCCCTATGTTCCAACTTCTTTGTATTGGTCGGCCATTGAGGTCTTTGAGTCTATAGGTGCTGGGTCCAAGGAGTCTAGTGATTCTGTATGGCCCTTCCCAATTTGGTCTGAGCTTACTTTCTCCTGGGGTAGGCACAATGACTTTGCGAAGGATGAGGTGACCTGTTTCGAACTCCCATCTTCGGACTTTAGAGTCGTAATATTTGGCCATCCTCTGCTGTTGTGCTACCATCATGACATGTGCTCGGTCTTGTGCTTCTTCCACTAGGTCTAACTCTGCACGGAGGTACTCATTATTCTAATCTTTGTCGTAAAGCTCGGTCCGGAGAATTAATGAGCTTATTTCCACGGGTACCATGGCTTCGGCCCCATAGGTCAGGCTGAAGGGTGTCTCTCTGGTAGCCATCCGCGGAGTAGTCCTGTATGCCCAGAGTATGCTCGGCAACTCTTCGACCCACCTTCCCTTGGCCTGGTCAAGTCGGGTTTTCAGGCCGTGCAATAAGGTTCAATTGGTTACCTCAGTTTGCCCATTGCTCTAGGGTTAATGTACGATGGTGGTTCGGTGGTCAATCTTCAGGTCAGTGCAGAAAGCTTCGAATTTTCGGTCGGTGAACTACGTCCCATTATCTGTGATGAGGACTCGTAGAATACCGACCCGACAGACAATACCTTGCCAGAAAAAGTTCTAGGCATTGTGCGTGGTAATGCATGCCAGTGCTTCAACTTTCACCCATTTGGTGAAGTAGTCTACTGCCACCAAGAGAAACTTTTTCTGTGCAACTGCGGTGGGGAAGGGGCCGAGGATGTCCATGCTCCACTGCATGAATGGCCACGGGCTACTGATCAGCTTCAAGGGGACCACTGGTTGATGATGAAGGTTGGAGTGTTGTTGGCAACTGTCGCACTTTTGCACGAGTTGCGTTGCATCTTGCTTCATGGTCGACCAAAAGTATCCTTGTTGGAGTGCCTTGTGAGCCAGGGTTCAGGCGTCGGGGTGATCTCCATAGAAGCCTTCGTGTATTTCTCGGAGGACATATTCAACCTTGGTAGGGGAAAGACATTTCAAGTACAGGAGAGTATGTGAGCGGCGATAGAGTTGTCCCTGGATGAGGCAGTATCGGGCTAATCTATGCTGGAGCTTCTTAGCTTCTGTCTTATCTTCTGGGATCGTGCCATCCCAGAGGTACTGGATGATGGGGTCCATCCAAGATGGCCTGTGCTGTACCGGGAGTACGAGTATGACCTTTGGTGCAATGCTCGGCTGGGCCAAGGTGTCTACCCACACTATCGAACTCAAGTCTACTTTCGACGAACTAGCTAACTTCAATAAGGCATCTGCTCGGATGTTCTCGACTCGGGGAATCTTCTGGATATTGAACTGATCGAGCCTTTGGATGAGCTCCTGTACCTTCTGTAAGTAGCTTGCCATCGTAGGTGTTCATGTCTCGAATTGGCTATGGATTTGGTTTACGACCAGTTGAGAATCGCTGAACGCTTCTATCCTCCATGCACCGAGGTCTAGGGCAAGTCAAAGTCCAGCAATCAGGATCTCGTACTCAATTTCGTTGTTGGACGCTTTGAACTCGAACCTAAGGGCATGCTCCAATACTTTTTTGTCCGGGCTGAGGAGGATGAAGCTAGCCCCGCTGCCTTGCTGGTTTGATGAGCCATCCACTTGTAGAGTCCACACCTATGGTGCTAGGGCCAGGTCTTCAGTTTTAAAGGTGCATTCGGTAATGAAGTCGGCCAAGGACTGGGCCTTGATCGTAGGTTGGGGTGCATAATCAATGTCGAACTCACTCAGATCCATGCTTCATTTGATTAAGCGGCCAGATGCTGCCGGCCTCTGGAGTACCCGTTTGAGGGGCTAGTCAATGAGCACCCAAATGTTGTAAGCCTAGAAGTATGGTTTGAGATTTCTTGCCGAGGTGACCAATGCCAGGGCTATCTTTTCCAGGTTGGGGTACTGGGTTTCCCCGCCACCGAGCACTTTGCTGGTGTAGTAGATTGGCCTCTGTACCCGGTCTTCCTCCTTGACCAGCACCAAGCTGACGACCTCGTCCCCGGCTAAGAGGTAGAGCAACAACTCATCCCCTGGGCTCGGTTTGGTGAGGAGAGGGAACTCAGATACTGCTTCAGTTCTTGAGAGGACCGCTAACATTTCTCAATCCATTGGAAGTCCTCCGGACGCTTGAGGGCTTTGAAAAAGGGCAAGCACCGATGAGACGTTGCACTTCCTTGTGAGTCTAAGGTGACTGCATGTCAAGGATGGCCTGTATTTTCTCTGGATTGGTCTCAATTTCCCTTTGTGTCACAATAAACCCTAGGAATTTGTCGGAGCCAACCCCAAAGGCGCATTTGATAAGGTTTAGCTTCATCTTGTACTTCCTAAGGGTGTCGAAGACTTCCTTTAGGTCAGCAAGGTGATGCTCGGTCTTCTTGCTCATCATAAGCATGTTGTCGACATAAGCCTCTACGTTTCGGCCGAGGTGATCCTTGAAGACCTCATTCACCAGCCGCTGATAAGTAGCGTTGGCATTCTTGAGGCCGAAAGGAATCACCTTGTAGAAGTATAGCCTGCGGTCGGTGATGAAGGATGTTTTCTCCTGGTCGTTTGGGTACATTTGAATCTGGTTGTATCCTAAGAAGGCATCTATGAAACTCAGGAGTTCATGCCCTGTCATTGTGTCGACAAGCTAGTCGATCCTCGGAAGGGAAAGTTGTCCTTGGGGTAGGCTTTGTTTAGGTCGGTGAAGTCGATACATATTCTCCACTTCCCGTTGGCCTCCTTCGTCATCACCACATTGACCAGCCAGTCGGGGTATTTTACTTCTCGAATGAATTTGGCGTCGAGCAATTTTTGCACCTCGTCGGTGATCTCTTGCCACCGCTCTGTAGCGAAGCTTTTTTTTCTGCTTGATAGGTCGGTAGTGAGGTTCGGTGTTCAAGCGATGTGTGATTACTTCGGGGTCAATCCCTGACATATCTGCTACCAACCAAGCAAACACGTTGGCGTGATCCCTTAACAACTGTAGCAGTTCTTCCCAAAGGCGGCTATCCAGGAGAGAGCCAACTTGGACTGTTTTCTTAAGGTCTTCTTCATTGAGCAACACCCGGATGAGGTCTTTGACAGGCTGGCTGCACTACGTCTTTACTTCGTCCTGCAGATCATAGGCTTCAGCTAGTAGAGTCTTTACGACGGGGCGTAGGCGTCGACAGGAGGTCAGGTAACATTGTCGTGCGGTCCTCTGATCTCTACGTGCTACTCCCACGCCATATTGGGTCGGGAACTTTACCGCGAGGTAGAAGGTGGTGACAAACACCCGTAGAGCGTTGAGGGTCGGCCTGTCAACGATGGGTAGCAGACCACTATGAAGTCTACCATGACCGTTGTAGTGATGTTGCCATCTCCGATTAGAAGGTCCGATTAGAAGGGGGAGGGTTATCCTCCTAGTTGACATGAGGGACTCCCCAGAGAAGCCCATCAGGGGACTGTTGACGGGGGTGAGGCGATTCTTGTCAATGCCGAGCTTATCGAATGCTTCTTCAAAGAGGACGTCGGATGAGCTGCCTGTATCAACCAGGATGGGTCGCACCTCAAAGTTGGCTACCTCGGCCGTGATCACTAGGGCGTCATCGTGTGGGGTTTGCACCCCCGAAGGTCATCCCCCGTGAAGGTGATTGGATCGTCCCGCCTCTTCTTCTGTCCTCGGTTGTCAATCTCGCATAGACGCGCATACTTCTTGCGCCCCGAGCTGCTCTCTCCTCCCGCAACGATCCCTCCTGATATTATGTGGATCACGCCTGTAGGAGGAGCTCGGGGTGGCGGCCGAGCATTCTATACGCGTGGTTCTTCCTATGTTGGCTTCTCGCTCTTGTCGACGAATCCGCCGAGGTACCCGCACCTAATCAGGTCCTCGATGTGGTTGCGAAGGTCGAAGCCATTGTCCGTGTCGTGGCCGTGGTCCCTGTGGAACTCACAATATTTGTCGTGGTTCCTCTGGTTGCCTTGTGTTTTCATCTTTTCGGGCCACCGGACGTAGCTACGATCGCGGATTTGCATTAGAACTCTAGACCGCGGTGTGTTTAGTGGCGTGAAGTTCCGATAGGTCGGCAAAGGTGTCTATGGTCTGCGGTTGGGCCGACGATCCTACCTCTTATGGTCCCGATCTGATCTTTCTGACTTTCACTCCTCTATGTCCCTCCTCTTCTTGTCGGGCCTTTCTTCTTCGTCCCGTAGCTACGCTTGGGCTTCTTTCACGTTGATGTACTTTTGGGCATGGCTCATCAGTGTGACTAGTGTCTGCGAAGGGTTCTTAGAGATGGAGAAGTTGAAAGGCAAGGGGCGGAGCCCATCCTGAATGGCGGTGATGGCCATGAACTAGTTCAGGTTCTTGACTTGTAGTGTTTCTTTGTTGAATCTCGCCCAATAGTCTCTGAGAGATTATGTCTTCCTCTATCGCACTTGCATAAGGCTAGCTGAAGTCTTCCAGTGATTCTGGCTTGTTGTGAACTGTGCTTGGAACTGTGTCTCCAACTGTTCCCATGACGCTATGGAGCGCAGGGGGTAGAGAGGAATACCAAGTTAGGGTTGGGCCTGTGAGGGTGGCCACAAGAGCTTTGCACATCAAGCCCTCGGAAGATCCATGCAACATCAGTTGAGCCTTCAATGCTTTGATGTGGTCGATGGGGTCGGTATTCCCATCGTATTTGTCGAGCTGAGGTGCTTGCCATCCTGTGGGAGGCACCTCGTCTACAATCTCTTGGACGAGCATTGTCTCTTTAGCGGTTTGTACGGTTGGCTGCACGGGCTGATCTACAGGCAGTGCCGTGCTTCTCTGAACTTGGCTGCGCTCCAACTCATCTAAGTGCTGTCGGAGCTCCCGAATTTTGGCGTTCCTATTGTCTGGTACCACGGTACGCATGGCTCTCTCCTTCTTGGGTCGTGTAGAGTGGTCTTTTACCAAACTGGACTCAACAAAGAAGACCATATGGGGCGGCATCCGTTTGCCGAGCCTTTCTTTGGTGCGGATCCACATAGTTTGATGCGTCCTACTGCGGTTATCGGGTTCGAGAGAACGGGCTGAGGAGACGAACTTCCTTGTCGTGTCTTGCTTTTCTTGATGGAACTACACCCCTTTCTTGTCCGACCAACGTGTTTTGGGGTCCTTAGAGCGAGGATCATCCTTCGTACGCGTCGGGGCATGAGGGGGGGCGGCCTGGTGGAGCGATGCCATGGAACCCATCGTCTGCATCATCTCAAGGATCTTGTCGACCTTTTCTTGCATTGTTGGAATTGTGTTGGGTCAACTGTGGCTGGGGGTTGCGGGATTTCTTGGTGTAAAGGGCTGTGACATCAAGATTCCTGAGATGAGGATCGGCTTTTCGATCACTCGGACTAGTTCTTAGGCATCTTGATCGCTTCCTTGGTTGCGCAGTAAGGAAGAGATTTCAGGAAAGGCTTTTTGCGCATTTCCCATAGACAGTGCCAATCTGATGCTGCTCGATCCGAGGTGGTGCACGAACTAAGGAAGGCAATCAGATAATCCTTGTCAACAGGGCAGAGCCGAGGTGGAAGGATGGACCACACTTCAAGACCTATGATCAAGAAAAGGAGTCAAAGGCCTGAGGAGTTATCCCCGAGTAGGCACTCCGACGCTCAAGTCAATGGAAGGTGGTGGGTGGTCGGGCCAAGCAATGAGAGTGCTGGTCCGAGCAAAGTAACAGTATGGGTGCTAGAAATTGGAATCCCTTACCTTGAGCGGGAGATATCTTTTTATAGTCGGAGATCTGTGTCCTAATCGGATTGGGCTTCCAGGGTTATCAGGTTGAGGTTAACCGCTGAGGTCTTTGGGATAGAGTCCTATTCCCTAGTGGAGTTGTCCTCATCCCTCCTCCTATCCTTGGTCGTGCTTATCTGTGCGGCGTGTAGCTAACATGGCTGAGTAGATAAGATGGGGGGCTACAATAATAGTGTAGTGCGACCAGAGCCACGGAGCTAGTCAGGCCGTGCCGACATGGTCAGGGTGACTGGGCAATGACTGGGCGACCACGTGTCACCTAAGGCCAGCTCAATCTTGACCCGAACAAGATCTTATTCGTAAACAATAACCCACTTTATTTGCTATTTACTATTTATCTAATAAATCTATTTTGAGTTATTTATTTTTAAAAGTTAAATTAGGTTGCTTCCGAAAAGTTAAATCAAGTTTGTAATTAATAAAGTATTTTTTTTTGAAAAAAATCATTTAAAAACAAACATGGGTTTATGGTAATCTTTTAATGGGTCCCACCATTTGTATTTAATAGACTATGAATAAACATATGTTAAGCTAATAAATGTCTATTGAAAATGTTTAGGAGTGAAACTAGTGAATTAATAGGATGTCACGTGTCTAAATGGTGGTAATGGGTTGTGGGCTTTAGCAGCAACTTCTAAGAAAATGCCACATGTCTATCTTTTCCATAAAAATGAGAAGGCCGCATGTCTAAGTGGTAGGGGGCTATATGGGCATTAGCAAGAATTTTTCATAAATTGCAATGTATCTAGCTTCTTAGAAAATGAAAAGACCATTTGTCTAAATGGTGGTAATGGGTTGTGAATTTTAACAACTTTTCAAAAAATACCAGATATCTAAATTTCTAGAAAAATGAAAGTACCACGTGTCTAAATGGTGGGAGATTCTAGCCCGAAGTCCTTTCTTTATATATATATATATTAGATATTCCATATAATAAAAGCCGTGCATTACACAAACCCAAGTAGTTAAAATTACCTAAACTTCTCCTACCGTTAATATTCCGTCTAAACCATATACACATGACATCACATGATCGTTATATTTTTAAAAATTCCTAATATACCTTTTATGGTCGAAAATCCCTAAACCCTTCGTAGAGGTTTCTCTGACCAAACCCAGTTTCGGACCGTCACCAACTGCTGTGTTCAAACTGTAAGCATCTCATCACCGACTGAACCCGAGATGAGGTAGTCGCGGCGAGGTGGGGGAGGGAGGGTTTGGTGGTGGCAACTGTTGTGTTGTAGTACCTCATCACCGACTGAACCAGAGATGCAGCGGCGAGGCGAGGTGGGGAGCTTGCAATTGAACAAACCGAATAGGATTTCTATCTTCTTCTTCTCTGCAATCAAACAAATTGAACAGGGATTTCTCTCTCTTCTTCCCCGTCTCTGCAATCGAACAAAACCGAACCCTTGTCCCCTGTCCTAAAGCGATTACAAGTTCCCTCTTCTTCGTCTTCTATTTGTCTTCTCTACAATCGAACAAACCGAACAAGGCTCTCTCTCATTGTTGAAGATGCTAGATGTTTACAAGTTCTCTGATCAGGGTCAAAGCGAGAGGGGTAGGGGTGGGCAACTTCTGGGGGCAGTGCGATTTTGTCGGTGGTTCTCATCGGACACAAGCGACTGAGACTAACTCTGGAACCCTAGAAGGAGAACGAAGGAGAAGCTTAGAAACCATGGTGAAGCTTGGTGAAGCTTCTTCACCTATAAAGAGTCATTCCAGAAATAATGGTGCAGCTTCTAGAATAAAACTGATCGAATCATGGTGAAGCTTCTTCACCTGTAACCATGATCGTCTGATCACATCTCAAATCAACGATACAAAGACTTGAATGGGCCTTTGTAAAGAGTCATTCCAGAAATCTCTTCGGACACATCATAGCCAATATAATAACCTCTTCTCTTGTCATTAACGTGATCTCTTCCTCGATTGATCAGCCTTCTTTTCTATCCAAGTCAGACTACTAAACCCCTTCCTAAAGCGATTACAAGTCCCCTCTTCTTCATCTTCATTCATCTTTTCTACAATCGAACAAACCGAACAGGGCTCTTTCTCCTGCTTCCTTTCCATTGTTGAAGATGCAAGACGATTACAAGTTCTCTGGTTAGGGTCAGAGCGAGAGGGGTCGGGCAACTTTCGGGGGCGGTGCGATTTTATTGGTGGATCTCCTTTCTCTGACACAAGTGGCTGAGACTAACTCCGGCAAAACTTAGGAAACCTAGAAGAAGAACTGAGTAGCTTCGAACTTCGGTAAAGTTGGAAACCTAGAAGAAGAATGAAGGAGATTTTGAATTTGATTTAAAGGCAAAATAGACATTTCAACGCTTAATCAATTAAGTAAAGGGTAGTTTAAGAAATTTACCCTAAAAAAAAGTAGTTCCTTGGGAAAGAGTTATTGGGTTTATATTTGGCAAACTTAACGGGCTAACCCTCGCGGCTCCCCCTCTCGACTTTGGAGAAATAAGAATAACAAGGTCCTGCAATGGCAGTAAACAAGCAAATTCCTCCACAGTTCGACCTAAATGCGAAATGGGATGAATGCCTTGATCTAACCGTCCGTCGATTTGTCTACTCTTCCTTAGCTGGAGCTTTTGGCGGTCTCCTACTCTTCAGTAAGTTCTGATTTCTCCTTTTCTTCTCTTCTGCAAATGGTTTCATGCTGTTGATGCTTGAAAAATTCCAAATATTTTTATTGGAGTTTTTTAGTTTTTAATTTATATTTCTCCATTTTATTTATGCTGGAATTTTGTTTTGGAATGATTTCCCCTCCCAATGGTTAAGCATTTTAATCGAACTTAGAGGATGAGATCCTTCCATTATCAACAGAAAAAAGGGCGAGGGCTTCTGAATGTCTTAATTCCAGTAAAGATGTAAATTCTTCTCACTTCTCAGTTTCTTCCAATATGCAAAGTGCATTTTAGATTGCTTTCCAAATTATCGAGGATACCTTCCGCTTATGATATACATAGAAAGGGCTACTCATAGCAGGGGGTAGCCTGTCCTCAGAAATCCATACAGTTAATGTACCACAGTTCAAGGGGAGAAAAAATTGAATCTATTCTATCGAAAGATCCTAGGTGATCCACGCTGGCGAGCTAGTCAGCAGCTTGATTGGCCTCTCTATGAACATGATGGTCTTTGATATCAGTTCCAGCTTCGTGAGCGATATTTATACTATCCTGAATTATAACACTTGGTGGACCATTCAATCATCGATGGTGAGCTTACTCCCGTTCAATCCAAACTTTTTGGTTTGTATACTGAGTAGTCATCAGTTGAGCCTTCCTAGCATCAAGTGCCTCTGTAATGCTGATTCTTGACACCCCTACAGATCTTGCAGAAATTTGAAGAACCCTCCATCATTATCCCTAGTTATGCAGCCAATGGCCACTTTGTCGTCATTTAATCTAGAGGCATCAAAATTGATCTTCACCTCCTGTCCATGGGGTGGTTTCCATTTTACCCAAATCCAATTTCTTTTTCCTTCATTCTCCTCATTTGTATCTCTGGTTCCCTGTATATTCCTGAAGGATAACCAGGCCTATGATTTGAGGTAGATGTCTCCTGTCTCCTCTTATTTTGTAACAGATTTTCATTTTCCTGATAGGGAGCATTGATAGTTTATGTCCATTCCTCTTTGTCTTAGTAGTTTCTTTGTAGGCAGGTTGTTAGGGCTGTCAATGGGTCAGTTCTATCCGACTTACCAAACTGATTATATCAGTTCTGCTTCTGTGATTTTGTCCCAATAAATAATTGGTTTGGTTCTGGTTCCTGCTTGCTCCAAACTGATTAAGGCCCTAACCGATTATTTTCTTAACAACATATAAAGGTTTCCTAGTTTTCTTGTACTTTTTGTTATATTTTGTGTCTAAAATGGTAAATTTGATAGACAATATATAAGATAATTTTTATTAAAAACACTTGGTTTATTAACATATAAATAACTTACTATTTGATGTCATTTTATTAAGATTATATTATAAAAAATCAAGTTCTAAGTTATTGTTTATGTAAAAATAATTTTATCTGTCAGTATAATCGGGTTGGGCCTGATTATCTAATTATTAACCGAGACAGTTTTGGGTCTATGATTTTTGTCCCAATTAATAATAAGTTTACGATTGGGACACCCTGTCTTGATCCAGACCTGATCCATTAACAGCCCTACAGGTTGTCCTTTAGAAGGAACCAAATAAAAACCCTATTGTTTGGGCCCTTTGGGATGTTATTGTATCTTCAAAATCTTGTTTAGCTCCTTGTTCACATGATTTGGTAACGGTTGGTTGTCAAGGGCCATCCTATTTGTTGGTTTTGCTGTGAATCTCCCATTTGATACTTTGTACAGATTGCAAGGTGGAGAAAAACAGTGAACATTTGAGAGTTTCAAAATCAGAGGAAAGGCCACTTTAAAGAGTAGAGAGATGAACATGCCAATGGTGAGGCTGGTAGGAGTTGAAGTGGTAGAGTGGTTTCAAAGCTTTGTAGGAGCTCTACAGTTAAGAAAAGAGATAGCGTGGAAGAGAATTTAAAGTAGAAAGGAAGAGTAATACTAAGGGGAGATTCATAATCCTTTATGAATATTTTGGGAAAGGGAAGAATAGGTGGTCTGCTTTCGTAAAGGCAGAAGAAGTGAAGGGTGGAAGGAGCTACTTAGGGTGGTACAGGAGTTCTTGAATCAGAAAGAAGAAGGTCAAAGCTTGAGAAAAGGAAGCTTGGGAGAGTATAAACCAATGTTTTAAAACATGGAGGTGTGATGCAAGGCGTTCCACTACCTAGAGGTGTGACGCAAGGCGTTCCACTACCTAGAGGTGTGAGGCGTAGTTCAAAACAGTAGAGGCGTAAGCCTCCCGATCACAAGGAGGCATAAGCCTCCTTAAGAGGAGGGGGGTTAGGAGGAGGAAGGGGCGGAGGATGAAGAGGAAGGGGGATCTCATTTTTTCTTTATTTTTAATAAAAATCTTTTATATTAAGAAGAATAAAGATGCATAACATTAGTTGAAAGGGAGGTCTTGTTGAAGCGGAGGTGAGCGAGCGAAGTGAGAAAAACAAATTGGGCTGCATTGAAAAGGGGACTCGGGGTCTGAGGGGCAAAGCCTCCCAGCTGAAGGGGCAGGGGGCAAACCACTTTTTTTTTAGCTTATCTTTTCTTTTCTTCCCTTTCCTTTTCTTTTCTTTCCTTTTCTCTTTTTTTTTTTCTTATCTTTCTTTTTCTTTCCCTTCCCTTCCCATTCTTTTCCTTTCCTTTCCTTTCCTTTTTTTCTTTTTTTTTTTGTCTTTTTTATGTAAGATGTGCATGAGGCGCATGAGGCGTATGCCTCTAGCAGCTTCATGAAAAAAGTGCATGAGGCGTATGCCTCAGAGGTGTCAGCGCCTCTGGCATAAGCCTCAGGGCATTTTGGGAGCGCCTCGCTTGGAGGCGCACCTCCAGGCGTACGCCTCCCATGCTTTTTAAAACACTGGTATATACAAACCTAAAGAATTGGAGGATGTGAGTAGAAAGGATCAAGGAAGAGATACAGAGAAGATCTTCTTTTGCTGGGGAAGGATGTTGGAAAATTGAACTTTGATGGAAGTAGCGAAGGAAATCCAGGTCCTTCAGGTATAGGTGGAGTGTTCAGGGCTGAAGAGGGTCAAATTATTGCCATGTATTCAGATCCTATTGGATGGGGGGATTCTCTGATAGCTGAAATGTTGGCAGTCTTGGAAGGGGTTAAAAGAGCCCAGCAGCTGAATATCAGAAAATTGATGGTGGAAGGTGATTCTAGGCTGGCTATTAGTTGGTTACAAAGGAAGAGTTTAGTTTGTGGAAGTACTCAAATGAGAAAAAGAAAGTTAATCTGGTATCTCAAAACATGGAAATCAAGTTTCAGTGGTCAAAGAGGAGTGCCAATTCTTTGGTAGACTCTTTGGCCAAACAAGGGGTGGGAAGATATTGATAAAGAAAAGGGAGTGGGAAAAGTTAATCTTTTTTGGGCAATTTTGTAATTTGAAGTATACTTTTAGGGAGAGTTAAGAGATTTTAATGCTCCTTCCTCTTGTATCTTACTTTCTTACTCCAATTCTTAATAAAAGTTTCTGTTATTTATAAAAAAAAAGGATGCGGGAGGATGGGGGAAAGTGGGACTAGCACCGTGTTCCCTCGGTTCAGGGTGCAGGCACCCATCATCATCACATTTTTCTTAAACAAGGAGACGTGGAAAACAAGGTGAGTGCGAGAGGATGGGGGAAGGTCCAATTTGTAAGCCACCTCCCCTACTTGGCCCAAAAAACTGGGTGCAAACTTAGGCCACTTTTGGTGGACTATTGACACTGGCAGTAGGGCTGGAGTTTTAGATAAACAAACTTCCCCACCTGATATGATACCGGTCTGTGCTTCGTCATACCGGGCTTTCATCTGCTATTGGGCCCGGGTCAGGTGCTCTTTCAAGGATTTCAAAATTTCATCTCTTTGCTGTAGCACTTCCTCAACCTCTGCCACAGATGTGGAGCCAAGTTCATAGGGTAGTATCAAGGGCGGTTATCTTCCATACACTGCCTTAAATGGGTTCATCCCCAGCGATGAGTCGTAGGTGGTGTTGTACCACAACTTGTCCCATGGTAACCAGCGTACCCATTGCTTGGGCTTCTCCCTTGTAAAGCACCTCCAGTAGGTTTCTAGACATTGGTTTACAACTTTAGATTGACCATCTGCTTAGGGGTGGTAGCTAGTAGTGTGGTTTAGCTAGGTCCCTTGGGCCTTAAAATATGGGTACAAACTTAGGCCACTTTTGGTGGGCTACTGACACCTGGCGGTAGGGCTGGAGTTTTAGATAAACAAACTTCCCCACCTGATATGATACCGGTTTATGCTTCTTGTCATGCCAGGCCTTCATCTGCTGTTGTGCCTGGGTCAGGTGCTCTTTCAAGGATTTCAAAATTTCATCTCTTTGCTGTAGCACTTCCTCAACCTCTGCCAAAGATGTGGAGCCAACTTCATAGGGTAGTACCAAGTGCGCTTCTCTTCCCTAAAATGCTTTAAATGGGCTCATCCCCAGCGATGAGTGGTAGGTGGTGTTGTACCACAACCTGGCCCATGGTCACCAGCGTACCCATTGCTTAGGCTTCTCCCCTGTAAAGCACCTCCAGTAGGTTTCTAGACATTGGTTTACAACTTCGGATTGATCATCTGCTTGGGGGTGGTAGTTAGTAGTGTGGTTTGGTTGGGTCCCTTGGGCCTTAAAATATTCAGCCCAGAAGCGGTTCATGAAAGTCGGGTCCTTATCCATCAAGATGGAAGATGGAACAGGGTGTACCATGAAGACGGGTCACTTCCTATAAAGAAGTGTGCGCCACTTAGGCTGCTATATATGGGCAGGCCAACCTAACAAAGTGATTGTATTTGGTCAACTTGTCCACTATCACCATTGTCACCGACTTACCCATGGATATTGGAAGAGTTGTCATAAAATCCATGGTTATGTCCTCCCATACTTGTGCCGGAATTGGAAGAGGTTGTAACAATCCGGTTGGGGACTGGTTATCATACTTGTTGCATTGGCAAGTAGGGCATTGGGCTATAAACTACTAACAACCTTCTTCATCCCTGTCCAAAACAAATGTTGACTTACCCTTCGGTAGGTCCGGAGTATTCCAGAATGGCCTCCTAAGGACGAACAATGAAATAGCTGCTACAACTCCGGAAAGAACTGTGAATGAGCTGCAATTACTAGACGACCCTTAAAAAAGAGATCTGGGCCCACTAAACGAAACCCAGGGGCCGTGGTGGGGTCCATTTTAAGTTTTTGAGCAAGCTTCTAAAGGGCTTCATTCTGATGGGCTTCTTCCTTTAGCTTGGATGGTAAGGGAAAATTGGGCCTGGACTCGCTCAACATGGTCACTTCATGGGTGTGGGATAGAGCATCCGTTGCTTTGTTTATTGGGCTAGGCTTGTACTCTACTTTGTAGTCAAACCCCAACAACTTATACAACCATTTCTGCTGCTCCGGGCTGTGCATTGGCTGCTTTAATAGGTGTTTGAGGCTCTGGTGGTCTGTATGGATTACAAAGGTTTGGCCTAATAGATAGGATTTCCATTTCAATACTGAGAGGACAATTGCCATCAACTCTTTGTCATAGGTAGATTTTGATTGGGCCTGGGGAGATAGCACTTTATTGAAGTAGGCAATGGGCTTGCCAGCATGCCAGGAACCCCTTGAGAGCCCAGATGGAATTGGGTGTAGGCCAGTTCATCACCGCTGCAATCTTGTTGGGTCAGCTCTAACTTGACCTTGAGAGACAATATAGGTAGTGCACCTCAGTTTGGCCAAATAGGCATTTTCTTTCCTTAGCATAAAGCTGGTGTTGCCTTAAAACCCCCAAAGTAATATTCATGTGTTGTAAATGGGATTCCCAACTATCACTATACACCAAAATGTCATAAAAAAATACGGGGATAAACTGCTGAAGGTAAGGCCGGAATATGTCATTCATTAGGGCTTGGAAGGTAAACGGTGTGTTGGTTAATCCAAAGGGCATAACTAGGAATTTGTAGTGCCCGTCATGAGTTCGGAACACAGATCTAGCTTTGAGAACACAGTGGCAGCCTCCAATTCATCCAACAACTCATCTATCACTGGTGTGGGAAATTTGTCCTTCACGGTGATGCGGTTCAAGACGTGGTGATCCACGCATAACCTTTACGTGCCATCCTTTTTTTTTACTAATAGGACAGGATAGGAAAAAGGGCTGGAGCTGGGCTGTATCATTCCCTTTTGCCTCAAGTCGGTTACAATTTTCTCGGTCTCAAACTTTTGAAAATGGGGGTATCGGTATAGTTTCACATTGGTTGGCCCAGCCCTGGCATGAGGGGGATCTTATGGTCTATGTCCCACTTTGGAGGAAGGCCTGTGGGCTCTTGGAAAACATCTCGGTAAGTCTGTAACCCCCTTTGTAAGTTCAGTGGGGTTCATTCCTAGGCCCATTGGGCCTAGCTGACTGTGAAGGGTTGGACTAACTGGTTCCATTCCCAAATAGAGAATGACCGGGGGGGGGGAGAAGTGGTGGTCTATTTGAGGGTTAGTCTCAATTCTTCTCGTAGTTAGGCCCAATTGCAGGTAACTGGGCCCAATTGTCGTAGCCATTGGATGCCCAGAATCACATCGGGCCCCATCAATTCCAGTGGATATAGATTGGCTTGAAGTTGGTGCCCCTGCACCTTGATCCTCACAACTTTGCATATTCCATCACAACTTAGTTTCTGTCCATTGGCCACATGGATCAAGAAGGGGGGCACGGGTTCCACTGCTAAGTGGAGCTGGTCGACCAACTATTTTGATACAAAATTCAGAACTCACGATATCCACTAATATAGCCACTTGATTACCCCCAATCACCGCCCCAAGTCTCATGGTGCAAGGTGAGGAAGAACTGGTCAGAGCATGGAGAGAGTCTGGTTCCTTCTCTACATATTCCTCGACCACCACAACACCACTAGGGTCCGGTCTTCAACGGTGAGACCCCCTTCCTTGGTGTCATTTGGTTCCAATAGAAATAATTGTGGCTTTTTGCAACGATGCCCGGGTCCAAAATTTTCGTCGCAGTTATTAGCAGAGCCCATTCTCATGACATGATTGCATCTCTGCCCGGGTAAGATGCCTAAAGGGTAAACCATTTGGTCCAATCAGTTTGGGAGGGATCGGTTCAGTTTTGGTTGGAGGGGTCTTGAGGATGGGTCCGGTCTGGCTCAGCTTAGCAACCTACTTAACCGATTGCAGGGCCTTCACTTCATATCTGATCTCATCCCTTAGCCCCCCCCCCACTAGCGCTGATTCAGGCCACACTAGAAGCCAACCTCACGAACTCATTCTAATACTCCCTCACTGTTTGCACTTGTTTTAGTCTAGATAGAGCTTCGTCAAAGGTCTCAAACCCCGATGGTGCAAAACGGTGACATATGGCCTTTGTAAATTTGGGGGTTAGAACATCGGTACCACTGTAGCCACTGGATGGCCTCCCCTTAAAAATGGATCAAAGCATTGGTGCCCAGGGATTTCATATATCTCAAAGAATTTCTTTGCTCTAAATATCTAGGAGATAGGGTCCTCACTTGAAAACTTGGGAAACACCGGTTTGGCCTCCCTTCTGAATCTAGCTCCTGTGTGTGAGTGGCTGGAATGGCTTGAACCTTTGCTATCCCCTTCGTGCTAGTTGAAGTGAGTCGACTTCTAGTATTGGCTGGCCACCACCGAAATGGAGTCCTTCAGCTTCTTTAGCTCTCCGAACACCTTGTGAAGTTCTTCGATCTTGTCAATGCGACCTTCCATAGCTGACGATCTAGTGTTCATCATCTTGCTGCCGCTTGCAATGGCTCTGATACCACTTTGATGGGATTGCCCACTGCTAGAGGTCTCTTCGAGGGAGACCTAACCTCCTAACGATAGAAGAAGAAGAGGGAAATGAAATAAGCTAGGTCTGCCTTATTCCTTTATTCTCAAATATTTATAGTATTCACAAGGAATTCACGAGACATGTGCATGGTACTATTCACTGTTGATGTGTCTTCGATATCATTGGGCTTGGCTGCTTGTGGGCCTCAAATGACAAGTTGGGCTCAACCTTTAGCTGGCTGATGATCTGGTCCTGGGCCTGTTGGAAGGGTTTAGAATCCATCATATGGATGGACGAACCATGCTAAATGGCTTGGTGAAGTTTCAAAAATTTTTTTAACCCTTTCGGGAATTGATTTTTCGGTGAATTTGAAAACTGAATTTTCTGGATCAATCTTGCACTGAACCGGAGCAGATTCGAAACCAAATTGAAAGGAGATTATACTTGATATGAAGACCATAAATCACAGCTCCCAAGGTGGAAGTTCACGCCCAATATCAGTCCCAAAATTGGGCTTCAATTGAATATGGCTCAGCTATGGGAGAAATTGATTCAACAACTATGATTTCAGCAAATCTGCTATCCAATTGGCTTGGATTGAGTGGAATGAGTGAGCCTGAATTTCTTAAATGTTTTTCTTGCAAGAACACAGAAGAAAACTGATAGAAATCAGTTCTTGAAAGCCTAGGTCAAAATAGGGTTTCTTGAGAGACAAGAGAGAAGAGGAGAGAACAAGAAAGTGGAGTGAGAGTCCAAGAATGGTTCACCCCCACTTCTCTCTTTAATCTAGTAGAAGATCAAGACTGTAATCAGTCTTGAATCCTAATAGGTTTTAGGTTTACAAAACAGAAGAAAAGTGAGAGAAAATGAGAGAGAATAAAAGAGAAACAGGAGAATACAAGTGGTTGAAAGGAGGGACGGGTTCTTACTGATCTGCCGCCACCACTTTCTTATTATTTATAGGTTATGTTTAGTACTTACTAATAAATAAAGTAAATAAAAGCTGAAATAAATAACAACTGAATTAACAAACTGACTCAAACTGACACTACTATAACTGGAACAAATAACTACACATGCTGTCCTACGAACACAGTGGGGACCATTGCAGTGGGGCCCACATCAATGTTCTCTACACTCCCCCACAAGTTGGGAGTGGATATCTATCATTCCCAACTTGGATAGGTCTGTCTCTAACTTCTTCCTTGGTACGGCCTTGGTGAGGATATCCGCGAGCTGCATATTAGATGTGATGTACAGGAGACACACTGCGATATTTTTAGTTCTGTCATGCTGCACTGGGTTGTGGGCTATATTAATAGTTGCCTGATTATCACAATACAGCATTAAGGGTTTTTCATAGTCAATACCCAACTCTTCAAGTAGTGACCTCAGCCACAAGATTTCAGCCACTCCATTAGCCATCAAATCTCATAGTTGTAATTTGAAACCCGGTTTCAGATACACTACCATAACTGTGGTTTCCAAAACTACTTTCTCCCTGACCCTTAAACTCCATCTTTGATAAAGATTCAGTGGCTACAAACTGTTAGAGTCACTATACCAGAAAATAGAGTCAAACAAGCAAGTCTGAAAACTGATCCGAAACCAACACAAATATGATCTGATCTGATCCGAAATCTGATCTGAAACCAACCCAAAACTGATCTGAAATCAATCGCCTATCACAGTATAGGCAAGGAATCAACTCAAATCTGATCTGAAATCAATCGGCATGCACAGTACCAGGCAGCCTGTCAATCTGAGATGCTATTTTCTGAAATCACTACTATGGGGCCCACTGCTGCGAGAGCAAAATTAGGGTTTCAACTGTGGGTCTGAAATAAGTGCTCAGCTGCACTCTCCAAGCAGTCCGCACAAGTGGGACTTGTCGTAGGGCAACACGAAACCCTAAAAACTAATCACCTCTGAGAGGGAAAGGATTCAGCCCAACAGTCAAACCCTAGAAACAGACTTAAACACAGTTCGGCAAGTCAAACCCTAGAAACAAATTTGAACATAGTTCGGCCCCTACTTCTAGATAGGTCCAACCTATCTCGACTGATTGCAGTCTCTGAAACTCAATAAAAAAAACTTACTTATGTACCTCGGTTTACTGTCTTCTAGGGTTACTTGAACCCTAACCTTCGCTGCTTCTTCCTGATTACCAACTCTTTGCAAGCTGGGACAAGTCTTCAACTGCTGCGAACCTCTCCTGGTAATCTCCAAGATTCAGCCACCGAATACTTCAAAGCTTCCAGCCCTAGCTAGTCCTCATGTGGTCGGCTGGACTAGACACACATGAGAAGCCCTAGATAGGCTCTGATACTAAGTAGAAGATCAAGACTGTAATCAGTCTTGAATCCTAATAGGTTTTAGGTTTACAAAACAGAAGAAAAGTGAGAGAAAAGGAGAGAGAATAGAAGAGAAACAGGAGAACACAAGTGGTTGAAAGGAGGGACGGATTCTTACTGATCTGCCGCCGCCACTTTCTTATTATTTATAGGTTATGTTTAGTACATAATGGAAAGGACACATCTGCCCTTAGTACTTACATAATAAATAAAGTAAATAAAAGCTGAAATAAATAACAACCGAATTAACAAACTGACTCAAACTGACACTACTATAACTGGAACAAATAACTACACATGCTGTCCTACAAACACAGTGGGGACCACTGCAGTGGGGCCCACATCAGTGTTCTCTACAAATCTCTATATGGTGCAAACTCCTAATCTTATTAGGAGTTGATCCAAATTTGATTTGGATCAGAACTTTTCTTTTCTTAATTGATAAACATAATCCTCTTAAGAGGATAAGTGCTCCATACCAGATCCATACCCAGTTTTGACACAAATCAAGTTGTCATTTGACAACTTAACTAGTCATATTAGTAATGGGCCTTAGGCCCATTTCTCTTGGTCACGTTCCTAAGTGTTGCATGGCCACTTTGAGCCTGATATTGTATGGCGTGGGACCCCACAAAGGTCTCACACAAATCCATGAGGGTTTGGCCCCACCTCTAAAAGAGATTGGGCTGAATTCATTACTTAGGGCAGTGAACCCCTAAGCCAATCAACATGGGCTCAGTCTGGGCCCAACATTTACACCTAAATGATCATTGGATTCAGCCACCCTATGAAGACACACGGATAATGCATTTATGTGAGATAAAGCCCATCAGGTAATCAGCCTTGTAATGGTCTCTTATACTTAATTTCTTGGCCCATAATGGTTAGAACACTACCCAACAGGGAAGGACTTCTCCCCTGGCTGCAAGGTGCAATGTCACACTCTCTGCTCGGATGCATCCCGATATTAAAACCTTTTGTAAACCTTTTTGTTAAAATAATAATATAATATATAAATATATTTTGCAAAACTAGATTTCAAACACATGTGAAATCCACTGCCGACAGTTTAGGTTTCCATTAGAGAGAGTGTAAACCCTGATATTCACTTTGTCTGACAAAGGGGTTGATCTTATCACTATGATCACCCACTCAAGTAATTTCCCAAATTGTCCTAACATGCCCAGATATTTGACCCTTGATGGATCTCATTGGTTGGCACATCAAAGGCAGTCTAGTCCACTACTTAGTAGTATTATAATCAGGTTTGGGGTTATGTGCAACTTTCCAGTTTTGCCCATCTATCTCCAAGGTCTAGGGCATAATTGGAAATTGGTTCGGGTTCAGTGTTTCTTCCAAACAACCATTGTTTGTGCTTTGGATCTAACCCTAGCAGCTGTGACAAGCTGCTCCAACTATTTGGCAGCACACCAATGTCAGTCTTGTCAAGATAAACTCTCAAAGTCTTTCCAATGGCTGATAACATTCTAAACTAACACGAGTCTCATAAGTGTCCAGTTTAAGGGGTAATACACAAAAAATATACCAATATAAATATGAAACAATAATGTATTTTATTCATTTACAAATAATTGTTCATGTACATCAATTTGATTAGAGTTAAGGGCATACACTATCTAACAGGGCCGTCACTTGGGCCAGGAGCTCAACACGTCCCATTGAGACCCAGTAGCCCCAACTACCATCCTAATCCCATATACACTTTTTATCAACACAAACTGGCTGCCCAAGTCTCTTACTCTCTATTTGTCACTACCCAATAACTATATGCCTCCTTGGGTGTCCATTGAGCTTGAGATCTTAACTCCTTTCATTTTTCTTTTATCCCATAGAATGTTGCTGTAGCTCCATAGGCCTGCATTATTATTTGATAGGCAATTCAAAGTTATGCATGAATTGCCTTCCACCAAGATGTCTTCAAAGTTTAATGACCTAGTTAGCTTTAAACCCTTGGTGTAAAGTCCTCATAGATTTCAAAATCTTATAAATCTGCTACAACAGGTACTATGGTATGCTAATTAATTTATTCTTGCTTCTCAAATCAGGGAATCCTGTCACACGATGGGCATCTGTAGCTTTTGGTGCTGGAGTGGGTATTGGATCAGCATACAACGAATGTTGTCATAAATTGGAAGGTTCACCAACGTTGGTGTCTCCTATAATTTTAGAGGCTGCTACTGTGCAGGTAATGTTAGGATTAATTTGTACCATTTTGTTACAATACTTAAACAAAAGTTTTGCAGATACCGGTTAGCTTTCTATCTGCATTTTTTGTGCCATCTTGTATTGTAATTTGTAATAGGGCCATTGATTGGTGCAATGGTAAGACCTTAGGCTGGCAAGTATGATAAAATGGGTTTGAGCCTGAGAGTGACTACTTCATGCAAGAAATTGGCATAGGTTAGGTCCTTAACCAGTCCACCCCTCCCAAAACATTTGATAGCTGGGACCATCAGTGGGTGATGGCCCTTTTTTGTTTTGTTTTATCGTTTTGTAGAAATTTATTGGTCATCTATTAAGGTCCATTTTTTACTGAAAAGTAGCTTGGTTTTCTGTCTTATACTGAAATATTAAGTTTTAATAAACTTGATTTTAAAATACATGCCCACATTTGAATGTGCAGACTAAGGTGGGGTTCAGTTGTTTTCAAAATCAGGTGTGGTGTGATTGAGAATTGTTGTTTTGAACTATTGGTATCACTTGAGGGTATTTATCCTGTGGTATGGTTGTGTTTTGAACCATGCAACTTCAAAGAGTGTTTTTACAGCCTGTGGTATGGTTGAAAAAGCATTAGGCCCCACTCCAAAATAATAATCATTATCATGTCTTACCATATTTGATGAAATCATGCTATATAAGCAAAAAGAAAATGATATTTTCAAGTTTCTGGGTCTGAAACACATAAATTTAAGTATTCAGAAGGCGGGAGGATTGCTGGGTCTAGAACCAGCAATTTGTGGTTCTAGAACCACAAACCTTGCCAAAGAACACTTTTAACTGTCGTGTGTTCCAGTGCCAATTGTAAAACAACACACTATGGTATGAATACCC
The DNA here is from genome assembly GCF_055504915.1 of Nelumbo nucifera. Taxonomy (NCBI): domain Eukaryota; kingdom Viridiplantae; phylum Streptophyta; class Magnoliopsida; order Proteales; family Nelumbonaceae; genus Nelumbo; species Nelumbo nucifera. The sequence continues at coordinate 62,769,541 of NC_142653.1, forward strand.
ATAAAGTCTTCATGTTTGTCTCTGGTAAAACTTATTTAATCCTGGAAGCCTCTTTGAGTCTTTTCTCTAAAGTGGGTTTTAGGTAATGACGGCTATGTGGTAATGATGGTGACATGGTAAAGTGGAGGAGGTGATGGAGGAGTGACCAAGAGGAGAGAAGCTGGAGGAGAATTTTTTGCCAGTGACGAGGTGGAGAAGAGTGCTGCTTGTGGAAAAGAAGAGATTTATCCGTGAAGAAATCGGTGGAGGCTCAGCAGTTAAAATCAGAGAAGATAAGAGGTCGTTGATAGTTCTAGGCAGGGAGGGGGTGAGTTGGTTCAGAGGTTTCCTCAATGGCACAATCTATGCCATCACTAAGGCTGGGTGGAAGGGAGAGCTGGTCCTATCCAAGAAAAGGTTCTCGGTGGAGAAGAAATTCAATAACAGGGGTGCCTTCGTCCAGTTAACTGAAATCTTTGGGAATGGCAAAAAGCAAGTAGTTTGCATCCCTGGAGCGAAGGCTAAGCAAGGCTGGATTCAAGTTGCTGAAGCTTTAGAAGACTTCGAACATAGGAGATGGTTGCTTGAAAGGAAATCGAACAGTCCTGTTACTGTTCACGAAACTTCAGCTTCAAAAAATATCTCTTTTTCACATTATGGGGAGGAGAGGGTAGAAGAGACCAGAGGAGTGACTGCAGCTATTGCTTGCCCAAAGTTACTGTTAGAAGGAGGTTTGGAGGACTGGGGGAAAAGGAAGGTACTAAGATTAGAAAAGAGGGTGGGCGATTGGAGCGGAGTACTTGATGACATTATGAAGGTGTTCCCTGCAGTAGAAAGGGCTATCTTGGTTCTGTTTGGGTGGACAGCAGCTATTGTTGACCTTGGTTGCAGGTTTGCTGTTTGAGGAAGCGACCAGAGCACAGACTCGCAAAGGTTGGGCGATGCTGGAGAACTGGAATCCGTCTTGCAATGAGCTCGAATGGGAGGAAGAAGTGCTGCAAATAAAGTTGGTAGGGCTCCTGTTCAATCTATGGAAGCAAGAGATTTTCTCCCAAGTGGTGTCTCTCTGTGGGGGATCGCTGGTAGCGATGAACACCTCATCCCTCAGAGCGGCCAGGATCAAAGTGAAATGCCCCAAACCAGATCAGATTCCAAGGTCAATGGAGATTTTCTCTGAAGGGCGCTGGCAAAGAGCTTGGTTAGTGCTGGAAGCTGAATTGTTGCTGTGGGAGAAAAGTAGGGAGGAAGAAGATGATGATGAGGTGTCAAGTTGGGTGCCAAGTGGACTAATGGAAGGGGATTCTTTTAAATCACCTATTGCCCCTTTTTTGGAAGGAGGACAGTCGAATAGAATTTCGCTCGGCTTCAACTTGCCTTTAAAGTTGAGTATTCAAAATTTTTTGAATTTAAGGGGCTGGATGAACTGAGAGGTGGGTCATCCTATGTGGAAGCATTAAGAAAAGGGTCTAAAGAAGTGACAACAGCTGAACTGGGTTCGAACCGCCAAACTCATTCGCATGTTAAGAACACCCCATGTGCTGTCTTATTGGGCACGTGCAGGCGTGTTTGTGAGTGGTTGGGGGACAATAGATTCGGTTTATCGTCATCCCCTTTGATCTTTGACAATTAAATAGAAGTGTCTTCCTCCAAGCTGAATTGGGCGAAGCGATACAAACCTAATCCTTGCTATGACGGGGCCAAAACAGAATGGAAGGAAGTGGAAGAAGATGATCGGTAGGTTGATTGTGAAGATTCTAGTGATGACCTGTCCTCTGAAGACGAGTCAAGCATTGGTAGCGTTAAAGGCACAGTTCAGATCTGTTTGGAGAACGAGGATGACCTTCAATTAGCTCCTCTCTTTGATGAAGGAAAGGTTGCCGCCGATTTCAACTTGGGCCTACAAAGTGGGGGCCATCTCCACTCAACAAAAGACTTAGAAGGTGAAGTGTGGCTATTCCCAGGGAGCGGATTAAAGAACCTTCCTACGAGTCAGGAGAGGAATAGATATTTCCAAAGGGATAAGGATTACAGGCTAAACGAGCTACAAAGACAAGACAAGCAGTTGGTGTTTCGGTAGGGGAACTGGGAAATTGTAGAGAATTTGTTGGTAGGGGGAAAAGCTCCAGATTTGGTTAATTCGACTACAATTTTGGTACCTTCCCAAGATGTTAGAATTGAGAACAGGGGTGTGGTGAGTCAATGACAAAGCTGGGATATTGAAGCTTCTTCTACTCCGATGCTTGCTTTGTCTGCCCCATAGTTGTCAAGACGACTAGGTGACTTTTAGAGGTCGCCTCACCTAATGTCAATATGGTTTTCATATTATGATAGGGTACTGCCTACCTAAGGGTTCCTTCGAGGGGAAACCGACATATAATTGTAGTTGGCCGTTACACTGCAAATTCTAACAACTTAGTTGGTTACGATTTCTTTGATCATAGAGTTGGTTGTGATTCTCTCGTTTGTGGTCTGGATATGCTCTGATGTAGGACGAGGGTTCTTCTTTCGTGTGTAAACCACCGTAAACGGTGGTCATGGGCTATTAGCATAACAGGCTAGGCTTGGGCCGGTCCTTGGGTTCTCATCATCTCCTCCCTCTTTCAGAGCGACCTTGGCCTCGAGGCTGAGATTGGAGAACTGAGTTTGCAACTCTCAATAAAGCTCCCAAGTGGCATCTGTTGTAGGTAGCCCATCCCACTCTACTAGAGCCTCCTGGATGACCCACTTCCCTTTCTTAATCCACCTGAAGTCCGTAATGCTTTTGGGCTTAGTAACTAGACCACTGATGCTTAATAACTAGACCTCCAGCATCAGTGAATGTGGGTAATGTTGGGCTGACGATGGACTGTGGACTGGTGCATTTCTTGAGCAAGGATTCATGGAAGATTGGGTGAAGGTGGGTGGTGGGGGGAAGCTCCAATTTATAAGCAACCTGACCAATTCTTTCCAAAACCTTGTAAGGGCCGAAGTAATGGGGCCCCAATTTTGGCCAGGCCCTCATTGTGACTGAGACTTGACGGAAGTGTTGAAGCTTCAGGTAAACATATTCCCCGACCTGATACTCCATCTCTCGATGCTTCTTGTCATAGTAACGCTTCATCCTTTGTTGGGCTCGGTTCAGGTTGAACTTAAGCTCCTGTAGCACTTCATCTTTGTTGATCAATTGTGTCTCCATGGCAGCCACACTGGTGGACCCCACTTCGTATGGAAGAATGGCGGGGGGATCCCTTCCATACACGACCTTGAAGGGAGTCATGGCTGTTGCCCCTTGGTAAATAGAGTTGTACCAATACTCGGCCCAAGGTAACTACTGGACCCATTGTCGTGGTCTATCCCCTGTAAAACATCTCAAATATGTCTCCAAGCACTTATTTACCACCTCAGTTTGGTTGTCGGATTGTGGATGATAGCTGGTGGACCGATATAGCTTAGTCCCCTGGAGTCAGAAATACTCCCTCCAAGACTCTCTAAGGAAGGCTGGATCCCAATCCGAAACAATCGACTTGGGAGTTCCATGTAACTTGGCCACATCTCTAATAAAAACTTCAGCAACCATTGCAGCTGTGTAAGGGTGTGGAAGTGCTGAGAAGTGCGCATACTTGGTAAGGCGATCAACGACCACCATTATAACTAAATGTCTGTTGGACTTGGGCAACCCCGTAATGAAGTCCATAGAGATTTCTTCCCACACCTGTGTGGGTATTTTGAGAGGCTGCATCAATCCGGGAGGTTCTTGGGAATCATACTTCTGCTACTGGCAAATGGAACAAGCAGCCACATATTGTTGGACCCTCTTTCTCTTACCAGCCCAATAGTAGTGTGAGGACAACCGTTTATAAGTCCTTAGTACTCCAGACTGCTCCCCTTGTGGTGAGTCATGAAATAGTTGTAAGAGAGCAGTAATGTGTTGGGAGGAGGAAGGCAACACGTACCGTCCCTTGTATAGCAGATCTGGGCCCTTCATGGTGTATCTTGGTACGGCGGCTGGGTCTTGCTGACAATGGGCCCATATTTGGGCCAACTCTGGTGCCTCACGGGCTTCCAATCTGATTGCTTCAAATAATGGGTGAATGGGTTGGGAGCCCGTCAATTGATGTAACTCGATTACCCTGGAGAGGACATCTGCTGCCTTATTAGTGGGCCCAGGTCTGTATTCAATAGAGTAGTCATACCCAAGAAGCTTTGAGATCCATTTTTGTTGGTCCTCTGTGTGGACCCGTTGCTCTAACAAGAACTTGAGTCTCCTCTGGTCTGTTCTAATGATGAAATGCCGGCCCAATAAATAGGCCCGCCATTTTTGGATGGCCAAGGCAACAGCCATAAGTTCCTTTACATAAGCAAAATAATTTTGGGTCTGGGCTGTCAAGGCCTTACTGTAATAGGCAAGGGGCTTCCCTTTTTGCATCAAAACTGCACCTAAGCCAGTACCCAAGGCATCACACTCTAGCACAAAAGTCTCATTGAAATCTGGTAGGGCCAGAACGGATGGTGTGGATATGGCCCTCTTCATGTTTTCAAAGGCCTGATGAGCTTCGGGTCCATAGATAAAGGAGTCCCACTTCAATAGCTGAGTTAATGGGGCTGCCATCAACCCGTATCCAGGAATAAAACGCCTGTAATAGCTTGTGAGACTGAGAAAACCTCTGAGAGCCTTCACCGTAATGGGAGTGGGCCAGGCTTGATTACAGGAAATCGTCTTTGGGTCGGCCATAACCTGCCCTTCTGTGACTATATAGCCTAAATAATGGACTCTGGTCTGGCTGAATATGCATTTGTTCAATTTGGCATAGAACCCGTTCTCTCGCAACACCTCCAGAGTTCTTTCAGGATGCTGCGTGGACCAATCACAGCTGTATACCAGAATGTCATCAAAGAACACCAGTATGAAATGCCTTGGAAAAGGCCTAAATATGTCATTCATAATGGACTGAAAAGTAGAAGGCGCATTGGTTAGTCCGAACGACATAACCTGGAATTCATAATGACCATTGTGGGTGCGAAAGGCCGTCTTGGGTACGTCTTCTGGGTTTTAGAAGGGGAACCAGGGATTCAGATCTAAACAGCCTTTCGTCACTTCATATCTTGCAAGGTGTCTGCTTGGACCCTTAAAAGGTGGATTCATGTATTTGGACCCCCTCTTCTTCTAGTATTTTTTCCTGTGCTTCCTTCTTTAGAGCTTTAACAGTTACTGATTTTGTTGGGCAGACCTTTCCTTTTAAAGAAGTTTGGGGTAAACCGATTCCACCTAGGGTTGGGGCTTTTTTTCGGGAAGCCTCCTTGGGAAGGATTAGCACTGGGGATCTCCTTCAAAGAAAGAAGCCTTTTTGGTGCTTATTTCCTAACTGGTGTGTTCTCTGTAAAGCTGATGGTGAGTCCTGCTTTCACTTACTAATTTCCTGTCCTTTTGTCTCTTCTGTTTGGGAATGGTTTCTCTTTGTTTGGTTATAGATGGATTCCTCCACCAAATGTTCAAAGCCTTTTTGGTCCTGCCACGGGTAGCTGTACAAAGAAAAGTGGGAAGGATTTATGGAGATATACAAGGGCTGTAGTATGTTGGACAGTTTGGGAGGAAAGAAATCAAAGAACTTTTGCTGATAAGGAAAGATCCAAAGAGGCAACAATTGAAGTAATTACGACAAGGGTAATATATTGGGTGAAATCTCTGAAGTTATTTGAAGACATAACCACTTCAGCCTTGTTGAACAACTGGAAGGAAGTGGCCTGTTCAGCTCCTGACAAGATTGTCACTTTACCTCAATGGACTCCTCCAGATCCCGGCTTTATAAAGCTGAAATTTGATGGAAGCAGTGAAGGGAACCCTGGCCCTTCAGGCATTGGAGAGGTTTTTAGGAATGAGATTGGTGAAATTATTGCTACATTTTCAGGCTCAGTTGGGGAAGGAGATTCACTTCGAACTGAAGTTTTGGTTGTCTTGGAAGGTGCCAAAAAGGCTAAGGAGCTTAATGTAGAAAGGTTAATAATTGAGGGAGACTCGAAGCTAGCATTAGATTGGCTACAAAAGGAGGAGAGGAGCATGTGGAGCTACCTGAATGTAAAAAGAACTTTCAAGAGGTTGACTTGTGATATGACAGTGAAATTACAATTCCTTTGCAGATGCACTGGCCAAACAAGGGGTGGGAAGAAATCAGTTGTTCTGGGCTAATTTGTAATCTTTCATTTTCCTTGGGGGAGTTAACAAAGTTTATCTCCCCTACCATTGTACTTTTCCTTCATTTTTCATTAATGAAATGAATCTGTTATTGATAAAAAAAAGACTGGCGAGTGAGAAGAGAAGACAGAGAGATCGATGACTGAGAAGAGTTTCCATTGTTAAGACTGACGACTGAGAAGAGAAGATAGAAAAGTCCGACTACTGAGAAGAGAAGACAGAGAAGACTGACCAAGTCGTCCAGGACCTCCAGGTAAGTTTATCTTCTTCTTCTTCTTTAAGTCGTCTTGTGCTCCTATATTTTTTTTACATTTTTTTAAGAAGTATTGTTTGGAACAAAACAAGGGCTCCAGCGCGTCCTCCTTCAAATGGTCCTATTACTCTTTTATTTTCTTAGTTTTGTTTAAATACTTTTGGGAACAAAACTGGGGCTCCGCCCCCTTCTACTTCTGCAACAAGGCTGCACCTCAACTTTCTAAATTTTTTCCTGTACTTTTGCGATGTGTTTGTGATGCCATTTTTATGTTTTTATATGAAATTTATAGTTAGTTACTCATTTGAATGGTTTTATTGCTAACAGGTAGTATATTGGTATGTTGGTTAGTACAAAAAACCAATAAAGTAGTTTAGGAGAAGTAGGGATCTTTAGAATTTATGCTTTCAGATTCCATCACCTACTAGGTGCCCTGACAACCATGGTCTTCCCCTCTATCAAACTCCAGTAACCTCTCTAACTCTGTGGGTTTAGGTTTTGGTACTAATCCTTCTTCTTTTGGTTCTACAGATATTTCAGCTCCCATCCATGACACTGATATGCTTTTGGATTGGAAGTGCCTATAGAAAAGGAGTTAGATGAATGTTTAGGAGAAGAACTTCCTGATAAGGTACTAGTGGAAGACAAGGAAGGAGGGTTGGTTGTTCTGGAGACTAGGGAGAATAGGTTGTAGGAAACCGAAGAAGTTGTGGCTTTGGGTTCGGATGGGGAATTAGGGCTTGCAAAAGAGAATTAGTCTGAGGAGAGACCAAGAGGGGAGGAGCTAGGGAAAGGACAAGTGAGAGAGAAGGAAGAAACCAATGAGGTTGAAAGGAATACAGGAAGTGGGGAAACCCAGAATGTAAAGGATCCGGTGATGGATCTGGCCGACAAGGTGGGTTTGAAAATGGAGAAAGTTAAGGGAAACCTCAAAATAAATTGGCCAAAAATAAGGGAGGCAAGAGGAGAAGAAAATTGAATGAAGTGGAGAAACTTATTAATAATGTGGAAGGAGATAAGGAGTTCAGTGCTAGAGGAGGTAGGAGGAAGGGGGGATTATGGGGGGGTGATTAGGGTCAGTTCTTGTTGTGATTTTGAAGATCATCAATTGGAATGGAAAGGGGATTGGGAGTGCCACGAAAAAGAGAGCAGTTAAAGAGGTTTTGAGGAAGGAAAGACCAGATTTTGTGCTGATCCAAGAATAAAAATTCAGGTGGTTGATAGGAAATGGATGAGAAGCATTTGGGGAGAGGAATATAAATTGGAGTTTAACTCTTTCTTGGGGTGCTTTGGGGGGAATAATAACAATCTGGAAAGAAGAGGCGGTTCAATGTATGGAAAAGTTAGTGGTTAAATTCTCAGTGTCTATCAGGTTAACGAACTTGCAAGATGGGTTTGAATGGGTTCTCACAAATGTCTATGGGCCAACTTCTTATAGAGAAAGGAGTAACCTATGGGAAGAGCTAGGGGATATTACGGGTCTATGGGAAGGGCCTTGGTGTATTGGGGGAGATTTCAATGTTATAAGATTTGTGGGTGGGTCAATTGGAGGAAGGCAAAGGGTTACATCAAGCATAAGGAAGTTTAATTCCTTTATTGAGGAATTCTAGTTGAGAGATTTTCAATTGGGACAATCTTGTTTTACTTGGTCAAACCTCCAAGAAAACCCCATTTTGTCCAAGATAGATAGGTTTCTAGTTTCTCTAGATTGGGAAGAACATTGGACAGGTCTAGCTGGGAGAAATCTACGTAGAATCACCTCAGACCACTGGCCCATTTGTTTGTTCCAGAGAAGCAGTGAGAGTGGCCCAATCCCTTTCAGGTTTGAAAACATGTGGCTCACTCATTTAGATTTCAAAGAGAAGGTTAAGGTTTGGTGGAATAGCCTGGAACAAACATCATTGTGGTATGGCCAAAAATTCCTAAAAAAGCTTCAGTTGCTCGAAAATAAATTAGAAAGTGGAATAGGGAGAAGTTTGGAAGCTTGAAGGAGAAAAAAGTTGATTTGGTTTCCAAAATTGAGGTAATTGATAGCAAGGAAGTGGTGGGTTCTCTTGGTGTGGGTGATAGGGAGTTGAGGTGGTCTTTGAAGAAGGAGCTTGGGGAAACTTTGCTAAGAGAAGAAATAAGTTGGAAGCAAAAATCAAGAGAGAAATGGATAAAAGAATGGGATGGTAACCCAAAATTTTTCCATGCCGTCGCAAATGGAAGGAGAAGGAAGAGCTTGATTAGCTCTTTAATGGTGGGGAAAATGAGGTTATAGACTAGATAGAGATTGCAAAGGCTTTTTCGGAGCATTTCAGGTCTATTTATAGAAGGCCTCTAAATGAAAGGTGGTCGACTAGAGGGTTAGATTGGGAGACTTTGGGGGCAATGCAAGTGCAATTTTTGGAGAGAAGGTTTGAAGAGGATGAGATCAAGGAAGCAATTTTCTCTATGAATAGATCAAAAGATCCAGGGCCCAATGGATTCACAATGGCATTTTTTCAAGATTGATGGGACATAATTAAGGAGATCTCCTCGTTAGATAAGTGTATGCCTTTAGCTCTAATCAGTTGGAGGCCGATTTTGGGACAGATTTTAGACGTGAACTACCACTCTAGGAGCTGCGTTTTGTGGTCTCCATATAAGGTATGATCAATTTTAATTTGGGTTTTAAATTTGGTCCAGTTCAGTGCAATATCGATCCAGAAATTTCAGATTTCAAAATTACCAGGAAATCGGTTCCTATGTTGGGTTAGAAAATTTTTGTAAATTCAGCCAGCCAACAAACCTGGTTTGGCCTTGTCAAACCTGATTTCTAATCCTTCCAACACTCCTCAGGGTGTTTAGTGAATTCTATAGAAGAGGGGTAATCAGCCCGGGGATGAATTCTACTTATTTAGCGTTGACCCCAAAGAAGAACAATGCTATCTGGCCTAGTGATTTTAGGCCCATTAGCCTAGTCACCAATATTTACAAGATAGCAAAAGTGTTGTCTTTAAGGATTAAGAATGTGATCCCCCCTTTGATTTTGCAGTCTCAAGGGGCGTTTGTCCAGGATAGGCAGGATCATTGATCAAATTTTTATTGCTAATGAATGTGTGGACGCTCAAAAAAGATTGAAGAGAACGGGAGTGGCAATCAAATTGGACTTGGAGAAAGCCTATGATTTGGTGGATTGGAATTTCTTATTTGATATTATGAGGTGTGGTTTTGGATATCTGTGGTGTAGATGGATAAAGGGTTTCTTGCAGTCTAGTCACTACTCAATCATTGTTAATGGGATGGTGTGTGATTTCTTTGAGGGATTTTATGGACTTAAGGGTGGCCCCCTCTCTCCCTTTCTATTCACTTTGGTTGCTGAAGTTCTAAGCAAATTGTTTACAGCTTTTAGGGGCTGGTCAGTAGGGAGAGATAATATTTTGATCACTCACTTGCAGTTTGCAGACAATGTTCTAATTTTTTGTGATGGAGACTGTAGTGAAGGGGTGGAAAACTTGAGGATTAACTGGTCTAAGAGCCTAGTGGTTGGAACCATCATTGAAGAGAATCTATTGAGGAGCATGGCAGATTCCCTAGGTTGTGATAAAGGAGATTGACCAATGAAATACTTAGGTTTACCCTTAGGAGATAACCCTAGATCAGCTAGTTTTTGGTCCCTAGTGGTGGAGAGGGTTGAGAAGAGATCAGTTGGGTTGAAGAGGAACTATATCTCGATGGGGGGGGGGGGAGATATTAACCCTTATTAAGTCTACCCTAGCAAATCTTCCAGTGACATGTTAGTGTTTAGAATGCCACAGGAGATAGTGAGAAAAGTTGCAAAAACCATGAGGGATTTTCTTTGGGAGCCTAGGGAAAAAAAGAAGGATCACTTGGTTAAATGGGAAAAGGTGATGAAATTGAAACCAGGTGGGATGAGAATCGGTAATGTTAAGTTGAAAAATCAGGCTTTACTCAGCAAATGGTTGTGGAGATTTCCCAATGAAAGTGAGAAGCTATGGCACAAGGTTGTGGAAAGTATTCATAGCAAATCAAGCAATGGATGTGATGATGGGCATCTTCGTAGAGCTACCTTGGCTCCCCCTGGAAGGCCATCCATGATTTTCTTCCTACCTTCTTACACCATATCAGGTATGATTTGGCATCTGGTCAGAAAATCAGGTTCTAGGAGGATGTGTGGATCAGGGATACTCCTTTAGGTGACAGGTTTCCTTCTCTTTTTGCCCTTTCCAGGTTTAAAGGTAAGCCTATTTCTAACTTCCTAGACCAGCATCACCTTTCTTCAGGACTGAACTGGAATTTTAGCTTCATTAGGAACCTTAGAGAATCTGAACTTTCTATTGGTGACTGAACATTTGAGCTTGTTGAATTCAGTTTTCTTCAGTGAAGGTGGTTCGGATTCTAGAGTCTGGGGTTCTAACTCTAATGGGTTGTTCTCTTGTAAGTCCTTACATTCTTTGGTAGCCACCTCTAAAATCAGTGCTTTCTGTTGGGAAGTGTTTCATGGTTACATAAACACCTTTGATTTACTCCAAGGAAAAAAACCAAATTGGTGTTTCATGGTCTGTTTAACCCTATTGGCATTAGCTGTACAAAAAAAGAGGGGTGGGACTTTGTGGAGATGCACTAGAGCAGCACTACCTTGCACTGTATGGGAGGAAAGAAATGCAAGAATTTGTGAAGAAAAGGAAGCTTTGGTAGAAACAATTACCTTGAGGGTGGCACATTAGGCAAAGAGTCTGAAGCTGTTCTCAAATTTCAAGATTGAAGATTTCTTCAGAGCTTGGGGTGTTATTGCTGCATCCTCAACTACAAGACAAAGATCTGTTGAGGCTTGGTCTCCTCCAATAATTGGCTGGAAGAAACTGAATTTTGATGGGAGCTGTTTGGGTAATCTGGGCCCCTCAGGTATGGGGAGGCCACTAGGAATGAAGAGGGGAATATAATTGCTTTATACTCATGCCATGTGGAGCAAGGTGATGTGGCAAGACAGTTTTTTGCTGCAGTTTATGGGGTTGAGAAGGCAAAAGAACTGGATATTAGTAGGTTGATTATTGAGGGAGATTTGAAAACTGTGGTTTAAGTGGCTGGGTAAGGGGGAGGGACTGGCTTGGCATTCGAGGAATGATTTTGGAAATTCAAATGGCTGTCACAGGATATGTCAATCCGAGTGAGATGGGTGAGAACTGCTAACAGCTTGGTAGATAGCCTAGCCAAACAAGGGGTACATAGAGCACATATGTTTTGGGCTCAAGTGTAATTTGTATTGGGATAGCTCCTAAAGCTGGTTTCTTTCACAACTTGTTGTAATCCTGATTTCTTTTAATTAATGAAATCTTTTTCTGTGTTTCTGATCCAAAAAAATGGTGACATGGTAAAAGCTATTGATGGCGGTGATTCAGGTTTCAGGGTTGTCTGAGGTGAAGATGCGAGCCTGTTAGGGTAAGGGACAGAACTGGTGGAGGTCTGAGAGAAAGCTAACAAGGAGATGAGATGGTCTGTGATTTTGTAGGGTTTCAGAGGCCAGAGAGGTGCAGGTTATATTGGTTCAAGTAGTGGGCAAAGAGCAGACAATGCCCAGGTTGGCTGGAACACAGTACTGTCTAAACAAGGGGAAGGAAAAGGACGGAAGATCTCCTTCACTGAGTTAGAAGAGTGGAATGGATGACAGAGGAAGATGTGAAATGGAGAATGAGCTTGAACCAGTGGTGTGTGGAGGTGAATAGAGAAGGAAGTGAAAGAAGGCTCTCTTAAAGGCATGCTTGGTAGGGAACACCACTTCAAAACTATCGACTGAGTAGCTTCAGGCTTGGGCTAAGAGGAGATGGATGCTAGAGGTTGGAGTGAGGACAAGGAAGGTACTAGAATCATGACTATTATTTGTTTTCCTCAACAAGGAAGAGGTGAGAAGGGTCTGGACTCTGGTGATAGGAATGTTAAGGGCAATATTCTCCACCTTGTTTGGACTTGTGCAAGTAAGGCTGGAATTCGATCGTCAGGAATTTATATTGGGTTAACATATTTGGTCTACCACTTCATTTTTGGAGGTGTGGTGAAATAGATAGGGGAGGTGTGTGGTGGCTATGTTGAAATGGATAATTCCCAACATGAGTATCGGTGTGTGTAGATATTTTAATCATTGGTCTAAGTTAGTTGCTCAAGCAAGGTCATGATTCAACAGTTAGGCTCAACTTGAGAGAAATTAAGCATTATGTGAGATGGGTATTTTTTTTCCCTTTCAGTTTTCATTATAAATAATAGTAATGGGTTAAAAGCCCTACTTTTTTGTCTCCCATATTGGCTTATTTCCTTCTCTCTCTCTCTCTCTCTCTCTCTCTCTCTGAGCTTAACTGTGATGCAATTACTCTCTCTGCTTGATCTAGAGGGATAGTATCTAGGTGTTGCAGTGCAAATTGCCATTGATTCAATTGCAGGATGGCCATTATCGCTCATCCAGTTTTTATTGTGGGTCTTTGCCTTGATCAATTGTCAGCTTGTTTGTCATGGTGATTATTAGTTTTCTTGGTGCTCGGTAGGAGTCCATCCTGGGCATGTTGCTTTCTTAACTTTAGTGTATATTGCATTTCTCTCTTGTTCCTTGATAAATAACTTATGCGTATGAAAACATATAAACTCTGCTGTTGAATTATTACAACCACCAAGCTCACAAATTTAACGGAGTCGATTGACTGGATATTTTTAAAGCAACCAGAAATGCACTTGATATTTGTGTTTGTGGATGATTTATGAACACGGGTTATTAATCGTTGCTTTCTTCCTTCCAGCACGAACAGGACTGAGATAAGAGGCTGGTGGAGTAACTCCAGAGCTGTCGGCGTTTGTCAATTCATGTAGTTTTATTTTGTTCATCTTGAGAATGTCGGATTTTTTAATGGGTTCTGTCCGGGTACCCTGATGGGTCAACCGTCACTGAATATGCCTAGAAAGGTCTTACATACCCTAGCCCTCTTTTAAAGGGAAAAAACAAAACTGTATCCTGAATGTCCAAGTTAAGCGCCCCAAATTTAGAATGCATTTTGGGGTATTTTACGCAAGTTTTAAAGCATTGAGCCATCGATACATATATCGGCCTATACAGTCCAATTGTATTTTTTTTGTTAAAACGGTCCAATACGTATTAGATCTAGAATAACAGACACTTGGCATAATAGGAAAATAGGAGTTTCGAAAAAGTTATTTAGCATCGACACGGTATCAATGAGTGTATCTCTATGTATCACATTCTTGTGAATGGAAGTTGGTTGAAATTTTGTCAATGAGCGTGTATCATGCATCACATGCTTGTGAATGGACGTTGGTTTAATTTTTAGGGTGTTTTAGTGTTTTAATCCTTCTAACACCATCCAGACACGACCCCTCTCCCTTTCAAAAGAAAAAAAAAAAATCCATGCAAGGTATAATTACTCTGTCATTATTTCTCATGCATCTAAGCTATTTTTTAATTAAAACTTGCATTTATAATTACTACTTAATAATGTAATTTAAGAATATGAACATGTTATATTGCTTAAAACATTAAATATTTAACGCGTGTAATTTGCAGGAAGTTATCATTTAGCGTATTATTAAGAGGTTTGACCGTTTGGACTGAATTTCATTTAAATATGCTAAAACAATTAATTTAGCAATTTTTATTGTTTAAAATTCAATAGTTGGTTTTGAAATTTTGAATATAAATGTGATAACTTTCTGCGTTAGATTTATGAATTTTATCATTCTAATTTTTATGTATTCAATATTATATATAATCATTATTAATTCTTAATTAAAATTGCAATAAATAATACCAAATTAATGGTTTATGCATTTAACTTATATAGTTGATTGACATAATGTTTTGATGGTTTATAGAGCGAAATATAACTAAAATATAATTGACTCTGACTTTAATGATTGCATTTGCGTATGTTGTGTTTTGGTTAGGGGTGGTCATGAGTCGAGCTCTTTATGAGCTACTCGAGCTCAGCTTGGCTCGGTTTCAACGAAACTTCAAGCTGAGCTTGAGCCCAATTTTCAGGCTCGTTTATTAATCAAGCCGAGCTTGAATAATAATAATATTTTTGTATACAATAATAACTGATTATTATAATTCATAATTTTTTTAGATATTAAATAAAAAATATTTTTATATATGTTTTTTATTTTTATAAAACATTTTTTCTCAAGTCGAGCTCGAGCCGAGCTTGAGCTTACGAGTTTTTGACTCGAGTTGAGCTTGAGCTCAAGGTTCTAGCTTGAACTAAGATTGAGCTCGAGCTCGAGCCTCATACTTCCTTGGCAAGCCGAGCTCAAGCCTTGTATTATTTGGCTCGGCTCGGCTCGAAACCACCCCTAGTTTTGGTTGATAAATGTAATATTAAGTACTAAATTAAATATAATTTTTAGGTTTACTATATATTTCCTATGGTTACTACTATTTAATACAAAATAAATAATTTAGTAATGGGTTGATGCATGTAGTAGTTGATTATAACACCAAAGTATATAATGAATTGATGATGATAAGCACATTACAGTATATTTTGATTGCTAGGTAAAAGGATTAGATGATGCATTATCCTTGAGGGTAGGGGTGTCAAAGCACATTGCAATATATTTTGATTGCTAGGTAAAAGGATTAGATGATGCATTATCCTTGAGGGTAGGGGTGTCAATTGGACTGGATTTGGTCCAACGACTCCAATCCAATCCAGTTTAATGAGTCCATTACAAATGGATTAGGTCCAATCCAATCCAATGAATATTTTAAACCATTTTGACCGGTCCAAATCAATGTCTGGACCGTCCAATCTGTTCAAATTCGTTTTAATTAGATTGGTTCCAATGTAAACTTAGTCCATTGACACCTATATTCTTATCTTATATCAATGGATCGGATATTGGCTCAATCCGATCCAATTCAATATAAATTCATTACGGATGGACCAAGTCAAATCCAATTTAATATACTTTGGACCATTAAGTCTGGATTGGTCCAATTCAATGTCTTGTTGATCTGTCCAATCTGTCCAAATTGATTTTGGTTTAGACGGGTCCCCGGTCCATTGACACCCCCTTTTAGAATTTTCTAGATCTTAATCGCAACTAATTCTGTGCAGTTAAAAACCTTGTTGCACTGACATGTACAAGAAAGATTAGCCAACCCAGCAGGCAGCAGCAAATCTATTACCCTCTCGGAGACTATTCTTAGAGGATAGCTCCATTTGGCTTTACTCGTTGCCCACCAATACTAGATGCTACCAATACTAAGTCACTTAAATAGATTTAATCCATTACCATAGTAAGAGGAGAAGGTAACCAATATATTATTCCTTCCACTCCGAATCAAACCTCCACATCCACTTGTCCCTGGATTCCCTTTGAGTGGGTTGTACATAAACCAGTCTCACCTTCCTAGGTGTTGAAACCTGTTGTTTTAAGCCCAATATATACAAAGTGAGTTGCTGAGATGGAGTTAAACTATTCTTAAAAGTACATGGTAAACACTGAATAATACTCCGAATAACAAAAGCTTGAAGAACGGGATGTTCTTAGCCCAAAAAGATTGAACCTTGTTGGGTAGAAAGGTAGGAATTTCAAATCTTGATCAGCCCAAAAAAGGTGGAAATCGAATTTTCATGAGAAAATTCCCAAATTGCAAGATACCATCATATTTTATTTCAGAGATTGAGTATAATGTTACTTAATTTGGATACCACAAATCAAACTCCCAAATTGTTGTAACACGCCCAAGAATTCAAAGTTGAACTCCAAGCTGAAGATAGCACAACCCAAAATTGCAAGAATTTGATCCTAGTCAATAGTGTGAATTGATGCGCATTTCAATTGTCTTGTTGAATGCAGAAGTTGATCACTCAAAAGGTCTGTATTTCTGCTTGAAAAATTCAGAGAGAAAAGAAAAGAATGTCCCCTTTCAACCTCGGTCAAACTAGGGTTTGGAAGAACAATGCTTGATGTTAATGTCTCTCAAATTCTCCTATACTTTATCTTATAATCTGAAGTCCTATAATCCTAAAAAGAGTTTCCTAATTGATGTAGGGATACTTGGCGGACCTCAGATTACGCCACATGGCGTCGGCCAGATCAAATCCTGGCCACACATGAATTGGACCAAAAAGTAAAATTGGATGAATTTGTGAAGCGAAACCCTACGTTGGTAGAAACCGATCCCCTCCTAGCTCATGCCCAAGGGGGAAGAATTAACGTAGTATGAGCATCGGGTCAATACCAACCAGACATGTTGATAAGAAACTTGAACAAAGCCTGGAGCTCCAACACTTTTTTAGTAAGCAAGGGGCAAACACTTCGACAATGAAATTAGTCATCAGGGCACTAGCGGAAGTCTTTAAGAGACCGTTGGAACCTTACTGGCCTAATTGAACCAGTGTAGAATTTACCTTGGAAGACATGCTGGCCACGAACCCTCACCATAATCAACCCTTATATGTTACAACAAGGGTGGGAGGTTTCAAGATGAGAAGGTCCATGGTCGACCCCGGGAGTTCTGTCAACTTAATCTCTGTCCATACACTGAAGTTGATGAACAACAGGAGACAACCAAGGGCTTACCTATGGAGGTGACCGACTTTAATAGGAACGTGTCCGTTATGGAAGGATCCATCGAACTACAAGTAGTGATCGGACCGTTCTCCATCATGCAAGAGTTTCAAGTCATCTCAGGAAGGACCACCTACCATACCCTCCTAGGGCGACCTCTGGTACATAGCCTAGCCTTGGTCCCATCAACATTCCACAATGCATAAAGGCCAAGCACAAGGGATGCATGATAAAAATCTCAGCCACCAAAGTCCCTTTTGATAGATCGGAGGCTCACCTACAGGATGCCATTTATTACACAGAGCTGGCAGACAAGGGAGAAACAAAGATAGCCACAGTAGAAGGACTGCAGCTACTAGACCTTGTGCGGGACAAGCTTTCAGTGGCGACGGAAAAGAAGAAAAGGACCAGATGTGTACGGGTGACCGGTGGCAATGGAAAGAGCTACTACACCATCGTCACAGATTATGAAGACGACAGACCATCGACAGCTAAGAGATCCATTCCTGAGATATAAGTTTACGGTAATTCCAAATTATGATTTATCTTATGATATTCTGAGCATGATATGTGTAACTTTATCGCAAGTCATAGTTACTACCATTAAGTTATTTCCAAGACATATATGCATACTTTTCTTTGGACATATGAGTGTGCCACAAGCTATCCTCAAATAACATAAGCAAGACAATCGTAAATTTCCCCTAACAAAACTCTAAGTAATGTTTCAATCAGAATTATTTCACTAGGCCATTCCCATAGAAGGACATTGTCATAGTTTCATCGCAAAAAGATGCATCGCAACCTGAACAAGTATTGCAAACACTAGAGGCACGGCAGTGAAATGTACTAAATTCGTGATTAATAACGGAACCAGAAAACGCTAAGTGCTACTTGCGATAACAGGAACAAAGAGAAGGGACCTTAGAGTATTGCAATGAAATCCAAGAACCTCCCAAGTGCATGATTGATTCCACCGATGCGGTGGAAGAACCTTTAGAAGAAATCAATATGGCCACGGAAGGAATGGAGAAAAGGCCATTGTACATATCCACCAGACTAGGACCTGAAGAGAAGAAAAAATTAATCGCACTAATGAAAGGTAAGAACCTTTCTTCATCACAAGATACTAAGACATGTTTAAAAGATTGATTGATCTGTGTGTATTTTCACAGAATTCCAAGATGTCTTTGCTTAGTCATATGACTAGATGCCAGGCTTAAACTTGGCCCTCGTCATACACCCTTTATGTATAGATCCCAAGGTCAAGCCCGTAAAGCAGCTCCAAAGGGTTTTTAAGTCAGAGGTAGCCCTGAAGATCAAAGAAGAAGTTGAGCAGCTCCTAAAAGTAGGGTTCATCAAACCTATAGCGCACCCTCAGTGGCTAGCCAACATAGTGCCAGTCGAGAAGAAGAATGGACAACTCAGGTTAGTACCTTAAGTTTAGTTACTTGGACGAGCCCTTAGCGCATTACTGAAAACTAACCCCTCCCAACCTTATCGCAGATGTTGCGTAGATTTTAGGGACTTGAGTAAAGCCTGCCCCAAGGACAAATTTTCCCTTCCGAACATGGAGGTTTTGATAGATTCGACGACGGGGAACCAACTCTTCTCCTTCTTAGATGCCTACAACGGGTACAACCAAATTTTCATGGACCCCACAGATGCACCTCACACAGCCTTTAGGATGCCAATTGGAAATTTCTATTACAAGATGATGCCCTTTGGCTTGAAGAATGCCGGAGCCACATATTAGAGGGCGATGACGAGTGTCCTCCATGACATGATGCATAAGAAGATTGAGTGTTACATGGACAACATAGTGGTCAAAGCAAAGAAGCAGGAAGATCATCCCGATATATTGAAAAAATTGTTCAATCGGTGTAGAGCTTTCAACCTAAGACTCAACCCCTTGAAGTGCGTGCTTGGAGTATAATCTGGAAAGTTTCTGGGATATAGAGTGGACCATATCGGGATTCACCCAGATGAAAACAAAGTGAAAGCAGTCTTAGACCTCCCACCTCTAACTAATGAGTCCCAGTTAAAGACCTTTTTAGGAAAAATTTCGTACCTTAGGAGGTTCATCCTTGGTCTTGCGACGCGGCTACACCGCTAATGAAGTTGGTTAAAAAGTCTGTGGAGTTCAAATGGACAGAAGAGCATCAGAGAGCTTTTGAACAGCTGAAGAGTGCCCTGGCTAAGGCCCCAACCATGTCACCACCCCGAAGCGGCTGAGAATTTAAAGTATATATCACATCAAACTCGGAAGCAATAGGATGTTTACTGGCACAAGAGGATGATGGAGTTGAATGTCCAATATACTACGCCAGGAGAACCCTCAAACCAACCGAGAAAAACTATTCCCACATGGAACAACAGTGTCTAGCACTGGTATTCATTGTGCGAAAGTTTAGGCATTATATCTTGGGTTAGAAGGTGAGGCTAGTCGTACGCAACGACTCGATAAGGTTTTTCATGGATAGACCCCCTCTCTCCGAGAGATTGGTTAAGTGGATGATGCAACTCAGTGAATATACGATCGAGTACACTCAACCCTGGGCTATTAAATGTTAAGAAGCGACAGACCTCCTGACCGCCTTCCCTACCAACGATGACTTCCCTATATCAGAAGAAGTTCTGGGAGAACTCCCCATAGTTGTAGTGGTTGAAGAAGGAGAATGGACAGACTCTATCTTTCGATGGAAGCAGTACTAGCAGCACCTTAGCCGGTGATGGAATCACATTGGCATCACCCGTTGGTAACACTTCTGCCTACTTGTTCAAACTCCAGTTTCCCTTCTCCCATAACATAGCCAAGTACGAAGCCTTAGTCCTGGGGCTGACCGTAGCAAGAGATTCTAGAGCTAAGAAGATCAGGGTGACAGGGGATTCTAAATTGGTAATTAGTTAGCTAGATGGAAGCACCACTATTAAAGAACTGACAATCCTGCCATAAAGAACCTTAATACAAAGACTAACCCGTGATCTGGAAGTAACCTTCGAACATCAAAACAGAGCCAAAAGTAGATTCGCCAACGTGCTAGCCACCCTAGGATAAAAAATCCAACCCAGCGAAGACCAGATTGACATCACCATTCAAACACTTTGTCAGCCATCAGTCAATAAACTAAGGCACTAGGTAGAAAAAGAGGACAAAATCATGGCGGATGATTAGAGATATAGCATAATACAAAAGCTAAGTAACCCAAGGGTGGCAACACAAGACAACAAGGTGGTTCTGAAATTCCAACTGGTGTACGGGGTACTGTACCATCGGCTAGCAGATGGGGTCAGAACGAGGTGTTTGGGGTTGAAGGAGATAGAGATAGTTCTGAGCGAAACCCATAATGTATTGTGGGGAGATAACCAACACACTATACAGAAGGCTACAAAGATTAGGGTACTACTGGCCTGTGATGAAGATAGATGCGGCCAAGGTACAGAATGATTGTGAGAAGTGCATCCTGAAAGTAGATGAGAAAGAATGCCTTACGGTGGGAGAGGTAGACTATAGGAGGATGTACATTAACTACATGGAGGACAACACACTGCCATTTAACCTAGCAAAGAGGAGAAAACTTTTATTAAGGGTTAAAAGGTTCTATCTTCAGGAAGGAGTGTTGTATAGGAAGTCTCACACTGTAAAGCCTCTACAATGCCTAGCCGATGAGGAGATAGAGGAAGCACTAGAAGCGGCCCATAGCTCCGAACCCACCCCACACCAAGGACAAGTGACTTTATACAATCACATCATGGATTTAGGTTTTTACTGGCCCACTATGGTGGACGACACCCAAAAACATGTGCACAGATGCCATAAAGTGCCAAATACATGTTGAGAGGATACATCGGCCTGCCAACAACCTCCACTCTGTCATCACCCTCTGACCTTTTCACACCTTGGGAGTAAACCTAATAGGCAAAATCCACCCACCTTCCCGAGGATATTGTTTCATCATAGTGGCCACAAATTATTTCATCGAGTGGGCAGAAGCTATACCTTTACGAAGGGTTTGTGCGCAGAACATAGCAAACTTCCCTAGGCAATATGTAGTTCATAGATTCAGAGTCCCAATGAGAATTTTGACAAACAATGGTTTGTCCATTAAGAATCCAGAAGTACCAGACCTTTTGGTGCAGCACGGAGCAAGGTTAGGAACATCCATGACATATTACCCGCAAGGGAACGGGCAAGCAGAAGCCACTAACAAGACTTTACTAAGAATGTTGAGCAAGACGGTGGCTGACAATCAGAAGGATTGGTCAGAAAAGTTATTAGAAACTCTCTAGGCTTATCACACCACAATTAGGAAAAGTACGCAGGCAACACCCTATTCTCTAGTATACGACCAAGAAGCAGTGCTATTGGTAGAGATACAATCAGTCTCCGCTCGTGTAGCCTTTGCGATGGGGAAGAAATTCAAAACAGAGGACATGAACCAGCTAATCAGCGAAAAGCTAGAATGTATTGATGAAGAAAGGGAGAAGGCATTACAAAAACAAATTAAGTACAAACAAGCCTTAGCCATGAACTTCAACAGAATAGCGAAGCCCAGAAAATTTATAGGAGACAAAGTTCTTAAGACAACACTCCATGTTAGACAAGGCAAATCTGTTGGAACATTCGCTCCCACTTGGGATGGACCATATGTGATCAGAGAAGCTCACCTGTCTGGCTATTACGTGCTAAAAACCGCAGACACAGGAGAGGAAGACGAGATGGTGAATGACAACTGGTTGAAGCCCTACTTTGAATAAAATTGTATAAGATATGGTTATCACATGTATTTGCTTTAAAGATGAATATATTGGATGTATCACCCACTTTTTTTCGAAAGTCTTGCAAGTTCTCATGTGATTATGTCAATCATACTTTGCTTGTAAATAAAGTGTGATGTACTCCTGATGCATATGCTAACAATTCATATTTTGCGATGAGCGATGAGATATATTTTTTGATGAGCTCTGAGTTCTTGCGATAAAGTTTTGATATACCCATGCAATATGAAAATAGAGTAAAGTTGTGATTCTTTGTCAAAGCATGTTTCGTCTTGGGTATGTCTCTTACACATACATATATACATGTACATATATGCTCTCATATTCCTTGGCAACCCTAGTTGTGCTCTTATCACCTAGCAACGACAAGCTTGCACTCATATTCCCTAGTGACCCTAGGCGTGCTTTTATCACCTGACAACCCTAAACTTGCATTTATATTCCCTAACAACCCTAGGAAGGCCCTGGCAACCCCAAGCGCGCTCTTATCACCTGCCAACCCTAGGCTTGCATTCATATTCCCTGGCAACCCTAGGCGCACTTACATATTCCCTGGCAACCCTAGGAAGGCCTTGGCAACCCCAAGCATGCTCATATTCTCTTGCAACCCTAGGAAGACCTTGACAACCCCAGGCGCGCTCATATTCCCTTGCAACCCCAGGAAGGCCCTGACAACCCCAGGCATGCTCATATTCTCTTGCAACCCTAGGAAGGCCCTGACAACCCCAGGCATGCTCATATTCTCTTGCAACCCTAGGAAGGCCCTAGCAACCCCAGGCGCGCTCATATTCCCTTGCAACCCTAGGAAAGCCCTGGCAACTCCAAGCGCACTCACATATTCCCTGACAACCCTAGGAAGGCCCTAACAACCCCAGGTGTGCACTCTCATCCCCTAGCAACCCCAAGAAGGCCTTGGCAGCCCCAGACGCGCTCACACATTCCCTAGCAGCCCTAGGGAGAATTTAGCGACATCAGGTATGATCTTTCTCTAATCTATAAATGCAAATGCCTTACCTGCTTGTGAATGCAATGGTCTAAGGAAGAACAAAGTTAAGCCATCCCATGCATATAATATAATGCTTTGCTAAGAGCAGCAACTTATTCTGACTACTGATTTCTCACTTTAGCAAAAAGAGTTCAAGTAGTTTCCTCATGTGATGACCAAAATTTTTCACAAAGGCAACCAAGGTCTGAAGCTCACAGTCAGCCCATAAATCTAGTCACTTCCACAAACTGGGTCACGACGACAGCATACTGTGTGCTAACTAGCTGCATTATAACCAAGACTTGAACCTATTACCAATACAGGGCCTTGTTTCCTCAAGGCATGATGACACTTGGCCCTTGCGACAGCCGCACCCTCTTGCGAAACGGCTTAATCCCCTTCCCTATGCACATGCTAACTATTTGCATTGAGATATCCTTATTGCACTTGACGATGTTTTCGGGATCAGAACAACACTCGATTTCTTTTACCTAACCGTTTGCAATTAGAGGCGAATTGTACTGATGTTCAATTGCGATTGCAAATCCAGAAAGTATACAGAGGTGTTCGCTTGTGGTGAAAGTTCACAAAATGCCCGACTTCAAATATTTGTGCTTTATTTTTGATACTTGCAATAAAATTTGTGGAACATGCGACTTTGAATAAATTGCACCATGTTACTCGGCGCTTGCACTGAACCTTCAACCCGAAAGACGCGCACAAGTATATTTCAACAAGCACACGCGATGTGACGATGTTCAATTTTAGAACTTTCTTAGAATGACATGACTCAACAATTGGCATAAATACAGTATAGTTCAGAAGTCAGTACGACACTTGGACCTTTTTCTCTAACAGTCTATGATTAAAGACCACTACGCTCACGATAAAAGTTCACAAAACACCTGACTTTAAATATTCGAATTTTGTTTTGACACTATTACTGAATTTCTAAAGTAAGGAGTATGCACGATTTGCTTTGCAGGAATGAATGTTGTGATAATGCTTTGCTTCAAAGCTTTGTTATTTTCAATTGCGGATGAACACAAGATCATTATAATCGCGAATGTTGTATCTCACGAAATTACGAAATTCTGTTAAGTTTCACCGGATATTTTGCCGGCATAACTGATGACTGATGACATCTAATGAATGATAAAACTGCATTCTGAAATCAAAGTTCCTTGACAAAAAACGAAGTTCTTTCGAAATGTCTTTGCGAGGGCTCCCTCGTAATGAAAGAACCTTCCTTAATGATTAAAATTGCTATACGCTAAGAACTTAATAATAACACACCTTGGCCGGTAGCTCACTGGTGCTGCGATAAAGCACTGGCACACAAATTACAAAGTCACATCTTTTCTTTTTTTTTTATATATAAAAATAATTTACAAAGTGAGCCACTATTCATTAAGAATAGTGGCTGGCCTTGACCATTCTTAGACGGATGCGCACATCCTTCAGCGACTGACCAAACACGGACTACGACACCCCGAGACCAACCTTCCGGAATGAATGGGCTAACATGATAACACGTTCCTCAATCTGCTTCATATGGAAGCCCATAATAGAAAAACACTCACAAGTCTTCAGCCACCGAGCAAAATCTCACCATGAGAGTTCATCGTAGGGTTAGTTCATGATGCAGTCCATCATGGTCGCAATAGTATTAAGGGCTGGCCCTACGACCATCGGGGAAAGGGCAGCAGGTGGTAACAAACCACTGTGGATGATGACTGCAGCAAATTTCGCCACTAAGCTTGACACAAAATACCAGCCAATCCTATGAAGCCCCTGGATATGCATGGGGTTTACGACATCGTAGCCCAAGGAGATAATGTTGTTCTTGTTGCAATACTCCGTGAGCTCCTCCTGGACTAGAGCAAGCTCCTCATCATACGACAACCCTCAACCAGTGACACCACCCCCGATCTTGTGATTTCATCTTCAGGCTGGACTTCCGGGTCAGCGGGGGCTTCGGCCTCTTCCTCAATCTGGATCTCTGGGTTAGTGTGGGAACTTTGGCCTCGACAGCGGCAGCAAGAGTGGAGGCCTCCTCGCGATGAGTTTCCGGCACTGGCGTTTCACACGGTGCCTCAACTCACACCACGACAGTAGGGGTCTCTCGCACTTCAACATTGCTCCAATGCGATCTAGATACGAGAGGTTCAGATGCTCCCATAGGATCTTCTTCTTCTTGTGCCACGGCAGCTGGAGCGTTACCACCAACGCCAGCATTTTCAGCAGCCTCCTGGCCCTGATTGGGGGCTGCGATGGTTGTACTTCTTGTAACAGTGATGACCGGCTGGACTGGCATAGTAGATGGGTCCATCTCACAAGGAATCTGCGATGAGGTAAATTACGAAAGTTGGTATGATAAGTCAATCGCAAATAACTAAAAAGAAAATATACACGTACCCAGTGGAACATCGTTGGTCTCCATAAACTTCAAAACAAAAAATGAACACGACTCAGTTACAAGCAGGAAAATTAATCGCAACAATAATGAGATAATAAGAGTAGAGAGATAAGTTCCATACCGAGTCTTCTCCTTCTGGCCCCCTCTTCTGAGGTCGGGGAGCCATCTTCTTCACGCGTCCACTTGAGAAACGGACACAAGTAACCTTCTTGGGAGGGACAACAATTGTTGACTGCGCTGATTCTACGTCAGAGCGATCTTTCTCCTTGGGTGTTGGAGCAGGGGGCTCTTGCATGGCCTTAGTCCAACATTCCCGTGTTTGCGATGAAGCCATGTCTGAGCCAGCAAGTTGTGGTACAACTGATGGCTGAGCTGGGCGAGGCACTCTTGCTGACCTCGGCCTCTTCGCCACAGGAGGATGGCTACTCTCTCCCTCCTCTAAAATCGGGCGCTTCTGCTCATGTTTTGTGCTCACTTTTTTTGGGGGGGTGCGATGTAGGAGCAGTTGGACTCTCACCTTGCTTGGTAGCATGATCTTCAAGAGGAACTAAGACTTTGGCGCAGGTGAGGGTTTGTTCTCATCAACATTTGAAAATCCCCAAACAACGCGCAAAGATAGGCAAAATGGAGGGACTTATACCCTCAAATACCCTGCAATAGGGAATCGTGAACAGCCAGGAAATGCAAGGTCATGGCGTCAGACCTAGAAAACATCTTTCCTGAGGACTGCAAGAATCGGGCGCCCATTTCATAGTAACCAAACTGCTAGAGCACCCGGTCTAGATGGTAAACAACCAACTGAGCCTCGCCGGTGCGATCAAGGTATTTGACCCCAGCATTGCTGATCGCCGCCTTTTGGAACCGAAATGCCGACACAGAATGGCATTGCGTGAGACACAACCTGCGTGTACGGCCTCCATACGAACCCATCGAGGGAAACCATCTTATAGTCAATCTCGCTCATTTTGAACCACTTATGTCCGTTAGCTTGGAGCCAGCGTTTCCCCCTACAGGCCTCGATCACCTTCTCTTCAGACTCGTCCCCCTCCGTGGTGGCAACATCAACATGAATCGGGGAAAGAGGGCGAGGTGTGACGCTGAGGTCAAAGCGCTCACACAAAAACATCCATAGAAAGGGGCACAGATGTAGCCGATACGCCTCTTACAACTTGGGTCCATAATCTGTTGGACAATATCGTCCATCTACTCGTATAGATAACCCAAGAACATAAAAGTTAAGGGCAGCAAGCACGGCGAGCGGGACCAAAACTGTACGCAAGCCATAGTCGGGAAATCTCGAGAAAAGGAAGCGAGAGGCGACATACAAAATGTAGCAAGGTGGCACTTGCTATTCGCACCCTTACCATTATATCCCTCTTGCCATGAGACTCGAACCAGTACTCCAACCATTGCTCCAAAGACATCTTCCCCCAAACGGTGGACTAGTCTACCTTGGCCTTATATGCAACAATTTCGCCGATGATTTCATCGTAGAGTTCCCTCGAATCAACGGGAATAGATTCAATATGCTGGAGATGCTGAGCAGACATAGAGCCCCCGACGGGCAAAGCCAACAAGGCAACCACATCTTAGACAATAACAGTCGGACGCACCCATGAAGGTGTGGGTACAGCAACACCAATGCTCCAGCAAATGCTTCACGTATTCAACCCCTTCCCTACTCAGAAGGTCGGTGTAGCAATCCACGAACCGGAGCTAACCAGAGTCTTGCAACATCCGGCAATACATCGGATTCTTCAAGATGTGATGTGTCCATGCGGTATAACTGTTAGGGGACTTCGAGTTGTCAGTCCTAGGTTCTTGACATTTATACGAAACCGACCGATTTGGCCGGCCACATAAACACATCAACTCGGTGTCGTTGATGACGTCGAACACACCACCTATACCCCTAGCTACCAGCATTGGAGGCCAGAAACCCCGTCTCCCGTTGGCCTCCATGGCCAATTCGTGCTCTGACAACAACTTCGTCGTATCAACTTCTCTGACAAAGTCAACAAAGGGACACAACTTTCTTTTGGTGAGGGGCCATGTTCGATAGATAATGGCTAGGCTGGAAAACAAGAATGAGGGCACAAAGAAAGTTGTAGGGTAGACAAAAGAGTACATAAAAAGAGAATAGGGATATGATAGCAAGAAGGCGAAGTAGAAAGTCGATCAGCTGTCTCTTTATAAACGGCTCTCACATGTTGGGAATGACAAATGGCACTAGGGAAGATGAACAAACGTGAGTACGAAGCATAACAAAAAGTAGGAGAAATTTACTCATATACACTCCAAAAGGTGGGACAAAACGATGCATTAATTTAAACAAAATGCCATGTCATCAACCATCACTTTAAATATCGAATATCGCATCTATGCCGCACGCACGAATAGACCACATTTATTACGATACGATAGTTAAGAAAACAATAATGATACCTACCACGTTTCCATCAGCCACTGAATACGATAAGTCATTGAACCCTGCACCATTAACTGACACCGTTCACCATTAACTGACACCGTGTATCCACAACAGACATTACTTTGACATATAGGGGGGTTGAACGCCCACACTGGAACAACAATGCGAATGTCTTTTGCTGATTTCCTTCCTGTCAATGGTCAGAGGGGCTGAAGCTCGCAAATCCGACGCAGAGTTTCCCACTGACAAAAAGTAAATCATCAAAAGACAGGGGCCTAGACCACAGAAGGGATGAAAACCAATTGAAGAACAAATACCTAACTCTTGCCCAAAGCCATTAACACACAAAGACACACGATTGCTTGAGTAACCAACTCCTAACCTGTCAATAGATAGAGGGGTTGACAAAAGCCCAAATGAACTTTCTTTTACCCACATGAAATCGCAAAATGGAGTAGATCTCCATACTCAACGCACAAATACTTACCGACCCATCGTAGAACCTCAAGGCAAATGTGAAGGCAAAATGCTTAGCGATAAGATTCCACTTACCGATAAGCAATGGGGCTAATATAGGTACATAGTGCTTGTTCAGTCCTTTAGAGTCCAGAAGACACTAAATCGATACCATATGGATGCCTACGATCAGTCTTTAGCTTATCGGCCACCTGCGATGAACTTGTAGTGTATCGCATGGCTCATCGCACGTTCGCAATGAACTTACACTTGACACGAGCCTAAAATAGGTTCTAGTTAAACCAGCAATGAACTTTATACGCATGCAGTTCTACGATGAATCTTGGACACACGCGGTCCTGCGACGAACTCTGGAGGAGCACGGTCTCGCAATAAACCCTATACCGTTACAAAACTACGGTTCATTGAGAACCAAACGTAAGTATTGACTGCGATGACGTCACTAGCGCCAAGTCGATTAAATAAAATGCGAAAGGTGATAACACACGTAGATTATGAGAATCCTTAGGTGAAGGAAAAGTCATCCCTTGAGAGATCTCATAAACACACGTGGCGAAACCCTAGCAATGTTCCTTAATGATTGACAACAAATATAATATTCTCTTTCCTAATAGAAAAACGGAGTCCCTCCCTATAAATAAAGGTCTTCATAACGATATTCATTCATTCAATTACTGATTAACCCAATCATTGGATTCCCTGCTCAGCCATCTCATCACTCCCCTTACCCTAGCCTCATGTTTGATTCTTCACTCTCGGTCTTCCTTTGTCCTTCAAGGAAACCATCCCCATCTAGCCTGACCATCTCCTGCCTGATCTAAAGAATTTACATTTTATCAGGCCTAGACTTTCAGCCCCGACTTTCAGGCCAGGTCCATTTCAAATTTAAGCAAAACCCAAGCCCACAGAAATTGCACCCTTTAATTGGACTAGCCAAAGGTAATTCTAATGCTACATTTGGTTGCAATGGAAACTTGTTTGCGCTGATGCAAAATTATGTTAGTGCAAAAGATTTGGGTGCAAATTTTGATTAATTTTTATTTCAAAATTTACCTTATTTTATTTGATTGAAGTAAATATGACATGAGGCAAAATAAAATTGAACCAGAATTTGCATTCTTTTCATTTGCACTCCGATGCAAAACAAAAGCATTGAAGAGCATTATTTACAGCTTTCTATATATATATCATATGATGTGCAACTGCACTATAGACAAATGTACACTAGAAAATAAAATGGAAATTTCCCTTCCCACGCTTCTCCACCTATCTACTTTCTCTGGAACAAAACCACATGATTTTAGATCAGGTGGGCGTACCAAAGCCCATGAACAGAAATAGATACCGTTGCTACCACGACCAAAACCTCTCCTGCCTCTATAATGTTATCAATGAGGATAGTTGCACCCACCCGTCCAAGGGCTAACTCTGCCAATTCTCTACCCTGCAATCCACTTCCCCCGAGCACCACTCCTCGCATTGCCAAGTAAATTGCATGTGATACTTTCATAAAAACAACGTCCTCAGCCCTTAGGCTCCTGACTAACATGTTTGCCATTACTTCCCTCCTTGCTTGGATCTTCTTTGCATCCGAGAAGTTATCTCCTCCTGAAAAACCATCAATAGCATCGATGATTTCTGCAACTCCCACATCAGCAACCCTGTCCAGGAGATTAAAGAGTTCTTTCACAGACTTGTATACTGTTTTCTCCATCTCTGTGGCGCTGGTCACCAAGTTCTCACTAATAAGGATCTGGCGGAGAACCAACATGCTGCATCACAGAAAAGATCCAGATTAGAAGACAAAGGTGATGCAGGAACCAAGTGGGCCAAATATGGGGTGTTTTCAAAGAGGCATTTCAACTTTTAGACAGTATTTTGGTTATTTTACATGTCTGTGGAGCTGGAGCTCAGAATTTGATTTGTCTACTTTTTAAGCGGGTTATGCTTAAAGTTCTACAGTAATTTATAGTTTTCTCATGATGATGACTGTTAATTTTTGTTTTTCCTAGTTCTAATAGGATTGACCACCCCAATAATGTCTATATTTGCAGGAAGTACGTGCATTGCAAATGGTAGTAATGATGGACAGAAACTTTATCCAGTTCTGTGCACTTACACAGAATTGTGGCATCTGATTTATATATGCTAGTCCAGTGGCACATGCAGATGCAGATACACATGCAAGATGAGAGAACATCAGTGGGGAGAGAAAAAATTTGGGGAGTTGGGGGGTACTAAAATTTTTGGATGTTGGTCTAGACGGGGCTCAACTCCTGTAACAAAAGCCACTACAGGTGTAATAGGTGCAAAACATCAATGAAAAGAACAACCATACATCACTATGCATCAGTTTAAAATGATGCTCAACGGAGGAAAAAAAAGGTTCAATGTCACTTTTGCTTAAACAACATGATATGCAAAATTTACCATGTATTTAGAAAGCAAACATCCAAAATGAAATAAAAACTAATTACATCAACATATGGATCATGCATCTATGCTAAAGATGCCACACATTCTTGCAATTATCTCTTAAACCAAAGGTGGTAGAAACCAAACAAGATGTAGGAGTGGAAGAAGCCTGTGTCTTCTCAAATTCCAAGGCAAAAAATTAAACCTACACCATTTCCTTTTTTACCTTCTCAACATGCTGGTCCTAAATCAAGCAACCATCACGAAAGAAAGTGATAGAACCCCACACCACCATGCAAGGCTCATAATCACTCTAACTCTTTTCAGGCCCAAAATAAGTAAGCCAATTATCCCTACTACTACACATCATTCTAGATGGAGGTGGGTAAAGAAAGTAATCCAAGAAATATGACTTTGTTTAGTCACTTTGAAGAGGCGAATATTGCATGCTTACAAGAAATTAAATGGAAAAAAAGCTAAAGAAATTGATGGCCACAAATTATGATATACGAGATGTGAATAATAGAAATGGAGTGATAATAGTAAATAAGGATTTAAAAAATGAAATTGTAAATGTTAAAAGAATTGGTGATAGAATAATTTTGGTAAGACTTGTTTTTGGTGAGTGAAATCATTAACATAATTAGTGCTTATGCAACTCAAGTGGGTTTAGAAAAAACAATTAAAAGATGATTTTCGAAAAACTTGGTGCCTATATTTAAGAACAAAGGTGATAATACAAAGTTGTAACAACTATTGAGGGATTAAACTAATGAGCCACACTATGAAACTTTGTGAGAAAATAATTGAACAAAGATTGCGACTTGAAACAAGTGTATCAAATAACCAATTTGACTTTATTCCAGGAAAATCAACCATGAAAGCTATATATCTTTTGACACGACTGATAAAAAGTTTAGAGAGAAGAAACATCATATGGTGTTCACTGATCTAAAAAGGGCTTATAATAAAGTTACTAGAGAGATAACATGATGGGTCTTAGAAAAGAAATGGGTATAAAATAGGTAGACAGACCTAATTAAAGATACGTATGAGGGGACAACAACCAATGTTAGAACAATAGTTAGAAAGACATAAGATTTTATAGTTACAATGGGTCTTCACCATCAGTACTTAGCCTTTTGTCTCTTTGCACATATCATCGATGAATTGGCTAAACATGTTCAGGAAGAAGTTCTATGGTGTATGTTGTTTGCAGATGACATTGCTTTAATTGATGACATTGTTTTAAATGCAAAATTAAGCTTATGGACAAATAACCTAGAGACAAGAGAATAGGACTAAAATAGAGTATATGACATGTAAATTTAGTAATAGTAGGAATTCAAAACAAGATACAATAAAGATTGGAGACCAAGAGATTACTCAATGTGACCATTTCTAGTACCTTGGTTCAATGATTCATAACAAGGAAGAGGTTGAGGAGGATGACACTAACAGAATTAGAGCACGTTGAGAAAAATGGAAGGGTGCATTATGACTTTGTGATAGGAGAATACCACTTTAGATTAAAAGGAAAATTCTATAAAACATTGTAAGGCCAGCTATGTTGTAAGGAACAAGTGTTGGGTTGTCAAGAAACATGTTCAGAAAATGAGTGTGACAAAAATGGAAATGCTAAGATGGATGAGTGGAAAAACTAGAAAAGATGGGATCAAGAAAGAAGCCATTTGTAGAAACCAAGCAGTAGTTCCAATAAATGATAAAATGAGAGAGTAGACTAAAATGGTTTGGTTACATGCATAGAAGACCACCAACAACTCTAGTTAGAATAAATGGTTTGTTACAAGTGAAAGGAGCTAGAAGAGTTAGGGTAGACAAAAAACAACACAGGTAGTAGTAAGAAATTATTTAAGCACTTAAAATTTAACAGTGGATATGGCTTTAAATATAAGTATAGAATGGATTGGCGAAACAAGATTCATGTAACTGACCCCATATAGTTGGGATAAGGCATGGAGGATGATGATGATTTCCAATCCACCACCCTTGAGATTTGTATATGTATATAAGAGGCCATGTTAGCCGGTTAGTTGAAAGGGGTTGACTATGACTAGAACCATTTAGTTACTTGATTTGGATCTGACAACTTGTAAGCGAAATACTTGGTGTTAGGTAAATAACAAGAGAATTTTCTGTCCATTTTCTCTCTCTCTTTTTTTTTTTTAATTTCAAATTTGAGGAGGTTAAGCCACCTTGGAAGTGGTTTCTATTTCGACTAGTAACTCAACAAAATTGGAATCAGGGCACAAGAAAAAACCATGACCAACACAAGATCAACTATGGTGAAAGATCAAATCGATCGGTTGGAGTTGAGTCTCCACAAGTTTGAAGGAGACTTACGGGAGATCAAAGAGGCACTATTAGCAGTGATATCTCATTGTTGAAGGATGACAAGATCTGAAGCCAAATAGACTGAATGAAGTCAGGATGCAATTTAGGCTAGCACAAGTTTGACTTTTGTCAAAATTTAGATGACCCCAGCTCAAAAACTAGAGCCCAAAGTAGTATAAAATGTGAAGGAACTCCCTGATGTACCATTTTATTGTAGTCCTTATTGTATTGTTTTCTTATTTATTATTATTTTCACTTCAGCCCTGCAAGGGCCTCTCTGTAATTTCTGTAATTTCACTTTCTATATAAAGGACCCTTGGGGTAGGATCGAATCATCCATTCTTCATCCCCAGAATTTTGTATTTTGCTCTGGGTCCATTGACATGGTATCAGAGCAGGCTGTTCTTTCCTTGCTCATTCGTTGAGCATATTAGGTCCTAACACCTTTCCCTTCTTCATGTTATTTAGTGCCTCTTTTATTTCAGTAGGTCTAACTCTACAAAGGTACGTATTATTTTTAATAGTATTATTATTGCTAGTTTCTCCTCCATTAGCACCCTCTCCTTGTTCATTTAATAATTTTTCAAAATAGTTTTTCCATCTTTGTTCAATGTTCTCATCTTTTGCCAAGACTGCTCTTCATCATTAATGCACCTAACATGGTTTAAATCTATGCCTTTCCTTTCCCTCAGCTTTGCTAGTATATATATTCTTTTTTCTTCCTCTTAGTGCCTAATTTATGGTAAAGCTCATTAGAAGCCCTACATTTAGCTTCATTCACTTTCTTTTTGACATCCTCTCTTATGGTTTTATATTTTCCCAATTTTTTGCATTTTTAGCTTTTTGCCATCCTTTGTAACATGTTCATTTTAATCTGATTACATTTTTTAACTTCATTCCACCACCAAGTTTCTTTAGTACTTATCCATTTCCCTTTACATTCTCCCTAGATATGATCCTATAAAAAGGTGGGAGGAAGGTAGAGAACAAAAAACAAAGAGCAATAACATTGACCTACCTGATAGCAATAACAACACTCTTCTGAAGTTGGGACTGAACAGCTTTTAGCCTTGAGAGATTTAGCTTAAGGGTTTCAGGTAGGGTCTCCAGTGTTAGCCCTTTTGTGCCAAAAACTAGCTTCAACAAGCCAAGCCTCACCAACAGATCAATCCTTTCTCCCTTGCATTCTGGTTGTTGGTTACCTATTCCAACAACTGATAATTAAAGAACTACCACTAAAGAGGAAAAGGTGGATTCAAGGACTTATGAAAGGATTTTTTTCCTATACGTTTTTAGGACACCCTAAGAAATTTTTTGCACTCATACCTGTAAAGGTAGCAATTGTCACTGATGGAAAGGATTTCCCTTGGCTTCTGTTTGATGATACAAGCACA
Organism: Nelumbo nucifera; assembly: GCF_055504915.1. Classification (NCBI taxonomy): domain Eukaryota; kingdom Viridiplantae; phylum Streptophyta; class Magnoliopsida; order Proteales; family Nelumbonaceae; genus Nelumbo; species Nelumbo nucifera. The sequence continues at coordinate 62,803,757 of NC_142653.1, forward strand.
CTGCCACCAGTCCTAAGGGTAGGAGGAAGGCCCTGAGAAGAACTAATCTGACTTGTTCTCGAGGCTGACAAGGAATCTGTATGTTCACCCCATTCCTGCTCTGAACTACCCTTTACAGATGATAGCCATTGCACTGTCAATGGTAGAGCTGTTGAGGCATCAGAGGGTGACCTATAACGGTTGGCAAATGCCTTTTTCAGGTATTCTAAACCAGTTGGCCCTTTTATGAGAGGTCCCGCAATTCTTATATGTGCTTTGCTAATTTCTCGTTTCAGTTCCTGCAAGAATATAAAAGTTGTTCTGAGAAAGCTACAGATAAGACAGTTGAATATGTGAGTGTGTGTGCGTGTGTGTCATAGAGAGAGAATTTAGTGCAAGAAATTTCTCTGATCCCTACATGAAATACTGAATTAATATCTAGACCAAATTCTTGTACCCATGCATGACATATGTTATAGATCTATCCATTAATCCCATAATGACAAAGAAAACCATCAAATTTGAAGTAGTGAGGTAGATATCCATAAGCTCAACATGTCCAATGGAGTGCCAAGCAACCCAAACCACATCATTCATACACTTACCTCTCAATATTTCCACATGTAACATCTCTGTAAATCTGTATCAGATATTAAATTCAATTGTTTCATGAAGTTTCTAATTAAGACCGGGGATGTTGCATGGACTCTCTGAAATGGATGATGCATCGTATCAAAACACACATCCAAGTCTTCCATTCAATGGATTCTCAAGGGCACTTCTACATAACATTTCCTTTTTATCTCCTAGCCTATTTAACATAAATGAACAGAAAAACTATAAGACGAATCCATTTTTTTGTAATTTTGTTTAGTAACAAAGGTAACACTTTTTGTAAGTATATAATGTTAGAATTCAAAAAACATGAATTATTTTAATAGCATATACTCTTCCATGGACGTATCCATGAGTCCATGTTTTCTCATCTTGCCAAATCTGACTCTTGGACATGCATCAGATTCCAACCAGTGCTCAAATCCATGCAATGCTGGTTGGTATAAGTTCATGTGGCAACAACTTAGGTGAGCCTAATAGTTCATCAATTAATTTGCTTAGATTACATCAATAACACATATTGGTGTTTGCTATGGGTAATTCTGCTCTCAGAACCTCACAAGTGTTTCTGCAAATAACCTACTTGCCAGAAGTTTTTCTCTCATCAATATAAATTGGTTTTATAGTAAATAGAAAAATCATTAAAGAAAGAACAAAGAAGAATCTCATCATCAAAACATCCAAAAACAGCCAAACAGAATTCCACCTTCCTTGCAATACATCAGCCACAAACCACTAGGGGAGATCATACTTAGCCCAGCCTGGAAACCCGGCCTGCAATATATACTATAAACACTTAATAGTGAGTGTCACACTCTTAGTGCCAGACTTATCTAGCACTTAATAATAAGTTAGAAATAACTTACCAACCTCTCTTATTTAGACTTAATAAACACTTATCTAGCAGCCTCCTCTCCTAAGAAGAATATCCCCATCTTTCCAACCTCTATTTCTTTATTGACCACCTCATTAATGCCCATTTTCTCATCTGCTTTAGATACTTTATCATTGAAACCCAATCTCATCTACTCTTCTCCACTACCTTCAAAATCTTAATATAAATTATTTGTTATACAAGGAATATGTGCTTCATTTTCATTTTCATTTTACCATTTTCTAAAATATCAATGTACGCTTCATATAGCTATAGAATTCTTTTAATTTGCAAAATCTTTACAATATACAGAGTTTCCATAAATCATTTCTGTTACTGAAGCTGGTGTTTAAAATCCTATCATGACACACTAAAACCATACAACAGACCACAAAGTGATCATCTAAACACAAAATACTCTCATGAGAGAGAATGTAGGTTCCAGCATTGGAGAGATGGAGAACTTCGTGGAGGCCAATCGATGGAGAAGATCTCTAAAGGTGGGGGCAAAAGTTTTTCTGTTTCAGGAACTAAGAATCAGAGGGCAGATCAGCATGAAAATCAGGGATGCCAAGATGGCTATGGTGTTCTTGGTAGGATTAGATGTGGTGGAGTGGCTCACAGACTTTGTAGATGAAGCAAGCTCAGAAGGAGAGGAAAGAAGCTGGAAAGAGTTCCTTACAGAGGTGGGAAGGAGATAAGTGCTGGAATGCAGGAAAAATCATAAAGGATCTTTCATAGCTCTTTCAGGGTTCTATGCTAAGAACAGGAAGCAGATGGTTTGAATCCCCGAAGGAAGAAAGAGCCAATAGTGGCTTGAGATAGTCAAGATTCTGAGAGACTTTATGTCAAGAGTGAAAACAGAGGGGGGAAAAGGAGAAAGAAGGAAAAAGAGGAAATCTCAAAGACAGCAGATAACCTCAAATCCCCTAGGCAAAATGTTTTGACCTTGGTGCAAGCTGAAAATAAAGTGGCTCTGTTGGTAACTGCTGAAAAAGGAGAATGGACAAGTAAACTGATTGTTGAAGTTGACAAACCAAGTAGAGGTTGGGAGAAGATTGCTGATTTACTGAAAAACAGTTGAAGATGAGAACCACTTTTATCCCAACGCCTTTTGACAGGTGCTAAGCTTTGCTTGATCCACTTGAAAACAAATTAAAAGTTGAGGCTGTGTGTCTACAGGATGATCTTGGCTTGGTGCTCGATGAATATATTCAAGTGGTCTCCATCAAATTCGAAGGAATTCTCTGTTCTGGATGGGGTGGTAGTGCGTGTTGTTGGATTGATGGAATGATAAAGTAGCAGAAGCAATTGCAGTATTGTGTGGAGCAAGGCTGGCTGGTGTTTTTTGGGGAGACCTCAGATCCACAGCAATTTTACTGAATGGAGTCAAGCCTGAGGACATTCCCAGGAAAGTTTACTTAAAAGTTAAAAGAGCTTTCATGGCAGTTTGGCTGGTTTCCTCCACAGAAGCTGAACTGTAGAGGGAAGCTCAAGAGGAGGAAGATGCAAAGGTTGAAGATGAAACCCTACATAGCAGCAAGGGGTTGGAGGACCTGCAAGGGAGAGAATTTATACAAAAAAGGGCGAAGAGGATTTTAGAGTTCCAAAAGCCTTGCAGAAGTTGGAAAATCTTAATGTGACCAACAAGGCATTAGCTGGGCATCTGACAGATCTTACGCTCTAGCTGCTACAAGTGGCACCAAATCTAAATTTTCAAATACACCTACTCAAATGCAAGAAGGTTCTAAGGGGTCAGTAAACTCACTTGAACCAAAGCCAAAAGGTGGGGAAGATAAACAGTTGGGTAAAATGAAAGAAGACAAGGCTCAACCTCTAATTAATCCAGGCCAGGCTCATGTTGGTGGGCCCCGGAAACTAAACTATGGGCCCTCTCAGTCGGAGGATGTTGCTGTTGGCCATGTCAAGTAGGCCCTTAAGGACCAGGGTAGGAAGTTTCTAATGGGTCAGCCCTTGTCAGCCCACCTAAGGTGGGTCAGGCAGAGCATATTAAAAGGTTTGGAAAGGAGATTTCAACTGGGCCGAGCATTGTTAGCCCATCTAAGGGGCCCAAGGAAAAATGTGAGAATTTAAAAAGTCACGTGCCTAGAGGTGTTTTGTCAATAGATGGTATTTACCATCTATCTTCTTCGAGTTCAACAAGCCAAGTTTTTGGAAGCTCCAACTCTTCTCCTCTTGGAATCTCTATGCAATAGATTGCATCTGCAAGATTAAACAGATTATCGCTAGAAAAGTGCAACTCAAGATGTATCAGACAAAGCAACTTAGAGGAGCTTAGGAAGGTTTCTCATTCTGAGGAAGACTATAGTGACACTGATTCAGACAATACAGTGAGCCTGGGGAGCATCAACCTAAACAGCTCGAGGAACATCTTTGAAGAAGATAGCTAGGGAATGGAAGTATTGTTTCAGGAAGATAAGGAAGCTGGATCACAAAGAGTCGAGGAAGACAACTTGAATGCTATGGACTGGCCTACAAAGACCTCGACTGTGGAGTCTGTGGCTCAGGAGTTGCCTCTACTTGCAAGGGAGGTCAGCCCCTTAGCTCAGGTAGAACAGGATATTGGTTTGGAAGGGAAAGAGCTTACCAGAATGGTTTGTAACGTCTTGCTAGAAGCTGGACAGTAGTGGAAGACTAACTCGGACGCAAAGCTGACAAGGCCTTGACCTCCACTAAAAACTCTCCCATGCAGATCTGAACTCAGGAAACAGGCTTAGGCTTGCCTCTTGACACTGATCCCCCTTCTTCAGAAGTAGTCCCCTTGGTCTCCAACAATGAAGGGACCAAGTGGAAATTTTTTATTTGAGGGGGGGAGTAGAGAGTAGAGAACCTGGCAACATTGAGGGTGAGTAGAGTGGGGTAGACGTGTCACTCAAGAATAAACAGGAGGATCTAGAAAGAATATGGGAACATATCTGTCTGTTACTGAAGGAGTATAAAGAAAAGGAGGGAGTAGATGACAGGGAACAAGTGATAACTCCTCTAACGAAAGACTATCACAAAAGCTCTTAGTTGGGGGTGGGGAGGTGGTTGAAGTTAGTGTTTCAGATTAAATAAAAAAAAAAAGAGGGGAATACAAAAAGGAAAAAGAAAAAGAGATCAAAAGCAGAGAGATTAATCTTAGATATTTAGGGTGATATCAAGTTCAGTGGTAGAGGAGAGAGAAAGATCCCTTGTAAAGTGGAGTCTTTTAGAAAGGGTCTTTTGAAAGGAGTCTTACAATGAAAATCATTAGTTGGAATGTGAGGCTTGGGGAGAGCACATGAAAAAGGGCAATTAAAGATTTGCCAATTAGAGAGAAATCTGATATAGTTATGTTACAGGCAAGGTTCAAAATATTGATATGCCCAATACGCGAGTAGAGGCGTATCGGGCAGTATTAGTAGTTTGTTTTTTAGTTTTTTTTTCTCAAATCTGGTTCAGAGGGGGAGGGGCCGGTTTAAGGTCCATCCACCCCTTGAACCGGTCAAAACCCTAATACACCCTCTGTAGGGGCATATCGGGAAGTTCCCAATACGATACGTATCGGCTGATACGGGCCGACACGTATCGATACTTTGAACCTTGGTTACAGGAAACCAAGCTAACAAAATTGAATAGAAAATGGGTTAGAAGTGTGTGGAGATCAAGAGGAGTTTGTTGGACCTCGGCTCCTTCATGAGGAGCAGGAGAATGTTGTAGAATCAATGGAAGAACTCATAGGGAAATTTTTTGTCTTTAAAGTTCAGCATGTGGGTATGGATTCACTTGGGTCTTAACCAATGTCTATGGGCCAAATACTTATAATGAGATGTGGGAGGAGTTGTATGGAATACAAGGCATATGGGTTGGCCCTTGGTGTATAGGGGAGGTTTCAATGTAACTAGGTTTTGTAATTAATCTAACAATCCCCAAAGAATGGTCACAACCAGTATGAGAAAATTCAATGAATTAATTAACACATTGACCTAAAGGAAATACCCCTCTTACAAACCAATTTTACTTGGAGTAATTTCCAAGAAAACTCCCTTTGCTCGAAACTAGATAGGTTTCTATTTAATGTAGAGTGGGAGAATCATTGGAGGAATTTGGTGGCTAACGCTCTACCCAGAGTTACTTTTAATCACTACCCTATCCAATTAGGCCCTGAACCTCTAGACTCTGGACCACGATCATTTAGATTTGAGAATATGTGGTTAACTCACCTAGATTTTGTGCGCTTGGTTGAGGAGTGGTGGAAGAAGAATTGAGAGAGGTAAAGTGGAAGGGAGTAAGGTTCCACAAAAATTTGAAGAGATTGAGATCCAAGATAAAGGAGTGGAATAGGGAGCATTTTAGAAGGATAGAGGAACAAATGACCAATTTGCTATCCAAGATTGAGGAACTAGACTCCAAAGAATCTCAAAGGATTATGAATGAGTAAGAAAGAGATTTGAGAAGAAATCTAAAGAAGGAATTGGAAGTTGTTCTTAGAGAGGAGATCTCCTAGAGGCAAAAGTCAAGACATAAATGGATCAAGGAAGGGGATGGAAATACAAAATTTTTCCATGCCTTGGCCAATGGGAAGAGAAGAAAAAATTTTGTGACTAAATTAGAAGTAGATGGAGAGGAAGTCATGAACCAAGATGGGCTAGCCAAAATGCTTGTGGATCACTTCAAATCAATTTTTAGAAAGCCATTGAATAATAGGCTAAGATTGGGAGATTTAGAATGGCCCAGATTGTTTAAAGAACAAGTAAACTTGTTAGAGATAAGTTTTGAAGAAGAGGGGATTAGGTAGGCAATTTTCTCAATGGATAGATCCAAAGCACCTGGCCTAGATGGTTTTACTATGGCTTTTTTTATTAGGACCATTGGGATGTGGTCAAAGAAAACAGAAGAAAAACAGTCTTTTGAAACAAATGGACTAATAAAAAATAGTCAAAAAGATGATAGAGAACAGCAGAGGAGAGAAGCAAGTAGAGAGAAGAGGAAGAAGAAGATGGCAGCAATAAGGGTTCAAAGAGAGATTTTCAAATGTAATCCTCTCTTACACCCTAATCCCTTTTCATTAACTTAATTTTCAGTAATTACAAAGAGGCCCTTAATTGGGCAAATAATTTAAAGGAAGCATAACATAAGTAAGGCCCATGTTGAGGCTCACTACAGCAAAGAACATAAACAAAAGAAATAAGTAAACAGTCTATGGGCCATTCGGCCCATCCTCTCTACACTCCCCCTCAAGCTGAGCATAGATGTCAATCATGCCAAGCTTGCCAGTATTATGCTAAAGATTGGCCTTGGGGATTCCCTTGGTAAGGATATCAGCTAACTGTCATTTAGAAGAGATAAATGGTAGACAAACTTCTCCAGAAGCCACTCTTTCTCGGATAAAATGCCTTTCAAGTTAAATATGTTTGGTCTTGTCATGTTGATTAGATTGTGAGCAATGTTGATGGTAGCCTGATTATCACAATATAACATTAATGGCTTATCATACTCAATACCCAATTCCTCCCCAAGGATCGAAACCAAAATAGCTCAGAAACTCCATGAGCCATGGCTCTGTACTCGACTTCAACTGAAGATCTGGCAACAACTGATTGTTTTGCTTGTCCAAGAAACAATATTACTTGCCACCAAGCTACAGTACCCAGAAGTTGACCTTCTAACCTTCTAACCTTCTATCATCAATGTTTCCATCCTAATTAGCATTTGTGTAAGCCTCCAGTTTCATATGACCATGCTTAGCAAATAAAATTCCCTTTACAGGAGAACCCTTTAAATAACACCAAATTCGTTCTACTACTGCCATGTGAGTGTCCCTAGGAGCATGCATGAACTGACTAATGCAGTTGACAGCATATGCAATGTCTAGCCGAGTCATGCAAAGATAGAGCAGTTTCCCAAGTAACCTCTGGAAGGCCCCCTTATCTTTCAACAATACTCCATCTAAGGTAGAAAGTTTGTGACTCGTATCAATAAGAATAGCTATTGGTCTAGCACCCATCTTCTCTGTTTCAATAAGAAAGTCAAGCACATACTTTTGTTGAGAGATAAAGATCCCATCCTTAGACCGAGCAACTTCTATGCCAAGGAAATACCTCAATTCCCCCAGATCTTTGATCTCAAATTCTGTATGAAGAAAAGATTTAAGATCATTGATCCCTGTTACATCATTACCAGTCACAACTTTATCATCAACATAAACAATAAGATATACCACCAAAGAGCCCCTCCTCTTCACAAAGAGGGTATGATCAAACTGAGTCTATATATAGCAAAAGTTAACAAGGGCAGCCCTAAACCTTTCAAACCATGCCCTAGGTGACTGTTTAAGATAAAGAGATTTCTTCAACTTGCATACCTTTCCCTCCATATCTATGTCATACATCCCCGATGGAAGAGACAATATAGACCTCCTCATGTAACTCTCCATTTAGGAATGCATTTTTCACATAAAGTGGTCAATCTGAATGTGCAACCAGAGATAGTAGAACCCTCATAGAAGTCATCTTTGCAACAGGAGCAAAGGTCTCCAGATAGTCAATCCCATATGTTTGTGTATAACCTTTGGCAACCAGCCTAGCTTTGTACTTTTCGATGGTGCCATCAACGTGGTATTTGATGGTGAAAATCCACTTACAGCCCACTAGTTCCTTCCCTTCAGGCAAATCAACCACTTCCCAAGTGTCATTCTTATACAGGGCATCGATTTCTGTTCTCATAGCATCCCTTCATTCTGGAATAGTAAGAGCTTCTGACACCGACTTGGGTATTGGGTTAGAAGCAGCAGAAGAAAGATAGGCAAAATATGAAGGAGAGAGCAAACTATAAGAAAGGTGTTTGGAAATGCAATGTGCAGTACACTTCCTTTTACGTTTCCTGATAGAAATAGGGATATCAAGGTCTAGGAAAGGAGGCTCCAAAGGGACTTATCAGTATCTGTTGTCTCTTTTGTGATTGGAAGTGTAGGAGGCTCATGTGATGTAGAGAAAACAATCTGCCCACTTCTAGTTCTCTGCCGCTGGTACAACCTGGGATTAAAGAGAGGACGAGGAGGTAACGGAGGAATAGGAATATTGGAAGGCGAATGAGATGATTGTCCCTACCTTGACTCATTTGAAATAGAAGGAGGCTCAAAAGAAGACTCAACTGGGACAGGAAGGGGGAGAGCAAACAACGGTGACAAATTCTCCCCCTTTGGATAATGCTTCTCCAGAAAAGGATCATAGAAAGAAGAAGACTCATCAAAGGTGACATCCATTGAGACATACCGAGTTCCAGACTTTGGATCAAAACGACAATAATCCTTTTGTGTGGAGGCATAACCAAGGAAAATGCACTTGTGGGCCTTTGGTTCAAATTTGTCTTTGGGTACGTGGAATGTGTACATAACAGTTGCAACCAAAGACGCAGAGTGGAATAGGAAAAAGGTTCTTGTCCGGACGAAGGAGACTTAAAACCCAACACTCCGGATGGCATACGGTTAATTAGGTAGGTTGTAGTGAGAACAACATCCCCCCAAAATCTTGTAGGAACATGTGAGGCAAATAGGATACTTCTTGCAACTTTAACAATGTGTCCGTTTTTTCTTTCAACAACTCAATTCTGTTCTGTAGTCCTAACACAGGAACTTTGGTGAATAACCCCCAAATCAGTGAGATAATAGGTTAGGTTTTTCTCAAAATATTCTTTTGCATTGTTGGATCTAAAACTTTTGATTCTAGTATCAAATTGGGTAATAAGAACAAATTCATGGAACTGCCTCACAAGTCTGGGAATTTCATAACGGGACTTCATAAAAAATAACCAAGTATATTGTGAAAAATCATCAATAAACAAGATAAAATATTTATAGACACCCATAGAGGGTAAGTGGTATGGCCCCCACACATCAGAGTGCACAATATGGAATGGAGAAGATCTTTCATTACTCAAAGGATAACTGCTTCTACAATGTTTTGACAACTCACAAGACTCACAATGAAGACTAGACAACTTAATTCCCTTGAATAGTTCTGGGAATAAATGACTCAATGCAAAAGAAAGATGACCCAAACGAAAATGACATAACATGACACAACTGGCAAACTCTAAAGATGTAGATCCAAAAGCAACTTTCCCAGGTTGTCCTTGACACTGTCCAGGAGTATCCAACAAATATATTCCATTCGCCTCATGACCACTCCCAATCACTTTCTGAGACTCCAAATCCCCAAAGACATAGTAGAAAGGAAAAAAGGTTACACTGTAGTTCAAAGACTTAGTTAGACTACATATAGATAACAAATTTGTATTCAATTTGGGCACATGAAGAGCAAAAGGAAGTAAAAGAGAGTCTGTAGCCTTAATGGTTCCCTTGCCAGAGATAGGAGCAAGAGATCCATCGGCTAAGGTGATCCTATCCTGGCCAAGAAGCAAAACATAAGAAATAAACAAAGTGGAAAGGCCGGTCATATGATCAGAAGCTCTAGAATCATATAATCCAAGGGATCCTACGATTACCTGAGATAGTTGCATGATTGGCAATGGCCCTTATACCTGAATAAGCAAATGCAAAAGAAGTTGAATTTCCTAGAGGGTTGGAAGAAGTAGCACTCTTAAGGTGATTGATCATCCTTCCATACTTCTCATATTCTACCTTCATAACTGCTAACTGTTCACTAGCAGTTCTCTCATCGGTTAGGTACCTGTCATTATCTGGACTGGTAGCAATGTTAGCACTTCCAGCCTTCACATTATCAACCTTCTTTTGGAAACGAGGAGGAAGAAGCTCCGGATGCAGTTTCCAGCACTTGTCTTTTGTATGTTTTGGTTTCTTACAATATTCACAAATAACTTCCTTCTTTCTTGAACCACCTGGACTTCCTATAGTTCCCTTAGGTTTCAGCCCCATGTTAGCAAAGTAGTCATTTAGACTAGCCCCTTGAACCTGGACTTGTCTCCAAATTTCTTCACTACACACTAAGGCATAGGCCTGAGACAATGAAACACTATCCATCTTGGATAAGATGTTCTGTTTTGTGATGTCATACTCTGGATTCAACCCCGTCAAGAATTCAAAAACCTTGTTTCTCTCAACTAATTTTCTGTAGGTTTCAGCATCATTAGTACTTTCCCAGGCAATAGTTTCCATCAAGTCAATTTCTTGCCAAAGAGATTTCAGCATTGTGAAATAAACGGCCAAAGGTCTCTCCCCCTGCCTTAAATTTTTCACATCACTCCTCAACTTATATGCCTTGGCTACATTCAGTTTCTGAGAATAGGTTTTAGCAATGTCCCATATTTCCTTTGCTGAATTCATCCATAAATAGTATTGACTGATTTGAGGTTGCATCGAATTTACTAACCATCCAATTACAGTGTAATTTTCTTGCATCCATTTTTCATAAGATGGATCATCTTTTGAGGAAGCCTTCTTGTTCCCAGAGATATACCCCCACTTGCCTCTACTGCAAACATGAATTTTTACTGATTGTGACCATGCCAGATAGTTGGTTCCATCTAGCTTGATTGTGGTCATAGCCAATAGAGAGTCAACAAAGGCCCCCAAAACCTGTCCAAATTCAGCAACATGCTTGTTTTCAACTTCCAAAGGACCCATCTTCTTAAAAACGCTTCAGAATAACTTCTAACAACTTCAATTAACAATCAAGGAAGACAGGAAAAAAATATGTTGTGAATCAACCTCTATGCAGTCGTACCTATTAACTGTGTCACACTCGGAACTCGGGAGAAACAGAAAAAACCCAGCCGCAACTTGTAGACTTCACAGAACACTAAGCTACTTGAATCGATCTTCAAGATGAAGAATAAGAAGTCATTCAATCATTGAGCGCTAAGGTCAAACTCCCTGTGGGGCCTGTAAGTATATTTCTCCAGTTAATTAGGGTTTTTGGGCAACATACCTGAGACTGTCAAAGTGACGACAAGGACAGCCTCCTCTCCAAAAACCACTAACAACTGGACTGGAAAAAAAATTAACTACTCATTCAATTCAGTTCTCCATACACATTGTGTATGGAAAGGAAAAAAGGGAAAAAATGAGGAAAGGAGAGCTTGCTTTGATACCAAGAAGAAAAGCAATCTTTTGAAACAAATGGACTAATAAAAAATAGTCAAAAAGATGATAGAGAACAGTAGAGGAGAGAAGCAAGTAGAGAGAAGAGGAAGAAGAAGATGGCGGCAATAAGGGTTGAGAGAGAGGTTTTAGAATGTAATCCTCTCTTACACCCTAATCCCTTTTCATTAACTTAATTTTTAGTAATTACAGAGAGGCCCTTAACTGGGCGAATAATTTAAAGAAAGCATAACATAAGGCCCATGTTGAGGCCCATTACAGCAAAGAACATAAACAAAAGAAATAAGTAAACAGTCTATGGGCCATTCGGCCCATCCTCTCTACAAAAACCTTTCTAAGGCGTTTAAGGAATTTGCAGACAATAACAAAGTAAGCCCCGGTGACCAATATCTACAAAATCCTGGCTAAAGTGTTATCTTTGAGGATTAGAGTAATGTTACCCTTCATCATTATTCAAGCTCGATGAGATTTTGTGCAAGGAAGACAAATAATAGATTAGATCCTAATAGCAAATGAGTGTGTGGAGAACATGAGAAAGCCAGGCAATCAAGGTTTTGTTTGCAAGCTGGGTTTAGAAAGGCCTATGATTTTGAGGACTAGAGCTTTCTACTAGAGGTCCTTGGGTGTTGTGGGTTTAGGGATAGATGGTGCAATTGGATAAAGGGTTATATTAGTTCCTACCACTATTCAACCTTGGTTAATGGGATGGTCAAGGATTTCTTCCTAGCTTGTAGAGGTCTTAGGCAAGGTCACCCCCTCTCCCCTTTCTCTTCACCTTAGTTGCAGATGATTTTAGCATATTAATATCTAAGGCAGATAGGGAAGAAGTAGTAAGAGGCTAGAGGGTAAGAAGGAAAAATGTCCAGGTGACCCACCTACAATTTGTTGATGAGATTATAATTTTTTGTGAAGAGAGTGATAGGAGAAAAGTGAGGAATCTCAAAATTCTACTGAAGTACTTTGAGAGTGCTTCCAATTTGAAAATAAACTTGGATAAGAGCTGTATGGTTGGTTTGATATGGATGAGAAGGGCTATTGAGTTTGTGGCTGAGTGTTTAGGTTGTCCTATTTCTTCTTGGCCCTTGCAGTATCTAGGTCTCCCTTTAGGTGCCAACCCAAAGGAGAGTAACTTTTGGACCCTGGTTTTGGAAAAGTTTGAGAAAAGATTAGCTTCATGGAAAAAGAACTATACCTCATTAGGGGGTAGAATAACCTTACTGAGAGCCAACCCAGCAAATCTACCAGTTTATCATTTCTCTACTTTTAGGATTCTTATTAGGGAGGCCAAGGAGTAGAAGAGAATAATGAGAAATTTTCATTTGGAGCCAAGGGAGGAAAAAAAGGATCATCTAATAAATTGGGAAATAGTTTGTAGGAATAAAGAGGAGGGTGGACTAGGTTTAAGAAAGTTCTTAAGAATAAAGCTCACTTAGGAATGGTTGTGGAGGTGGACCCTAGAAAGGGAGAGGTTGTGCCATAAGATGATAGCTGACATACATGGCAGATTGGAAAATGGATGGGATGTTGGTGTATCGTGTCAAGCTATGTTGGCAACTCCTTGGGAAGCAACTCAAAGTGTTCTCCCTCAATTCCTCAATTTTGTCAAGTATGATGTTTGCTCTGGAAACTCTATTTTGTTTTGGGAAGACATTTGGGTGGGCAGCTCTGCTCTTAAGGATCATTTTCCATCCCTCTATTCTCTTTCCCTCTACAAGGAAAAAGTTATCTCTACTTTCTTCCAACACTTGTCTCACCTTCCTCTTTGAACTGGGACTTTAGCTTTCATAGGGGCTTAAGGGATCATGGACTTATTTGTGATTTAGACCATAGTTTTTAAGGCACCAAAGTGAGGCTAGGCGACAGGAGAGCGCCTTGTCGCCTAGTCGCCTAGGCGATGGATTTTCTTTTAAGTAAAACCATATATCCTAGGGTAGTTCCCTAGGTTCCATAACCATCTTTCCTTAATAATTATTCATAATTTTCATAAGTATAAATTTCATGTTTTAAGTTAAGAAAATCAACATTTTCTGAGAAGAAAAGGAACAAAGGGAAGAAAATTCAAAAAATATAGGGGCTGAACCCCTACTTTTGTTATAGGAAAAGAAGAAAAGAAAAGGTGGAAGAAGAAGATCTGTAAGAAGAAAATGTGTTGATTAGACAAAATTTTAAGTTTTTTCCTTGCTTATTGGTTCAGGTTCTGAAATCTTCGAGGATTCAATCAAGGATCAAAACTTCGATACGATATGCCCAGTATCGGGTGTATTGTATTGTATCTTTGGCGTCCCAATACACATGTTTACAGGTGTTTTTGGGAACCCATTTTTTAAAATAATATATATATATATATTTAAAAATGAAATTGAAATCCAAAGAAATAAAAAAAAAATAGGGTGAGTATTGCTATAAGTACTGATACACCTTTGCCGATACACAGGTGTATCGATACTTTGAATGTGTTGATTAAACCCTAACAAATAAGAAAATAATAAAAAGAAAATAGTACATAAACACATAAAATGAGTATTCTAGTTTAACAATGCCTATTTTATAATTATAATGTCAAAAAATTAAAAATATAAAAGTATTTATAACATAGTATACAAAACTACTTGGTGACTGGGCGAGGAAAGCCTCCAAGGGCGCCTTGTCGCCTAGGCGTCACCTTGACAACTATGTTTCAGACCTTATGTCGCTACTTGGCAGTGTTTTCTTGGAACCTCTTAGGTCAGATGTGAGATTATGGTCCTCTCACCTAAAAGGTTACTTCACATGTGCCTCCTTTTCTAAGTCCCTTTGCTTCTGTTAGACAGTTTTGTATGCCCTTAGCTTCAATCAGAATGATGTACTTTATGAGTTTATTGTAAATGAATAAAGATACATATTTGATTCATGTTCCCTTGGTATGTTTCTGTGTAATACCCTTAAACTGGACACTTAATGAGACTCGTGTTAGTTTAGAATGTTCACAGCCAGTGGGTCGGTCTGGGGAGACCTATCCTGACAAGGCTGACACTGTGGTGCCACCAAGTCGGTTGGGGTGGCCTGTCTCAGCTACCAGGGTGAGACCCTAGGCACATACAGTGTAGGATTAATTGAATCTTTGAACTGGACCAGATTTCCAGTATTGCCCTGGACCTTGGAGATTGATGGGCAAAACTGGAAAGTTACACCCGACCCCTAGACTCGATTATGATACTACACTAGGTGTCGGATTGGACTGTCTTTGATGTACCAATCAGTGAGATCCTTAGCGGGGGTCAAAACCTGGGTATGTTGGGACAGTCCGAGAATTCATCTGAGTGGGTGATCATAGTGACAGGATCAGCCCCTTTGTCGGACAAAGGTAATGATCGGGGATGCACTCTCACTGATGGAAACCAAGACTGCTGGCAGCCGATTTCAACCGTTGAGATTTGTTTTGCAAAATATATTTTATATAAGATATAAAAGTATATATGTATGGTTTCTAAAATGTTTGCAAGAAGGTTTTAATTCCCGGGATCCATATAAGTGGAGAGTGCAACACTGTTCCTTGCAGCCGAGGGAGAGGTCCTCTCTTGTCGGGCAGTGTATGATCATTATGGGTTGAGAGGTTAAGTGTAAGACCATTGAGGTTAATACCTAATGGGCTAATCTTGCATCTGCCCACAGTCCCTGGGTGTTACAAGGTGGCTTGGCCCAGGGACCTCTTAGGGTAAGTGTTGGGCCCGTAGAGCCCATTTGATGGGTTTCAGGGGGTGCACTATCTTTAACAGTGTATTCGGCCAGGCCTTGTAACAAAGGCTGGGCCGAACCCATGTGGCTGATGTGTAGATCAATGCTTGGGTCCCACGCCATACAAAGAAGCCCAACTGGGCAGCAGTTAAGAGGGTTAAGTGAGCACATAAGCTTAATGGGCCTAAAGCCCATTTCGAACTGGGCTACTTATTTAGTTAATAAAGGGGCGAAATCTGAAGTGGATCAGCTAATAGGATTGGGCTTAGACCCTATCCACTTAGAGAGTCCAAGATCTAAATAAGATTTAGATCTGGAAACCTCCTAATCAGATTAGGAGATGGCTGATCTGATCTCCAGATAAGATAAGGATTATCCCTTATCACTTAAAGGGACTTCAAAACCAAATATGATTTGGATTAGCAACTCCTAATCTGATTAGGAGCTGATCCCTTTAAGACTATAAAAGAAGAAGGGGGCGGCAGCCTTTAGAGACACAATACACACAGATCATCAGGTTTCTTTGGTGCTGAAATCTAGAAGAGAGAATTCTGCTCCCTGCAAATACTCTCTTGCCGCCTCCCTGTTCTTGCCGCCCTGCTTTCCAGTTCGATCTCCACTGGTGGGAGAAGTCAAGATTGGATCTTGACATCAGTCCTTTGAGAAAGGATTGAAAGGAAGCTGTGCTCACGTGCCATCTTGCTGATTCTTGCGAAGGACAGAGTTCTTGGAGAAGAACACTGCTGATTCTGCTCCACCTGCACTGCGCCATCTTCAGTGGGAGCAGTCTTTGGATCCTTCCTTGGGCGTGAACACCTTCGTTGGGAGATATTACTTCTCCGTATCAGGTATAATCCTTCCCACTTCTTTTTGGTTCAGATCTGGTTCAGTTTATGGTTCAAGATTGATCCTTGAAAATATGATTTTCTAAATAGGGAATACGATTCCCAGTTGAAGGGAGAGATAAAATTTTTGAAATTCGCCCCTTATTCCGCAATCTTTGGGCGTCCATAGGATGGATCTCTCATCCCTTCAACTTCTCCCTGGGACAGTTGGGGTTTTTGGCTAAGGAGATCCGGTCTAGACCTGTTCCACATAAAATTATTATTTTCTGTTGGGAGGTGTTTTATTGAAAGATCAATACCTTGGACTGTTTATAGAAGAAAAGGCCTTTCGTGTGTTTGTCCCCTAACTAGTTTGTATTTTGCAGGGCTAGTGGTAAGGATTGCTCCCACTTACATTTATCCTGTTCTTTTTCTATTGCTATTTGGGGTTGGATCTTTGCCTTGTTTGGGTGCAGGTGGAATCTAACCAATAGTTGTAAGTCAGCTATTTGATCCTTCCTTTTTTGTGTGGCCTACAAAAAAAATGGTAGAACTATGTGGAGATGTATTAGAGCAGCTGCTTTGTGCACAATTTGAGAAGGAAGAAATGTGAGGTTATTCCAAGAGAAGGAAAGAAGCACTCAGGCTGTAGAGGAATGCATTTTGACTAGGTCAGTCCACTGGTTGAGAACTCTGGACTCCTTTCACACCTTTTCTTTAGACAATCTTTGGAGGAACTGGATAGTTGTGGCTAACAGTAATACCAGGAAGGACAGGACACCAGCTGACCAGCAGTGTGGGTGCCTCCTTCTAAAGGTTGGGTAAACCTGAATTCGGTTGGTAGTAGCCAAGGCAACCCAGGTCCTTTAGATCTAGGAGGGGTGCTTAGAGATAAAGACAGCAGCATCTTAGCATTGTTCTCAGGCCCCGTGGGAATAGGAGAGTCTAACAGGGATGAGCTATTAGTATCTGTACAAGGTATTCAGATAGCAGACCAACTACGAGTTCAGAATCTGGCAATTGAAGGAGACTCTAAAGTTGTTGTGGGATGGTAGACAAATCCAGGCTCAGTTATATGGTGCTATAGGGACCTTTTGAGCAAAGTTAATTGGTTTTCAAGGAACATGAATATCACCTCATTGGGTGGGCAGAACAGCAAATACCTTAGCGGATTGTTTAGCTAAGCAAGGGGCATCAAGGGAACAATTGTTTTGCGCAGTTCTGTAATCTTTGTTTTTGTTTGATGTAATTCTCCTTTTTCAGGAGAGGTAACAGCTCGTGCTCCTCCATGGGTAGTCTGTAATGATTTCACCTCTTGATCTTTTCATTAATAAAATCATATTCATTTATCAAAAAAAAAAACACATAATACTCTCATTTTCAATCTCTAATTTGTCAATTACAATGACTCTATTTATAAACCCACTATAAGAACTTGGATGCCCCCTTACAGACTCCAATTTAGACTCAAAAGCTGATCCAAAAGGCCAAAACAATTTCTAGCCTATGATATCAGGATATGGCTAGCATACTGATGTCAGATATGATACTGTATATGTTTCAATTACCTATCCAATGAGACCAAGACCTGATAAAATTTGTCCATCTGACTTGATTTTGTGTCAGTTTATCACTAAATAGGTTTCAATACGTATCCAGTGAGACAGCCCTTCTGACTCAAATGTATTTTAAAAAATATAGCCAACTTGTGATGGTATAGTTCAAGATCCACAGCTTTCGAATTCATGTTTTAAAAAAAAAATATAGGCAATTAAAAGGCAGTGAGACAGACAGAGACAGACAGAATGGAGCTAACCTGTATCTGCTCCAAAACAAAGCGAAGACCCTTAATCATCGCAATGACAAATGATGACTTCTCTCCAGATTGGGAGATCTCATTTAGTTCTTTCAATAACTTTTTGTAGGTCTCCTTCATCTCATCCTCAGCAGCTGGAGATGAAAGCTTCAGCAATGTGGTCAATGCAAACTCCAGGATTTTTCTAAAAAAATCCATGTCCTGAATTTCCGACATCAGAGCCTTCAAAATAGAAATATTTAAGTTATTCAATCACTCAAGCAGTAACAACATTATTAGATGTAGATGGACAGGATAAGATGTAACATGAGCTACCTCTGAAAGAATATCAAGATCAATAGATTCAAGAATCTCTTGCCTCCAGGTATGGGGAGCCATGTCACACAGTTCATCCCTCACTTCTTTCATGAGTTCAACCACCCGGTTATAGTTGGGCTTATCCTGTTTCATAGATTCTGTGATGCCATCCCAAAAAGCCTTCTCCATTGTCTCTCTTATTTTTTCCTGCCCAGAAGTCAGGCAAATCTGGTAAAAATTTTGATCTACACATGCACTCAAAAGAAAAAGAAAAAGAAAGAAAGAAAGAAGGTTAATCAATACAATGTCATTCTAAATAGAGAAAAAATTAAGAGAGCATGAATTTGAAAAAATAAACTAACCTTGACATCACTCTGATCTTTATTACTTAAGTTATCAATAAAAGCTTGGTGATGCTCATGGACAATTTCATGTACAAGAAGTTCATTCTCACTGAACAAACTTTCTCCAGAAGAACTACCTGGTTGACCATTTACAATACCACCAAAGGGTGTGGGCAAATTTTCTCTGGGTGCAGAAGAGAAAACATTCTCAAACAAGGAGTGAACAACATGGTTGGGCCCCTTATCAGCCTCAACTGGCTTACTTCCTTTACCTAAAACAGAAAAGGAAGAACCAGCTGAAGAACTGGAAAAATCTAAGGATGAAATAATTGGTGACACTGACTGGCTCCCATTCTCCTTTGCTTCAAAAAATCTAGATCGCATGTCTGAGAGAGCACATTCCAAACGTTTGATTCCAGCATTACCACTAAGACGTTGGATTGTTTCTCTTAGAAATCTTTTATCTTCTGTGACCTAGCAGTAGAAGAAGCAGCCACAAGGTATAATTAGTCATCAAAGTGCTTATAATAACTATGTAATAGAAAAATTACTGTTACAGACAAAAGGAATACACATATTATTATCATTATGATTAAAAAGAGTATGGAGGTTGAGAAGGTGCAAAAGATTTAGTTAATTAATTCCTATCAATTAATGGTGTCGCAAGAATTAAAGAACATGGAGGTTGAGGATGATTGCTAAACGATTATCTGCTGGATGAGGAATCAGGATCGGATCCCCTGGCCTTTTAGGCCTTTGGTGAGATTGGCTCACTTCCTAGGCACCAACTTGAACATCTCATTCAACTGGATTCCTAGAAGTGCCAACATGTTTGCTGACTCTTTGGCAAGAATAGGGCTGGGGAGGGATGTACTTGATTGGGGTTGCCCAGGGCCAGGCTGTAATCTATAACTTTGTTTCTGAAGCTTTGTCAAAGGAAGTTGCTTTGTACCTTTTGGCTTGCTGCTCTTGTTGAGCAGTAGATTTTTCTCTCTCTTAATGAATACATGTTATTTATCAAAAAGAAAATCAATTCCTATTAAGCCCTATTTTTGCTAACCCACCTACTGAAAAGTTGGCAAATCTTGAAATCCAACTATAGCTGTGTTCATCTCCTCACAGAAGTGTCTAATCTCCCTTAATGCATGTCTGAAAACCCGAGATCCTGTTTTGTTCTGTCTTAGCCAACTAACTACTATCACGGAATCATGTTCTACAATTATTCCTCTTATAGTTTACATTCATAGAAGACCACCAGCTGCTCCAGTTAGAAGAAGTGATTTCTTACACGTTGAAGGGGCTAGAAGAGCTAGGGGTAGACCAAAAGGATATGGATAGTAGTACCAAATGATTTAAGCACTAATAATTTAACAGTTGGCCTTAAATAGAATAGATTGGCAAAACAGGATTCATGTAGCTGACCCCATATGGCTAAGAATCCATGGAGGCATGGATGATGATGATAGTTTACATGTCTAAATCTATGCTATGAATGTAATTGAAAGTAGGCAATCCTTGCTGACTGCTCAAAAATACCCTGGATTCAATTAAGATATTAACAACCATTTCAAAAAGCAAAGAGTAATTAAGATTAAAACCTGCTTTTGAATAGCCTTCATATCATGTGTAAGACCACTACTATCTCCTTCGGGAGTCATCTTGCATGCTTGCATCATGGAGAGTTCGAGTTGGCAAGCAGCCCTCACCAAATCCTCCTCTAGTGGCTTAGCATCCTTGACCTTCCACACCACAAAGAGATACAGGTAAGAGCACCAAGCTGCATCAAAAGTTGCAAGCTGGGATCTGACAGACTCATGAGAACCTTTTGTGGGGCCATCTAATACAATCTTGATCAACATTTCAAATTCTTGAACAAATTTTCTGGCACAGTCAGCAAGAGCAATCTCATGCTCCCCCTGCCCACTGAAAACTGCATCTGGATGACCCAAAATCATGTAAGCACAGAGCACCACTCTCGCTGGATACCTCGACAATTGAACTGGATTCGTATCTGCTTCTTTATTGGAGACCACTTGCTTTGCCCCTTTGCCCTTGGATGTGTTATTACGTGTACACCTTTGTACAGGGGAGCCAAGGCATCTGAGCAGGTGATCAATGTTATCAAAACTGGATGGGTTAGAAGTAGCACATGAAACAGTAAACCAGCTTTCAAATCGGTCAAGTAGAGCTTTTACGGTCTGAAGGGTAGAAGGTGACTCTATCTGTAGAGCAAGCTGCTCAAATGGCATTAACATAATAGATTTTTCATTAATTTCTAGTGTATTATAAGCTTTTGCCAAGGAAAATGTAGTTCTCTTCAACTTCAGGAACCGTCTCCAGCACCTGAATGAAAGCAGCAGTTTTAGAACAAAATAATAGAGAAATTCCCTTTAGAAAAACAAAAGAGGTGAAGGTGATGATCAAGACAAACGCCATTACATTTCTTCAAGTTCCTATCCAATAAATCTTTAACCTTGAATTCTCATTTTCCATTACATTTCTCTACAAACATCTTGGGAAGGTACAATTAGATTTGATGTGATTTGCTATAATGTAACAGACAAGTTACTTGCCAAGTTGTTTCTTATTCCTAAAATGAACCTAATTCCAGTTTAAATGCCCATTACTGTCAAGTTGTTTCTTGTACTTCCATAGGTCATGAACTAGTTAACCTAGAACAATAATACCCTTGGCTTTGTGCCTTGGACTGTAGCTAGCAATAAGTCATCAAAGCTCAGAAAACCATTAACAGCAGCAACATGTTTCTTCTTTTTTTTTTTTTGTCCTTTTTTGTCCATTGGAGGGGAGGACAGAGGACCTTATATGGGTGAGCACAGACTTACATACCTTGCCAATTTTCTTGAAAGCAAATCCCCTTTCTTGTGCATCTTATTACAATTGGCATGAACAGAACCATGGAAACCTCCTCTCTGCCTCAAATATTCTGCCCTCCGTCTTTTTGCCTATGCATCAAAAGATTTTTTATTAAGAAATTAAGGAAGAATAATGAAAACAATGACTACAGAAAGATCAACAAAAAATAAACATACAAAAACAAAAATCTCCAACCAAAATTTTACTTTGGAGTTCACATACCCTTTGGAGGCGATCTTCCAACTTGTCCTTCAACATTCTTCTTTCAACCTCTCGTTGGTGATAGACAGAATTAGCTACCCTTTGAACTTGCAACACCCTTGCCCGTGCCCTTGTCTTCTCTGCTTCCAAAAACCCTAATCGCTTTGCCTCAGCAGCTGCACGCTTGTGGGAAATTGCAGCACGCACACATTCCTTATACTTGCTCTCCTGGACCATCTTCCGCAATAATGACTGTGTTGTTCTCTCCTTTTCTGCAGCTCTTCGCTGTCTGTAAGCATTCAGGAGAAGCATGCGGTTTGCCTCTGCCTGCTGAACTCGGGATTCCACTTTTGTGCCAAGTTCCTCCCTCTCCTTCTCATAACGCATTTCTACCCCTATTTTCGCTGCTTGACGCAGCCTATCTAGCCTTGCTAATCGCATTTGAGCCTTTGCTAGAATGCTCAATCTGTTCATTTTAACATGGCCCAGGTTTCTAGGTAATTTTTCAAAATGTACCCAACAAAAGTGAAAGAGCAACTAACAACAATAAAATAAATAAAGAAAAAAGGAATAAAGAGTATTTTAATTTTCAAAATTTTAGTAAAATTTCCACTTGAACAGACATATTCTGGTTATTGTACTAATAAAGTTCCACAAGATAAATGCCTTTAGTATCATTGCAAAAGGAAAATAGAGACTTCGTAAAATGCTGAAAATAGGGGACAAACAATATCTGGTTATTGTATTAATAAAGTCCCACTTGGATGGCCAACTTTTCTATGAACACTTATCAAATGCTGAAAATAGGAGACTTCGTAAAAAGAAAGGAAAAAATGAAGAGAACTGGGTAATGAAAGTTTTCAAAGCTAGAATTTGAGACTAGAATGATGGGGAAAGGTATAAGAAATGTTAGTAGTGAAAGATAAGGCTAAGATTTTCAAAAAGAAAAAAGAAAAAGAAAATGATTGTAGGGAGAAAATATTCCTATTCGAGCAGGGAAGGACAAAGGGGGAGGCTCATTTGAAAATCAGAGAAGGCAGCAGGGCAACAGTCTTCCTACCAGGTGAAGTGTGTCTTTGGTTGAAAGGATTTGTTGATGGAACTGTTAATTCCATCCGGGAAGAAGGATGGAGGAACTCGGTGATCTGTCGGAGAAAAAGATTTGAGTCTGTTCTAAGAAGGAATGGAAGAGGGTAGTTTATTTCGGTTACAGAGCACTTTGGCATTAACAAAAGCCAAGTGATTTGTATTCCAGAAGGAAAAAAGGGGCAAGGCTGGGCTTCCTTTGCTCTCAGTCTTCAGGCATTTCTTGTGGAGATTGAGAGGAAAGTTCCAGTGGAAGTTTCTGATAGCAAACCAGTAAAAAAATGTCCCCTTAAAGTCTTGTTCCCCGGAGCCTCATAAGAATCAAAGTCCGGAAATATCGGTAGCTAGTTCAACTGAACACTGGAGAATAGCATTTGAAGAAGGGAGAGGCAAGTGGGAAAACAAGATGATCTTAATGGAAGATAAGGCGATAAGGGACTGGTCGAAGATACTAGTTGCAGTTGCTGAGAAACTGGGCCTAGTAGAAGAAGTAACAATGCTGCTACCCATTGCAGAGAAGAAAGCTATCTTAGATGTTGGCAATAAGAAATTGAACTTTGCACCGTCCAAGTAGAAGGAAGACTAGTACAGGTTCAAAACTGGATTCCAGTTTGCAACGAAGTAGAGCCAAAAGCTGGTAGTCTTCTGATCAAGCTTCTAGGGCTACCCTTTAATCTCTGGAACGAACCTACTCTCAGGAGACTCACAAGAGCTTTGGGGGGTGTCCTGCTGGAGGTGAACTTGAGGTGCTTGCGTGCTGTAGAACTCAAAGTCGCAGGTATCAAACCAGAAAATGTGCCCCGTTCCTTTGAAGTGCACTCAGATGGTGCTTGGTACAGAGTTTGGGCGGCCTCAGAAGCTGAGGCGTCGCTGTGGGGAAGACAAACAGAGGAAGGAGACGGAGAGGAGCTCGCAGGTTGGAGCACACATAGCTCTCAGGGATTGGAGGGGAAGTCTGATGCGCATGCGAGAGTGAAAGAGGAAGGGGAACAGTCACAGGGAGGGTACTTGTATCGAAGCCTTCCCTTTAAGGCTATCAATTCAAATTTCTTTGGAACTAAACTGAATTTCGGGGGTGGCCCTTCCTTTGCTGACGTGGCCAGAAGGGGAAAAGGGCGAGCGGTTTACGTTAAGAAATCCTTTTCTGAACTGACTGTAACAAAAACTGAACCGGCTAGAAAAAGAGGTGAGCCAAGAGGGGAACCTGGTTGTACCTTAAGAGGCCCACGTGACAACTTAAGTTATCACGTGGGGTGGTTTTGTGAAAACTCGATGATAGATGAAACTTGTCATCTATCATCGTCTAAGGAGGGTTCGGCCGAACACCTGAAACACCAGAACAGACGTGTGACAGGGGGTAATCGGACTCTGAGTTGGGTATGTAGACAGGCCGGTGACGAGCAGCAAAGCCTTGGTCTTGATCGCCCAAACCCGCGTTATGCGAGGAACAGAATAGAAGAGAGGGAAGAGGAAGACAAAGGATGGATAAGCTGCAGCTCAGAGAATGATTGTGATGAGAATTCAGAAGAGTTTGAAAGTTTAGGCAGCTCAGAAAATGAAGATAATATTGAAGATCAAAACAGGGGAACGTTAAATCTGGAACTTCTGTTTCTTGAGGAGGCAGTGGGGGAACAAAAGGAAAAACAGGAGTGGGTGAACGAAACAAACACCTGTAACAGAGCAGTCCTTAGCCCAAAACTGGACGTGCCCCTCCCAAGTTCTAGTGTCTTGCAAGAATCCGAGAAGGAGTCAGCCCGGGTTTACTCTGAACTGAACAAGAGTACATCACAGAGAGGTAAACAATTGGGTACAGAAAGAGGTCTTTGTGCAGACCAAGTGACGGGGATTAATTTCCTCCAATCCGAGGAGATAGAGAGCTCCAATTTCTCTGAACAGGGAGTGAACCAATCTTCCTCATTTGAATACCCCTCTCCACCCTCAGTTGATTTCAGGTATTTCTGTTAACTCTGTCAATTCAGTTTTTGCTACTGATGAGTGCTCTGTGTCCCTTGTTCCAGATTCCTTTCTCAACCAAGTGTCCGAGGCCCATGGTCAGAAAGCCACAGTGAGGGTACAAGGGGATAAGGAAGGGGAGGAAGTGGTGGAGAAACTTGTAGGGAGACAAAGATTTGCGAAATCATTGAGGGTCTAATGGGTGAAGTGGAAAGGAAGGAACTGCAGAGGGGGTTTACAGAAGGGATAGAAAGGACAAATGATGGAGGATATAAGGAAAAGAGTGAGAAGATCCCTGGGAGTGAGAGGAAAGGAACTTTAAGATAAGGAGGAAACTAGCAAGGAAGAATCGGTTGCAGAATTTGTGCAAAGGCTGGGGTGTAAATTGAAGAATCCAAATGATCTAAAAGTTTATATGCATAAAAAAGAGGATAGTAAGGTAAAGAAAAGAAATTTGAGTGAAGTAGAGAGGTTGAAAAGAGATATTGAGGGGGACAAGAAGTTTGAGATGAGAGGGGATAGAAGGAAAGGGGTTAAGTAGAGGGTGGAGGAATTGGGGTTGAGAAGTTAAAATGAGAATTCTAAGTTGGAATGTGAGAGGCTTGGGCAGTGTTAGGAAGAGAGCAACAATTAAAGAGGTGATTAAGAAGTTTAACCCGGATGTGGTAATGATCTAGGAGTCTAAAAGAATGGATTTTGATTGCAGATGGGCAAGGAGTGTATGGAGAGATAGAGGAATCAAGTGGGTGGCCACTCCATCTTGGGGATCCTCAGGCGGGATTGTAACACTGTGGAAAGAAAATATACTAATCGGCTTGGAGGAGCTAATAGGTGATTTACTCTGTTTCCCTGAAATTCAGACAGGTGGAAGATGGGTACGACTGGGTACTAACAAACGTTTATGGCCCCAATGACTATAGGTAGAGGAAGAAATTGTGGGAGGAATTGAGTGATGTTAGGGGCCTCTGGGGGGGACCGTGGTGTGCGGGAGGGGATTTTAATGTAGTGCGATTTACAGAGGAAACCAACAACCCCAAACAAAGAGTGACAACTAGTATGAGAAAGTTCAACCATTTGTGGATACTTTTGAGCTTAAAGAAATTCCACTCCTAAATAATAACTTCACTTGGTCCAACCTTTAGTCGAGGCCAGTATGCTCCAAGCTGGACAGATTCTTGTTCTCAACAGACTGGGAGGAACATTGGGGTAACCTAGTATCTAGGGCACTCCCAAGAATTACTTCAGACCATTGGCCTATAGTGATGTGTAAGGAGGAATTGAGAGGTGATGGACCCACTCCATTCAGGTTTGAAAATATGCGGTTAACCTATCCAGGATTCAGTGAGAAGATCAGGGAGTGGTGGGAGCCATCTAATCCGGTAGTAGAGTGGGAGGGAATGAGGTTCCACAAGAAACTTCAATTTCTAAAATCACAATTAAAGGAGTGGAATAGGTTGGAGCTTGGGAGAATAGAGGAAAGGAAACAAGTCTTGCTAGAGCAGATTGAGGATTTGGATATGAAGGAAGAGAGGGGATCCTTTGGAGAGGAAGACAGGAAAATGAGATGGGAGTTGAGAAGGCAGATGGAGGATGTTCTGATTGAGGAAATAAGTTGGAGGCAAAAATCTAGGTGTAAGTGGCTAAAGGAGGGAGATAGAAACACTAGATTTTTCCATTCAATGGCAAATGGGAGGAGAAAAAAGAATCTCATATCAAAATTGGAAGTAGAAGGAGCAGTCTTGTCGAACCCGATAGAAATAGCAGAGGCCTTAGTAACTCATTTCAAATCTATATTCAGAAGGCCTTTGAATGAGAGGGTGTGGTTGGAGGGTTTGGAGTGGCCGACTCTAAGTGTAGAGAACAGAGAATGGTTGGAGAAGAGGTTTGATCCGGAAGAGATAAAGGTAGCAGTATTCTCATTGGATAGGACAAAAGCTCCAGGCCCAGATGGCTTCACAATGGCTTTCTATCAGGATTATTGGGATATAGTGGAGGAGGATCTTAGGTCAGTCTTCGAGGAGTTTCACAGTAGGGGAATAATTAATCCGGGCCTGAACTCAACTTTCATTGCTTTGGTCCCAAAGAAGAAAGAGGCATAACAACCTAAGGATTTTCAGACCTATTAGTTTGGTGAATAGCTTGTATAAAATAATTGCAAAAGTGTTGTCCCTCAAGATAAAGAAGGTCCTCCCCTCTATTATTGCACCCAACCAAGGAGCATTTGTAGAGGGAAGACAGATCACTGATCAAATCATCATTGCAAATGAGAGTCTGGAGAGCTTTAGGAAATCTAAGAAGAAGGGAGTGGTATGCAAATTGGACTTGGAGAAGGCTTATGACTTAGTGGATTGGTCTTTTTTAGTGGAGGTGTTGAGAAGCTATGGCTTTGGAGATAGGTGGTGTAAATGGATTTGGGGTTGTATTAGGACTTGTCACTATTCTATATTGGTGAATGGAACAGTGGTTGACTTTTTTCCTGCTTTGAGAGGTATAAGACAAGGAGACCCACTCTCCCCCTTTCTTTTTACCTTGATGGCTGATGTACTTGGGAGATTGATCCATAGAGCAGACTCGAGGAATCTGATAAAAGGGTGGAGAGTTGGCAGGGAGGAGGTACCACTGACACATCTCCGGTTTGCATATGACACAATTTTGTTTTGTGAGGGTGGGAATATAAGCTGGATCCGGAATTTAAAGTTAGCAATACAACTTTTTGAGCAGATGTCTAACCTCAAGGTGAACTTTGATAAAAGTTGTGTGGTGGGGATGAATGTGGAGGAGAGGGTGTTAAGGAATTATGCAGGTATGTTAGGTTGTGCAATGTCAGAATGGCCTTTGACGTACTTGGGCCTCCCTTTAGGAGATAACCCTAAGAATGAAAGCTTTTGGACTCCGGTAGTGGAGAGATTTGAGAAGGCTTGCGTCCTGGAAGAGAAATTATCTTTCCTTAGGAGGGAGAGTCACTCTGATTAGGTCCACCCTAGATAACTTACCTGTGTATTATTTGTCAATGTTTAAGATCCCCACCAAGGTCTCCAACTTATTGGAAAAATTAACGAGGAATTTTCTGTGGGAGTTGGGAGAGGAGAAGAGAAATCATAGGGTGAGATAGGAGGTGGTAATTAGATGTAAAAAACTAGGTCTTGGGATTGGAAACATCAAGAAAAGGAATATGGCATTGTTGGGAAAATGGTTGTGGAGGTTCATAGTGGAAAAGGAAAAATTGTGGACAAAGATCGTGGCTAGCATACATGGGCTGGAAGACAACGGCTGGGATTCTGGAATTGTGGCAAGGGCTACAGCTGCTTCTCTGTGGAAATCCATCCATGATCTGCTTCTAGTTTTCTCCCCTTGGATCAGGTACGATGTTAACTTTGGCAATCGAATAAAATTTTGGGAACATCTTTGGGTTGGGGTTTCACCTCCGAAGGACCAGTTTCCTTCCTTGTATACTCTGTCAAATTTGAAAAATGAACCTATCTCTTCTTTTTTAGTTCCTTTAGACTCCACTTTTGGTTTTGGGTGGAACCTTGGCCTGCGAAGGGTAATTAGGGATACAGACTTGGACAGCCTCTTACCTTTATTAGCCATCCTTGAGAATATCTTCCTTGATCCTAATAGGGAAGACACCAGAATTTGGATCCCTTCTACTTCAGGAACCTTCTCTTGTGCTTCGTTTTTTGAAACCTTAACTCAGTCATTTGTCTCTTCTGGTGTGTCCTTTCCGATTAAGGAATTTTGGAGCAAGCCCATTCCTCCTCGGGTTGGGTATTTTTGTTGGGAAATTTTCCTAAAAAGAATAAATACAAATGATCTACTTCAGAAAAAGAGACCCAATTCTTGTTTACTTCCTAATAGATGCTCTCTCTGTAAAGATGATGGGGAATCCGGTTACCACCTTTTGGTCTCTTGTAAGGTTACTAAAACTGTTTGGGAGTGGGTACTTTCTCGCTTTGGATGTACTTGGAACCCTCCTAAGAGTGTCCAAGGTTTGTTCTCCCCTTTGTTTTTCAGATGACCTAAGAAGCGAGGGAAGATGATGTGGAGTATTAGAGAAGCCGTGTGTTGGTCACTATGAGAGGAAAGAAACTCTCGAATATTTTCAGAAAAGGAAAGATCCCTGGAAGAACTATTAGACCTAATACTTTTAAGGGCTGCCCACTAGCTAAAAACTATGGAACTATTCTCAGACTTTCCTATTGATGACCTGTTAAGAAACTGGAAAGAGATAGCAACCTCTACTCTGTGTAAGACGACTCTTAGTCCCTTGTGGTCCCCTCCTCCCTCCGGATTTATAAAAGTGAATTTTGATGGCAGTAGCATAAGGAATCCAGGGCCCTCTGGGATTGGGGGAGTTTTCAGGAATGAGGAAGGGATTGTTATTGCTCTATTCTCAGGCCCTATTGGAGAAGGAGACTCTATTAGGACTGAGATCCTTGCAGCTTTGGAAGGGGTTCAAAGAGCAAGGGTACTAAATATCAGTCGACTGATTTTGGAAGGTGATTCAAAGGTGGTGATTAGCTGGTTGAAGAAAGAGGACAGTGGCTTGTGGAGTTACAATAATGAAAAGAAAAAATTCTTATGGCTATGTAGAGGCATTGAGATACAATACAGCTGGGTGAAAAGGACTGCTAATTCTTTTGCAGATGGGTTGGCCAAGCAAGGGGTGAATAGGGAGGCTATTTTTTGGGCTAATTTTTAATCTTCTTTCATTGTAATTTTCTGATGGGGAGATAAGACTCTTTATCTCCCCCTTTTTTGTACCTAGCTTCATAATTCTTAATAAAGTTTATGTTATTGATAAAAAAAAAAAAAAAAGAAAATATGCTAAAAATGCTACAACACCCAATATAAAAAACTATAACCTTGAGCATACTGATCCTATGATTTTGAAACTTTAAATAAACCCTAACAAAACTTAAGTAACAGCTTACAATGATCAGACCCTACATCAAAAAATGTAAAATGATCAAATTATACCTACAACAAAATTTTGAAAACAAAAATCAACTAGGAAACAAAAAAAAATCCTAGATTCAACTCTGATATCCACATCAAAAGCTGTTTGAAGGATTGAGAGAGAAAATTACACAGTTACTTTTGACTATAAATCCTAGATACAAGTTAACTGGATAACATGGAAAATTAGGAGGGAATTTAGCATTGCGATGTTCATTACAAATGAATTATGTCATTGTGTTTGAGCATAACTAGAAATGCAGTGCTCCCCCTTCCCAATAATTATACAGCATTTCTGCCAGAAATGTGTTTTGTAGAGACATATGCTGACTAGGCATTTAAAAGTGTTACAATTTTTAATCGAAAGTTTTAGTTGCAATTAGAATATGACAACTCAA
Source organism: Nelumbo nucifera (assembly GCF_055504915.1). Taxonomy (NCBI): domain Eukaryota; kingdom Viridiplantae; phylum Streptophyta; class Magnoliopsida; order Proteales; family Nelumbonaceae; genus Nelumbo; species Nelumbo nucifera. Next base: position 62,833,754 of record NC_142653.1, read on the forward strand.
AAAAGTATTCTAGTTTTTTTTTCATTTTTGCAGTAATGCCCCAAGTATAAAAACATCAAAATGGTGGTTCTGATGATCACCCCAGCATAGAAATGTATGCACTAGAGTTTACATTTTTGCCTAAACAAACATGATTTTTGTCTGGTTATACTAAAACTCTGATGCAACCAAGGTTCAAAATTTCAATACGTATCGGGGGCTTCCCGATATGCCCCTACAGGGGGTGTTTCGGGGTCTGGCCTGGTTCAGGGGGTAGACTAAACCGGCCCCTCTGAACCAGTTTCAAAGAAAAATGCGAGCAAAGAGCCAAAGGTACAGGCCAATACGCCCCTACCGGCGTATCAGCCTGTATCGATATTTTGAACCTTGGATGCAACAAGTTGTTTAAATGGAATGACCAAGAAATGCATCAATGCCAAACATCTACTAGATTCGTAGAAGTGTATTATTTTTGAATTGCCTACATACTTGGAATGGACTTGGGTAACATTGACCTCATAGAATACAAATCTTTTCCAAGTTAAATTATGCATTTCAATGAAAATTGTAGGGCACTAACTCATCAGTAATTCAGGAATCCTAGGCTAATATACTTAGAAAACCCTTTAAGTTTTAACTTTCCCATAAGAGAGGAATACTTCGGGTTAAAAGGGAAAGACTTGCAAAAATTCATCAAGAAAAAAAGCATGGAGCTTTGCTCAGGAAAGGAAACTGAAGAAGGTAAAGTCCAACCATGGAGTTCTAGAAGAAGGATAAACGAGTAAAAGGCCAACTTTAATGATAAAAATACCTTTTCTGCTCAGCAGCATAGAGCTTTGCTTCAAGACGCTGCCCCAGGTCTTCATCTTGAAATGAAGACCAGGATGGACTCTTTGGCTTTGGCCGAGCCTTGTTCGACAACCATTCATGGAATTGCTGCACCCAAAATTCAGAAGGAAAAAAGAAAAAACTTCAGTCTAGTTCAAGGTGCATAATCCAGTACTCCAATAAAAAGTTTAAAATTACAACTCTAATAACTTAAATACATGACAACCGTTGTCAAAAAGAAGTAATTATGCAACTTGCCTGTAATTGAGATATAAAAAGCACCCAGCTTCAAAACTGGGTAAGAAAGGGGGAAAGAACAGAATCACTAAAAAAAGAACCGGGGCACTTTAAGAAGAACAAATTCAATCTACAAAACGAAGGGGACGGACCAAAGGAAGATAATGAAAAATAGCAAAACAAGGGTGCCAGAGAACAAATTAAGACAACTTACTCGAAAATATCAAGTAAAAGAATAATAAACATTGAAGCATTAAAGATTAAAGATACTAAAATAGGGAAAAAAAAACCTCCAACCTCAAATCAAAACTGTTTGGAGGCAGATAACGAATTAAAAAGAAAGATAAAAATAAATATACAATTGATGTAAACTACGAAGGTAACAGCAGTTTCATTACCCGAATCGAAAAGTAATAAAAATTTATATAGAAAAAACCTTAGAACAAACCCAACAAGGAAGGAAAACGAAGAACCCAGAAATTCTAGACCCAGAAAGGGAAAAAGGGAAAATAGTAAAGACAAACAAAACTCAATTACAAGGAAGAAGAGTAATAGTTACAATTAAAACATGATGAAATAACCTGTCTACGAAGATTGGCTTCCCTCAGCTTAGCTTCGATTTCTTCGGCAGTGGAAGGACTCCTGGCCTCAAGAAGCCGCCGCCGAAGCCTACGAGTCAACTTCGGTGGAGGAGACGAAGAGGAGGCATCCGCCACTAAATCCTCCGCCGGAAAATCCATTACAATTCCAGCAACCCTTCCGGACTCCGTCAACTCTACACCAGCAGTCATGCCCTAGACGACTTCTAGTCCTTCCCCTTATCAGCCTACGATCACAATCTGTGTTTTCGAATCAAAGAAGAAGAAGAAGAAGAAGAAGGTGTGCAAGGATGCAAATAACGCAACGCTTGTTCTTTGGCCTTGACCCCTTTTTCGCAAAGTGGGGGTTGTGGGATTCGATTTCGTATCAACGCTGAACAAACCAGCTAACACACCAACGAGCCCAAAGTGGGGGTTGTGGGTTGTGGTCTTGACCCCTTTTTCTCATTTTGCTTCTTCTCTCCTATTTCAAGTTTTTTTTTTTTTTTTTTTCAACGTTCTGTTTGTATTTATATAACACAAGGTTTTAAAAATCGATTCGGAAATGGAACTGTTGTAGCAATTTGTTTCTGGGTCAACAGTTCGACCGTCAGGATTGAACGGTTCGAATGGTTTGCATTAGGATAAATATTTATATGAAAAGGGACTCAAAGGAGAACCATAGAAGAGAATATTGTCGGTTGAGAAAGAAAAAAGGAAAAAAAGGAAGGAAGGAATGAAGGAGAAAGGAAAAAAAAAAGGAAAAGAAAAGAAGGAAGAAGGGAAGAAGAATGAAGAGGAGAGGGATGATTCGACGCTCATTAGCAATGACAATGGTAACGGCGACGGCGAGGCGGTGACAACAGATGCAAATCTAAGATTTGAGTTCTCAGATCTCAGATTTAAGATCGATTTCTCTACAACATCTGTCTTCTTCTTCTTCTTCTCTCTCTCTCTCTATTGGATCTCATATCTGAGTTCGTGTCTCAGACTGGATCTCAGATTTGAGTTCGTGTTTCTCTTCTCTTTGCAACTTTCTTAAATTGTGGAACTGTTGTTCAGGCCAAACGAGTTAACGGTTCGACCGCCTGAGTCAGCAGTTTTCTGACGAAATCAACGGTTTTTGACCCAGGAACGGGTTAGGGGTGAAACGGAACCGGTTGCTTGAACGGTTTTTAGGCCAAATGGTTGACCATTTGGGTCAACGACAATTCAAAAACATTGATATAACTTACCTTACCTTACGCTTCACTATGACGTTAGAAGTGGCAACAAACACTCAAACAGTACTCTTTCCACATTGCCTAATATTCACATGCAACAAGGCGTAAAGCTACACACCCTTTCCGGTCTCCACCTAAAAAAGAAGGCTTACCTACAACCTTCTTACTTTGACTAGAATACTCTTATAACTTTATATTTGATAGGACTTGTGCATCGCTTTGTTGAAAAATCCCTACTTCAACTCAAGCATTATTATTTTGCATGGAAAAAATGAAGTATCCTTACATCCATAGTTTTCAAGGTGCCAAGGCGAGGCTAGGCGACTGGGGGGCCCCTTGTCGCCTAGTCACCTAGGCGGGCACCTAGGCGTTGCTTAGGCGATGGATTTTTTTATGTTAAAAACATAGATCCTAGGGTAGTACCCTAGGTAGCATAACCATTTTCTTTAATAATTATTCATGATTTTCTTAAGAAAAGTAAAATTTTCATATTAAAGTATAGAAAATCAACATATTCATGAGAAGAAAAGGAAGAAGGAAAATAAAATTAAAAAAAAATATAGGGGTTGAACCCTTATTTTTGTTATAGGAAAAGAAGAAAATAAGAAGTATTGGTAGTAGTAGAAGAAGAATATATGGAAGAGGAAAATGTGCTGATTAGATAAAATTTTAAGTTCTTCCTTACTTATTGGTTCAGGCTTTTAAGTCTTTGAGGGTTCAATACAACATTTAACAATGTCTGTGTTGATTAAACCCTAGTAAATAAGAAAATAATAAAAAGAAATTAGTATATAAACACACAAAATGATTATTTTAGTTTAATAATATCTATTTTATAATTATAATCTCAAAAATGAATGAATAAAAAAGTATTTTATAGTAGGAAGTAGAAAACTGCCTAGTGATTAGGCGAGGGGATAGTAGAAAGTAGAAAACTACTTGGCGATTAGGCGAGGGGAGCCTCAAAGGGCGCCTTGTCGCCTAGGTGTCGCTTTGGCAACTATGCTTACATCCGAATAAGTAATTTTCCCAAAAAAAAAAAAAACCTCAGGGATGAATTTGCCTATCTAAGAATTTACACTAATACAAATAGTGTAAATGAAAAAAAAATGTAAATTCTCATTTGTAATGCAATCAAATAAGATGAGCTAAAATTTGAAACAAAAATAGGTCTAAATTTACACTCAAATCATTTGCGTTGCCACAGTTTCGCATCAATGAAAATTTATTTGCATTGCAACCAAAGACATCCTAAGGCTCAGTACAAATACAGTGCAAATGCATACAAAATAATACAAAATACAAGGTTTTGTACTCTATAAATTTGTATTTATATTCCTTCCAAACATAGCCTAAGGCTCAGTTTGGATCTAGCCTTGTATTTTGTATTATTTTGTATTTATTTGTATTGCACATATGTGCATTTGTACTCATTCCAAACTGAGCCTAAATATCATATATTTAAACTTAACCAGCCATAGTATGGAATCAAGTCTATTAATTTGATCCTAAATTGATGACCATTTACTTTTTGGTAAAAGAGTTGATGATCATTTGGCTTTGAGAAGACATTTATAATTTCTTCATTAACATTGTTAATGTTGATAGAGAATAATTGATACATAATTGATCACATGGATTAAAAACCAAGGTTTAGAAAATCAATACAGGTCGTATCAGCCTGTATATTTGCTCGCATTTTATTTTTTAGTTTTTCTTTGAAACTGGTTCAAAGGGGCCGGTTTAAGGTTTGACTGCCTCCTAAACCAAGCTAGACCTCAAAACACCCCTATAGGAGTGTATTGAGAAGCCCCTAATGCGATACATGTCATTTGATACGGACCGATATGTATCAAAATTTTGAACCTTGAATAAAACTAATTGCATAATTGTTTGTGTAGGTATATGTTGATTGCCTCGACTATGGAGACATGAAATGTGCTATACCGACACCACAAGAACACCCGTGATGAATCTACGACTCGGTTCACACTCGCGATGAACTCAGAACCCACAAATACCTGCAATGAGCTCAAAACCACCACAAGCCCCCAATAGACCCGGAACCATAATAACGAAAGCAAACTCAAAGCTATTGTGAACCTGTGATGGACATTGTAGGTTTACGATGAGCTCAGATCCATCGCAGACTTGCGATGAGCTCAGATCCATCGCAGACTTGCGATGAGCACAAAGCCATCGCAGATTTATGATGAACTCAAAACTATCACAAACCTGCGATAAGCTCAAACCCATCACAAACTTGCAATGAGTCCAAGACCATCGCAAGTCGCAACGAGTCAAGAAACATGTGCTTCATTAATAACACACATGACAAAATGTCCAATAAGATTAGAAAAGACATGTGAGATGAGTATCGATGTCACCCGTGCCAAGTCAATATAAGAAACTCGCGAAAGGAAGTAGCACACGTGTATTATGAGAATCCTCAAACAAAAGGAAACCCCATTCTTGAGATATCACATAAGACATGTGACGAAACCCTAGCGGTGTTACCTAACAACTAACACTGAATCCAAGATTCCCTTCCCTAGTGGGAATCAAACACTTTTAGCTCCTTCCTTTCAGGACCTCAAGATCTCTCCCTATAAATAGGGGTCCAACTCATAACGAGAACATCATTCTATCATTCCACTCACCCTAACCTTTAGCTTACCCCTTGCCTTCAACCTTCCTTCATCTTTCAAGGAGACCCTTGCACGTAGCCTTACCTCCCTACTAATATTAGAATCTCTGGTTCTTCCTTGATCATGAAGAATGGTTATGCACAAGATCAACCTTTCCACCATCCCTAAAGAGGAGATCGATGAATAGGAGAACATTGGCCTGGAAATTGGAGACCAGGTTGGACAAGAGTCGGCCAAGCAAGTCCACATCGAAATACTTTCCAGCAAAGTGTACAAGCTTGACTCTCATATTGATCGCATGGAACAAATGCATAACGAGATGAGAAGAACCCTACAACTGCTCCTCCAAAAGTTGTTCATGACCGAACCCCGCCAATCTGCCAACCACCAATCTGCTAACCTAAACCCCTCCAATCCCGAAGGCCCGGCCAGAGCCAACCCTGTGCTAGCATAAGACACGACACAAAGAACCCATTTTTCTACTATTGAACAACCCCCTATCACCGCACAAACCAACCTAGTAATGGAAGCTCCAATTAGTCGGGATGAACTAAAGGAATATGTCCAAGGCTTGATGGAAAGCCAAAACAGAGCCCAAGCCTCACTTATTCTCTAGAAGCCCTACTCTGACTGGACCCCATACAAACCTTACCCTACCAGTTATGTCCTGCCTCAATATTGGCCACAATATGATGGGAGGCATGTGAACAAGTTCGAAAACATCCTAGGATTGTTCACCTTGGACAGAGATCTGAAAGTGAAGGGATGGGAGATCCATCATATGGATTGCCGAACCCTATAGGATCGTTCATTCTTAAAACAAAACCGGAGCAGATCTAAAACCAAAACAGGGAGAGAGAAATACTTGATACGGAATTAAATGAAACTCCCAACGTAGGTGTTCATGCCCAAAGAGGATACCAAATCCGCTTCCACTGAAGATGACACTACGTATATTGAGGCAGGATTAGCAAGAATGGTTCTTCAGCAAGAACTTGGGATTCTTCACCAAGAATCAAGTAGGGTGGTGTGAGCATGACTTCTGATTGTTTCTTCACCAAGAAACAATATCAAGAACACTTTTTGATTAATCCAGCAAGTGGAGATTGAACTAGAATGGCACCAAGAGCTGAGGAGGAGAAAAGACTACAAAGAGAATTGTGTTCCTTCTATGGAATTCACCCCCTATTTATAATTCCTTCAAAATCAGCTTCCTAATTTGATTAGGAATGAGATTTCCTAATCTAAATCTTGTATTTAGATCTAAACTCTCATGTTGATAAGATTTATCTTATCCAATTGCTAATCCTAGTCAAACTATAAACCCAGAATGGCCCATTTTAATTAAACCGTTTAAGCCCAGTTCAAAATGGGCTTTAGGCCCATTAAGTTATATTGCTACTTAGCCCATTATATGGTGGCTAGTTTGGTTCTCTTTGTATGGCATGGGACCCTAGCATTGATCTACACATCAGCCACATGGGTTCAGCCTAGCCTTTGTTACAAGCTGGAGTCCCATACTTTCACTTAGGTCCAATCGAGTACAAGTCGGAGTCCCATACTTTCCATGTGTTTCTCAAACACTTTCTATGTTAGTGGCTTAGTCAATGGGTCTACTACATTTTCCGTTGATGCTACCTTCTGAATTAGGATGTCCCCTCTACCAACTATCTCCCGTAGTACATGGTACTTCCTCTCGATGTGCTTTGACTTCAAGTGGGCTTGTGGCTCCTTAGCCTGAGCAATAGCTCCAGTGTTGTCACACAACAGTGGAATGAGTGATGTGCTGAATTGAACTACTCCTAATTCCTAAATGAACTTCTTCATCCAAACGGCTTCCTTTGCAGCTTTACTTGCGGCAATGTACTTGGCCTTGGTTGTGGAATCTATTATGGACCCCTATTTGCTGCTCTTCTAGCTAACTGCACAAAACCCCATCGTAAAGATGTAACCAAATGTAGACTTTCTATCATCTGGGTCTGTCTGGAAATCAACATCAGTATACCCCTGGATCTGTAGTGAATTACCATCGAATACCAGATAAAGCTCTTTTATCCTCTGTAGGTATTTTAAAATGTATTTCACAGCTGCCCAATGCTCCTAACTTGGGTTACATTGAAACCTACTTACCACACTCACTACCTGAGCAATGTCGGGCCGAGTGCACAACATATACATGATGCTCCCTATAGTTGAAGCATAGGGAGTTTTTCTCATGCCCTCAATCTCCTCGAGTGTGTTGGGAGACATGCCCTTTGAGAGAGTGACTTCGTGCCTGAAAGAAACATTTCATTTCTTGGAGTTCTCCATACTGTATCTTTTGATAATCTTGTCAATATAAGTAGACTGAGATAATCCTATTATCCTCTTCGATGTATCTGTATAGAGTCAAAGACCCAAGATGTAGGAAGATTCTCCAAGATCTTTCATGGAGAATTGCTGTGAAAGCCACACTTTCACTGTAGTTAGCATCCTTATGTCATTCCCAATGAGTAGGATGTCATTTATATACAAAACAGGAACATAATCTTATCTCCCACTGTCTTCCTGTAAACACAAGACTCATCCAGATTCTTCTCAAAGTCAAACTGTTTGACAGTAGAGCCAAACCAGATGTTCCAATTTCTAGAAGCTTGCTTAAGTTCATATATGGATCGGTTAAGTTTACATACCATGTGCTCCTGACCTACAGCAATGAATCCTTGCGGTTGCTGCATGTAGATATCTTCAATAAGATCTCCATTCAGGAACGCAGTTTTGACATCCATTTTCCAAATCTCTTAGTCATGGTATGCTGATATAGCTAGTAGGATCCTAATGAATTTAATAATGGCCATGGGCGAAAAGGTTTCCTCATAGTCGATTCCCTCTTTCTGAGTGTACCCTTTCGCCACAAGACGAGCCTTGTAGGTCTCAACCTTACCATTGGGGCCCTTCTTCTTCTTATAGATCCATTTGCAACCAATTGCTTTTACCCCAATGGCAGACTACTAGAGTCCAGACTCCATTGGTCTCTATTAAGTCCATCTCAACTCTCATGGCATCTACCCACTTCAAGGAATCTATGTCCAAAATAGCTTCCATATAAGTCACGGGATCCTCGTCACTTGTCGTGGCTTCCACCAAGTAATTTTCTTGGTCGTAGCCGTAACGAACTAGAGGCCTGGATGCCTGGGTAGACTTCCTAGGTTGGTTATTTTCTAGAGCTTGTGGGACATCTCCCACTATCCTTGGGCTCTCCTCATCAAAAACAACTTCTTGATGAAAATTATCCAGGATGTAATCTTCCTCTAGGAAGTAGGCATTTCAACTGCAAAACACTTTTTGCTCTTTTGGATCATAGAATAAGTAACCTACAGAGCCTTTGGGGTAACCTACAAATAGACAGCGATTGGTCTTGGATTCCAATTTGTCAGCACTAGTTCTTTTAACATGTCCTAGACAACCCCAAATCTTCAAGTGTCTTACACTTGGTTTCTTACCTGTCCATAGCTCATATGGAGTCTTAGGAACGGATTTGGTTAGAACCCGGTTCAACACATAAATCGCAGTCTCTAATGCGTAAGGCCAAAAGGATATAGGTAACTTTGAGTGGACGAGAAGTGAAATGATTAACGAAGTCAAATGATATAGGTAACTCTGAGGTATGACTTTATGATTAATACTTTTTACATGCAATGATTAACGAAGTCAAATGATCACTGTACATGCATTTACTAAACTGAATGATCACCATGCATACACTTACTATTACTACTGAAACCAAATGAACATTGTAAGCTTTATACCTCCACAATTAAAGAAGTATATGCATGCATTCTAAACATTGCCTCAATCAAAACTATTTTGTTGTATTGCCTCCACAAATGGACACTGCAATGATATCATCGCAAAAGGACCGTGAACAAGCAAAACAAAGCCCACTAGAATTAAAGGTACGAAATGATAAATTGGTACATACAATTAGTAACATAAGGAAATGCTAAAAATCAATACAATAATAGGGGCAAAATAAAAAGGTTTTAGAATATTACGATGAAGTTCATGCGCCACCCAGACACATGCAAAATTTCGTTGATGCTGTGGAAGAACCATTAGAAAAGGTAAACATGGCCACAGAAGGAGTAGAGAAAAGGTTGGTGTGTATCTCAACTAGATTAGAACCTGAGGAAAAGCAGAGGGTCATTAGATCTTTTGAAAGGTATAGAAACCTTTCCTTTCCCCATCGCAAAAATTAGGACATTTGTTAAAACAAAACTGAAATGTGTTTTCCCTCATATTGATAGAATTCTAGGAGGTTTTTGCTTGGTCGTATGACTAGATGCTCGGACTGGACTTAGCACTAGTCAAGCACTTGTTTTGCATTGATTCCAAGTTCAAACCTGTGAAATAGTGTCACAGAGGATCTTCAAGTTAGAAATAGCATTGAAAATCAAAGAGGAGGTCGAATGACTTCTAAAAGTAGGCTTCATTAACCCCATCACTCACCCATAGTGGTTAGCCAATGTGGTTTCAGTAAAAAAGAAGAACAAACAACTAAGGTTAGTATCCAAGTCCTAGCACATTAGTTTACAACCATTAGAACGAAATTAGTACACTGACTTTTCCCACCCCTACCCTAGGTGTTGTATTGATTTCAAAGACTTGAATAGGGCATGCCCCAAAGATGAGTTCCTATTGCCAAATATGGATATCCTTATAAACTCAACGGCCAAGAACCAATTGTTCTCCTTCTTAATGCCTACAATAGATGCAATCAAATCTATATAGACCCTGTAGATCCACCACACACAACATTCAGAACGCTAATTGGGAATTTCTATTATAAGATGATGCCCTTTGGCCTAAAGAATGTTGGAGCCACATATTAGAGAGCCATGACGAGTGTGTTTCACGACATGATGCATAAGGAGATTGAGTGCTACGTAGACGATATAGTGGTGAAAGCAAAGAAAAGAGAAGACCACTCAGAGGTACTTACAAAGGCGCTCGCCAGATGTGGAGCCTTTAACCTAAGGCTTAATCCACTAAAGTGTGCATCCAAAGTACAACCCAGGAAATTTATGGGGTACAGAGTTGACCAAACTAGAATCGACTCAGATGAAGTAAAGGTAAAAGTAGTTTTAAACCTACCCACACCAAACTCTGAGTCTCAATTAAAAGCCTTCCTTGGGAAAGTCTCCTATCTTAGAAGGTTTATCCCTTGCTTGGCACATGTAGCGATGCTGTTGCTAAAGTTAACCAAGAAGTCTACATAATACAAAGGTCGATGGAACATGAAAATGCCTTCAACTAGTTGAAGTAGACTTTGGCCAAAGCCCCAACCATGTCACCACCAAAGAGCGGCTGGGAGTTCAAAGTGTACATCACATCAAACTTAGAGGCCATAGGATGTCTGTTAGCCCAAGAAAATGATGAGGGCATTGAGTGTCTAATTTACAATACTAGTAGAACCTTGAAGCCGAAAGAAAAGAATTACTCCTATATGGAGCAGTAGTGTTTGACGTTAGTATTTGCCACATAGAATTTCAGACACTACATCCTAGGCCAGAAACTGAAGTTGATTGCAAGGAGTGATCCCATCAAGTATTTCATAGATAGACCCCCACTCTCAAGGACACTTGTGAAGTGGATGATGCAACTAAATGAGTACAACATAGAGTACACCCAGCCAAAGGCAATTAAATGCCAAGAAGTCACAAACCACCTAGCCGCCTTCCCAACTGATGACCATCTCTAAAGAGGTACCTAGAGAACTAACTATCATTGCAGTGGTAGAAGATGGAGAGTGGACCCTAACCTTTGATGGGAGTAGTACAAACACCTCTGCAGGAGCTAGAGTCACATTGACTTCACCTACTGGAGACACTTCAACCTACTCCTTTAAGTTATAGTTCCCCTATTCACACAACATAGCTGAGTATGAGGCATTGGTATTGGGCCTAACAATTGTCAGGGACTCCGGAGCAAAGAAAGTAAAGGTAATACGAAACTCTAAACTAATGATTGGGCAAATGGATGGCATCACAACAGTAAAAGAGTTGATGATCTTGCCATATAGGACACTGATACAGAAGTTAACCAGTGACTTGGAGGTAACCTATGAGCACAAGAATAAAGCCAAAAATAGATATGCCAACACATTAGCCACATTGGGTTCCAAAATACAACCGAATGAGAATTCAATCAACATAACAATCTAGTTGCACTATGAACTATCGACGGAAAGGATAGGACACTGGGTTGAAACAAAAGACGACATAAAAAAGGATGATGGAGATATGATGGAGTCAGGGTAAGATGCCTAGGACCCAAAGAGGTAGAAGTAGTCATGAATGAAACTCAAAGAACATTCTGTGGAGATGTGACTGCAACACTTTATAGGAGACTATAGAGGTTGGGGTATGATGAGGGGTAATTTGATCCTCCCAATCAATACAATGACGCATGGCCTCCAGATGACACCACGATGCTGAATTAGCAGACCAGCTCAGTAAGTTAGCTTGGAGCACCTGGCTTTGGCCAACCTCCACCTCAGCAAGGTCGAACTAGTAGACCCCGTGAAGATCTCACAACCAACACTTTAACTTGCCTAACAAAGCGAAAATGACTACACGAAGAGCTCAGGCCCATTACAAGAGGGCTTTGACTGCTGGTGCCTATAAAAGGCACTCACTTCTACCTGGAAAAGGTACGCATAATCATAAACTCTCAAGCTCTCTCAATCTCTCAAAGAACTCTCAAATATTCTCTGACTTAAGCATCGGAGTGCCATCCCTAGGTAAAGATGCCCAGGCACTCTAATTCTCTTCTTCTCGCAGCATATATCAGCTCGACCACCTTTCCGTTGGGCCTAGCGCAGCTCATCCCTGACCAGGAAACATCCGAATCAGAGTCTGAGTCATTAGACACATGGGGAACTTTCAGATTGTGTTACATCAATTGGCGTCGTCTGTAGGAAACTATAAGAAAAGCTAAGTTCTCTCCTATCTCTTTGAAAACTAAGAAATGGCATCCTTAAGCAACCAGCTCACCAACAATAATAACAATGACCAAATCCTCACCGTCACTATTGGCCAGATAGACGTTCCCCTACACCCATCTATTGCGCTAGACCTGTGGTAGAGCCCGTAGTAGTTAATGCATTTCATTTCTATGATCTGGTGCGATGTGTGCAGGGCATGAGCGAGCAACTGAAGAATTGGGAAACCAAGTTCGCCTCCATGGCGGGGGGGGGGGGGGGGGGGGGGGGGTGGGTAGCAATAGCAATAGCAACACCAGGTGCACCACCAACAAAACCAATAGGTGTTCCAAAAGAGCACTGGCCCAAAGCACAACCAGGTTAGAAACAACAACCTGGCCCTTACCCAAGTTTGTAGTCAAGTACAAGTCTCCAACATAGTATTGGTGCACATCGACAACCCACCTCAAATCAACAATGTATCCCTTGGACTGAATCAGAATCAGTTGCCAATGGAAAGTTGAGCTACAGCTCCCATCGAGACAGAGGCTGCCAGCTCGTCCGAAGGGTACAGAAGGAGGCACAGAAGGCATGCCCATTGTGCTAGAAAGAAAAGCCAGCCTATCCCAACTGGGGAGGCATCAGGTAGCAAGGCGAACAACAAAGTAGAAAGCAAAGTAAGTAGTAAAGCGGTTAGTCAGGCAAATGCCGCATTTGAAGAGCCACGACTGACTTAGGAATCTCCATTGGCACTAGAGATTCTTAAGGCCCCATGACCAAAAAACTTCAGGGCACCTCCCCTCGATACATATAAGGCTACAACTGACCCAAATGAACATGATAATAGTTTTCAAGCCCTAATGCTACAGCACGGGGCTAATGATGCAAGTATGTCTATCGTCTTCCCAACTACACCCAAAGAAGAGACCTGGCTCTGGTATTCAAGGCTGGCTCCAGGTGTAGGTACATAGTGCTCACTCATTCCCTCAGAGCACATTAATCACCGTATTGATACCACATGGATGCTTGCGATCAGCCTGCATTCAACTTTCCTTTTGCGAAAAACCCGCGATGCATCGCAGGCCTGCGATGAACCCATAGTGCACATCGCAAGACTGTGATAAACTCGCGGTTCATTGCACACTCTCGACGAGCCCATTTGCAGCTCGAAACAAAGCAAACCCGGACTGAACCTGCGATGAGGCTCGCATGCACTTGGCCTTGTGATAAACCCTGAATCACCGCAACACCTTGGTTCGCTAAGGAACCGTGACCACACGCCACCCACACACGTAAGGTCGAGGAAATTAACATGGCAAGGAGCTACATAAGTCTAATAAGACGTCGCCTGCCATACGATGACTGATAACTCTATATTTTGATGCCTTAAGGGCATCATTTCAAGGGTATTTTAGGCCTTAGAATAGTCAAAATGTGCCCTTTTTCTAGTTAAATTCAATATTGTGACCTCTGAGGGTCCCTGTGCAAATCCTAGGGAAAACTAGGGAAGTTTCAAGGCTAAAATATAGTTTTTGGGAAGCTGGTGCGAATTCCAACTTTGAGAGGGGGTGTTTTTGTGAAAAACTGAGCACAGGAGGGTGCCTCCTATCTGCTAAACCCAGATAGGCGCCCCTCCTTCTATATTAGCGTACTCCCCTTTCCTTAGCAAACCCTAGGGCGCCTCCCCACTCATTTTTTCACCTCTAACAAGCCCTAGCCGCCCTAGGCTATCAAATCTCCACTCTTCACTCTCTCTTAACCACTAATCTCAACTATCCAAGCCTTAGCAGCCCCTCATATCCTTAGATCTCTCCCTAGACAACATCCTAGCCTTACACCTCACTCCTTAAACCTCAACCAATCACCTTAGGGTGCAACATCACACCAAATAATCACATTTCTCTAGCTCTAGGCGCCCAAATCTCATCCCTACATAATATTGAGTGCCCTCTCCTTCTCTTTTTAGCCTAATGATCTCCTTAGAACAATTATAACTCTCCATTCTCAAACCCTAGGGCGCCCATATTTTCGCATAAACCCAAGAGCTGCCCATCTCTTCCTCTCTAATCCTAGTTATGTCCACCATTTTCTATAAAAAGGACCCAAGGGGCCCTTGAGAAGGGGTTAGTCAATTCACCCAGTTCACAAGGTTAAGGTTTCTTGAGGAGTTCAAGGATTGTAGAAAGGAAGGACGCCCATATCTTGTCAAGAGGGGTTCCTACAAGCAGTCCAGCCAATCTGCAACTACTGCCACTGGATTTTATCAACCATCCCTTTCGTTTTCTTTATTTTCTTTTATCTTATTTTTATTCTGGCAATCTTTTAGATTTAATTTTGGTTGGATTCTGCCCCCAGGTAATAAGACAGAAGGTTGTTCTTGAGAAGTTAAAGGGTAGAGGAAGAGGAGAACGCCCAGGCAAGAGGAGGGTTCCTGCTTGTAGTTTTAGATTTACTTTTTACGTGTGTTTTTATTTTCCAGTTTTTATTTTATTTCTATAATTTATTTTTATCAAATTTAATTTTTTTCTTCCTTTTTTGTAGATCTGAAATTCGGCCAGGTAAGACAGTAGGCCCAGCTTGAGGAGTTCGAGGGTCAAAGGATAGATCCGGAAACTGCTACCTCTGACCAAGTTGCAGATTTTTTATTTCTATTATTTATTTATTTTTCTACAATTTTTACCTTTAGCATTGTTAGAATATTATTTTAATGGATTCCAGTTCAGTTAATCTAATTTTGTGTTTCTATAATATCAAATCTTGTTATTTTATTCAGATTAAAGTACGTAACAAATTTTCCCTCGCTTCTCTGTGGATATGACCCCTTTCTCACCACTAACTGCGTTTTGTAGTTATTTTGAGAATCAAAAAATTTATAAATATTGAAATTGGTGTTCTGAAGTGGTTAACAACACACTTATGGACACACCAAGTTTTTGGTGCCGTTGCCGGGGAAGTAATGGAGAAAAAAATTTATTTGCTTTGTTCGAATCTATTTCATTATTTTTTTTATTTTTGTTTGATTGCTTGATTTGTAATCTCATTTTAATTCTTGTTTCTCTTTGATTTTGCAGGACAAAATAGCAAAAGGTGGGGTATCAGAGCGTTGTTGGACTGTTGAAGAAAAGAGAAGAGGAGAGAAATTGGGATTGCGATTCAGGTATAGTTGTCCCAATTTAATCTTGATTTTTTTTGTTTTTATTTTTGAATTCTTTTTGGTAAAGTAGCGTTTTCGAATTCTTAGTTAATTATTTTTATTTCTTGGTAGATCTGATTTACTTTTTTTAGGATTATTTTTTTTTGTTTCGTTCTTAGAACTATTTTTTTTTTTAGGATTGCTGGGTTTTATAGGGGTGTGCCAATTTACATCTTGTAATGGGCCATCAGACCCTTGGCTCATAACCGAATTTAGGTCAGAGAACTGACCCCATCGAACCATGGGTTTAGTCCAACCAGTTTGGACCAAAACAAGTCAAATTCGGCCTTGGGTTTGGTGTCCAATTCAAGATTTAATTCAAGAAAGTGATCAGAAATTAATTTACGATGAAAAAGACAATCAAGATCAGCAAGAAAACATAATCAGAGGGTTGTAAGTGTGATGATCTTGGATAACCTAAGATTAATTGCAGATAGCAAAATCGGTTTCTGCAAATCGCAGATTACAGATCTTGTATCTGCAAAACTTCTCCTCCATGTGCACCAACACTTCTTCTAATGTAAAAAAATAGAAAAACCCTAGTTTTCTATTAATTACATAAGATTGAATCCTATACAATTTGTCTAAAATAAAAAAATATTTATAGACCAAATCGAATAGAATAAAAAAACAGGGTGCGCTAATCTTGGCGCCAAAAATATTTTGATCTCCATCACACGTACAACCCAAAATTCAAGAAACAACCACAAAATTGTTCCATAGTTATAACAAAATAGTAATGAAATATTGTTTAGATCATACGCCTAGTTACCGAGAACCGATTTCTTAGAAAATGCCAATATGCGCAAATCAAATAGAATAGTTTCTACCGATTTGGGTAGGTCCAAATTTGTTCAGAATTTGGTTCAAGAATTGAACCTGGCTCTAATACCACTAAAGGGAAGGGATATCCATCATATGGATAGATGAACCATGCAGGGTGGATAGGCAAAATTTCAAAATAATTTCTTTCTCCCTTCTAGGAATCGTATTCCCTAGTTTAGAAAAACTACAATTTTCAAGGTTCGTTCTTGAAACCAACCGGACCGGATCTATAACCAAGATTAAGGGACGGATAGACCTAATATGGAATCGACAAACGTAACTCCCAACGTAGGTGTTCACGCCCAAAGAGGTCACCAAATCCTGCCTCCACTGAAGATGACACAGCTTAGGATGAAGCAAGATCAACAAAGCAATTCTTCAATAAGAACCGCAATCCTTCAGCAAGGATCAAGCAGGGGATATGATCACAACTTCATATCTGATTTTCTAGCAAAAATCAGAATCAATAACAATTCTTGATCAGTCCAAGACTATGGAGATCGAATTGGGTAGGGCGGCAAGAACAGAGGAAAGAACTGGGTGTAGTAAAATTGTTTAACAGAAAGATTTCACCCTCTATTTATAACCTCTTTGGATTAGCTTCCTAATCCTATCAGGAAAGGGTTCTTTGATCCAAATCTTTATTTGGATCTGAACTCTTAAGTGGATAAGACATATCTTATCCTCTCGCTGATCCAGAAGCTGATCTAAACTCAAATTCTCTCATAGGTAATTAATCAAATTAACCTAGTTTGATTTGGGCTTTAGGCCCATTAAGTTATCAGGCTCACTTCCCTTTTAATTTGTTTGCTAGCTTGGCTCTCTTTATATGGCATGAGACCCTAATATTGATCTCTACAAAATACATATGGGTTTAGCCTAGCCTTTGTTACAAAGCCTAGCCGAATTCATAGCTGAACATAGTGAACCCCTAAGCCCATCAGTATGGGCTCTTACCAAGCCCAACATTTACACTAAATGGTCCTTGGGTCCAGCCACCTTATGAAGGCCCAAGGACTATGGACTTAAGTGACATTAGCCCATCAGGTAGAAACCCTAAATGGTGTTACACTTAACCTCTTAGCCATAATGATCAAACACTACCCAATAAGAGATGACCTCTCCCTCGGTTGCAAGGTACAATGTTGCACTCTCTACTCAGAATGGATCCCGAGAATTAAAACCTTTGCAAACCTTTTTCATAAAACATAATATATATCTATATAAATATATTTTGCAAAACAAATCTCAAACCAGTTTGAAATCCATTACCGGCAATTTAGGTTTCCATCAAATAGAGTGTTGTCACCGATCATTCGCTTAGTCCGACAAAGGGGCTGATTTTGTCACTATGATCACACCTACTCAGATGAATTGTCAGACTGCCCCAACATACCTAGGTTTTGACCCCTACTAAGGATCTCACTGATTGGCATATCAAAGATAGCCCAATCCAACACCTAGGGCAGGACCATAATCAAGTCTAGTGGTTAGGTGTAAATTTCCAGTTTTGCTCATATGTCTTCAAGGTCCAGGACATAACTAGAAAATGGTCCATTTCAGAGTTTCAAATAAACCCACACTACTTGTGCTTTGAGTCAGAGAAGCCACCCCAAGTGATTTGACAACACATTAGTGTCAGCCTTGGCAGGATAAGCCTCCCTACGTCTATCCAACGACTATGAACATTCTAAACTAACACAAGTTTCATAAGTGTCCAGTTTAAGGGTATTACACAAAAACACACAAGATATAACATGAATCAATTATGTACTTTTATTAATTTACAATAAATGTCAAAAGTACATCAATCTGATTGGAGCTAAGGGCATACATTGTCTAACAATAGGACCCCATTGTAAAGATGTAACCAGATGTAGACTTTTTATCATCTGGGTCTGATTGGAAGTCAGCATCGGTATACCCTAGTATCTGTAGTGAACTACCATCGAATACTAGACAAAACTCTTTTCTCCTTTGAAGGTATTTAAGTGTGTTCTTCACAGCTGTCCAGTGCTCATGTCCTGGGTTTGATTAGTATCTACTTACCACACTCACAGCCTGAGCAATGTTTGGCCAAGTGCACAACATGGCATACATGATTCTCCCTATGGATGAGGCATAGGGAACCTCTCTCGTGCCCTCAATCTCCTTAGGAGTCTTGGGAGACATACCATTGGAGAGAGTAACTCCATATCTGAAAGGGACAAATCCCTTCTTGGAGTTCTCCATGCTGTATCTTTCGACAATCTTGTCAATGTAAGTAGACTGGGATAGTCCTATTATCCTTTTCCATCTATCTATATAGAGTCGAAGTCCCAAGATATAGGAGGCTTCTCCAAGATCTTTCATGGAGAATTGCTGTGAAAGCCATACCTTCACTGTAGTTAGCATTCCTATATCATTCCCAATGAGTAGAATGTCATCTACATACAGAACCAAGAACATAACATTATCTCCCACTGCCTTCTTGTAAATACAAGGCTTATCCGGATTCTACTCAAACTCAAACTGTTTGATGGTTGAGTCAAATCGGATATTCTAACTTCTGGAAGTTTTGCTTAAGTCCATAGATGGATCGGTTAAGTTTATACACCATGTGTTCCTAACCTACAACATTGAAACCTTATGATTGCTTTATATAGATATCTTCAATAAGATCTTCATTCAGGAATGTGGTTTTGACATTCATTTGCCAAATCTCATAGTCATAATGTGTTGCTACAGCTAATAGGATCCTTACGGATTTAAGCATGGACACTGGCGAAAAAGGTTTTCTCATAATCGATTCCCTCTTTTTGAGTGTACCCTTTCGCTACAAGACGAGCTTTATAGGTCACAATCTTCCCATCAGGGCCCTTCTTCCTCTTGTAGATCCATTCGCAACAAATTGCTTTCACCCCAGGGGGTGGGATTACAAGAGTCCAGACCTTGTTGGTTTCCATCGAGTCCATCTCAACTTTCAGGGCATCTACCCACTTCAAGGAATCTATGTCCAACATAGTTTCCGTATAAGTCATGGGATATTCCTCACTAATCGTGATTTTCCTCAAGTAACTTTTTTGATCTTAGCCGTAATGAACTAGAGGCCTAAAAGCCCAGGTAGATATTCTAAGTTGGGTATTATCTGGAGCCTATTGGACATCTCCAACTACTCCTGAGCTCTCCTCATCAAGAACAATTTCCTAATGATGATTGTCCAGGATGTAATCTTCTTCCTAAAGGTAGGTATTTCGACTATAAAACACCTTTTGCTCTTTTGGGTCATAGAATAGGTAACCTGTAGGGCTTTTGGGGTAACCTACAAATAGGCACTGATTCTAGTTTGTCATCACTTGTTCTTTTAATATGTGCCGAGCAACCCCAAATCTTTAAGTGTCTCACACTTGGTTTCTTATTGGTTCCAAGCTCATACGAAGTGATGCGTATAGATTACAGTAGCAAGTGCACTAGCCGATCAAGTAATATAATGATGAGTAGAGTATCGTTCCCACGGGGATTGATCCAATAACTACTAGTAATGAATCAGCCATTTGTTATCTGATAATTCAAAGGGCTAAACAGAAATAAACCTAATTCCCTAATTAGCAAACTACCCTTATTAATTTCGGATTAAACCACCTTTAGCAATGAGAAGAAAAGTTGCATGTAAACACTAGCAGAATCGGTTCAGCAATTAAACCATTAAGCTATTCATTTGAAACGGACTTCAGTCATGGTTTGGCAAAACCCTAATGATATGAGCAGCCTCTCTCGAGCACATCTCACTCTATCTATGGGTGACAATTCCTATATCTCTATCAAGAATTTAATCACCATAGATGTGTTAAAAACAAAGAATTCAAAGGGCATCAATTCAAGTATGAATGAATACCAAACGAACCATGCATATTATCTCTAAGATGCATTAGATCCATTTCCTTGATCAATTGATCTAATTACCTAAATTCTTTCTCAAGCAATTCAAGCAATCCAAGAAATAAGAACAATTTGGCCAAGATTATTCTATCAATTGAAAACCCTAATCAAGAAATCCCAAGAATGAATCCAATCAATCGAATAACATAAAGGAATTAATTACATATTTGAATTAGCACCCAACATGGTTTGAATATTAGCAAGAAAGAAAGATTCAATGACAAAAATCCATTAAACCCTAGCTGAATCTAGGTTACCAAATGTGCAGAACCAAAGAAGAAGACAACCTATGATCCTTGCATCAATCTTCGATCTCCTTGATATGATTCCTCTTCAATTCGCATTCAGCAGCCTCCTTCCTTCTCTAGCACTTCTCTTCTTTAATTTGCTTTCAGGGGTTCCAACCCTAATTCCTCCTTTTTCTTTTCCTTTTATACTCTTCTCTTTAGGCCTCTCTCTCCTAAAAGTTAGCTCCCTTTTAGAGCCTCCCCTAGGGCTGCAAATTGGACTGCAGTTGGGCCTCCCTCTTTGGTGGGTCGAAGTGCTTCTCTCATGGAGTTTTTCGGCCAAGCCTTTCTTCTAGGTGTCTCCCATAGGGTTTTGGCTGGACTTTGCTTCTTTATGGGTCGAAGTGCTGCCCTTTTTGCCCTATCAACATGTCTTTATGCTATCTTCACCCTAAGCTGTCCCAAACTCTTGATTTCCTGAAATCATTCTCAATTAGGGTGAAAATTATTGAAAATTCATCATCAAAACCTTGTTTACAACAGTAAAAATGATGTGTAGCGTGCGCGCACATCAAACACCCCCACACTTAAGTTTTTGCTTGTCCTCAAGCAAATACATTACCCATAAACTGATCATCCCCCAGATTATTTCCATCTATCAAATGACTTTTAGGATGATAATGCATTAAGTGATTGGAAATACTGCATAAGCACTCCGATTCATCCCCATGATTAGCCACTCTTACCACCTACATGAGAACAAAGGAAGGGAGAACATGAGCTTCTTCATGCTCCAACACTTAAGTCCGTTCAATATGTATAGCAGCTCCTTGACCGCCATAACAAACCATCACCTCGAGCTTGGTCTCAAATCCTGTCAATGCGTTACATTGAATTTTCAACTATAATTTTGTCCCTTTGAACCTCAGCCATCACCGAATTCTTTTCTTTCTTTTTTTTTGGTGTGAGTGCATTTTATGCTCCATCTCACACGGGTCATAGGCTAGAGGCAGGTAACAATACTCATATTCCCAATTGCTAGTTTTACTATTCAACTTGGAATAGCGGAGTTGGGACTGAACTCATATCATGAACCACTAGTTTTACTTTTCAATTCATGATAGCGGAGTAATTCGGACTTTGTCCTCTCTTCTTTTCTTTTCTCTTCTTTTTTTTTGCAATTGTTGAAATTCATGCATTAACAGTTCAGATGTGCATTAATAGCTTGAATGATCATTAAAATTTCAACCAAGCACACTATACACATGAGTAGAGTTGGTGCTGGTCATGATGAAAGTCCTATTCAACTTCCTCATCCTCATGTATTGTGATAAAATTGGATAATTCATAGGAGTATATTCTAGCACTTACAGTGATTTCCTTTAACTTCACCGTATTCCCTCTTGAAGTTCACCTTATAGACAATAATAAATATCAGGGGAATTCCAGTTTATTCGGCCTATCGATGCATGTATGTATTGGGATGATTGAGGTGCATAGCTACAACCTAACACCCCCACACTTATCATGAACATTGCCCTCAATGTTCATAGAGTGTGAAGATGAATTCAACAATGAGGGCAGTGGGACTTTAAGCAATAAAAGGGGTTTAGAGAACTTCCCTGAAGAGCGTGCTTTATTCTGAATTGGCTCTTCCGTTTGGCCCTTCTAGCTGTTGAGAATCAAAAGAAACTAGGGGGAGAGAATGTGATACACTAGGGGTGATCAGCAATCTACGATATTCAAGTCCTAGAAAAAAAACTCAAATGATACTATAAAAAAGAACAACAGAAAAACAACTAAAAATAAGAACTACTTATCAACATTGGGTTACCTCCCAATAAGCGCTTGTTTTTTGTCTGAAGCTCAACAGTCTAGTGGCATCAATGAACATCTAGGTACACAGTTGATTGGATAGGCAATGCTCCATCCGCTATACATGGTTTGAGGCATTGACCATTGACCTGAAAACATCCACCAACCGCATCATCAATGACATCTATCATATGACATGAATCATCACTAGAAGATGCGTGTTTCTTTCCTAACTTGCCACCTTCAACATGCATGGCTATCGGCCTATCCTTCTTTATCAGTTCTTCAATCATCTACAACATATTTCTGAGTTTCTAAAGGCTATCCTTTAGCTTATTCATGTTATAATTCATGATAAACTGATTGAAGGAGAGAGGCAGAAAGTTTAAGACGACATCAATTTTAGTGTCATCATTTAGCCCAGAACCGAGAGCCTCTAGTGACGGAAACACGGTGATGTCTCTAGAAATGTGGGAAATCACATAGGTGCATGGAGCCAACTGTTTTAGCTGCAAAGCCCCACCACTTTCTATGAAGGATCTTATCCATTCATCAAATGAGCTTTTCCTTTGGCCTTTGCTAGACAAGGTTCATTGTCATTTTAGGTTGAACCTTTCTGTTCAGTAAGTGTTGACCCGTCATATCGTGGACCCTAAGGTACTGTGAGAGAGTCTTCCATTTTAGGATAGGCCCCTCCCACATCAGCCTATGATGCCCTTATCATCTTATGAAGCAATCCAACAAACTGAACCAACAAATTGATAGCCTAATTTTATGGTGCATCTCCTCATTGCCAATACAACCCATCTTCATGCTAATAACAGAAGGCCTTTAGAGAATTCATCATATGAATTTCCCTATCACATGCACTAATATAATTGGAGGGAATAAGTTGAAACATCTCTAGATCTAATTTAGCTCAAACCAAAGTGGTGCCCACTGACTTTCATAAAGTCATATTCAAATGGGCCCAAAATGGGCAGGGTTCTGCATGGTTACTCTTGGGGAGGAAGCTGATCTGGGGCCCATTGAGAAGGGAGATGATCCAATGATCTTTTGGGGCACCATGGCAATGATGCACATTCGGCCATGGTGTTCGTAAAGATCCACTAACGATTAAACATGGGCCAAGTAATTATGGCCCATGCACGAATTACATTCAACACATCACACACATCCACATGCACATAATTGATCTAATCAATTAAATAATCTATAAAACACTAATTAATTAAAGTCAACACATTATCAGCCTATTAAGGCCCATGTATTATCAAATAATACCATTTACGTATATCAGTTAAACTGCAAAAAGTAGTTTGGCCCATATAGCTGTTATGTTGAAAATGGGCTGATTTTGCTTTAACTTAACGAAACTGGGTTTTACAAAGGTGGGCCAAATTGCATCATGTGATGGGCCATCAAACCCTTGGCCCATAACCGAATTTGGGTCACCTAAAACGTGACCCATGGGTCTGAGAACAGACCCTATTGAACCATGGGTTCGGTCCAACCAATTTGGACCAAACTAGGTCAAATTCGGCCTAGGGTTTGATGTCCAATACATGATCCAATTTTTCAAGATTATGATCTAAAATTAATTACAACCAAAATTGACAATCAAGAACAACAAGAAAACATAATCATGGGGCTGTAATTTTGATGATCTGGACAAACTACAAACCTGCAAGAAAAAGATTAATCGCAGATAGCAGAATTGTTTTTCGTAAATTGTAGATTACCGATCTCTTTTTTGCAAAATTTCTTCCTCTCCTCCGTGCACTCCAGCAAATCTTCCAATGTAAAAAAAAATAGAAAAACCTAATTTTCTATTAATTACATCAGATCGAATCCTATACATTTTGTCTAAAAATAAAAGAAAATATTTACAGACCAAAATTGAATAGATCTTGGCACCAAAAAGAATTCGATATCCATCACACAAACAACCCAAATATTCAAGAAATAATCATAGAACCATTCCATAATTATTGCAGAACAATAAAGAATTAATTTCAGACCAAACACCCAAAATCTGAGAACCGAATTCTCAAAAAAACTGTAAATTTGTGCAAATCGGGGGGTAGAACAATTTCTAACGATTTGTGCTGCTTCAAATCTGGTCTAAATTTGGTTCAATACTTAAACCTAGCTTTGATACCAATGAAAGGTAGGGAGATCCATCTTATGGATGGCCAAACCATGTAGTTTGGCTGGGCGAAATTTCAAAAAATTTCTTTCTCCCTTCCGGGAATCATATTCCTAGTTTTAGAAAAACTGCATTTTTCAAGAATCGTTCTTGAAACAAACTGGACTAAATCTGGACCCAAAATAAAGGGAGGGCTATACCTGATATGGAATCCACAAACGTGCCTCCCAAAGTAGGTGTTCACATCCAAAGAGAGTACCAAATCCAGCCTCCACTGAAGATGACACAACTAGAGATGAAGCAGGATCAACAATGCAGTCCTTCAGCAAGAACCACAATCCTTCAGCAAGGATCAAGCAAGGGAGGTGAGCACGAATTCAGATCTTATTTTTCTTGCAAAAATTCGAATCAAGATCCAATCTTTATCAGTCCAAGAATGGAGATCGAACAGGGTACATGGAGGCAAGAGTAGAAGGAGAGGGAGAACTAAAAGTAGTATGTAACCTTTTTGCAGTTTGCCCTCCTCTATTTAAATAGATCTTAAAGAGATTATCTCCTAATTTGATTTGGATTTACTAATCCAAATCTCTATTTGGATCTGGACTCTTTAAGTGGATAAGACTTATCCTTATCTACTAATCCAAGTCCATATCTAAACCCAGATCCACCCATATTGATTAATCATATTAATCTTGGGCCCCCATTAAGTAAGTGGGCTCACCTCCCTTTTTAATTGCTGGCTAACTTGGCTTTCTTTGTATGGCATGGGTTCCGCCTAGCCTTTGTTACAAGACCTGGCTAAATTTACTACTGAATATAGTGAACCCCTAAGCCCATCAGTAGGGGCTCTTAATAGGCCCAACATTTACACTAAATGATCATTGAGTCCAGCCACCTTATGAAGGAACAAGGACTATGGTCTTGAGTGAGATTATCCCATCAGGTATATTAGCCCTAAATGGTCTTATACTTAACCTCTTAGCCCATAATGATCAAATACTGCCTCACAAGAGAGGACCTCTCCCTCGATTGCAAGGTATAGTGTTGCACTCTCTACTCGGATAGATCCTAGGAATTAAAAACCTTTGTAAACGTTTTTCATAAAACATAATATATATATATATATATAAATATATTTTGCAAAAACAAATCTTAAACAAGTTTAAAATCAACTGCTGGTAGTTTAGGTTTCCATCAGAGAGAGCGCAGTCCCCGATCATTCACTTTGTCTGAGAAAGGGGCTGATCCTGTCACTATGATCACCCACTTGAGTGAATTCTCAGACTGCCCCAACATATTCAGGTTTTGGCCCCCGCTAAGAATCTCACTGAGTGGCATATCAAAGAGAACCCAATCCAACACCTAGTGCAGTACCATAATTGAGTCTAGGGGTTAGGTGTAAGTTTCTAGTTTTGCCCACCAGTCTCTAAGGTCTAGGGCATAACTGGAAAATGGTCCCGGTTTAGTGTTTCACGTAAATACACACTACATGTAGTTCGGGTCTCACCCTGGCAGCTGAGACAAACTATCCCAACCGACTTAGCAACACATTAGTGTCAGCCTTGGTAGGATAAATCTCCCCAGGTCTATCTAATGGCTGCGAACATTCAAAACTAACATGAGTCTCATAAGTGTCCAGTTTAAGGGTAATTACACAGAAACACACCAAGTATAACATGAATCACTTATGTACTTTTATTCATTTACAATAAAAGCATCAGTACATCAATTTGATTGGAGCTAAGGGCATACACTGTCTAATAGCTCCCATTTGCACTTAGTTCCAATCAGGTACAAGCCTCAATCCCAAACTATCCACGTGTTTCTCAAACACATTCTGTGTTAGTGGCTTAGTCAATGGGTTTGCCACATTCTCCACTGATGCTACCTTCTGAATCTAGATGTCCCCTTTACCAACAATCTCTCGTTGATCTAGTGTTGTCACACAACAATGGAATGGGTGATATGTTAGATGGAATTACTCCAAATTTGTGAATGAACTTCTTCATCCATACTACTTCCTTGGTAGCTTCACTTGCGGCAATGTACTCGGCCTCAGTCATGGAATCTACTGTGGACCCTTGTTTATTGCTTTTCCAACTAACTACACAGGACCCCATCAAAAAGATGTAACCAGATGTAGACTTTTTTCGTTTGGGTCTGACTAGAAATCGGCATCGGTATACCCTAGGATCTGTAATGAACTACCATCGAATACTAGAAAAAACTCTTTTATCCCTTGAAGGTATTTAAGTATGTTCTTCACAACTGTCCTATGCTCCTGTCCTAGGTTTGATTGGTATCTACTTATCACACTCACAACCTGAGCAATGTTTGACCAAGTGCACAATATGGCATACATGATGCTCCCTACGGTTAAGGCATATGGAACCTCTCTCATGCCCGTAATCTCCTCGGGAGTCTTGGGAGACATACCCTTGGAGAGAGTGACTCTATGTCTGAAAGGAACAAATCCCTTCTTGGAGTTCTCCATGCTATATCTTTTGACAAGCTTGCCAATGTAAGTAGAATGGGATAATCCTATTATTATTTTCGATCTATCTCTATAGAGTCGAAGTCCCAAGATATAGGAGGATTCTCCAAGATCTTTCATGGAGAATTGCTGTGAAAACCATACATTCACCGTAGTTAACATTCCTACATCATTTTCAATGAGTAGAATATCATCTACATACAGAACCAAGAACGTAACCTTATCTCCCACTGCCTTTCTATAAACACAGGGCTCATCTAGATTCTGCTCAAAGTCATACTGTTTGATGGTAGAGTCAAATCGGATGTTCCAACTTCTAAAAGCTTGCTTAAGTCCGTAAATGAATTGGTTAAGATTGCACACCATGTGTTCCTGACCTGCAACAATGAAACCTTGCGGTTGCTGCATATAGATATCTTTAGTAAGATCTCCATTCAAGAATGTGGTTTTGACATCCATTTTCCAAATCTCATTGTCATAGTGTGCTGCTAGCAGGATCCTTATGGATTTAAGCATGGCCACTGGCGAAAATGTTTTCTCATAATCGGTTCCCTCTTTCTGAGTGTACCCTTCGTTACAAGATGAGCTTTATAGGTCTCAATCTTCCCACCAGGGCCCTTCTTCGTCTTATAGATCCATTTGTAACCAATTGCTTTCACCTCCAAGGGGTAGGTCTACATGAGTCTAGACCTTGTTGGTTTCCATCGAGTCCATCTCAACTTTCATGACATCTACCCACTTCAAGGAATCTATGTCCAACATAGCATTCGTATAAGTCATGAGATCTTCCTCACTGATTTTGGCATCCATCAAGTAACTTTGTTGATCATATCTGTAACGAACTAGAAGCCTAGAAGCCCGGGTAGATCTTCTAAGTTGGGTATTATCTAGAGCTTGTGGGACATCTCCCACTACTCTTGAGTTCTCCTCATCAAGAACAATTTTCTGACGATGATTGCCCAAGATGTAATCTTCTTCCAAGAAGTAGGCATTTCGATTGCAAAACACCTTTTGCTCTCTTGGGTCAAAGAATAGGTAACCTACAGAGCTTTTGGGGTAACCTACAAATAGGCAACGATTGGTCTTGGATTCCAATTTGTTAGCAATTTTTCTTTTAACATATGCCGGGCAACCCCAAATCTTCAAGTGTCTCACACTTGGTTTCTTACTGGTCCAAAGCTTATACGGAGTCTTTGGAACGGATTTGGTTGGAACCTGGTTCCACCCGTATATCGCAGTCTCCAATGCATATTCCCAAAATGATATAGGTAGTTTTGAGTGGACGAGAAGTGAACAGACCATATCCAATAGAGTCCGGTTTCTCCTTTTTGATACACCGTTTAATTGTGGTGTAGTAGGGGGAGCTAACTATGATGCAATCCCATTGTCCTTTAAGTAGTCCCTGAATTTGTTAGAGAGATATTTGCCTCCTCAATTTGATCGAAGGGCCTTGATTTGTCTTCCCAACTGTTTTGTCTACCTCTTGTCTGAACTCTTTGAACTTTTCAAAGAATTTACATTTATGTCTCATTTGGTACACATAACCATACCGAGAGAAATCATCAGTAAAGACTTGTCATTCTTTGTTAGTGACACGTACAATGACAGGTGCTAAGGTAAGACAGCTAGAATATTGCGATAAAATTCAAGGACCTTCCGAATGCATGATGGATTCCATCGACGTGGTGGAAGAACCTTTAGAGGAGATAATCCTAGCGATAGAAGGAGCAGAAGAAAAGTTGATCGCATTGCTGAAAGGTAAGAGGACCTTTCCTTATCGTAAAATACTAAGACATGTTAAAAGGGGCCTAGTTTGTGTGTATTTTCACAGAATTCCAAGATGCTTTTGCCTAGTGGTACGACCAAATGCTTGTCCTAGACCTGGACCTAGTCAGACACTTACTTTGCATAAATCCTATGTTTAGACCGGTAAAGCAATCGCAAAGGATTTTCAAATCTGAAGATTAAGGAAGAAGTCGAGTGGCTTTTGAAAGTAGGATTCATCAAGCCTATAGTACACCATCAGTGGCTGGCCAACATAGTAACAGTAAAGAAGAATAACGGGCAACTCAGGTTAGTTTTCCTAGTTTAGTTATTTAGTGTTAGTCCTTCACTAGAAAACTAACCTCACCTTATCGCAGGTGTTGTGTCAACTTTAGAAATTGAAATAAGGTCTGCCCCAAGGATGAGTTCCCCTTACCTAACATGGAAGTCCTAATAGACTCAACTGCGGGGAATGAACTTTTCTCCTTCCTAGATGCTTACATTGGGTACAATCAAATTTTCATGGATCCCACAGGTGCACCCAACACAGCCTTTAGGACATCGATAGAGAACTTTTATTATAAGGTAATGTCCTTTGGCCTAAAAAATGCTAGGGCTATGTATCAAAGAGTAATGGCCAGTGTCTTCCATGATATGTTACATAAGGAAATTGAATGCTATGTGGATGACATAGTGGTCAAGGCAAAGAAGCGGAATGACCACCCTGAGGTTCTAAGAAAGGTGTTCACCCGATGTAGGACTTTCAAGCTAAGAGTCAACCTATTGAAGTGTGCATTTGGAGTGCAGTCAGGCAAGCTTTTGGGATACTGAGTGGATCAAATAGGAATACACCCAGATGAGAGCAAGGTGATGGCTGTCTTAGACTTTTCGTCACCAACTAGTGAGTCATAACTAAAAACCTTCTTAGGGAAAATCTCATACCTTAGGAGATTCATCCTAGGCCTTGCATATGCAGCGCTGCCGTTAATGAAATTGGTCAAGAAGTTTGTAGAATTCAAGTGGACCGAAGAGCACCAACGAACCTTCGAACAATTGAAAGCAACCCTCGGTAAGGCACCAACCATGTTGCCACCCAAAGGAAGGGTGTGAATTCAGGATATACATCGTGGCTGGCTCAGAGGCTATAGGATGTCTATTAGCACATGAAGATGATGGAGTAGAATTTCCTATATACTATGCTAGTAGGACCCTTAAGCCGACTAAGAAGAATTATTCCCATATGGAGCAGCAACACCTAGTGCTGGTCTTTCCCACACAAAAACTCAAGCACTACATCCTAGGTAAGAAAGTAAGACTCATCGCATGGAATGACCCGATTAAGTTTTTCATAGACAAACCTCCCCTTTCCAGCAGACTTTGTCAAGTGGATGATGCATCTAATTGAGAATATGATAGAATATACACAGTCCAGGGCCATTAGGTGCCAAGTAGCAGTAAACCTGCTGGCCACCTTTCCCTCAAGTGGTGATTTTCCTATATCAAAAGAAATACCTGGAGATGTACCCATGATTATAGTAGCCGAATGAAGAGAAGGGGTCCTAACCTTCGATGGAAGCAGCACTAGCACCAAAGTCACCTTAACCTCACTAGACAGACAAACGTCTGCCTACTCTTTCAAGCTCCAGTTCTAGGTCTGGTCAAAGCAATAAAGTCTAGTGCAAAGAAAATCAAAGTGATCGGTGACTCCAAATTGGTGATTGGCCAGTTCGATGGAAGTACAACAGTGAAGGAATTGACCATTCTACCATATAAAACTCTGATCCAGAGGTTAGTCCGTGACCTAGAGGTAGACTTCAAGCACCAAAATAGAGCCAAAAACAGGTTTGCCGATGCACTAGCCACCTTAGGATAAAAAATATAGTCCAACAAAGAGCCAATAAAAAGTACCATCCAGTGACTCAACAATCAATCAACTATCACAATGAAAGACTGGGTAGAAAGGGAAGATGAAATAACGACGGATGGCTGGAGGTACAAAATAGTCCATAAATTAAATAGTCCGGCCATAGGGAACATGATAGCAAACTGATCGCAAAGTTTCAACTGGTGAATAGGGTATTATACCACAGACAGTAAGATGGAGTGAGAACGAGATGCCTTGGAAAGGGTGAGGCAGAAGTAGTCCTGAGTGAAACACATAAGGCCCATTGTGGGGATATTGCAAGCACCCTATACAAGAAACTACAAAGGCTAGGATAGTACTAGCCTACGATGAAGTCAGACTCTGCCAAGGTATAATGTGAATGCGATAAATGCATCTCGTAGGTGGATGGGAGAGAGTGCCTCGTGGTTTGTAAGAAAGATTGGAGGAGCATGTACATAAGCTACCTAGAAGACGGTACACTGTTCATAGACCCAACACTAAGAAGAAAGCTCCTATCTAAAGCTAGGCAGTTCTACCTCTGATAACTTTGTATTTTGATGCCTTAAGGGCATCAATTCAGGGGTATTTTTGGCCTTAAAAAATTCAAATTGTGTCATTTTCCCAGTTAATTTCAATATTGTGGCCTCTGAGGGTGTCTGTGCAAATTCTGGGGAAAATTGGAAAGTTTTCATGGCTGAAATGCAAATTTTGGGTAGCTGGTCTGAAGTTCAGCTGACAAAGGGGGTGTTTTGGTGAAAACTGAAAGCAGGAGGGTGCTTCCTAGCTGTTAAACCAAGTTTGGCGCCCCTCCTACTGTACTACCATGCTCCCCACGCCTTAGGAAATCCTAGGGCACCTTTTAACCCATTCTTCTCACTTTTAGCAAACCCTAACCACCCCTAACTGCTAAATCCTCACCTTCATCCCTTCTAATCTCTACCATCCATTCTAGGGCACCCATACCCAAAGTAAGCTATCTAGGCATCTAATGGGAGGGAGAGGGAATGTATTAAGCACCCATATCCTTTGACTTGTGTAGAATTCCATTCCCACTACCTTTTGGAGAAAATCCTCCTTATTTCATAAAAAGGAAAACATTCATGACTGAATTGCAAAGACTGAAGATTGATTATCATAGACCTTTTGAAGAAAAGCGAGTTAGGGATCTTCCATCCCTCTATTTTTTATTCAAAGGTGTTTTCTACAAGTAACATCTCTTTTGAAATCCCTAGAGAGAAGCAAAGTAATTGGGAGATCTCCCATTTCTTTATTCTCTCATAGATTTCTTACTAGTAGATGTTTCTTGAGAATTAATTAATTCTAACTCAAGGGAAAGAACACTAGTTTAAGAAACACAAAATTATTGAAAGAAATAAATTAATTCTAACTCAAGGGAAAGAACACCATATTCATACAAGGAAAATAGAGGCACCAAAAAGTACTAAGAAGTAATGTAGATGTGAAGCAATTTGGACATCAAGAACACTAAACCAAGACTGGAATTATATATTTAAGAAAATCAGTCCTACCCTTCCTACAATAGATTAATTAGTAAGAAAGAGAATAGAGGCAAAGAGAGGCTAATGAATCCATCAAGACCACATTCCTACAAATATACCCTCATATATTCTAAAAAAATATGATCATACCAAGATACATATAAGTTCAACATAAATCATCTACTGCACCAATACACAAAAAAGATAGCAAAAACATGAGAAATAATTAAAATATTAATCCACGTTGGAGAGGTTGCAAACACACCTCTATGTAGCTTTCTTCCAAATTGTTAAGGGGCTATATGGGAGTGTTTTGGAAGACCGAACTGAGAATAATGGATGAGATTCTCATGCCTTTGACAACCAAGAGAACTCAAAAATGTGATGATAGACTCAAAGAGTTGGTGCTCTATCCTTTGTGCTAAACCAACTTGGATCTTCTTTCTTTCTTCTTCCTCTAGCTTCTTCCTTCTTCTTGCCACCACTGAACTAAGAACAATAGAGGCTTCTTTCTTTTTCGTTCATATTTCCTCTCTTGTAACAACTTTAAGAAGAGAGGATGGAGTGGGGGAGGAGAAGAGGGGAAGGGATTTTGGTTGAGAGTCTTGCAATGCAAAGAGAAGGGGAGGGGGAGAGAGAGAGAGAGAGAGAGATTTGTTTTCAGATCCTTTGAGACGTTGGGAAGAGTCGAGAATATGGTTTGGTTCAAAATTTTAGTGTAGAAGATAGAGGGGTTTGTCTAGGTTCAAAATTTGGTCTTTCTTGGAATCGAAAAGGTTGGATTTCCATTCTTGTGTAAGTTCCCTAAAGGAAATAAGCTTTGCATTTTTATAGAAAGGGGTGGGGAGTGTTTTGAGACTTATAAAAAGTGAGGGTTTATCTTAAGACCGAAAATTAATGGGGGAAAGATGTGGGAAATCCTATGGTTATGGAGGTGCCAAGTGTTCGGGGGTCTCTTGCAATTGTTTCAAAGTCAAGGGTTGATGGGGGATGACCTAGGATGTAATTTTCATAAAAGAGAAAAGACAAAAACTTTTGAACGTCCTAGATTGAACTTGGGGCTCTCAAGGAAATCCAATAGTTGGGGGAATGCCAAGTTTAAGTGCCTCTATGAAAACCAAAGTTGGGAGGGACTTAGTAGTGAGGGGCTAAAAACAAGTTTTGGGAATATGAAAGGAGCTAAAAAACGATGGACATTCCAGATAACTAAAATGTGTACTAGGCCCCTGGGGAAAAAGAATAAGACAAATCTTGATATTTGGCATGGGTTAGAAGTGTTAAAGGTGTTAGGATCATAGACAATGCAAACATCAAGTATTCCAGCCACTAAGATTGCAAAAGAATAATCTCTCTTAATGAAAGGGAAAAATGGGAAATTCTCATAATAAATTTAACGTGAGGGTTGTATGGGTTTGAAACTTTGAATAAGGTTTGTCGATGTGAAATTTTGTGATTGAAAGGATATCATGTAATCAGAGCCATCAAAATGAAATTTTTTTTTATGAAGGGGAAAATGGGCAATTTGGATTTGAATTTTAATGAGTGGTCAATTAGGTGGCTTATGAAAGCTTTGGTAATGTTTGGAAGCCTTGGATGACATGTTGCAATGCAGATCATGAATTTGAAAAGTGACAACAAATAAGGTGTGTCAGCATCCGATTTTTGCTCGGTCCCTTCTCTAACCCACATCTTGCATTCCGGAAACTCAATTAAACCGTTACTAATCTCCTTAAAATGCGTAAAAACCCCAAAAACCCAAATTTCAACCTAATTCCCTCAAATACATCATTAACCCTACACGATTCCTTTTTAACTGCCATGATTGTGCCACATCACCATACTTGATCTCCAATCACATTTCATCACGTGAGACAAAATGTGTGAACATCAAACCACATCAAATTTCAACTATAAATTCCTTAGTTTCACTACTCATCTGTCAAAGATTCCTCTTTGATGTGTTTGATACTATGACATTTTCAAGCCTAAAACCCACAATCCATACATACCTGATACAATTAAACCCTTCCAACAGCATCATAATTCCAATCCATGTCACTCTACCAATATTTAACTCAAAATACCCTTGTTTGATCCTCCATTAAGCCAAGATTCTATTTCAGAAAATATCATTAATTCAAAGCATACTAGTTATAAATCCCCATCATCCAAGCTTCATTTGACCAATCAGGCCTCACCATCATATTTAAAGAACCAAAAAGCACTTGCATGTTGAATTTTGTGACTTAACTCCTTTGTTTAACCATTAAACAAGTAAGATTTCATTTGAGAACTTTTCGTTAAATGATAAACCATAAGTTAAGACCGTGATCTGAACCAAATCTATTAATTTACACTACTGATCAAAGATCCATCATCCTCATTGGATTCAGGACATCCTAAAATGCCTATCCACCAAATTTCATTCCAAAATTTCTTTGGTTAACCTTTCATCAAGCCATGATTTCGTTTTAACAAATCTTGTTGATAAGCCCATACCAGCCATAGATCTCCATCATCTAAGCTTTATTTGATCGATTGGACCCCACCACCATGTTCAGAGACCCAAAAAAAACCTGTATGTCATTGTTCGCATCCTAACTCACCCATTTGACCATTAAACTAGAAAGGTTTTATTTTGACGCATTAGATTAAATTGCCACATTAGCTGTCTCAACCTGGGACCTCAAGATGGTGAGGGCTGATATCATATCCTTGTGACTTGTTAAAACACTTGGATGTTATAAAATTAAGCCAAATAAACTTAGAAGCCCCAAAACCCAAAGATTCCCCAATTAAAGTTAAGAAAAGACAAACTAACATTTATAGGCAAGTCAAATTTATGTTTTTTTGCCACTAACAACCCCAATACGAGACTATAACGCATATCACAATCCAAGCTCCCATTGGATGTACAAAACACATAAAAATACATCCCAAATTGAAGAAAAATGTTGCACAAAGAAGGAAAGGTTAATTGGGGGCCTTTTCTTCTCACAATCTTTGCCCATTTTGGTGAAAGAACTCTATTGAAGCCCATGCTCTGTAGCTAGGCAAGTTTTAGACCAGTTTTTCTCCCTTTTCTTTATAAATAGAGACCTAACCCAAGCTTGAGGGTAAGGGACGATATTGGAGAAGCATCTCTTGTCTCTGTGAAACCTCTACTTGCCAAAAATCCCCAAGACTTAAGCTCCAAAACTTCAAGTACACCTCCCCTATTTTCATACTGAATTTTTGGTAACCAATAGCACTTCCCTACATAGTTGGTCATCCAAGCTTCATCCAAATTTATCTCAGCTGCTAGAGCATTCCTATCAAGGTCGTACACAAGAGGTAAGCTTCTCATTCCACTATTTAACTTAGATTCATACACGATCTTCCATCATTTAAAATACTCTGTGAAGTTTTCATCTGGTCATTGAGTAAGGTTTTCTAGATCACTTAATGTTAGCGATGGGTGGATACCAAAGCTCTTTATAAATTGTTCCGTCAATTTACTCCATGTCTTTCGAGTGTCTAGGTTGAGTTGGGTATACCAATCCGAAGTAACTCCTTTTAGGCTCTTGGAAAATAGTTGGGCTAACAATCTTTCATTTGATCCAACCTAAAACATGTTCGTGCAATAAAGGAGGATGTGAACTCTAGGATAGCTAAATCCATCATACTTTTGGACTTTTGGGATTTTGAATTTTTCGGGCAGGTCAAGGTTAAGGCAAGGGCACAAATTGATCCGTTAATTATCTCTTATGGTTGGGATGCCCGTATGTCCTTCATGTCTTCCTTCATCTTGGCCAACTCTTCTTGGTAAGCACTATTGACAAATCTTGCTCAGTTGGAGGTTGACTAGAGACTTGCTCTATTACGATCATAAAAGGGATGCTTTTGGGTTCAAAGGTGTTTGAACATTTATTATATTGAAGGTCGTGTTTCTTTGTTTTATTATATTGAAGATGGAATGTCCAAGATGT
The DNA here is from genome assembly GCF_055504915.1 of Nelumbo nucifera. Classification (NCBI taxonomy): domain Eukaryota; kingdom Viridiplantae; phylum Streptophyta; class Magnoliopsida; order Proteales; family Nelumbonaceae; genus Nelumbo; species Nelumbo nucifera. The sequence continues at coordinate 62,869,945 of NC_142653.1, forward strand.
TAAGGTTGATTGTCCTATTTTGTTAGCTCAGTCTTCTAATAGGTGGGGACAAACTATTTTGGGTTATTATCACTAGATTTTAAGAAGATGAGAAGCCTAGGGACTAGGTCTAGTGATGCGAAATGCGATGGCATGTAATATACTCATGCAAAGATGAATTGTGGGTAAAAGCAATGAGAAAACACGATAAAACTGGTTTACCCCTAGTAAGTACCTAGAGTTATCGAGGTTACTATGGGTTAGTTAACTAGATCTCGGATCTTAGGTAAGAATGGGTCGTAGTTAAACTCGGCTTGGCAAGAGTATATAAATGAGGTTAAGATACTAGGTATGTGTTGGTTAGAAGGGTGGTGCTAATTCTATGGTTGGTGTAACTATTGATTGGAGGGGTCCTATAATGAAGAAAATAACTAGTTAGGAACATTAAGAGAACTTAGTAAGGATGTATAGGGATCTATATATGGGCAACGCCTGAGCCCAATGATTTAAACTAAGAAAATACCCATTAGGTATTACCCCAACAAGACACTTGCAAAAAAACACCCAAATTACAATATCAAAAACCCTACTCACTTTTTTGACAACCAAAATGGTGGTGTAACACCCTCCACACAAATGAATCTCAGGATTAAAATTTTCAAACACTTTTATTAAAATAAACAATTTATAAATATAAATAAATATTGCAAAATAGATTCTAAAACATGTTTAAATATATTGCTAGCAATTTTAGGTTTCCATCAAAGAAAGTATATACTAGGATATTCTCTCTGTCCAGCAAAGTGATTGACCTTACTACAATGGCTACTGACTCGAGTATTCTTATAGTCTATTCCAACATACCCAAGCATTTGACCCTAAAAGGATATGACTATTAGCATATAAAAAATAGGCCAATCCAATACCTAATTGATATCATTATCAAGTCAGGGGATTAAATGTAACTTTCAAATTTTATCCCTCTGTCTCCAAGGTTCAGGGTCTAACTAGAAATGGTCCCATTTAATGTTTCTAAAATACCCACTCATTGCACTTTAGGTCTAACCCGAGCAATTGAGATAGACTACTTCACCAATTCAATACTACATGAGTGTTTTCCTTGACATGATAAATTTTCCAAGTTTATCAATTGGATAAGAATGATTTAAACTAACACAAATCTCATAAATGTATAAACAAAGGGTAATTTACAAAAATACATTATAATACTTGAAATAATAATGTAGTACATTTATTCAATAACAAATGTTAATTTACATCACTCCTATTGGAGTTGAGGGCATACACTAACACCATTAAGGTTTGATTTTTTGCTCTTCTAAGACATTGCATGAAAGAAGGATCCAACTGCATGCTAAATTTAAATGGAAAGATTAATTCAAACTATTAAGGTGGTCATGACATACTGCTAGGTGTTACTCAAATTAGTAGAACCCCTATGAATAATGATGAATTACCTCACATCTAAGGGATAATTAAAAGAGTTTTTAGTCAATTCATCCACCTAGAAGGTTGAATTAACTTGGCACTAATTGTCACTATCTAATAGTGTTGAACCCTAAGAGTAGATTGCTAGCACAATCAATAGAGGTCCCCCCCCCCCCCCCCCCCCCCCCCCAATTCTTCCTTTTTCCCTTCCAACTTCAACAAACGTAATTAAGGAGTTTCGATATGCTATTTGTTTTGTGTGGGTTGTCTTGGAGGCTAAACATGTGCAAGGCTATAAAAAAGAGCCTACTAGAAACTTTTGACAACAAATCTTGAATTCAATCAAGCATGTATGTGCATATCTTATCTCATCTTATATATATATTAAAGGGATAGGGGTGTTCTCTCCTTTCACCAAATGGCAACCCTTTAATATATATATATATATATATATATATATATATATAAAATTATGCTACCTGTTTAATATATATATATATATATATATTAAATATATATAATAAGAATTTAATATATATATGTATGCTTCCGGTTTTGGGTTGACAATTCAACCGTCTAATTCGAACAAATGACCCATTTTGACAATAAAAATTACAAACCGTTCTGGCCACCAGTTTTGGGTTAACGGTTCAACCAGATTAAACGGGTCGATGGTTTGACTGCTTGGGTCAATGGGTCATTGATCGATTCAACGGTTTTTGGCCAGGGACCAGGATTGGAGTAAAACAAAACTAGTTGCCTGGATGGTTCCCAATTAAAAAAAGGCGGTTCGACCGTCTAGTTCGAATGAACAACCCGTTCTGACAACAAAAATTACAAACAAAAAATTGAGTGTGTGAGGCCCGTTAAGCAGTACCATACGTTTTATGTCATTCGAGCATGTGACTTATACAACTTGAAAACAAAACCGTTCTAGCCATTAGTTTTTGAGTCAACAATTCGACCACCTGGTTCAAACGGACGACCCGTTTTGACAATAAAAATTAAAAAAAATTAAAATGGCTAAAAACGATTGAATGGGTCAACGGGTCAATGGGTCATTGATCGATTCAACGGTTTTTGTCTAGGGAACGGATTGGGGTAAAATGAAATCAGTTGCCTAGACGGTTCCTAGGCCGAAATGTTCATCCGTCCTGGGTCAACGACAATTTGAAAACCATGGTTTTTTATGCTTTTGGATTTTCATTATTCAAAGGTTTCTTCTAATGTTGGCTTTATTCAAGTGTGTGCGGTATGTTCCTCTTTTTTTCATTTTCTGTTGTTGTCTTTTTTTTTTTTTGTATTTGGTCTTCTTCTTCAAGATCCTCCAAAATAGGGGTTTACCACCATTTTATTTCTTCCCTTTTATTTTTTCTTTGGGTTTTCTTGTGCAATGTTTTTTTTTTTCTTACAAGATGATCTTCTTTTCTCTTTCTTTGATTGCATGTACGTTTAGCTCTGTTTCAAAGCAGAATTTCTGACTCAATTTTTTGATTTTTTTCCTTGGTTTTTCTAGTTTGGTGGATTTACCACCAATTTTTTTTTTTTTTTTTTGTGTGTTTAAGGTCACTTTAGATTTATCTTTCAAGGCTTTGGAATCCCTTGCAATGTCCACCCTTCCCATGATTATGACTACAAAGTTATTTCGTCTAATTATTGGCATCTAGAAAAAATAATCCAGAAATGGAATAGTTCTAGCCATCAATTTCTAGAATGGATGGCCCGTTTTGACAACAAAAATTAAAAAATAAAAAATGGCCAAAAACCGTTGAACAGGTCGACGATCCGGGTCAATGGGTCGTTGACTGATTCAACGATTTTTGGCCAGAGACCAGGTTTGGGGTAAAACAGAACTGGTTGCTTGGATGGTTCTCGGGCCAAATGGTCCTACTATCCGGGTCAATTAGGAGTTCTCGATATGAAACAAAGGACAACTATGAAGTAGAACTCAGAACTATCATTGTATGATCATATTCTTTTATATGAGATGCTTTACTGAAGCAATATTTAAAAAGCGAGCACATGTTGATCTCTTTTAAGTCTTTATATGAGTTTCAAGACTTGAGTACTTATAATTGCAAGTTTCATATTAAGAAACCATTGTCTTATTTAATGTAGCAAAAATCAATGTTGCAATTCCATTCCGTAGGGGCCCTCCGCTAGTTTTTATCATATTAGATATTGTAGAACATAATAGGTGTGATTTTGAAAATCGAAATTCTATATTTTCTAATTTTTTGATGTAATTAATAAAATAAACCACTAGAATCTTTCAATATGAACTGAAATGTGTCGATTTTCACTATCATAAGTCACCAATAGAATAAGACTGCATTTGGCAGTTCTTATTTTAAGGACTTATCTCCATTTTCTAGTTAAAAACTCAATGTTCATGGGGCATTTTAATTTCAATAGGGATAAGTCCTTAAAACAAAGAATGCCAAATGCACCCTAAAAGAGATGAATTCAAAATGTTCAATGTTTTACTAATAGGTATTGTGACAAGACCAATGATGAAAAATTCATAGGAATTATTGAGGATCTGACCCTCCTCTCTAATAAGACCCATTATTAAAACCTATAGGGTTGAGACAAGTTTGATATTTTACATTAAAACCTTGTAGGGTTGGGTTTTAACCTTAGGGTACTTGATACACAAATCCAATTATATCTAACATGAGTACCTAGTAAAAAGGATTGAGAGAATTCAAAACCTTGCCTACTGTCCCATTATAGGTTCCTAAAGCCCTAACCTATCACAACATTTCTACTCAAAAGGGATATGGCATCTTACTTATGTGATGTAAAATCGGGTGCAGGGTTCAAAGTATTGAAAACACAAATAACATTGATAAAGTGGAAAAATTAAATATACATGGATACAGCATGGAAAATCAAGTATATACCACACACACACGAGGACCCATGCATTGCACAGGATTTGTTAAGCGAAAGCTAAACAACAGAAATACAAAAGAGTAAAAAATTGTTGTATATTTTTAACTTTTTAAATAATTAATAATTATTCATATTTATATACTAATTTTAATAATTTTTTATAATACAAAAATAACAATAATTAATTTTAGCTAGGAAGGGTTGTCCATCAAACTGATAAATAGACCAACCCGACCAACTTGACCCGAGTTGGTTAGTTTTCTAGTATTTCCAATCAGCTTTGGTTCAACAATTTCCTAACCCGACTAGGTTGGATCAATTTCGCTTTACCCATTTCTAAATCGACCAAAATCTAATGACCAAACCATAGATATATATTAGTATTTTATATTTTTAATATAATGTTTTAAAACGGGAAAGTGGGAAAATTCCTTTTTTTCTTAGTCTAAAATATTTTAATCATAAACTTAACTTTTAAATTTATTTTTTAATTATTACACTATAATTTTTTATAATTTTAAATTAGTTTCTCAAGTTTAAATCTTTTGAACTGATTGACCAAACCGAAAATCAACCTAAACTGATACAATTCAAGTTGGTTGGTTTTCGCTAATGGTCAGTTGGTTTCAGGTGACCAACTCCCCAACCTGACTAAGTTGATTTGGTTAGCCAAACAGCCTACAACCGAGCCGACACAACCCTTGAACACTCCTAATTTCAACTAAATTAATAGTCTAATCTCTAATAAATACCAATACTTTAGTCTCCAATAATTATTGACAATTTATAGCAAAAATACATAATTATTGAAAAATATGTTATAACAAAGATGTTAAATTAGTCAATAAATGGTTTATTCTCAAATAAATATTAATCAATAAATTATAACAAAGGTACAATAAATACAATAAGTTAAACTTAAAAACATAAATAACAATAGTTTAATTACCAATAATGATTGAAAATTTTCTATTAAATAACAAAAATAATAAATTAATACATAAGTATTGAAAATATATTTATCACAAAAAAAAACAATAAGTAATTATTGAAAATACAATAAATATTATTTTTATTATAGATAAATAAATAATAAATATAAATTAAGATTTTAAAATTATTATTAACAAATATTATTTTTTGAAAGTAGTTTTCTAGAATTATTAATTATTATAAGTGAAATTAGTTATTTACATTATTAATTAATTAATTAAATAATATCATTATTTAAACTTGAAAATATTAGTTATTAATTTAATTTAATAATCCATAAAATTATAATTTATACTATTATTACATAATTTCGTTATTGATTTTGTAAAACATTAAATTAATATTAATTTGAATATTATGTTATAATTATTTTTCTACTTTAATAATTATTTTATATTTAGTACATAACTTTGTTATTTTAACTATTTAAAATCTAGTTATATTAAAGATTTCATTACTTAAAATACTTAATTACTTAAATATTTAAATAATAAAATATTTAAAATATTAGTTATTTGAATTTTATTTATTTTAAAGTTATTACATAATATTAAATATTTTGTTATATAATTATTTAGATATTTTTAATATTTTGTTATTTTAGATATTTAGTTATTGAAATATTTACAATTAGTTAATTTTTATATTAAATTTTTATTGTTTGAATAACATATAAATTGAATAATCCCTAAAATCATAATTTATATTGTTAGTACATAATTTCGTGGTGAATTTTGTAAAAATATAAAATTATTAATAATATGAATACTATTAATTCTATTATAATTTTTTTAGTTTTAATAAATATTTTAAAGTTATTATATAATTTTTTAGAATATTTAAAATAATTTTTTAATTGTTCATTTAAACTTTATTTAGATAGATATAGATAAAAAGTGGGGGTGGGGATTACTGGATTAGTGATAATTCAAGAGATGAAAAGGATTTAGAGATAATTTAGGAGGAAATGGGGGATGGGGATATTGGGGGAGGTAGTATAAGAGAAATTTAGGAGGGAGGGAGGGAGAGAGAAAGAGAGAGAGAGAGAGAGAGAGAGAGAGAGAGAGAGAGAGAGAGAGAGAGAGATTATAGGTATTTTTTTATGGGGAAAACGAACATCTCATTGGACGTTTAAAAAATGAAATAGAATAAAAAATAAAATATTCAAAAAAAGGAGAAAATATTATAAATAATTAATAAAAATACAATAAATACTAAAAAATATTAAGTTAGTCAACAAATAGTGTAATCTCAAATAATAGTTTAATCTCTAATAAATATTAATCAATAAATTCTAAAAAAAATACAATATGTAGAATAAATTAAATTAAAAATGTTAAATAACTATAGTTTAACCACCAATAATTATTGGAAATTTTCTGTTAAATAAAAAAACAAAAATAAATTTATACATAATTATTAAAAAAAATTTTATCACAAAAAATAAATAACTAATGAAATACAATAAATATTAATTTTAGTATATATAAATATATAATAAATATAGATTATATTTTTAAAATTGTTATTAATAAATATTAATTTTTATGAAATGTTTTCTAGAATTATTAATTGATATAAGTGAAATTAGTTATTTATAATATTATTTAGTTATTTACATTAAATCTTTATTTAAATTAAAATATTAATTATTTATTGAATTTAATAATCTATGTAATTGTAATTTATACTATTATTATATAATTTCGTTATTAATTTTGTAAAATATTAGTTATTATTAAGATATTTAGTTATATAAATGTTTAAATAATATATAAAATATTTAATTTTTTTTGTTATTTGAATTTTATTTTTTAATGTTATTTCATAAAATTAAATATTTTACTATATAATTATTTAGCTACTTTTAATGTTACTTAAGATATTTATTTATCAAAATATTTAAAGAATATTTTATTATTAAATGTTGAATTTTTATTATTTAAGTAACATTTGAATTGAATAATTCTATAAACCATAATTTTGTGATGAATGTTTTTTAAATAAAAAATTATTAATAATATGAATATTATTAAATCTATTGTAATTATTTTTTGTATTTTTAACAAATGTTTTAAAGTTATTATATAATTTTGTTAGAATATTTAAATAATTTTTAATTTTTTTAGTTCAAACTATAAATAGATATGGATAAAAGGTGGGGGAAAGTATAAATACGAATTATAGGTAATTAGAAGAAAATGAGGGGATAGTGGGGGAGGTAGTTTAGGAGATGATATTATTTAGGTTATTGAGAACGTGAGAGAGAGAGAGAGAGAGAGAGAGAGAGAGAGAGATTTTAGGTAATTTTTATAGGGAATGAGAGCATCTCATTGGCTATTTGAAAAATGACATGGAATAAAAAATTCAAAAAAAAGAGAAAAATTCTAGATTGTTGTATATATATATAGCTCTTATAACTCCAAATAATGTGATAATGTGTGTACATGTGTATAAACACACATACACATTTTAATAGTTTATGAACCACTAGAATATCCCCAGGAAATGTTGGCAAATGGTAGAATAATTAAAATATAGTATGCATATCTTAGCATGGTCATATGTCATAGTGGTCAAATTATATCTTCCTATGAAAATTTTCACAATCAAAAACATCACCCCTTAAATGAATAACTAAGATTAAAGAGGCAAAAAATGAAGGGATAAGAGATCCATCGTATGGACGCCCAAAGATTGCAGAATAAGGGGGTGAATTTCAAAAATTTTTCTCTCCCTTCAACTGGGAATCGCATTCCCTATTTAGAAAATCATATTTTCAAGGATCATTCTTGAACCATAAACTGAACCAGATCTGAAACAAAAGGAGTAGGAGAGGATTATACCTGATACGAAGAAACAGTATCCCCCAACGAAGGTGTTCACGCTCAAGGAAGGATCCAAAGACTGCTCTCACTGAAGATGGCGCAGTGCAGGATGAAGCAGAATCAACAGTATTCTTCTCCAAGAATTCTGTCATTCGCAAGAATCAACAGGATGGCACACGAGCACAACTTCCTATCAATTCTTTCTCAAAGAATTGATGTCAAGATCAAATCTTGACTTCTCCCACAACTGGAGATCGAACTGGCAAACAGGGGTAGTAAGAACAGGGAGGCGACAAGAAAGAATTCTGCAGGGATGCTTATTTCTTCTTTCTTTGATTTCAGCACTAAAGAGGATCTGAATGTGTGTCTATTCAAGGTTGCTGCCCCCTTCTTCTTTTGTTAATCCTAAAGGATCAGCTCCTAATCCTATTAGGAGCTGCTTATCCAAATCATATTTGGATCATCCCTCTCTTTAGGTGATAAGGTTAAACCCTTATCTTATCTGCAGATTAGATTAGCTTTCTCCTAATCATATTAGAAGGTTTCTAGATCTGAATCACATTCAGATCTGGACTCTCTGAGTGGATAGGGTCAAGACCCTATCCTATCTGCTAATCCATCTCAGAATTCACCCCATTATTAACTAAATAAATAGCCCAGTTCGAAATGGGCTTTAGGCCCATTAAGCTTATGTGCTCACTTATCCTTCCTAACTGCTGCCCAGTTGGGCTTCCTTGTATGGCGTGGGACCCAAGCATTGATCTACACATCATCCACATGGGTTCGGCCCAACCTTTGTTACAAGGCCTGGCCGAATACACTGTTATGGACAGTGCACCCCTGAAACCCATCAAATGGGCTCTATGGGCCCAACACTTACCCTAAGTGGTCCTTGGGCCAAGCCACCTTGTAACACCCAGGGACTGTGGGCAGATGCAAGATTAGCCCATCAGGTATTATTCTCAATGGTCTTACACATAACCTCTCAGCCCATAATGATCATACACTGCCCGACAAGAGAGGACCTCTCCCTCGGCTGCAAGGAACAGTGTTGCACTCTCTGCTTATATGGATCCCGGGAATTAAAACCTTCTTACAAACATTTTAGAAACCATAATATATATACCTTTATATCTCATATAAAATATATTTTGCAAAACAAATCTCAACGATTGAAATCGGCTACCGGCAGTCTTGGTTTCCATCAGTGAGAGTGCATCCCCGATCATTACCTTTGTCCGACAAAGGGGCTGATCCTGTCACTATGATCACCCACTCAGATGAATTCTCAGGCTGTCCCAACATACCCAGGTTTTGACCCCCGCTAAGGATCTCACTGATTGGTACATCAAAGACAGCCCAATCCGACACCTAGTGCAATATCATAATCGAGTCTAGGGGTCGGGTGAAACTTTCCAGTTTTGCCCATCAATCTCCAAGGTCCAGGGCAATACTGGAAATCTGGTCCAGTTCAAAGATTCAATTAATCCTACACTGTATGTGCCTAGGGTCTCTCCCTGGCAGCTGAGACAGGCCACCCCAACCGACTTGGTCGCACCACAGTGTCAGTCTTGTCAGGATAGGTCTCCCCAGACCGGTCCACTGGCTGTGAACATTATAAACTAACACGAGTCTCATTAAGTGTCTAGTTTAAGGGTATTACACAGAAACATACCAAGGGAACATGAATCAAATATGCACTTTTATTCATTTAAAATAAACTCATAAAGTACATCATTCTGATTGAAGCTAAGGGCATACAAAACTGTCTAACAACTCCCACTTGCACTTAGGTCCAATCAGGTACAAGCCGGAGTCCCATGCTTTCCACGTGTTTCTCAAACACTTTCTGTGATAGTGGCTTCGTCAATGGGTCTGCTACATTTTCCACTGACGCTACCTTCTGAATCAGGACGTCCCCTCTACCAACAATCTCCCGCAGTACGTGGTACTTCCTCTCGATGTGCTTCGACTTCGAGTGGGCTCGTGGCTCCTTAGCCTGAGCAATGGCTGTTGTCACACAACAATGGGATGGGTGATGTGCTGGATGGAACTACTCCCAACTCGTGAACGAACTTCTTCATCCACACGGCTTCTTTGGCAGCCTCACTTGTGGCAATGTATTTGGCCTCAGTCGTGGAGTCTGCAGTGGACCCCTATTTGCTGCTTTTCCAGCAAACAACACACGATCCTATCATGAAAACATATCCAGATGTAGACTTTCTATCATCTGGGTCTGACTGGAAATCGGCATCTGTAAACCCCTGGATCTGTAGTGAGCTACCGTCGAACACCAGACAAAACTCTTTTGTCCTTCGAAGGTACTTAAATATGATTTTCACAGCAGTCCAATGCTCCTGCCCTGGGTTGGCCTGAAATCTGCTTACTACACTCACTGCCTGAGCAATGTCAGGACGAGTGCACAGCATGGCATACATGATGCTCCCTACGGCAGAGGCATAGGGAACGTCTTTCATGCCATCAATCTCCTCAGAAGTCTTGGGAGACATCTTCTTGGAGAGAGTGACTCCGTGCTTGGAAGGAACATTTCCTTTCTTGGAGTTTTCCATACTGTATCTTTTGACTATTTTGTCAATGTAAGCAGATTGGGATAATCCTATTATCCGCTTCGATCTATCTCTATAGAGTCGAAGACCCAGTATATAGGAGGCTTCTCCAAGATCTTTCATGGAGAATTTCTTCTTGGAGAATTTGTTCTCTAATTCTCTAATTCTCTTACTCTATCACCTGCCAAGTCGGCAATCCATTAGTTGGGATTTGCTACTATCTTGTCGTCAGACTCTCATAGGGGTTGTTATTGGAGGAGTTACATAGTTTGTTAACTCCTAATAAAACACGTACACCCCAATCTTTTATAAACACATCTCCACCACCTAGCCGAGATGGAAACAAAACAACTCTCGTTCACTTGGCATCGAACATATCATTCAGATATTTGTTTGATGATGCGTGCAATCTTGTTAGTACTCTTGAGAAAAATACCACTGCTTCGATGGCTAGACTTCTGGCACAAACATTTGCAGGGATGCGATGCCCACTCTCTGTCTTGGGTGCCACAAGCATTCCTAGTGTATTCTAACAGCCACTCTTCTTTCCCTTAATGGTCAAGATAAATTCCTGGCTTTGATTTGATTCATCCTCCTTGCGGTAGTGGGGCGTTGGTCCCAAATAGTGCCGCAACTGTTCAGGTATTATAGCAAGACCAAGTGATTGACCCATGGAGCTCACCATCTCTTGCATCTTTCGCCTCCTCTTTAAGAAATTTCTTCACTAGGAATAACGATACTGAGCGGGTTTGACCTTCAATCTGCTGTTTCTTACAACCTAAAACAACTAGGTTTTCATGAACATTCTAACTTTAGCGACAATTCAATCCTCTTTGGCCATTATTATTATCCTTTTTCTAATAGAAACCACAACACATGCTTGCAAGCTGAATGATTTGAGCACAAGGATGGATCCTTTCTACTTCTCTTTTTTATTTTTATTTACTTGGCATATCAGCTCAATATGTCACTTTGTCCTTTTGCCGAGAAGAAATCTCATGGTTGAACTCTCTTGTTTATGCAGGACTACAGATTTGGTACGTCAACTCAGTTGGCACACTTGTTTGACTTCATCAGCAGTAGGCCCTCACAGACCTTTAATGGTCTAGGGCCCCTAGGTCCGGAGCTTTGTAGACTTTCGGGTCCGAGTTTCTTGGATTTAGGGATTAGCTTGCACAGAGCTTCTTCACCAGAGAGTCACACCATGTGGAGCTTCATCAGCAGCATGCCCTCGTAGACCTTCAAAGGTCAGGGGTCCCTAGGTCTAGAGCTTCCTAGGCTTTCAGGTTCGAGGTCTCTTGGATTTAGGGATTAGCTTGCATAGAGCTTCTTCACCAGAGAGTCACAACATGCGGAGATTCAGCAATAGCAGTCCCTCGCAGACCTTCAATGGTCTGGGATCCCTAAGTCCAGAGCTTCATAGACTTTCAGGTTCAAGGCCTCTTGGATTTAGGGATTAACTTGCATAGAGCTTCTTAACTAGAGAGTCACAGCATGCGGAGCTTCATCAGTAGTAGGCCCTTGTAGACCTTCAATGGTCAAGGGTCCCTAGGCCCATAACTTCGTAAACTTTCATGTCCGAGGTCTCTTAGGTTTAGGGATTAGTCTGTGGAGAGCCTCTTCACCAGAAAACATGATGCACAGAGCTTCCTTCTTCACTAGAGATCCCAACATGCAGAGTTTCATCAGCAGCATGCCCTCACAGACCTTCAATGGTTTGGGGTTCCCTAGGTCTAGAGCTTCATAGACCTTTGAGTCTAAGGTCTCTTGGATCTAGGGATTAGCTTTCAAAGAGCTTCTTTCCTAGAGGACTTGAAGCACGAAGCTTTTTTCTCTTCAAGGTAAGGTACTTTTATTTATTTTTATTGTACTAACACTTCTCTTTTGCTTATACAGGTGATATCTTCTTCTAGATCATTTGGTCATGAAGTTTCTTCACCATCTTCGATACATCCTCCAACAAAGAACTTTCCTCAAGAAGGAAGGTTGCAAAGCTTGAATACCCAACTTCGAATGGGTGATCTCTCTACTTTCCTTGGAGAACTCTTAACACACTTATGCTTGTAACTGATGAACTTTTGATAAGTTCTTGTTGTCAACATAGAGCTGAATAGGAAGAGCCCTTTGAATCTCTCCAACCAAGAGGAGCTATCGTAGATCATGTAGTGCTTGAGTCCTCTATTTCCTTAGAGAATCTTCTAGTCTTCTGGAAGTCATATAGAATGAGCACTCATTTATGAAAGGGATAAGATTGCCCTTGACTTCTTTAAAGGAGCTTGTTGCAAAGATCTCTACACACATGAGTGGATGTCTATGACAAAACTAGCCATTGTGACAGGGGTTCTTGAAGAGATTTACCATCTTGATGTGTTGTTGTTTGCCCATGGGGTTAGCTCTTTATCATCATGTGGTGAAGAGTACCTTGCATGTAGAGATAGAGCTAAACATGCTCCAAGAAATGGAAGGAGGCGAGAATTGTCAGATCTAATTATTGAAGTGATACACATCAATTGATCAAGTCATTTCCCATCAAGCAAAGGATTCAAATCAAAGTTGACATGACTTCCGCTGACAACAGGCAACCCCACATTGGTGTAATGTCTTGTGCACTTAAGGAGGGGAGGCAAGGAATAGATGAGCAACACTTTTCCTTAACCTCCAAAGACAATACTCTGGCAAGAAACAGTAGGAAGATAGTGAAGCACTTGTATCGGAAAAGTTCAGCATGGCGAATTGAAACAATTGAATGCATCCAACAAGCAAGAGACGCAAGTCAATGTTAAGTGAAAATACAACTTGCAGAAGCATCCATTGCTCTTTGTAAAAGTATATTTAGATATGTAAAACTCCAAGAAGTGGTCATTCTCTTGTAAATGAAACAACTTCTACATTGTAGTTACATGATGTTGGAAATAGACTTGATATTTCCTTCTTTCTCTTCTAAGAGAGAAATTCTAATATTTGACATTTGTTTTTCCATTCACAGTTTAGGCTCATATTGGCTAGGAGCATTACAATGCAAAAGACTTATTTTTTTATTTTTACCATTCACGGTTTAGGCTCATGCAGGCCAGGAGTGTTACAATGCAAAAAAACTTTTTTTCTTTTGTATTATTTTTGCCATTCATAGTTTAGACTCATGCTGGTCAGAAGCATTACAATGCAAAAGACCTTTTTTTTTTGTTTTTGTCATTCATAGTTTAGGCTCTTGTGGGCCAGGAGCATTACAATGCAAAAGAGTCATTTTGTTTTATTATTTTGCTATTCATAGTTTAGGCTCATGCGAGCCAGGAGCGTTACAATGCAAAAGACTAGGAGTAGTACCTCTTAAGGTACTTTCCATTAATGGGCCCAAAACGTAGACCCTCTAGTGTGACAAGGAGACAAGCACCATTAGTGTAGACTTCTTCCATCACGTGAGGCCCATCCCATTTAGGGTCAAATTTCCTCCATGAACGGTGTGAAAAAACAATAAGTCGTCGAACAACATGGACAAGATCTCCTTTATGAAAGGAGCGAAGATGAACCTTCTTGTTGAATGTACAAGCCAAATGAGCTTGGTAGCACTCTATTCTTTGTTGAGATTTTAACCTCTTCTAATCTAGTGCTTCAAGCTCAGCTAGTTGTAGCTTTGCATTCTCATCTTCTATTATCCCCTCTTGGATAGCCATTCTTAAGGAGTTCATTTGTCTTTCTAGGGAGAGTACAGTTTCTACACCATATACTAAAGCAAAAGGAGTTGCATTTGTAGCGGTGAGGTAAGATGTTCGATATGCCGATAAGGCCTCATCCAAGCGTTTGTGCCAATCTCTCTTGGACTTGGACGCAATCTTCTCAAGTAATTTACAAAGATTTTTGTTAAAACCCTCTACAAGTCCATTGGCCGCTGCATTGTACATGGTTGAAAACCTCTGCTTAATGCCAAACTTGTCACAAAACTGTCACCAATGCTGCTGAGAATGGTTTCCCATTATTTGCGATTATGTAACATGGAATACTGTAGCGGTAGACAATGCGAGTCCAGAGGAAGTTGACAACATCTTCTTTCTTTACTTCTCGTAGTGGAACCACTTCAGACCATTTGGAAAAGTAGTCCATTACTACTAGGATGAAGAGGTGTTGGCGAGAAGACTTAGGCTAAGGACCAACCACATCAAGTCCCCATGCATCAAATGGACACGATGCGATTGTAGGATGTAGAGGTTCTGGTGGTTGGGGAATAAAATCCACATAGAATTGATATACCTAACATCTTTTGGCATATTTAATTGAGTCTTGTACCATTGTTAGCTAATAGAAGCCTATTTGCTTAAGGAGATCATGGAGCTTAGGTCCTAATTGATGAGCACCACAAACTCCAGAGTGTGCTTGGTCGAGTGCGCTTTGGATTTCGTCTCCATGGATACACCTCATGTAAACATCATTGAAGGAGCGTCTGTAAAGGCTGTCATTATAGTATAGAAAACGGGGTGCTCAATGTCGTATCTCAGCTTTATGCTTGCGATCTTCGGGCAACTTCTCGTGCTACAAGTAGTTAATGAAGGGTCGCCTCCAGTCCTCAACCTCCATAGTAAATACAAAAACCACATTACTTTCCTATTTTATCTCTTCATGAGGTGGCTTAAGGGGAAGAACACATTTTGCACAAATAGGTATTGTTGTTGCTTCATCACCTATGAGTGCTAAGACTGTCGCTAGATTGGCAGGGGCATTTGCTTGCTTGTTTTCGCTTCTGGGTACGTGTTCAATGGTAGCATGCTCGAACTCCTTCAGAAATTGGATTGCATAATGGTGATAGGGAACTAGGTCGTCCTTGTGCACTTTATACTCTATCTTCAATTGATTACCAACTTTGAATCCCCATATACTATGAGGTGGTGGATTTCCAAATCAAGAGCCATTTCTAAGTCAATGATTAAAGCTTGGTACTCTGTCATGTTGTTAGAGCAAAGCTCATTTAAGACAAATGAGTATGTGAGGATTTCTCTTTGTGGCGAGACAAATACAACACCGGCACCCACACCATCTTTGCGTGTTGCTCCATCGAAAAACGTCATCCATGCTGGTAAGATGTCTATGTAGAAAATCTTTTGATCAGGAAGGTCTTCAGAGAGTTCCCAATCTGCTGGAATAGGGTGATCTGCAAGAAAGTCTGCTAGTGCTTGTCCTTTCATGACCTTCTATGGGACGTAGACGATATCAAATTATGACAAGAGGAGAGCGCATTTAGCCAGTTTCCCTGAAAGTACAAATCATGTCATGAGGTACTTGAGGGGGTCTGCCCTTATGGTAATAGTATGTGCCAACATGTGATGTCATAACTTCTTCATGGCACAAATGAGAGCAAGACAAGTCTTCTCTATGAGTGAATAGTTCAACACGACTCATATTAGTGTTCAGTTGAGGTAGTAGAATGCATCATTCTCTTTCCCTTCCTCATTAACTTGTGCCAACAAGGTTCCTAATGACTACTCTTGTGCTGCAATGTATAGGATGAGCGGCTTCTCAGGAATTGGTGCGACAAGTACTGGGGGTTTGAGGAGGTATTGCTTTATGATTTCTAAGGCATTTTTGTAGGCCTTATCCCACTTAAACGGGACATCCTTTTTCATTATCTTGTTGAATGGTTGACAACGTCCTGCCAGGTTGGAGATGAACCGTCAAGTGTAAGCCAATCATCCTTAAAGACTCTTCAACTCTTGTAGGTTCTGCATCTCTGGCATCTTTTGGATGACGTCAATTTTTGACTTATCAATTTCAATCCCTCGATGGCGAACAATGAACCCGAGGAACTTGCTTGAAGTGACTCCAAATGCACACTTGAAAGGGTTCATCTTCAGTTGATATCTCCTTAGCCTATTAAAGATGCTATGCAAATTATCGAGATGGTCTTCTCTCTTCTTAGACTTGACAACCAAGTCATCAACGTAGCACTCAACCTTCTTGTGAAGAATGTCATCGAAGATCCGCTGCATCATGTGCTGGTACGTAGCACCGGAATTCTTAGGCCCAAAAGGCATCACTTTGTAATAGTACATCCCCTTTGGTGTTCAGAAGGCCGTGAGTTCTTCATCCTTAGGCACCATACGAATTTGATTGTATCCAGATGAACCGTCCATGAAGGATAATGCCTCGTGGCCTGTAGTTGCATTTACCATGAGTTTAGTGACAAGCAAAGGAAAGTCGTCTTTTAGGCAAGCTTGATTTAGGTATTGGAAGTCAACATAGACCCGAATTTGGCCATTCTTCTTCCTCACAGGGATAGTGTTTGCAACCTAAGTTGGATACTTCACCTCCCGAATGAAACCAACTTCAATTAGCTTATTGATTTCTACTTCAATTTGTGGAATCAACTCAGGTCGGAATTGACATTGTGCTTGCTTGATCGGTCGTACCCCGTGCCTAATAGAGAGGTAGTGGATAACAACCTTTAACCCAAGCATTTCCTTGTATGTCTAAGCAAAGACATCATTGTGCTCTTGAATTAGTTTGAAGTATGACTTTTCTTCTGGGCTAAGGAGTGCACTAATGTAGATTGGTCTAGGTTCCTCTTCAGTGCCAAGGTTCACCTCCTTTAGGTCGTCCACTATTGCTTGGCTTCCTTCTCCAAAGGTAGGTGGGGCAGGTTCAAGTTCTTCATCTGAAGAAGTGTTTGATAGTTCTTCATCCTCCTCCTTGAAGGTGATGTGATTAACTAAGACAATGTCTTCATCCTCAGTTATCTCTTTACTTTGTTATTTCATGCTTTGTCTTGGTTGTAGGTTGAACTTTGATTGAGAAAATGATGAAGATGAGATAACTGTCAAGGTCTTATTAGAGGAAACTTCCAAGTTTGCCACCCTCTTCATACGAAAAGGAACCACAATTCGAGGCTCTAACTTCTCCTTTGTAGCAATGGCACACTATAGGATTTGACTTTGTTGTCGACCATTTTTCTTCATATTAGCACCCTTGGGCCCGATGCGAGAGAGTTCTGAAATCCTTTTAGTTGAGCAGATGACGCTGGAGTAGCATCTTGTCCTCCAAGCCTGTTGAACACTGATTGTCTTTTTCTCAGTTCTCCTAGCCGATTGAAGACTAAACTCCGTTTTCTATACTACCTTTCCTTCTTTTCCACCACTTCTACAGTGATGTGGTTGGGTGACACCTTTCTCCATGAAATTTGAGTTGGTGGATTTCGAGGGTATCCTAAGCCAACATTCTGTTGAGGGATGTGGGAACCTTCAATTTGTAATGTTCTTTGTGTCTTTGTTAGGCCATAGGCTTGTCTACTTGTAAGGACTAGCTCAAGGTCCCATAACTGATGATTTTCACCTTTTGTGTAGCCTACTTGAGGAGCTTCTCAGCATTGGGATCAAACCACCCTTCTTGATGTTGTCCTACTTTACTGGTTGATGAAGCTCTAACAAATCCCTTTAGCAAAGGTTTAGAGACTATCGACTTTGATGTTGTGGAGATTGGAAGCACAAGATCCTTCTTAAGAACTTCAATATTGCTCCTTGATATTGGTGTAGTGATTAGTGCAGCCATTACCTCAAAAGGTAGTTGTTATTCCCTTCTCCTAAACTTTGGTGTGTAATGAAGCATGGGGGCTGATTGGTTACAAGAAGAGGAAGTCGATGGTGGAGTTGTTGGCAAGGTAGTAGATGCATGTTGATTTTGTAGATGCTTCTTGTCACCACTTGAAGATACATTTTCTTCTTCATGCGTTGTGTTTTCCTTTTCCTTCTAAACCTTCATTGTGGAAGGTTTCAACATAGAGATTGGAAAAACTTCTGAGATGACATTGTTAGCATAGAACTTCGCATAAGCAAAATGTGCTTCGACTTTGTTGAAAGGCTCTAGCTCAGTGACTACTTTCCTCTGTGTTCCATTACGGTAGTATTTGAAGCATTGGTGCCATGTTGAGGAACCACCCCTGTCTCATGTAACCAAGGACATCTCAAAAGTAGTTGGTAGGATGTCTTGGCATCAATGACATGTAGAAGGACCGAAAACGTCAAACCCCCTATTTCTATCTCGAGACGCACCATGCCCACAGCACACTGTCCCTTTTGATTGAAGCCTTGGATTGTTAACTTGCTCTTTATCAATTCATCCTTGTTAATCCCAAGTTGTTTCATAGTGGAGACTGGCATGATGTTGATAGAAAATCTAAATCAATGAGGATGCATGACATCTTTTGTTCACGAACATATCCAGCAACAAACAAGGGTCTGTTGTGTGGATGTACCCAAGTTGTAAATCATCATCTGTGAAGGTAATTGTTACCATGCAATCCGCACAGTCATCCCCTTTTGGTACTTTGCTTTAGAACTTGTTGGGAAGAATTAAGGTCCTCGCCATTGCAAAGCGAACCTTATGCGGTAGTTGAATTGCTTGGGTGAGGCTTAAGTGGGATGGTACTTCCCTCAATTGCTTTATTACTTCTTCATCACACATGTTGTACTCATGAAGAAGCCTTGTCATGTCTTCATCCTCGTCAAATGAAGCTTCTTCTATTGATGGTGATGTTTTCTCTTCATCGACTGTCACCATGTATGCTGTTATGCACTCCTCTAGGAAAAGTTCTCTAGGCATGAACTCCCAAAGGGTTATTGGAGTTGGATGAGGCTGTTGAAGCACTTCCTCCTCACTATCCAGGGGTACCTGAGGTGCTTTCTTTGGCACTTTCTTCTTCTTGGAGGCATTGTATATTCGTTGTCTTTTAGTCCGCTTTGGTATAGTTGACGTACGAACGACGGGACGAGGAGCCTTATTCTTACACCGAGGGACGACAATCCATTCGATCTCGTCTTGAGGAGATGTTTCTAAGCCACTAGAGTAGATGGAGATAGTCTTGCCCCCATTCGAAATGATTCCTTCAGGTTGGTGTTGTACCTTCTTCCTGGTAGTCCAAGTCATCAGTCATTAGCTCATAGAGAGTTGGGATGTTGGGATTCTCGAACCTTGGCATGTCAGGATAGGTATAAACCGTGGTCACCTCTTGATCAACAATAAAGCGGATAGGAACTTCCCCCTGTGGGAGGGATACCGTAGGAAAAGATGTCATTGGGGGTCCAGCTACCTTGTCCCCAATCTTCATAATTTTAGGAGAATCCGCTAAGTTGTCATGTGGTGTTGACTTCCTTTTCTCAAGTGCAAAGTTCCTTGAGGTCTAGACGTTCACTATAGCTTGAGTGGATGAAGAACCTATGGAGGATTGCAGTGGTACTGGGTCAAAAGACCCAAAAGTCACCATGGTGACATTAGTAGTAGCAAAATTATCTCCAAGGTCTAACTTGGTCTTTCCTTGTTCTGCGAGATGAAGTATTTTGTCCTTCAGGACAAAACACTTTTCAGTTGGATGACTTATGATCTGATGGTATTGGCAATACTTGGGATCTGTCACACGTCCTTGCTCTTCAGATCGCTTGGGTAGTGAAAGCTTAATCAACTTTGATTGGAGTAGCTGGCTGAGAATTTTTGGAATGGATACTCCTCTTCTAACTCCTTCAAAGTAGGACTAGACTTCTCTTGGCCTTGGTTTGCAAAATATTTCACTTTGATCTCCATCTTCTTCTTCTTGTCGGAGATCTTAACTGGTGTAGTGGCAGTATTCATGACTTCATTTCCTTTGGAGGAGGAGGTCTTAAGGCTCTTCTTGACTTCCTTCTTACCTTCCTTCTTTTCGCGAGAATCACTTAGTTGGGGATTCCCATGCTTGGATAATTGGATCTCCAAGTCATGAGCTCGAGTATCTAACTCTTCGAAGGTGGTAAGCATGTTCCCTTTGAGGCTATAGAGTAGTCCCCAATGCATCCCTTGGATGCATGTGTTTATGGCAGAGGATTGGTTAATTTTTTCCTTGCACTGAAGGGCGAGGTTCCTCCATCGCTCGATGTAGTCGATGATGGACTCATTCTATCTTTGCCTTGTAGTGGAGAGTTCTGGAAGTCCAACAGTTCGTTGTGTACAGTAGAAGCGAGTGAGGAATTCTCTCTCAAGTTGGTCCCATCTATCAATGGAACCTGGCTAGAGGTCGGTGTACCAATCAAACGCTGTAGACTTGAGGGAGCGAACAAACTATTTCACCATTTGGTCATCGTAGGTTCCCACGTTGTTGCAAGTCTCAATGAAGTGGGCTATGTGTTGCTTCGGATTGCCCTTCCCGTCGAATTGTTGGAACTTAGGAGGTTCGTAGCCGATTGACATGCGCATCTTATCAATGTGGCTAGTGTATGGTTTGGCATACACTAAAGAGGTCTGTGGAACTCTTCCATATTGAACCTTTATGGTGTCAGTGATCATGTACTGGAGCCATTGCATTGTCAAAGAAGCAACAAAGACTTGGGTAGTGTCTTGCATCATGTTCTGCACTATGACACGATCATACTCCTCTTGTTGCTACTTCAGTTGCTTTTGGAGGTTAGGAGTCATTGAAGGAGTGAATCCCGGAGGGTGAGAAGGTCCTTGACTGGATTCTGCTTGGCGGTTTTGTATCTCTAGTTTGTTCATTAGGAAGGCAATCTGGAGATCCTTCTCAACATTAGAGCTCTTAAGGTTGTCAATGGCTTCGGCCATCTTTTGGAGTCATTCTTCCATTGTCGCGGCTTCTGTCATCATCACTGGTATAATGCCACTAGAAGCAGAGTAGGAATTGTATGATGGAGAGGAGTATGACTCCGTCCTCAACCCAGTGCTAGATTGATCATCTGGGAGAAAGTATTTCTTTCCTTTCACATCAATGTGTGGAGAGTTGAAGAGGCTTTCCTTTTGCAGAGTAGTCGCCTTGGTGATTTTCCATGTTGGAAGCTCTAGTGGAGATGGTAGCTGCACTTTATTGGATTTCGCCATAGCACGTGTGACAGGACGGTTATAGGAAGAACTAAAAGTGCCTGAGGACTTGTGGAAGGAAGTTGCAGCCTTCTTAGTAGCCATTGGATGATTGTTGCAGTTGTCGACTCAAAAGATGAGAGGAAGAGAGCGTCCCATTGGGCATGCCAGAAATTTGTCGACACAAATTTCGTGTATTTTGATTAGCACAAAATATGGAGACAAATTACAAAAATAAATTTGTAATAAAGAAAACAAACAAGGGAATGAACTCTTTTTGATTTCTACTCGATGACGTGAGCAACCTCTGATTGACGTTCGAATTTGGTGAAGACGAGGGTCGTTGGCGTGTTTCTCGTATTTCTTGAAGTGTTGATGTAGATTTCCTTGATTTTGGTGCTTTGGGAGATTTGATATAGATTTCTTCACTCTAAGCTTCACGCTTGATTGGCTGTGAATGATGCTTCTCTAAGAAGGGCCCTTTTGCGATGGCTTAATCTTCTTTGGAAAGCTTGAATTTAAGTGAGTTGTAGAGAATTAATAAGCTTTCCCCTTTTTTCTTCTCTCTTGATCTTGAAGTTGTTGAAGTTTGTAAGATCTTATAGTTACTTTCAATCCTCAAGTGTTAGTGTGTGAGAGCTTCTTGCAATGTGATTCTCTAAAAAGGAACCCTCTTTCTTCCTAGGCAAGGCTATTTATAGCCAAGGATTTGGACTGCCACCTCAACTCACTTAGCTAACCAATCCTATGTAAGTGAGGTATTGGATTAGCATTAACTCCTATACATGCACCATTATGTAGGAGTTAGTGGTTTTGCCAATGGGACCACCCTATTACAATAGGATATGGGTCAGATTGGACTTAATACACTTAGATCCTTAGGCCACCAAGTCATATTTATGTAGACTTGGGCCTTGGGTCAATGAAGGCCCATATTAATTTAGAGGCTACAATGTAAATTAAACCCATTTATTTGGCTTTGAATATTCACATGTCTACAATATATATATATATATATATATATATATATAAGCATATATATATATATATAAGCATTAAGTAAGCAACCAGGTTTCAATTCCTTCTACCAATATATTGATTTATATAGGAGTGATTTTAAACAGACTTAAATGGAATAATTAATTAACGTGCAAAATAAGATTATAGGCATTAATTAAAGTAATTGAATTTGAATTTCAACATTGGAATGGAAAACACCAATAAGAAGATACGCTAAATGATAATTAGGTGAGATGCATTATGATGGTTTAACACGTTTGGATGAGATAGGTTTGGGAAATTGGGAAGAAAAGTTGAACAAGATTGGGATTAAGGATGCTTAAGTGTAGGGCTGTTCATAAGAATGCCCAACCCGACCAAACCGACCAACCCGGACCGACCCAACCCGAGTCGGCTAGGTTTTCATTAGTACCGGTCGGTTTCGGGTTGTGCAAATATATAAACCGATATAAAACCAACCCGACCCGAACCGAACTAGTCTTCTACTAGTTCGGTAGTTCTTAGTTTGAGTAGTTTCCTACTTAACTATAACTAGTCTTCTACTAGAACTAAAATACCCATTAGGCAATTACAATTAGAATAGGCAATCTATCCTAATTTCTAACTTTCTATAATCTTACACCAAATAGGCAACCCATTAAGTAATTACAATTAGAATTCAATTAGGTGTCATTTGTACAGGAGCAAAACTGAAACCGACCCAACCCGACTCAAACCGACCAGGTCGGTTTGGCCTATCAGTGGGTCGGTTTCGGTTTCCACCTCAGGTAACCCGACCAGGTTGGGTCGGTTGGGAAAACCCTAATAAACCGACCCAACCCGACCCGTGAACACCCCTACTTAAGTGGGTTCAAAAATGGAAAAAGCAATTTTTGTTGATACCCTACCTGTTGCCATCTGTAGACAGGGAGTTCGGCTTAGTCTAACACCCGTTCGAACAGCACAGCCTTGAATTAGAGATATCCCCGCACTCTAATTTATTTCATTAAGAAAAATTGAACAAGATTGGGATTAAGGATGCTTAAGTGGGTTCGAAAATGGAAAAAGCAATTTTGGTTGATACCCTACCTGTTGCCATCTGTAAACAGGGAGTTCGGCTTAGTCTAACACCCGTTCGAACAGCACAACCTTGCATTAGAAATATCCCCGCACTCGTGCTTTATTTCATTGGGAGATATTCCCAATGCAAGCTTGCAAGAGGCTGTTCAAACGGTGTGGCCATGGGCTTGCACTGACCGAAGCCGAACTTGTAAGCAAGACCCTATCAAATTAAAACCCAAAAGATATAGAATTTCCATCCAAAGAAACTCTCCATATTCCAAGGTTCTAAAACAAAGAATTTCCTTTTTTTCATGTTTTGAAACGTTAATAGGTAATGAGACAGGGCCCCTCAGAGTGTACAATTCTTGATATCTGTGTAGTCTCCAATTGCGAATAGGGATTTGCTCCTCAGAGTGTACAACTCACACTGCCCTCACAAGCACATCGAGAACATCTTCCCATGAATAACCACACACAAGTACCAAAGATATTCCCAATGTACAGCCAGAACGTATTGTGAGGTTGGTGTGATGTCTGATGAGCACTGTGTGAAGACTCCAATTCCTACCTTTTATCTTTGGCTGCGCATGACGTAACCATTTCGGATTCACCGGTTCAAGCCAATTAAAATCTTATCGAATGGCAGTTTCTAAGTGAACTGATGTAAGACTTGGAAGGCATACAACTAATATCAATTAAAATGTCAACCTTCTAGTACTTGTTTGTGAGAGAGAGAGAGAGAGAGAGACTATGGTCAAAAGTAATTGTGAGGAACTTCGAGCATGGATTGTTCCTTTTTGGTGGGTACAAAAACAGACTCAACGGACACGGCGTGCTTTCTCTTCTTGTCCTAACCCAAGTGATTTCTGGGCATTTGAGATGCCTTCAGGATCTGAAAAAATAAAACGAGAAATAAGATAAAAAAGAATCTAGTTAGATACAATAGCAGAATCACAGCAGGACTAATTCGAAGGCTTTGTAGATCATTTTGACAAATGTAAATAAAAATCTTTTAAAACAAAATCATCCTATAAACGTTGTTGCATAGACATGGACATGAAAATCAGAATCTGAATCATTCCCAGAGTCTCATTCGGTAAGATGAAAAAATAAGGACTTACAAACACACCTATGGACAAGTATAATCTATTAAAATACTTCATATTTTGTTAAATTTTAACATTATAATCTTATAAAATAAGTTGTTAAAACTTAAAAGCTAATCTTTGTTACTTAATAGCATTTTGCAGGAAAAATGGCATTTGATGCATATATTAACTGATTATTTCTATCAAATAGATGATGAATCCATGGGGTGCCGGTGTGACTCATCCATTTAGGAGAGTATGCAACACTGCCAATAGATCAAATATTAAGTCATCACCAAATTTATTGCCCTCCTGTTTTTTCCTTTTCTTTTGTACCAAATACAGAAGGCTCAGTTTGGAAAGAGTGCAATAACAAATATGTACAGTGCAAATACATTCAAAATAATACAAAAACAAGGTTTTGCTCTCAGTTGCAAATCACACCAGCAATAAAAATGGGATTAAACCAAAAAGAAAAGAAAGAGGAAGAAGAGGTTTAGGAGGGAAAAAGAGAATGGAAGAAAGGGGAAGAGGAAGAGAGCTGATTGTTTTTTCTCAGTCCCTCAATTGAATTATATATGCTAAATATTAAAAATGGAAAAATTACATGATTGACCCTAGTAAGGCCGCTAACTTAAAAAAATAAATAAATAAATAACAAAAAAGCCTCATCAAGAAAGCCCACGACAGCTGAAATGAAACTAATAAGTTTAGAAAAACTAAGGCCCACTCGGCCTAGTCTCTCTAAATTATGTTGCAACCTTGCTCTAGGAACTCCCTTGGTAAAAATATTTGCTATCTGCTCTTAAGGGGGAGAGTGTGAATGAAAACCAGACTCCCTTTTGTACATGGTTTAACATGTCCCTAAATTTCCTAAGCAACACGAAATTTTACTAGAATCGACATATTCCCTAATGAACACTACCAACATTTTATGGAGTACAAGAGTTTCCATGATATATTTCCATTTCCATGGGTAATGACACAATTTTACTGAAATGGACACATTCCCTACTGAACACCACCGGCACTATGTGGAGTACAAAAGATAACTTTATAACATAAGTTGGTGAGAATATTGTAAATATGTGGAGTGGCAATGTTATTATCCTAACTTGATTACCACATTTTTTTTTGATAAATAACTTGATTACCACATTGAGCCAGCTCAAGATTCATTTCAAACATGAAGTTAAATATTAGTTTTTGTGTGTCAATAGATCATTCGGTTCATCTATTAGAACCATTTGCATTTTCTGAGTTTAAATTTTGCTTCAACTCATTCTATCATGTTTTGAGTCTTAAGGTTTACAAAAGCAACTTAAGAATGTATTCTTTTGTCTAAACTTTAGTTGTTTTTTTTTTCACTTTGTTTAATGATTTGGAACTAGATAACAATTTAAAAAGGTGTGCCAATGCTTCCTTTATCATTTCATAAAATAACATTCTATGTTTTGCATATTTTACAATTCTTCCATCATGTGTATATTTTTTCCAATATTTCCATTGGATATTTCTGACATTTCCGACATGTTTCCTATATTTGAGCAACTGACATTTCCACCAACATCAACATTTTAAACCTTGCTTTTCATTCCTGTTTCAGTGCATCCTAGTCCTTCTTCTTCTCCTATAATAGCAATATTCCTTCCCCTCCTCTTGTACATCAGCCTCAGTCATGGCAGCAATAGGGGTGCTCACGGTTCAGTACCGAACCGTGGACCTATTTTTGAAACTGAACCAGGGTACCAGTTTTTGGAAAACCAGTAACCGAAACCGAACCAAAGCTGATCAGTTAACCAGTTGACCGGTTCGGTTCGTCAGTTTTTCAGTTTTTTATATTTACAATATATTATAAACAAATATATAAATATATAATAAAAAACTAGAAATATATATAAAATATTATATTTTAAATAATAAAAATATATTATATATTATAAATATATATTTATATATAATGCATATTTATTAAATTATAATATATAGAAAATATAAAATATATATAATATACATAAATATATGTAAAATATACCTTCGGTTTTTTAAAAATACTGAGCCGAGCAGTTCGATTAACCGGATTTTTGGTTCGGTTTCAATCGGTTTTTCAGTTCAGTTTGGTTTTTCGTTTTCTCTTGCTCACCCCTAGGCACCAATGCTTCATCACCGAAGTAAGAGGGTGGCTCCTAAAGCTAAATGTCCACCACAGTCTGATCATCCGAACTCAAGTAATCTTGACCTTGCATCCCTTGTTCATCCTAAGCCTATTAGTATCTTTGTTATTGAACCTGATGCCTTAAATTCTAACCTTGATCTCCCTATTGCTATTCGTAAAGTAAAAAGGGGATGCACCAACTCTCCCTATTGATTGCACTTTGTTCATAAGGATAACTAATGACCCTATGACTTTGTTGATAAGTATATGTTGATGATATTGTTGTCATTGGGGATGACACCTCAGTTATTTCTCAGCTAAAGTCCTTCCTTGCCTCTGAATTTGAGATTAATCACACTTGATGACCTAGATATTTTCTTGGAATTGAAGTTGTAAAGTCAA
Organism: Nelumbo nucifera; assembly: GCF_055504915.1. NCBI lineage: Eukaryota > Viridiplantae > Streptophyta > Magnoliopsida > Proteales > Nelumbonaceae > Nelumbo > Nelumbo nucifera. The sequence continues at coordinate 62,897,180 of NC_142653.1, forward strand.
AGGAGGGGATTTCACAAAGAAAATATGTTCTTGACTTGCTCCAAGAAGTTGGGAAATTGGAGTGCAAGCCAACTAAGACCCCAATTGACCCCAATCATAAATTGAGCGTTGTTGATGGAGATGTTCTTCCAGGCAGAGGGATTTATCAAAGACTGATTAGTCACCTTCTTTACTTGTGCTTGATTAGGCCTGACATATCCTATGTCGTTGGTGTGGTGAGTCAATATATGCACGAGCCCAGAACTTCCCACATGCAAGCTATTAACCATATTCTTGCTTATTTGAAGGGATGTCCTACTAATGGAATATTATACTCCAAAAATGGACATTTAAAGATCAAAGCTTATATAGATGCATATTATGTAGAATTTGTTGATGGCAAAAGATCTACATCTATCCATTGTGCTTAGTGGAAGGTAATGCGATATCATTGAAAAGCAAAAATCAATTAATTGCTTGTTTTAGTGCAGAGGCAGGATACAATGCAATGGCTCATGGAGTATCTAAATTGCTATGATTGAAGACCTTACTAACAAAGATGAGTATTCATGCCGATGTCCCAATGAGACTCTATTGTAACAACCAAATAACTATAAAGATTACCCATAATCCTATTTAGCATGATCATACAAAACACATTGAAGTGGTCAAACACTTTATCAGAGAGAAGATAACAATGAAGAAATATGCGACCCTTTGTGAGATGGGAAGACCAACTTGCTAATTGTCTTACCAAGGGAGTTCCCAAGTCAAAGTTCGATAGTAATCTAGGCAAGCTGGGCATGAGATATCTATGCTCAACTTAGGGAGAGTGTTGAGAATATTTATGTGCATGGGCATTACTGTCATTTTTCAACTTAACACTAAGACAAGTTTTGAGGGTGTGAACAATAACTCACACTCCTTTTTGACTCACAACTTTTGTCTCCCCTCTTCTTCTCCTCTTCGTCCGTTCTCTCACAATCTAATCTTGCAACTTGAAAAAAGGAATCTGTTAGCTATGTATTCTGGTCCAATTGGGGTAGGAGATTCCTTGAGGGCTGAGATACTAGCAACTCTTAAAGGGGTACAAAGGGTCAAGGACATGCATATTAATAAATTGATCATAGAAGGAGACTCTGAAATTATGGTGAGCTGGCTAAAAGAGGACAACTCTAGGCTTTGGAATTACAACAATGAAAAGAGGAAATTTAAGTGGCTGACTAAGGACATTGAAATTCAATGTACATGGGTAAAGAGAAGTGCAAATTCATTGGCAGATGGTCTAGCTAGACAGGGGGTGAACAGAAACTCTATTTTTTGGGCTGTGTTGTAATTGCTTTACATTTTGGGTGTACATTAGATGTATTCGGGAGTTAAGAATGTTTAGCTCCTTTGCTATATAATTTTTCAATCCTTTAATGAAATTCACTGTTATTGATAAAAAAAGGAAGATTGATCAAGACCATGATTTCTTCTTACAAAACCTAAAACAACTTCATGGCATAACAGAATATTATCAAGAATGGACCTTCCTCCAATGAATGCAGATTGGTTTCACTAGTGCATCAACCACTTTTATCACCCTATTAGCTATAACCTTAGTGATAAGCTTGAAAATCAAGTTGCATAATGCAATAGATCTAAGTCAGAGAACTCAGAAGCACCCTCTTTCCAAAGAATTGAAGCTAAAAAAAGTGGAGTTCACTTCCGACGGTAACTTACCTGAACTAAAATAGCACCCTCTTTCAGGCCCAGGGAACTTGTCCAGCTTGTTCTCAAAAGTTGGAGCCCTGATTTCTCCATCATTTGGAATTGCAGCTAGCATCCCCCTGTCCTTGTCTTCCAAGACCCTTTGAGAATTGCAAGTCTTGTAAAGGCTCCACCTTCCCTAGCTGAGAAAGATGCTGGCATCAAACAGAGCTCCATAGAAATCCATGTCCACAGCCTTTATTCCTTGTGGATCAGAAATCAGCTCCCCATCCCTTGTTCTAACTGAAGGGATACGATTAAAATTTCTTCTAGCCATCACAGAGCGATGGGAAAGGCAGTATTTGAGTTATCCAACTCCAACCAACAAACTCTGGACTTCTGTTTCTGTAAAGATTCCTTGTCTTCCTTTTTTTTTTTTTGTAAGAAGAGGTGAAGAAGTTATTCCTCATCTTGAAGCCTCTGAACCAATGTGGTATAATCTTGCCCTTCCTTCTGAATTAATTCTTCACTGAAAGGTTCCCTTCTGACAGCACTTTATTATGTAGAAATTTAGCATATGAAGACATTTGTACCCTTTGTATGAATCGTTATATACCCCATAAAGGCATTTTTTATGGCAGAAGCATAGCCTGTGAGAATAAATGGTCTAGTGAGTGGAACCTGAAAATCTGTTATAAGTTATTGGATTAAACTTCTAGGGTTCCCTTTCCACCTTTGGAAAGAATTGATTTTTGAGAGATTTATTCAAACTATTGGGGGCATCCTTGAAGAAGTTAAACTGAGACTTGCATGCATTTTGTGCCCGAATCATGGGGTGAAACCTAAAAATCTGCCTCGTACTGTTGAAGTTTTCTCAGATGGTGTGGAGTCTCATCTGGTTAGCCTCCGAAGTTGAAACGACACTGTGGGAAGGCAGTGCAGAGGTTGAAGACGATGGGGACGTGGCAGTTCTGTACACATGTGGAAGGGCGGGAGAGGAGGGAGCAAGAGAGCGTTTGGATTTCTCTCTTGAGGAAGTTGAATAGATATCGCTTGGGCCTCAAGAAGGTGGCTTTCCTATTAAAGAAACTAATTCAAACCATTTTGAAAAAAAAAAAAAAGAAATCTACGGCGGGCAAACTTTCATATG